>NC_139049.1:27763744-28963744 GCF_965140915.1 Aythya marila | reverse complement strand
TTACCCAAGAAATCCCCTGCTCTTCCCCAAAGACCTCCCAGAATTTACAACCACCGACAGGTACATGCAGCAAACAGATGACAAATGCTACGCTGGAATAGCAAACACCAGGCATGGCACACCGACTGTGTAATTCTAGCAAGAGTTTTGCAAAAACCACAGCAGGTGGGAATTTTCAGGAATACATAAAAGGCAGATGATAAACAGCTTCACTGTCCTGAGCACAGTTATCCTCTTCTCCATCCAGACTCCCCAGTGCTGCAGCATCCGTTGTTAGCAGCAAGCCCTTACTGGGCTGCCCCGCCAGCATAACTCCTGTACTTCGATATAACCATTCATTTCCCAACAGCTAAAGAATTAGTCATAGTAACAGCTACATCTTTAAGGCTGCAGGAAGGCACTGCTCTTCTTTTCCATTAGCTCTCGCACTAGTTGGAGATTAAGAGAGATGGAGAGAGAAAGAGAGAACAGAGAGGGGGGTTTCTTTTATACATTAAAGCTGCCACCATTAAACCCAAGACGGACAGGACTGCATTCCGTTTTGGCTTTTTTGGCTATCAGCACAAGGTGATCATTTCTTGACTTGCCCACACATTTCATCCCATCTATTGATCTCCATCTGGCCACAAGGCCAAACTGAAACTGTGTTTGGAACAGCTTTCTAACCAGTGTCCTAGCCAGGTGTAATACAGCGATGCTCCTACCACATGTAGGAGCAGATAAAAATGTTTCCTCCATGTTCTGCTAAACAGAATTATTACAAGACGAATGGCAAAACTCTGTAGCCACATACAAGTGATATTTAGGCATACCTATTTTCCAGGTCATCATATCCTCCAACTACCTCAAAAAGGCTCTCTTTAGGACAGGAAACTAGTTTTCTCCCACACAATTTTGTCAAAATTTGAGAAGCACTTGATCTGCAGCACCCTTAAATTGTTTATAGAAAAAAGGCAGTTGCCTTTCTCCACCTAGTCCCCTGAGCACAGGGTGCTAGTTTTAAATCAAAGTCTTGAGTGTTTTCACAGTACAGAGGCCCTGCATGGCACATCCTCTGGGAACCTGGGATTTATCCTCCTGAAATTAGAGTTGGGTCAGGTGAGAAGTCAGCCGAGATTGCAAGATCTTTGGGGTGAGAGTTGTTCCCTTGTTACACAGTTCACAGCCACACAGCACAGGAATCTGACTAAACTTGAGATACTATCTTTCAACTGAAAGCTACCAAGATCTTACAAAAACATTGCTTTTTTTTTTTTTTATATATAAGCTAAACTTGCACTTTCCTGCTATATAATGCAAAATATTTAACAATAGGTGTCTATTATGGAGACTGACTAGGGAGAAAGAAAGCACTCAAACAAGAAGAACTGTGCTTGGTGTGCAGGCATCTTCCACTTCAGGAGCCTAAAGCTAGCCTGTAACCACTTGTCATTTTAGACTAGTTTTTTGCACAGTTACAACTCTGTAAACTGCGATGGAAATATCTGTGACCTGCACAGAGCTGGGTGTGGAATTGGGCCATAAGATTTTATTTAATTATTTTTTTAACCAATTAACACTTTACCTCACTTTTCACATGGACTTACTTATCTGCAAATGCATCACTTGTAGTGAAGTCACTTTAATCAAGACTGAAGGGCTTCTCTCAAAAGGTACTGATAAATGGATAAAAAGATGCTTCGGAGAGCAATACAGCTGCCACATTTTACACTGAAGCAACCATTTTTAGAAAGGTTTTACCAGATGCCTACCATACAAGCAAAGTATTTTGTTTCAATTCTCAAAAAGTCAATAAATTTGTCAACAAAAGCAGATTTCAAAGCATTATTAGAAGCATATTTCACAGTAACTAGAGCAATCATATTTATGTTCCAAAATGGGGTATAAGACCAATTAACCAACAGTTGTAGCAACATACTCTATCTGTGAATTACACTGCTCACAGGAACAACTGTGTTCAGGAATGCACAATGGAAGCAGGAGATAGGTTCAAGATGTTTTGGGGCAGACAATTACAGACAGATGTATATAACAGCATGTCCAGTCAAAATGAATTAAAGCAGGAACATACATAAGAAAATAGACTAAGATGACCAAATCATAATGTTATAATTAACATACCTTGCAGTAACACCTGTGGCTTTCCAGGATAAGAAATCTGGAAGATCAAAGAAGTAGCCTGCCTTCTCCCAGCATGATTCTTGCAAGTTCTAACAAAAAAAAAAAAAATAGAAACATAGATATTAGAGGCCAGACACAATCACGTCCTTATTTTAACAAAATTAATAAACCTGCCAGTTGTGTAAAAATGACAATCTTTCCAAACCCAGTGTTCTCTCCCTAGATTCCTGCTCTGCTCACTTTGCGGCAATTTACTGCCTGAAGAACTGAGTCCTTCCCCCACCAGGGACTGATCATAAGAAACGAGTTTCCCAAGAAGACTTCATGGAGGCACATGTTTCAGATCAATAACGTGGGCTCTTTCAGTTCCCAGTCAGCTGCTTAATGTCAGAGCATTCTCAAAATCAGTAGACAATTTACTCAAAAAAATATTTCCTTGAAGAATGCTCTACTTTTTAAAATTAACCATTTTATATTTGTTACTTCTGAGCTGTAAGTACAGAAAAAAAAAAAAAAGAAAAAACACAAATACCTATGTGAGCACCAGAACAAACCTTTCCAATCTATCTGGCCAATTGATCAAAGCTTGCAAGGACCTGTAAGCTTCCAGTGAAGCTGGTTTTCCCCACAGCTGGGACATTCAGAAGCTCTCAACCAAAGGGATGAACTGACAACAATCAGCTTCAATGCCACACTACAACCTTACAGTTGCCATTGAAGCATCCACATAAATTCTCACTAACAACCAATAAAAGTGTGCAAACTCTGCCTCTCTTTTGTAAAATTTGGTTGAAATGAGTACCAAAATACAAAGCGGTGGGTTCCCAGTTGAACAGAGGTCCTATGCTATTTCTCCAATTGACGGAGTAAGTGAAGATGATTGCAGACAACAATTAGCAGAACTATCCCCATAAGCTCCCAATAGCCACATGACATTTCGAAGCTCCTAAAGAACTTCTGCCAAAAGAGATCATCTACACAGTTTGGTGCAGGTATCACAGGATGATCAATGGCAAGGAAGTTCCCCAAAGAGTAACGTCCCATGGCAGTGCAGCTTTGCCCTGTCCTGCACCACCACAGTAACACCCAGTGACCACCTTGGTGTATTGAGAGAACTCGGAAACACCAAAACAAACCAAAGGCAGTGCTGCCAGACGCAAGGTTGACAAATCAGACTTCCACAGAAAGAGAAGATTGCTTTAAAAAATCTCCACTGCCTTTTTAAATAACTGAAACAATGACAAGTTGGCTCACTAAGATCACCACATCCTAGCTGGGGTCTTTTGGGCACAGAGCCCCGCCAGTTTCAACAAAAACCAGAATTTAGGTCAACAGTCGCATCTAGCAAGCTACAGTGGAGCTAGAGGGGTACTTCAGAAATGCGTAAGATTGAAAATTACGTGGGTCTTTATCTCTACGCAAGAAATCTGAGGGATGATTTATTTGCCTTATTGTCTTTTAGCTTTCAGGTCCTACTGTTTTCATCTACTCTCCATCAGTTCAGGACAAAACTCTTGTGCAAGATTCCAGATGCAAAGCATTTTTTTTTTAAAAAAAGTGAAAGTATTAAACACTAAGAGCTTCAATAGCACAAGCCATTGAGCTACAAAACAAAAACCAAACAACCCTGTAAGAATCTGTGGTAAACGTTTGAATAGGAGGCTAAACTATTTTAGCAAAGCTCCTAATAGCTTTGTTATTATGATTTTATTTTCAAGGCTTTTTTTTTTTTCCAAATTATTCAATGAATTGTCCATAAGTAGTATGAAAAATTAAATTACTTGCATTATCAAAGCTGACATCAATTTTCTGTAGTGAAAATGAAGGTACATGATGAATTGAAATAAAAGGTAATTCAATTTTAAGAAATACAATTCGCTTTTAACTTAGCTCAGATACTAAGCTATTTCAAACCAAAATCTTATAAATTCCAGAAAGTTACTAAAATGGAATCTATGAATTCCATTATAAAAAACAAATTGGTAGGTACAAAAATGCATAATTTTGTTTTGGTTTGGATCATGAAAAGAATCTATCTTCTTTCAGTTTAGCTCTTCAAAAGCTTCTCTAATTTACTGGCTTCATACTGAATTCAAAAAAAAAAAAAAAAAAAAGAATGATCCAGTTGCAAACTTTTAACACAAAACATACAAGCATTGGATGCCTGTTCCAAATCACTTGGGTTTAGCTTATCTGCCAGATGTATGTTGCTGCTGCTCACATCAAAATTTGACTTTTTACGTGAATGCACAGGTGCTCCCAAGGTTAGTACACAGGTCATTCAGCCTCTTTTGATCATATAAACCATTATGTATTGGTAAATAGTCTTTAAGTAACAACAGAAGTAGATCGGCCTTTAATGTTAATCATAAAAGAAAACAGATTAAGAATAACTGTCCACTTCAAGCAAATCTGTTTTATCAAAGATGTTCCCTGGATCTTTATTCTACTGCTTCAGGAATTCCCAAAAGCCACATGTTAGTGACACTGAAGTATTTTGTTTCATGAACATCCAAATGATTCATTCTTTGCCATCTCGATGCTTTGTCATCACTAATTAGCACAGACAAAAAAAATGGCATGTCCTGATGCTTTTTCCAAACAAACTGAAAAGTCTCCACGTTTTCGACACTCACTGAAGTTAATTCTAATTTATTTTCACTCACAGTCAGAAATCTGTGACCACATTAAAAGCACTGTGGAAAAGATCCAGGAACGTTCCCAGTGCTGTATTCATATCCTGCGACTCACCCTCCAAACTCACTTGTAAAGAAACTAATTCAATCCTTCTATTTTTGAGAGGTTCTCATGGATTCCTCTTTCTTCATTACCATATTTGAATTAATAAAAACGAACAAACAAGCAGAAAACCTACATCTCTAAACAATAACTTTTTGAAATCCTCATAGATAACCTTGAATATCTGTGGAAGTTTAAGAATTGCAAAGTACGGTGTATTTAAATATTCCTAGACAAGAAGGATAAAAGCAGAGTGAGGGACTGGCAGAACTGCTATGTAGGCCTGGGAAGGTCTTCACTGCCAAATCCTTGACAAAAGTCCAAAGATCACCACGAAGTCATACTGCACAATTTTGTATTGTGTTACATGTATTTGTTCACTTCTTCACTGGACTGAAAATACACACACAAACAGAATTTCACCTGAGCTCCAGTATCCAACCGTTTTCTGGAGATACCTACATGAATGTAGAAAGGAACTTTCACATTTGCATTTGACTGGTTGGTTGAGGTAGTCTATTTCTGATTTCTACTTTTACAGGGTACTTTATTTTCTTGTAAAAAGAAGTAATCTTCAGATACCTAGTGTCAGTGAAAAAGCTTTTTTCCCCCACCAGAAGTAAAATACTGAAACACTGAAGCTCTGCAGACTTTCATTATTGCTAATACAGATTAATATGAATCAAAAGAACTTAAATGTTATTACAGACAGCCTTTGCATCTGAACCCTGTTGACCACAGGAATAACTTAAGATGGGCTAGAAGCAAAACATGACTTAGTACAGGGCATTGGCCTGTATTTCATGGTTACTTGTTAGTCAAAACCCACAAATTCAAAAATCATCCCTTGGTTTGTTAGAAACCTAGATTAAAAGGAGGGGGACAAAAAAAGAGGTTTTTACAGTTTAGTGTAAAAAAGAAAACTGGCATGAACATTCCAGATTCATATCAGGTCAAGATCTAAGTCATCTGAAAAATCAGAGAAGAAAACATTCACTGAAGAACAGCCTGCTTTTACCAATTCAACCCAAAATTTGAAATGAAATCTCCCAGGCAATCTGTAACAGTAGGCTATGTAGTGTGTCAGTCTCTCTTCTTCTCAGTTACAGAAAACAAATATGCATTGTATCAAGGAAGAAAAAGAACGACTGAAGACAATGCACACACTCATGAGGATATAAGAAACTGATGTCCCACACCCTACTCCAATTCAGACAAAGCAAGAACTTGGGGCTTGGATATCTCACACCTCTGACCAGATGCCAAACCATGCCGTAGAGCTATTCTGATACCCAAGATAAGCTCTAGGCAGAAACACCATCCTTGCCAGAGCCAAGGCAAACTGATCAGTTTGGCAACTACCGGTTGCACTCATAGTAATTGGTAAAAACTTAACTAACTGAATTATCAGATTCATCTTAAGGCTGGAAGTGTGTCCTGGGGGTGTGAGGCCACCCTGGAAAGCAACCTGCTGGGTGTATGGCTGGGTGACAGACACTCAGAGGTGCAGGTGTTTCAAACCTTCCAGCTGTTAAACCATTTTTTTTTTTTTTTTTTTTTTAAGTGCTACTCCTGCTTGATTACCAACTGCAACTAAAAGCCAAACTCAACAGTCCAAAGTACAACCGAAGTAACTATGTCTAAATTACGTATGGATCTTGATAACTAAAAGCTGTTAAAGCATTTATAAACAAATCTTATCGAGCTTGGTTCCAAACCGAGCAGCTTGGATCCATTTTCACTGAACATGGAGTTTGAGGAGTTTTTAAATGGTAAAATCTTACAAGTAGCATTGAACAACAACAACAAAAAAAAAAAAAAAAAAAAAGGCAGCAAGGGAAAAGACATGCAAGAATGTTGCTGCCAAGCTAATGCCAGTACATCAGCTATTTTTCTCTCACCCTGAGCCCTGGAAAGAGATGTTTTAATTGTTTCTGCAAATTATCCCATTGGCTGTTAAGTTGTGGGTATGCAGAAAAAAAAAAAAAAAAAAAAAAAAAGAGAACAATAATGCATAAAAAGGCATCTGTAACTGAAGATGTTAAAGATGTTAACCAGTAACATACAGAATGATCACTGAACAATGTGCCAGAAAAAAATATGAAGAAAATAACTAGAGAACTATCAATTTTAATGATTAATTGCACAGGAATTATATGCTAGCCATTTGTTTTTTGTTTTTGCTAAAGGGAGGCTCGTCTTTGCTTTTACTCACCATAGTTAAAAATGAGGTGTGAAAGCACACTATGGGAAGACTACACTGCATCTGGGGACTACCAAGCAAATACCTATTCCCAGTTCAGCATCCCCCACCCATTTGGAATATGCTACAGCACCTCTGATTTAATGGGACAAATATTTTTTAGAAATGGTTGATTCGTAATGTCATTAGTATGATGAAAATGTAACAAGCATCCTCCTGTTTTGGCACTGGCCGCAGTAAAATTTCCAGCCAAAAATTAGTAAACAAGATTCTTTCTTTGCTACCTCTGGGAAAAAATGCTAACAAGCTAATTCTAGAGCTGGAGAAATAACCAACACAGCTTTTATGGTGCTCTGTTTAAGTTACGTCCTCACTACTGTACTGTTGGTTTGCCACACCATAGATCAAAGACGCTGTATAGCCACATATGCACTGACATGCATCTGCAAAAGAATCTCCAAGTTAAGGAGATGTACCTACATGTTCAGTTCATAGCACAAATTTACCCACCAGAACTGTCTGTGGTCTCCTTCTGTCAGTGAACATGCAATTTCTCTAGCCAAAGTCAATAAAACAGGCTTAGCAAAGCTAAAAAAAAAAAAAAGTGTACCTGCAACTACAGAGGGTCAAAAAATAAAAACAAAACAAAACAAAAAAAAAGAAAGAAAGAAAAAAAAAAACACTATTGGCAATAACATTTTGCAAGGCAATTCTAAACAATAAAGAAATCCAAGAAATCATTGCTAGAAGAGAGAATTTAATTGGTTATTTTGAAAGACCCAGTAACTAAGGGCTATGTTATTTTTAATTGAAGTTTACATTCAAACTTATCTTATTGACTTCAGGAAGACTTTGTCAGAATTATCTTTCAGCTGGTTTCTAAATATTTGTGAAAAGATAATGACTGTTTTTTTCAGTTTCACCTACAGCTGACATTCTTAATTCAGCTGACCACATGCCATGCTGAAACGTGACCGTATCCATAGAAATTAGGTTTTAGAAAGTCACATATTTGTTTTGGTTTATATTTCAGATTTAACACTGGACCCTATCGCCACACATGGTCCACACAGGCAAAGAAATAAAATGTTGTTCCTAAGCCACAGATACCCAACAATATGGTTCCACAGGCTATACAGTAGCTGCATTCAGTTGATCATTTACTGCAAAGAGCAGTCACCTACATGCAAACTTCACAGGCAGTGGTGGCTTTTGTCATATAAATACCTATCTGCAACCACAAACGTCAAGACCATCCAAGTAATTCCATGTAGACAAGCCAGTAGGTGCCACCGGGTAAAATGATTCAGCAGTAATGAACTGAACATAAGCCAAGACAATTCAAACAAAAGATCTCAAAGACCTATTAGGGCCTCTGCATTTTGGTTTCTTAATCTGAAATCAAAATGGAATAGAGTGAAAGAGATGGATGAACAGAACATGCTCTGAAGGCTCTACTTTCTAGTTAAGTCTTTATTCTCTGTACAGTGGAAATGTAAAAGGATTAAAAGAAATATACAAGATAAAATATTCTATGGAAAGTCAAAAAGGAGCTGATGAGAATAACTTGTGATTTGGAAGAAAAGCTGCAACATCCCTCCACAAATAAATACAAGTCATGTACAACAGGAAAGTCATAAGAGATAATGCCCAGCATTTACTTCTCGTACAATGATATCAGCTCCTTCCTCACGATGAGTGAGGTCATCTTCAACTTCAATTCTAGTAAGAAAAAGATGACGGAAATGGAAAAGCACAGTTAGGTCACCTTAGCCCTCTCCTTCTTCTCCTCCCTCTTCATTACCTCCAATAATTCAGAGTAAATTTGATAAGCTGTATTCTTTAGTAATACCTATAATTGTTTAAATGAAAATTCTTCAAGTAATGGAAATTCAATTTCCAGAAACATGATGCCTACCAAAGGGACAAAGGTCTTACAAAGCTTCAGAATACACCTCAGTTTAGTCAACATAAGCTCTCCTTTCACTAGACTGAGTAAAAATCTTTTGCTATATCACTTAAGTAAATTGTCTTCGGAAGTTCCCAAAGTCAGTTTTGATTATGGCCAGTCACATTAGAATATGCCCAATCCATTCTTGCATTCAGAAACGTATAAAGAAGGAAAGGAAAAAAAAAATCACGATGGTCTATGGTCTCCTGACATCCTGGCTTGAAGTCCTGGTTCCCTCTTCTCTACGTCTATTGTGGAAAAAGGTTTTTTTATTATTTCACTTTTTATTATTTACATACAACAACTTACATTTGATACTCATGCCTCAGGAAGCAAAGTTCTAGGAGACTGATATTAGTATTTCTGTGTAGCATTTACAAACAGCATTTATTATCCTTTGTGACCATTAATCTGCCAGTACCTGCTTCTACCAATTAACTCCTTCGATTTTCCCCAGCCTGCACCTTATTATATACAGTTTAGTGTGTTATTGTAGGACATTTGTAAGGACAAGAGACTTCAGCTGCTTGAAACTGTCAGAAAGTAATTCACATTTGGGCTTTGTTGAAATGACAGCCAGCATTGAGACCAAATGTAAAAGCCAGACTGGAAGAGGTTATGAAAAATTCAAGTGGCAAGCGTTTTTCCTTTTATCTGACAGTTACTATTAAAAAGCTGTATGTCATCCTGTAACACACAAAATTTAAGCATGAGACAGAAGCAGAGTTCTACATTATGAACAGAGTACCTTCCTTCTACAGATGGTCTACTTCCTACAGGCAGTACTGAACTAAATTGTTCGGTCCTTTTTTTTGGAAGGTTGACGGAGCTCTAACTGAACCATTTCTATACCATTTCTATACCAGCAGCCAAAGACATCACACAGCCCCTCACTGCTGGATGAGTTGCCTCAAAGGCAGGACATCTGGCAAGGATACCCAGTGTTAAGACAGCGCTGTATACACATTGCTATAAATCCATCCCAGAAGCAGAGCCTGCGCCCCTGTAAGCACGTCCAGCTACAGTATTTGAAGCAGAAAGAACAGTATATCACCTGCACCTAAATTCCTATGTATACCTGACCCTAAAATTATGTAAGAAAGGCATATGAAATGTTTCAGTGGGGAAAAAACAAATCTCAATAAGATTAAAGATATTTCTAAATAATTGAGAGGAAAAAAAAAAGAATCTCAAAGCATTGGAGATGTTGCTGGCCTTACTTTGCACACCTTTGGGTTCACCAATAAGGTTGAAGAATTTTCCTTATGGATCTCGTTCTCAGAAATCAGCAGAGCATTAATTATTACTAGAAATACATCACAATCTTAGAGGTACTCACTTCCTTTATCCACAACAGTTTAGGTGGCTGCATTTCCACAGACATCACTCCCCCAACGTAGCTTAAAACCCTGTGTTTCGTTGCATTGATGCGGTCTACTTGACTGACTGCACGATGGTCCATCCACATAATAACATTCCTATAGTTTTGTCCTTTAAAATAAAAAAATAAAATAGAGATTGTTTTAGGGCTGGTAGAACTCCACCTAAGTTCTGTAAGTTACTATGCTCTAAACTGCTTCACTTTTTCATGGAAAACTCAAATACTACTTGCTTAAACAATTGACAGTAGGTGTCTAAAGATAAAACTCTGCCCAATTTTAAGACATGCTGAGCACTGAGAATGCTGGGTGAAACCAGTCAGGCTTGTGAGCACCCAACAACTTGGAGAAGCCATGCTCTTGTAGAGTGTGTTTCATCCAAAGCCACTTTTTTTGCAGAGTGCATATATATTTAAAAGCATAAAGAAGCATTCTGGTGACTGAGAATTAAAAATATGACAAAATCTGACCAATTAAATTATAAATTGAAATTAACCAGTCAGCCAGAGTGACAAAGATTCTTTTTCCTCTTCTGTTGTCATGAGAAAACTACCCTAAATCCTTTCAGAAGTACTTTCATGGGGGTAATTTGCTGCAATAATTTTATTTTGGATGTGAAAGGCAAAAGCATTTGGCGAGTCTGTGTCACACATATCAACAAGAAGCAAGAAACATTTTATTTAAATTAACCTGCAAAGGCCATGCTAGACAGGTGGAACAGTAATCCAAGTGACACTTCACATTACTCTCATGCTGAGCACACTGCACACTCAACTTCATGACACAGCCACTCATGCATATTTCATCTTGAAAACATACTCCAAGACAAGCCAGCTCTATGAGGCACACCAATATTCCTAACATGGATTGAAATTCAACTTAGATCTGCGAGACTGCTTGAAATCAGACCAGTGCACGCGCAGTGTGACAGTATTCTGTCCATTCCTGTCTTTTTATTTAACAACAACATTGTGTGAAGTCAAAGTTCTTGTCTTGTGTATCAGAGAATAAAAAACAAGAACTGAATTTGACTCAACAGACCAAAATAGCCCCAGACATCATTACACATTGAACAGATTGTCAAAAACTCTCAAACTGAAAAATAAATAATCTTGCT
The DNA here is from genome assembly GCF_965140915.1 of Aythya marila. Taxonomy (NCBI): domain Eukaryota; kingdom Metazoa; phylum Chordata; class Aves; order Anseriformes; family Anatidae; genus Aythya; species Aythya marila. Next base: position 28,952,234 of record NC_139049.1, on the reverse strand, counting down.
TAAATTTAGCAAAGGACATTTTGGGGTCAATGCTGCCTTTTTTTTTTTTTTTTTTTTTTTTTTTTTTTTTTTTTTGATTTGTATTGCTTTTTTTGAGAAAGATAGAAGGAGATGACAAATATCTGAGATAAAAAGTGAACATCAACAGAACTGTGATTATGGCTATGTATGTACTGATTTAGCACACACCTTATCTTAAATAGGATTCTGCAAAAACAAACAAAAAACCCAAATTTTTCTTAAGTCTTTCAAAATATCTACTTAAAAAATTAATAAAGAAATACTTATGTTAGAAAAAGATATCAGACTATTTCTGAGGTTTAGCACTGTCCTAGACAAAGACAGAACACCAGTGTAATAAAATTCACAAGGTGAATCTCTTGCCTGCAACTCCTAGACAGAATTAGCAGCTAGACTATATGAACGCTGCATTTTTACCATTCCTTTAGCCAGTGTGGATGGGCATTTACAAACACAATAAAAGCCATGATTAGTAAAATCTGAAGGGGAACAAACTTGTAGAAAATAAAAAAAGAGCAGAGATTTCTCTAAGGGGCAGTCTCTCCGAGCCAACACGAATGAATTAAATCTTAGAATGCCAAACATTTAGCTAAATAGAAAGTAATTATCATCTGAAATTAAATTTTGCAGTAGAATTAAAGGAGTAAAAACAGAAAAAAGTCTTTTAATAGAAAAGACATTCTGCCTTCAAGATTCAACCCCATGACCCTGTCTTTGGATGAAACCAAGTTCAGTTGCATTGCTGCTAACACCAACTTCTGTGCTGGAGTCCTACCTTCAGAGTTGACTGCCAAAGGTTGGAACTGCTTATCCACAACAACAAGGGAACATGTAGCATCAAAGCCAACCCCTCGAATCCGGCTGGCATCCATGCCACAGACAACTTTCTGCAAACATATAAAACACACATATACAAATATATCCATACACATGAGAGTACCATGTGAACCGATGACCACAGAAAGCAAGTTAAAGTTTAAATTACAAGCTCAAACTCCAAAAATTTAGAGATTAAGCTCCATTAAAAGCTCTTTAATAGCTTTAAAATCTTACTAGCTACAGCCCTGGATGAAAGCAGGAAGCACTACAATGTCAGAAAACAAAACTAGCAGAAAATTAGAACTGCTAATTTTATCTCTTTTATAAGAGTTCTGAGTTAAGCTCCATGTGAAACCTGGACAGAGCGTTAGGGCTAAGCACTTCCATCAGTTACTTCACTCAGTTACCACCTGTGAAGTGAATCATCTTCTAGAACTGCTCTGGTAATACTGTGCCACAGCTTTTTGCCCTACAATGGGGAAGGGCTCCAAAAATAAATTTCCGTCAAGTTGGTTAAAACCTAATGCACTCCTTTTCAAAAACTCTGCTATTAAGAGTTTGGATAGCATTCTTTTTGGAAAATATTCCCCAAAAAATCACCACCCTAAAAGATCTGAACTTCACGGCTTCCAGCAGCACTGGGGAAAAAAAAGAAAGTACAACACCCAAATGGATCAAGTGCCAAGTGAGGTTGCAAGACACCTAAAATGTAACACAGTAATAAATTGCCACTTCTCAGCAACAATAAAAATATCATTACCTTAATTAGTACTATAATGACACTAGACTTGCTGCAGTGCCAGTGTCTTACTGGCTCTGTAAAGCTACAGTTCCAGAGACCGTATTTCATTGCTTAATTCCATAGATTGTATTTAAGAGCAAGAACAAAGCAATTCACGATGAGAAAAATCAAATAAGCAGAATAAAAGACTTGCTCTGCTCCAACATCCATCTGCCCTTCCCTTCCCTATGACTCCTGTCACACTGCTCCTTCCCTTCCCTTCCCCTCACCTCGTCTCCTTCATCTCAGGGCATTTCTGCCGAGCCAAGCTCATTAATGTTTGAAAAGGCTGATCAATACCAAGAGAATGGGTGAACTGTCCATCTGCACATTACCAAGCATATCATGAATATTTAAAAAAACAACCTTAGATCATGGAGCAGGCTGGGGCTTTATTAAGAGCCATAAAATGGCTCACATGTACGCTGCAAAACAAGGTCAGTAATTTACTTTTACCACCAGCACATACAGGCTTGGATCAGAGGGTCCAAGGAGATTTTCCTGTATAGTAAGGTTTATTTCAGTCTGTTTTTATGCTGAATGCCATCCACAAACACATATAATTTATTTTGGCTTTATAACACTGGACAGGCATCACATGTGATAGACGGTCTCCCTCAGAGCGCCATCCACAAACCCAACTGCAACTTCTCTACAATAAATAAAGGAGCTTGTGACTCCAGTGCAAGACAGTGTGTGCCTCTAAATGTATGCATCATCAGGTTCTGAGCAACCTTGTGTCCTCTAAAGAATTGTCTTGTGGCTAGAACATAACACCAGTGAATCAAAAAAACCCTGATGCGAATCCTGAAGGCAGTGGGTACATCCTTCCTCAGAGCTAACAGCACAAAGGAAGGGCTTTCATCCTCTTTTTAACTGTATCACCCTGGCTTTCAGCTCCTCACCTACATAAGGGATGTGAGGCTACAAGAGCCGTACCCTAAAAGTGCCTGTAATGCCTAAAGGTGGTTACAAGTTAAACAGTAATGCAGCACCTACAGGATTGGATGTTAAAGGCCAGTGACTGGAAGACTTTGAACTCTCATAACTTGAAGTGCTGCCTACAACACAGATCTCCTTCACTTTCTTTTTCTTCAGATACCTTGGTGACTGTGCAACAGGCAGCCCAAATGTCAGCAGAGGATTGCTCGTAGTGGTCTGGCTGGGGTTCCCAGATTTGGATTGGCTGCTCCGCATGCGCCACCACTGTCCCAAACTCGTCCACCAAAGCCGCACGAACGCTTGCTGTTCCAACATCAATTCCAACGTAGTATTTTACTGAAGTTTGCTTCTTGCTGTGCATTTTTAATAAAACCTGCGAGGAAAAAAGAAACACATAAAAAAGTGTTTGAAAACAGATAAAATGACTATGTACTGAACAGGACAGGAGAGATGCTGTACAAGTGCTTTGTTTGGTATCTTTTTCAGCCAATCTTCATGAGACATTTTTAAATTACTTTGAGTTTTCAAGTCTTGCACTATGTGTACTGTTTTATCTCAAATGTTTGCAGATATGTTGCATGGTGTAGAAGTTCCCGAAAAGGAAAATGTAAATTCACTTGTAAGAACACAAGTGCTATGATAAAATTCATGCACTTACACAATTAAGGAATTGAGCAGTGGCCACACAGTACCATCTCTACATAAAGGGAAGAAGAAAGAAGAAGACAGTAAGCAAAGGAAAAGGTATGGATTCAAACTCAACACTCATCAGGAGCTGGTGCCTTACACAAAAGGGGAAGTGCAATCCAGAGATTCCTGGGTTTTCCTGAATTCTGACAGATGGGGAAGCTGCTAATAACTTGTCAGTTGGATTCACTTGTGGACAAGACTGGAAGTAACACCAGGGACATGTCATTGCTTTGATGCAAAAAAAAAAAAGGGTTGTGTGCCTGGCTGCACTGAACCCCAAACTGAAGAGGAATGAGGAGCCAGGAGCTGGTGCCTCCCATAGAGCCAACAAACATGACAGTGAGTCAGGCTGAATTCTGCAGAATCTGAAAACGGTTTCCTCCTCCCCCCAAAAGTGGTGTCGTGTTGATAATTAAAATAACTAAGTGACATATCACCTACTTTTGAGCCCTACAAAGGAAAAAAAAAAAAAAAGAAAGAAAAAAAAAGGAGAAATGAACTGCTTAGGTTTTTAAGATCTATCCACCGTGACTCCGCACCATTTTAGACATTCAGAGAATAATTTGCTGAAATTATTTTGTTGAGTTACAGGAGTATCCCTGGAAATCTGTGCCTGCTCTCTCACAACCTACAAGAACAAAGTGAGTTCAAGTTAATCAGTTTAATTATTCATAACAAGTTGCTTGCTTCACTATATTATGCTTAAATAGATGACATTTTATATAGTGACAAATGCACTGTACTTAATTTCTCAGTTTGTCCTTAATTAATAGTTAACATTTACATCTAATCAAGCTGGGAAAATGCTAATTAAGAGCTGATACAACGTATTTCATAGGTCAGACAAGTGCTTACATGAATCCTATCAAGCTTCTGAAACATGCAGAACTCAGCTGACACTTAGTCTCTGACTTCCAGAAAATGAAAGGATCAATTATCATTTGATGAATCCATTTAGAGAGCACTGAAAGGGCTCTGTAAAAAAACCAGTCCATCTACCCCAAAGAAGTGACCCGGATTACATCTGTGTGTGGAAGATGGGTTGTTTAGGAATGTGGGCAGAGGCAGAAAGATTGGAAAAATATTGCTTAGTAGAACAACAGGATATTCGCATTTCAAATTAATCCTGTGCATGATTTTTGGAAATAACTAACTTCAGTGCCAAAGTATACCCCAAATGCAATAGCAAGCACTGAAACCCAGAACTCTGAAAGCCCTCCTTCTACCTTTACACAATAACAGCTGATTGTATAGCCATGTAAATTATACTCCATTTTGGAAGCAATGCTTTTTACTTGCTTTACTCCTACAAAACGGGAAAACAGATCTCTATTTTCCTATGAATTATCTTCAGTGCAGGTCAAGCTCTATCCTTGGGTGTCAGTTTGAACACAGGGCTGGAACAACCCAAGTGGCTGTTCACATCTATGGCTGGCTTCTAAGCACTGCTGTTGATGGCTACTACAAATCTGTTATCACTGAGGGTTAGAGGTGAAATAAAGAAGAAAAATAAAGATAAAAAAGGCTTTCCCCTGCCTCAGAAAACTCACAACCCATGCACCATCCTGCATAATATTTAAGCAGCATAACAGCTGAATTAGGACAACGTTTCAACTGCAGTTAAAACAGCATAAGCCAATGGCCTTGGCTAACAAAATCTACTCATCCAGCCAGCTTCCCTCCATCCTGTCCCCTTAAGTGGTTCTTGGAAATCTGTTTAGTCTGTGAGTTCTGCAGTCACAATCTGTCCCATACTATCTCTTTGTGCTGCCTAAACCTGTCATTTCATGCTCTGACTGCCATCACTGTGGGCCCAGGACCATTTTTTTTTTTTTGTCCTTTGGACAGCACTGGCACGAGGGAGCTCTGGTCCCCCACTAAAGCTCCTTGGCAGTCCAGTCCAGTCCAAAGCAGCTACCACACAGCTTTCTGTGTGCACTGAGGTAGGCGCATGGAAGGGTTGCTAGAGGAATTTGTACACGGTGTTAGTTTTTAATAATACCAGAAACTAGAAAAAAAATCAAAGCTAGAAAGTATAGGGCAGCACTGATGGGAACACTAAGCACTCTCAGCCTTCTGATCCTGCCCAGAAGGTGCAACGCACGCTAATCTTGCTAAAGCAAGGTCATCTGCTCAAGCGATGAGCAATCGGCTAAAAATAATGGTGTGCCATGAGTCTAACACCTAGGAATATTGGCAAGAAAGCTCACTTTATTTTCTTGGCCCTGGCTCTGTGACCTGGTCAGACTAACAAAAGCTAATGCCTCTGTCACGGAGAGGACAATTCTCCCAATATCAGTGATTAATACTGCATCTGTCAGCTGGGGATACTTACAGCACTCTGCCTTTTCCTCTTAGCCCTTGGCTGTAAAAGGAGTTTTAAGACATTCTGCTCAACAGATGATGGTCACTTCTTCATTTTGCACTCAATCTCCTCAAAGCCTAAAGGGCTGGCTGCAGATGCTGCTAGCTGCTTGCAAGAAATCTTACTGTTAGGAAGAAATTGCACAAAGCTGGTCCTGCTACTATCTCATGATTTTCCCTGTTTTTTCCCTAGTTTGGCACTGCCTTTAACTGCTGACTCATAAAAAGAAGAGAATAAACCACAAGTTGCAAAGATTTCTTTTTTTCTTTTTTTTTTTTTTTTTTTGACATAGGCAAATTTATCTTTCTTACTTTTCACAGAACACCAACAGCAAAAGGAATGCTTTACATCCTGTCTCCTTCTCACACACACAGGATTACTCCAGATTTTCATTTCTCTTCCCTGTATGGCAGCCTTGATTTTAGCTTATTAATGTGTTTTGCTACTTCGAGAACAAATTTAACAGATGTTAGAGAATTAAGCTCATAGTACCTCCTACTCAGCACTTAAAATTACGGCTTTGCATTGGATTCTTCCCACAAACATTTGAAACCTGGAACTCAATCAGCCCATGTAATGTTTACTTTTCTTTTTTCCTTACTAAGCAGCCAGGATGCGCATGTGTGAGGGACTTTGTTTCAATGCTCGAGCAGCACATATCACTCTATGCACATACACTATTTTATTTCTGTAAATTAATGGACAACGAGCAAGAATTGTTAAGTGACAGACTTCAAACAAGAAGTACCACAAACCTACTGGAGTTGCTTTTTCTCTGAGTAAAAGTCAGCTAGATTTACAAAGCAATACTTCTATAACTCATAGAAAAAGGCTAAAAGTAAACATTAAGCTTTTTTTTCAGGCACAGCAAGCGCTCAGAAACTGAAGCAGCTCAAAGTACAGTGTCTCTAAATTAGGATCCGATCTGTTTGCAGAAACATCATTTGATGCCAAGGGTTTTTCTGGAATACCAGCCCCTTGGTATTTCACCTACTTGTCAAGCAGGCCCACAAAAAGCACCGTCATCTCTAGGTCAAAAGTGTCACCAGCCAGGGACTCTGCCTCAAGCTATGAATTGAGAACCTAAGAACTCAGGGGTGAGGCTGGCTGAAAATCTTTAGCTAAAGTACTTTATAGGGAATTCAAAGAGGAATGTTCTCATTCAATTTTGTTTACAGAATATTCCTTTGGCACAATAGGAGGCTCCAAATCAGAAATGAAGCAAAGGAGCGGAGAGCTAGGAGAAGGTCCCAGCACAAACTTGCTGGTTTGGAATCTGGATACCAGCATCTATTACCACATGCATATAAAATTCTGTTGTGCAATAAAACCTTGGTTTGCATTTTGTGTCTGCTGGATTCTTAGCATGCACATCCTGCAGTCAGTATAATCATAAGAACAGCGAACCAGAAGAAACCAAAAGTCCTAAAGGCCCAGTCAGACAGATCAACTCCTCGAGCACAGTATTCCTAACAAAATACTTGATTTATGGATGATACGATGATATTTATGGACTTCCCAGGTGGTGGAATGTGTGGTGATTACACCACTACCCTTTACACACTTTTTTTCCCCCACTTTCTCAGTTAAACAGGCATCTGGTCTATGACAGCTCCTTCGCCAGACACAACACGAACAGATGATGCCTCTCTACACTGCGACAGAGCAGTGAGGGATCTGAGGCAGAGCAAGCAAGAAAAAAGGCCCCTGAAACTTCAACAGAGCTTTGGCTGTCTAGTGCAGAATTAGGCCGTCATGTGGACAAGTTATTATTTGAACTTGCAAACAGAAAGAGAAGGAGAGAGGGAAAAAAAGAGATTTAAAAAGACATCTCCAGCTTAACCATGTTATAGGCCATGACAACAATCGCTAAGCCAGGACAAGAAGCCAAAACTGCCTCCAAGCACTAGAAAAGCAATGGTCTCTTTCTTTGCAAATCACAGCAGGGACAGAATGGCTTTTCAAACAGGCATTTATGATCAAAGGCCTGCAGCATACGATAAATATTTATATGGCCCATTAAATAATAGTCTGTATAAATATTATCCAAAATGTGCACGCTGGAAACCACAGACTTCCCAGTTTATCCTTAAACAAATGTGCTAGTTTTCCCACATAGGCAATGAAAAAAACCGAGGGGTGAAGCCCATTTGCAAAAATATTTCTTTTTGTATGTATAAAAAAAAAAAGAAAATCCTTAACATTGTTTACTTTAATTTAAAAGGAATGACTAAATAACCAGTGACTGCTTCATTACAACTGCTAAATCCAGTTTGTCCTACCTTATTTCATGGTTATCAAATTGCCAGGACATACCTTTCTGTTAAAGCTACAGGACAAGAAGGCTGCACGCTCACAAGCACGCCGGCTGAAGCTCAGCAGAAGTATTTATCAGCTGCAAGGATAGCTTTTGGGCTATCATGAGATTAAACACAAGGAATTAGGAAGGACTGGCACGTCTGCTTTAAACTTTGATCTTTTGGAACGCTGCAGGCTGCCCAGACCCAGAGATCATGGATAAACAGTATGTCTTTAGTAGTGCAGCTGTGCTTTTCTGTGGATTACCGGGAAAAGATTAACAGGCTCAAATTAGGCTTCATAATCTTAGTGTGAAAAGATGTAAATACTTAAAAAAAAAAAAAAAAAAAAAAAAGTTGTTTGCCAGTTGTAGAAAGAAGATAAAATGAAAGAAGCGTTTTTGACATTATATAGGAAATTCAACATTTTGTTGCCTTTCTAGGGTTCCAGTAAACTACCAGAACTGCTGGTAGAAGACTGGCAATCTTTTCTTGAAGAGAGTGAGCTCCTTTTCCTCTTCCAGGATCTTTAATTCCTGTTTCGATGTGAACAAAGAAGGTGCATATCTGTGGGAGAGTGGGTACACACGGGGAATTCTCCTGCTGTGTTGAAGGCCAGTACTAATACAGAATAATACCCTAAAATGCCCAAGGGACTGTGCTATAACTACCCACAAACACTTATTTTTCAGCCATCCACCAGCAAACAAAACAAAAACAATGAATAAAAGCACACCTCCCCTCCCCTTGCTCTTCCCCAAACAGAAACACCTACATGCAGGAGATCTCCGAGACTTTGGAATGTGAGCGCTGTGCTAGCAACAACAGAACTGCAATCAAGGAAAAGCAAGCTGCAGAAAGTCTGCTCATCGCCGTCTTCTTCCTTAAAAAACAAACATTCTCCATTAAATATCCATTCTGTGGTAAATTCTGTGAGGCTGCCTCATATCGTAAAAAAGAAGAAACAGATGAACATAGTGGGAAAAGGTCTAAAATCACGGACCCAGCACCTGGTCCCATCATACCCAGATTGTTCCTCCAAACCTTCCCAATCGCCCCCCTACCCCAACACTGTAACATCGCCTCAATAAATCCTATCACAGGACTGAAAATATTCTACTTTCTAGTACCTCCTTTTTTGTCCTGTATAAATAATTCACTATGTACTAATCTGCTGTAATGTCTCTCCTATCCTTTTTGTCTTTTTCCCCTCTGTGTTCAGGACAAAACCATTACTTCATCACCACCTTCTGCCCTTTAATTTCACCGTTTGTATTTTAAATACTTTCAGGCCAAACTACTTCCACCTCCTCTGACAAAAGGCACAACGCATCCTGCTCCGTCCTGGTGTAACTGATTTCCAGCTGGAAACACACAACACCAAACCAAGTCACTTGAAACAACAAAAAAGTAACACGGACAGGGAAGTAAAAATGACTAAGCAAACCATTCTAAGAAATGAGATCCAAAATTCGTTTATTTTCAGTTTCTTCTGCCTACGTAGATCTCTCGTGAACAGCAGAACGATGTCAGCATGACCACTGTCAACAAATACCAAGCTCATTAGTGCACAACAGAGTTGTTGTTTTTCTCTAGAATCTGCTCTGTTACAGATTGGTGCTAAAATAGAGAACTGTGCTCTCCTCCCAGCCCCTCTCTCGAACTCAGGCTGGAAGATACAGTCCCTACCACTAATCAAGTGAGAGCAACAGCGTTTTCTGAGCCCTGATTACAGCAGCACACGGCTGCAAGGGTCGGCTGAAAGGCCCGACCAGAGCAGCATCCCGCCGCAAGGAGCAGAAGCCACAAGAAAAGCACACGCCTGCCCTTCTTGTACGCTGATCCTTCCCCCAGGACAACCTCTCAGCCTCCAGCTATCTGCAGTAGAGGCGCTGGCCGAGCCAGAAATTTTATCTTGAGGATTAACAGACCTTGAAGGCTTTTTCCTCTATAAATTTATTTGTGCTCTTTTGGAATCCCGGGAAGCTCTTGCAACTGCAGAATACCGTGGTAATGAGTTATAAAGCTCCGTGTCAACAACGTTAGAAAATGTCCTTTCAGATGTTCGGAGCAAGCCAGTTCAGAAACCTGCTGGCTTTGTTTGATGTGCCCAACTTCCTGAGTTACACAAAGCAGTCGTTTCATATCTACCTGCTCAATGCAGCCACGACACCATCAGCACCCCGAATTGCCCCCAAAAGGCTTGCTGCTATCTACAGACCATGGGTGATGAGCGAAACCCAGGTGTAAGGTGGTCAGATCCACCAAAATACGTATTTCTGCTCTCTGACCAGATGGCTTGGTCACGGATGTGTCAGTAAGTACCACAAGATGATAGTAATAGCTAATAAATAGCACCTAACGAGCCCCAGGCAGCTTTGGGCACGCCGAGGTACTGCTCACATATGCTCACCCAAGACAAATAACGTGTTGGTGGTCACTGAGAGGAGCAGAGAGGTGCTGCTCGGGGGGATGGAGGCACCTCTGCAAGGTCAGGGATTTCAACCTGCAGGCAATGCCCAGCGCGTTGGCCCTCACAGGGTGTCAAACAGAGGAATCCAGGAGCTCCTCCCAGCTGTGTGCTTGGAGAAGACCGAAGGCTCTCCCTGGTTTTCTATGAAGGGGGAGCGAGGCATCACACAGTCGCATTGCACCCCGAGAGGCTCTCTGCTGCAACCATCAGGAGAACACACAGTCAGAGGCGCTCTGTGAGGCCAAACACAGACTGGTTCTCCCTCAGTAAGACTTTCCAACCTGACAGTGTAAAGCTGGGCTGCTCCATTTCTTCCCGAGCCTGCAAATACAGCTCACATAAAAGGCGAGTTCAGCTCCCTCTCTGCTCCACTGCCTAACACCAGCACAGCAGGAAACAGCTGCAGGCAGGAGCTCTCAGAGAAAGGGAAGGCTGAGCAAAGAGCCACAGGAACACGCAAAACGGAGACGAGGACTGCAGGCACAAGCTCCTGGGGAAATCCAACAGCTTCAGTTCTCTCCGGGGATATCTTGGTCCTGCTTTGACGGGACCACCACTTCCAAAGCCGGATGTGATCCTGAAAACCACTGTAGTCAGTGGCAAAACTGCCACCCACATCAGTAGTTCAGGATTAGACTCCTGATACTTGCAAATGTTGCAGGTGCACTCTCAAGTCTGCAGGATTTTGAACGCCTGCCATAATCTACATCTTGTCAAGCAGAGGAAATGTTGATCACTCTACACCAAGACACAATTCCCACGCAGGAAAACCTAAGGAATTAAGAGAGTACACTGCTGCACCCTTTCTCCTCCACACCCTGAAAACATTAATGGCTACAATACACACACACCAACCTATTTAGATCCATCCTCTCCTTGATGCTGCAGTTGCATGCCCCCCTAAATGCTGCTCTAATGATCTGGCAATCCAACGTGTCCCAGATGACACAGCACAATGCTCGAAGCTCTGAAAGAAGCCATCCTTCTTTACACTGACTGTGAGGGGAAAAAAATACAATCTGATTATTACATAAATTGTAGCTGTAACAGCTTCATGACTAACTGAGAAGAGGTACGGGGCTCCACAACAACTTATCGATCCCAGTGGTTGATCCTTTTCAACGTAATGTGAAGGAAGATCTTTCTATTCTTATCTTCTTCTTTCTATTCATATCTATCTGTCACTCTAACCTAACCCTCTCTGGACAGGTAAAACAGGGTCAGTTCATTGGCTGTAAAAGAGGCACATTCCTGTACTATAATGTTTGTATTTTTTATTCTCTTCTATGTTAAAACAGAAACATAGAGAAAAAATTAAGTAGGAAATGCACCCCTAGCATAATAATGTTAATACGAGAAAAAAAAATGCTTAAAATTTAAAATATAGTACAGAATATAATGCAATTTGAAAGGCATGAACAGCTCATATAACCACACACACACGAGGTTTAAACTGCATTAATGGAGCAAACCAGCCTTGGTATCAGGAGCTTCAGAGCTGGGTACATAAGCTTACCTGGAATCCTGCAGAAGCTATTATTGCTACTGCAGATATCGAGTTAGTCAGCTTGAGGTTAGTGCTGATACTCGAGCTTTAATCACATTTGTAGTGCCCAGCGCTACATCAAGGATGAACTTGGCCCTAGCCACGCGATTACGTATCGGTAGATCAGTACAAAAATAATTTGTTCCGAGTTCATAGCGTTATGAAATGACAAAACATCAAAATTAGCATTTTGGCTGAAATCCACTGCCTTTCCCATCAAGGCTTACACATTTAAGCAACATCTGAACCAACTGTCTATAATTACTCCTGGCAGATACTGGAACACTTAGGCCAGTAGTAGATGCAATAGTGAAATCAATTTTTAACGACATGCTGTAAACCACTTCTATCAAGATGCTCAGCCCAGAAGCAAACATGTCTGTAAGCTGAATCCTGAGTCTACTCTACAGTATTTGTTCACTCTTGCATGGGAAGAGCATGGACTGACAACCCTACGTAATCTGTCATTTTAAAATTAAACATTTATTTGGTCTACAATACTAAAGTTACTAGCCTTGAAGTTCCTGTCACAACCACTTACAAGCAAATGAGGCTAGGCTAAAAGAAACAAATTCTGCACATAAATCAGATATCTAGATACATCTGCCATACAAGGGTAACACATCTACAACCTTTTTTTTTTCTTTCTTTCTAAAGAATCACATCTGTTCATCTCAAAATAGTGACTTATCTTCCTTCTTCCCACATACAGAGTTTTGGGGGAGTGAGGGTGTTTTTGTTTTCTTTTTATAAATGCAAAATCTGCTTTCTTAATGATCCTATCAGTCCCATAATTTCAAACTCCCACAAAGACACGCGCCTAAATGGGTATCAGGCCAAACCTTCTCTGTAAGTTTCCTTCGGTGACTTTCTCAAAACATCCCAGAAGCCACCAGCTTGTAAACCTGCTTACCTCAAACAGCTGAGGGTCACACATTTTCCAATTTTATTTTATGAACGGTCTCAGTACTTTTTCTTTCACAAGTGGAAATGCAGAGGGCAAACAGTAGGAAGCTCAAGACACCGATCTGAAGGCATTAACAAGAGCCAAAAAATAGACAATGCTAGGCAGAGATTTCCCTCTGAAAATGAAACTCTGAAACACATTTCTACTGAGACTGTGCCATTAGTGTTGGTTTTGCATACCAGAAACTTCACTATTCCAGTACAAGGGAAAAATTTCAACATGGGTGATTAGAAAAACACAAGATACAAACCAGGACCAGAGGAGAGCTATTCTGATCCTCTCCTGCAAACCAACTGGTTCTCAGGTAGCACAGCTGCCTCTAACAGAAACAAAAGAAGGCTTAAATGAGAGATTATGGGAAGACAGAAGACAGACTTACTGAGGAAATGAAAAGAAACAAAATGTATGAGAACACTTATTTTGGATGATTCAAAAGAATTAACATTTTTAGATAACTTATGTGTATCCCTGTAGGAAACACACAACAGAGCAAAAAAAGTTGCTAAGAATACACACAAAAACTTTCCAGCCTAATCCTAGTTTATTTAGTCTCTCCTGACACTATAAATTAGTTTCTACCCCAATTCTTACAGCTGGGAACAGCTGAACCTTCAAGAATCCAATCCCCCCTGCTTTCCGCTTCCATCCTCCTATTCCCGTCACCCCTTCTGAGAGCAAAAAAAAAAAAAGACAACTTTTTTGCCATATCCCAGCACAGAATCATGTAGAAAAGTGGGTTATTAATATTTAAGACACTTCAAATTACAGTACATTTCAGTACTGTATTTCAATACATTTAGAAACAAGTTAATTTCAATAAATTAAGCAGACGGTCTTTGAGGATAAGGGAATACATGAGGATGAAAAACGAGAAGACCACCTCTGCGTAATGTGTGTTTACTACTTTCTCAGCTCCTCTGAGGAAAGAGAGCCCTCTCCTCTCCTTCCCTGACACTTGTTTCTTAAGTGTTCTCCAGAGAAGAAGCACTGTTGCTAAATTTATTAAACTATCTGTCAAATCACAGGCACCTCAAGAGAGAATCCGCAAGGTCACCGGTTCCTGGCTGGTGCCGGGCACGTCACTCGTGAGGCACGCAGCACGAGTAAACTCCATCAGGTTACTGGGGTGGGCGCCCTGCCAGCCCCCCAGCTTTACGAGAATACCGGGACAAGTGTCCAGAGAGGTGACACAAAGGAGCCGGCCCTGCAAAGGTGTGAGAAAGCAGAGCTGCGAGAGGAGAAATGAGGCAGCAGGGGAAGCGAGCAGCAACAGGACACCGGTGGTGGCAATGGGATAGTGGGAACACAATCCTAGAAACCACCACCTTCATTAAGGGCAAGAAACATTTAAGGAGAACTCCCTGGGATCTGGAGGATTAAGCAAGCACCGAGTGATGCACGTGTCCCATGTGCCTACGCCAGGTCACTTGGGCACTGCCATCTGAAGCAGGTGAAGGAGCGAGGGGCTGGCGGCACAGAAAATGGTGCCTCCTGCTGCAGGGCCGTGAGAGGAAAACTGACGGGAGGCGACATGCCAAGAGCCCTCCGGTGCCTCCTCGCCCAGTGTTTGGCACCCCAATCCTGACACAGCCTGTTAGCACCGAGGGGCTGTGAGGGGCAGGCCAATTCTCATTAATTTAGGTTTTATATACACGCTGTGCTTCTGAGAAACGTCAGGAAAAGCAGAGCTGGGGAAGCCGGGCAGGGAGACCAGCACGTAAATCCTATAACGCCCCCATAGGTACGCAATAACCCCACAAACGTTATATAAAACTGCGTTATAGCACGCTTTAAATGATCAGCCAACGCGGGCCGGGGGCGCAGCGAAGGGAGCTCCCGCGGCACAAGCCGCAGGGCGGCCCCAGCTTGAAAGAAAATTAAAAATAAATAAATAAATAAAATAAACAACCCGCGGCTCTCCAGAGAGGCCGGGCCCCGGCCATTAATGGCCGCCGCCCCGGGGGCGGGCAGGGGCAGGGGCACCGCGCCCGGCTCGTCCCCGTAGGGCCGGGCCCCGACCGCCGCCCGCTGCCGGGCAGGGGCCGCCCCGCAGCCCCCGCAGCCCCCGGCCCCGGGCAGGGCGGGCAGGGAAGGGGCGGCGGCCCCGGCCACCCCCGCTCGGCTTCGGGGGCCGCGGCTGCTTCGTGCGGGGGCCCCTGCACCGAGCTCGGCCCCGGCCATTTCACGAAGCTCCGGCGTGTGCGAGGCCGCCCGTGCCCTGTGAGGAATTCGGCCCGTACCAGCGCTCCTGCCTCGGAAAGGAAGCCGTGCTTCTCTTTTCTTTCCAAGCGAATAAAGCTCCAGCAGGGGAGGGGTTTGGCTGTCGTTGGTTTGTTAAAGGGGATTTGCTGGATCTCAGCTGCAGCCCCAGTGCCCTACAGGACTGCAGAGACGTATAGGAGGGTGCTGGAGGGTTTCGCTTTAGCAGCTGTGCTGAGAGCCAGGGGAAGAGTAAACACGAGGAAGCAAACCGAAGGTTATGCCTGAAATGAGCATTCCCCAACTTGACCATAAATACATAATCACTTGTAAAACAGATAAAGCAGGACGGCGAGGTGTGAGCCAGACTTTCTGCACTGGGTTACTCCGTTTGAGAGTTTTACCTAAAAAGTTTTTTTTTTTAAATCCCAGATATGAGGAATAAACCCTGAGTTTATGTGAGGTTTGCACAAAATGGGGGACAGGATCAGGCCCTGACACCTTCCTCCATCACCCACCTCAGGACTGTGGATGGGAACCTTCAAGCTGCCATGTCCAAGCCCGTCTGAAGAGGCCCCAGGGGGCCACCAAGGGTTTCTCCACATACCCTCCTCATCTTCCACGTCAGGAAATCTTTGAACAAAAATCTCTTTTGAAACGTTTCCAGAATTTTCCCACTTCGGCCCAGGCAGAAATACTGCGAGAGCAACCTTGCTCAGGGAAAGATGAGTGTTGTCTCGTGGTCAGAGCTCAGGGTTAGCGGTCAGGGGCTGTGGGTTCTCATTCCAGCTTGGCCACTGAATCATTTTGAACCCTTCGCTAGTCACTTCGTATTAGTACCAGTTAGTAATTTTCCGTCGGAATGATTTCTGACAGAAAGCAGCACTTTACAAAACTGGAACCTTTGTGAAAATTGACTTTCCGTTGGGGATACCTTGCATCTAGGCAGGGAGGGAAAGGACGTTAGACCCAAACTGCAATATTCATCGCTTCCTTGTGTTAGTCCAAATGTTTTGCTTTTGAATTGATTGTTTAAAAACAAATACCACCCTCCTGGCTGTAACTCCGAGTCAGCTCACTGCGCCGTGGGAGTTTGTGCTCTCATGCTCTGCTTCGCGCCCCGGGAGGTCTGCACCTCCTGTAGCGGGATGCAAATGTCTCTGTCCTGAGCTGTGCACATCACGGTCTGAGTCAGACCAGTCCCGGCATGCGGGACCTGGCCCTTGGGAAAAATTAGCAGCAGCAAGGACTGGTCTGACTGGGGGAGTGGGCCATGCAAAGAAAGTATAAAGTGCATGGACACAAGCTGTTTCACGTTAGTTCAGTGATCCAAAACGAAGTGCTGTGACTGTGGATATACCAAAATGTTTTGTGCAACTGAGAAGCAGTAAAATGAAACCGGGGAAAAGGACACAAGGGTTCCTCTACCATCCCTGACAGTCAAATCCTGTAAACTCTTCCATAAACACACTGAGCTCCAGTTTATAGTTCTGGCTTTTCACCCCCCAACTATCTTCCTTCTTTACTGTTTTGCTCCAGAATCCCATTCCTCTGTTCATTAAAAATAATTTTTGTGATTTCTGTGTATTCATAGCTGGCTGACACTTTCTTTTAATATAAATAGCACTTGTTCTCCTCCTACAGTGTATTTATACACACCACTTAAATCCCTTCTTAGCCCTTGTTTTGCGAAGTTATGTATTAACCATTTACATTTTCTTTCATAGCAGCAAGGTTTGGACTACCTAATAATCTTTCTCTGCACTTGTTTCAGTCAGAATTTGTATTTTCTAAACATGAGTGATCACAGCCCAACATCACATATAATGTTCAAAGTGATGTCTTGCTGGTGACTTGCACAGTGGCAATAATAATTTCCTATGCATGCTTTTAGTTACAGACAGGGATCAACACTGCCTTTTTTACATCTATATCACACTAGTATCTCAGTTTATCCAGGTCTTTTTCATCTCCAATTTACAGGGAAAAAATATATATGGGGGAAAAAAAATAAAAAATATATATTTTTGAAATACATAACATTCCCTTAATACATTTCTACTTTCATTACACTTCTCTTGCCCTCGCATGGTTTCATTCCAAGTGGGGTGACAAATGAAAATATTTTCAAGAACAGTTACAGGACCTCCACTCACCAAAAATCAGTCCTGGAAATGCTATTTTTTAAATGAAAGAATCAAACACCCCCATGACCATATGAGACTTAATCCATTACTCCTTTGAAATATTCTGAAAGCTAAGGGTTAAGAGGTGTTATATTAGTGCAGAATAATGATGATTAATTTTTGTTTCATATCAAATGCAGGAGGGGTAGATTTGTGTGCAGAGTATCTCCTACAACTTCAAAATCTATGTGTAAACCTGAAAATGTGATGTGGGTTTACGTACCTTAAGTGAAGCACAAGACCATTGTAGTTTTGCTTCAGTTCTTACTGCTTTATACAATCTTCCCAGATTTTGGACGGAGTCACTTAAAATGTATCCTTTTACCTTTTCATTTGAGAGTAACTAATGAAAATTCCCTTTTAAATGTGCTTTCTGTGAGACAGGAATGTTCTTTTTTTCGTGATTACCCAAAGCCCGTATTTCAAGCTACAGCTTCAGGTAGCGTAAATCAGCCTTGCTCTGATATGGCCTGCAGTCCTCTCAACCAGCATTGCAGAACAATTTAGTGTTTATAGATGACAGTTGGCATCTTTGAAATATTCTCTTTTACAGAACTAGACTAGATGTGACACTTGCTGGAGAAGAAATCTTGCATAAATCTGTCTGAAAAGACTCACTTAATCATATTACTTCACTAGCAGTGGTAACCTTTGGAGGCCAAAGTCCAGACAGGTTGAGAAATGGCACATGAGTACATAAAGGTGACAATTCCATTAACTGCAATCAAAGAGGGAGGTGAATGGTGAGATAAAGACAAATGACTTACTCTACAAAGAAAAGAAAATATGTGTGTGAAGGGGAAAGATACAGAACGAATGTTTTCCAGCCTTGTCAAGGAAATAAAGATCCAGTCCCACTCCATTGGGATCAACACAAAAACATCTCTCTGCCTCCCCGAATGCAGGATTTGGCCCAGGATCCCAGCCTGCTGGAGAGTGTTAGTGCAACCTGTCATGTCAGGAGCACACGTGCACAAGTGAGATGTCCCAGGAGAAAACTATACGCAGAAAGCCTTACTGAATTGCCCACCAAAGCCGTGCTGGAAATGCTAACGCTAGACTAGTTTTGAAGTCAACAAAATCTTTTGCAAAAATAAGTGGGAAGAACGTTGGCATTTCCGAATGATTCAGAATTCTCAAGTGTTCCAGCCACAATCTTTCAGTCCAACTGAGTGCACCCCAGAGGATGAACAGGAACTGGTTTGGGAGTTTCTTTTGGGCCCCAAATCAGAAAGCGTGGGTACGTGTTGATAACTGAAACTAACGCCACAAGAAAATAAAAGTTCTTCGGCCGGTTCAGTGCCAAATTTCAGCACAGATGAAAGAGAGATTGGTGGGATGTATCCTCACCCCATATCCGTCACTGAGGTCAAAGATGGCATAGACAGCACTGCTAAGACAAGTTCACATTACCCAAGTTTTTTTAGAGGAGGAGGGACCTTAAAGGGAGTACCATGCTGGCTACAGAGTTGCTTTGCTACACTGGAAAT
Source organism: Aythya marila (assembly GCF_965140915.1). Taxonomy (NCBI): domain Eukaryota; kingdom Metazoa; phylum Chordata; class Aves; order Anseriformes; family Anatidae; genus Aythya; species Aythya marila. The sequence continues at coordinate 28,933,458 of NC_139049.1, read as the reverse complement.
AAAGCCCCAAGCAGATCTATCTGTTATCTTGTATCTATCTGTTATCTTTCTAAATTTATGTCAAAAAGGAAAAAATATAAAATCCAGCTATATATATAATTACTTTCTCTTTTTCAATTTTCGCACTTACATATAGTGTTTTCAGGAATGTCTCTGCAGAAATCCTCATCTACAACCAATGCATTTAGCAAAACAAAACAAGCAGATAAGCAAATTGTTTTACTCATAGCAGCAGAGCTGTAAAAGAACTGGATATTTGAGCATTCAAAAATTCTGCTTACTTAGGTATTTATTAACATAACAATTGAAGGGAAGGAAAGATTTATAAAGGATCATGTAGCATGTGCTTGCTTCGGCGGTTTTAACAAGCACCTAAAGTAGTTTTCAATCTCATTTAAAGCAGGATAATACTGGTGTAGGAAACCAAAGCTGGGAAATCCTTGGGATGAAATGCTTACTGAACTATCATGTCAGGACTGTTCATTCACACAGGGAAACAGGGAAGTAAAAAGCAGCTCAATCATATGTAATGATAAGGGATTTTTGAGTGGAAACCTAAACTCTGAAGAGTGTATAATAGGAAAAAAAGGAAATTTCCTTTGGGGGACTTTTTCTGGTTTTAACAGAGATGTTAAGTTACCCTTAGACACTAGAGCAGCCAAAAAGGAAAATCCCTGCTTTACACAGCTCTAAATATAACTAGCAAAATAATTCAGATTTCATCAATCTGTGACTCATTTGCTTAAGCTTTGGGTAGCTCACCTTTTAATACAAAAGTCAGAAGCCGATATAAACAAGCATACAAGATTTCACGCTCCACCAAAATTCCAGTGTCTTGTCTAGGGCCGGTTCCTGCCTGCCCTCCTGGCTGGCTACCAACATCCTTTATTCTCAAGGGAGCCAGCCTTCCAAAAAACTGCTTGGCACTTGAGTCGGTGCTGCTCTGTTTTCCTAATGCTGACTGCAGGCAGGATGTTTTCAGACTCTGGTACCCAACAGTCAGGCATTCCAGGGAGCTCGGGGATTTTTCTTTTGGAACTGTACTGCCAATGCCATAAGAATAAGTGGGGCTCTGTGATACCGTGTGGTCCTGATGGGAAGATGGGATGACTTTATTGCTTGTGTAGGGATGCACAAAGGGAAAATGCACATGCCACTTTTGTAAACTCTCCTTCTGCGGTGTGAATGCTGATAATTCTGGCTTTAAGTCATGTTTTCATCAACTGGCTCCCCTCTGGGAAGACTGCCAGATCGCCGCATATTAGGCAAAGAGAAGCTCCCCTTCCAAGTGCTCGGCCAGAAAGGAAGCCCACTGCTGCAGTGTGGCAGAGGGGATGCTCAACAGTCTTTGCACACATTTGTTGCTGTAACCACTCATGGTGCCAGCACGTGAAAATGTCCTCTTTGCTCCCAGGTCTGTGCACACATACAACTTCTGCACATCCCTTTACACTCCTTAAATATCAGAAAGATGACTTTATCATTAGCATTTATAGCCAAGTATTTCCGAAGACCACTGATGGCAGGGCCAGCTACAACTGTGCAGCCTGTGCCTCGTGGGACAGAAGCCAGCCAGCAGGTGAGGGCAGGCAGGTTGAAATTTGGGGCCAGCACCCTGACCGACCCCTTGCTGCCCAGGAGCCGACGTACGGCCCTGCTCTGGCTGGGAGGCTGCTTCGTCGGAGCCGTCTTCCCTCCTAACCCCATGGCAAGATCCAGATGTGCAAAATCGTGAAACCACAATGTGTTGAGCTGGAAACGAATTTCACAAGCCGAGCTGCGAGAATCAGTTGAGCTCCTTACATTTCACAATACCGTACATCTCATGAAAAGCAACTAGCAGAGGTTAAATATTTTTCTGCAACGTCCTCTCAAGACTTTTGAATTAGTTTATGTGAAGTCGTTCCTTACAGAGGTGATCTATCATACAGCGATGCCAAAATCCAGGCAGCATGGAGAGGGGCAGAAAAAGGCTCTAACCCTCCGAGCAGCACGTCTTGTCTGCTTCCGTGGCTGGGACTTTCTACAAAAGGCAGATCCTGTTCTGCCCTTTGAATTCAGACGCTCGTGAACACAGCCATGGAAGTCAAAGTACCATCAGCATCTGCTCATTTGTAAAAAACATCATTGTCCGCTCTCCAAGGATAAGACTGTTAACTGGAACCTGTACTTCCCAGATTATAAACAATATGCTGCCTTTCTCCTAAACTCATTGCAAAATGTACAAATGACAATCTAAAGCCAGTGCTGTCATCTTTTAAAATCTGAAATTCAACAGGGGCTCATTCAAGTACATAAAAAGAAGTTTGCAGGGTCATTTAGCCACCTGCAAATCATACACAAATAAACTAAAGAGCACTAGAAACAGGAATAAAATCCCCATATATGTAGCTAGTTCCTATGCAGTTACATTTTCATGCTCTGTACACAACCCAAAACAAATTGTCTGTTTATAATTAAAACATGATACCGATTCCAAAAGTGTTGCCCCCAGGGAGATAATTTTATACCAAAGGGCAGATTCAGCCCTGGTGCAGTATTTCTGATTTTCATGGAATTACACCATTAAAGAATTTTGCCCCACATCTTGCCCACACTGATGTAATTCAACTTCTAAGGGACAGTGATGGGTTTCCTCCAAACTCAGGCCAAGTTTCTGGAATAAGGAAAGTCTGTGAGAGATTCAGCTGGGGGGATGTTTTAGTCTGGGATCTAGGGACATTCACATAGTAGAAAACGTCATAGGATTTATATTGCACTTCTTGGGTGTCAGAATTTCTTGCGTTTTCTTCTTTTCTTACAGATTCCTTGTCAGTAGGTAGTCACATCGAAACAAATTAAAAAAAAAAAAAAAAAAAAAAAAAAAGTAATGAAACAATTAGAGGCAGCTGTGAGTAGAAAGACATTTGGGGATCTTGTTAATTCTGCTTCATTTTTGCTACATAAATCTGTTTTCTAAACTTAATGCATTGCCTGAGCTTCTAATATATGGTAACAGAGCGTCTACACCACTCAGAACTCTAGAAAAAGATATAAAATGTTAATTCTCCAACATTTCATGTGACTTCAAATATTTGGGGCATGATTGATCTCACGCTTGTCATAGTGCTTCGGATTTGTGCTTTGCCTGACACAGAAATCAGAATGCACACACTGACGCTCTCACTGACGTTGAAAACTTCTGACTTCTGTGCAGAATCAGTGAAAAAGAGCTGGAACACTTCCCTCCTCTGGGGGCTAACCTGCTCTTCCCTGAAATCATGCAGCTTCATAGGTCACGGCCCAGAAAACAGGAGTTTCCCCAGCAGTTCCTGTCAGTCCTGCGTGTACCGGGCACCGTGACAGGGGGGCTGCAAACGCTGGAAATGGGATGCTGTCAGGGGACTGGGGGAGACGACTGCATTCTCTCTGCAATTGTCTGAGCTGCCAAAACAGTGAGGCAGATGCCCAGATTCTTGCTTAAGGCTTCCTGGGAAAATCAACAGTTTTGAAACCATATCAGAACCAAAACTTCAGAAAAATTACTCAAGCTGGAGTAAGAAAAAGATGGTAAACATAACAGAGCCATCAAAGGTACCCTTTAAATTTCTCATTCTCATTCTTAACATAACCTGACAAGTGGTGTTCAGGAGGCATTTGTGTGATGCTGTTATTAAAGTGCTTTAACGTGTGGTCAGCCCCGAAGTGGTCAGGCCGTTGGACTTGATGATCTTTGCAGGTCCCTTCCTACTGAACTATTCTAATTCTAAAATCTTTGTACAGAAGTTAAAAAAGTTTTTGGCACACAAGACAGTTGCTATTCAGAGCTCCTTCCAGGGCAAAGCACAAGCAACAGAGGGAAACTGCTTTAAGCATTCTTTAAAAATCACAGTACTACATCACCGTGGGTAACCTTTGGATTTTACAGGTTTTCTTTCTGAAGCAATGATAAAACCGTCAGAGCTGTATTCAACTTTTCAAATCATTGACCTGTCTGAAAAACTGAAAGTGAAATAAAAAGCAAGGCAGAACAAAAATCAGAAGTACTGTACGTTCTTGCCATTTCTGCCAGCCACAGCAATGAAGTGTTGCGATGAAGCGAGATAAACATCTGAGGAAGGAAATAAATTGTAGCTCTAGTCTTATTTTAGGCTATTTGATGTCTGATTGTTTTCAAAAGCAGGAGGACGAGGCTGCTTGTGTAACTCCACCCTCCCGAAGAATCGCCAGGATCGTTGTTTATGAGCGTGATCGACGCCGCACCAGCCTCCTCACCTACCGCATGTCGCAATCGTGGAAATACCACGGGATGTTTTAATCCACGGGATGTTTTAATCCGTGTCTCCTTCCTGTCGTCACCTGGTGTGCTGAAACGAACATCTTGGGAGACACAGGACTGAGGAATTAGGATGGCAGATAATTATCTCATGGGATGCGTTTCCCTTGGCCACAGGGTGAGAAGCTGGGAAGCAAGCCCACGTGCGGGGCACAGCGCCAGCGCAATGGGCACACTGCTGAGAGCGCAGGGGCCTGTACAGATCCCCCCAAGGTGGTGACAGCATTTTGGGAGGGTGGCCAGGGGTCAGAGCACCTCTATACGAGCTCGTTAATCCATCCTGATACACATTCAAATCTGGAAAATGATTGCTGGCAGAAAGAGGCATAAATATCCCATCTTCCTATCAATCTGGAAGGAGGATAATTCAATGCTAAACTGTCCGTACCTTTTTTAATCTACTGACACAATCAGTAGATCTCTTCTGTTTTCTTCAAAGGGAATGATACTTTAACTCTGTCCACTCATTCGTGTATTCTACTGTTATAACTCTTTTTTCAAAAAAAAAATAAATAAATAAATAAATAAAAATGAAGTAAACTGAAGAATTGGGGAAGGAAATTAAGCTTTTACTGAATTAATCAAGTTTTTCAGAGCAGGAGCTCATCATTTTAATCTTCTATTACAATCTGATTGGCTAGTGCCATGCTTCAAGTTTACTCAGTATTTTTTCCACAATTTATTTTTAAATTGCGGCTGAATATTTTAAATAGTAGCTAAAAACTTAATCTAAAGCTAATTTGTGTGCATTTTTTGCCTTAAAAAAAAATAGCCATCCAGGGGTTACTCACTCAGCACCAACCTTTAGGAGGTCAGCTTGATATGGAAGGAAAAGTGTCTGTTACTGTTGCTTTGCTTTAGTATGGTAGCAAAGGGAAAGCCCCTTTAAAAGAAAGACCTCCAGGGCTGAGACTTCAGCTGCTCCACCTTGAGCTCGAGAACTACTTTTCCAAGCTGCTGCCTGTATCGGGCTTCCAACCAAAACTGAGCGAATGCAAAGGAGGAAGCACGACGTACAACAGGCTTAAATATATAGAGGCTTGGAGGTTTTTGGAACATCAAACCCTTCACAGTACAAAATATTTGCAATTTGGTATTGCAAGCATTTCCTTTCCCACTGGAAGATTAATTTATCATAGAGGAATATATTGTGCTCAGACGGTATTGCAAGCCGGTGGTGTTCTTGCTGCATTAACTTGTTCTCAACCAGGAGAAAATTAAAGTGTAACCCGTGGTGAGGGCTGTCTGAAATTGCTCCCTCTTACATCAAGCCCCTATATATTCAGGGAACCAACGCAGAGGCTCCGAGCAAGGCTAAGGATCTCAGTGGTATCTTTGGCCTTTTAATTACAGCCTTTTCAAGGTAATCCATATCTTAGCAGTGGCCCAGAGCGTTGTATCTCCATTTGTAACCTGTTGCAGTATTTATTCCATATAACCTTGCAGCAGCACCCCAGAGCCAGTGACCAGAGGCTCACCAACTGCACCTCCTCCTAGCACAGCTTCCAGCAATGCCTCCCGGCCACTGGCAGCTTGTTTAGCATGCAAAAACCCACACTGGCTCTTGGGGTTGAGTAACCATGCTCTTCTTCCATCCCCGTCCTTAATATTGGGTAAGAGGAAGCTAGGGGATGAAACAAGCCATCAGATTTTGTTTCTAAGGCCCCGAATTTGTAAGCTGTAGTTGTACGGGGGTATCTGCTCTTTGACAACACTTCCCATATTGTGTTTCAGCCAGGAAGATGGATGTACCTTACTTAAAGTGAGTCATTCACTGAACCTAGGCCAAACTCTGAAGCAAATCTGGGCCAGTTTATTGCCTCAGGAGGAAACCTGGTTTTTGCATGAATTAGATGTGAAAATAAGCAGAGCCTGACTGACATCTTCTCCGAATTCCAACTGCAAGGGTAAAACCCAGCGGGCATCAGCCTCAGGCATGACAAAAATGAGGAGGGGAAAATGAGGCTTCCTGTCTCCCCTCCAAGAACCAGAGACACACATGTTACTCAGAACTTGGAATAAATTGTTAATTATTTATACACTAATTAACCGATGTTTATAGAATGTCTTACATATGTAAATTGCTGTAAATACGCTTACATTTTTCTCGCAGTCTCCAATTAAATGAACTTTCATTCTGGAGCAAAACAATTCCATACCAACTTGTTTCACCAGTTCTTTAGCCAGGCACTTCCTACAGCTTTGCAGCTAATGGTCCCAGCTGAAGCTGCTCTATTGTATTTCCCTACAGAAATTTCTGTGCTGGTTTGTAGCTGCTTTAATTCCATCACAGATCACATTCTGTTTAATGATAATTTGATTTTGCATTGCAAGACCCAGATGTACATTAGGAGGTCACAACCTTTCCATTTATCTCTTAAAGTAACTATTTTTTCCCCAAGTTCCATCAGGTTAAAACAGTTAGCAATTTTTCTCCTTGAAGTGTCCCTTCAGCTTGGCCAAGATATATAATAGATCAGTGTAGCTACGAATGCATTACAACATTAGTCATCAATTAGTTTTAAACCATCACTGTAATATATCATTTATCTAGCTTGCTGTAGCACTATTGTGAACATTTAATTTTTTAAAGGCATCTTGATTTTTTAACCTGACGGCTGCATCCCCCTTTTGTCTCCTGTGCAGACATCTCCTCTAGGAACAATAAAAATGAGATTTGTTTGACCTGCACTCAGGGTTCGTTTAAGCGAGATGGATTTTAATTGCTCTGCCTAGTCTACCAGACAGCTTTTATGTAATATTCCAGACATTTACGCACTGTCTTTTCCCTTGCTGTAAGCAGGTGTGTGCGCCCACAAATGCCTGTAAAGCAGCTCTTACTATTCATTTCACATCTCTGACGATCCTCTGGGAAATTGCTTACTCTGAGGTATCATTGGCATCAAATTAAGGGCCTCGGTCATTGCAACTTCTTTTTTCCTAAGGCTGTTTTCTTTTGTCTTTGAGATTGAACTTTTGGGTGGCTAATTCTCCAAGGACTTTGCTGAGGACTGTGTTCCTTGTGCTTGCGCTGTCGTCACACAGCACAGGTGACTCACCTCTGCCTCTCCTGGCAGTGAGAACACACACAGAGCCTTACCCCCCAAAATCCACATCGTCCTTCAACCATTTGCAATGCATTTGACTTACATTTATGGCTTGAAAGAGTTTGGAGTGCAAGATAACCAAGGCGGAGAGAAGCAAGTCTCTGCCATAGATATTCAGTATCTTGAAGGATCTCTAACTTCAATTAGTAAGTCACGCGAGCCACTTATCACAGCGTTGACTCAGGGCCCGAAACACCCTGACTCCTCTGCCAGCTCAGAGAGGAGGCAAGATGAGCTCACATTTGCCCACGATTTGCTGAACCTTATTTGCTCCAGCTGCTCCAGCAGGGAGAGGAGAACCTCATGTAGGGAGTTCTCTCCCTGCTGACTCTCCTCTTCCACGGGTGATACAATCTGAAGATGATGTCCTCTGTCTTTCCTCTTCCCATTCCTAAAAAGGAAGATTTGGCTGTCCTGGGAGTTACCAAATCAGCACAAAAAAATGGGCCTCCTAAGCAGTTATTTGTGCCTGCAGCTGGTTCTGGTCTAGTCTCTGTTGGACACACACATGTACTCAATTCCCCTTTGTGCTGGATGCCTATTAAAAGCACAAATCTGCAAGTGAGGAGGGTCTCTTTTACCATGTCAATGGAAGTGAAATACGTAAATCTCCTGCATGCTAAGGGAGAATGTGTGTTTTAAATGCTTGGGAGAACAGCTGTGAAAAAGAATAAGCGGTTTGTATTATGCTGCACAGTGTCACTGATCCAACATGCTAAGCTGATCCTCATGTAGCACATTGTGCTTACTCCGTCCTTGCGTTACACTGCCTACTGCTTCCATGTGTGGGCAACTGGAAATGCACAGCATTTCAGACAGCACGGAAATAAAAATGGGGCAAAACCAGCTTCTTCTGCCACAATAGGACTGTCATGGTTCACAGTAGCAAGGAAAAACTGGATTGGAAAGAACGATTCCAGCTAGAGCCCTGTGCAGTGAAACCCGCTCCAGTTGGGTTGGAGTGAGGCTGTTGCATGATGATAGGTGAATCACAAAACATTTCAATAAAATGAAGGGTTCTGTGGGAGACTGTGAAGTGAAATCCCACTTCCTTTCCTTAGCACCGAAAGCCAGAGAACAACATCAGAGCACAGGGTACAACCTGCACAGCTCAAGGGATCCATCTTACACCTATCTGAGCCAGCTCCTGAGGCCCAAAACTGCACAATTTCCCTCCAAAGAACAGAAGAAGCAGAACATTAGATGTTGATTATGTCATCAATAGGAGAAATTCAGCTGCTACATACACTGAGAGAAATCTTAAAATACTTTAACATGATATAGAAACTACAAACAGAGCAATGACATCAGGAGAGAGACGGGAGGTCCAATGCACTTAATTTGAATATGGATACGCAATTCTTTAACTTCATCTTATGGTTTTCTTCCTAGGGCTTGCATATCCATCAACAACACACCGTATTATTCACTTCTCTGACAGAAGCACTGAAAATCAGAAACCATGTATTTAATACCAAACAAAATCAGAAGTAAGGCCTGGTTTCAATGCTGGAATACAGATTTGTAACCTCTGAGGACCAGGCGCAGCAGAGGTGGAGCATTCAACAGCTGTAATGTGCACCCAGGAGTCACATTTGTTCAAAAAAAAAGTCACATTACTTAGATTAATTGGATGTGTCCAGCTCATCCCAAGTCCACTTAAGCCTTGGCAAACTTCTAGCTCGGAGGCTTAACAAAAGTATTAATACAAGTATTCCTTTATATTATCACATTTACATAACAACTCCCACCTTTGCAGCCTAATACTTATTCTTTGGAACATGGAGAACTATTGACTCATAACTGGATGGGGGTGCCAAAACCTCCCAAATTTAGAGATGTTTGGAACAAGAGAGTTTAGTTCAGGCCCATCCGCAACAGCAAATTAAACACAAGTCATCATCTGTGTGAGTGACATTTTCAGCATGTCCAGAGCCTGGCATGAGCTGACATTCCTTCTCCCAGTAAGATTTACGGAATTTGCACATTGAGAAGTATTGAGGTAAACCATGGTCCAAGGGCCAAGTGCATAAATTAGACCTGTCCCCTCCCTTCAGTACATTGCACATATACACACTGTAGGTTGGCTAACTATGCTTTTGGCAACTTGAGCAAGTTTCTGTGAGTGTGTGTTAACAGAAGGGGAGTTTGTGTCATACTCATGCATTTACATTTTCTTTTCGAAGACTTTGTTGCAGGGAATGTGTTGCACATCATCTTTCTCTCCATTCACATCAGATACTAGATTAAACAGAAAAAAAAAAAAAAGCGTATTATTAGAAGTTTTGGCACATTTTGCTCTTTCAGAGCACAAATTATGTCACTTGTAGATCAGATTGGTTTAAATTAGGCAGGTCAATTTAAGCTCAGCAAGAAGTGCCGGGTTAGCATCCTCAGGGACTGAGGTCCTCTCCTGATACACAGAATAAGTCCAGATCAAGCAGTGTCAAGTGAAGCTTCATGCACAACTCTTCTTCCGTAGAAGACAGATATATTTTCTCAAGAAAACCAAGTGTTTATCTGTTTCTCGAGCCCTCTGCTTATACAGCAAACCAAAATGACCAGTTGGCACGCTGGAGAGGGGACTGACACTACCAAACTTGTCCTTTAAATGCTGTCAAGTTTTTTCTATGAGCTGCATCTTTGCAGTAGTCCATGTACCTGTGAAATATCTGAATCACTGTCTTCCATGTGTCAAAATGATGCCATTTCTGGGCTGTTCCATCTTCCTCCCACAGATCTACCACACTTTAGGTAAATTACATGGCCTAAAAACCCAAATATGGGTTGCAGCTCTGACTGGGTCTTGGTGACTTCTAAAAACATAATGTGGTGAATGCCAGTAGGAAACCCACACATTACCCTGAAGGGATGCAGTTTACACTCCAGGCGTTCAGCTTTCAAACTGGATTATCTGTGGCAAAGCTTTTCTCTATGACCTGAAGAACCAGGAGAAGTATTTTTAATTGAAGGCTGAAAGCCTCACATAATCAGATGACATGGGAACTAAGACTTTCTGAAAAATGGAAGACACTGAATGATTTTGGATTAAATCAGAAAAGAACTAAATGCTGTTCCTAAGTCTCCTCCTGAAAATGAATTTCCAGCAAATTCATCCTCCTTCTAAGCCTCCCAATCAGCTCAAGCCCTTTTCTTGCAAAATTTCTTCATGTCCCATCTTCCAGACTGTCTGATATATCTCCTTGATATATCAGATATATCCCACTCAACTCTTTGCAGAAAGCCTTTCCTTAGGTCCGTGGCATTCCAGCACCGTGGCGTTCCTTGGTGTCCCTTTGAGCAGCTGGAGGATGTGCTGCTTCAAACGATCTGCTGGGGCTCTTCCCACCACATCTTCAGCCCCTTCCAGTGTCTCCTGTGCAGAGTGAGGGAGATGGGCAGCACAAGCCATTGCAGAGTGCCTGACAATACTGGGCAGAGGATCAGAGATCAGTTTCTTCCCTTAAATCCCATGTTCACCTCTCACCAAGAAGAACAGTTGCTCTAGAAATGAGATCCAGAAATTAGCTCATTCCAGAAATAAGTGTCAGGAAAGGTTTCCGTCCTCCCGGTTCTATCTAAAATTATGTCCAGGAAAACACATTGATTGCTAGGGGATGCCTTTGGGAGTTGGCAGAGCCTAATGAAGGGCAGCAGGGAGGAAATCCTGCGTGCCTGTCTGCCAGAGCATTCTGTCCTCTCCTTCTGGCATTGGATGTTCAGCCCTGGTGCAGAAGTAGCCACAGGAGGGGAGGTGGATTCACCTGAAGAGGGAACAAAAGTGATGGCAAATAAAGCAGGCTGTCAGACCCCAGCTAGCACATGGGACCAGAGTCCCACAGCACCACTGCCTCTTACAGCAATTCTCTCCTAGTCTTTGCCCTCCCGATTTCACCTTATCAACAGAAAGAGGTTTGCTGCTTCACAGTCCCTTCCCTCCTCTGCAATTAGGACTGCACATCATTAATAGCCTCCAAATACAAGCCTGAATACAATTCCCAGACACACGGCCCTGGAGACTCTTTCCAGCATGCATCACATTTTAAAAGAAGTGCTTTCTCTGAAGCCATTCCGTCCTTTTCCCAGTAACAGAACAGCCTGGTAGCAACCACAGCAAACTCACGGTAGGAAAAACAGCATTAGAGGAGCATTCAACGTTCACAGTAATCTCCTTTACTACAGTTTAGCAGAAGTGTAGCTGGAATGGCCTGAGTATAAAAACCAGTCCTTTGAGCAGAGCAGAAACTGCTGCCACAAAATTATGCAAATTCCAGACCCGTTTCTGTAAATGAACATTGTCCAAGGGAGAACATACAGAGAGCAGTCATACGGTCCAGCCTGAAGGGCTGTCAGGAAATTCAGGGTTTAGTCCCAGCTCCGGACGCAGACAGGTACTTTGGCTCACTCTGCTTCCACATCTCCAGACCAAAACAATGATAATAAAAATCACAATGAAAGCAATTGAAAAATATTTGCCTAATTATTTAGCATGTGTTTGCATGCTTTTGGAATGTTAAACAGGAGGCTACACAACCTACAATCTCAGGACAGATAGGGAGGTAGAAAGTGGGGAGGAGAACAGGAACAAAACCTAAAGCATGTAGTCATAAATTCAGTTCTGTAGGGAAACAGAAGCTGAAATGCTTATTTAAGAAAGGCTTAGTATGCAAAGACTCAAAGCCTGCTGGAAAAAGTCAGGGAGTTCATACCAGGAACATGGGCTGTGACGCAAAAGGAAGCATGGAAATTGTGGGAGAAGCAGATCCTCGGGTGGACAGGGCTGGAAATACCGGTCGAGCTGAGGGCAGGTACCATGACAGGTGTACAAAGGATGATGATGAAGAACGCATTTTCGGTTTGAACGGTGATGAAGCATGAGTCCTGCTGACTAAGAGTGAAACAGCACAGACGGCGACTGTTAGATTCTGCTGCTCCAGGGCAAGACGCGGCGGCCGGCACCTCAACCCAGGCAGCACCGCCTTGGAAATAACGCAACCGCTGCGAGCATTATCTGCGGATCTCAGCTGCCAAAGCCGTGCTGGGAGCCAGGCACCCGCCTCAAGAAGACGTTGCCCCACGACTCTTTGACATGGCACATTTGCCAGCAGGTTCAACCAGAAATTCACTGAGCCGTGCGTCCAAGTCAATAGGACAAAGCCACGCAGGAACACCCGTGAGTCACCCGGCGCAGGAGTGGCACCACCTGCCCAGAGCCGAGCCCATCCCGGAGCCTCTCCCTTGGCACCCAGTGAGGGTCTGCCCTAGATCAAGTTCTCCATCTGAAATATCAAATCCCTCCTCATCTGGGACAAATTTACTGCTTTGATCTTTAGACCCCCCCCTCTTCTGTGGACATGCCAGATGAGGTTTCCTAAACACTCAGACGTCCGTGGAGACAGAAATATCGACAGGAATCAGTGCAGAGACATGTCACCTTGGCAAATTTAACTTAATTCGTCCCCTTTGTGCTTTGGCAACTTTCACCTGAAGCTGGTTGTATGATTTGTCGTACCAAATTAAGTATGATTCAAGAACAAAAATAATATGGAGCTGAAGAGGAACTGAGGTTTTCATACTCAGTGAAGTAATATAATAATCACCTATCAAGAGGGAAATACATGATAGATGCCTCTGGCAGTAAAATTCTTAAGAGCATCATGAGGTACGGGTTACAAGAGAAAAGACAAAGACATAAAGAAGTACAGATTAATTCAGTCATGGCAGAACAGCAAGAAAAGCAGCTGGTTCTGATATTCATATTGACAAAACTCTGGCTGGCCATCAAATACACCCTTCCCACCCAGAAATAATTTGGACTTGAAGGGAGCATAAACATCCCTTATCATTGTATATCGTTAATTACCAATTCTACTGGGTGTCCAAATGCCGGAACATTAGTATCTGAATTCCAATATGACGTGGTCCTAATCATCTGAAAGTAACTACACTCTCTGCCCCATGGTATACTGCGTACGGTTCATGTAGGGAGAAGCATGACCTGCCATATGGAAAATATCAGTCAGAATAAAATATTTGTATCTTACGTTAAGAGTCATTCACAGTCTCCCACTAGTGTTTGCCATAAAACCAAGAAAAAGGGAGATTGTTTAAGCACTGTCTAACTCAGAGGCTGGGAATGGATGTCCATCTAGTTTTGCTGCAGTCTGCTGTAGTCTTTTTTAATGCAACACACGCATTTAGCAGTCTGCAAATTCCATGGGTGATTTCAGTAAAAGTGGGAGGTTATGCTACCAAAGGAGAACATGAGCCAGAGATGTTCTATTATCCACATCCTATTAAAGGTCAGAGAGAGCTCTTACCTCAGTGCTATAAGGTGACCAGAAACTTAATTGAAAATATACAAAAAGGTCATTAATAAAGGTTATTAATAAGGAGATGAAGCCATAGTAAATTTAACAGAGCTCAGAGAAGGACTTTTTCTAGAAAGAAAAGGTTATGTAGATAGATAGATAGGCCTTTAATTAAGGTGTATTGCTGGGTTAAGTGTAAATTTTCCAAGCAAGCAAGAAGGTAGAAAACTGGTAATTGCTTTCAATTTATATTATAAAAATCAGTCATATTCATTTTGCTTCCTCTGACAGCTTTACTCAATTCTAAGCTTCATTCACTTAATTGGAAGGGAGATTTCTTGGAGTAAAAACACAAGGAATTGAAGAAAGAGACAGACAGATTGCAAGAACTGAATGAACAGCACTTTAAATGAAATCATTTAAACCCCGTGTCCAAGATTCTCAATAGATTCATGTTTGCTGTCCTCAAGGGATATTTATTATCAAAGCTGAGTAGGAAAAGATTGGAAATTATATCAGAAATGGTCTTATTGAAAATTGAATCTGAAGAACTCCCCATTTCTATCACTACAATAAATTGTCCACGTCTCAAAATTAGCATAGACTAGAAACTCAAACACTTCTCTCACAGAGGCCTCTTGCAACAATGGTACAACTCAATCAAGTATTACCAAGAGGTACTCATGCGTAAAAACTATATTTGCTTCAAACATATTCTTCTCTTTCATTTGTTCACAGCCAGGAGTTATAGAAAGGAGTATATTCAAAGAGAGCATTGTTGTAAGTATTCATACAACACTTTTTGCATAAATTGGCCTCAGAAAAGATGTCTTACAAATGCGATGAGTCTTTGTGGGTTTGGGAGTTATCCAGTTACTGATAAGGAAACAATACCTGGTGACTTAAGTGGCGAGTAACAAGCGGTGATGATAAGAACTAGCATTTATAGTCTTGGAGAATAATCTACAAGTAATTCACAGCACTAAGTAAACTGACAGAATCACTTGCTGACTACTTCTGAATAGTAAACCTACATCTCTTTTGCAGGTAAATTGCCTTTAAAAAGCAGATTAAACTGGGCAGGGGGGGGTATTTAATTTTTCAGTATGAATATTCACACAGCCTCAGTGGTATCCAGAGCACTGCCAGCCCTCCTTCCCCTGACAGTCTTGCACAGGACAGCTGTCTCCACATTTACTGTTAATGGATAAGAGAGAGAATTCTGTAATTATGATCAACCAAGGTACGCTGAAATTTAATCTTCTAATGCATAAATCAGAGTGAGTGCATCAGGAATACTCCTGGCTTGGACGGTGTGGTGTGCTCTGCTACAGACAAATGCGTTGCCAGTGCAGTGCAGGTCTTACTGGGATCCATAAACAACCACTTGAAAAGGACCCACAGCAGAAAGAGGATGGTTAAAGTGGGGAAGGCTGAAGCAAGACTATGGTAAGTGGTACAGAGCTAAATCTCTCCCTGTCAGAAGACTGATGATGTTAAAGAAATTACTCCATAGATGGTTTTGGTCTACCATCTTTGGCTTCTAGAGGGAAGTGACACGGGATATTACTCCATCATTAGATGGAAAGAGGTGGTTAAAAAAATCCTAATGCTACTCATTTAGGAAATATAAAATAATCATTTTTTGAAAATATTTAGTACTTTAAGTATTCAAAGTGGTGAGCAAGCCTTAACTAATGAAATATCAAGGTGAAAGTAAAACCTCAGATTCTAGGTTGCTAATGGAAACAGAATAATGGATTATCTTTAAACAATGCAAGGCTAAAAGAAAACACCAAAACATTCCTATGTTAACATGAAAGGAATGAGATCTCTATACATGAAGCACATTAAAGCTAGCAACAATAAATTTTTATCTGTCAGCAGGAAGCGAAGATAGCTCTCCAGAAAGCACACGGAGGATTAGGGAGAGAAGTAGACAATCGACAGTGAAGCAGAGAAAAAGCTGGGAACATAACTATAAAGTGCTTGAGGAAATCCCTAAATCCACTGGTATTAAAGCATTTACAATGACTTTTCAATTTTGTGGCCAATCTCACTATCAGCAGAGCTCTGTCATCTATGTCAGTGGATCAGTTCTTAATGTCAGTAAGTTAAAAAAGCTTTAGAGAGGTTTGAAGTTATGCCATGAAATGCACTTACAGGGGTTTGCTGAGGAAGATACAGGTAATAGCTACTAGTGGGCCTTAGCCGTGAACACAGAAACAAGTTAAAGAAAGCTAAGACACTGTGAACCCGAAGCATTTCGGGTGCTCTGTAGCTATCAGGCGCTTACAGAGCTGAGTGATTCCTGCTGCAGCCGTGAGGCTTGGCCCGGCCTCTGCCAACTGCTTGTGGAACTACGTGGGGAACTGCATCACTGAAACAGCACAGCTCTGAAAACCCCACATGAAAATCAGAGAGGGGGTATCTGTTTTCGTGAGGTCAGATTACTTCTCTAATCTAATTTACAGCACGGCTCCACAAGCAGTCGCACAGGCCCCAAGAGGAGGCGGTAACCTGCAGCGTGAGGGCAGAACTGTACTTCTAAGAGAAGAAATAACGTTGTAATGGGGCCTTACTGCTCTGCTTTTGTTTTCAGTACATGCAAAATAAGCTGCCTTCAGGAAAAGAGAAGTAAGCTGACTTCCTTTATCCAAGGGTAAAAGCGAGCATCCAGGCAATTATCATGGACCTGCTGAAATGTCGTGTCTTCACATCCTACTGTACTCATCTCAGTAGCTCTGAGAAGGACAGAGCAAGCACATCAATTTGGCACTAAAAAGCGGTTCTGATAAACCTCCACATTCGCTAAGAATTAAGCCCTAAAAAGAACTTCTCTGGGATCTGAAATAGAGCAAGATGTGAAAGACTGGCAAAAGCTGAAGATATATAATGGAAACTCCCCTTGCTTTCAGTAGGGAGAGTAGATAATGTGTAAGAAGGAGGGGAAGGGTCTGTGTTATTTCAAGGAAAAAATATCCAGGGTTCTTGTCCAGCCAGACAGATATAGCTATTCTGAACTGCAAGTACCCCACAACTCCCTCTGTATGAGCTTCTGCTTCTGCCAGCAAACTGAGAGACCTTACACCACATCGCTGTTGTGCAGTGACTCTAAAAGGCTGCAGCATTCACAGCAAAATGCAGCTGGTAAGATCAGCTTCCTCACTCCCTCTTTCACTTAATCCTTTTGCTTGTCCACATGTTTTGAAGCAAACCTGAAGCTCTGCATCCCAACACTCAGCCAGACACAGGGAAGTCCTGCCCAGCCATCACGTCCAGTCCCCATGTCACAACATCCTTCACCCATCCCCTCCCCTGCTACCTCCAGTGTATCTTTGTACCTTTTTGTTTGGATCTTTCTCTTTCAGTCTTAAATCTCTATTTTTAATCTGTGTGCAAAGTCTTTACGCACACGGGGTGGCACCTTATTCTCTGAAAAACTCCTTTCCTTCATGAAGCAGAAGTCATCCAATTAGCCAACCTGCTGCATTTCTATTTAGAGAGGGACAAACTCATTGCTCTCTAAGTAGTTCCTTGAGCACAGGGACAAAATAAATCCACTTCCCACTCTGCCTGTTCTACGTGAACTCTCTGACACAAGGGTTGTGTTTGTGTTTCTCTCATAAGGGACATTAAAAGGATCCCTCTACCTTTAATTGGCCAGATTTTTTATATATATGAATATATATATACATATACATGCATATATTATATTATATTTTCACAAAATCTATAACAAGTTTTATTATGTTATGTTTTGACCTCAACTTCCCAGTCAAATTTGGTTAATTCAGCCAAAAACTTTAAATGTTACTAGAAAGGGAATAATAGACTGCCATGCACATACTGTTGACGAGTCTTGTTTCTTTGGAAAACCTGGCTAAATGATCCTAGCAGCACTTACCTTTTTTGAGGACAGTCTTCATAAACAAATATAAGATGTTGAAATATCTAACCCTTCTGCTGTCGTTGCATGTTAAGCATTGTTTTTAGAGAAAACTGTGCATACTAACTAAAGCAAAACAAAAAGAAAATTTGGCAAAGAACAAAACAGCATCAAAGTACTGCTGCCTAAAAAAATGATACAACCCATCAAAAGCTTGTTTTTTGTTTTTTGTTTTTTTTTTACCATGACAAATCTTTTTTCTGTGATTGTCTAATATTTTGTTTGGTTGGTGGATTAATTTCTCATTCAATAAGTTACAATATATCATGCATGTTTTTTTTACCAGTCCTGTTCATAAAACAACGGTTTTCCAGATTTCTCATTCTGATATAAGAAAAATAAGTTTCCAAAATCAAGTATTATGCAACAATAAGCAAATAATGTAGCACATTTTTGCAATATGGCAATAAATTAAAAAATCTGGACTTTGTTAGGGCCCATCCCAAAGCCCTGTAATGTCTGTGGAAAGACTTCAATCAGATTTGATCAGCCCTCATAAATACAACTATTAGTTCAGACCGAAATGTTGATAGTGCAACTTGGGGCTTTACTTAACCTTTTCACAAACAAGCGTCAGCAACATCAATGAGACTTACGCATGTACAGGCGTGGGCAAAAAGCAAGCACACTGTCGACATCAAGTCACCAGCTTACATAGCAAATGCTGTCCCTAGGTGAAATATCCAGCAAGCTGTCAGTTGTCCCAATTGATTTTCTTCCCAAATAACAATTTGCAAGTACCAGGACACAAAACATCACTGAACGATACTGTAGGAGGAAGAGGCCGAAATGCAGGCTGAGGCCTCAGGGCAGATCCAACCTTTCCCCTTTCTGTCTACCTGTGACAATCCCTTCTCTTTTCAGATCTGGGCTTTACTCCAGAATTGTGCATTCATCAGTCTTCTGGAGAAAAAAATAAAAATAAAATAAAATAAATAAAATAAAAAAGGAACACCTACACTGTCCCCTAAGCCCTTCCATTTTGGTCTGCCTCAACCCTTATTACCCTGACTGTGTTTCATCTTCATTACTCTTTCTCCTAGGATCAGACAGGGGATGAGTGTGGCCATCAGAAAAGAACCTTAAAACAGCCTTTGTCTTTACAGTCCACAAGCAGTTTATGAAAAGGAGGTCGTTCCAAATACAACTCTTAAATATGCATATATATATAAAATCTGCTTCTTAAACTTCTAGCCATATTACCATTGGAATGATATGAAACTGAAAGCAGGAGTGTTTTACACAGTCACAACCATGCTAAAAGGCACAGCACGTAAGTGTTCGTATGCTCTCATGGACAATACATAGGGTTGGAGTCCAGAAGCCTGAGCTCATCCTGCCACTGACATCCAGCTCAACCCTGGGCAAATTATACAGCTTGATCCTAGACCTACTGAAGTCATTGGCAAAGGTCCTTTTGACGTAACAGTACAGGATCAGGTCCTGCATCTCCGCTGCTTTCGTTGCAAGGTGTCTCCAGGGTGAAAGTGTGCAAAGTGTTTCAAAGATTTAAAGTACTACAGTTGTCATCCTGCAATTCTTATTCATGCCTGCTAATTTTTACTTGTGGGAGTAGACCCATTGGCTCCACAGTTGTCACTATTTGTAACGTTTCTAGTATTATTCATAACACATCTAGTTTTCTGGCATGTTTTTATTAACTTTAAAAGCAGAACATTTTTAGCATCACATTTTATAAGTTGGATAGATGCATGATATAATTAACCAAAGAAATGTCACAAGAAACACAAAGGAAATATTCTTCTTATTACATTCAATATTTAATTGCCCAGTTACTATCAAGTCAAACCTTCTACGGTTCGGAGAGTTGTCACAGATCAGTTCTGTTGTTTCATATTTTTTTTTTGGTGAGGTTAGATGCCTCCTTTTTTCCCACCCCAAAAGAGTGGCAGTGAGCTAAAAGCTGCTACAAGCAACACCTATAAAGGAAAATAAAGTTACTAAGACACTGTGAGTGCATGGGTATGTCTGGAACAAGGCTAAATGAAAAACTGCTAGCATCCACAGGACAGTTGCTCTGTCCCACATCTGTGTATCTGTCCATGCCAGTATGACCATTTCCACAAGCATCCTCACAACCTGGTTGATTATGTGCGGTTTTGGCCATTTCCATCATTATTTTCATACATTCATGGGCCTTGCAAACAGTGTTCTCTTTTATTAAATATGGTCTCTGCACATGGCAATGTGTTAGTGCTAGTCTTTATCTTACCTAACTTTAGCTGTCTAACATCAATCAGCAATCATTGTATTTTGTAGAGCATTAGGAAGTGGTACAAGGAAGCAACATCAAAGGGCGATCCACCTCACCCCAGAAGAACTAACACCGACGGGATGAGTCACCATCCCAGTCCCCATTGACAAGAGATCAAGAGTTGGGTGGCTTCCTTCGTCTGAAGGCTTAGCTTCAGATGGCTTAAGTTAGGTGAAATGAATCCCACTCAGATTTGTATTCAATATCAAACCCTGCTGCTTCCCACAACCTAAATTATTTTAGTCATCAGGTGCCTTACTCACTGCCTTTTGCTGTTTTATTAAGGAGCTGACTTATGGAGTAAAAATCCTTTCCTACAAAATTAAGGGAAAATGCTTCTTGTGTTTTTAGCTGTGCTTCTGTTGGCCAAGTACTTCCTGCAGGATGGAGAAGTGTGGGTGTGGTGAACTCTCTGTGCGTAAGAGATGCCAATGATGCTGAAGCCAGAGTAGGAGATAATTTTCAAAAGCTGCCTGGCAAGCAGTTGGTCAACCAGGAGAGCTCAGAACTGGCTGGCTTTGCAGACAGATCCATGTTGGTTGGTAGACTTGAAATCAGCACTTTCCAGAGGGCATAATGGAAGCAGATCTCCTGACCCTGTGGGACTCCAGCAGCAGCTGGGGGTGTCTGATTGCCACACAGCCCTCCCGAAAACCTGAGTGTTGCATTTAAGGACGCAGCTAATGGAACTCCTGGTGACTCAGCATGAGTCAGCCCAATTAAGAACTGAATCAGGCTCTCCAAATATTCCCATGAAGCTCTTCCTCTGAAGACTTCAAAGTGCATTACGAAGATTCAAAGTGCTAACGAGTAGGATAATCCAATGATGGTATCAATTCCGGCGTGACGCACCCAGCACGTGACCGTGGATAAGCCCATTTAGAGGCTGCCTTTTAACAGATATGTGGAAATCACAAATATTTAGAGATTCGGATTGAAATGTAATAAAGATTACCTCTTAAAGATCTTCTCTGTAGAATCCTATAAACGTGTTGTAAAATTTTACAGAAAGATCATTCCTCTAACTGTTGTGCTCTGGGGGCTTTCCTATAATAAATACCTGTGCTGCTACATTTTGGAACACAAACTGAGCTTTGCTGCTCAGTCAGATCTGTTGTCTGAATCATGTAGCCCTAAATTCAAGATTTTGCCATCAAACTCCTGCTTGTTTGATGAGAAAATAGGTAAGAGGCAAAGCTGAACAGAGCCACATTACACGTTTTATGTTTGTTGATGGAGCTACAGAATACAGGCATTAATATCACAGAGTAGCTGTAGAGTTGTAGGACTCATCTGGTTCTTTCTGAGGACAACAATGAAACCACACACTGGTTTCATTTGGGTGAAGGTGCTGACTGTGTTCTCAGAAAATAATACTGGGCCAGCCCTACAGAATAACAAACAGTTTTTGAAAGCAGTGATTGTAGGAAGAGCTGAGCACATTCAGCAGCATCACTGCTGCAGGCACAACGAACATGTTGGGGGCCTAAAACTGAACCCACTGAAAACAACCGGAAAAGAAAGTATGTCTGCCCTACATATTGTGCTGATAAAGGATATAAGACATCATACTGTAATACCTGGGGAACACCACAAACACTTGTCCAACATCTAGACAGCACAAGATACGCTTAACCCACCCTAGCTGTACAACGGTGTACCAAAAGTTGGAGTGGCAGCAGCATCTTGGTCTAGTGATAATGGATTTAGATCGTTTCACTCCAGGTACCCTGCAAAAACCTCCAGATGACCTTAACAGTCCCTGAAATTCCTGACCAGCCTTGTGCTACCTCAGGGCCCCCTGGTTTGGGAGGTGTTCCTCTGTGAACTTGGAGCAGATGTGTGTTGAAGCGCTGGTGAAAAGGACTGTCACAGTGAGCTGCCAGCGTCCACCTTCTTCTCCTGTCCCTGTCACACAACCAAGCCCACCGCTGGCACTAGCTGCCTTCCCTGCTTACAGCTTTCATCTATACAGAAACTGAAGAGGCCCGGGGCACAGGTTAGATCCATGACCTCCCAGGTGTTAAACTGTCAGGACACAAGGCTGGCACGGCACTCGGTGAGTGCTCTGCCAGCCGATACCCAGACACACGTGGGGGACCGTTCCCTGGAGGCTGTCTGGAGGAGGCCACCTGCTTTGGAGGCAGGAATGGGGGAAAAGAGTTGAATCATATGGATATGAGTCATGATCTGCTACTTTGTGTTCAGGTTGGTTTAGTTTTTAGCCATAGCCAGAGAGACTGGGGAATGAACGGTCACTCTTCCTGAGGCACTGAACTACTCTTCCTGAAAAAAAAGTTACTTACTGAAAATAGCATTTTGGTGAGAACATGCAAAGAGAAAGCTTTTCACTAGGTTTGCCCTCTGCTGTGGCTAAGCTGAGGCCTCCAGTCTCTTGGGCTGCCATCCAGCTGGATTCAGAACAATTCATTCACTAGAAAATGCAGAAAAAGAAACAGGAAAAAACTATATGAGGTTTCCATGGCCACAGGACTATATACTTTCTTCTGACCGTTATCACAGATTTCAACACTTGCCAGTTTGCCATCCAGACAAGCAATAGATGTCAGAAATAATGTTTGCTTTTAGTGAGCGTTTGTTCCAGACACATCCCAGGGAAAGGTACTGGTTTTGAGCCCAAACAAGTAACACATTTTCATCCGTGGACAAACCACAAAGCATAGACATCCAGACATCTAAATGTTGGCTCTAGATCTCTTCTTCAATAATAATAATTTCAGTGTGATTTCAAATTATTTTAGATTTCTAAAGTTCATGTTCTTTTGTGACGGTTGTTGATAATAACATGTCAGGTGTAACACAACGTAAGGCTTACCAAAGGACTAAGATATTAAAAATGACAGCATTTGTTGGAGAAATTGCACAAATTTTGACTAATATTCTAGAACAAAGAAGAGAAGACAGAAATAAATCAGCTCCTCTTATCAGTGATGCTGGACTGTAAAGCAGATCATCCTGAATTCATTTGTGACATATTCAAGAGCAGCAGGTGGAAGTGCAAGCAGTCTTTCTTCTTCGCTCTCCTATGTTCTTGCTCAGCTTACCACTATTATCTAGACAACATAAATTAGTGCTTAAGAGGAAAAAGTCTCAAAATGTTCGTTAAACACTATGTTCTCTGTCACACTGTTGCCCTATTAAAGCCCCCACGTCCTGGTCCACCAGGAATACCTGGACTCTGCATTTGCTATGTAGCCTCCTTCCCTCACTTCCTGAAAGTTCATTTATTTAATATCCTTTCAGGCTTTACACGTTTCAGGACTGAAAGGTCCTGTAGAGAATTGGATATCTCAACCCAAATTCCAGGCATGTAGTCTAAGGACTTTGCTAAACCAGAATCTCAGGGCTGTTGAGTTACTATTCCTGTAACTCAGAGGTTTTTGCCAAAGTGTAATAGATTAAAAAAAAAAAAAAAAAAAGAAAGGAAAGAAAAAAGAGAGTTTCCATGAGTTTCCATACGTATCTTTGCTGACTAAACAGTCTGCACAAAGCACAAGCAACTTAATAGTTAATAACAACAGGATTATCCCCCCCAACACTTGGTCTGAAAGGGCTACAAGCTCTGAGTCACTGCACAGTTGATTTAAGCTTAACCCTAATAGCTCTGTTATGCTGTGGCTTATTCTTAAATCTTCTTGGAAGCAGGAGAGTGTCAACAATAAACTTGTAAGGTTTAACACTCTAACACCAGGTAAATTGCATTATCTCAATTACAAGGATCAGCACTGTTCTTGCCACTGCATCACAGAGCTGTAAAGTAATGCTGGAGCAAAAGCATGTGCCTGCTGGTATATGCCTGAAGAGGTTCTGGGAATTAATTCTGCTTTGCAGAACTATTCCAGTTATTCATGTGACTCAGCGGCTGAGACCGGGATCTTCCTGCACTCACATGCTGGCGTGCTGATTCAGGCTGGTTCAGCAGCTCGGGATAGGAGAGACACCTTATCAAAAGAAAAGCCCTCCTTGGGGACAGGCTCTCCCTGCAGTAGCAAAGGAAATTTCCGTTGCTCTATCTGGAGCAGTCCGGCGGGACAGGAATAGCAAGTCATTAGGTCTGGATGATTTTCCTGAGTAAGAAGGGAACCATTATTTTCAACCAAGAAAATAGTTCTCAGCGTCTCTGCTGCGATGTCTGCCCAGATGTATTGTCAGGGCTAAGGGCTAGCACCGTGTCAAAGGAAAGCAGAGCTCTGCACTTCTGCCTGCAGAGTCATACCTAACTATTTCAGTCACACGTGGTATTCTGGCTTTATTTATAAATGTTTTAGAAAGGATTAATGCCCGGCTAACCCTTAGCATAAGCACGTTGCAGATGGGAACAGTAAATTGTAATTAATTTATCAGCACCCCCTGGAGTTATTCAAATTTGTGTATAGTCACAAGGACATTTGTAGTAGATTAACTCTTTATAAAGCAATTGCAAATAATATCTTGACCTGCAAGGCACTCATCATCCCCATTAGGCACAGAAGACGGGAATTATCTGATTAAATGCAGGCATGGAGGAAACCTCAGCAACTGAGCCAGTCACTCCATGCTCTCCCTGAGGATAACAGAATCAAGGAATTGAGTTGAAAACCCCAAAATTCAACATCTAAAACTGGTCTATCCAATGGTAGCTGGAGCATTTCAAGTGACTTGCCTGGGATCTTACAAAACAGACTGTGGCAGATCAGCACCAAGACGCACGTTTCCTAATTCCTGTCCTTGTTCTCAGTCCACAAGACTACAGCTGCCCTATAATCACATAATTACAGTCCTGCTTCAGTGAAGCTGTGAATATAATTAATCAAGGGTCTTAAATCTGCCAGCTCCAGAAAAAGCAGACTTCCCTTAATATTATGCACAGTCCAGTATTCCTGTAGGAGCAACTACTGTAGTCAATACAATCTGGGTCAGCCACATAAACACTGCAATACACAAACGTACCTGGTTATGTGTGGGGGTTACGTCTCACACAGAGTACCATGTTTTCATGGTCCATGCTGACATAAATAGCAATTACACAGTATTTTTGCTAAGTATTTCGGCACCTGCAATACCAAAGTATTGTTTCCTGCATTTACTGCTCCTCAGCAGCCTCCCCCCCCCCTCGGCCTTGGACTTGGATTTTCTCTTTCAAATGAGATTATTTTTTATCTGCTCTGCTGCTCACTTCTCCCACAACAAATGGTACATTCAAGGGGAAACAATACATTTAACCCCTTCAATGGGTAAAAGTATAGTCACAGCAGTCCCTGATACATGTCTGAATAAAAAGAAGCCATCTGCTGAAACAGGCCTTGGCAGGTATCAATGGACTGGAGTAGAGGGGAAAAAAAAACATCTATAAAACTGAAAACAATGATGTCCATAACAGAAATGAAAGGGGAAAAGGGGAAAAAAATGAAAGACTCTCAAGATGTTCTTCTCCCTTCCCACCCCAAAGATGTGGAAGACATTAATTACTTGTCAGACTACAGCTGTGGATGCAGGTACAGCCTCTCACAACTCCTTCCAGACGGTACAGCCATAAATTCCTACCAAAAACAGAACTTAAACATTTTTATCTACATGAAAAACTTGAACATCAGGTGCTGAGGCATAAATCCACATGGTATTTGAGGGTTAAAAACCAGAGGAAAACTGTAGCCTGGGAAAATTAGGGGCTTTCCATTCCCGGTGTAATGAAACAACAGATTTAAAGTTCAGAGTGAGAAAAGTCATTGAAAGGAATTAGATTTCCAGCCTCCTGAGACATACAGGCTTTGTTTTTCAAGGCTATTGATAAATCTATCAGTCTCCCGATTACTGTCCCCTCGTCCCCTGAAAAACCTTCTAAAAAGGAGTCTGCTGCCTTAATTGGAAGGAAAAGGGTTTAAAGAACATCCACTGTAAGGCCTCTCTGAAGAAGGAAAGTCCCTGGAGGCAAAACAATAATTGGTTTTGACCTTCCGCAGTTAAGGAGGCGTTGGTAAAGACTAGACTTAAACACAGCCTGACAACTGCGAGTTCCAATCAAATTCAGAAGGAGACGGAAATTGGATAAGCAAATTCCTTTTTGTTCATGACCCCGGTGCCGCTCTCCTTTCCCCCTGCAGCATGACACATCAGAATCTTTCCCGCGTGCCATAAATCACTGGCGAGACAGCAGTAGCCTTTGAATCGCTGTCTTATGTTACGCTCCCATCTCCCAGGCGAGCAGCGGGAGCAGTCCCTGCTCTGCTCTGGAGCAGCCCAGCCGCACAGCCCGGCGCGGCGCAGAGGCTAGCTGCAGCGAGGAAGGAAGCAGAGTGAGTTCATCGCTGTTTTCAGCACGGTGTAAATTCCCTCGCTTGGAGTTTGGAAGAAGCCTTCACATTAGCGCCGGCAGCAGCTTGCCAGTTTAAGGAAATTTTGGGTTTGAATGCAGGCACTCACAATCCCCACTCTGTCAGGAGCTGCAGCTGGCAGAGTGCTTTCCTTCCCTTAAATTTGAGCTCATGGAGGACGCTCGATGCCAGCACTGCTCTGGGAAGCGTAATGCTTGTTGTGTTACCTTCTGCATGGCAAGTGCATCTTGTCTGGGTGTCCGTGCAGACCCCTGGCAGCAGCTGGAGGCACCTCGGTGCTCCCCGCAGCCTGTGCCTGCCCACACTCATCGCCACCGCTCAGCACCGCCGCGCTGGCCCCGTGCCGTGCAGCTTGCCAAGGCCTCCTCAGGCTCCTGGGGTTGTTTGTTACCTACAAACTCCACCGCCTCCAGGTAAATCAGAGAACCCGAAACTCATTTTTCTGTTTTAAGGACATCTTAACTTCATAATTCCTCAAAGGCCAGCAGAGCAAAGTTTTTTCTTACAATGGCTCTGCATGCAAACTTGCAACCAAGTTTTGCTATACTTTAAAAAACAATCCCCTATATGCCATTTCTCCTTTTTGGCAGAACAGAGTCACAACGCAAAGACCACAGACCAAATAAAAGTGCGTGAACTAATGGTGAATTTTTCCACCTTAAATGGCCAGCCAGTTTGAGATGGTCACCACTGAAACCCGACTCATGCAATTTGCAGGTATGACTCACAAGAGTTGGAGGTCCAAAAGCAATAAGAGCACAGCTTGGAGACATATCAAGACTTTGGAGACAAAAGTTATTTATTTTTAGGGTCTGATGAGACAGAGGTGAAAGTGTAAGTGATATATAAGAAGTTAAACGTGATGTCCAGGTGTTTTCTCGAGGCTGACATGGTTTCACTTTCTCCAGGAAAGGAGCTAAAAGCAGGGAATGGCTTCATACAGACAGATGTGTGGAGTTAGGATCAGTAGGACTGTCCCAGAGTGCCTCCTCCACATGCTCTGACCCTTTCTCAAGTTTTGGGAAAGGTTGCTTCTTCCTGCCTCCTCCCGCTGAACCTCACCCCACTTACCATCAGCCATGGCTCTTCCAGCCTTTTTTAGGTGTTGTGCCAGCTGATGCCTGCTGAGGCCACGGAAAGGCTCGCTCCCAGAAGTGCTCTCTTGCTCTTTCAGGCCAGAAGTGCCCAAAGAGTCAATGTGACATTGAGTCGGACAGCAAAGCAGAATATCCTGACAGTATCCAAGCCACGCTGCAGCTGCTGCAAGTCAGCAATGCTTAGACTCTGACCTGGCACCTTACGTGCTCTCTGAGAGTGGGGGCATTTGGCCCAAGCCCAGTCCCAGTGGGTAGAAGCAACCAGTACCGAAAGCATAACCACGACTGATATTCGGAAGGACCAGGTCTGGGACACGTTTCAGAATCACAAATCTCTATCGTTTGCATCCTCCCAAGTCCTGCCTCATTCCATGTATGTAATTCTCCCCCCTACACCTTTTCAAATCTATCCGGTGGTCTCTAAATTTTGCAGAAATAACTTGCCAATTTAAAAGGGATCTGGCTGATTCACATTAATATGGGGAGCTCCAGCAATTCACAACTCTCCTTGCTCTTTATTTTATTCTGTAGACTCAGACTTCTTCTGTGCACTGCTCCTGCCCTCAGGAAGCATTACAGACTCCTACCAGGAGGCACAAATCAGGGGGAGGGTGAATCCTCATCTATAATAATGTTCAAACCGTATGTAGGCAATGGGAATTAATAAAACTGGAACAGGCTCAGCACTGGCACTTTATGTAGGACAATACGTACCTCCTGAGCTGGGTCATGTACCTAGCACGTCCTTGCTGAAGTGCCAGCTTCGCAGAGGAATGCTGACACTTACAGGGTGCTGCTATGTACTATAGTAGAGCAGAGGCTTCTGCAAAGAGCCAGCAATGCAGGTTAGCTGGGAGCATATAAAAAAAAATATATCTATAAATAATGTTCTACAAACGAGGTGACATAAAAGATCTAAAAATACCAAAAGGCCACTTTGTCAGGGGGTTCTTTAAGTTGTTTTATTTATTTATGGAGTTCTAAGCAAATGGGAGGGAAGGTTTAGAGCCAGATAAGAAAAGAGACAAATCTAACATTCAGACTGCAAGATGCTGTGCACCTCTTAACGCCCCTGGAAATCAAAGATGCTGAGTTCCCGTCACAGGGGCACAACCTAGACTAAAAACCACAGTCCTATGCCTTTGTTGATTATTTACACTTGTCAATAGATACTTGCAGTAGTGTTCAGAAAGGGCGTCCTTGCTCCCAAGAAGTCTCAGTTCAAGTATCAAGGAATTCTTGCACCTTTTTTGTTTCTGCTTCTTGTTTTTTGTGTTTCGCAGCACTTAAAAGCGAAGCAACGAGCTTCAGCCATCCATCTCGAAATAGTTCAGAAAAAAACCCACACAATTTTCAGAAGCCAAAGCACAGCCTCAGCACTCTGAAGCAATTTACTCATGCTCACCGGGCCAGTCAGCAGCAGAACCAGAAAGGAGAGCCAGGTCTTTGCTGTCATCAGCAAGGCCATGTCGACTCTTTGTTCCTCTCCTATTTCCAGCACTCTGAGGTGCAAGAAGCAGAGCCTGATGGCAGGGGTGATATTAGGGCAGGAAATGAGTCAAAACAAGTGTCTTGAAAGAGCGTTACTTCTTTACAGGGCCAGGGCAGAGCTTGCTTTGGTGATCCTTCAGCTCTGCCCTTAACTGCTCTAGCGGTTTCTGTTAAAGAGGAGGTCAGACGAGGATCGGGGACAGACAATTTTCACATACTGTTCCAGCAGAAGGCTGCAGGAGCCCTAGCGGAGCCCTGCCATCTACACGGGACACCGTAAGATCTCTTCAGTTATCCATACGCAGCTGCTCCAGGAAAACACCATGGTGCTGGGGCGAGAGCATGTCTGCGGAGTCACGCCGCGGCACAGTAAGCGGCTCTCTTCACTTGAAGGGCACCGTGCCCTGCACAGCCCTCTAGGTCACCGCATTTGTTTTCAAGGTCTCTCGACCTCAAATATATGTTTTTAAAGATCATCAAGGCAGAATCTGCCCTGCTTTCAGCAACCCCTGTGCCGAATTCCGCTCTGCTCTAAGAGGGGAGCAACCTAGCTCTTCCCTGCCCAGACATCCCTGCTATGAGGATGACACACCGCCGGTCACACTGTTCACACCAACTGTGGCAGTAAACTTTATTTCAACTTTGACATTTAGTTCCTGTACGGTGACTCATGACCATCCATGATGCTCTGTTTAGGGATGCAAGACTCCAAAGCCAATGCAGGAAAACAAGCAGCAAGCTACAGCGATCAGGAGGCAATTGCCGAAACAATGCACCTCATCATTTTTTTAAACCGTGGGGATGAAACAATAGGTGAGGACAAGTTCCAGTTGCTATGTTCTCTTGTAGAAGGAAACTGGCAATTTATATTTAAAGTGCACTTTACTAAGTGTATTTTTACCAAGTGTACTTTTTTAAGGCAGTATATCAGTCAATGGCACTACCTAAGCCATTCTAGCTTAATAAAAGCATCAAGTCTTCCAGTTTCCGGACTTCTACAAAAAAATGGCAACACAAAATTGTTTCAGAGTGCTTTGAATATAAAAATAAGGAATACCACAAGCACAGAATGCAACTACCTAAATTCTTTGTCTTGTTCAGCCTATTTATAACCCTCCACAGAGTTGAAGTTGTGCAACGAGTGATGATTTATGTCCCTTCTGACCAGGCCTGAAGATTCTCAGGGCAGGTGGTTGGAACAGCAAACATGTCCTGTTTCTGATATGACAATGAAGCACATGGGCACGGGGCTCTGCCACCATCCCAAGGAATTCACCATGGTGGAGAAGCCAAGGCATTAACCACAGCTGACCCAGACACAACAAAAGAGTCCCCTCCGCCTGCCCCTGCTAAATTTACCATGTTCTGGTCTATTTATGTAGCCGGTGCTGAGAGTGCACTAGGAAAAAATAATAATCCTTAAAATCCTAAATTAACCTTTTGTACGTGGGTGTCTAGAATTATTTGCAGATACCACTTAGGACAAACGTGGTTGTATCTAAGGAGTTACCAGTTTTGTTTTCGCAGGTATTATGGATTGTTCTCTTAGGCTCAGCGAAGACAAAGAAACACATTTTAGCAATTAGCATTTACTTAAAATATACGTTATGTACAAAGACATCTCGCAGGGACATGTTCTCACTTCCTCAACAACTGAGAAGCACTCCTTTAAATCCTTTAACTTCACGAGGAAGAATTCCTCTTGACTGTATATATGGAAACATGAAGCCTACATTACAGATGAAGCTGAGTTGTGAGGTCAAAGACAGCAGGCAGATCTCTCAAAGCTGGCGTCAACTGGAAGAGCTCTCGATTACTGCTGAGCCATGATGATGAGCTAGAGAACAGCCCAGAATGCCCAAGTTTGCCTCAAGTTTCCACCTCCAGCCATAAAACACGTTACCAAACTCCTGTAGCAGAATATCTGTAAACAGCCAACTGAGGGCATATATGTGTCTGCTGACTGGAAAATATCCAAGTTAACCTACTCAGAAACTCAGCTCCTTTCCCTCATCTTGCATCACAGAATTATTTATTTGCCTGAAGGCAGTTTGAAGCAATTAGTATACTCAAAGGTTGGTATTAAGACTGCTATTGATAGTGGCGTGGGGAAGAAAATTGCAGTGAACGTCAGTAATCTGAGCATTTTTGGACCAGAATAGTGTTCGGATTAGTGAATGTCAATGCTATTTCAAGGTTATGCTTGCTAATATTAGTAAGTAGTCAGACATACCAGAATGCTTTTTTTTTTTTTCTTTCTTTTTTTTCCCCTATTTTTTTCTTAAAGCCAAAGCTCTGACTTAAGACAAAATGTAGCCATGGCAGCAGGAGTGGCACAGGGGATAACACATTACCATTCAGCTGGCCAAATCTTTTGGATTAGCAAATTTTGGAAGAAAGAGGTTTCAGTGTATTTAATTAACTTGTCTTAAGAGTTCTTGATCTTGTTTCAAACCACGTAACCTTTAAGGTCTCTGATGAGTCAATGTTTCTAGACCAAGACTTGCAAGAGAATGTTTGAATGCACCTACGAGGTTTAGGAGCTTGCTGGTTTGTGGCTGAACTTCTACTCCTGAAAGGCAATTAAAACAAAACAAACAAAAAAAAAAAAGACAGGGAATTGTGCTGTTTTAAACAAACAAACAAAGCAACAACAACAAAAAACAGATTGCTTGCCAACAGGTAAGCTAAACTTACTGTTTCACCTTTTACCTAGGTAAGAGAAACAATGATGCTGCTTATTCCTATTTCTAGCTGAAATGAGTTATCATTTTTTGTTTCCCTCTAACTTGGAAATAATTTTCTAAACTCTAAAAAGCCTCAGTATTTGTCTTTTGTGTAAGCAATTTCTAAAGGTCAAGCCTAAGCATTTGATATAAGAAAGAAACCCAAGTTATTAGACACCCTTGCAAGACCAGGCACTAAAATGTGCCCAGACAGACTAGTCAAGTGATACTTATTCAAAGTTATGCTTTCTGTGCCTCAGTCAGACCACCATGGCAGAGATCATGTCAGTGCTTCCACTGTAAACTTGACATAAGGTTTGTAAATGAACCAGAAAGCCAAGCAGAAGCTTAGACATGGGCATATCCATTTCAGTGCAGGGCTGTGTCAGAAGAAGCTTGCCAAGTTTTAGCACTCACGACGAGTAGAAATAAGTGATTCAGGCTGGATTTTTTTTTTTTTTGTTTTTGCATGAGGAAGCCTGGGAGAAATGTGAAATGTTGGGAAGGTCCTGTACAGCAGCTCCTGGTGTCCTGCGCTCACATAACCAGCCCTCGGGAGGGTTAGCCTGAAATGGGAGTGAACACGCTGTTGTCAGGATTTACAGGGGTAAAGAAAAGGATGAGAAGATCACGGATGTTTGTTCTCCTACCTTTCCTTCCCAGACCTGCCCACAGCTCCCTTTTGCTCACCCTGACAAGCCTTAGCCCCGTGGTGCTGGAGAATGGGACAGCAGTTCCCTCTAGGCACCTCTTTTGCTCCGGAGGGGTAAAGTGCTGAAACAGAACTATCTTGCCCATGCCTCAATAACCTTTCAGAGCTTCACACGGCCAAGTGACTGGACCTCTCTGCCCCTGTACTTCAGGGCAGAGCTGCTGTGGGAGCCAGGTCTCCGCTATTATCGAGTTTCTCTGCCCGGAGGCCAACTGGCTGGCTGGGTTATGACTAGACACAGCCCACGGAGAGGAGGCAGAAGAGCAGCCTCATGAATTCTGCCATTTGGCACAGTCTTTGGAGAAGCCTCGGGCACTCGGTATCGTGCAGTGTTGGAGAGAACCCTGAGCTCGCTGCAAATCATTTGTTTAACAAACCACCACCAATGCGCTTCCAGAAGGAGTTATATCATGGAGATATTTTGCTTTTATTTATAGCAAAGCTTTTAAAAAGTCAGTGTGCCAACAGCACTGCTCTGGTACACAAGCTATCACAAGAGCTTTCTCTTCTCCATGGGAGGGAAAAAAAAAAACAGCTTTGCCATAGCTTTGTGTGGTATTTGCAGTCAGAAGGTGACTCTCTGGTGGTGACCACCACGCTAATATAACCTATATTACTTTATACACAGATTACATCACACAATCTACATGCTGCTTATTTGCAACCTAGCACTAGTCATTAAATAAATATTAATTTGGTAGGTGGGCATCTTAAACAGGCCTACAGAAATAGCACCAGGCGCAAAAACTTACATGTTTGACACAGAGGCCAGAGGGGCTCTCTGGTACGTAGCATGCAGGCTTCTTCAGAGGCAATGTAGGATTTGGGGAAGTGGGGACTGATTTAAATAAAGATACCAGAGAAGATAAAAGCTAGATTAAAGCAAAGCAGTAAAAAAAAGCAGAGGAGAAGAACAATATCAGGGAAATAGAACTCACTGGCAGAGTCTCAGTCATCTCTCCCCTGTAGCTGCACACACAAGTTGGTAACACAGAAATGCACAGTGACTGTTGGGCACAGCAATCTGCTATTGTTAAAATAAGTAAAGGTACTTCTTGAGCATAAAAGCAAACATCTCACTAAATAGTCCATCAACTTATAGGTGTCTCTTTTTGTTTGCAGGTAGACGTGTATAATTTGTGATACCTGAACTCGTCGAGGTTGCCTTATAAATAAATACGGATTGCTTGACAGATGCTGAGGTAGGAGGGGTGGAATGCTTTCTATTGCAGTCTCTGTAGGTTTTTATATTCCAGCACATTGTCCAGATGCCCTTAAAAATAATCTGTAACATCTTTCACATAAGGCCCTTTCCCCATATAATTTCACCTTATTACATTTTATAGCAATGCAGCCAGCCCCCCAAATTCAAGTGATGATCCTTCATTTTCCTCAACAGCACAATTAGTATGGTACAGATGCTCTGCTCCGGGGTCAATTTCAATTCTTAAAAAACAAATTACTCATAGTACGTGTTCAGCTCATTATCCATGTGGGAGTGAGGGAGTGAGAATGTATTACTGTTTACCCACATAACCACTCTGAAACTAGCAGATTTTCCCCCACACTGCTGTACTGCTTTTCTCCCATCATGACTCCAACAAGATAACTTGCAAATAATATTCTGTGACCAATTTTGCTCAGTAGTAACTTGCTTTCAGAGTTAAATAGACTAGTGACTACAGATGTATGTATAAAAATACATGTATATGTATGCAGGGCCAAACTCTGAAAATGGATTTGAGTGTAGGAATCCAACTGTGTGAAATTCTCACCTTGCTGGCTTCAAACTCAGGATTTCATCCTGGGTGCTGAAAAACTTCTTGGGCTGCTACTCCCACACCCCTGAAGAGTCCAGTTTTCAATAAAGTCCATTAAAATCTCTGTTGCAAAGCCAAAAAGGCACTAAAATCTGTTTACCTTCAACCAGCCCAAACAACAAAGACTCAGAGATCTGATCTTTTCATTGCATGCATGCAACCTGAAGGAAACAAATCTAGAAAGTGCACCACTTATTTTGGCTAAATGACTCTAGAAGAAATGGGGAAAACAAAGCGATGGCAGCTTGCCCTGGGACTGCTGAGATGGTTGTGATATGATACAGCATGCAGATGTGAGAATGCTCTGGAAAGGACTTAGCTCTGCCTGATAGTCTAGCAATGCAGGGCTTGAGGTATTTTAAAGACCAAGCTGCTGGAAATGAATAGCATGCAGCTCTCACAAAGCTAAGTCTTCAAGATGTTTATCAGATTTTTCAGAAAACCTAAGTCATCTCCAAATCACTGGGAGATTCATCATCTAAAACTCCCTAGAGCGTTCTGGAGGATGAGCCTGTCAATACTATGTATTTGACAGGACTTTTGCTTTTAATGCCATTATAAACACATATTGTCCCTATCTCACATGCTGAATTTTCACTTGAGATCAAATTTTTTCTCTAAATTTCCCCCTCTTTTCAATTTGAAGAGGTCTTACTTACAGGAGGTACTAAAACTATGATCTCAGGAATATGTGGTTTGAAATCAGACCTCTCTCCTCCTCTCAGCGTCCTGCTCTGAAGACTCTGTGCCATGAACACCTCCATGGTGAACATCTCTGCCACCACACAGACAGGCTTTGTAGAGGAGAAGAAAGTTGACCTTCTGTGGATACCACAGGCCTTTGTCCAGGTCTTGCTTTCAAAGCAGGAGCAGCAGCATTTCCCCTTTGGTGCATGAAACCACTTTCCTCGCCATGCATAAGCATGGGGTTTGTGGACACGCCGGGAGATGAACGTTAATTTCAGGGCAGCATCTCTCATCTTATTGCCTTTTAAAACCAGGGAAAGACTGTGCTGTTACTGTTCTACTGCCTTTAAACAAGCCCTTTCATTTTGGTGCCTTGTGCAGGGCTTTTTGTTTTGCCTTTGGCTTCCTTTTGACTTTGATTCTTTTGTGGGAGGTTTTATCCCCCTTCTAAATGTCCCACCCACTCAGCATCACTTCAAATGAAAAGATTAGATGTCAACTAGTCTCCGAGTACTGAATTAAAGAGAACAACAAATTCTACCAAGGGTCTCGCTCAGACTGTAAAAATAAAAGATGAGTTTGTATTGGCAAGGGCCTCTCTTGATCTGTTAATATCAAGGAAGACAAAATTATCTGTGTTCTTTGTGAAGCAGCAGTTGTTTTAGTGGGGAAGGAAGCCAAGACAGCTGTTAGATAGTTCAGTACAAAATACTGACAGTGACACACCAACAACAACACCAGCAGTGAGGGACTCAGCCAAACCGCCAAAACACCGAGTGTTCTTAGCGGCGCTGCTCTTAAATAATTCGACAATTTGCAATAATTGAAAATTTTTCAAACAGAGCGGAGGGTACCTTTTCAGCTCGACTCGGCCTACAGCGTTTACAAAAATACTGCTGGAAGAGCAGCAAAATCTCTCAGATGCAGCAGACGCTGCTGAGATCAAGGAAGCAGGTCTTGGTCGGTGCTCAAGAAGAGGCGCAGAAGGAGCCGTCCCTGTTTAGCTTGGATGCAGCCCTTCTGCTCTGCTAAGGAGAGGCCGTGAGATTTCAACAGCTTTTGAGGAGTCCTTGGTTCACGCTACTCGAACAAATGGCTGTGTCCACATGACCTGCAGCATGCCCAACCCCATGACAAAGGATTATGAAATCATTTTTTCCACTTCCTTCGGGCAGGATGAAAGACGGCGTGCACCGCGGCCAGAGCAAGCAGAGGTTCCTGGCTGGGACCTTGCTCTCACCCTGTCATCTTGCTCTGGTGACTTGACCTCTCCTGCACATAATTTTCCTCCATTCATTCTAACTTCCCAGCAAGCTTTTATTTGAAAGTCTTCAAGACTTTCAGATGGAGCCAATATCTAAACACAAGGAATGAAACTCCGCTTTCAGTCATCCTTTTCCTATACAGCTCCAGGATTAAATAGGGTGGCATGATGCATAACACCGCGTGCTAGGCTCAGCAGCAGACGTTGGGGAGCAAAGTTTGGCCCATCAGCTCATCAAACAGAACAAGCTCCAACCACCAGTGCAATGCAAGCTGTTGAAGACTGCAAGAAACTTGCACTCTGGCCTGGTTTGGAAGGTTTCGTGTCCAATTTCTCCCCGTTCTGGCCCCTGGGTCCTCTGGAAAAGCTTTCTTTTACTCAACTGCACCCTTCTACATGGCACATTACTCTTCCCTCCAGCTGCACCTTCAAAGCTTTGCAAACTCCAATTACTGTCTAAATTGCATTTATGGGGAATAAAAAAAAAAAAAAAAAGTCATTTTCTTTGAGCGCAGAATTACATGTTGGCTGTTTTCTTATAGATTTGGATCACAAGAGAACTTGGAGGAAAAAAGAAAAAGCCCCAACTTGGCTTTAAGGAACTGCCTTTGTCCTGCATCAGTGGATGGTGTAGAGAGTGGAGCACAATCCATTTCTGCAATAAAGACCAAG
The DNA here is from genome assembly GCF_965140915.1 of Aythya marila. Classification (NCBI taxonomy): domain Eukaryota; kingdom Metazoa; phylum Chordata; class Aves; order Anseriformes; family Anatidae; genus Aythya; species Aythya marila. The sequence goes on along the minus strand of NC_139049.1, from coordinate 28,896,700 downwards.
ACCCACAGCTCTGATGGAAATTAAGGTCCTCCACCCTGCCAACAGAAAGTTCCCACTGATGTTTCAGGCCTGTTCCACAACTGAATTCAGCCCTAGACCTCCCCAAATGCTTATTGCCTATATTTGTAGGGAAGTTATAACGACCACCCTTTTTCACAGCATTACTGACTCCAGCAACCTCCCCTGCAGCCCCCACCCCCCTTTTATAAGGGATGCATCACATCCTAAACTCAGTAACAGATGTTCTTTACAAGGCAAGAATAATTTACAGGGTTTTGTGCACAGGGAACTCACACTTTTGAAAACCCTGGTTTTGCATGCATACACAGCTTGCCTGAAGCACACACGGTCAAACTGGGTGAGAATTCCTGAGATCCTCTAACCTGTGAGTGGGAACTTTCCCATGATAAAAATTGATTTCACAATCCAGTAAGTAAAGAGAGAAATCTTAGAATCCGAGAGCCAGTAGAAATACTTAAATAACCACAGCAAAATTCACTTTCCAGGTACATTATTTCAAATTTCAACATTATGTGTTTTTTCAGCATTTTTTTTTTTTTAATTAAGGGAGCAAATCTCTTTTCTCAGCAGATTAAAGATGACCTTCCCAAATTTTAATGATGTTGCCCACTAATTTGTGGGAGATGAACGCAAAGTTGCAGCTCGAGCAGCAACATCACCTGACAAAGCCTTTGGCACTATACGCCTAAAAAAACTTTTCTGCAATTTCTCTTCGTATTTTCAACAGCTGGATATTACACTGCATTCAGATGCAGGTCCAAATATAAATAGCAGTTTCTCTACTGACCCACATACTTGGCCTATATTCAGAGTCTTTTAAGATGCTTCCATGAACTGCAGAGCAGTGTCAGGTATTTCTCCAGTGTAATCTTATTTATGAGGTTCTGTTTCCAAAACAGGACTAGACCAACTGGAGTTGGGCTCCTTCCTCACAGTTGAAAGCCTCTCCCCCTCTCCCCCCCATCCTCCATGGGAATATACCTTTATCCTCAATATCTTTCATGGCTGCTGACATCTTATTTCCAGTTCTTATTGTCCGTCTGCTTCCTCTCTGGCTACTTCTAAATGCTTCTGCTCCCAGAGGCACACCGCCTCCCCCGACAATCCCCACTGCCCACACAGCTGAACTGCAGCCTAGCTGGCAGAAGGTTGTTTCTTTGGGGGTTATGGCTCCTCCTTTACCTTTTCTTCCCCCAGAATAACTTGGCTGCTTTTTTACATCTATTCGGAATGAACTACAGTTATCAACACCTCTGGATTGAGTGAAATATGAAGGAAAGAGAAGAAAAGCCGTAACTGATGAGGAAAAGTGGGAAACCAAGAATCAGTGAAGAAAGCTGAAGTTGAAGCTGGAGCACACGACTACACAACAATACTTGTGAATATTTTGTTAGTTCAGTTACTCTATGTTTGACTCATCAGGTCTGTGAAATCTCCAAACCAGACAAATCAGAGTAACTGAATTAATCTAAGTACAAAAACCATGGCCCAAATCCTCTGGCCTTTATCTAGGGAAGTCTTTTATTGGAGCCTTCAGCTGGAAAGAAACTGCAAGAATTTGTGGCTGTGGAGCGTGCAGTTACAATAAATACATAATTCATCATGGAGAGGTTTGTTAAAACTGTTAGGAATAAAATAAATGTTCTTCTTTCCTACTGAAAAGAGACGTCAGTTTTTCTCTTAAGATTACTCAAAGAGCTAGCCAGGCAGAATAAAGGCTTATTGCATTAGAAAGCATATAGAGCCCTTTTATGAACTCTGGCTGCAGCCATTCTCTTTGTGAGACTCTTTGTTTCAATTTGTTTTTCAGCAGCTGTATCTGATCTGTATCTTGCACACTTTCATCCTGCAACAAAACACAGCTGCAGCGACTAGAAATTCCTCATCTGTCCGTCTGAGCACATCCGCACGGAGGGGACAGGTACCCACGAGAAGCTCCAAACCCGACTTATGGGTGTTAAATGCGATATGTAATTTTAGATTGAGTCACGAGGTCTGGCTATCTCTCTGTTGATCATTCCTGGAAGTATGAACAATAGCACCATCTCAAGAAAGATACAAAAGTTCACCGACATAAAGTGCATGCAATTACTGGCATCGCAGAGTGACCACGATTGCCACCCCTTGAAAACGGACTTTTAGGTCAGAAATACTCTGCTTTGAAATGCAGACTAGAAAAATACTCACTATGTGGTTAATCTAAGCCTTTTATTCTGAGAAATCCTTGACACACAAGTGGCAAGATCACAACCGATGCACAACAATTTCAGCATCTCCTTGCCTGATTTACGAAGATGTTATCACAGCTGAAATAGTGCAGGTTCCCACCACACATAACATGCATGTTAATGTTCCTTCTAGACAAAGATGCCTCAAGAGAAAACAGCACTTAGGTAAATGCGTCCACATCTTCCTTACCAGGTGAGATGAGTTTTTAGAAATCATGTAGGGGTCCACACATTGTACTTACACTTGGCGTTTCCAAAGTACCACCTTCCACAATTAGAGTAGAGAGGAGACCCAGTGACATTTGCAAGCTTGAGAGGGGGAATACAGAAGACAACATGCGGGAACAAGTTTTACAAAGTAGGGTTGCAACGAATTCCGTGCATCTCAGACACCAGAGGAATATCATGATCACCATGAATTTAACTTCTTCTCCCCACTCCCTTCCCAAAAATCAGGAGAGACATGAACATGCTAGGACTGATGGATGTGCCATCTCCTCCAAACTATTCCCTGACTTGAAGTTTCCTCATTCTGCAGTGGAGCCCTCTCCTTCCTGCCACAGGTGCCGGTCAAGGGCTGCTGAAGAATCCCACAGTTGCCAATCGTGATTTACAAAGAGGGAGCAAAGATACACTAACGACTGTGACGCTTACCACTAATTACCACTTATTCAGGCACTAATGGACTGCATTGGCCAGCACAAGTCTAACGCAAAAGCCTTTGCTGTTTGAAAAGAACCATTTTAATTTATTAAACATTGTGGATCTCAGGCACTGATAATGGTAAACATGCCCGCAATTAAAAAAGGAGTGTACACAGCAGCACCAGCTGCACCTGCCTGACTGGCCGTATTTGACCTGGACTGCACTTGCAAATTGTACTGGTATACTTCAGTATTTTTGCTATTCTTATTTATGCTCAAAACTGGAAATCGGTGACCCGTATTTCAGATATCATATATTCAGATCACTTCCAACATTTTTGTTTGCATCCTTTAAACAAGGTTTAGATGCTGAGGAGACCTCGTGTCCTGCAGAACTGCTCGAAGCCTCAGGAGAAACCACGAGTTCAGTGCGTGAGAAGGAAGTCAGTAACACAACCTTGTTCCCTTCCAGTTCTGCACCCAAGAATAACAAAGCCATGCCTCTTTTGAAGTAACCAGTTCAAATCCGGTCTGCTTGGCAGTGACTTAAAGGTCTTACTAAAGGTAGCCAAAATAATAATAAAAAAAAAACAACGTATATATATATATCCCATGGAAGATTCTGACACTGATATTTGCTTTTTTGCTAATCAGACAGAAAAGCAAAATATCAAATGTTTCACAGAATGGAAATTCTGAGTTATTTTTAGCTGAAAGCATTAAAATTAGTTCATTAAGAATTTCTATCTTATGTCAAACCATTCATATCTATAATTAATCTCTAATATCATAGTAATTTTTAGAGGCTAGAAAGAGCTTAACTCTAAAACAAGGAGTCAAAATGAAAGTCGCTATTTCATTCTCAAGTAATATCAACATTTCCGTTGAAAACTTCATCAAAATGAACTTCCCCCAAAATTCTAATTCTGCCAAAACAGCATTTTCCAAAAGAAATGTACTCAGAGAGACAGTGAGAGAGAGAAATTGAAAGAGGAAAAGCTAGCTGCCTGGCAGCCTCGACCTCTCTACAAACAACAAAGCCAAGTCAAATCCACCCACCCTCCTTCCCCCTCGCAATTGCTGCCTCTCGCAATTTGATTACAAATCTCAGGACATGCTGCGGTTTTGCTTCAAGCTGTTGGTCCTGGAGTCAGGCTGGTTACAGGAATACCCCATGGCTTGCCTACTCTAGAAAGGATTTTCTCAGAAAGAATTTGTTCAGACAGAAATATCAGTAGATCTGTCTTGGCAAACGGCTACGACGGACATGCGGCTTGTTCCAGCAAACAGAGTTCCCCAGGCTGAATGAGCTCTTTCACCAAACTCACTGCTTTGCTGGTAGAAGCCCGTTCCCAGCACTGCTTCTGCCCGCGGAGCTGTGCGGCCAAGAGCCACGACCTTCGCCTGCTCCTGATGGACAAAGCTGGGGCAGCAGGGCTTTCCAGGGTGCACCGCGGCTCCTGTTTAAGCAAGTGCTTCTCCTGCTTTCAGGACTGAATCTTAAATGTGTCTGATAACATCTCGGGACCCAAACTGTGATTTTTCCATTTGTGGGGTTGACAAAAGGCACGAGTTTAATTAAGAACCTAAATGAAATCAAATGAAAAAGGAGTGCTATTTCCAGAAACTGATTTAAATACTCTTTTGGAACTAATTAATTATGTCTTTATGCCTAACTTTTTACTTATTTCTTTCCATTTCTACACCCTAGTCCCATTGAGATACTCCCTCCTACCTGAGGAACCTTCACCTAGCCATTTCAAATTGTGCGAAATCTTCAAAGTTACTTTGATTTGGAAGCTTTTACGTTCCCTTGGCACCCCCTTGTCATGGGTGCAATTGACTTCAGTGAGGGGGAAAGCAAAGGAACAAGAAGATGCACGTTACACAGCCCATTGGGCTGTGGCAGGTATTTCTCAGCGGCTACATGCTTGCAGGGAGGAGGTGCAGGGGAGGGGAGAAGCCAGGTAACCATTCTGTCAAATCAAAAGGTGTTTCCGGGTCACCGAAAAATCCCAAAGTTACTCCAAGTTTTTTTCTAGCCTTCTTTTCCACTGCGAAGGCCAAAACCTGCCCCGTCAGATGCCAGCCAGGCTGTTACTTGTTTTGTTGCGGTGTTGCTAAGAAGCAGGGCTGTTTTTGCTTACTTGCCTCCCTTGGGCTATTTCACAACACTTTGTAATATACACTGCTCTTTTTTGTTGCACATCTGGTTTCGATTTTAGGTTTCAGAACCCCCTCTGAAAACTGAGATATTAGCTTTTCATATCTATCATCTAGACAAAGTGCATCAGCCTGTCAAACTGAGTGCACCGGTGAGACGCGTTTAACCCTCTCAAGTAATGCTCACGTTACCCTCCAAAAAGCTCTTTGCATTTGATGTCGAGTTCAGGAGGTGGAAGCAGCTCAAGTATTTTGTCTAATTTGCTGTGTGAAATTAGCTGCAACCACCATTAAATTTTAGGCATGAAATAAAATTGCCCATTTCTTGAAGCCATTACACGGGATAGGAAACCCCCACGCCTCGCAAACGCTAGCAGGGAGCGAGCCGGGCGGTGGATTAATTGACCATCGCCCCAGCAGATGCACGACAACCTCTCCCAAAACCTCTAGCCTTTCATTTTTGTTGGAAGCAACTACTCACAGCAAAGCAGCTAACTAGCACGAGGAGGGGTTCTCCTGTGTCTCTGTGAAATGGTGTCGCTGGATGTCAGAATAACCTCGTTTGTGCCCCGGGATGGCTGCAAACACAGCCCTCAGGCCCTGCGGCGCAGCCAGGCTGAGGTACCCATGCCTCCAGCTCCAGGAAGGCCACATTCACGCTTCACAACCCACCACCACCATCCATGCTGCCCACAAAGCATTTCCACAGCACTGATCCACATACAAACAGACTGATGAGGGAATATATAACACATATCCCTGCTCTGCTGATATCCCTAAGCCAAGCAATCCTCCTCTAAGTCCTCCCCAAAAGCTCTTCTCGACACTCTGCAAGCAAAGCTCTGGCTGAGGCGCTGGGCAGAGCTAACTGTGTTTCTTTAGTCTTCACCCATCTGGTCCCAGCATCAGTTAAAGTCGCAATTAAAATTTATATCACTAAGCTAAGGTCACTCAGAAAACTTGTGCCAAGAACTACATACATCTGACACCCTGTGGAGAAAATAAACTGTTTCTGCTTTATCTTGATAGTTTGCTTTCCCCACCACCCCAAGGATTTGTCCCCGTGCCCTTCTTAAGCCACTCTGGTGACCAGCTGATCCTATAAATTTTCTCTCTAAACGAAGGATGGTATTTTTCTTCATTTTGGAAGGAATAAAGCCTGTTTTAACCAAGTAATTCTGTATTAAGGCTGGATCTCTGCCTTTCAAGCTAGAAAATCATACAGGCTTTGTACAATGTTGTTTCTTGTCTCTGTACAGGTCTAAATTCACAGCCAGCCTTCTGGAACACACAGAAAGCCACAGTCCCTCTCTGGGCCTTCAAACCCATCCGTTCCCTCTCCCACTTGGTTAACTTCCTCTCTTGCTTTCTCAAGAGCTGCTTCACAGTCTTCTTCCCCCACTGTGCATGTACAAATACGTCAGGGAATCCTCCTTTCTCAATAGGACCAACAGGTTTCGCAGCTCCTGTACAAGGCCCAGGCCGTAAGCACTCCCAGCCTGGCAGGCTCTGGCACGTGTGGCCCTCCCCGGGAGCACCCGTGCCCAGCAAGCCCGGTAGCACAGCAGGTTTGAAGGATGCAAGGCTCTCTAAGCATCACTGAAACTGTCATTTAGAAAAAATACCAGGCAGTTAGAGCCAAGTTTGGCACCCTCACTTGGGGATGGAAGAGCTGCGGGCTGCTGTGGGGTGCCCACTGGGAGCTGGGGTAAAGCCACGCAGGACTCACAGGTCAGGAGAGTAACAACTCTTTTTTACTCTTCATACTCGTTCATCTACTTCAGAAACACCTGACTGAACCCTGCTAACCTGAAATTATCCCCGTAAACCTTAGCTAAGTATACAATTCAAAGTCAGCTTTTCACCCATGTCCTGAGATCTATCCCAGCAGTGCTGGACATCCACACTGAAAGAGGAATTGGTGCCGTGGAGGTTCATATTGTAAAAGAAATTTGGAGAGACCCAAATATTTGTTTCATGGACAGACTGTCCTTTCCTAAACAGGAGTACAGGATGAAGGTAACAGAGAAGGACTCCACCATGGAGGAGCTCTTGCAGATTTCAGAGACCCACTAAGCTCAGGACACGCTACCAGTACCTCAAGGTCACGTCCCAGTGCCATGGGGCCTCTTTCCTCACAGGACATTGGAAGAAGCTCAGTGGATGAAGGGAGAGGTCTGAAGGACAGCCAGGGATGTTCTCCACCCCATCATCTCTTTGTCCAACCTTCTCCCAGCTGCTGCCAGGCACAGCAGAAGCCAGCAGAGCAGGGGGCACATGGTGAGCCCAGGGCCAGGCAGCAAGGCCTCCACTGGTACGGGGACTCTGAGGAGCTGGCCTAGGACTAATTGCTACAGGGTCTCCATGGTCCACATAATCACAAGCATTGTGGTCCTGTGGAGTGGAAATTGAGATCACATGGGACAAAAAGTCTGAGGAAAATCCTCATGATAAAGCATACGGTGGTTCTTATCGTTCCCCTTTCATAGCTTACTAGATGTTCCAGGGAAAAATGAAAAAAAGGTATTAACAGTGGTAAGCCACATCTTTCCATGTCCTTTCATCAAATCTGAACCAACCCAAAGCTTGGAGCCTGCATATCCAGTTCCCTCCTCCCACCCCCCCCTTTTTTTTTATTTTCTTTTTTTTTTTTTTTGGTGTGGTTGGGCTCTTCCCTCCGCACAGCCTCTCGCCAGTTCAGCCCTGGAATGCTTCAGGCAGCTCCCTCCACCCAGCAAGAGCCCTGCCCAAAATGCTATCCTCCTGCTGGCGTGAGCTCACCGTGACCTTTCAGCAAGGCCCATCCCTCCGTCCCTCCTCGTGTTTGGAGAGGCTCGTGGAGCAGTGCCTTCTTTTCAGCTTGTGTGCTTCATGCTTAACCAATTAACATCTCTTCCTGAGAGGCAAAGCAGTGCTCAGTGCTGTACCAGCTCAGGCAGGCAGCTCGTCCTGATTGATGGCTCACGGGTGAGGAGAGGGTTAAGAATATCCCAGAGCAGTGGGGACATAAGAGAGCTTGGTCTGGAAGCAGTTTAAGTAACCTAAGGAGAATCTGATACAGACCAAAGACACACAAGTACAGATGCATTTAATAGAAGCCTCTCTCTGCTCGAGATCTACAGCTGAGACTCATGCAGCAAAATGTGCTGTTTGGAACATACTGTGCTCCAACCACGATGGCTATGGGAGGAATTGGAGCCAGTATTATGTGCTGGTGCTGTTAAGTACTCAATGTTCACTTAGCACACACGTTTGGGGAATGTATATTTATGCATACATTTTGGGATGCAGCACATCTCATTGCAAACTTGGACAGCAGCTTGCTCTTCGATCTAAGAACTGGTCTATTAAGAAATCCCAGTATTGTGTAACCATGGGCAAAGCCCCACATGCTGTTCCAGCCGCAGCTGAGCCAGGTTAAGAGGTTACCACCTCCAGCCTGCCCACAGCTGTTTGTCCACTGCCCCCCATTAGGGGTTACCACCCTTTTCAATGAGCCAAATAACTGCATGTGCAGACACTCCCAAATCTGGCTCTGTCAGAATGATCCAGCTTAGCTTGAACAATTTTAAGTAGGTTTATTGTTTGGGCGTTTTTTTGTTGTTGTTGATTATTTTTTTTTTTTAGCTAGCTCATGTTGAGAGTGATAGTTTCTTGACTCAATTCAGCTGCAACTGGAATAGCATCTCTGACCATGCTCCAATAAAACTGTTGCAAAATTACATCTGTCAGTCTCTTCAATCAAAGCCTGTGGGACTCATTTAAGGATAATGCAGTAAATACTTGTTCCCTAAACATTCTTTTGTTCCCTAAACATTCTTTTGTTCCCTAAACATCCTTCTGTTCCCTAGGTTTTAGTGGAAATTTAAATATCTCATGGCAAACTGATCACTTGTGCTTGCAGCAGTCTGTATTCTCCCCCACTTGTTTAAGGAGATCTAAGACCATCAATGCTCTCAAGAAGCCATCACAAGAATCTCCCCAATGCCTCCGTCTTCCAGAGGATTTGCAGTTTCCCTTAGGTGCAGAGCTGCAAGATTCCAGCAAGTCACTGGGGAACTTTAACAGAGACTGTCAATGCATTTACACTGTTAGCACTGTTACTTTACTTCACTTTCAGTTCTTGGCATGTGGGACTTTGAAGACTTGTCAAGCTTGGGCCTCACAAAGCTGTGCCAGGATGCAAAAGAGGTAGTTTGGGGAGACAAAAATATTTGCTTCTCTGACCTCCGTGTTTGGCTCCTAAGGATTTTGATTTGTATTCGCGGCTGTGCATGTGCTCTCAGGGAACACACATAGCTGAGGCCAATTGTATGAGATTGGAGTACAAAGAGAAGCCCTACTTCGGCTCTGACATTTAGCAAGCCAAGAGGTTTGAAAATGGAGCCAAGTCAATTGCCTGGCTTGGCTGTATGAACCAAAACACAAGCCTCGCCACTGGAATTGATTATATACACATGAAAAGAAAATACATAAAATGATACATAAGGTTCTTGTAACCTCCAGGAGCTGATGCCAGAATATGCTCCTTGGCTTGGTCCTTCCCTGGCTCAATACCACAACTGAGCACTGAGCTCAGCCGAGGCCGTGCTTAAGTTTTCATCATATTAACTCTTCAGCGCAGGTCAAAGCACCCCTTTTCGCGTGCTTTAAGATCTAAGTTTTCCCTCAAGCCCCCAGGGAAAGTAGTAGCTGACTATATGAATACAGGATTTATAGCCCTTAAAGCTGGTGCAAAAGGTGCTATAGCTGCCCACAAGAGGAAAGTAAATCGAGTTAAATGAGATTGGGAATCTACATAGCAGAGTAACCAGGAGAGTGTTAATGCAAAATACTTCACGAGCCAGCTTTACATAAAGTGCATTTTTCCTCTGATACAGATCCCATTTATCTCTCAACTTAAATCAGGGTCTTTGACTATGCATTTCTTTGCTTAATTACACTTAACACTTCAGATAGGAAGCCTAATCCACACTGACTACTACATTGATTTAAACAACAAAAACCAGCAGGCACCAAAAAGTGACATTTCTTGGAAGAATATGGGTTATTAAAAATACTCTTTCCAGTGCAAATATTTGTGCCTTTCTGTGGTATCTCACTATTCTCCAGATAGATAGTTTTTTCCTCAGTTTGAAGTATTTTATATGATTATTTGATATGATTAACTTACCAAGCAGCACTTAATGCTTTCAGGAAGGGCTTGAAAGCAGATATTTTTATTTTACCAAATTTTATTACAATAACAGGGAGACTCAACATTTCCCTGGAAATGAGCAGAGCTAACAAGATGTTAAGTGTTTTCCAGTAACCCTTGTGCCAGGTGCTATTGGAAGCTTTCTGAAAATATCACTAATGAGTTCCTTTAAAAAATGAAAAACGCCTTTATCCAAAGACCTCAAAAGCTGAGTTTCCTCAGCTACTTTTACTTGTGGATAAGCACCTTTCCATTCTGAAACACCAGACCTAAGGGCTTGAAGCAAATAAAATGTTCCTGCAGGACGGACAGAAGCAAAGGGTAACATTGTGAGAGGCAGTAATTAGTATGCTACCTGTTGGACTCATTTCTAATCCGCAGTGCTTCTTGGCAATACAGTCAGCCTCAGTGTCTCTCTGCATGGTCGTATTGACCATTAACAGCCTGCAAAACTCAACTCACAGCTTGCTTTCCACAGTAGTGGAGTCCAACGTTTGGGTCCATCATATTCTAAGGAACATGCTGCTCTTGTGCCAGCTGATAGAGGTAAAATGATCTCATCCTTAGGATTAAAAAAACAAAACAAAACAAAAACAAAAACAACAACAACAACAACAAAAACACTCATGTTCAAACTCATCTGCACAGCTGTTAAGCCATACCCAGGTTTTACTCTCCTAAAGAGTAGCTGTAGGATGACGTTCTCTTTACAGCTCTCTCTTAGACTCCTCTGAAGACAAGCAATGTGCTACAACGAGCCCACAACTCAGCACACACTTCTCAGCCTACAAAGAGCTGTGACCAGGCAGAAGTCGCAAACAAAATGCAAAGCACTTTCTACCCCACCTCAACAGTCACAAGATGGGAAAAGCCACAGAAAGCGTCCTGTCAGTTGTGTGCTAGGTGGGTTCTGAGACACTGGGGTGAAGACTGGCTCCCTGGTACGCTATCCATCTATTTGACTCTGCCATCTGCATTGTTCCTTCCATATTTTGGACAAATTCCTGAATCCCGTGGAAGGATAGAGACGTGTCCATCAGTAAGATGCAAAGTGGTGGGCTACCACTGACGTTACAATACTTGCACCTTCTTGAGTATAGCAAACTCACTTCAGTCAGCTTCACAGGTTTCGCTGACACTCTTCACACACACATTTACTGCTCAAAGCCTACAGTAATTTACTACTACTACTGTTACTCTTACATCAGCTTCTCTCCAGATTCCAGAAACTCCTGTATTCTGCTAACAGCATGCAGGAAGAGATCAACAGTGCATTCAGGGGCTCCTATTTAACACGAGACTTAGTCTCTTCCAATTTAAAGACATGTCATTTCAAAGTGTTTTTGCTTTACAATAAACAGATAATAAACAGATTCTTGGTTTCCTACAATAAAACCAGCAAAGACTATAACTTCAAACATTTAAAAGGGCACACGGGACTGTTCTTTAATTTTACTCTTTGGCTGTGGAATCTGTACTCATTAAAAGTGCCAAGTGAAGATCTGACTAGTATTTGTGCTTTGGAAGTTTGTATTTCTACTCCCCTGCCCCAAACGGAAGGCAAAATGGGCTGATGTGCTCTCACTTTCCATTTCTAAACTTTTTTACTTCCTGTTGCAACGTGGCACCAAAATGCAAAGTTTGGATTTCCTAGAGTGCAAAGAAACAAGGGGCTAACTACACATACTTCCTTTCAGGAAAAATAAATAAATATATAAATAAATAAAATCTTTACAATGGTGCTACACTAGAGATATTAAATGCTTTCAGTATTTTTATAAACTATGAATTTTGGCTACTAAGTGGTAGAAAGAATAGTAAAATGGACCAACTCCTTCCTTGCTACGAACAAGCCTGATATGCTGCTGATCTGAATATGTAATTCCTTCCCTATTTCGCTTTTTTTTTTTTTTTTGCAGAAGCATAAGATATATTAATAATAGGAATACCATAACTGCCCTTACAGACCTAAATGGCGATTAGACTCGTAACAGCTAGCAAGAGACAGCCAATGGTCTAACCTGATGGGATGGGAAAACAAGATCCAGAAAACAAGATTTGAACATAGGAAGCTGGTAGCAGAGCCAGGATCCATGTTCCATGGGTGAATAGCTCTCTGGGTCTCACTGTAGGCGTAACCGCATCCATACAGCATCTCACTGCTGCATCCCGGCCCCAGTGCAGCTGCTGGCCCTGCCCAGGCAGGGGCACACCCTTGCTCCCTCCCGAAGTTTGCCAAGTTTTAAATGTCGAGCTGTTAGTTCACAGCAAAGGAAACCAAAAGCCTCACAGCCCATGTGCAAATGAACAGCACATGGACAAGTTTTCTCTGCTTGTCCCCCACGACTTTCATACGGTTTGACTGTGGGGTTCAGAACATGCTGCATCTGCTCTCTCCTACAGCTAGGAAAAAAAGTCAGATTTCTGTTTCATAAGAAGCTGTTACTTAAAACTTGTTTCCATTCCTATACAGAACCCTAATGATCCAGCCGACCCTCTCAGTGCAAACACGCGTAACGCAAAATGTTCTCTAGAACAAACCATGCATTTCAAGATTTCCCAGTAACATACACTGCTCGTAAAGCTAATATTTTTCCATAGGATTTGAATTTGTACTATCAGGGTTGCAAGACATTTTGTTATTTCCTACATAAAGACATTAAAAATAGAAAGGCATTATGTGTCAACTGAATTATTTCCGTTGGATCAAGTAAATCCATCTCATCCTGATTTCCAAACTTAATTCTTAACACTTCTTGAAGGAACCAAGAAATATGTAAATATGAACGACCGTTTCAGACAAAAATATGCAGCGTACGTTCTGAAAATATTGACATGAAGTGATTGACGTTATCAGAAGATCTCTTTGCCTAAAGATATCTGAATGAAATTAAATTGCTTCTGACAAGTTCCTGAGGAAATTTTTAGTTCAAATGAAACCATATTTTCAGAGGAAAACATTTCAGAGAAAAATCTGCCCCCCACACACTTAGTGCAGCTCTGCCCCAGAGTCGCTGCTCAACTCATTAGCAGAGGGGAGCTGTTTGCTGTGCTGTAACTTTCATTCTGAATTTGCCTATTTTTAGTGCCCTGTGTCAGAACTCGGTGGCAATTTGGGGATTTTGCTTTCATTTTTCTGGTTGTGTCTCAATATGAGTCATTTCTGCTGTACGTTTATGTTACTGCTGTTTGTAAACAGTGGATTATGAGCTGTTCCTAAAAACTAGAACAGGTTTTACCAGAAGGCTGCCCAGCTACTGCTTTTCCTTTAGGTTTTCTTTCTCTGTGTTCTTCGTGCACTTAGCTATATACTCACTTCCACGTATTCTTGTAAATGTAAGAGCAGAATAAATTTAGGAACCACAGCACTTTCAGCAGCTCCACTTCATTCTCACACTAGAGGTTTCTAAACTACTCCTTACAGTCAGCTACTACAGATATGCATGAGCAGCAAACCACCACTGCCTCCAAGGCATGTCTTGTCTGCACGCTTATTTGCAGCATTTTTCTCTGGACCAGTTGCATGGGGCAGATTCTGAGTCTCTTTTTTATTTTTGCAACATGGTTGTACTGAAATCAGTGAGGTAAAATACAAAATAGTGTATGGTCAACGCAAACAGAACTGACAAGCCAAACTGTGTTTCACACAGAAACTAAATGATCTAAATACATTTCTGGGACACCACAGCCAGCCTTGTCAGCCCTTGGGTCAGTGGAGGGTTTGGCAGCCCTTGTGGGTCTTACAGGTCATGCAGCCCAGGTAGCTAAAGCACCTGACTGGATGTAAATAGTGTAGATGGAATTCAACTTACAGGCTTTATAAGCTCTCCTTTTGATGTTCTCCCTCTCCTCCAAGACAAAAGGCTGGATGAAAAAATGATGGAGGATGTCTTGTAATGCTTGCACTGAGTCTCTAGCAGCAACACTGCATGTAGAGCTTCTCTCATGCTATATCAGCATTTCTGCTTCCATGCCAAAAACTAGAAGTGAAAAGCCATCTTGTTAGAACAACTCCAAATCAGGAAGAAGTACGGAGCCAGGTTACAAAACTGGGGAAAAATCTGAGGGAAGTCAGTGACCAAAAATGAGGAAGAAGATGGTTTCTAAATAATATTTGTATTTGCCTAAATGGATAGCAGAGTTACCAATTAACCCATCTGATAAAAGGAAGTCTGCGTTTTAACTCTGTTTCTTATGGCAACACATAGAAACATCTCCAAGTCATTTCTGGCCATCACTTTCTCTCTCCCCAAGGGCATCCATACCCATGTCATAAGAAATATTTGAAATTCAGATGGCAAATTTTTGTCATATAAAGGACAGAGCTGAAAAATGCAAGATTATTTCATAACAGTTTCTCAGTAACAAGGTTTTTGATCTTCATAACATTATCCAGAAATAAGACAGATATTTCTGTTCAGCTGAACCCAGCTGGCTGTGTGGAAAACATTTCAAAATCTGCCATAAATCTTTTTTTTCCCCTGATGTCTGTTAATTTAGTTAAAACAAACCAATTAAATGTCCTAATTACAACTGAAATATATAATTACATTGTGCACTCAGTTCAGAGCATACTAATGAAGCGATCATCACCTTCTTATTAGTCACTTGAAAACTAAACCCAAGTGGGAGCTGAAAAATGTTTTTCTGTATCTTCAAATAAGGCACTTGATCCATTCTTCATTTGTTTCTGAATTTAAAACTTGAGCAAAACAGGCAGAAAAACATACAGGATCATTATATCTTCTGTTCTTAGAGTCAAAATTCAAGAAGAATTATTATACAGTAAGGTGGATCAGCTCATGTATAAATTAGAGACTGTTCTCAACACATATTTTAATATTTGACCATAAGCCTTTTATAAAATTAGCATAAAGTTTAAAAGACAATGCACAGCTCTTTTTAAATTACTTTGCTGTAATGTCTACCTTGAGGTTGGCTCCTAAACAGGTAGGGCTGGCTTTTAAACAAGTTGTCAACGCAGCCTGCTGCTGTTTATTGACATCTGTTGGAGGTGCTCAGCCTACCCATCCTCAACCCTGCTGCAATTTTATAGCTAAATCTCTCAGGCAAATCTACATAGCCCTCATGAAACCTACAGATCTACCTAACCGGGGGGAAAACAGTGCAAAACAAAATTTGCATAACTTACTACAAAAATGAAAGAGTTGGTGAAAACCATCACCGAAGGATTCTCATTTCAACACCACTGCAGCTTTGTCTGCTTCCTTTGCTACGAAAAGCCAAAGGCGAGCCATGTGGAGAGGCAGCCAGTGGCCATAGCATGGCCCCCCAGCAGCCATCGTGTGGTATCAAGACACAAAACACAGTAGCCTTAATTCACCACTACCCTGAACCCTGTACAGCCATATACAGCTGCATAAAGTGGCCACAAATCCTTAGGATATCAGCTCCTAGGGGCAAAGGTTATCTTCTTCATTTGTTACAGCACGCCATGCAAAAAAGCCATTTTTTTTTCAGCCTAACTGTAACTCATGATATATTGATAAAACTAATTGAAAAGGCAGCATTGAGACCCTCTTGCATCACAAAGTGTGCAGCAGAAAAGGATGTGCCCAGTAGGCTAAGAATCTGAGCCTCCCCCTCAATCATATCTTTGCTAGGCTCAATATTGTTTCATATCAGGAATAAGCAGCTCTGAACTCCTCATACCTTGGATGTGTTTTCTGTTTTGGGATTATTAGAATACTTCATACCAAATCTAATTAGACGAAGAGTATTTTGGGAAGTGTGCTTTGCCTGCCTAAACAGAAATATTATAGCAGCTACTTAAATGGTAATTGATAAATGCATAAAATTACTACCATTCAAACTGCAAATCAGTTAGCAAAATTCAATGAAAGTTTAAACATTTCATTGCATTAATGATATAAATGCATAAATTTACAGAGAACAGCATCCAGGCATTTGGCAGCCTTCCACTGTATTTACTTAAAGGTGGTAATGCATTTAAAAAGCACTTGAAGCAGAATATGTATTAAGCACTACTAAACTTGCACAAGCTTTTAGACTGTCTCTGCCCTGAAGCAAACTCTTTTTTATTTCTGGAAATTAAAAAAATAGAGCAATACTTCATTTTAAGACACATCAGAGAGGTCGGAACGGTAGTTATCTTTAAAATACTGTATTTCTTCATGACAAGTGCAGTTGTGTAGCCTTTAGTTTGGATGTGACAGACCGATAAGACCGTCTAAGAAATGCTGATATTATCCACAGGATCTTTCATTTACATGTTAGTGAAAAAATGGTAGTTTGAAAAATTCTCCAGCATCTCTAGAGACTAATGATCTGACACCTCTAACAACTTAGAGTGACCCGATTTTTCAGACGGTGTTGAAAACCTGTCCATCTAGAAGAAAAATCAGATGCCTTCAACGGTGCTGCTAGCAAGGCATTTCAAATTCTCTTGGGGAATTTCAGTTGAAGAACTATTAATTCTCACAACAGACATAAGCTAATATGGCAAGAAAATATTTGTGTGTATTTAATGGTATTTGGAAAATATCTCTATTAGCATTCACTAGATAAACTGCATGCCAAAAGAAATACCCTAAATACTATGTATCTCAGGATAAAATCACAGGCTAGATATGTGCCTGCACGGATATCTTCTTCGAAGAGAGATCAGTGGAAGATCTTGATAAGTGGGAGGCAGGGACTAGGACTTCTCTCAGAGTTGGAAGGAACCAGTGTAATTTAGACTGTGTCAAACATCTGGGAATTGTGTGTGTTGTGTGTCACACGACAGTTCCAGGCCACAGCAGCTTGTGATGGACACCCATCTCTTGGCTTCAGGAGCAGGACAGCAAAAAATATTTCTGTCTGAGGAACTAAAGTCAACCCACTCACTGTGAAGAGTTCACATGCTCCATTCTTATATGTCAAGGATCCTAAATGCACCTGGAGCTTAAAGACAAAGGTCAGTGCCTTCACTTTTGTACAGAGGACACAGAGGAAGGGTGGCATTTCTTGTCACCCAGCAAAGGTGCAAGACAACAGCATTCATGTCCCCTGAGTCCTGAGTCCATCAGGGCTCTCTTTAAGGCCACCTTGCCTTTCCAATTAGTGTTCAAATCACTGTAAGAAACAACAGAAATTAGTAAAGATTTGCTGCACAAACCACCACTCTTTCCAGCTCCCATTGAGGTCAGAGTTGCTGGCACTGTGTGGCTGCCTCCCGAAGCCAGCACAACTACTTCATCTGCCATGGGAAAAGTGAAACAGAATTTATTTCAAGTGCCAGCGTAAGAACTTTTTCATCATCCCAGTGGCCTTTTTCACTTGTTGCCTCCAGCACACCGCCCCAGCCTGCCTTCCCTTCACATCCAAAAGTACGTGGTCAGCACTGATTTGTTTTAATGTGGGGAGAAACCCATACAAAGAATCAGGAAGTTAGTCCGAGATGGAAGAAGTCTGCTGAGACCATTGTGGCCATTCCTCTGCTAACAGATGAACAGTACCCAAAATATGGTCTTGGGAATTTAGCACAGACAATGGCATTCCCATTATAGCTGGACTTTGGTCAAAGCTTTGGAGTTTGGAGCTCTGAGCCACTACATCACCCAAGGCAGAGGAAAGGTAGAGTTTCCTTTCCAGGACTGTTCCTGACATGTTAATTGGAAAAGCAAATTTCACAGAGAAGTGCTTTGCACTTTAAATGAGGGAAGAAATAAATCCCCCAAAGAACACCAGGCCCTGGTTTTGTGTCATTGCTCTGTTTGTAAAGGAGTGCCCAGGAAAACTTCAGCGGGGAAGCTCGGCACATCTTCCCTCTTGCATCCTCTGCTGAGGCCGAATTCCCTGCTGCCTCATGCTTCGTACATTCAGCAATGCACAGTGCGTGTGTAAACACAGCCCTTCTGATCTGCTGCAGATATACACATCCTGAACTTTTTTTTTTTTTTTTTTTTTTTTTTTTTATACTTACAGGGTAGGTGCCCTTGTCTTGGCTGGTACAGGTTCTGAATGGATGAGTTGGAATGAGCAGATGACAGAGATTTCTTTGCATTTCAATGCTTTTCTGGCCAAAATCCTCTCTACGATTCATTTCATCAAGATCTTTAAATACAACTGAGAGCAGAATTTGGCTCAGGGAGTATTTCCCCGTTTCATTCCTTGCAGCATTTCATTACCACATTCTAAATCCGTAACGAAATCCGGAGTGTTTTATGGCGCTCTGTATTAGAGCGTTGCTAATAAGTAGCTCCATTAAAAATAGTAAACATAAATCATTTATTCATTTTATGCATTTTTAGTCCACTTGAGAATATTTTTGGCTGAGCTAAGACTCAAGTAAGCGTGTTAATTATTATCTTACTACAGTAATCAGTTAATAAGGCAGTTAAGAGAGATGTTTGTTAGGAGGTTCTGGGATGCCTGGAGGCTACTGAAGTCATTGTCTGGGGAAGAACACCACAGCCAGAGTGAGCAGGAGTCTGATGGCACTCAACCAAAACCCTGAGGCCTCTGTCTGCCGATTAGCTGAAAGGAGAGAGCAGACATCAGGTCTGAGCTGGGGAGCTGTAAACAAGAACAGGTAAAGCTCCCAGCACAGGTCCTCGCACACCGGAGCAATGTCTGTGCCCCCTCCAGGGAGGCTGGAAGAGCTTGGCCCGTGGGGAGGGTGTGGGAGAAGGAGACACAAGTGGGTTTGGGTACCTTCTGCTCCCTCAGTGCTGCAGCAGTCTTTCCTGGGCTCTGCTGTGTCCTTAGGCCAAGGTGCCTGGCTCTCGCTTCCCATCTTTCTCTTTCCCAGCTCCTTTTCCCTTCCATGGGCAAGGAAAGGCACTGACTTATAAAGCCGAGCACCTTGATGAAGATGCAGCTCTGGTTTCCTTACAGGAGCATCCAAATCCCTTCCCTGTCCATTTTAACATCCCCTTGCTGGAAAGAAATAGCTCCTTTATTCATCCTCCTGCTGCACAAGCGACTGGTCAATAATCAGACTGGTGCAGCAGTGACCAAAAGCTGTCTGACCATGGCCAGGATGGCCTTTGCTTCTGCAGTGTTTCCAGAGAGGTCTGTACCATAAAGCCACACACAAAACTAGCACCTTCAATCTGGAGGCCAAAGCCAGAATGCATTTGAAGACTAAATATTCAAGTCAAGATTCAAGGAGAGCAGTGCGTATGGGCATCTTGCTGTCCTTCTACATGATCTCTACCTGCTAGGTGGTCAGTAACTTCTCTTCTCCATTCACCACTGCAGCAGCAGTGATGACAAGAACTAAATACTTCCATTAGTGACTTGCAGAAGAAGGTTAACGCAGTCTCCTGAAGCTGGAGGAAAACCACAGCTGTCTGCCCTCAGCCTTGGGTGTGTCAAGGAACCTGTCCATAAGGGAAGTGTTTCTGGTTATGAATTATAGACTAGAAAATCCCCATGGCCCTATTAGAGATGCACTTCGAGGTGCTCCAGGGGTAGCCTGTGCTAGCTAAATTCTCCCTGTGGGAGAATTACAGTAGTTGACAAGGAAGGGAGGAGAAGAAGCCACTTTCTGATGTACTTCAAAGCCAAATAATCTGACTCCTTCCATCCAACATCAACAGAGGAAAACCTTATTCAACTTCAAAATGCTTCATCTGACTTGCAGCACAGACATCATTTAAAAAACAGTCCCTTTTACTTGTCCTTCCTAATCCAGCGAGCCGTCAAAACAGGACTGCATTAGAGACATCACATTTAACCTGCACTGGGGAGACCCTATTTATTTGAGACAAAACAGTCCAGAATACATCACGGATCTGTACATCACGGATCTGTCTTACAGTTTAGGATAATACCTGAGTCCTGAGTACAAGTCTGTGACTCATCAGTGAGGGAAACCCTGTCATTGCCATTCTGCAGATGGTAAACTGGGAAAGAAAGGGGTTAAACTGCTTATCCAAAGACATGGGAGAATCTGTAGTCAGGCCAAGAAGTGAACCGAGATCTCTTGGCTTCATCCAGTGGGACTGTTGCTGGGCAGATTTTTTTTTTTTTTCTCACGAGACTCAGCAAAGCTTTCAACAAGTCTAGCATGAGTGGCCCAGAGCTGACACTGTCCTGAGGAGCTCTTCCTCCACTGGAAGAACTTACATGGAAAATAAATACTAGATACATCCAATTCATTATTTAATAACCTTTTTTTTTTTTTTTAAGCTGGAACAGCCTGCTCAGAAATGCAACAGACTTGACGGAGGACACCGAGACTGAAGCCCTGATATCTGATCTTGCTGCTGGAAGAGAGC
Organism: Aythya marila; assembly: GCF_965140915.1. Lineage (NCBI taxonomy): Eukaryota > Metazoa > Chordata > Aves > Anseriformes > Anatidae > Aythya > Aythya marila. The sequence goes on along the minus strand of NC_139049.1, from coordinate 28,876,197 downwards.
TCTGTCTGCATATATTGTGATTTTTTGCTAATCATTTCATTCTTCTAACCTACCTCTGTCTGGAGTGTTAACATCTGTCACTGAGGCTGTGATCTCTTTCATACTTCTTCAATACCTAGCACGGCAAGACCTGAGTTCAGATGGGAGCTGCTCTAAAACCAGCATGCCCCCCCCCACCACCAGTAAGCTTTATTTGTTCCCAGAAGGCAATCTGAAGAGCATCCCTCCTAGGACAACCATTGCCCTGACAGAGCTCTAGCATCTCTCTGCTTGGAGAAATTCCTCCTTAATATACACAGGGAGACATTTCAGAACCATTACACAATACAGATTAATTGACACTTTTAAAGAGATTAAGCTGATTCCCTCCCCTAAATTCAGTAGCTACCCCAACTCCATCTCATTGAGAAATCTTCATCTGGCAAGAGTCATGAATTATAAGCGAGATAAAATATTTCATTAAAATACGGATGGGGGAAATAGGAAGCATGTTCTTTTTTTTTTTTTTCTTTTTTTTTTTCTTTTTTTAATATGGCTAAAACCCATTTTGCTTCAAAAGCAAATACTTTGCCATTTTTCAGGTCACTAAGTTGGATGTTATAAATCCATCATCAGTGTTTCCTTACAGCTATAGTAGCTGACACATCTGAATCACCGGGAGCTAAAAGCATGCCAGAAGAAATGAACACCATCAAAACACATCAGAAGGAGACGTAGAGCAATCGCTTCCCTAATGTACCTGGCTGCTGACGGAACAATATTAGCTTGCTTTCTTTGAGATTGGCCATGCGTAAAAACGAGCTCCTAATGAACAAATGTCTGTCCGTGAAGGAATTGATTTAAGTGTATCAATTAAAAATTGGCCTCGGTATCACTGGAGGGATGTTTTTAAGCATAATTAATGCAAAAAGCATAACAGCATTCTTCTTGAGGTTCAATCAAGAATCTTGGATGATAGTGCATACGCACCGCTCCCCGCTTCCAGGGGAGTGTAAATGACTCCCTCTTGTACTGATCCATTTAAGTAGTTGTAAAACCTTGATTATATCCATGTTAGATGGTTTTCTGGGCAGAACAGGACTGCCCAGAAAATAATTCATCCCTCCCCTATAAAATATTACCATTTCATTAAAAAAAGATGAAGATGATTGAACAAATAATTGTGGATAAAATCATTCCCAAGCTTTTGGTTTTCTGGTGAAAAATGTGTGTTAAAAAGGTGCTTCTTCCTCAGAAAGTTCAAAGGTCATGTTTACGTCTAGATTCAATTAAACAAATTTGTTGGTAATATTTCCACCAAGAGCATCATCTGCCCTACCTGATAATGCAATAAGGTTATAACTTTAATCTGTGAAAGAAGAAAGTGCTAAGGATTTGTATGGCAGTATCATTAATTGTAGGATACTTCTATAAAAAATGCATTAGGAGTTTTAAGCTTGACTAGTAAGCTGAAATACCCTAAAATGGGGGTACCAAAATCTTTCAGGTTTGAAACTGTTTTTCTCTCACAGAGACACAGTGTTCTGTGGTTTTGTCCCTTCCTGCTCTGTGGCATGAAGAGGAGGGTCTGGAGTAAATTGTTGGGCATCAAAATAATTCATTGAGATAATTCAGTTTCCATGTCAGAGAGGTCCCCAGGAATGAGTATGGCAAAGATTGAGCTGTGGGCTAGGAGAATTGCTATGGCAATTAATATATCAGATACCTCTCTCCCAAAGAGCCCATTCTCATATTCTTTCCAGAACTTTGTGATACTGCCATGGACATAAAGAAGTCAGAAGTTATGTCAATGGCTTCTCTCAGAAAGACTAAAACTCAGTATTTCCTTTTGTTTCTGGATGTAATCTGAAAAGAACTGCAAAATCCTGTGGAATTCAGTGCTTTAAAATCTAGATTTTACAATAGGTGTTTGGGAGCACTTATATTACCATGGAGGATGAGGACATTCCGCCACTCTAAATGCATTCCCATTTCAGGTATAACATACCACCACAGTATTAAAACCAAACATCTGAAGAAATGTTTTGGTTTTCTTTTTCTTTCTTTTTTTTTTTTTTTTAATAAGATATTTGTGGCTTAAAGTTAAATGATGATGTTTAAAGAAATCTGGAACGGTATTAATCATTGAAACTACTCATCGATTTAAATACTAATGTACTGATAGATAAATACGCATCTACTGGTCACATTAACCTGCCTTCATCAAAAAAAATATCATGTGATACAATGAAATGCTACAAAAATGAATCATTACCATCTAAATCTAAACTAAGACCTTTAAAAACTGAAACGATGGGAGGTTTTTAAAATCTATGTTGCCATATTTCTGGAATGCCATGCCTTAGTTTTTAAGGCCAGATTTCTTCAAGTATTGAGGAAAACCTTCCCACTCTCATTCAAAAGAATATTATACAGTCAGAGCTCGATTACTCAGTTCTTTGTGACTTGGGACCTCAGTGCCCTGTGCAACATCAGTGACTGTCCCACCAGGAAATACGAATGTGAACTCACGAAGCTTTTTGCTCAGTACACCAGAACTAAACCGCTGGGTCTGCGCACGAAGAGACCAAGGCTTGGGGCTCGGTTCTCCTCTTCTCAGTCTACAAGCCTGAAACAGGATTAGTAGGAGGGATACGGAGGCATCTTTAGCCTTTCAATATTTTCCTTGGTTGCTGCATTATTTTAAACAGTTGTAATTTATACCACGCTCAAAGGAGGAATAGGAAGCAGCAATGTGCTTTGAAGCCACAGCTCCTATTTCACATGTTCCACCCAATGCCATTATTTGAAGATTGGCTTATGCAACTTCTCTATTTATTACTGGTTTGCTTTTCTTTTTGTTGCAAGAATCAAGCTGACAGCTGAACACATGTACCTACAATATGAGATCATGCTCTACAAGAAAAAACTAATTAAGACTTTACACTCTTGGCCCATGCCCTGAATACTTCGCACCCAAAGGCAGAAATGCACCACGGCTGCACTGCCCTCAGCACAGCAAGGATGCAGCAGCAGAGCTGCAAGACCCAGGCATTTGTGCTCCAGGAGCAGCCTCCAGGAGCCAGGGGTCAGGCTGCAGTGACAGAAGGTGTAGGAGGCAAGTTCAGGCAGCTGATATGATGATGGACATGGAGGTGATGATGAATCTGGGGAATAAACAGATCCTTAGCTACTGGAGGGACCTTGGTAATAGCTCTGAGTGTGCCTTTTGGGTTAAACCTGGCATGAACTGTGACATGACAATGCAAGTGAGTGCCTTTCTATCCTCTACGTAGCAGGAGAGTGTTCTTGGCACGGCAGCAGCCTCCACCACAGCCTCTCTTCCCAAAATGCAGCCTGCACACGATAGGGAGAACAGAAACACACCACTTCTCATACGGCTTTTTTAACAAAGCAACGCCAGGGCACAGCGCCAGAGATCCTGGTACCAGACTGCTTACATTCAGCCGATCACACGCTGACCGCTCCTTTGGGCTTTGCAGCCTCCAAGTTTAGGGTTTTGTGCACCCAAGGCCAAGTTCGTCTCCTGCATATCCTGAGTGGGATAATGAGTGATCCATACAGTCAGCAGGACCGAACAATGTCTTCCTCAGCTGAAGGGCTCAGAACCCACCACATTATTGCAAGAAGATTATATTGCTCCCGACGCAGTAGGAATAACAATCCTTCTGCACTGTAACATGTGCCTTTTTGCACTGCAAAAGCCTCCAGCCACAACAGCAGCAAGAATTGCTAACCACACTTAAAATGTCCAGATATGGTATATGTTTTATCATTATTTGGCAGGCATATGTTCAGTGTGACTTGGATCGTTTATTTCCTTTTTGTTTTCAAAAGCTACCACATGTCCCTGGACAAAAATTACACTTAATGTTTTATTTTTTCAGCCCAGTTAAAATCACAGCACTTGTTTTGTACAGTTTTACATAATAATGTGCTGGTTCGTGTGACTATTAAGTAATTTAATTTCAGTAAACTGGCCTGAAATAATTTAGAAAGTCTACAGAGTTTTTGTGCATTCAGTGTCAGGGACTTTTACACATTTATTGATGTCAGCCTTGAAATTTAATTGGAGTGTTGGAGTTAGTTGCTTCCTTGTCTCTATATGGAAATAAAACCCACAATGTGTCACAGGATAAATTCTTCCATCTTATCCAGGACTGGAAGGGAGGGCTGTTACACTCTGATGCTCATCTATTCAAATGAAGAACTACTGGAAAAAATAAAAAAAAAAAAACAGGGGAGAACCTGGTCAGATTAAAGGTGCTGACCAAGACCCAAGATACACTGCAGAGCCATGGGGAAAAAAAACTAAGTTTCCTCATTCGTTGTTTTGTCTGTTGTTAATATTATTTGACAAACCTGAAGTTTTTTTTGATGCTTCACTCTCAATTTATGTGTTTCTCTTTGCTTCACCTATTCAGCTGTGCCAGGCAATGAGAACTGACCAAGGCTGGACCTTCATGAAAGAGTGTGCTTGAATGGGGAGAAACGAGGGGATTAAGAACAGCCTCGAGGGTCAGGAACTTGTTTTTGGAAAGGGTAGCACATGTGGCTGGTGTTCCTGAAAGCCAGGCAAAATGCTAGCCCACAGAGTAAGGGCAGCATACAAGAAAAACGAGCCTGAGCCGTGGGGCCAAGCATCGCTCGGGTCGAGGCTGAACTCAGGGAGCCTGCCCAGGCGCCTGGACACGGCTCTGCTGCAGCAGTGAATCAGAAATGAGGCAGAAATGATTCACAAAGGGTGAAAAATTCACCACTGGCATCCAAGGAGTTAGGAGGCTACACAGACTGAAACCCCCAAGTGCGTTTAACTGCAGGAGTACCCAGGTGACATTAAGAACTGGGAGCTGCATCACTTTTGCAAAGGACGCCCACATCTTTCTGAAACTGTTCCCCCAAAGCTGACTGTGCCTCCCGAGGAAAACCATGGAAAACAAACGACTTGTCCGGCTCATAACACTCGAGACTGTATTTCTTGTCTGCATCCTCCCTTGTCTGCTTTCCTTCCTCTTTTCTGCCTCTTCTGCTTTCATGTGGATAGGGTACTGAGCACTGAGTGGGATTTTGACATCACAGGAGAAATTGGTTGCGACAGAGCGAAGGATGACGAGCACAGAAAGGGGGAAGAGGGCAGCACGCAGACGCCTGTCACGTATTCGGCACTGCTCGTCACTGCTGCCTGCGTACGGCACTCGCACTTTGGATATGACTGCCACGATTGCGTTGCTTCGCTCTTGCTTCGGGGGAGGCTATACTGCAGCTATAAAGGCTCTGAAACCCTCAGCGTGCATGGTTTAAATTACAGCTAATTTGTTTCGATATGCCTTTTTTCTGGGATCCATAGACAACGTGACTGCAGCGGGGTTTTAAAAAATCAAAGGCAGGTTTCCCTGGGAGATACACATCGAGCCCTGCCCGAGTCTCTGGCGTGTTGCAATACAGCTCGTAGCAACCAGGCAGAAATCAGTTCTCCTTTCCACGGTAATAGGCTTGACAAACAAAACAATTTCTTGTATCTTAAGAAAAACAGCTCCAGAGGATTGGTTAAGAGACTTCCTCTGTATTTTTGAGGACGGACCAGCACCAGAACCACAGATCCACCGAGGTCAAGATGAAGGCTGCTGCCTGAAGAGATGGTTATTATATTCAGATTTCTATTAAGGTTGCAAGGTAGCGGAGCACTAATTTGCCAGCGAGAGGCAGGGGTCGGGAGAGAAACTAATGAAGTTACAGTGCTTGATTGGACAAATGCAACTTGAGCCTTTTTTTAGGATGTTATCTATCAGCCTGTCTGGCAAATGTCTGTCTGGTAATAATGTATCCGTCTGCTGAAACAAGCCTAAATAATGCAAGGCTATATCAATAATTAATAGGCACATAGGTCAACAAGTTCAAGATTGTTACAGGCGAGCGAGATCTGAAGGAAATGGTTCATTTCGGGCAGCTGCCGGGCCTCAAAAAGCTGGTGCAGCTTTGCACAGAAAGGACAAGAGCGCTTGCAACACAAGTGCCAGAGCACTGTGAGGAGGACACGGCCGCTCCACCTCTGCTTACACACAGAAAAAGGGAACCTGTGGGGTGGCACTGCCCAGGGAACCCGGGAGTGCCCGACTTGACAGAGAGTGGCAGAATCTGCCCTTTGGTCGATGCCCTCGCTGAAATTCCCAGATATCCTCTGTTCATCACCAAAAGAAGACGTTGGGTCTAGATCAGGCAAGCAGCTCTAATCATTTCTGCACCTGATTCCACCAAAGCATGTACAAATCTAGCATAAAACTGGATCTTTGAGAACATTTAAAAACCCTACAAGAACGGCCTGCAAAACAGGTACTGCTGATCTTAGTAGAAGCTGATGATAACAGCAGCTGAGGTCACTTACTGACTAAGAAAATTTGTGTCTGAAATAACCTGAAGACTTTTAAAATGGAGAGAACAGAGAATCAACCTTGCCATATGAAAACGATCAGAATAGGAGAGGGTATCAAAATGGAAATATGGAAAATAAAGCATTGAAATAGCAGTGGCTCTCTTCTGAGAGCAGTGCAGAAAGTCAAGGTATTTTGCTAACTTTAATTCCTCACCAGCAGCCAAACCAGAAGGGTGGGCTCCCATTCCAGGCAGAAGCGTAATGACATTACCTGGGATGCAGGAAGACAAATGCAGGATCCAAGTTCCTATTTGTAAAACAGTGGGACCCCATAACAATAAAATTGTTACCAAAAATCTCAAAATAAGCACAAGCAAGGTGTGGTATAAACATACAAACCCATTTTCTTCATGAAGCATTTCTACTGTACATGTTGAACTTGCCTTAATGGTAGAAACTTAAATGAATGAGGAAAAGGATTAGATTTTGGCAACTTTTTATAGCTGGTCCTTTTTTTTTTTTTTTTTTTTTTTTTTTAATACAAGTGTCATAGAAGAAAACACAGCAAACATCACAGCTACATTTTGAGAAAACCACAGCCTACTTTACTTACAACTGATGCAGTACAGAAGGGAAACCGAAAGTAGAAAAGAGAAACACAAGCTGCAAAGGCAATTCTAGTAAAAAGTCATTTTAAAAAGCAGATGACCAAGATAGAAAAATCCCAAATTAATATTTACAGTAAATTTTGCTTTTAGAGCTGTGTGATAAGTTAGTTACTGAAGATTCTGTCAAAGGGATTTTCTTCAGAGTGAAATCCTAGAGCATATGGAGGCTGCTTTGTCCTTTGGCCTTTTTCTGAATAAAAACCACCGATTCTGCTCAGGCAAGGAATTCCAACAAACTCAGACGCGTGACCCCAACTGCAAAGGGTCGATACGTGATCTATGTCTCGAGTACTCATTTACAGGAGTAAATTCTATGGAAATCAGTTCCTAAACGCAGAAGCCACAATTTTTCTCAGCCCCTCTGCACAGATAAGGCTGTGCTGCTTTCTTGGCAGCTCCAGACTCGCCGAGGAATTCACCCGTGGTAGTGGCTGAGTGGGGCTGCATTCAGAGCACAGGCATGCTCAACCAAAGGCATCTGCACTGAGCTTTACAGCTACAAACTCTCACAAAAACACCAGTGCAACTCATTTCTGCAACTTGCCTGAAGACAGAGGTACACAGAGGATGGGCCCTGGTGAGTGCAAGGCACCCTGCATGGCCCGGCAGGGGCAGAGCAGCAGCGATGCAGCACCTTGCTCCAAGTAAGAGCATCACCTTCATCCCTTTTCAGCCACCACCAGGCTTCAGGGAAGCAAAGCCAGCTGCTTGTGAGCCCCGTCTGTATGGCTGCCATCCTGAGGATGATCCTGGACGTGGCTAAAGGGTGAAATGTATCTCTGAGGGCACCAGCAAGTGAAGACGCAGGGCGTTGAATAGGAAAAGGAAGTGCCTGGCGCCTTCGCGTAGGCGGAGTGTCAATTTTCCAAATTAAAGACACTCCAGTTCTACAGAAATGATCAGATGAGAGGACTCCTGGCAAGAGCTGGTGTGTGTAATTTTATAAAGCGCCTTAGGGAGGTAGACACCCAATTCTCTTTCAATCTGAGTGGCTACTGCCCTTCTCCTTTGAACATCTGCCTGTGTTACTTGGGACGTCACTAGGTTCTCTGCATCTCTCCTGGGGTAAAACAACGAAGGCCATTTTTTCCGAGGTATAAAACTGGATTTCCACGGCTCACTGCTGAAGTAAGAGCAGCCACCTCATAATGCAAAAGTAATTGCTTTAGCCTAACACGCCAATCCCTCCACTTTGTTGTCCCTAAATCAGAAAGCACATTTTATTGGTGCACCTTATCCTCACCATCTTCTGACTCTTGCAGTTTTATTTCTCTGACCTCTCTTTATGCCATCCCCATTTCCTTTGTAGCAAGCTCCTCCATGCCACGTTGCAAAACACTTTCCAACAATTCGGACAAAAGAAGGAGACTGCAAGAGGTACTCCCTTCTCCCAGCAGAATCTGGGAGTGCCCAAATTCACATGGTGCTTTCTGTACGTACAGTTACTCGATCCCAACCCCTTTCTCACACATGTGGTAGGACAGATTATTCTTCTATTCATGCCTCTCGGTTTTTTAATGGATTTAGGCCACAGCTCTTAAAAATGTATAAGAGAGACAGGCATCGCATGATTTTGCTATGGATATTTTATGAGCAAGTCTGGGTGCATGCTGTGTGCTTGAAACAAAAGACTGCACAATTTGCTACCAGGGCAGGATCTGTGTTATGTCTTGTATTCAAGGCTTCTGAGAAGTCTTGGGCAAGAAAAGCAACAAAACAAAGGCATGGAAGAGACACCACGACATCTACTAAATGGGTCAAGACAGCACCAACATGCTGCACTCGTTATTAAGAGCAGTAATTCAGCCATTTCTCAGAGAGCAAATCTGATTTAGGAAACAGCAGCTCAGCCCCTCCTTTTTTACTGGCTGTTATTTGGGGGTTGCACTGGCCAGTTAATTGACATAAACTATCACCTTGAAGTGCTTACGCTAGTACCTAGGGGTTTTTTACTCATGCACCTGCAGCAAGCATCGTAAGATGTTTTGGTACCAAAAACCACTTCAGCCATTATTTATCAATGGAGTGAGTAATTTACTTTTGGAGCATAGACTTTCACTGCTACCAGACTGATTAAATGTTTTGGTTAACAGTTTTCAAAGCATTCAACTGACAAAAAGGACATCGATGACGTTTGGGTACATAAATCTCCTAGGTGTGCTTTTCAAGAAGCTTTCCTGAGGAAGCTGGGCTGTGCTCAGGACAAGGCACCGTCCTATTCCCAACACAGCTGTAATTCCTTTGACTCAACTTGAGGGTAAGATCCAATGTCTAATAAACACAACAGGTTGGATGCAACCTCCAGACCAAGAAATCTGGAAAGAACTGACTGCCAGACAGCTTTTCACCTCCTTTTCCTTAGTATCTATGAGGACTGATCCCCTCAGGACACGGGTAGGGTGGTCCCTTCTCCTAATCCAGCACCATTTCTCTCTTTCATACTCTAATCACTGCAATCTGCAGCAGGAAGAGAGTGAGCTGTAAGGACGTGACACTGGACCCAGACCTTCTCCCCTAGGGAGTTTCACGATAATGTTTCCACTGTACACAACAGCGGCAACCCAGATTCTCTACAAAGTTCAGCCTGAGCCTGCAGACACTGGCAGGTGGTGTTTTCTGTGGGCTGTAATCTCATTTCTCGCGCTGGGCCTACTTACTGGAAAGGAAGCTCTGAAGCTCTTGCAGTGCTTAATCTGTTCCTTGAAAGGGATGGGCCAGGATGGAAGCAGGGATACAGGTGCACAGGGCCCTGCTCAGCCCTACTTTCCCCAGTCCCTTTCCAACCCTACTTTCCCCAGTCCCCCACTGCAAATACAGCTGATGATATTTGCTTTGTTCTCTTTCTACTGCTGTCCCTAATAGATGCTGTAGCTCTCTGATGGGGTGCATAAGCTACATGGGGCATTGCAACTGGGGAGCTGAAGGAGGCTGCAAAGCTAATACCAGTACCAAATACATGTGTTCTAACTGCATACGCAGCCAGCACCCCATCTGAAGCTCCAATTGTTAGCGTTTTCCAAGTTACCTTACTCAGAAATGAGTTACTAAAGAATCCGTTCTGACGGAGGTACTTGATTCAATCTCCTGTTTTGGTGCCGATTCATTGCCAGGGAGGGCACGAAGGAGTTTTCACACATTCCTTTTACAACGTCACAGCCTTTTTTCCTACAGGGAGCCTTGAGTCTCTTCTCTGCTGCTAGCTTTCAGTTGTTATTATAAATATGACAACATATTCAATGGATCTGGGATTTATGTAGCAATCTAACAATAATACTTAGAACACAAACACTTTTTTGTAAATATTATCTTATTATAACAAATGTAATAACTTCTATTTATGGGAATGCTTTCTCAAGATGCTTCACGGTGGAGAAATGTAAATACCTCTGAAGTGGCAGTTTCTATAGAAACTTAATTTTCCAGTGAATTCTAGAGTAAATAGCCTAATTTTCTACTTTGCTTTATAAATCTCACAGAAACCTGGAGCATCTTTCAGAAGTGGCAGAAAATAACACTTTGCAACTGCACAGCCATTTATGTCTTTGAAGCCTGCTGGAATACAAACTACTCAAGTCTTCGGGAGCATCTTTAGGCAATACCATCATTATTTCCACTCAGAAGTGGTGGTATAGCAGCAGGTCCGAGGCTTTTCATGGAACAGGGGTCACTGCCTAGCACAGCAGCCTGATGTCCACTCCCAGTCCCGCTGCTGACTCCACCACAGCTGCCAGCTCCCGGCCCCATAAATCAGCAGTTTCGCTCCCATAAAGAAAAGTTTTCTCTCAGCAGTAGCTGAATACAACCCCAGAACAGAGAGCAGAAGCAGTATTTGCCAGAAGCCCGGCTGGTTTTGCCCAATGGACGTGTGAGGAGTGAGCAAGTTCGCCTCGGGGCTGGCCGTGCTGCTGCAGAGCGGAGCGCGGACTGGCGCTGTGCGGGGGCTGTTCTGACTCCAGGACTTGTAATTTCAAGGAAGCTAACGCCAAGAACCCATTCACCCTGGCATGGACACAGCCTGAAGAAGCTCCCACAAGAGCCACAACGAGGAACTTCTGGCCTCCCCCTGGGCCATTAGGGAACGCCGTTCCCAAATTAGGTTCGTCGACGAAGGAAGCTGAAGCTCAGTTGGGCTGAGCAACCACTTCTGAATTTTTGTTAACAACACTTCCTTATATCCCAAGGAACAGATGCAACAACACTCAAACCAGCAGTGGCACAGAGTCCCGCTTGCCCATGGCCACCTCTTTCCAATAAGGAACCTACAAGAGCCCCGCGTGCTCCCAGACCTCTCCCCCTCTGCCTCTGCTCCTTGGGCTGCTGTGGAAAGCTGCCTGGGCACCAGGCACCTCATCCCCCAAGGTGTGTGAGTGCCAGATCTTCATCTGGCTAATTGTGTGGCACATCCCCATCACCGCCAGCCCCAGCCCCGCACAGATGCCGTACGTTCGTGCTGAGATCAGAGCTGTAGGAGTCGGCCCTCCTCCGCACAGCAGATGGCTTGCTCTGCTGCGTTTGTTTTTGGTGCTTACTTACCTATTTGCTCCTCGACTCCTGACAGTCATGTGAATTTGAGAAGGGAAAAAAAGAAAAGACTTCCTCAAGAACTGATAAAAAAAAAATCAAGAAGTTTCCTTTCCACGTGTTATCTCAAAACACAGAAAACAGACCCAAGAAGCATTTTGAACCTTCTCTGAAAGGAGAGAGACCAAGAAATGAGCTGAGGATAGCTCCTTGGTGCCCAAGCAGCATGGACAGCTCAGTCAGGGCTCCCACTGAGACAGAAGGAGACACTTTCAGCCCAGAGGACTGCCCAGACTCTCTAACATTTTGGCTGGCTTCCAGTTTCTGCATAACGAAGAGCAGGTATTTTCCACTTGAAGCTTCTCCTTCAAGTATTTAAAAGGTGGCAAAACTAAATTTAGCAATCAGAATCTATCCCATTTCCCTCTCTCACTTTTAGGAACGGGCATGTTTTGATTTTATCTAAACAAAATAGCTGGTACTTCTGCGGCACCTTTGCAGTAAATAAGCATGTAAATACATAAATAGATGGAAACCAGTGCAACTGAGGCATTTGGCAAAGTGTGAAATCCTACTAACTGTTGTGATTTATACTGCAAGTTGAATGAGATCCAGCTCCTGGAGGTATATAATTATGCCTAAATTTTTTTTTTCTCAAACCCCGATTGCATGAAGAAGCTTGAAAGTGCAACCCATCTGCATGCTCGACTTGTAAACAAGAAGGCAAACGGGGAGCACTCCAAATGAATTTATTTAAAAGCACCTTAGAAACATCTTACAAAAGCCTACGTCAGATTTGTGGATACTTGATAGAGATGAGTATGGTGATGTTTATATGGGAAAATAAAAGCTAGACCACTTTACCCCTAGAGCCTCGGCCTGTGTCATGGTCATACCTGCACTGGTGGCCAGTTCCAGGGGCATCCTCTCCAATAAGCCTCACTTAGGACAATGACCAGGTCAGGAGCAAATCTATGGCACAACGAGGCAGAAATTCTGTCTTGTAACCAAGGTATACTAAAGGCAACAGCTCAGTTCACCACAAAAGGGATATGTCAAAGTATCAGGTAAAAATATGTTGATCTATAACAAAAAAAACCCTCCAGCTAACTACACAAGCGGATCTCCTTTCCCTCGATCCTTTCCTGTTGCAGATCTCTCCCACCTCCTGTTTCCAATGTCTCAGCTGCAGAGGTAGGGCAGCCAAAGATCGCACGAGGGGAGCTGTGGGCCAGGTACCACCAGGGGTGGATTCCCACTGCTCATGTCACTGCTGGAGCCCGCGTGGCCGTGGCCAGAGGTGCTATCATCTCTATCACACAGGGATCAGGTTTGGAATGAACCAGAAAGGCAAGTGTTACCTCAGGCAAGCTGGGTATCCTCAGGGAAAACGTCTGGCTTCCTTCTCCCATCACTGTGTTGTCCCCCAGGCTGTTTTTTCCTATGGATGGGGTTTGATGTGCATACATTTTCCTTTTCCCCACTGCCACTCTGTTGCTCTCACATTTTTACAAATTAACCAAATCAGTGTATGCCCCTGCACAGAACCCCATTCCCCCCAGGAGTGGTTTCATTTCCTCCCCCACTCGTCCCATTGCCAGAAGCCCTATCTCCTCCTTTTCCCAGTGGGGAGCGCTTTGCTTCCCATCTGATTTGAATTCCTCCCTCCCTGTGTGGGCGATGAATCACTCAGAGTAATGGCATTTTAAAAACTCTACAGAGAAGGTAGGTAGACTCAAACCTGGGGGAGTGCATAGAAAAAAACGTTAGTGGGTGCCTTCAACCCCAAAAGCAGAAGTTCCCAAACTTCCCTGGTGTGTGAACAGTGCCTAAGGGCTAAGATGCCTCCTTCTGCACATAGGTATTGATGGCAACTGCCATAGGCAAACTGGAGCCGTGTTATATATATGAATGTATAGCATCTAATATTTAATCTTTTATTTATCTGTTACTTTAACTGATCACATCATATATAATGATATGATGTCATTATCATATCATAGATCGCAGAAAATTCAGAAAGAAAAACAAAATATTATAATTAAGGTTACATAGAGTGAAAAAAAAAAGGCTAAAATTAAAGAAAAAAAAGGCTGTTTCCATTCCATTTTGTTGTTCGGGGGAGCAGATTCTTACCTTGGAACACCTTCATGTCAATAATACAGCCCTTCCAATGAACCACTGAACGTAACATTTTTCAACTAATTGCTTATCAACTACTGCCTTCTCTGATGGAAGTGGACTTTAATTCTTGTTATTCCTCTTAGTCCTGCAGAGGTTATCTGAGCTCATGCATCAACAACAAAAAGCCCCTCTAATTACAGGGTAAATGGAAACAGCGGTCGTATATTCTCACTGCAGCCCGTATCTCAGTGACATTCACATTCTGAATCACAGTTTGATTCAAGGCAAGAAATTCGATTTTTACTGCTGGAAATTCTTCAATATTCTTTATCACCTGAGCACATGAAACAGAGAAGCTATAGTACGAATCTGTCCAGAACTTGATGTGCTTAACAAATAGCACGTTGTTTAATGACTTTATTCCCAACACCTACATGTTTTGTTCCTGTTACTTGTACAGCTGTCACGTATGACAAAGAGGCTAATTCTTCAGCTGAGGAGGGAGAAGGAGAAGGAGCAGCTTATGGACTCTTTAGCACGTCTTTCTTTTTTTTCTGAGAGGCAGATAGAGAAATAGCAATATGGGGCTCCACACCAACCATGTCTCGGTGACTTCTTTTAAACTCGTTTAGCCTATAATTGAAGGATAATTTCTCTGATTGCCAACTCTGCCAGCTCACGCTGACATCAGAAAACCCAACAGTTCTTTCTGGCTCACATTTCATCACCAGTAAAGAATTCTGCAAACTACATTTTCCTCTGTGTGCATGAGTATGGTCCTGAAAATTATGGCCTTGGTTATATCTGCGCAATCCCCAATACCCTGCAAAATCTTTGTGGTGCATGCATACCCCACCAGTCACTGCGTATGCACCAGAGCCCTGCTTTCTGCTCTGCCCGTAGAGCTACAGCCCTGCTAGCACTGACGTTGCCCAGCTTTTTTCCAGTCTCTGACTGCTGTCTGACGTTCAGAGCTCCCCAGCACATCTCCCAGAGTCGGCTCTCTCGTGGCTGTGTGTGCCTTTGGGGTTTTAGTGGATGGAAGCTGTGCCTGCTTGAAATGAGCATCGTGTGCTCAGAGAAAGCTGCGCTCCCCATCTGCACTGCAATGTGCTTGCAGTGGGCACAGATCTGCTACAACCACTTTTACGTGCTTCCTCACTGACCAGGATGAACTGCGACAGAAATAAGGAACTACTCTAACTCAGAAGAGATAAATGTCAAGCCTCTAAGGAGCTATAAAGACCAGCATTTGCTACACACCCCAAACACTGCATTATACAACACCCAAAAAGAGCCCAGACATAAAAACCCTACAGTCTGTTATGGGACAGGGAGAAAACTTAGCAGACTGAATGATGTGTTTGTTGTCTTTTCTGAAGTCATCTCTTACATTGAAAAATCTATTTAAAACCAATAAAACCTCAGTTTTACTTTGGTCATGCTTCTTAAGTGACTGATCTTGCCACAGTTCAGATTCCCATGGTATAGTTAAAGAGCCCAGAAGTGACAGCGAAAACAAAATTTATCCCAGTGTTATACACAGAAGTATTTGGCATAACAACTCTTCTAAAAACTTCTGTTTGAGCAAACTGACACTGCAGGTTTTTTCGCTTGGATTTCAGACAGAGGCTCGCAAAACTTAGAGTAACAAACATTTTAGTTCTCACTCAAATCAGAGAGTGACTCAGCACTGCAAGGAAAAGCTAGACTAAATGTTGTGAAGTTTTGTTGAAGCCAGACAAGGAGTGAGCAAGCAGGAGTCCAACTTGGAAGCAGACAGAGTTTGCATCAAGGGAAAACTTTACTGATTATATTTTGGAGGGGGTTGTCACAGGGCTGTCTCACTGCAAAGCCCAATCCCACATTTATATTGAAACCAGCATCAAATAATTCCCTTCTGGGTATAAAACCACTGAGAAGAATTCCAGGAAGCCCTTCCTTGCCCAGGAAGCTATTTCGAAGTCCCCAAATACACGAGAAGAAAATAACTTTCCTTCCAGGTTTCTCAATCACAGGCACCCCTCTCTGGCTCCGGGACGACCCTAGCACTATTTTCAGCCTTCTCATCTTTCACCCGTATCCACAAGACAGCTGGCCCCGATGATCTGAGCGGCCCAGCCTCTACTTGCCTCCAGCCCGGGATAACTTGTACCCTCACAGATACTGTTTCTTGAGAGCGAGCCCCGAGATAACCCGCACACGCAGATAACCCCCGGTTGCCTTCCTGCGTCTCCTGACAGATCTGTTGATTTGTCCAGCTTCTGGAGGAGACGCTCCGAAACCTGGGACGAAGGGGTCAGATGAGGGGTATCCGAGATAAGGGAGATTGAAGGGTCTGGGGGAGGGCAGGGGGAAAGGAGGAGGTTACACAGGACCTGAGGCTGGAGCTAAGTGCAGCCTGAGAGGCTCTGGGGCAGCCTTCCAGAGTGACCTGCACATCCCTCTGGCCGGCACAGCTGACAAAACTCATTTTTTAGCTTTCTAATCTCCTTAGCTTCGACCCTTTACATGCAAAAGGAGTAGAAATGCTTTTATTCCTCTGGGTAATCCTTGTACAGACAGAGGCAAGGTGCAGTTGTACACAACCCGGTTCACATCCAGTCTCTGCTTCACAAACACCAAAACGTGGACACGGCACGGCTGGGAGGAAACAGGGTGTTCCAGATCCGGGCTGGAACCACAGACAAAGGCTGGAGGTTGGAGCAGCAGCTGGCGTAACCCCAAATCTTCAGGAGAAGCCATCAAGAGACACCACAACTGATGGCTTCCTCTGCAGATTGCAACACATCTGCTTGGGCCGTGATCCCTGGCTAGGATTGGGCAAAAGGAGCAAAATGCCGTCCCCTTACCGAGAAACGTCAGCGCACAGCGTGTGCTTCCGAGGGCTGTTACAGCTGTGTCCTACCCGTGCTTGCTCCAGAGGTTCCTTTTTCATATCCTGTTCTGACCGCTCTACATTTGTCATGTAAATTCATGTCAAGGACACAGGGAAAAAAAATAAAGTTGTTATGCATAAAGGTTGTAAAATATGAGAATTTCTTAGGGGTTTTAATAAAGCTCGGGGTTAAAACCATGCTCTCACCGCACAAATACATATGGATGATATGCATCATGAGTTGTACTTCAGATGAAAGTTTAAGGTACAAAAATAAGTCATTTGGTTTCCAGCAGCCTTTTGAGATGCTCCTCTGGGGACCTCCCAGCTTTCATGTTCCTTACAGACAACACAAAGCGAACACTAGAGCCAGCAACCCTTATTCATCCCAGTAAACTTTTCCAGTGTAAGTCCTTTGGAGTCAGTGGGTCTCAGTGAGAAAGGCCCAGGGAGCAGCAACAGACACAAGCTCTGGCCTCAAGAGACTCTGAAGGGAAAAATTTCTCTCAAACATTGTCCTAATGGCGGAAGTTGGCACATGCTGCAGAACTCTGCAAACCGTGCTTCTTACCTGTTGGAAATAAATGTTTTATTTTCTGAAAAATAGATCTTTTTTCATCTGAAGGCCATGTGTCTGTGTGGACATTGCTCTATATAACTCACACTAAGCATTTACCTGCGAGCAGTTTTCCAACAAAAGTGATAAAAAAAAGATATCCCAACCCAACACAGCATCACGGCTACTGTCTTCAGCACCAGTGATCCTAACAACAGTGACCACGCCAGGACATCGAGGGCAACGTTCAGCAGTCAGACGTGAACAAATCCATGCAAAGAAACACTCCATGCAGGTGCTTTGGCTCTGATTTTCATGCTGTAGGCTACAGATGTTTTCACAAATTTATCAGACTTGCCACCAGTCAATAAGCAAGGAGTCCTAAGTAATGTGCCATAGGAAATAGATGACCCTGAGGGAAATACGTTCCCACACCATCTCAGAAGGGAGTGGAAGTCTTCAGTGAGTAATATAATCATCCTACTATAGCCTACTCAAGCTGTCTCTGAGACTACCTATAGCCACCGATCAAGAACTGCAACACAGTTATTCCTGGTTTTCGATGCATGAGGTAGAACATTTCTCATTAAAAGACTTTGGTAGCGGTTCCTATGTCAAGGTAATCTTCATTGACAAACAGAGTTTCTTATTAGAAGGTGGGCTTTAGGATTCACGTGCATTTCCTCTCAGCTTCTCCGAGACAACATGAAAATCTTTTTTCTTCCAACTGCCAGGATGAGACGTTCCCTTAAAAATATCTCCTGGACTGTTTAAATACCAACATAAGGATTCTCCCAACTGAAGGAAAAAAAAAGAGGGAAATATATACAGTATGAAAAAAATATATATATCTATACATCTTTCTGCATCATCAGGTCTTCTTAGAAACTTAGAGAGGACCGTTTGGTGCACACAACAACACTGTCTCCATTACAGACTTCCTTACAGACTGAAGAAAGGGATGTTACGAAAGGGAACTCCTGCAGTGTGCCGTCCATGTAGTCTGCTTTTAGGTGAAGCCAGAAGAGACAGGGCCCTCATGGCTTCACCTTCACGTCTCCCTCTCCAGGAAGGGTTTGGTCAACGTCACTGGGATGCTCAGGGGTGCTGCATTCCTGAAGCATAAAAACCTTGTTTCACTTCAGGCAGAGAGATCCAAGTGGATGAAGTATCACAGAGAAAGTTATTTGTGCCTGTTTACAGCACCTCACAACTCACACAATTTGAAGACTCAATATGCAAATCAGTGCCTCCAAGGAACAAAAAAATACAGTTTTCTTGGTCACCAAAAATGCCCTATAGTTTTTGATCTTCATTTACGTCTGTCTATCTACCTCTTAAAAGAAATCTTGAACGTTGCCTGTATGTATTGAACTGTTTTTAGTGGACTGTTAGGAACAGTGAGGAGTTCAGACTTCCCTGAACATGTCCTGAAGGCTTCATATTTATTCAGTCAGGAAGGAGCATACTTTAAAAGATAAATTGCATGACTACAGAATCAGATATAATTAATACAGTGTGGCCTCATTCTCCAAGGGAGAAAAAACTGAGAGAGATTATCACCATGAAATACTAGCCACAGACTAGATAGAGTATGAAAGAGAAAGATTAAGGGAGCTCTTGTTCAGATACACATCTTCAGCAGAGTACATTTCACCTAATAAGTCATTTTGGCTCCATCAACCCACCGTTAATCTCTGGTAATGGTGTCCCAAGTTACTGGCTGAGTGTAAAAACGTGGAAAATGAATGCAGATCCTGGATACCTGCAGTTGTGACACTGTTGACACAGCAGAGGCTCAGCGTAGTCCTGCTGCAGCCATGCTTCCTGTTTCTATAAACAGATTCTGTTTGAAAAGGGGCTACTATGGGCACACATGTGCAGTTTATAGCTAGTTTTGTGCCAACGTAAATCAAGCCCAAATGCCATCTCAGTGACATAATATAAGACTTATGCTTAAGGGAGTCCATATACCCAAGTAAGTGGGTTCCAAAGTAATTAATTTGAGGAGTCCACTTACATTTCAATCTCACAACCAGACAGACTGCCTTGTGGTTCTCCTGGTTTCTTAGTGTCAGACTCCCCAAATTTCACTCTTCCATTTCCTTCACTTCCTCACCTTTCAGGGTCAGAGCTTAACACAGCAAAGGGAAATGAAACAGAGAAAACCAAAACAAATAAGCTGCGAAGCAGATTAAAGCCATGTTTGACATTCAGAGGTACATGGCTCCCTTTTCAGCTGGGTAAGAAGTAGTGATCATTTTGTGTCCACAGCTCCCAGCGTAAACATGGTTAAAAAATTGAAGTTTTCTAAATGAATCCTCACTTTTAAAAATGTCACAGCATTTTAAATGAATTCTATTTTATGTTCCAGTCAGCTGAATTCTATTTTTTTTCTTCTTAGAAATGGTTTGGGAAGTAGACAGAAACCTTCCTACACTTCCCTCAACCATTGGTGCTCTGAACGCAGAGCCTCTGAAGGGGAAGGTGTTTGCAGGGCGAACCACAGAAACGTTGTGCTTCTGCTTGTTAGAAGGGATGGATCAGCCCACTCCGCTCGGTCTGCCAAATGTCTTCTCCTGAGTGGGATTGAGAGAATTGCCACCAGCCCGTGGCTCCTGCAGAATTCCTGCTTGGGCCGTGCCATTAGGCACCACACGCCGGTCTGCTCTGAGAAGTTAACTTGCTGTAGTCAGGGTCCAAATCCTTTCCCAGGAAAATCAGAATATTAACTCTCACTACCTTCAGCAGAGGCTGGATTAAACGTAATTCAAGAGACATTCATTCAGTTCTGGAACAAAATGGCTCATCCAGAAGCAGATTCAAGAGGAGAGATGTTTTATGGAAGGTAATTAGCTGTTGCTTACCCCGTTTATATATGCTTCCCTGAGTCAGTGGGCATGAGGCCATTTAGCAATTCATGGGATCAACATTAAACCAGGGATTCCCTTGCTTTCATGGCAAAGAAAGCTGGAACAGGTTCACAAAGCCAATACAAAGGTAATAAAAGGTTATTAGCTTGGTCCCACAACATCTCTTCCTATAATATGCTCACACCTCATTGAGGAGGTCAGAGGGATTACAGTGCATTTTTGCAAATCCTGGTCTTTTGTTACACTGCACGGATTCCATATTCATTCAGGTGATGCTGGTGCAGAACCTGTTCCTATCAGACAGCCTATTTCAGTCTGTATGATTTTTAAATAACAAAGGGCAGTGATAACAAGGACATTTCCAATGAGACCTCCTCTGGTTCATTTTAAATGTTCAACCTTGCTTTTGGAAAGGATTTCAGCTCTGGTTCTGATTTAGTCTGATGAATGTGCAGCATGTGCCAGGGCTGCCCCAGTACTTAATGCATGTACCTTGAAGAGTTTCTATAAAGGTCATCATTACAGCATAACTGATACATAATAAACGGATATGAGAAGCGAGTAAGAGGTCAGACTTCATGGACTTGGCGAGAAATGCCCAGAAAAATACAATATGAAAGCAGGTATCAGAGTATAAGAAAGCATGACAATGACTAACCTCTCCTGGTGAACAAGTGTTTACATAGCTAAAAGTGTTATTAAACTACTAAGGCCAAAATGAAAGACTCTCACTCCCAAGTGGATTATTGCATTTCTTCTTCTTTCTCATTGTGGCTCCTAGAAAGTCACATTTCAGAAAATGATGCCATGGTTTTGAAAACTCTAATACAATTTGCTGAACATCAGTAGCTTTTTCCGCAACAGCTTCAACAGGCATACAATACTTCCATGATTATGAAGATCTGAGGGATGAACACAATTTTTCTTTTCTCTTTTTTTTTTTTTTCGGTTACACGTGGAGTTCCTCTTCTGTGCTTGCCCCGTGTCTGAAGAGATGCAAAGAGAGGGGAAAAATATGACTAAAGCAGTTATTCGATAAAATAAAATGTGCATGTGTGTACTCACATGGAAACAAAGAAAGCATGCAGAGTTAAGTTTGTTATAAGAATCTCCTTTATTTTAGAGGAGAAAATGTAATGATTGTAGGATTTTAATGTTTATGTAAAGATAATGAACAGGTAGAATAACTGAACAAAGCCATTAAACAAGACTAAACTCCCCAGACACAATTTAACTTAATTAATGCTTACATAGGACTCTCTTGCTCATGTCTGAAGACAATTCTGCCTTCAGAAAAATCAAAATAAATGTTCAGAGTTTTAAAGAGCAGGTCTGTAGCTCAGGGGTGAAACAGAAGTAGCTTTTGGACCAGTCATCCCAAACTTAGAACCAAACTCTTCTTCTGCTAGGAGTCAAATGGGCAATTCTTCCACCTTGGAGACAGAAGGGTCCTGAAGGAAAACGCCCTGCCACATTCAATCAGCCACATTTAACACAGCAACAAATGTGGTGAGAATGGGGAAGTTAAAATGAATGTGCGAGTAGGAAAGAAAGAGAGAACGGGCTTGAGGCTTATCTAAATTTTCTGAGCTTTTAGGAAGGGAAATATCTTCTGTCACATCCCGCCTCTTGCCTGCAAGATAATTTTGCAATTTCCAAACTTTTAGCAGCCAGAAAGAGAACGCTCTACTTCACACAGGATGGTAGGATACCCTGTACTGAAGGGATGATGTTGCATGTTAGGTGAGAGATCTCTCTGGGCCTTCTCATGTCTGTGGTTGTGACCACTACCAAAATTAAAAAAAAAAAAAAAAAAAAAAGTAGAGAGACCCTAAACTGGTAGTTTTAAGGTTGGAAGAAGAAGCGGAACAAGTCTTAAGAGGATGCAGGAGGACACAGGAAAGAAATCTGGTGTACTGCAGATATGGATCTTTAGGTCAGTGTAATCAGCAGAGGATCGTGCAGTGAGCCAGGAATGAAATCATGGCTTGAACATTGATTTTGTGCCACCAATCAAGCCCAGCGGGGAGCAGACATTTAAAGGGTGGGCTTAGCCTGGGTTTTTCATAGTTAGGAGCACACGCAGTCATTCTAGCCAGAGAGCTGAAGGGAAATGATTTATGAGGACAGAGCTAAATGCTTATTGCTAGGTTAAACAACAAGTAAGGGCAGACATAACAGTCTACAAATACCCATAGGAGTAAATGTCAAGGAGTTTGAGGAATTGTCTTGAACAGCAAGATAAATTTCCTAAGGCTGAGGTGCACTGGCTTGTGATACACTTGCCCAAACAGCTGAAGTTTTGTTGGTTGTGATTAGCCTGAGCACAGCCAGAGCAAACAAAAGGCAAAGAACAATTCTGCACTGCTGGACAGGTGAAAGGGTTTATTCAAATCTGCCCCACATTCAGGTCAGTTCCACTTCTCCATCACAGCAGCAGGTATCTGCAATGTTAAGCAAGGTATAGGGGTTCAAGACAGCATTCTGGAGACACGCTGCAACTCCTTTTCCCATCATGATTTGTGTGTCAGCAGCAATTATGAACCTTACTTTATCAAGAAAGTTTCAGGTTGATTGTAGAAATGAAAAAGTCACATAGCTGCTATTGAAAACGAGTAAGCACATACGATCACTCATAGCTAGAAAGACTATCCACCAAAGCAGTTTCACTACAATCAACATCAAATTTATCCTACACAGAGCATGTGTTAAAATTACTCCCTATTTCATGGCCCCTAAAATAGCTCTTAAATGGACATGAACTTAACTCTGTGCTGAGCATCTGTGTGAGGGGTGAGAACCAGCCCAAGGTCATGTTTCCAGGAGGCAAAGACTTCAGGAGAAGCCCTGGGGGATGCACCTGATGCCCCAGCTGGGGCAGAACTGCTGGTGGGGCCAACGGAGAAGGAAACCAAGGGGAAGGGAAGGAATGCAAAATGAAAAATAAACTGGCTGGAAAAAAACAAGGCCCTTTGAACTTTGGTTCACAGCATGGCATTGCAACTGGGGCAGGGTCAGGAACTGGAGGTTACAACTAGCAAGGTGGAGATGGAAAATGGGATTGCCGCTGAATTCTTCAGATTGTGAAACTGTCGCCTAGCTCAAGGAAATAAATACAGGCAAAGGGGAGAAAACAGCTCCTACGTACGCAGTCCTGAATTGAGGTTAAGGGGGAGGAGAAAGGAAAACTAAAACAAAGCAAATGCACAGCCACAGGATACAAATGTAACCATAAGATACCCTGTATCTCCCTCTTTTCTGACAGATGCCTCTTTCCCAGCCACAGCGGATTGATTTGTGTGCAGAGAGCGGGCAGTTTCCTTACTTCTTCCTGCCCTGGCCAGGACTCTGGCTCACTAATGTGGGTGTTGCTTACCTCTGGGCTGTCAGGAACGCAACTTACACGTAGCCCCAACTCCTGAAAAACAATCCCAGTGCTGGGTGCCCAGTGACAAGAAAGAAGAGACAAACTCTTCCTTGGCCCCTGCATGTATGAAGAAGGTAAATTCCTTGTGAACACACAAAAAAATCTATCAGACATACTATTTTCAGAAAAAAAAAAAAATATATATATATATATATATATATATATTTTTTTTTTTTTTTTTTTCAGAGGAGCCACATGATTGATTCCTGTGTCAAGGTGGGACTGAGCAAAACCCAGGGAAGCTGGGGAGGAATTTCTTTTGGCTGAGCATCATGAGGTGGTTCAGTTGATGGCTACGTGGTTTCAGTGCGTGCACAGGACAAAAGGCATTGCTGACCTGCAACCTGTCTCCCTTCCTAAGGCTAGGAAAGCACTGACCATCCTAGAGGAAAGTTCACTCAGAGTCATAACAACGTTTCAAAGCATTTTTCCAAAAGAGTGTTCAAGTACAAAGAACCAAAATCAAGGAAAACCAAACCAAAGCCAAGGAACCCACCTTCAGCTCCCTACTATTTCTGTCAAAGGTTTACGAGAGGCAGGAAAAAAATTATTGAGGAAGAGCCTTGTAATTAAATCCTTAACCTGAGATTCAGGTTCTTCTTCTCACCTTAGCTTAATGCCTATAAAGCATTCACAACAGGAGGTGCCTTATATGTGTGCAAACACGACGTTGCTTAAAGGTACACGATAGACTCCAAAGGTCTGTAGTCCTGTGGCACAGTCAGGAGGCTACAGAGGGAGCAGCTGACTGAGTGTGCAGTGGCATTGTTCCCGCGATAAATATATGTAAGAAAATTCAGGCAGTGTCATGGCATGCAAAGTTGTGCCAGGCAGAGATTCTGAGTCTATTGTGTCCATCTCTGTGTTGAAGATGGAAAGTGTGTTCCACCTTCCAGACTTCTATGGGGCTTTTTTTTTTTTTTTTTTTTTTTTCCCCAAGCTTTTTAGAAGAGCAGGAAGCTAAACCTCTACCTGAACAGAGCCCTACAGATCATAAACTTTGGCTCTCCCAAAGATGCATTCTCCCTCTTACAATAAACTCCAATGAGCAAAACACCTTCTGCTTTTTCCTTTTGTTTCATTAGTTTTGTGGTGTGTCACAGCACGTCACACTAAAACCCAAAGTAGGAAACAAAAAGAAGAAAAGAATCTGTTCTGTGAATCTTTACTTTTGTCTGGAATCCTTTTCTGGATGTTTATGGCATCCCATAAAGTTGCTGAAACATGCCTGCTGTATTTTTAATTGTCATTTTAAATGCCAAAACCCAGAAGTCTTGCTTATATTGTATGTGAACAGTGTCTGCTTATGTTCAAACCCTCAGGCACTTTAAATAACTCTACTGTACACAGAGAACGTTGTTCATTTTGTTTTTACAATTTCTGCCTGTGTAGAAGGAGCTATAATGTCCTGAGAACATAAATGCATGTTCATAACCAAGGAGCGAGATCACAGCTGGAATCTACCTGAGCCTTGGATCATATTTCAGCAGTGGCACGAAGCGAAAGAGCAGCTTATTTCTCTGTTTAATTTACAAGAGCTCCAACTGGAACAGCACACACTAGACTCACTGATGTAACGCACAGGTGAGTGCGTGTTACAGGTCCACCTCTGTGCCCGATCCCCAGGGAATATCAGGCTGTTTCAGCCAGACTTCAGAGCCGTTGCTGCTATAGCCCGAGAGGAACCTGGCCTTAACCCTGGTGGGTTAGTAAAGGTGGCAGCTGCCATAACAGACTTCTGGACAGCCTACAAATTTGGGGCATAAAAAGTGGGTCTTTTGATTGATTCCAGCGTGTTTCATATCAAGTGCCCATTGTTTTGTCTTAAAGAATAAACCATTACAGAGAATTCATGAGCAAATTTGCTTTTTTTCTTTCAAGGATTAAACAGGAGCGGATCATAATTTCCTTTAAATACATCTATTATTCATCAGGATTCAATAAGTTTTATTATGGGCTGAGAAACAGCACATATATCTTTATACTCAGTTCCAATCTGCTCCCTACTTGTGTTCTGCAACACACATTTTATGTTTAGAAGTGATTGGCCATGAATGTCACAGGATAATACGTGTTCCCTGAGTAAAGACACAGACAAGGATCTGGCCAATGTTCATTTTTCACATTAATTTGTTGTAAATAATTTCACATGCAATTTTGCTACTTCCTTTCTGTAGGAAAGGAAGCCTTCCTACCTAACCTTCTCTGCGAGTAGGTTAGCATAGCGTGGCTTGCAGAAAGCTGACATGGGGTATTTGTGAGCGGAGAGGAAGTAAATTAATTTCAGTGTTTGATTCAACAATGGAGAAAAGCTTTCTGCAGTAGTTGTTTACCCACAGAAATAAGAGAAGGCACAGTCTCTCCTCTAGTCCAGCCATGTTACTATGGTAGGGAAATTCCTCTGAGTTAGGACTACAGACAAAGGGTTAAAGAAAGAGAAGCTTCGCTTCGCAGGGTGCATCCCACATAGCTCTCCTGTAATAGCCATCATTATTTGTGACATGCGCAGTAGGGGAATATAGGTGGAGAGATGAAGCCATGCATGTAAGGTAAACACCCTTTTTTTAAGCATCCACCATTTTTGCAATGATATGTACAAGGGTCATTTGGGGATTTCCTTCCCCTGAAGTCTGGGTTTCCTGAGAGGAAGGAGAGCTGAAATGCAGGAACAAACGGCTGCACACCATGTCCAGCAGGGTAGGAGACCTTCCTTATTGACACAGGTTTATGAACCTCATCTGAATCTCCAAACTTCCTGATGTCCTCCCTTTGAAAGGAGGGATGCTGGGGAAGGAGATGGGTGGGGAAGGTGAAGAGGTGGTTCTGTCCTTTAAAGGCCTTTCAGGCCCAGCAAAACGGCTCCCATACTCTTAAATCTACCATAAAAAGTAGGTTGCAATACAAGTGGGAAATACAAGGAAATGTTTCAGCTAATAAAATGTGCTGGACTGGCACCAAACTTCTGCTTAAAAAGCTGTTTGCAATAAACAATGATTACTTACAGTGTCATTGCAAGATCATTAGAGGACTCAGAGATCGAAGGGTACCTGGTTCTTCTGGCGGAGACCTGGAAAACACAGTGTCACAGATCAGCAAACACCAACAGCAAACAAAATATTTTTTATGAGGCCTGTTAGAGCAGGAGGAAATGCTCAAAACCAGACTGCTGGGCCATCCCGTGACCTAATCCAGGCCAGAGAGAAGCAAATCTGCCCTGTTCACCAGTCCACTGCTGATATAAGAGAAGAAATTAAATTTACTTGGTATCATCAGGTTGTCTGGGCTGTGCTACAGATCACTTTTAGGCCTCTGAAAGGGTTAATGGGACCCTAGAGAGAATAAATACATTATGCAGCTGTGTAGGTGCTCAGAAGATGAATATAGGTTGATTTTTACAAACTTAACCTATGCAGAGTGAGTCACAATTTGCACCTTGCGTCATTCAGTAAGTGGGCCTTTAGGAAATCAGCTCACTATGAATGGGCTGACAGCACCCAGGCAGCAAGGGCCCGGCTCTCCTGCCTACAGGCCGCCCGTCGGAGGGAGCAGAGATGCTGTTCCCCATCTTACGATGTGACGGCAACAATGGGAGCCAAGCAAACAATGCCATGCTTGTGGCTGTGCTGCATCTCTCTTAAAAGGTCAAAAGGTTTGGGCTGAAACAAATGCTTTCATATCATGGACGATTCATTCTTAATCATAAATGTGCATTATTCTCATCGTAACTGCTGCCGTGCATCATAACATTGTTTCCTGATTCAATTATGCCTCACAGCATCTTTTTAATTAATACCTTCATTGGTAAAACCTTGAAGGTTTAGATAAATAAGATTTGCTTTTTTTTTTTGCATTTCAATCATAAGCTTCAGCATGAAGGAAATCTCTCTATTTCGTAGTCACCCAGGGAAAGAAAAGCAAGTAGAGGAGGTCTACATGCTCACAAGGATCTCTGCACCGAGGAGACAGAATAATCATCTTTTGTTGAATACGAAAATAATGAAAAACAAAGTAAACAACACCCTTTTGTTCTGCGTAAGAAAGGCAGGGCTTTAATAGTCTTTAAACGAGATAGAAAATTTCCATCCAAATGGAACCATGGAGTAGGTAGACACATTACAACGTTTTGGAGCTCAGTGATTAAATTTAATACTGTGCCAAACAGTGATTAGCTGATGAAGGGCATTCCTAAATGGGATAGAAACAAGGGAAGTGTGGCTCCAGTATAAGATTGGGCCTCCAGTACAGCTTGGTGCTCAGCTTTCCACTTTAATAACAGGGTCAGATGAAAAAAAAAAAGTTTAATTTGATTTATTTCCCTAAGGAAACTCAGTGGAATTGTAAACACAGGCTGACTGGTACATATTACTAAAACTTCAGCTTCAGGGTCAGATCCAAGAAAAGGGCTTAGGTACCTACTGAAGCGCAGCAATTTACCCTTTTCTTCAGCATTTTTCCAGCTCGCTAACTCAATCCCCCTGCTCAGAGTACTGGTTCCTATGAATCCCATTACCAGACACTGAACTCCCCCAACTCACTGTGCAGGCAAAGTAGCATCCTAATTAAAGCTTCTGAATCCCAGCCTCAGAGCTGGGGGCCTGTGTCCTTTATGAATCTTTCCCTTAGTGCATTACAGTCCTCTGCTGAGCCCAGCGCAACATATTGTCCCTAACACTGCAGATACGTGGCTAATGATCCAGGAGAATAGAAGCATAAATCCTTTTTAACTTAGCTATGTTATCTCCTAAGCCTGTCCAACCCAGCAAGCATGCGGTGTGCAGGGAAGTCAGCAGCTAGACAAGAGCCCCATGCACGCAGAAAGATCAGGTCTGCTTCAGCAAGCTGTTTCTGCTTTGGCAGAAGAGGACAAGCAAGATTGTCCCCTGGTTCCATAAAATGAGAAATGGCTCCCTGGCGTCTGAGAAGTGACCTCTGAAGGAAATAAAAATTTCACTTCCATTTCTGATAAACGCACGGCTCCAGCCCACCCCTGCGTCTGAAGTATCGGTACCTGAAGTCTCACGTACACCACAAACACAACCAGAATTGAACTGTCTGTGCAGACATGACTGCCCTATACACAGCTTTCCTCTGCTTCCTTTTCTTTCATCACCTATTCCTACAGTCCAAGAAAAGGCCGTCTTCATCTCATTTTGAAAGAAATCCTCTTACTTTAAAACCCATTTTGGACCAGATTCTGTTCCTTGCTACATTAGTATAAATCTGCTGGTTTTTCATGGACTTTCTCCAATGATATTCTGATGTAAGCAAGACCAGAATCTTATTTTGGTGAGAGGTCACCGCGTTATGCTACTGCTCAGTGTTGGTGCGGGCCACAGATTCTGGTGCAATCTCATCTCTTTGTGTGGAAGAGAATTCAGAGTTAAGAACTACTATAATAGCAACAGATTGTTAAAAATGATAACTTGTACATAATGTCTCAGGAACCTTGCTTCAAATTTAAAAGCCATTAATTAATTAGCAATAATTAATCACTAAGCATGTTATGTGGGCTAAGTTGGCTGCAGTTATCATTACAAAAGATAAAAAAGCCTAGCAAAAACTCCCGCGGAGTCTCTATTTAGCACTTGAAATGAATGGTTGTGTAAGGCTCCTATCAGGATCCCCCATCACAGGCAACTTCCCTGCCTGCCAGAGGGCCCGGGAGCTTTTCTCGTCAGCGGGAGAAGTGAGTGATTTGTACCTCAGAAAAGTTTCAGGCTTATTTTTACGTATGATTTGTGTCCCAGGTGGTGGTACGAGGTAAATCTTCAAGGCTTTCTCCGCAACGGTCGAATGCCAAGAAGTGGAGCAGCTTACTGGAACGGCAGCAGCTTCTGATGCCTTTGAGAGGACAGTTTTAACGAGAAAGGCACAATATTTTATTTTATGTGAAGCTAGGCTAGACCATTTTGGCAAAGAGTCCGTCTGCCTACCAAGGGTGGGGTAGGTATTTACCATCTATCTAATGACTTCCTATTGCAAGTGGGTCAGGCAGTCCAAATAAGTAGCCAAAAGTGCCTTTGGTCGAGTCTGGCAGAAGTCTCGCCTGTAAGTAAATACGTCCCCCTGCTACGGCGTGCACATCCTCCGTCATGTGATGTCTCAGCCGTTTCCTGGTCCTGCCCCTCCAACAAACACTTCACTTTATCTCCCTCCGATTGTAACATCGGCAGTTTCACCACCCAGGCTGCTGCTGCTGCACTTTCTAGTGTCAGTGGCCCTCTGTGAACTGGAAAAATACCTACTGAAAAAAAACAGTCCGGCTCTTGAGTGACTCCTTCTTTCTCTGCTTTGTTGTAGCACGCTGGGCACTCATGCAGTTTGTCAGCTCTGCTTGTCCTGCTCCAAACCGAATGCTTCCAAATCCAGCTGGCACAAATCGTCCGGTTTTAAACCAAAAGTGCAGCAAAAGATCGGCTTGCTGCAGGTGATCGGTGTGCTGCATGGCTTCCCCTCATCCCCAGCCTGGATGCCTGATGTCCAAAAATGTGGGCTGTGTTTGTTCTGGCACTTGGAGTGGGGTAAAAGGCAGCGTGTGTGTGTGGTGGGGTGGTAAATCCCAAGCTCGGCAAGAGTTCAGAGGTGCTGCCTTGCACAATGGTAAGAAATAATTCATTTCTGGTTGAAATGCTAAAAAAAGTAAGTAACTTGGATGGTAAGAAATGACTTCTAGCTTCTATCCAGCTCCCACACACATGGATGGAGCAGGCAGACCTGTCCGGAGGCAAATCTCACCTCTGCGCTGAGCAGAGGCACCAGCCTGCAACAGCCTCGGGGAGAGCTACTGGGAAATGATGTGTGGTTCTTGAAAAGATCCTACAAGTATTCAGAACACAGCTGTTTGCCAAAAACAGAACAGTGGGTCTTTGTTAACCATAAACATTTTGGGTGATGTTGTTCAAAAATTTTGCCCCAGTTCACTTAATTGTCTAGCTCTGAAAGTGTGTGAAAATTTTGACAAGCTTTGCAGTAACAACTCCTGCTAAACCAGTAAAATTATTCCGGCAGACTACAGCTGAACAACAAAAAGAGAGGTCCTGAGGAGCAAGGAGATCCTCCAGATACGAATCAGCACGACCAAGAGATGTCACCATGAAGGACTCAGTCCTTCACTGGAAACCAAGTTAGAAGCACAAGAAGATGCTCGCAGACTCGGTGGGGTCTGGATTAAACTGATGCCTTCCAGGGAATGGCTTAATAAATCCTGGCAGTTTAGAGCTGCCCCCTTTAAGCTAAATTTCTGAAAATGAACAGGTTATTTCATAGATCACCCATGTTATCGTGAAAAGTTTTTGCTGCCCTTCTTTCAAAACAAGCACACTCCTGTAAAGGACGAGCAAATGCCAATATTATTGCTAAATGTGTTTGAAAATTAATACTGCAACTGCGTGTCATCTAAAATACCCTGTTTTGATCTTCACAAGGTTAGCCCATTTGCTTTGCCTCATAAAATAAACCACAAACACAATACTGAATGAGTCAGAACACAAAGCTGACTCTGAGGGAAGGGATAAATGCCTCCAGAGGCCAGCAGATGGGCAGCACGGAGCAAAGTTAAAGGCGCAGCAGTGCGTGGCAACAGGTGAATGAAGAGGGGCTGGGGTGAGCGGAGAACACTTTTCTGTGAAAACTCCTTTTTTTTCAAGCTCCTGCATCTCCCGACGAGGCAAATGACTCTTGCAGGGTCTGGCGCACCTGACGGAGGGAGCAGCGGCTGAACTGGTGAGCTACCAGATGCAAACTCTGAGGGGGAAGGTTGCCCACAGGCTCCGACAGCTTTTGGAAAGAGTTTCCAACAGGTTCATACAAGAAGCCCTTTCAAAAACGCTCCATAAAATGCACCTGAAGAAAGACCGTTAGGAGGAGGTTCGGCTTCGTTCTGCTCTCTTCTGTGCAGCTCAGGTGCTGTTTTTTCACACGCAGGAACACATGCACAGGCTTAGCACACCACACAATGCCCCGCTAAAGTCATCAAATAGTGGTTATAACTTCATCCAAGATCAACAAGGTCTCTCTTCCACAAGCAACCCTTTGTGTTTGGGAAGCCTTTGCCCTGAATTTTATTGTCTCCCCATCAAGCAGCAGGTGCTCTGCACTCCAACTTGAGCTATTTAAGGGCAACCTGCAGAACAGCTCCTCAAGCTGGCATGTAATCCTAAATAGTAGTTAGGGGATGGACTGGGTAAGTTTTATCCAGACAAACAGAAACACTCCCAACAGGAAAAGAAAGGGGGGAAAAAAGAAGGAAAATGATACCTTTCTTGGTTTCCATTTAGTTTTCTCTACGTTGGCATAATAGCTCTCAAAGAAGAGAGTGAGGCTCCCAAAAACAGACACCGTGGTAATCTGACATTATACGGTGGTTGTTCTTAAAACTTTCCAGTTTTGTTTTGGCCAGCAACAGCACTTGCTGATTGTATATGTGATATTCTCTCCACTTTCATAGATGGCCATATACTGCTAATACTAAAAGCGTATTATTTAGGGCAATTTGACTTTTACTTTTTTTCCCTGGAGAAAGCACTTTGGGGTAGGAAAATAAAATGAAAAGCCTCCCTGTGCTAGATGCCAGATGCGTCATTTTTCAGTGTAAAGCCACACCAGAATTTTATAAGCCATGCAACTGCTTATTTGTGTGCCATTCCCATATCATATTTTTAAAGTCTGCCTCTAGGATCAGTACATTGTATGGCACAAAATGTGATGTTTCTCAATACAAGAGCATTGTACGTATGCTGCCTTTTGCCCGGATGGGCAGAACCATGTTCCCAGTTTATTTTGTCGAATGTCACCCGGAAAAGGCTTCTGGATTTCTACAAATTCAGAAAAACCAGAAGAGACTGCTCCTGTTCTTCACTACTGAAGGTCTTAAAAGAGACTTCAGCCAGACTCAGAGGATGTGGGAAAGGTGTCAGTGCCTCAAAGCCCATTTGGATGAGGAAACAGAAAGGAAATGCACTCTGGAAGAACAAAAGGGACACAAACACTGTCAGAGGGACCATGTCCCAATTCCCACTGAGGGAAGGGAAAGCACTGACCTCACCTCCCTGATCCTTCTACCTAAAATACCCTTCTGAAACTGAAGAATCTAAGTAAGCCTGACTCAGGCATGTGCAGCACAACATCAACCAAAGACAAAAAAAATCCCTTGGAGTCTTTAATATGCCTCCAGTAACAGGCACTGGACTGCAAGGAACAATTGCAGTGCTTTTCATTGTCTGCTGAAGAATGAGCAATACCTCCCATCACAGCCCATTCACAGCACCTCCACCCACAGAGGCAGAGGGCACAGGGTGGCACGTGGTGAAGAAAGTAAGTCTAGTCCCAAGGGGTTTGTTAGCTTGGGATCGCCTACACAAGTAGCATTGTTGGAAAGAAGTCTTCTGGTCAACAAATGTGTGTAAGCCTTCACGATCTCCTGGATGTATAAAGTCCTACTCACTCACTGAGAGGCTGTAATATTACTCGAGTGAAATACATCCCTGCATAAGTGCTGAACTTCCAGGCAATGATGGAATTATATTCTTCAGGAAACCGTGACTTTACTGTAAGTGCCATCGTTTCTGCTAGTGCCGTGTTTCAGTCAGCATAAGAACAAAACTCTTACCTCTTCTGCACTCTCTTTCCCCCTTGTGCCAATACAGAAGTACTGGCACTGCGTTGCTATTATATTAAATCATAACTATTGATATTTATGGAGCTTGTGAATACATGAGACATGCTCATAGGCAGTGCCAGCTGTGGAACGAGAAGGGCTGTGTCATCAGGAGCACGCCAAACCCAGGCGCGGAGCACCACAAAATGGCAGCTAGGCCAGGGCATCACGGACCCGCTGGCAGATGGACGGCGTCTTCCCACAAACAAGGGGACTTTTACAAGTCTACACATATCTCTGCACATGGACTGTCTCTGAATTCACCAGGAAAGGCATCTCTGCTGCACAAGGTGGCAGAGGAGGTGGCAGCTCGTGTCGCTCAGCGCCTGGCCAGGCCTGCCAGGCAGGCCGGGGGTCAGCAGGTGCAGGGCCGCGCTCTTTGAAGCCTCCCTCGGTATCAGTTGTGCAACAGGTTATCGGCGTGGGCTGCTTCCGTATATATGGTCACGACCCGTAAGAGTGGAAAAACTTGTTTTGTAGTCGTAGAAGGTTTTTCCTGAGTTGAATAATGTTTAACGAGAGCCTGAAGTTGCTGGAGCTGCTCTGGATTGACACTAGCAGAGGTGAGGTCTGTAATCTTTCATCTGCCGCAATCCAGAAAATCAATGCCTGTTCATTTCTGTATTCACCCTGTGTTTACACCAGAAACTCAGAACTGGTTTTCTGGATCCCTCGATCCTCCAGACAGAGAAATCTGACAATTTCTCAAACCACAGGAAACTTAAAAATAGCATTTGTTCCAGCACAGTTACACACTGCTGTTCTTGAAATCTGGGTTAGAAAATACTTAAGCCTCTAAACAAGAGAGGCCTGAAGAGAAGTGCCTCTGTTACTGCATTCTTTATTTAAACAATTAACTCTGTGAGTAGAAGAGCTACAGAAGCCAGACTGGTCATTGATCTTGTTCCTCGAGACTTAATTCCTGCATGGATTCCCCGGTGTCTAAGAAGTGTTTCACGTCTACTGCCATCATCCCCCATGGAGAGAGAAAGGCACAAGTGGGAGACACAAATTGGGCCACCGCACTGTATTTGACTTCTTATTTTCACACAACACAGAGGACTTTACTTTCAACACCTCTGCCCTCCTAATTTGACTGAAACTGAAGAACAGGTTGCCAAGTTACTGGAAGAGAAGTTCAGATGTTTCTTTAGCAAACCATGCTGCATAATTCTCTCTGCCCCTCATGCTTTATGATGGGGCTAACAATATTGCTTCCCTCGGAGGAGAGGACTCAGATGGACTACCCTGAAGTCAATCAACAGCTCCAGATTTGGACTCGGAAGGATGCTACCATGGAGTGCTCCTCCCTAGTAAATACGCCTGCCAAAGTGTTTTATTAGCCCACACAGCAACTGCAGCTGTCTCTTTTCTCCCTACCTGAGCACACTTGCATTTAAGGATCTTCCTTGCCAGCAAAATTAGAGACATTACATGTTCCAGCAGTGAGGGTTTGGAGCGTCTAATAAAACGAAGAAAGAAAAGCAATAGATGTGTCACCTTAATCCACTGCAGGGACCTATACTTATTTAACATGCATTTGCCCATTTTAAGCAGTCTTATACACTTCTTTTCTTGTCCCTTTTACACTTCATCAGCAGTATTTCAACAACTAAAGGGGGTAATTTTCACGGCAAAGATGCTTAACATTATTTTCAATTATAGTCTGATTCTGAAAGAGCCTACAGCATAAGAACTCAATAATTCTTCATAACTCTTTTTAAGTACAGACTATTAGGGAAGGTCTGTAAGTGTCAGGCCACAATCTACAGCGAGTGAAGAGGTAGTGATGTTTCATTTCCACTGTAGGTGGATCAGTACGTGCTTGGGAGTAGATCTGCTATCTTTTGGGAATGTTTCCAGTTAACTCCATTCTAACCACATTTGCTTTGCTTGGTTCTGCTTCAGGAACTGAAACTAGCCTGGCTCCAGCATTAAATAACTGAGCAGGAAATAGCAGAAGCTTTACCATATACAGGCTGGGCAGGGGCGGAGCGATGCACTGAACTAAAAATACAGCGAAGATTGGGTTTGGGAGATTCAGATTGGTTCCATTCTAATTAGGAAACGCTCAAGCTCCCAGTGCTGGTGATTAAGTTATCTTCATTGAAAACACATTCACGTAGTCAAATGTCACCATGCTTCAGAAAGGGAAGTATTGAGACATCAAAGCATAATGCCCCCAGATGAGGACCCATGCAAAAGCACATTCTGCACTTTGTCAGTTTGCCTCCAATCCCTTCTGCAGCCAGGGTGTCTCCCCCTGCCCCATCCCATGCACAAGTAAGGGGGTTAGGTGACATTTTTAGCTGAGCCTCAGAAAGTTCAGCAATAATGCTAACCTGATAGGAAGTTTAATCATAGGCAGGGATTTTTTATTTTTTTTTTTAATTGAGGAAAAGATAAGAATAGCCTCAAACACTCAGATATAAAGTGGCAAACCAAATATAATGCTGCAAATAAAATTAAAAATATATATATATATTTGAAGAGAGTTTGGCATGGGAGTAGTTGCAAACAAGTCCCAAGTCATTAGCAGGAGAGAACTAAATACCAAATTATTCTTATAGTCAAGACTTCGAATTCTTCAAACTACTGCCCAATCAATTAACTTGATATAAAGAATGAGTAAAAGATTTTTTTGTGTGTGTGCACCCACACCTACGGCCGATATACACTAAAGTAGCATCAGCACAATCAGTGATTCAAGGCAAACCAAGTAGAAATGAAATCCAGTTCCAGACTTGGGTAGCAAATTTTGGGTCTAGGTTTGGCCTGGTGTTATTCTTTGAACAATAAATATTTTACTGTCTCCAAGTCACGTTCTGGAAGAACGAGTCCTACTCCAGATCTTAACTGGACTGCAAAAATAAAATCTAGACAGCTCATTTATTGATACTGTGCAATATCCAAACAAGTAATTTTATTGCTATTAAGCAAAATATAACAGCTGGAAAAATAAACCTCAAGCTGTCATTGAGAGTTCAGCTGCAGAGAAAGGGAAAGGGTTGAAACAAACAGCAAAAACGCCTCTCAAGAAACGCCAAGGATGGGGTGAGCCCCAGTTGCTCTGATTGCTGGCAGATTGATGTGGCTGTTCGGTTTGGTGGTTGCAGAGATAGGAAGTCATGAGGGAAAATGCCCCTGTGAAAGTAAAGCTGCATTGTATCTAACCCATTAGGGAAGAAAACTATGGGAAAAAAAGTATTGTTGGGGAAGAATGAGGCACGCAAGCCTGCTCCACTGTGCTTGCTAACTTCAGAGGAAAACAGGAGCACAGATGTTAATATTAACACAGGGGTCTCCCCAGCCTGGAAAAAAATCAAAATAAAAAGGTAAAGAAAAGAGTGCCTGTCCAAGAAAGTTACTCCTATCATTATAAGTCTTTCCAGTTCTATTTAAAGACAGCAAAGGAGCCAACAGGAGAAGCTGTGTTTTGCAGCTCTGCATAAACACCCGCAGATAAGGGTGGTACCAGGTGTCAGCTAGCCCTGCAGAGTCACTGAAATGTCAAGGATTGTTTTTCCTCTACTCCCTTTCTCTTCCCTCTGACTGAGAACTGCCAAATGTTTATTTAAAAGATATCCCTTGTATTTGGCAAGAATGCCAGCGGGGCAGACGTTAATGGATTATTATTTGGAGCTGGAAGCCTGCCAAGGTGATAAGGATAGCCTGCCTACCCAAAGGCCCAAAGCCGTGCCATTAGCAGTGGGAGTCAGAAACGAAATCGTCCTGCCAGATGCTTTGCTACACCAACTGCAGCAGAGACTTTAAAAACGAGCTGCCTCCAATTTCTATTTGATCTGACCTGTAAGAGTAATTAAATAAGCGAGGAGACAGACACGGGCTGTAATGGGGCACTAACCCAGCTGTAAGCCCCAGGTCTGATTCTTCTCTTCTGCAGCACCGTGAAGAATTCGCCCAAACCACCGTGAAGCCGCTGGGAAGGTTTCTGTTCACTTCTCTGCCCTTGAACTAGAGCTCAGCCTGGAAGCCCTGAACCCAACAGCTAAAAGCAGAGCAAGTGAGAGACCTCACTGCACAGCCTCAACAGCAAAATGACAACAAACCTGTGCCTCATCTCCAGCTCTGCCCCAAACAGGAGGAGTGTGTCTCCTTCTAGCTCTTCCCCCAGCAAAACGATTAATGCCAGCACCCCCCGAGAAGGCAAGCCTGAAGGAATGCGATATTTTGTGTCTGAGATATATTTAGATTAACATTGTTTACTATTAATCTTCTCTGCAAAGCTCTTTCTTTCCCAACAGACGAAAAACCGACCAGTATCGCTCCACCCTTGTTATCATGTTTGGAGGACGACCTTTTCCGTGGCCCATCAGGCAGCCTGCACTGTAATTAAGGTGCTTATAATACAATTTAGTAAAGGCAGGAGCTGGGGCACAGTAGCATTTACTGCTGTGATTGAAAGCCTTAAAGGTTATGTGGAATTTACCAAGTAGTAATTTTATCTGTTTGGAGCTGGCAAAAAAAAGAAACTTTGTGCTCATTTGAGAAGCTGGTCTGCCACTAATGAAGTCGAGGTAAATAGAGCAGCTTTCCTGCTTCTCATGAATGCCTGCAGTGAAGTGTTACCCCAGACAGGTGTTTGCTCCTAAAAGAAAACACACATAAAGATTTAGTTACTTTTTTTTTTTTTTTTTTTTTTTTTCCCTCTGGGTTTCTTTTTTCTCACCTTAAAAATGCCTAAACCAACCCCACAGGTTCACACACTGCTGCCCCAAGGAGGGCACACAGCCCACCTTTGCTGGTGACCTCTCCTGGCTCTGATGTGGACCCGAGTAAAGTGAGGTTCAGAGCATGGCAGCACCCCATGCAGAGCAGTCAGTCCCATTCGTACTGGGGGTGATGGCAAAGGAAATTCAGCGCCAAAATAAAAATAAATTTCTGTGCTCTCTTCTGACATTTCACTGTGCCTCTGTGCAGCTGCTCATGAGGTTTTTAAGCAGGTTTGTTCTCGGAAACAGGATTCCACGAGCAGCACAAAATTCAGACATCTGGAGTTGTAGGGCCATCCTCAGTACCAGGGCAGTCACAAGGACAGTGTCAAATATACAAGGCAAGAGAGAATTAATCTAACAGCAAACCTGGGGTTTGGAAGTTGGTCACTTTTCTGCCTGCTTTTCATAATGTGCTGGTATTGCAGACATTTGAGACTTGCTCTGTAGCTAAGGCAGCACAGTACAGCTGATTCTGAACAACTCTGCCCTCTCCCTACGAACTGTCCGAAAGAAAAATAAAAAAGGAAAGAAAAAAAAAAACACTTTTTTTCATCTGATATTCCTGTGCAGTTTCTACATGGGAAGATACACTTTCCCGTGTGGTTGCACAGACTAGTCTTTCTGATGGATGTATCAGGAACTAAACAAGATTGAAGTTAATCTACCTTCTGAAAGTCATTTACATTTTAAGATCAATGCCTAATCTGTAATACATAATTTAACAAGCTCTGGATTTATTTTACTCCATAGTCCTCAAGGAGCATCTTCACAACAGGAAGCTGATAATTGCTGAAACTCCACCAGATTGTCAAGGGTGAAAGTTGTTAAATCCTTGGACATAACCCTGTATTAGCATCAGCTCCTGTGGTTATTATTTAATATGGAGAATGTTTGGTGTCTGAGTCCCTTAAGGAAGGTAAGTCAGCCATGCATGCAGCATATGGGGTCTCCAGTCTGTGATGGCACAGGCAAAAGAGTCTGCAGATGAACAAAGCACTGCTACAAAGAAGGATAAACTCAGTCCTGCAAGCCCCGTGCATTATTGTTTCTTTACCATTCACTAGGAAACAAAGATTGTGTTTCTCAGCAGCAGTTTTGCCATCACAAACAGCAATCTGATTCCATGGTATCACAGCTTATTCCTAGCACTAGGAGTGGGTGCAC
The DNA here is from genome assembly GCF_965140915.1 of Aythya marila. NCBI lineage: Eukaryota > Metazoa > Chordata > Aves > Anseriformes > Anatidae > Aythya > Aythya marila. The sequence goes on along the minus strand of NC_139049.1, from coordinate 28,837,225 downwards.
CAAGGAAGGACAGATGGAGGCTGTGCCACAATCAACATTCACTAGGGTGTCTGTCCTCACCCACTCATCTGCCTTCTCATTCCTCTCTGGCTGCGCTGGGACTGCTCCGACCCCACCCCTTAAGCTGTTTCTTCCATGCTGTCTCCTCAGTTGTTTTTCAAGAGCTTTCTTGCTGCCCACATGTGTCTCCTCCTCCTCTTGGATGCTGTGTTTTCTACAGAAGCAACAGATTGCTGTGATGTTGTCCTTTTGATCTAATGAGAAACACTCCTACAACAATGATGTGCATGTGTTTCTTTCCATATTATTTACCAGCGGGGCTTGGAGGCACACATCTCTCCCAGGGTCCTACTTTTTCTGTAGGTCCTGTCCTTATTGCCACTGGTCTCTCGGCTTTTTGTCCCCCAGCCACAAAGCTGCATCCTCTCCTTTTGTTCTCACCACGCATCCATCAGAGCCCCTACACTTTACCTGCCCTCCTGCTGCTATTCTTCCCCGAGGTAAAACCTTTTACACACAGCAAGTGTCGAAATGACCTCGATCTCTCTACATCAGATCTCATGTGCAGTGCTCACTGAGTTCCTATTCCTCGTGTATTTGTCCACAGCTTGAGCATAGCACGGGGCTTTCTGAAGTCAGCCACAAAAGGATAGGTGACTTCATGAGGGGCAGAATGGGCTATGGGTCACCACCACAACATCGTGCAATGCTTGTCCCTTTTCCCTGCTATCCCACCTCCCATAATAGGGATATCAGGTTTCTTTCTTTTTTCTTTTTTTTTGCTCATGATCATTTTATACCTGAAGCATAGACTCAAGATGGATTTTAAAGCTGCCAATGGTCATTCTATGTACTGATACAGCCAATTCTAAGATCAAAAAACCCTGTATTCTTATTCAAATAAACTTAGCTTTTCAAATCATCCAGGGGGAATTAGAAATAATGGTACTTACCTTACTACAGACTGTGAGGTAGTTACAGATTTGCCAAAAGACAAACCTTGGCATTGGTGGTAAGAGAACCCAGCTCCAAAATCTGTTCCCAAAACTATTTTCTAAATCACACGGAGCATCAGCTAATCAATGACCTGACTCTTTGTGCCATGGTTACTCTCAGGGCAGAAAGCAGCAGTGCTTAGCACAAAAGCTAAGTCCCACTGATCAGAGGAAGTACCAAAGTGCATTTTCTTAGCAATCAAGGTTGTTTCTATCAAAGGGAATTTATCACGATGGACAATTTCAATTCTTTGCCTCTCGTTCCCTCCAGCAATGTAAGATACCTCAGGATCATCAATTTCTTTTTAGAAAACACTCCTCTAAATGCCTCACCTTCTTTGTCAGCACTTTACTATTAATATTTACATATTTCTCTATAAATTCTTGCCTTTCCAAGTCTCCTGCCCCCCCATGTCAGCACTGGTGGGCCTTTTCTACCTCTGGCAGTGGCACTCCGGGACCATGCACAACTCACTACAATTCCCAGGGTCACAGTTTGAGGCCCATAAAACAGCTCCTTCGCTTCTGAAGGCTTGAAAGATGGCATGCCAAGTGCAGGGTCACCTCCTTCCATGCAGATACTTGATGAGGACCTGTCACAAACTAGTAAGGGACCTGTCAGCAAGGTGCTGAGCTCCCTGGAAGGAGAAGCAGGTCCGGTCCCATGTGGGAGATGCTTCACTCAAAAAGGCTGGGTGTTCATACCCCTCTCCCCCACAGCTCCACCACCGAGACCCCAGTGCCAATGTATGTTGTATGTAACGTGTATGGGGGAGCCCCATGGAAGCTGGGGCCTCCTGGTGCTACTGAGGCCTTCCGCCCCACAAAGCAGGCCGAACCCGGCTGAGAGGACACTGACACACTGCACACGACGAGTCTCACACATGCACACATCTATACTCTTTCCAACCATCAGTTTCTGTGTTTTTTTTCTGATGTTCAACGGGGTTTTTTTGGTCATGGCAAGGTAGAAGTGTGAGCATCAGTTCTGAACGTGCTCCCTGAGAGCGCAGCCGTGTACTCAAACTGCTCCCATGCGCTTCATTAAATTGGAAAGAACAAAGAGCAATGCTCCTGGAGCTCAGTTAGATCAAATACGGGGTTTCAATTTCCCGTTTGCCTCATTTCGCCGTCATCCTGAAGGCAAAAATAGGGGTTGGGAAGGCACCAGGAGAGAAAAGCTTCATAAATCATTCACCGTATTAGCAGGAGGCTGGATCGGCAAGCCTTGCTCATTTAGCTACCTTAAACTTCATCCAACCTGCTTATCCCCCAGCTGCAGGAATAACAGACCACTTGAAAGGTAATATTTTTGCTATTAGTGAAGAAAGGAAAAAATGTGATCTTTGCTGTAGCTTGGGAATAATTTTTCCAGAGCTACATAGAATGAGCCTGAGTGAATACTGCTATTTTTGGCAATAGCTCTCCTGCTTAGCTCACATCAATAATTTTAATGCTTTATTTGTGGTTTGGGTTGTAAGCAATGGTGAAAGCTTGTGGAGAAAAAAAAAAAAAAACGTGGCAAAATTTGCTAAATAATTTTGAGTTCATGACATTCATAAAAATACACGAAAGTTTTCAGAATTCTTAGAGTCCATACACGCTCATAAAGCTGAGCCATGAAGCATTTTATTTTACATATGCAAACATCACTGAATTACTCTTTATGAGGTCTGAATTGGACCTGTAAGGTTTCAGTGGTTACAATGACAGATTGTCAAACATGTTCTTAGACTCCTGTGTCTTGCAATGTCATTAATACAGAGAATCTCATGTTTTGTCCCAGTAGCTTTTTTTTTTTTTTTTTTTTTTCTCAGTATTTTGCACTTTTTATATCACAGCAGCACACAGAAGTCCCACTCAGAGATCAGGGCTCTGCTGTTTCAGATGCTGCATAAATAAAGAACTGCAACAGACTTTCAAGGTCTGAAAGCACTTACATTTTATGAGGAGATATTTCACTACCATAATTATAGCTAATGTTATATCTTCTTGCTTGCACTCCTACAGTGGTTTTGACCCCTGTGTAGGTGGCCAGCCTCTCAGATCTGCTATGCTCCCTTGGAACATCATTTCTCCTCCTACATGCCACTGCTTACTTTCTCTTTTCCCACATCTCTGCTTTGGGAAAAGAAAAAAGAAAAAAGAAAAAAAAGCAGTACCACTGAACTATATTTGGAATAAGATGCACGATAGGCGAGGACTTGTCCAACCAAAAAATCACATTAAAGCACGAACCATCTCAAAACAGTCCCAACCCACCCAAATATTCAGAATCTTTTAACTTTAAGTACAGGAAGAATCATACCATGCTTGGTGATACCACTCAAGTTCCTATAGTTAGGCACGTACTTACTGATCAGCTGGATCAGACCAGGGACAAATGGGACAAATTTTGTCTTCAGCAAAACCAAACAACGAAGATCCTACTAGCATCCTTGAAAGAATAAAGACATTTGCATATTCTTTAACAGGGAAACAACAAGATAAAAGCGTCAATTCAGGCCCAGCAGATAGTTTAGGACTGTTGCTAAGTGAGTAACTTAGGCGAGAGAAGGAATAATCATTTTTACTACTCCATAGCAACTCTGTTTTTTTCCTTAAAATTACACATTTAAGTCCTGTGAATTCTGTAGCCAACATCAAATTCCAAATGAACACATTAACAGAGGGAAGAGTAAGAGTGAAAAAGGGGAAATTCTAGCGCCTTCCTCCAGTCAGCAAATACACGCTAATGATGTCAGGCTGAGACTTACACACACAGGGTTAAGTGACCAACGAATTTTTTGTTGTTGTTTTCTTGAATTGGAAGTTAGCAGGGTAGCAAAGCCATCTGCATCGTGTTTATAACACCATGTACTGCTTGCAATTAGAAGTTGTGGATTTCATCATTAGTTCATTGGTTTAAACACAAATGCATTGGCTGAAATACAGTCATGCTGGGTTTAATAACAGCAATTGTAGAGTGCATTATTTTCGTTCATGTTAGTACTATGAAAACTTGGGGAAAAACTGCTTGGCAGACAAATCCATCCTTTAAACTCAGTGGAGCAAACAACTGACACGTTGGCTCCTTGCCCCTGAATCAAAATATACCCAGAAAGTACATCTGGACCAGTTTCCCAACCGGGCAGTACAGAATATTCTGGGCTAGAGCCCCAATAAACCCCTTCTGGTTGTAGGTCCCCTCCCTTGTTTGAAGAACCTCAACAAGCATCAAGCCAGCCAGCAAGAATGACCTATAAATCATCAGCCCTGTGGACTTGACACACACCTCGAGGGCAAGAGACCAGTTCCAGCGAGTGATCCAGAAAACATAATGTTCTCTCTTCAAAATGAAAACCTGATCCTAAAATGTAATGATTAAGACCATTCCTGGAAGCTGGAGATAGGGGGGTTCAACTCCTTCTGGAGAAAAGGGACTAGAACGCCGCTTTCCTACGGCCTGGGTAAGTACTCTCATTATCAGATTTGCTAGTTTTTTAATACTATAAATATATTATTTTATTAGTGTTTGATAAAAACGGCAATGCATTCAGAACAGAGAAACTATTATCAATTATCAGACAAATTAAAGCTGAAACTAACTGGGAGAAATAACAACTGCATTTCCTAGCAAAATTACAGTTGTGAAAGATAAGCTATAATTGTAAAGTATAAATGCACAGACATCTTCATTAATTGAGCGAGCCTCCTCTAACACTCATAACCAGTAACTTTGCAGTTGCAGCAGGATCTCCACTGAGGAGAAGACGTGAGCTTTCCCAATGTCTCGCAAAGACATCGGGTTATCCTTCACCATACTGCAAAGCACTCAAAACGCGTAGACCAACTTCAGCACAAGAACCCCTCCCTTTTCACACATCTCTTTAAAACCAGAATTGATATTTTAAAGTAACGTAGCTTTGCTGCATCATCTTCCCGTTCAGCCCAGTGCCTGGGGCGCAGTTACTGTGAATCATTCCGTAGAAAAATACAAGCTTGAGCCAGCAAAAGGACCTTAGAAAGACTATCGGTATCTATAGACCTAGAGCCTGACACACCACAGAGTCACCCCAGTATAACTCGATGAGAACAAGCAAATTTACAATAGCATAAAGCTGGAATAATAGTGGTTGAAAGGAACTAAATGGGAATCAGCCTCAAACTGATTAGGGACCATAAAGGCACATGTGGCCTCAATCACGACAACGCTGGGTTTTGAGAACAAAAGCTACTTCTCCCTTTCATAGGGACACTTCTTGAATTACATCCTCCTACGAGACAGGAGACATGCTAGGCCATGATACGCAGATAACCACTAGCCTAGGCAAAAGACTTCCTTCTGCTCTACACTACTTTAATTATCTTAAGCAGGATTTTACAAATAAAAAGCACTACCTCCTAGCCTCTCATTTAAGTCTATTCCACCCGTCACGATATGTTCCAGGGACCACAAACCACATGCCGAATATGCCCTCTGACTTCAGTTCAAATAGCACATGGCTTAAGGGTTTCTGAGTTATTATTTGATAATGCTGAAAGGTATTATAGTGTGTGGTCCATCAAAGGCATCCCAACAGTTCATTCACCCTACAGCGAAGGAAGGCTCCCCATGCTGGTATACTTTTGCCTGCTTGTAATTTGAAAAGGGTGATTTTTAGAGCTGGTTACAATTTAAACCTTCCAACTTGGAGCAGTTTTTGGACAAATAATGTCAACATTCATTAGGGCGGGGAATACGAGAAAAAAATCCATTAAAATTCAGAAAGGTTTAGACAATTGCATTTGCTTTACTGCATATTTGGAGGGCTTCAGCATCCTTATACAAGCGGTATTGCATAGAGTAAATGCAGCATAGTGAACTGAGTTCATAAAAGGAGCACAATTTCATACAGCACCAAATTCATCGCGATGTCTCCTCACACATCAGAAACTTATATTTTCGCCTAATGTGCAAAAGCATTATGTAAATGCATACATTTCCCCACCCATCCTTAATAACTTTTGAACCAACTAGCAGATTTCAAAGATATTTAACAAAGCAGAAGAGATTTCTACGATATTAAATGTCTATCAAGTGTGTGAAAATAGGTAGGTGGGTAGACAAGAAAAGGATGATTACTGCTCCCAGCAAGGGAAAGGTTGCAAAATGGGCTTGTACTTAATGAGACATCGCCGACTTTTTTCCACACTGGAAATGAGAAGTATGATGCTTTTCCCAGTGGTGAGATATTTAATTACAGTTTTGACCTTCTATTCGCTAAAAAATCCAACACAGAAAACCAGAGTCTATGTGTTTTATTACATCTTGTTTGGACAAAACTCCGTGTTTAGATAACAAGGTAACAAGGCAACTTTCCGGTGGTTAAATTGTTAAAATGTGATGGTTGACCTGCAGGTAAAAAGCAAATATGCAGACAAAGAGAAGACAACAGCACCATTTTAATTAAAAAAGAAAAAAAAAAAAAAAAAAAAAAGGAGCACCTGCTAAATTTGATCAGATTTCCTCCCCTCACCCCAAACTGCAGATATAAACAGATGGGGTGCCTCAGGTAAAAGATATCTGGCAGCATGGAAAGATTTCTTCCCACTGCTAATGAATAGATGGATCACATTATCTTAGTAAAGTAAATATGATTTTTGGCCAAAATTTCAGTTGTATTTCATCCTTTTTTTTTTTTCTTCCGTCTCTGAACGGATCAAGCTGGGTTCAAGGTGAATTCATTCGGCACGTTTGCTAGGGTAGATCTGTAGAAAATGATGGATTAAGGGTAAAAAAAAAGAACCCAAACCAACAGCAAACAACCAAATGCCACCGCTGTCACACATTTCATTTGGGTTATTCCTGGAGCCTCACACTTATCATTTGTACTGGGCAAAGACCTCCCGATGCAATTAATTCCTTTTAAAGAATTGCAATGACAAGTAATGCTGAAATTGAGCGCAGAGTTTCACCTTGTCACCCGTGCGGGAGTCCAGGAAGGCTGCACAAAGCTTTCATTCAGAGAACAGGAGGGCTCACATGGACAGAAACACTTTCCAAAACATTCTTAACTGGAATTTTGGTGGAAGGTGTTACACAGCTCCAAATATTTGTTTCTTTGTTTCCATGGGAACAACAGCCCAGTGGTTTAATAATAAAGCAACATCGATCCTCGGAGCTTGAGAGAGTCCCTTGATTTTCATTCTGAGTTGAAGACTTATTTTTCCATGGGTTTCCCTTCTCCCCCACTCCCCAAAACCAGCCGGTTGCAGAGTTTAATGCCCTTTCGGTACCTGGGAGTGGATCCAAATCATTAAAGATGAGTCTTGCAAAACCTGTATGATCCTGCTACATGCTATAAAGCCAAGTGCTGTATCAAACACACTCCAAGAAGTCTGTATTGTAGACTTACCCCATATCAGATCCTTAACAAATGCAATTGTTCAATCACCCTCGCAATGGAGTCTGGAAACTGGGGTGCAAAAAGTCAGCACTTGACCTTTTAATCCTGGTTGCAACAAAGAAAGGAGGAAGTAAAAAGGGGATTATTCACAAGACTTTACTTTAAAATTTTACTCTACCTAATTCAGACCTCCTCTCCAGTCCATAGGAAGAGGAAAACTTCCAGAGACTGATTCAAAATAGAAATTTACTTGAAAAGTTTCTGCAAAAGGTAACTCAGAGTCATCTCTTCATTTACTACACAGGGAACCAGAGACAGTGCCCTCTTTTGTTAGGCACCTAAATTAAGGTTTCAAGTTGGGTTGCATTTACAGTCCCCAGCAACTGCGTGTATTTTTGCTCAAGTTACTGTATCTGAAAGGGAGAGGTTTATTGTATAAAAAAAAAAAATGGAATTATGACACTCAAATCATCAGTGGTTTTGAGACAGAACGATTTATTCCTAATGTGACAACAAGGTATGCTCACGCCTTTATTTCCAAACCTGATGCATGTATCTGACCACGTACAATTCTTATTAGAGTATCTGAGGCTCCAGGGTCATCAGCTGGAAGTGGAGATTCTCAAAACATGGGACAGATGTTCTCCTTGCTTCTCAAAGGGTTTTGGATGTTTAGGTATGTTTCACGCCTTTGCTTCCTCTAAGGATTAGTATCACTAATATTATAAAAAAGCAGGGAAATTGTGGCCCAAGTAATTTTTTTTTTTGCTTCTAGCCACTCTGCTAGAAGCAAACGGTGTGTGACAGGGTACGGAAGAGTATATGGAGAATCTCAGCCCTAGTAAATACTAACCATGCCACTGGAAAATAAATAGAGACTGACAAATTATTGCTGACGTAATCCCTGTGAGAGTGTCTAGACTAAGGGAGTCAAACCTACTGTCCGTAGGCTGAAGCTGGCTCCCTGGAGTCTTTCCACCAGCCTACAGTTCTTGTGCAATCCTCACTGCAATTCAACCGACAGGCACCTGCTTGCTCGTCGTCCGAGAAGGCCAGAGAGTGCAGACAGCGAGGCTGGGAATGAATTCTGCTCCCCAACAGCTGTCTTGTCTTTCACTTCTCTTTCTCTAGCCCAGGAGCAATGCAGGAGTCCCCAAAACATCTACTATCTCTCCATCTCTACACCGGCATCTCCAGATCTAGAGTGCATTTGATTCTCTCAGCCTCCCTCTGTGTTCACAGGTTTAAAAGTGGTTACTTTTCCACAAGCAGTGTCTCCCTTTTGTCTCCTGCCAAGGGAGAAGAGAGAGTGAAGATGCAAAGGAAGATTTTTTTTAAGTGGAGATGAAGAGAAGGGTACTGGGAGAAACCCAGCAAGAGCCAGAAATGACTAATGTGGAGACAAAGGCCCAGAACAATCAAACTTGGAGGAAGAGCTGGAACGGAGACTCCTTCAAGAAGCAGCTCCTGAGGAATGAGAAGTAAAGCAAGAGACAAAGAAATGTTTCATCAAGGCATTTTCTTCTTTAGGCAATGAATTCTCTCTCTCTCTTTTTTTTTTTTTTTAACTTCAAATGAAATCTGTAACATTCAAAAATAAATAAATCTCTCAGCAGTGTGACAGGAGTGCAAAATGTGTCTCTTCACTCATCACCCACAGACTTGAACTGAAATAGTAATTTGGCCCTTGCCAAGGTGTACAGCCACTTAAATAGAAGCGCTGTAAATCAGAAGGTCCCCACAGTCTCTACACAATCAAGAGTTTGAAGGTCACTCAGCATGATGCAACAGTCAGGCATGAAATATATCCGATGAGACCCAGTACTTGTACCTTACTGTCGGGGGGGGGGATCCTATTATCCACCTGCGTTCCTCCACATCTGTCTGGATGGGGCCACAGGAGGCAAGCAGAAGCTGAGAAATGGCTTCAGTGCCCAGTCAGATAGACAACATAGTGTAGTAGCTGAAACACAAAAGGAGCTCCTCCAGTCGGGGTGGAAATGATTACTGCCCTGAGATTTGGCAGACCAAATAGCTGTGGGCAGTTTTGCCATTTCCCTAACATTTAAATCTCTCATCAGGCAGGTGACTTCACTCTTCACGCCAAACAAACAACGCAGTGCTCACGCACAGGAGGGAGGCTCTCGTAGTCATCTCTGTGCCACCACATGAGGAGTACCAAAAAGTAAGGATCCTTCCTTCCCTGCAATGGAAAGCGCCCAGTGCCTGCGGGAACCCAAGGCCTGATCCACCTCCCACTATTTTAATGGCTTCATACGGGGTCAAGGCTCTAAGATCCAGCAAAATGCCGATGATTCAGAGCACCCAGAGCAGCACGTGCAGTGCTGGCAGGGACGGCCGCCAGAGCTGAGCCACAAGGCAAACAGCCTCGGAGTATCCAAAGGGGAGAAAGCCTTTTAGGAATCAAAACCAATTTGTTCTGAGTCTCTGTGGCTCTCACTGTGCCCCCAGGTTTTGTGAGAGGTGGCACAAAATGAAAATCCACGGACGGGTGATGTGCTGGGGACAGTAGTGGCAGTAATTCCTCCCAGAGCCCGCGCTGGTCTCACAACTGCTCGGGGCCCGGAGGGCCTGCTGCGTGCATCGCTGCTGCAGGACACACGGCCTTGCTGCTTTCCAGGCAAGCGGCTAGTGCTGCCAGTTTGATTAAATTACTGTTGCTTCGAGAGGCTTAAGCAAATTATCAAAATGAGCAGAGCAATCAAAACTATTAAACACATGGAATCATTAGGCCTCCTTCAGCTCAGGAGGGAAGAGGCTCTGCTGCTACTCCGAGTCCTGGGAGAGAAGCTCTCGAGCGCTCCGAGGAAATCCAAATAAAGCCAGTTTCCTTGGGGAACTCCCGTCTCATTCTCAGCCCGTCTTTTAGCTCAGTCTCTATTAGTGCTCCCTCACTGGACTCGCAGCCTTTGGCTGAATCCCACCACCTATGTGTTGTTTTCCCAACAGAGGCAAAGCAGCTGCTTTCCCAAGGCCTTAGAAGACCCGTCTGATGCATTGCGCTGCGGTGCTCGGGGCAGAGCAAGGAACACTCCTCACTCCTGGTGACATTACAATAAATCTACACAAACAGAACCAATCTTGGGCTTTTCTTCCAGCCAAACAATGCCTTTTTTTTTTTTTTTTTTTTTAAGTTTCTTTCACCATCTCTAAAAAAAGAGAAAAATAAAGTACGGAGAAGGAAAAGAGAAAAACAAACAAACAGAAAACTTCTGTCAGAAAGCATTCCTTTTGCCAGACAGTGCTAGTTAAAAATCTGATTACTGGAAGCCAGTTTAAAGCCTTGCTTAACTAGAAAATGAAACTACGAAAATATGAATTAGTTTCTTCCCAACCTTCACGGGGCTGTAACTTTCTGCTGGGTGGAACCGTCCTCCCTGCTAGAGCATCCCTGCTGCACGTCTCACCTGCATCTCCCCAGCCCCGTGAAGGATTCACCGTGCTGCTGAGGTAAAACTGCTTTTTCTTTTTTTTAATAGATGCCACTCAGCAAGGAAATGCAGACCTTCCCAGCCATTCTGAGCTTTTTGCCTCCTGTTCACTTCCACATCAAACAGCCCTAAAACTCTCTCAGATTCTCCCAACTCCAAGCAGACACTGTGAGGCTCCAACTTTCTGCCTTGAGACCTCCAGATGAAAGGCAATATTCAAGTGCCAAATACCACAGATTACCAGTGGTCTCCAATATCCTGAAAATATGTTATTTTTAGTATGTGGCTGGCAGAGAAAGGAAGTGTTAAATCTTGGACCAATATCAAATCTGACTGAAAATTAGCAGCCAGAAACATCCTCTTTGATTATTTATTCCACTTGCCCATATCCGAATAGCCCCAGAGGAACAGTAATGATGACAATCACTGGGAAAGCACCTGATGATAGCAGGTTAGTACATAGCCTTTGCCCAGCTCTCCACGTGAAAACATTCTCGAGTTTGTTTCCTGGCTTTTGACGGGCAGCTTTCTGGCACGAGTGGCTCGGTCTGTTAGAAACCTGCCCCTCACGCCTCGCCGCAGCTCCTCCTCTGAAGCACTTGTAGAAGAGCAGAAGGAGACCAGAAGAAAACCCCAGATGAGCCACCTGCAGCTGCCTTCGTTGTTTTCTCAGAGGTCCTTAGGGTTGGAGAGCAGTGAGTGGGGTTGCTTGTATTTACAAACAAAGCACAGCGAGTTCATCACAATTTGTCAGCGCTCCGACAGGCTTCAAGGTCCTTCCTCTCAATACCTGCTAGATTCTTTCTAAATTAAGAAGCGTGATCTGCTGCAGTTTTACCATGTTTTGATCTCAGTGACATTGGCATGGTGCTCCACGTAAATCACTGGGGTGTCTATGGGCGTACAATCAGAAGTCTGCAGGGTGGACAGCCAGAGAGAGGGCCGGTCAAGCAGGACACTGCTCCAGCATCATATTTCTCATTTATTTAATACTAAATCAAAATTCAGTTGTCAACACCACTCCTGCAGCTCTCTGGGCTTGGCCGAGCTGTCAGACAGTAGCCATGCCAATGCCTGCCTCAGCTGTCTCACTCGTCTGATTCCTGCCCCTGGTGTCCGAACCTCACGGGGTGTCCCTCTGCCACCCTAAAGGCAGCAGGGCAGCTTGGCTGCTTGTGTGGCTAACTCATGAGGTCGGTGCAAACTGCATCGGCTCCCGCGGGTCACAACGGGTGGCAACGGGGACGTGCCACAGACGGCTGCATGGAGAATTCACAGATGGACAGGCAATCTCAATTAAACTGTCCTCCCCTCCCATTCTCCTCTGAATTACTGCTCTAAACCCCCTTAATTATCTAAACTCAATTAGCGTTGGAATATTGGAAGCTTCCTGTTCAGACTAATTTCTCTCTCTTCCCTCCTTCAGAGTGTTTGACTTGCATTAGGGAACACTTAGTGCCTGTGGTAAGGGGGACTTCACAAAGGCAGGTCAGGACTTTGGGGTATTCACAATCTGCCCCCGTCCCTCCAGCGTCTGAGAAGCTCACACACTCAGTCTATGCTTATATCAATCCAGACGAAATTTCGGTATCTCTGACTTCTTTTTAATACCTTAAGCCAAACATTTTTGTTGCTAGTACCTACTATCATCCACTGCAGCTATTTTCACCCCTGAAGATTTCCATATGCACTTTCCAAAATGATTTGCAAAGCAGTAATTTTCTATTATCACTATTATTATTCCCGGGAACAAAACCCATGGTGTTCGTTCCGACAAAAAAAGCACATCGGTGGCAAAGCAGATAGTAAGACACGACAATAGAAGGAAGCAGTTAAAAGATCCCCTTTTGTTTCAATGATGTGACTTCTTTGTACAGACTGAACTTGCACATTTTCATTCAAAGGGCATCAATTCCTGAATTTTGAAGACTCCTACTACCAGCCTCTGCAATGACGGAGACCCACGTCAAGACTTCTCTCAATGTCTTTCTTTCATTTTCTATTACAGCTTTGTAAGAAACTTCAGTTATAAACTCTGTGCCTCTCCTGAGATGCGAGGATCTCATTCTCTCACCAAAACATATGAATATAGGGCCTTTGGAGGTGGGCAGCCCATAGGATAAGGACCCCAGCAAACAAGGTTGTTGGCAGACCCAACACCTCCAGGATTGCCTAGAAGTTATTTGATTGTTTGTCTAAAGAGCTTGACAAAAGGTAGTGTCTGTTCTTCCAGGAGAGCCTTAAAGAAAAAAAATCTTTTTGGCTGCAAACACAGCACATGTACCTCTCATCTTCATTATTTTGATTTGATCCAATTTGTAGATACAACTGAGCAAAACTTGAACTGTAAGTTGACAATAATCTATTTCGCAGGCAAACTCTCAAGGACAGGAAACCAAAGCACAGAAAGATTAAATGAATTGCCTGAGATTAAGAAAGAAATCTCTGAGCAAGCTAGAACTGAACCCAGTCCGAGTCCCAGTTCAGCACACAGACCACAAAGCAGTGCTCAGTGCCTATGCGATGGGTGCTGGGCGGTGTTGGGGCGCACGTGGCTTCATGGAGAGCTCCAGCAGGCAGCCAGGTATCCCTGGCCGAGGTGCAGGATTATGTTTCTCGTTAAATGCTTAAGAGCAACTTTTCTCTCCAGCACCATCCACAAGCATGCAGTTGTTCTGGTCCAGAACTGGCTGGAAAACAAGAATTCTGTTTTGCAATATTTTTTGAGGTTTTAGCATTTCGTTTTATTCTTGTGTTGGGATAATACTGACATTGAAAAATGAAAATCTTCTTTGCAAAAGCCAAAGAGAGAAGTCAGTAAACGTTTAAGAAGAGATGCAAACATTTCCCTCTCAAATCCCTTAGAAGTGCTCTTATTGGGAATGCCACATATCTGTATGCTCAAATCGCACGATCTTGCAGTCTTTTCCCTCCAGAAGTTTTATCTCAGAGTGAAGAAAGTTTACAAGATACAAGTTTCTTTGCAACGAATACATTTCCACCAACAGTTCTTTTATTAGCAAGACATTTATTTCCCAGCTTTAGAGTAAGATTTTCTTTAGGTATATAACTTCCCAAAGAGGAGACAATAAACCAAATGCAAGTCCCAGGCCTCAAAATGCAGCTGATCATTTTGCATAGTCTATACCTGACAAAGTCTTGAAGGCAGGCCTACTAGAGTGGAATGTCTCATTTATCTCTACAGGTCACTTTAATTAAGCTTGTAATTTGTTGTATAATTTTTAGGCTGCAATCTAAAACACATTCTTCATATGAACCAGGCAATGGCATAACTCTTCTTTCAGGTGAGCATCAATCCATTGCTGTGTCTACTTCACCCTACACAGGCAATCTTTGCTCAGGGTTCAGAAGAAGCAACTTCAGTTCACAGCACAGGTACGTTCTCCCCTTCCAAAACACCCAGTTGGACTCCAGTAGCTACTGCTGGCAGTGCTGGGTTGTCTTTTTATCAGGGCGATTTCTGTAGTGCCAAATTTGTATAGCCTTACTGCCTGGTCCTACAGCTTCCAGAAATGTTTACTCTAGCTAAAATAGTATTGTTTATGCAAACTATAAAAACTTGTGCTCACTGATTGTTTCAGCACCCAGACAGGGACAAAAAACCTTTTGGCTTGACTCAGGAACAAGCCTTCTTCGTTCAACAGTAAAGCATTCTGGAAGAGACTAAGGGAAAGCTAAAGCTGTATAAAACGAAGTTATTCTAACAGCTTGTAAAGCCAGATGAGAGTCATTACATTGTTTATGTACATGAGGGTACCGGGATAGACTGGACTGGATGATTTACCCAAGATCAAACAATGAGTCAGTGACACAGTTTTCTGCTGTCCAGTGAAAACACGGATGTACAGTAAGCTGAAAAGAATTCACTTATTCCCCATATCAAAAGGATAAATGAGAGTGTGTTCCCTCTCCTATCTGAGTCTGTGGTTCCAATAAGCATTGATAGAACTGACTTTGGCAAGCAGGAAATTAGCTGCACTAGTCGCATATGCAGGGCATTTGCTGAAAACAAAAATCTTGAGTTACTCAATTAACAACTCTTCTCGCTCGCCGAAGCCCCAGGCCTATCTAACACAGCGGCAATTTACACCTTGATGCTTTCTTGAGAAGGATGCAACCCACTGAGTGTCCAAAGCACCGCATGCCCAGTCAGGACATTGTGCAATGCCAGGAGTCTTGCCTCATGTCTGCCTTTAAATTGCACGAACTCAGTTGCTCAGTTTCAGTCAACGTCAACTTAGATGGTGGGATTTTGAGTTGTTGGTGGATCTGATTTTACCGGACTGATAGGATCAACGAGGAGCAGGAACAATTCAGCTGAAGGCTTGTCAACCCTCAGAATGCCCTGAAGTGGGCCATATCCTGCCATAAATATTTGCACAAAAATCCTGCTGACCTCAGTGGTGGTTCTCAGTACAAAATGACGGCAGGATGTGGTCACAGCGATCTTTCTAATAATAGGTTTTCCATTGAGATCAATGGACATTGGGCCTCATTTCGTTGCCAAAGCTTGGTTCTGAGCTCTAAAGAGAGACATTGTTTTCCTGCAGCAGGGAGCACACAATTGCCAAATTTACTTCTGGCAAAGGCCGAGGGTTATTTTTAATGCTGAATAGCACCAAAAATGTCTGATGTTAATTAGGAGAGTGTCTTCCTTCTGCGTACCTCAAAAAATCTTCCAATGCTGCTGTTGGAATACACACAGACAACATGAACATACACATGCTTAAAGTCAGATATAAAATAAGCTAAAACCACTTCCCATTTACCTGAATGCAATTCTAAGGAGAGTTTCCCATGGATGGAAGTAGCAGGTGCTTGGCTCTTCAGAAAAATTCTGTCAATTTAAGGTAGGTGTTGAGGCCCCAGAACTGCAGGTAGGTTCTCAGAGGCACATTCCTGAGTCAGTAGGTAGCACCCTTCACTCCATTTTTCCTGAGCCAATCCCTCCCGCGGTGTTCATTACTGCTTTGATGCCTATGTGCAGAAATCCTTATCTTCAGGATGCTAAGGGATGACTGCATGTTTTCCAGTGTTTTATTCTTTATCTCAGTTCAACTTTAACTGATTTCAATCTCGTGATTCTGCCATAAAGATAAGAAGCAGCCTGCCAGGGAAGTGAGCATTTCACAGGTTAACAGCACAACTTTTTCTAAAGAGGAAGCAGGTTTGTTTTCTGCCTTATTTTCTGGAAAATGTTAAAACAATAAAATGAATGAGAAGCAGTGGAGAACAAGTTGTAAAGAAGCTAATTTCCTGCTCACAGCAGCTCTGATAAATTTCAATCTTGGATGACAGGGGCTGTGGAGGGAGAGGGGAGGGGCAGCTCTTCCTGGAAAGCCAGACAGGATAGGATTGATTTGAGAGCCAGACAGGATAGGATTGATTTGAGACATCTTCGTTGCCAGAACAGCCGGTATTGGCTAATCATCAGAAAACAGACTTCAACCTACAGGAAGCAGCGAGCAATGAAGACGTCTGAATCAAACCTTCAGGTTCCAAATGTGTAAATGAACAAAATAATAACACACACACACACACACACAAAAAAAAAAAAAATAAAAAAAAAAAAATCCCTCACTCGCACACCAGCCTTCCTGCAGACTGACAAATGCCAAAGGAAGTGCCAGTGCCCTGACTAACACAAGAATCCTGAAACGCTGCAGGCTCTGGTGCCAGCAGCGGCAGCACCGGCACCCGGTTAAAAGTGGGTGGCTGCCTGACACGGCTGCTGCCGGATGGAGCGGACAGCTCAGCATGAATCACAGGGCAAAGGATTCCTGCAGTCCGGGAGGAATTGGTACACAGGCTGCCTGCTGCTTGCAGATTTGTTGTGTTTCTTTTTTTTTTTTTTTTTTTTTTTTAATACTCCTGACTTTAAGAGACCAGCCGTTTCCTTCCTGATGTGCTCTGTGGGCGTGCAGCCGGCAGATGACTCCTCACTGATGGCACCGTGTGTATGTGAGCGAGAGCATGGACGTGGTGGCGAGGGGTGGCAGGCTGAAAATCCCCCAGGGACTGAGCTCTGCCGGGTAACCCACACAGCCACAGCTCTGACCGGCTACTGGCAGGGCAGACCTGCTGCCACTGCCCTCCCCAGGGGACCGCGATGTGCGTACACACACACACACACACACACAAGGCTACGCCAGGTGAATCACACAGCACGCTGAAGTATTTCGGAAATCCTCCCTGGAAGGGGAAATCTCTGCATCTCCCTTGCTGCAAGCCTGGGAGCAGGGCAGAGGGTAACAGAGCTTTCTTATGCCCCTCCAAAGATCCCGGGAGCTCCCTAATTAGGGTTACAGACGAAGCTGGCTTTGGTTTACTGACTCCTCTTGCCCCATAACAGGGAGGGGGAAATACTTCTGTTAGTCTGGCAGTGTATCTTCACTCCCATCTCTGTACGTCTGAGAACTATTCAAACCAAGCTATCTGGAGTCTGGGGAACCTGCTGAAATGATTCTTGCTGCCCATTCAGCCTCCTGTTCTCTCTATGCACCCCAGGCCACCTGTTTTAAAAGGTAAGATTAACGTGATAACAGGCTATCATCGCTAAATATATTGAGAGGGAAAATACTGATCCCACTCTCAAGATATAAGACCACCATCGTGGAAATGTTAAGTCCAAAAGACTTGTATTTCAACTCTGTTCGCTGCTAATTATCTCTTGACGTGTTCCTTTAGATACATTTTGGTTTGCACTTTTCATACTGCAGCTCTCCTAAACACATCAGAAAAAGGCAGACTGAAAACAGCCAAAGGAAAAGTGGTTTTTAATCAGGTGTAGACAGATCCAGTACTACTGACACCAGCTGAGTCTCTGCACTTACTTGAGGGGGTATATAACATTTCCATCACCCACTGGCTGGCTACTCTGAGAAGCAACTGCTTCCAAAGGAAGCCTCTTACGTGTGCTACAGGACTGCCTGTTTGGAGAGAAGAAACAAGACTAAACCTAACAGAAAAGACAACGCAAGAAGGAAGGTACAGTCAAGCTGGCACCCAGTATCCAGAAAGCAAGAAAGCCACGCTTCAGCCAGATCCTGCTCTTTCCGAGCAGATCCTGCTCTTTCCCATTAGTGTTAGAGCTATCTTGTCCAGTTTGTCTTTCTTCCTACTTTTATCTTCCTTCTCTCCCACCAACAGGCTTGATTTTCTCCATGCTGTTTTCGTTTATCAGTCCTTTTCTTTCTGTTCCCATACTCGTCTCCTCACAGTTTCAAAAGGCACTTGCCAAAGTTCCAAACCAATGCTCAATCTTCACTCCCTGCGGCTTGCCAGCCAACTCCAGCACTTCCAATCAAGCTCTTCTGGAAATCCTGTCATCCCTTGGCTTAGAGGATTCCTTCCTTTAACGATTCCTCTCACCCCACTCCGATCACTCTGTGCACGTGCTCTAATGGGGAACATCTATCGCCTTTCTGGTTTTCACCTTTTATGGGCCTCTCAGTTCCCTTCTCTTCTACCCAGAGACAAAGCAGGAAATAAATCTCATCTACAGCCACAAAAAAATAGAACTAAAGATAAAAATAAAAATAAAAATAAAAATAAATACAGCATCTTTAAGCAGTCAGAAATCCCTCTGCACTCCAGACCTATCCCTGCATCCAAAATGAAATCTAGGTAAAGATGAGTAGAGAGAAAGGCGTTACTTCAACCCAACTTCAAGATCTACCCACTACAAACACAGGTGCAAAGAGCACCAGGAGGTTAGATGTGGCTTTCAACTAACAAAAAGGAGTATGATGTTCAAAGAAGACAGCATTATCAGCTGCTGGGAACCAACTAGAGACGTGCCCAGTGCAAATTATCGGCCCTACTCTTAACTGATTAAATCTCACCTCTACAATTTTGTAATTGAAATGCTGACACCTGTGCTTCTGACAGCAGTCTAATTGCCCCCTACAGGAATCGTTTACCAATGGGACACCTTTCTACTACAAAAAGCTTGGCACTCAGAGAAATTACCCAGTAACCTGACAGTGGCACCAGAGGCAGCCAATGTCCCCCTTACTCTCATTCTCACCTTTATGCCACTCACTTAATGAAACAGTCTGCAACGCACACTGCTCTTTGTACTCATGTTTAGCACGACAATCAGGTCCAGCAACAGCAGCAAGTTCATATATTTACTTTGGGAAGGGGTGAAGGAACAAGTCCTGGTTATGGCACCCCACATTTGGTCAGGATCCTGCTTGGCTCACAGAGTGTCAATACTGATAAACTTCCTGGTCTTGCCTGTTCAGCCCGGCTGTGCAATGGCTCCTGGATCCATCCCGTGTGGGTAGCTGTGGGTAGGGGAAAGTTCATGGCGAAGTGCTCACTGCTAACAGAAAAATGGTTTGCAAATGAGTTGCTATAATCTCAAAGAAGCGTCTCTATTGCCTGCAATTTTTCACGGTTCCATTGTAGTCTTTAACAGGTGGCTCATTTCCTCTATATAGTTCTGATTTTGTTGACAGCAGACCATGCTGCATCTTTGTGGGGTGACAATATATCATTCTTTCCACCCACACTATTTTTCCTTCTGCCCAAATCACACAAAGACGTTGATTGATCAAGGATCCAGTCACTTATGGACAGAAAAACCTGGTGGTAATTTAAATGCAACAGACTAAACAAAATAAAATGAAAATTCTTCACACCTATATTTCCAGAAGATCTGAAATTTCACCAATTTTAATGTGCTTCAGGAGATTAAGTCCTTACATAACATCATATAAACAATTCTCATCCCGTTTTTGTGGTTTCAAGACTATAGTACTCGTATCCTCAGAAGTATCACTTAACTTTATCTCCACACCTAAAATGATTCAGCCTTTGAAAAAATAGTTTTGATCTGAGTTCATCTGACATTTCCAAATTTCGTACAAGAGGCTGAAAGAGAGTACTGGCATTTACAACAAAACCACAGCCTGGTAGCTCCACAAACCACTCCTCCGGTTTCTTAGACCCGCTTGCCTTCCGTGGACCACCGCTTCAAGCCTGAGCTTTGCTGACTGACTTCGCAATTTGTTCCTGGTATCATGTGACGAGTTTTTGAAGCTCACATGTGTAATTGGGCATTTGCTGCTAGTATGAAAGGGGAAAAAAAAATAAAAAAATATAGTAGAACATGAGGTTCCAATTGTCTGAAAAACAGAAACATCTGTTGTAGTCATGAGCAGTTGATTAGTGGAGTTCATTTCTAGGGTAAGGCTTCAGTAGATCAGCTCTTCTATCTAAGTATGTCATTGTAGTCACTGGAAGCATTACAAAGAGTTACAAAGAATAAGCAGCAGAGATATAAACAATTTGTTAGGGTGCTAGTATTCTTAAAAGCCAACTATAATGCGTCGGTCTTCAGCACTTATTCAGTGCTTTCCATGATATCAGCATGTGAAATTAATAACTGTACCTAAACCTTGCTTTTATCCACAACAGCCAAACATCTGCCAGCCTTGCAGTTACAAACCTATACTATTTTTGAAGCTTATAACTGGAGACGGCAAAAGTTCTTTCTAAAGATAAAACACAACATACAAGCTGTCAGTCTAAGCACAAAATAATCAAACCAAGTTGGGCTCTGTCTGCCAGTCAAGACAATGACAAAAACATCAGTTGTTTTTTTGAGATGCTGCCTGGATTTCAAGCCAAAGCTTTTCCAGCTCATTACACTAACATAAGGATTAACACCTTGAAACATTTGTGCAAAAAGCAGGGGTTAATCAGAAATGCTAATTCAGCCCAGGTGCACCGTACAGCTTCAGTGGTATGGGCTAGATGGCTGAGCTGTATGCACTACTTTAATTAAGGTTGTTGCAAACCTGTGCTCACAACACCACAAGCCTTGGCACCCAGGAGGACAAGAAGCCAGTAGGAAGAGGATGTCTTTAAGGTTAAGCCTCTCCTTCATTAGCCTGAACATCTAACTGAAGGTTCAGGAGGAACCCCAGCTTTAGCCCTTGTTCAGTTCCTGCTGTCAGTGGCCTGACCTAACCTCCAAATTTCCCAGTTCTCCATCTGCATCCAGCTGTCACCTCCTGGATATTCCTCACCCAGGAACAGGGCACTGTTACATTAAAAATAACAGCTAGAGCCCAGTAACACTTTTCCTCTTGACTTTACAGACTATTCTGTTTTTTATCAAAAATATAAAATAACAAATACAAAATAACTTACAAGATTGGTGGGTTTTGTCTTCAGGTATATAATTTCATCCAACGTGCTGTGCAACCCTGGCATGGCTCTTGGAAGACTGTTTAATTTTATAGCAATGAAAAGGTGTTCCCCTTTTATCACGAAGGGCAAACTTCCAAGACAACTGAGGTATCTAAGAAAATGGTAGTTCCTGAGGGACAGACAGGGTTTTCAGTTACCACCTGAAGGGAGAAGAAACTCTTCACACCTTTTAAAATAAAAATCGGATACGATTGTGTTTTCTGTGAAGAATGTGTGCCTGATTTCTCTTCCCTGACCTCACAATCACCTGAAAGCGCTGTTCTTGAGATGCCAGTGAAAGCAAAGATGACCACAGCCTCTAGACGACGCATCTGATCCTGCTTCTGATCATGTGTGTACCTGACTTCTGAACCTTCATACTGCAGTGTGTGGTGAGCCTCTGTGGAGCGAGCAAAGTCCAAGCCTCACCCTAGTCTGGCTTTTCTAAGTACACACGTAGTGCATGGAGTGTGCCCCTTTCTGAGAGTCAGAGGCCAACTGTTTCATCCAGGAGACTTATGCTGACCCCAAAAAGTTCCCTGTAACTTCCACACATCCTTCCCTGGAAGCCCACCTGGAGAAGCACCCAGCTCACTGTTTAATCCTGGTGGGTCACTGGCTCTTCATCCATGCTACGAACCTCTCTGGAAAAGGCACACTCATTTCTTTTCCCTGATAGCCTGAGACTTCCTGTGTGAGGTTTCCCCTCTGTTTCTCCCACAAACCTTTGTACAGCTCCTTCATGGTACACCTGAACTGTCTCTTAACAACCTAAACTGAACTCACTGGATGCAAGTCAGAATGAATGAGCAAACAAAAAATGGCCCCAAACCTGCACATGCACTATGCCAAATAATCTGGTCCAGGCCACAAACTGCTTTACCATGAACAATCAACTCTGCTAATAGAAAGAGCTCTCACCTGGCTATCTCGACATAAAATGAAGTGCATCCACATGTCCTAGTCACTCCTGTCAGTTCTGGAGACTTCCACTCCCTGGGTAAGTGCCACCTTTTGCCCAAAACTGCAAGCACTTTGGTGGATTGCCATTAAGATGTAATGATAGCCTTCGTTGCTGCAAACACATTTCATGATACAAAACTTCCATTGCATCAGCTTCCTAATATCATAAAATTAATTCAAATTTGTATCTAAGACCTAAGTTCCCAAAATTATTGCTGCTGCCACACCTCTAGCTCCGTGAGTAAGACGACAGGACAAGTTCTCAGCAAGAAATAAGGGCCTGGATGGAGGAGCTCTGGCGAGCCACAACGTTACCAGAAGCCCTGGGGACTCAGGTATTAGTTTTCCCTCTGCCATGATTTACACACAACAGAAACCTCTAAACCATCGGATCACCTGTGAATGAGCTGTGGTACAGCTCTGTGCACCTTTGTACTGGGGATGGAAGAAGATGGACTTAAACAGTGGAAAGATAATGAAGTGGGGGACGAAGCTCTGCCCTTCCTCCACATCTCCTGTTGTGCACACTCAGTCTTTCAGACTTGCTACCAGCACAGGGCCACTGCTAGCACTGTTATAGGAAACGTCCAAGCTTTTAATGAGCAGTGGTTTGGGGATTTATCTCATGAGTGGGCTTAGGAAAGATCAACAATAGCAACGCTCAACCTCCAGCATCTGCCTCATCTTCTCTGCCTTCTCTTCCTGAGAAGAGACAGAAACAGCTCCTGTGGGAGGCTTTAAGCTAGACGGGGCAAGGTGAAAGCACAGAGACCTTCCAGCGCTGAAAAAGCCTGCACGGAGCCTGGAGAGCAGAGGAGGGACGGCTTGGTTTCGGTGTCTGTATCCGTTATGAGTAAGGCAGCGGTGCCCTGACAAGAAGGCCTGAAGAAACTGAGGTGTGGCAGCTCCTCGACGCAGCCGGAGAGGGAGCAGCAGCCGACGTAGCAGGTTTCCTCTAGGATGGGCTGGAGTAAGAGCGAGGGCAGGAGGTTCCTGTGCTGATTCGAGACGGGCTCCAGCCTGTGCCAGAGCTGGGTGACTCACAGCAGGAGGAAAAAAAAAAAAAAAAAAAAAAAAAAGAGGCAAGAGTTGGCAACCTGGGCTGTCTCACACAGTAGTAGATTTTGTTCTCCACAGGATAACCGAGGCCTTTGTGGCATGTGGTCAGACCCTGCAGTAAAGGACAGCTTTCCTTGTCACTCTCTGGTCTCCTTAACAGCAGCAGAACGTATCACTTAACTCACACCACATACAGCCGTAAGAGGGCTTCGAGTCCTGATTCTCCCTTGCTCCAGCTGCCCAAACAACAGGTAGCAAGCAGAGCGTGGAGAAGTGATGCTGCTGGGACTCGGAGCCTCCTTCTCTTCCCAGATCCCAGCAGCAGCTGGACCTGCCCGGCCCCAGAAGCTGGCAATATCCTCCCGGGACAGGACGTCGCTCCCACACAGCACGGAGAAACCAGGGCTGTGACTCACGTGTGGAACCACTTCCTTGGAACAGCTGTAATGGCTCCCATTTCCTGCTCGCTACCCTACCCAATTTTTAAGGTTCCCATCCTCACCACAAGAAGCGAAGAGCTTGCACAACAGCTGCTGGTCTGCTGTAGCTTGCAGCGAAGCACTGCAAGTTCTGTCTGGCTACTGCCTTTAAAAGCTGTGCTGTCAACTGCAGGGAAGACAACTGAAGGTGGGACAAGAGAAAGCTGCACCCGCTTCTTCTAACCAGAGCCCTAGGAAATGCCATCTGCCTTTTGGTGAACTCTGTTACTATCAACATAGTTTGCTTTTAGGGCCTGTGGAAAAAATAATAATAATAATCAAATCCCCAGTGTCTTTTGTAGTTATTAGAGTAACTACAATCTCACCAAGAATGCTTTACAGGAACTGGCTGTGATTACAGAATATCTTTCTCCTTCCATGAAGTGTATTAAGCACCCTGACACTATTTTATTACTTTGCTTCTTGCAACACAAATGGTATAAAAATTGTACAACCTGAAGAATACAGAGAGGACATCTCACGCCGGGAGATGACATATCATGTTTTCCCTCCTCACCTAAGTGAATCCTGAAGCCATGATGTTTAAAAATGGCCAAATCACATACTGCTGAGTTTTCAATAGGCTAAATCAAATATTCCCAATGAAGCCTTATAAAAAAAAGTGGAAAATACACGCATGGTCCAGCTCCTGCAACACATCGCTGAACACCCTCTGGCCACCGCTGCCTCGTGAGCAAAGTGCCACACTTATTTAAGTAACCATGTTTAAAGGATACTGTGTGACAACACTAACAAGTAAACCAAGCTGTGATGGCTGATTCTAAATTCTGTAAGTTTGGTTTTCGTAAGTGGCTATGACATTGACAGATTGAATATGTGAGCTTGCCTTGTTTATATCAAAATATACTTAAAATGAAAGTGTATTTGCTTACTGACCAACTACACTAACACTAAAATGTTAGCTTTACATGAACTACGTAGAGCCCATCCCTGGAAGTAATAAACTATCCATTAAAGTTTCCTCACCTATTTAGTGACGTTTCCTGATAAAGTCCCATTTACAAGTGCAGATTACGTTTAATATGCATGGCTATAACGACATTAGCTTGTACTAAAGTGTGCTTTATCCTGGGTTACTGGAATTGTCCTTGAACTCCTCATGTGGGTAAAGGGTAAATTCAGATACCTTTAGTCACTTTTTTTCCACAAGTCTTATGGAATCAACTGAAGATTATTAAAGAATGAACAAAAAGCTGAGGCTGCATACAGAGCTAAAACAAGGGATACAATCTGGCAGTGGAAATTCAGAGCACCTGTGTGACTGAAAGTACTCCTGCTTTTCTAAGTATCCCCTTCAAAACATTCAAATGTTTTAGCTGCTTTGTCAGTAAGGTTAAAACAGTATAATCTCCTAAGGTGGTTAGATTTATATTGTCTGAAATGTGATTCTACGATTCTGTTTAATTCACGTACTGGAAGGAGAATATGTCCTTGATGTGACTGTGTACACACAAAGAACGCAGTTGGAACAGTCTATAAAAAATATTAACATCACTAAAACTGACAGAGGCGCTTTGCTACAAATTTGTACATAAACACGGACTAGTGAGAGCCCCATGCAGAGCTCCTACATTGTGGGCTAAGAAAAGCAACACAATCACAGGTTGAGAATGGCACCACTGAGTGTGAGATGGGGGTTGTTAACTCAGGTTGACTGTGGGTCAGTTGTGTTAAAGTGCTTTATGGACATAAAGAACTTTTCCAAAATTCAAAAAAAAATCTAAAATTTTCTAAAACATCCAAGACCACGACAGTTTGGTTTGCCTTAACAATGCTGTATGGGAGACAAGCCACTCTGCACCAAAAATTGCTTTTCACTTTAAAAAGTACATGCATGCACTTTCTGAAGTCAGACTCACTGCTGTGCTGCTGGCAGTCCTCTCACCAGCATTTCATGCGTGCATTTTCCCAACAGGACACACTCTCCAAACTCTGGGTCATAAAACCTGACACGGGGTGTACATAGGGACCACTACCACCAGACAGCTCCGAACCTGCAGTTGGAAATGTGTTTTGTTGTTTTTTTTTTTTCTTCCAAATTATCAAATTCCATAGCTATTAGTCAGATGTGCCACCTCTCACCTCGTACCAGAGCTGCAGACAATCGCCCTCTTCCTTATTGCCTGATCAATGATTCTGTCTGATCACCTCCTTCCTTATCGTCTGGTCTTTCTTCCTACATATCTCATTGACCACCAGTCAAATATGCAAATAACACAAGTTTTACCATGTTTTACATGACAGACATATTAAAAGTACCAGCAGATATAAAAACAACATTAGAAATCATAGAGTAATCACTTGTAACAATGTGCATTAAATGCATGCAAGGCATTGTCACTACCTTTATCCAGCCCATCAGTACTGTTAACCTCACCTACTTAATCCACAGGAACACACCTAGCTCTGGTGCAAAAGGAAAATGAGGTAGGAAACACCTCGTGATCTCAGAAAAAGAGAAGACAGGGACGGAACAACAGAATCAAAGAAAAGCAGCATTTCACCCTTGTAACTGCGGAATCCGGTTTTGTAATAATAATTGTTTGCGCGCCTGACTTCCTTTAACACCTGTGACCCTGCTTGTCCCAGCCTCGCTGCCTGCTGGAAACTTGGCAAAAGACGAGAGAAGAGATATTAGGGAACCAGCGCGACATCCTGAGAGGGGCCATAAAGTCCAAAGGTTGCACAGAATTGCCAGGAGCAGTCTGATAAACTAAGGAAGCATGTGGCTCTGAGGAGACACACTGCTGTGCCCGAGTACATTATGTCCAGCCTCTGCGGGCTGCACCCAACGTCTCGCACGCTCGAAAGAGCACGGTAAGCAGGGACCTCTCTCGCTGGCCTTTCCCAACCAACCCCATTGGAAAAGATGTATTTAAGCCCCTTTCTGAAATGAGTATCTGACCACCGAGTGCACTGCACATGCCAGAATTTCACAGATCTTAAATTTGAAAGACATTCCCCATCATTTTTCCAAATTAACCAAGGGTGATTTGTTAATTTAACAAAAAGAAAAAAAAAATCCTATGTAAATCCCCTTCTGAATTAGCATATTCAAGCCTTTCCAAAATCTGGCTCTGGGAAGGAACTTGTCCTTAAAAATCTATCAGACTGTAACTAAGCTTGTAACTTGACATGTGAAATAAATAAACCAATAATCAGATCCTTCAGAAATGCTCAATTAAACCTGTAGAAATTTCTAATAAAATGCTTAGCATTCAAAGAGCTTTTCTTTGGGAGGAGAGTACAGCAGCTACGGTTTCATGTTAAGAGGAGTATGGGGCATTTATAACCAAGCTTTTTGCCCCTCTTTCCTATCCACCGCTGGCTTAGTTCTGCTAACACAACTTTTTGTGAAGCCGCGCTGTGGAGCTGAGCAGAAAACTCTTTTCTGGCTGTGGGAAGAAATCAAACCAAGAACACAGCATGGCCCCTGCAAAGAACTGCGCGAGCACAGGCGAAGAGGCAGCGCAGGAATGGCAGCCAGGGGAGGGAGGAAAAAGGACATGAATTGCTCTGGGCTCATATTGCTGCTGACTACTTTCTATTATAAAACCATAACCTAATACGCTTTCAAGACTAGGGCTCTGAAGTGCCTGGCATGGCGCACCTCCTTCCCTGGGCAGAACCCTACGGGGCTCCATAGCAGCGCAGCACCGTGCCTGTGCGGGGCGGCAGGCTCAGCCACCAGGCTCTGTTACGCTTTCCACTCTTCATAAACAGGAGGATAACCCCAGCAGGGCTTGTAAACGCTGTCCTTCCTCAAGAAGCAGCAGCAAACCCCCCAAGCAGGGCTCTCCGTGTAAGCGAAACGCCTGCCCCGGGAGGGCTGCCCTCCCCGGGGAGCTCAGCTGTGGGAAGCGGGAGCGAGGAACTGCCTTTTTAGGACTCTGGCTGAGCAAAGCCAGCAGGCAGCAGGGCTCCCGCAGCAGCTCCCGAGCCTTTTAAGGAGAAACCCAGGTATTTCGAGGCTTTCAGGAGCCGGGCCAGCCCTGCAGCAAGGTGAGGCGAGGCGAGGCCCGCCACAGGCCTGAGGGACCCTCGGCCGCGGCCACCCTCATGCTGGCTTCAGGGCGACAGCCCCGCGCCGCCGGCCTGTGAGCACTTCCAATAGGCCTTATTAGGAAGTCAAGGAGCCTCATTAATCGTTTTCCTATCTGTAAAAGCCAGATGGTTTGTGGGTGAACCGTACTTGATTTTAATGTGACATTTCAAAGGCGTTCGAGGCGACGTTTTGGAGCGCGAGCCCCTGATGGCAGGCATCTTGTTAACTGCCTGAGTAACAGGGCAGATTTTCAGAGGTGGGGAGCAACTGGATTTTCTGGAGACTTCAACAGAAGGGGCACGACACTCAGAGCCTCCGAAATCCAATTTATTTAAGTAAATTTTAGGAACACACATGATTGAGCCTCCTCCCCACTTGACTAAAAATTAAGAGCGCTGGACGGAAAGCAAAGAGATTTTAGCCTTATTGATCTCAAATTATATTACTTTGTTTTGCTCTCCAGACAGATAAAACATGTAATTAAAAGCAATCTACTTCACACCAAATCCATCTATACAGGACATCTGGGTAAGCACCCTGACCATGAATTGTGATGGTAGGAATATTCCTACCACCCAGGAATAAACACAGCATCCTAGTTTTGAACAGGAAATAGCAAAGTGGAATTCTAGGGATTACCCCTACATTTTGCCATCTTAGTTTCTCAAAGTTAATCTTTGACAACTGCCTGGCTTAAAATGCTTAGCAGTGTAATTTTTAATCAAATTTAGCGAATTTTAACCCAGAGACATCCGAATGATTTGATACTTCTGGTCTGTACCACATTTTAAATCCACAGATGACAAGCACCTGCTCTACATCACGAACTATTGCCATCATTAGTGCCTTCAGGTAATAACCTCAGCAGGGAGACCAAAACTTTGATTAATCTTGCCACATCCCACTTGCAACATATTGGGAAGAAAACATGGGTGAAGTACTAATTACACATGGATAATCACAGGGCATCGGTTTCTAGGATTCTTTACATGATTCTTTACATCAGGAGAAACAAGTACACAGAAAACAGGAACAGTTGCATTAAACAACTGAAAAATATCTACATAGACGACAAACTTATTCAGTATGAGCTGAACCATTGTGTAGGACTTACCCCAGTTGCTGATGGGGCTGGGATT
Source organism: Aythya marila (assembly GCF_965140915.1). Lineage (NCBI taxonomy): Eukaryota > Metazoa > Chordata > Aves > Anseriformes > Anatidae > Aythya > Aythya marila. The sequence continues at coordinate 28,808,480 of NC_139049.1, read as the reverse complement.
TCATTTCTACAGCTCCAAAGGAGCACTATGGTAGGACTATTTTCATAAAAGGAATAAAAGCTTTGACACTGGGTTTCATATTGTAAATTTCTCCTTTAAAATAACTTGCTTGCCAAAGCAGTTCAGCTGCCAGAAAGGGAGAAAAGCAGGCAAACTATTCCCTTAAAAGCAATGAGTGTGCTGCGCTGCGCAGGTACATGAGGCATTGCTCCAGAACTGGGGAACATTGGCTCATTAGGAGCAATTAAAAAAACTCTGAGGGGATTTTAAAAACAACAACTTCCAAAAACAAAACATGCATATATACCACATGCATTTGTTTATGCAGCTGTAATGAGTGATGAAATCCATTTATGAGCTGAAGTCACAAGATTCTAAGCAGGTCTTTGTTTAATCTCAGTAAGTCATGACATTTCCCCACTACTTATAATAATGTGATTTGGATCAACATTTTCAAACTTATGCACCTGGTTTTTAACAGTGCTTACCGATTGCACTTCTCATCTGCTTCACTGGAGACTGAACAGCCAGTCTACTTCTGACCCACCACTTCGATGAAGCATCCTAAACACAGACACAGAAACTTTGTTTTAGCTTAAAATATGCACGTAATTTTTGAATTCAGCATATATTCTGCAACTCTCACTCAAACTGAGACTCTGTGCAACCTGCAAAGAGTGTAAACACAAATCAATGAGACCATTAGTGGGATGAATACTTACAGCATCAGCCTTTCTATAACCAAAAAGTCTTTCTTTCTGTAACAAAAAAAAAGTCTTTTGGATGCCCTTAAGAGACCTAAGAACATTTGCTATAGACAATGGCTTTCCCTCCAGCATGTTGCTGTGACTTGGAAGAATAAAATGATGAGAAATGCAGCAGATAGCTGCTTACATCAGTGAAGCATTAGTGCCCTGAATAACAAAGGCAGGACAGAGTAAGCAGGGAAAAAAAAAAAATAACCCTAATAAGTTACTTATATTCCGAGTGTTTATAAAGCATGCTAGACTCTAGATTATGTAGCTATAAGAGTACAGGAATCGGTAATACTGCAGATAATTCAACACCACATTTCTAGCTTTGATATTAAGAAAAACAATAACAAAAAAATCAACAGCTTTTGCCACTGCTGCTTTTGCCATTGCTCTTCTATTACCTTTCCAAACATGTCTGATGTTTTGTGAAGATCAGATCAAAACAGAATCAGAATTGAGTTCCATGTTAATATAAATAGACTGACTTTTTTTTTAATCTTTCTTTTAAGGAAGGAAAAAAGATTAGACTTTTGATCTGAACAAAAAAAGAATCTGACTAATGCACAAGAGCAGGACATCCCAGGCATAGAAAAAAGTCTCTCGGTCTTTAAGGTCTTAATGAAAATGTTGCTCTCTACACCCATTTCTCTGTTCTGTTTCTCATGTTTGACCCACTCGCCTATTACTCTCCAGAGTCCCAAATTAGCCAGGAAAACAGGTAGATTTTACAACATATCATCGATTTAAGATGGCAGAAGAATATAAGGAAATATAAGAAAACGCACAGATCTTTCACCTAGAACACTGTGCTCCAAGCAGCCTCTTGTTTACACTCATAAAAGCAAAAAGCACAAGACAACTTCAGCAGCTTGGACCTGAACTTGGGAGGGTTCTGAAAAGGCGAAAGCCAAAGATGCACAAGAAGCAAAATCAATATATCACCTAACTGGCAAAAAAGGAATATGTCCCTGTACCTAGCATTTTTTATGACCTGTTTTTATTTAGGAAAATAATATGCACCATTGTCAGTGTTTTTCCCAAGGTGGAAACAAAATAAACCTCAAATGACTATCAACACGAGGCAGCCAGGGATTGCTAAAACGCAAAGGGGCACCTTTTCTGTCATCTTCAGACACACACTGGATGTGGTTTTATGTTACATGCAAGTACTTGGGAAGAGAGACAGTATTTGCAGTAGAATAGTATAAAGGCTTTGCTGGCTTCCATTTTCTTAGGATGGTTGCATCACTCAAGTGAAAAGGTATGCAAGCCGTATCGTCTTACTGCCACATCATTTTATATATGCTAGATCTTTTCATGGGAAAAAAATAATCAGATGCAGTATTCCTACCTAAACTGGGATTATATTTTATATTCCACTTTTTGCAGTGTCCCATTCATTTTCCTTTAGATCTCTGGGATCTGCTGTGCCAGTCTCCCAGAAAGAAAATGACTGTAAGTACTTATGTCAGAGTGCCAACTGAAAAACACGTATCAGAAGAAAACATTATTTAATGTGCTGGTCCACATGAACTAAATCCAGCTGAAAGGCTCTGAAAAAGCACATTAAAAAATAACTGTAAGAGCAGTAAGTAAACAGTTCCCTTACTGGATTTGCTATAACCGACTAAAATCTTTCTTCCCCTTTCCACATTAAAGGATACCCCGAAAACCACATTTTGCATATTTTATTAGCTCAAACCTTTTCTAACATGGTTCCCAGGGCAGGCCAAGTCTAACAAACTTTTAAAAACGAATCTAGCATTGCTCTAAAACAGCAGTATTAGGATCTGGTGGAGGGCGAACAACGGGGCTATCAATCAATAAATGTCTGCTCTTATTCCCAGACCTTGAAAGGAATTCTAAACAATTTTTAGCCTCTGAGATTCACAATTTATTGAACCTGAAGTAGCACACTAGCTTTAGTAATCAATGTTACCCATCTCATGCTTCTGTCTCCTTGCAGAGAGAATTGCACATTGGGAGAAGGAAAACATTTTTGTGACTCTTTAAATAAATCACAGTTGAAAGTTTCTTGAAAGGTCAGAAAGCTAGGAGTTAGCAGGCAGAGGGCAGGTAAGATGGTCAGAGGTGTATGGAAGTACAATCTATCAGATTGATAGCACCACTAAGTATATGGTACAATTATATCTTATCTTCCCAGCCCTGCAACCAAAATAAACCACATTGCAGTCTTGGAGTCTGATTCTGTTGTCTTTAAGCACACACCCCTTAGGGTGGTGACCCAGGACACACCACACATCTTTTACTTCATGTAAGACAAAATCAAAACAAATATAATCAGTATTTTTCCTTTTAGGACTCTCACAGAGACTCTTTGATGTGTTTTCCCTAATCGTTTTCTCTTTTTAATCATCACACTGAGGGGTTGCTCTCAGATTATAATGGTCTAGTTTTTATGTAACCTCTTCCATGCGGGCGCATTCCCAAACTCCCAACACAGCAACTGCTGTAACAGTACACAGCAACTCTACACCGAAGAATACCTTGTCCAAATGAAACCAAAAGGGAAATTTAGATGAGTACATTCTGCTTAGGTTGGAATTTTGGCTCAGACACAGGAGTTAACACTCCCGGCCTTACAAAAAGCAGCTCTAATGGAGATACTGAAAATGAAAGTATCTCTTCTAGTTCAAAACTGAAAATCTGGCCACTTCGATAGCATGGCTCTCTGCTCTGGGAAATTTTACTTATCTATATGCATTCACGAAGGGGAAACCCTTGGCTCTGTGAGTTAACAGGGGTTTGCCGTGCCCTGACTAGACCTGAGAGTCGACCAGTAAGATTTAGGAACCACGGTATAAAACCAGTTACATTTCTAATTTCTACCCAGCTACTTGCCAATTTGTCTTTGGGGCAATTATCTTAATTCTCTTTAGCAATATCTCTATTTACACAGAGTATTTTTAAATACATAATCACATCCTTTTCAATATTACCTAGGAGGTTCGTTGGCGTACTGGTTTTAAATGTTTCCAGATCCACTATTAATAAAATACCTGAACTTTAAATGGGATCTATGCAAAGCCTGCACAACTGGAACACCTATAAAATGCCCTGTAAGCAGCTGCCAGCGGATTCATGAGGTTCGAGAGTTAATTTCCATTTATCAGCTGAGATTCAGTGACACCACTGCTGCTCATTTCTGTTGCTCTCCGCTGTGCTCTGTCAAGATACCGCACACAGAGGAAGCAGGAGCTCAGACCAGAACTGGAAACATCTCCTTCACGTGGGAAGGTGCCCTGCTGAGAAACTGCTTATTGAACCTGACAGTGAGGGCGTAAATAACATTAGAGGGAGTGCTCACGCATGTACTCCCAATAAAGGGGAGGACAAGGCGGTGAAAGTCAGAGCTATTACCAGACAAATACAAATTAAAGATACTGGTTGTAATCTCCGGGGTACTAAAACATTTTTGAGAGCTCCCAGTATTATGGGGGGAGGAGGGAGGGAGAGAAAAGGGAGTGGGGGGAGCAGTGAGCTCTGCTGAAGATTTTCTTACAGTTTGTATCACCTTTTGGGGGGGGGGGGGGGGGAAAGAAAAAAGATTGTAGAAAAAGCAACAGAGGATTTTGAAGCCAACAGCAAAGCACTTGCTTGATAAAACTTTCTAAAAGGTAGCTTGCTCTTTGCTAAAACTTCCCAGGAGTCCTCAAAAAGCACTCTGGGCATGTGCTTTAGCAGACAGCTTTGCATACGAAATGCTGTTTGGTTCAGAAAAGTTGTGTATTTTTACCAGTGTGGTTACTGCTGTCAATTGTCCCCTGATCACTGATCTGTGAGAAGCAAAAAGTAGTCAGAGCTACCACAAAGATAAAAGCACAACTATTGATGTTCATGGGATTTTTTATGTCCCCCTTTCTTACCCTGAAACTTTAACCCTTTAGTGCCTGCTGACACCTATACTGCCTGTTTGCCTGCCCCGTGGGCCACCCAGAAAGCACCAGCACTCTAAGCAGAAAACTGCTCTTGCAATTTGTGCACAATTTCCTTCAAACGACAGCTTGCTGCCCACTACCACTTCCCAGCCAGGTATGTTGTTCTATCACCACCCATATCAAATTCAAGCGCCAAGACGTGTTTACAGTACGTGCAGCGGCTCAGATAGGCTGGGCTGTTGCAATCCTGTTGCAATCCTGCGCAGAAAACCGACCGTTCACACTGGCATGCTGCTCCCACACCCTCCCCTTTGCAGGCTTTACATTAACTCGGTGACACCCTGCTAGGCACAAGGTTTATTTACACAACACACAGTCTTGAGACGAGCCTTTGTTTGACGGCTGCGTTGACAGGCTTCTGGAGCACCACTGCCTGTAGTAAAGGTGCACTAAGACCCAACTGAGGACCACGTATGAATGAAACGCTTTGAAAGCCGCCTGATTGAGTTTCCAGCTGCAGCACAATTCTCCTTGAGCCAGGAGCTGCTGGGACAAGCTAGCAAAGCTCCTGGCTCTCAGGGAGAGCAGTGAATTGCACTAACGTGGTGCTTCCACGAGGACTTTAATCCGGCGTATGCTGGCGACACCCTGCACAGAAGCAAATCTCTCCTTCCCCAGCCATTCAGGCTTTTTGCTGGGGTAAGATTTGAACTGGATGCATTTCCCAACGCGTTTCACCTCCTGGTTGTGTCAGCGCAAGGGAGGGGACAGCGTGGGAGCAGGAAGAGGGCAGGACTGCCTCTTTGTCAGCAGAGCCGGCCCAAAGCACTTGGGGAACTAATGACGTAGTAAATGGGGCTGATTTACATCTGTTCCTTGGATTTCCTTACATGCCATTGCTATGCATTTTAAAACATAGCACAGACGTAAAAGCACGCAAGAACATTTAGGTGCAGATGTGTTGATGGAGGTGTAAAAGTGGGCTGTAAGCATCACCTCCACAGCAATGCCCCATCAGGGAGTGGCTGTTGCACTCACCCTCTTCCCCAAAGGGTGTAAAATTCAGAGGAGTTCCCGTGTTTCACATGGTATCTTCTCGTCAAAGTTTTGGACTAAGTATCAAGACCTTTTCTTCAAACACACTGTGCAATTTTGGAGAGGTGTTGATCGTTGTACCTCAGCTACCCCCTTCTGGGAAACTGACATGTAATACTTCCTCCTACACAGCATTTCTGACATTAACAACTCCAAACCATTGTCAGAAGCTCTCATAGCAAGGACTCTAAATGAAGTGGGGAGGGGAAAGGAAAAAATAAAAATAAAAACAAAAATTAAAAAAAAATAATTAAAAAATAAAATAAAAATCAGGTCCATAGCAGCAGGATAGACAGAAACTATTTGGTCAAAATGTCAAGAGTGACTAGAGAGTGAAAATGGCATAAAACTGTGCCAGTCAGTGTATGCTCTACAGAGTTCTGGGTCAGATTCAAAATGCATTACAAGGCTGACGAACCAATAAAAATGTCAATGATTGATATCCTAAAAGCAGGCAGGGCCAGTAACAAATATTTTATACCAGTAAGTTAATGCTAGATATTCTTCCAGATGAAATTCCATTCCTTTTCTGTACCTATTTTCTTAATGCATTTTTAGAAATAAAAGTAGTTCATACCACTTGCATGGCATTTTTTTCCACATAGAGCTTTATGCTTTAGGACAGCCTCGGTCTCGTCATACCCATTTTACAGGCAGGCAAACCAAGCCACAGAGATCCAAAAGTGACTTGAGGTCATTCAGCATGAAGGCCAAACCAGGGAAAGCTGCGGTTCTAGCCCATTTGCGTTTACTGGGTTCTCTTGTTTTTCTCTACTGGCACACAGAAAATAAAATTACTTCTCATTCTACTTGTCAGGCAGCATTAAAGAGGTGAACATATTTTTGCTTCACCTTGTAAATTCTTTTGGTTGTCTCGATGGGATATATATTCCCCACCACTGCTGCTACAGGGTTAGGTAAATGCGTTGCAGACCAAGAACATAAACGTGAAATGTATTACTCTTCGTATTAATATTTATATAACCATCTAGGGCTGGAATTGGCTATCGTTGAATTGACCTCAGATCTTTGACATAAATGCCTATTTGAAGCACCTGGCAATAGGCTGTAAGCATCCACACCCAGAACTTCTTTGTCCAGGCTTGCAGCTTTGCCAGCCACACGCCTTTTCCTACACTGACTGCAAGGAACGCAAGAGCTGGAGAACATCGGCACAAAACATGCTTATAGAGAACAAGGCTGTGCTGTACCATCAGCTCTTAAAACACGTGTGCTTAACCTCTCTCACATGACTTACCTGAGTCCACAGCCCATTCTTGGCTGAACAGAAGCCTCTGCAAATATGTGCACGTTACAGCTGGTACCCAGATCTCTAAATACCACGCAGCCAGTTTTGGAATGTCTTTCTAGTTGTGCTCCCTAAAACAAACAAACAAACAAAAAAACAGCTGAATTTCAATTAGCAGCCATCACAGCCCTTAGGCGTTTGCTTTATTATTGTCCTTTTATCCTCAAAAATTTCCTTGATCTCATGAGCTTGTTTCTAATATATTCAAATGTTATGGCTCTTTATGTGTTTCATATGTTCTCAACAGACTGTGTAAACAGCCCTGTGAGCTGACCAGCGCGTCTGCCAAGTGCACTGCCTGCTGTTCACGCAGCGTTTCCTCTAGCATGGATGTGAGCAGTGCTCCTGAACACGCTATAAAAAGCAAGAGCTCGGGCAGGGATCAGTACCAGGCCTGGACAGCATTTCCCATCTCCACCTCCGCTCTGACACAAGGCAAGGCACAGGCACTGTAGGGTCGGCAGCTGCCTGTAATTTTTACTGAATGGAAGAGGCAAAAAGTGCAGTTTTGAGGGTTTTGAGTTGCCTGGTTCTTCTCCTGAGAGGAGAAGCCACAGAGCGGCTGCTGTGGGGAGGACCCTGAGGGCGTTTCCACCCTGAGGGGCCGGGGCGGCCTGGCCTGGCTGGTAGCAGCGAGGCAGCCACCCTGTGGTATGTCAGCTGCGACCAGAGATCAGGGTGTTTATTCCTAATCAGATGGGACTGAGGAGGAGGAGCAGTCCAGCAGCACCTTCTCCTAAACCAAAGCCTTTAATTCTGTTTGTGTTTTCAGGTATCATCCTACCTTTTCTCCTACGTGCCCTTTCCTCCCCGCAGTGCCTTCCTTAGCTCTTTGGCAACCCTGGCTGCTCCCACACCATGACTCCAACTCAAATGACTGTCATCCAGAGGGAATGTTTCCATTTGAATGACATGAGCAGGCACTCTGTAAACTTCCCCACAGGCTCTGCCACTATAATCCCTAGGAAGGAGCAACCTGCAGGACCTACTTTCACTGTTCAGTGCTTTCCCTGTTTATTGCTACCACTGTCAGAGCGAAAACCATCCCTCAGATTCAGACAGGAGTCCTGATGTCTGCCAGCCACCAACCACTGGTGATGCTCAGCAACTTGCTGGCCACATCCAGACCTGACCCCACAACACAGGGAAGGAAAGGCTGATTTCTCATGGGAAATTCCTGTGCTCTGGGGTGCTTTACATGAGGCATTTCTGGTCTCATGCTGACTTGCTTCCTTTCCTTCTCCTGTTGCAAGCACTGCTTTATCCCAGGTTGCCAGAAGCCTACCGTTCCAGCAGCTGCTAAGACAGAGTGAGGTGTCAACTTTGACGGGATGCCAGATTGTTTATTAATTAAAAGGCCAAGCATTCTGTATCGTTCTGAGACCCAAAGCAAAACGGACCTATCCTACCCAGGGCTCTCAGTGGTTAAATCTGGTTATTCTGAGGCATTCAGTCGCAACTGGCAACCGTAAATCAACGCATTTTGTTGTCACTGCTGACTTTAATACATGTTTACAAAAATATCAAAATGCCAGAAAGCCATCTTCAGTTCTTCGCAGTGAAACTGCCTCAATTTGAACCTGAACAAACACATACTTCCAGTGGGATCTTTGTCCTCAAACACAGCAAATATCTTTTCGAAGGTGTTCATCTGCCTCCCCAGCACTCAGCATTTGTGGGCTTCTATTTGTATGTTACATTTTTTTTCGTACTGCCAGCCCACAGCGCCGAGCGCAGCCGTCTGCTTCCCATATGCCACACGTCCTCCCTCCTCTCCCGCTTACCTTCAAACCCACTGCACTCTTTGGGCTCCCACTGCGGATGAGCTGCCATTCTGCCAGCCTGGGTTGTGCACAGAGGATTTTTCTGGCTGTAAGCTCCACGGGAGGGGAACTTTGCACAGCTCTCCATTTCTCAGAGCACCGGGCACACTACAGTACAGAAGGAATGAACACGGAGGCATTAATGGTGTGACATTTAGGTTTTTAACACCCTAAAACGCAAGGGAGACAGTACCTTAGGGTCCCTTTCAGACTCATCTCTAAACAATGTAGCTAACCTCCATTTGGACATTTTTTTCATCACAAATTATGCAAATACACACAGCTGTTTGAATAACAAAAACATAGTTCATTAATTATTTGTAAATACACTTCTGAGAACTTGCAGTGACATCTCCAGTCCTCTATAAAGCTATCTGGGAACATAAAAAGAAATAATACCAAGCAGTCTAGTATAGATAGCTATTGGGTAAACAGGAGGTCACCCTTCCCACTTTGGAGACAATCTCATTAAATCTTTCACTCGTATTTTGCTGCACGTGAAACATCCAAAGTTTGTTCAAATTGCTCAGACAGCGTTCTTAAGAAAACGAAAAAAAAAAAATACATGTTTTTAGTAGTTCCTCCTGCACTCTCTATGTTTACAGGCAGCGTTGCTGTCCTGCCCCAGAGGTAACCCAACAGGTCTTGCAAAGTCTCCGAGCTTTGCCCCACCTCCATCATTCACAATCTTGTCTCCCTAACCTACTCATTTTCCTCCATTCCACAAACTAGTAGTTTCAAAGAAATTCAGAGATTAATTAAAATGATTGGTGGGATGAGTAGGTGAGGGGGACAGGCTAAAGGGCTTGACAAGAAGAAAGATGAAAAGGACTGAACGCATATAGCTTGGTTATGCGATGACTAATGGAGGGTGGAGGAGATGGACACGATATTCATTTACAAGTGCTTATGGTTCTGAGGAGCCTTTTTCATGTGCACAGAAAAGACCAGCTCGGGATGAGCCTTCTGTTTTACGGAGTTGGGTTTGGTATCCTTCACTTCAAGCTCAGAGCCTCCTTTTCTCGTAGCCCGTATCTTCCCACCTCTGCCTCAAAGCCTCAAATAAATGTTTTGAGTTGGGCTCAGCTGGCAGCCAGACCCCGTTCCTGGATCTCCACCTGGCCATGGGGAGGGCAAAGAGCAGCAGGAGCGGCCGAGGAAGGCGGAAGCTGGGGGCGGCCGGCGGGGCACCTCTGCCACACCTCTGGCGCTGCAGACGGCAGATTTGAACCGGCTCCGAAAACACACCTGGAGGAACCGGGAGCACCTGAGAGTTATTTTGCCATTACCTTAACCCTAAGGAAACCCTGCTCCTCGTGCCCTCGCGCTCACAACTTCTTCTACTGTGCTCTGATTGAGTAAATAAAAGAGAAACACTTGCTCCTTCTGACTCCTCAAACCCTCCCCTCCCTCGGCAGGGAGACCTGCTCCGTAGCAATTCCTCAAGCAAGCAGTGTGAGAAGGTTCATGGATTCCCACTCTTACTCACTTCATGCAGAGGCGAGGCAGGATATCGCATTGGAAAGCATGAAATGAATAAAAAAATAAATAAATGAAGAGAATCATTTGTGTAATAAAAATATTGCGGAAACTCCTCTGATGCTGTAATGCATTTAAGTTTAAAAAAAGAAAATCTGCATGGAAGTGTTTTCCTTCTGCGAGCACTGTTTCCAATACAAAAATAGTAAAACTACCATTTATACTTTTTTTTTTTTCCCAAATGGTCTAGAAATAAGTCAAGAGCACTTGATACAGGCCTGAAACAAAACAACCAACCTATTTATTCCTGGAGTCCAAAAATAATTTAGCTGGACGTAGCATGCGTAAGTAATTTTAATTTGTCCCTGAAAAGCCATTTAATTATTCAGATTATCTGATTGCCTCAGCCGGTCTTGTATTGATTGATTGGAGAACTTTATAAATCAAAATCTGCATTACTGCTGGCCAGAGCATCTGCCTCGCACAGCAGTGGAGAGACGGGGCTGATTTCCAGTCCCTACCCACAAGTTAGTTTATTGAGACATGTAAATGGCTATGGTTTATAGATGGGTCGGTAAGTGTTCCTTCGTACCACTGAAGGAGAATTTACTTAAGGACATCAGGAAGGTGGGGGTAAGAGCCCTAAAGTAATAGCTGATTAATAAATCAGGGCATAGTCACCAAAAACTCCCAGCTCCCTGGCTAAGGGCCACAAAGGCTCGCTGTCCCCCTGAGCACAGGGCCAAGTCCTGATGAACTCCCTGTGGCACTTGGTGACCCTGGGACAGGGAACCCAAAACCTGATCTTTGCTTTCAGAGCTCTCCTGCTCCCTCTCAGCCTCTGTGACCTGGCTGCCTGTTGCCAGCCTCGGCCAGGTAACCTCTAAGCGAGTAGCAATTAAGGTAATGAGTGGCCTGACGGGTGTCCCCCACAGCGATGGGGCCTCGGCAGCAACACGTCTCCGGCAAACTGGAATGTCTGGTCCTGAAACTGCACTTCTGTAAAAGGAAGTGAAAAACTAAAAGGGGTGGGGGGTTAAGGAAAAAAAAAAAAAAAAAAGGGGGAAAACCCTCCCCAGCTGAGTGAGTTCAAGGGGTGTCCCCAGCCCAGTGAAGGGAGGAAGGATTTGGGGTGACCCCGTGGGGCTGGGCAGGACGGGCGGTTATGGGGTCAGAGGGGTTACAGGCGCCCTGAGTGTGCTCCTGAGCCCGGCTTTCTAGGACAGAGCTGAGGCGCAGAGGAAACAGAAAGACAAAATTCGGGCAAGTTTGGGATGCCAGCAGCTGGCTGAACGGCTCTCATTGGGGTTACCGGTCTGAGGGGACACAGCACTCAAAGGGGGCGATTTGCCACGGCTTGCTAAGTGACACCAACCAGGATAAACAACTTTTTATTTAAAAATCTTTATTCAGAAGCCTCCGTGCAGCGAAGATCCGGGCCCCGCGCTCCTCCCGGGTTTCCTCCTCAGCGAGGGGCTGAGGGGCCGTTGGGCTCCCCCCTCACACGGGGCGCTGGGGAGCCTCGTCGGGCACAAATCCCCGTCACAACCCCCTGAGGGAGCCCTGCGACCCCCCATTCGCCTCACATCAGACCCCAGGAAGGCGTCAGGAGGCGTGGAGCGCCTCTGAGGGGCTCCCACAGCTTTCATTACGCGCGCACCTTCCTCCTCCTCCTCCTTCCCCCCCCCCATCCTCCTCCTCCTCCCCCCCCCGCGCTGTGGGCGGAGCCTCCCGGTGCCCGCCCCGGCCCCTGCCCGGAAGCGGCCGCGGCGCGGCGGGGAAGTCACGTGAGCTCCCCCCTCCCCTCAGCGCCTCCTGGGGGCCGTACCACTTGGAGGCGCGGGCGGGGGTGGTGGTGGTGTGGTGTGTACGTAAGGAATTCCCAGGCCGTGCGGCGCGAGCGGTTTCACCTCGCAGCGCGCCCCTCGCAACCAGCGTGGCGACGAGAGAAGAAGGGAAAAGAGGGGAGAAGCGAGGCGATGTGCGCTTTCCCCCCCCACCCCCCCCCCGTGGCGGCGTTGCGGTTGGTACGCTCCGGCTGAGGAGGCGCCCGGCGGCGTCCAACCCGCGCGGCGCGCGGGCGGGCGGCGGTAACCAGATATTCAAACGCACTACGTCAGCCCACAGTGCCCCGCGCCGCCCCACCGCATTACCTCAGCCCACACTGCCCCGCGGCCGCGCGCGCTCCGAAGCTTCTAGGGGGCGGGGTCGCCATGGCGACGGAGGGCCGGGGCCACGCCCCCCCCGGGGAGAGGCGGCGGCAGCCAATGGGGAGGCGGCGGGGTGACATCATGGGCTATTTTTAGCCGGCGGCCGGCCGCTGATAAGCCAAGGGCTGCACGCCGCCAGCAGGGCTCAGAGCGCGGCGCGGGCGGGCGGGGGCAGCAGCGGCAGCAGCAGCGCGGGGCCGGGCGCTGTGAGGAGACCGCGCGGGGACCGTGAGGGAGCCGTGAGGGGACCGTGAGGGAGCGGTGAGGGAGCAGCGGCCCGGCCGGGCGGGCTGCGGGTGAGGCTGCGCTCCCGGCTGCGTTCTATGAGCGCGAAGATGGAGCCGACGTTCTACGAGGACGCGCTGAGCGGCGGCTACGCGCCGCCGGAGAGCGGCGGGTACGGATACAATAACGCCAAGGTGCTGAAGCAGAGCATGACGCTCAACCTGGCCGACCCCGGCAGCAACCTGAAGCCGCACCTGCGGAACAAGAGCGCCGAGCTGCTCACCTCGCCCGACGTGGGCCTGCTGAAGCTGGCCTCGCCCGAGCTGGAGCGCCTGATCATCCAGTCGAGCAACGGGCTGATCACCACCACGCCGACCCCCACGCAGTTCCTCTGCCCCAAGAACGTGACGGACGAGCAGGAGGGCTTCGCCGAGGGCTTCGTGCGGGCGCTGGCCGAGCTGCACAACCAGAACACGCTGCCCAGCGTCACCTCGGCCGCCCAGCCCGTCAGCGGGGGCATGGCACCTGTGTCCTCCATGGCCGGCGGAGGTGGGAGCTTCAACGCCGGCCTGCACAGCGAGCCCCCCGTCTACGCCAACCTCAGCAACTTCAACCCCAACGCGCTGAGCTCGGCGCCCGGCTACAACGCCAACGGCATGGGCTACGCGCCGCAGCACCACCTGAACGCCCAGATGCCCGTGCAGCACCCCAGGCTCCAGGCTCTGAAGGAGGAGCCGCAGACTGTCCCCGAGATGCCCGGGGAGACCCCTCCGCTGTCCCCCATCGACATGGAGTCGCAGGAGAGAATCAAAGCCGAGCGAAAGCGCATGAGAAACAGGATCGCCGCGTCCAAGTGCCGGAAAAGGAAGTTGGAAAGGATTGCCAGGTTGGAGGAAAAAGTGAAAACTTTGAAAGCCCAGAACTCAGAGCTGGCATCCACTGCCAACATGCTCAGAGAACAGGTTGCACAGCTTAAGCAGAAGGTCATGAACCATGTCAACAGCGGGTGCCAGCTAATGCTCACACAACAGTTGCAAACGTTTTGAAGAGACTGGCTTTAAAAAAAAAAAAACGCGAACTGTGATATTGTGGTATAACTCAACGACAGACCCGAAGCGGCAGATGCGTGAAGCTGATGGTAAGAGCTGAAAGGCTGAGTCCTGCCTGTGCTCTGCAAAGCGCATGTGTGGAAAGACTGGCAAGCCTTCAGCCCGAGTTGGCGAAGCAGCCAGCACCGCTCCGAGAAGTGCTGTTCCTGCTCAGAGACGTCAGATCTTCGTTTAACATTGACCAAGACCTGCATGGACCTAACATTCGATGATCATTCAGTATTAAAGGTTAAACTGCAATAGAAACTGTAGATTGCTTTATGTAGTATTCCTTAAGAAAAAAAAAAAAGTGGGAGGGAGGTTTTGTGGGGAGGCTGATAAACAAAAAAGAACTGTTCTGCCTGCCTTCAAGTAAATCGTGTATGTACATATCTTTTTTTATTTTATTTTATGAAAGTTGATTAATGTCAATAAACTACTTCATGACTTTGTAAGTTATTTTTATGTTGTTTATTTGGGCACTGCCCAGTATTGTTTGTAAATAAGAGGCTTTTTTTTAGCACTCTGAGTTTACCATTTGTAATAAAGTATAATTTTTTTAATGTTTCTGTTTCTGGAAAAAAAAATCTAGAAGGTTCTATTATATTTAAGAAAAAAATAAAATACTTAAAATGCATTTCCTCCTCACACTTTTTTTGCCAGTACCTGAGTTGGGAAAATGCCCTTTATGCTGAACTCTAAAGGGCAGGGATTATGTTAAATTTACTCTGTAACTACAGGCATGTCCTGGAGAACGTGTGAGGAGGAGAGGGGGGGGAAACCAGATCCCGGGCGCTACACAAATACAACTTTTTGACTTGTCTTGAAGTTGTAGTTACTAATCTTAACCTGAGCGGACCGCCTGCTGTATCCCGGTGGCCCGGCTGAGGCAGCTGACTTGAACTCCAAGCAGAGCGCAGAGGGGCGGCCGCTGTGGGAAGCTGCTCGTAGCCGCTGCTTGTGCTCCTGCCTGCCCCTCATTAAGCTAATGCCCTCAGCAGGATCAGGCAAGAGGCTGTTTGTTTGTTTTCTTTAAAAAACAACAAACCTCAAAACTTCAGGAATGGTCACCTTTATCACTACATGCTCTTTCCAAGGTAAGAGTTAATCTTTGTTAGTATTTGTGAGGATGCTGTTGTCAGCAGCAAATAACTTTGTAACTCTCTGTACCTTGAAATCCCTTCCCTTCAGGTGTTACTGCAACTCTGAAACTTTTTAGCACTAGGAAAGCTGGGAAAACTGCCTGGCAGGAAATGAAAAGACATGAGAGGAACTTTTCTGGCACTTCCCATGTAGTTTAAATAAAAGCTTGGTTTGGTTTTTAGTACAATGATGTAAATATATACCTTAGACACATAGTACTGAACTCTTTGGGGAAATGATCTCGGTGCTGGATTTTTCAGAACACTGTACCTGTTTCACAAATATATAACTTGAGGGGAGAGCAGATGTTTTCCTGCCTGATGGCCAAAGAAGTAAGAGGAAAAAGATGCCATTAAAAGATAGGCAGAAAATAGTAAAAGTTATTATAGAAGTAACAATATTAACTTTTCAGAGTAGGCAGTCTTAATGTTTGTTTTTTTTTTTCCTTAAAATACAGATAGGCATAATTTCAACAGAAGTGAGTCTTGCTTAAAGTCACTTCTCCAAATGACTAGATAACTGCGTATGTTTACCTTTACTGTTACCAAAATGATGCCCTGAAACTTGCAGCTACTGTGTGTCCAGAGAGCAGTTCCTTACAGGAAGCGCAGAGCTCTCTCTCCTGACAGATTTAATTTGGAGGGGGGGGGGGGTGGAGGGGGGCATTTTATATGAACTTTATCATGTGAGGGGTTGTTTCAGCTGTCTGGTGGTAATATCCTTCCACGTCGCAGCCCAAGTGTCAAGGTAGGCGAGCGTTCAGATGCTGTTTGCTGCTGCCAGAGGAATAGGCTTGTAACAACACCAACCAAACAAAGGGTTACTAGGAGGATACTGCAGTTTGCCAAGAGTACATTTTGCTGATGTCAGCAACCCGGAAGGTAAGTTGATTTTGACCATATGTAGGAATAGACAGCAGAGGGATAATACACAGCACTGCTGGGTGTGGTTTTACAGGGATTTAGCAAGTGCCAACTAGCAAAATAAGCAGGGCAAGGAGATTAATTACCTGCAAAGGTGCCTGCTTAACTCAACAGTGCTGGGTTATGGAATAGATGTTACTAGCAAGCATTTTGCTTAATCACCTAATTACGCAAAAAAATAAATACATTATATAAAATACTATGTTAATTAAACACAGCTGAGTGACAGTCGGCTCCACCCCGTCCTAACGCGCGCACAGACACTTGGCGGTGCGGTTCCGTCCCGTCCCTCTCCGGCACGACGCTCCGTGGCACCGGCACAACATCAGCAAGTAGCAGGGCTGCTGGGCTCCATCCAGCCCCGCAGAGAATCTGCCATCAAGCAAGGTGGGTTTTGGTGCCCAACGTCCACAAGGAGATGAGGGGCACCAGAGCACGGATGCTTTCTTAGCCCTCGTGTCAGGATCAGGCCCGAGACGAGGCAAAGAAAGTTGGCATCGCCTCCGGCTGTTTTGTACACAGTGTGGTGGGCTGCGAGCCCGCTGCTGCCTGGTTTGGTTCCCTTCAGCAGAGATTAAAATCCGGCACTCTTCGCGTATTACCAGATCGCTGGGTAATCAATACACATGACTATAATGAAAGACATGAGTGCGTTTATATGTGGTGAAATGTAAAGTTTTAACACCTACTTAACTCGAGATTAAAATTGCCTAATGCATTGTGCGCCTCGCTTTTATAAGGAAAAGTCAGCTCTCTTTGAGATTTAGAGAGAAACTCTCTTTTTGTTGCCCCAGCTGTACTCACAAGGGAATATTTTGCAAATAACAGCATTGTGAACATGTATTTTGTTTGGCTGTGAGTGTTGTCAACGGATTCAGGAAGTGAAGTCAGAAAAAGGCAGGGTTTCAAACAGGGCAGGCTGCGCAGAAATGCCTAGGCAAAGAGCGGCTAATCAGAACAACATGTTTGGGTTACGGAGATATTAATTAGAATTTGGGTCTGTGCTAACAACGGCACTCTTCTGTCCCAGGAGCAGAGGTGAGCTGCACTGGGGGTTTGACCATGATTACTGCAGAATACTTTTAAATCCCAATTACTTGCCATTCCAGAAACAGCAGTAACAAGCCAACTTATTCTAGTGGCACGGAGTCGTGTACCAGCCAGTTTTAGCCTCAGAGCACAGCAGCAGAGCCCTTCGGTGCTGAATCGCCCGATTCTCTGCAGGTCTGACCTCAAACCATAGCACTTCAGGACCAGCCTAAGGCAGCGTGTGCCCACCTCATGGCAAAGCCCAACAGCCAAGAGATGCCTTGGCTAACTTTGTTTTACAGGAACCTGTCATCAACTGCAGAGTGTCCCTCTAAACCTGCATGGAAAACAGGCTGGCTGTTCTGTCCCATGCAGAAGCCTAGGGAGCGTTTATCTTTAGTATCACCCCTCGTGCCTTCTCCATTCTCCATCTCTTCCACACAACCCCTGTCCCCAAGACAGAGGTAAAACTGGAGAGTCACCCACACCAAGAAACTAAAATTAATTCAGGCAAAGTTTTCTATATTAAAAAAAAAGTTGCAATCATACAAAATATTGCTAACAGGCAGCAAGGAAGTACTTGAAGTTATTGTATACCCAAACCCATTACACAGCACACTCTACCTCAGTGACCTTTACCGTGGGACAGGTAGAAGGAAGGTGGTATTAGCCTTCCAGCTAAAGAAAAGGACAGTGTAGGTGGCTTGCTTTGTGAGAAGGGATCATTCTTCCAGAGAAGTGCTTGTTCTTTAGGATTGCATGCACTGCCAGCACTGGTGCCTGCACCCAAAGACTGGCGGCAGTCCTAATTCTACATATGCACATTATTGTGTGTATCGAACACAACTGGTGCTTCTTACAAAGAGAACTTGTAGGAAGTCATCATATAATTTACCATGAAAGCCTCTGACTACTTAAACAGTTTTAAAGTGGTTTTGCACAGCAGGGCCCTCCTTTCCAGTTTTGTGCATTATTCTTTGCAGTACGTTTTTGTTAAGGAACAATGGAACTCCAGAAATCAAATTAGTTGTTCATCGTGGTCCCTTCCATCCTTAAATATTCAGAAATACTAGAAACAGAGTTACAATGGGAAAGCACAGCTTTTTAAAAAGTTAATTAAATATTGAAAATGCTGCTAATTTTCTGTTACAGAGTAACAACAGACATTAGGGGGAAAAAACCTAATTCAGAAAAATGAGTGAAGTACATAACCTATTTCTGAAATCTTTACTAAGACAGAACTGAATAGGTTATGACCTGATTAATCCAAATCTCTATAAAACACCTAGAAACTAACTCTGTAAACAAAAGCAGAACTAACATTTATCCTCCTCAGTCTTACAATCATTTTCTGTTTTGAGCCTTGAATTCTCCAAGCAATTTTTATGTTGATTCCATAAACAAAAGGACCAGCAACTCACTAGCAATCCTCCAATCTGACCTTTGTTCTTTATTCTCTTTTAAATCTAAGACAATTCCTGTGAAACCTGGCAGCTTAATAACACCGAAGATGTGGGAAATGGGACACAATTCCAGCAGATGGAGCTCAAAAACAAACAGTCCTGGAACAAGCTGCACAGATACCTGCAACACGAGGTTCTTCTGCTTACACGGTGTAGTAGCCAGAAAAGTCTTCAGTAGGAAATCTCCTGTCATGCAGATGTTTAAAAAATAAAAATTAACAGCTCCACTAAACTTTTAAAATAATCACTGCAATGAGTAGGGAGACCCTGCATCACTGTAATCGCAGAATAACCACAGTTATTTCAGAGGATCCTAAGGGTTCAAAACCCAGCACCTCTGTTTTTCTGAACTCTCATCCAGGACACTAACTTAATGGGGATGACTCCTGTTATCATGCCTTTTACATCTCAGATAACAAGTCACAGAAAGAAGCATGATGCAAGTATGATCCAGTGAGTGTTGCTATTCAAACTCACAGAGAGATTCACATAGCACCCAGTGCTGAAAAGAGGTAACTGCAGAAGTTTTGAATCCCCACTAGATGGATTATTGGCAGGTTTAAAAGCACAGTTTAGTACTACAGAAATTGAAGCCTACCTATTTCAAGCAATGAGATTTCAAAGTTGCCGACCTCTGCGTGACCACAAATCACAGCACCTTGGCAGCTTGTGAATGAGAAGTTCATTTTTATCCCAAAGTAGTTTTGGAATTTTTAACAATAGTAAAAATTGTTGGCTGCTGCACCCACCTTGCAAGCTCTGGTTGTTGTTTTACTTTCACCTTGAAAAGTCAAACACAGAAAGTTCCTCTTGAAACGAAGCCATAACACGTTACAGATACGGGTAAGGATTTATTTAATTTAAGGATTTATTCAGTTAAGTTATCTAGGTTAGGAGGCACCATGGGTTCTCTTTATAATCAACAGAAAAGCACATGCCTCTTCAGAGAGGGGCTCAGGTAAGCTACATGGCTAATGGGAAGTGCCTCTAAGTCAGCTCTCTCCTTCTTTAACTTAAAAGCCTCAGTCCGATAGGAGAAACCTGGGTCTAATGATTACCTGATTAGGATCAGGAGACACTTCTTTTACTAAACAGAAAAGTTCTGTAAACATCTACCATGTGCTAGCAATGAATAACTTTCTATGTGCAAAGTTTTATTCTACTGCATCACACATACGATGTACGCTATTTTCCCTATACAAACAATAAAGTTCGTATAAAACATTAACTGTTCAAAACTCCTTACAACAAGTCATTAAAAACAAGACTCATTATGAACCCTCCGGTGGTATGTCTGGGCCCCAGTCAAGATATGATCCTTATCATGCTGAATAATCACTAAGTGTCTGACCCAAATACCTAAAAGGGAGAAAAGGAACCCAAAATCTCAAAACGTACCTTTAGTTTTCCTGTTTGGCTTCGCTATCATACAGATCGCCCATTCTCCCTCCTGGCTGAACCAGTTAATTTCTAAATATAAATATTCTCATTATTTAACAGATTGCTTTTATACATCAAATTACACAAAAACCACGCAAAGCCATGCTCTAAGCATAGCTGCCTTTAGGAGTGACATTACAAGAATTTACAGTTAGCCTGCAACAAGATTGCTGAACAAACAGAGCCCTTGAAAAGCCAGCAGCAAAGTTTCCTTCTTTAAATGATGGAAAGCAAGCAGAACGTAGCGGTCTTTGTCCAGTTTCCTTCTCCTTTAAACAGAGATTTCTAACCAGTATCTTTCCAGTGCAGCACCGCAGGAAGCAGCACATCTTTATCTAACTTCCCGCAACATCAGGTTTCGGGGCTGTGACCTGTGAAAAAGCAGGCCACTCTTCTCTGTGCACATTCATCTGGGCTTTTAATATTTTAGCTTTGGTTAGAGACTTCTGACTTTTATTTGCCACTTCTGCACTGCCCAAACCATCTAAGCTTAGCGTATTTAGGGAAGTGCTCCTGGCTGAGCCTCAGTGCTACTTAGCAGCTTTTACTTCTAATTTTGCAAAAGTAACAATAACGTTGACCGATGTTTCTGTTTTTCCAAATTACTGAGCAACAATTACCAAAAAGCAGCACAACTCCTAACGATGCTTGACAGAAATAGCAGTTCTGGAAATCAGGCCACTGATACACACTGGGAAAGGAACATGCTTAGAAATCATAGTGTACTCTCATGTTGGGTAACAGGGATGTCAGAAGCTCTAGCGTAGAAGGAAAGAAAACAAGCAAGGGCAAACCATTTTGTCCCAAGAGACTTTTTCTTTTACCAGGAATTTGCAGAGCCTCAAACCAAACTTTTATCTTCACCAGAAAGTCACATGGCCCTAGCTCTTTAAAACTGATAGTTTCAATTAAAACACTAAAAATATGCATGCTCTTATTGCACTGATTTAGATACAACTTGGGACTTTGCTGTATGACCTTGGGTAGCTTTAGCCGCGGTGTTTTAAGATATCAATAAAATAACTTAGGTTTACCTGCCAGTTTGTGGACTGCAGTAACTGAGGCTTGGCCACCACTGTTGCAAGGGCTGCTGTTGCCAGGCAAGCAGGGACAGGTCAGCCTCCAGGCCTCAGGGCGCTCAGCTTTGATGCACATAAGCATTTTTTTCACGTCCGTGCCAGCCTGAGCAGCCACCTTTTCTTTCCTTCTTCGCATCTTCTTTTCCACTTATTTATGCTGGTGGAACTTCTTAGAATATTGCAGGAAACTGATCATCTAGAAATAACCTAGCCAAAAGGAAAAAAAAGAAAAAAACAACAACTATATTTTCAATCTGCATTGCTTCCCTTATTTGCTTAAGCAGACAGCCCCACAAACACTGAAGTGATGGGGGCCATGGAGCAGCAGAACCTAAGTGCAGGTAACCAGCAGCAGGGATGTGGCATCACTCTGAAAGAAATGCTCATTAGCAATCTCCAGATTACCAGAAATTGAGTCAGAATTCTTAAATTCACTCTTCCCAATTTAAACTGCACTACAAAAATGCCCAGGCAGCTCTTGCAGCAGTTTTAATAACTTAATCTGAATTCACACTTTGGGTTAAACAAGCCCAACTTCCCATATGGACAAACCTATAAAACGTGGCTTGACTTTCACAGCAAACAATTTTCATGCACCCATTAACTTGAATGAGAACTGGGAGTCCTTAGCATACCTGCTTATGAAACTGCTTTGTGTGAGGTGACTACCTTTGTGCATATATATTTAAAATTATTTAAGAGGGCAGCGAGGTTATTATTCAAAGTCTTACAAATGGAATTTCTTGCACATGCTCCTGATGTCGCCTTCCATGTCTGTTTTGAATTTACTTACAAAATATACCAGCACACCCAAAATTAGTTACAAGCTATTTCCTTGCCCCCCTCTGTTCACTGTTTATCATTCTTATGTGCAGAAATTGCTTCTGTGTTTTCCACTGGACAGGAAATGCCAGACTGGCAATATGAGAAAGGCTTGGTTTTTAACTTCATGTCAATTGTTGTTGCTTCCATGGTTATGTGCCTGTGGGTTGAACGGGCATCTGGGTTGATGAAATGCTCGTACTGTTAGTATCTGTGGCAGCTTCTTGCTACTAGCAATGCCAGTTACATTTCCAATCAAACTCTGAAGGTAATAACGACAAAGTGACAAAAGGAACAGGGTAATGAGCTCAGGGCATGGAAGATCTTTCAAGTTACTCCTTTTCTGCTAGAAACAGCTCAGTTCCCAAATCTGTTGCAAATTAAGGCCATAAGCATCTCAGTTTAGGAACAGTACTGCCTGATGTCTTTCCCATGGTATTCTCTCTTGAATTTCAATTCTAAGTGTCCTGACATGCCCACAGCCTGATCTCAGAAGGAAAAGCCAACGCTATCCCCCTTGGGAATACACCGTGCAGCCCAGCCACAGACGTGCAGGCCTGGCAACCTGTGAAAAGCGCAGTGCTGCTGGCCTCATCCTTCCCCTGCCCCCTTAGGAGGCTCTAGCTCCTGTGGTGGCAGTAATGCTCTAAGGGCAGTAAGAAGAAATTGAACTCCTTGTCCTGTACCGCTGTACAGAAACGGGAACAAGCGAGATCTAGCAATTAACATCCAAAAATAAAACCAGATTCCTCACTGTTTCTATGGTTCAGCTGGTCTACATCAGACAGCAGCGCTGTAAGTAGTGAAGCTGAGATAAAATCCCAGGTACAGCTTTACACGGGACCACTCCATAGTCACACACAAGGCTTCTCACAACAGCTCTCTGTGTGAAACATGAGGAAGATCTACGGTGTGGTCCAGGTGTTAGCTTAAAAAGGAAAACCAACAACAAAAAAAAAAACAACAACCACTCAAAAGCCCCAAATCAAAGAACTGTTTCTAGGCCTAAATCCTCTCTCTGGTTCAGATCTTCACAGTGCTGTGGTCTTCATGGAGATCTGCACTCTGACTTGAATTACTTGAAGACTCAAAGTTACTTGGGACTCAAAAGCGAGTCTCAGAGTTGAGAAGGAGTTTGATGAGTAGAGGTTAAGACAAACAGAAGCTCTCCGTGCAGCCAGTAAAAATGCTCACTTTTGCCTATACAACCAAAACTGATCACTTATAACAATGAAGCCCCCCCAAACAAATCAAAGGCTGTTTAAATCCATGAGAAGTGTCAGAATAGAAGTAAAGCTCTCAAATGCTGAGTATTTTAATACCTTTATACTTCGTTCATTGTCAACCATCAGTATTTGCCTAATCTAAAGCCTGTATATTTTGATTCATTAATTAAACTTTATACATTGCTATACTTTGATCTAAAGCTGGAGTACTAGGAAAGGCTCCACAGCACTGATATTTTTAATTTCATTCGCTGACTATATGCCTGCTGTGCCCAACGTCGTGAACCTCATCCTCATCTTGAGGATAGGTATTATTTGATACTTCACGCTCTGGGATTCCTTCCTTAAGTCTGAAACCCCAATTTAAGCCAGCTGTTAAACAGTAACTAGACACGTGTGGAATTTTCCCACTCAGTGAAAATGAAAACTAGATTTTTTTATTATTTTTTTTTTTAAGATTTAAAGCCCATTGTGGGCTGGCTCCTTGTAAATAAAGACAAAGAAACCATCAAAGTTGGTTCACCTGTGTAACGTGAAAGTGACTGTGTGCGACATAGCTGCATGTATTATTTCATGCCTCATCCACATTACGGTTTAATTTACAAAGCTCTGTTGCCTTTTTTAGCTTCCCATTTTACTGTTACATCATACAGTTTGCTTGAAGCAGATAGCACTGTCTGAACATATTTGTCCTCTCAGCCCGTTCTCTAAGCTGTGACATCCTTCAGCTGGCACTGATGTCTGGGCGCACTAAGCCTTCCCCTCAGCACTGCCACTCGCAGACTGTCACCTAGCACCCAAGCAAGGGGCACGTGGTGCCTGTGCTACCTTGCTCCTGTGCCTCGCTTTTACCCAGGACAGCAATAGGATGGAGAATGAACCACAGTCCATCCGTGTAAGCTGATACCATTAAAATACAGAAAATTGTAGCACTGAAATATAGAGATTTTTAATACCTCTTCAATCACAAGGGAATGGGCTCCAGGAAAAACACGCTGTTCTACCAGATGTGATGGCATGTGAAGGGTTAAAAATTGACGAAGTGTTCAAAACTAACAGAATGTTTTCCTGTAAACTCCTTCTATGGTGTGATCTAGGGGAAGGTCCAACTTAAGTGCTGGATGTTCATACAGGATTTCCTATGACTAATGCTGTCAGCATTCAAAACTTTTAATTTAAAATGTGGGCGTTCTGCACAGATAGGAAATTTACCATTTAAGATTTCTTATTCGAAAATGAATGAAAATTACTCCGATTTTCGGATTCGTTTGCTGTAGATGGAACGATACATAAAAAAAGGAAGTCACTAAGTGGCATATGCTGGGATCGCCTGCCAAGCTTTTACACAAGTCTTTTATATCTGGATAGGATCCACAGGAAGCTTGTACAGGAAGGCCTTTTCCTTCCTTATTTTTGAAAAGCTTTGTTGGATGGAAATTATGCCAGTGAGTAGAAAAGGAGGGGGGGGAGAGCAAACTACCATTCTGGTGGGTTTGGTGCCAATCCATGCAAAACTGAAAGTCATATTGAGATAACATTAATGCATCCTGTTGTAAAATAGACCAACAACAAGAACCCATGGAACACAGGAGATATTTCATAGTTTTTGATTTAAAAGACTCAAAGAAAAAGAACAGAGGTACCAATTCAGAACAGTACAGGAAGCAGAACTCTGGGATGTAATCTGCCAAAATTAAGCTAAATTTGCCAATATTTCTAGAAAGTAGATCATGGCCTTGTATAGTCTCTAGTAAGCTTGCTCTGAATTCTGTTGCAAGCTCAGACTAGTTTAGATAAATTTAATAGTGATACTTTATTGAATTAAGCATTAATTTAACATAGCTTGAGCTGTCACTACAATATCCCTTCTTTCACTTAGTGTCACGCTGATCCCATTCTCACGATGCAATGTTAACACTTAGCTCTTTTTTCCTTAATCTGAGTCTTAAAAATCTGTAGCAGACATACTACTATTCTGTGTACTATTATGGGATACATATTGAGCCAAAGACTGCTTCACTGGGAACTGTAACAGCAGCAAACAGACCTACAGGTAGGCTACAATGGCTCTGGATACCTCTTCAGCATCCACCACGTCAGCTGGCAGGAGTCCCAGAAGTCTCGGAGAACAGAAATTAACCCTGAGAGTCTTGTAAACCCAGAATGGCTATTTAGGCAGGGAAGGAAAACAATTCTTAAACAGGGAATGCTTCTGCTGCACAGCAGAGGAGACAGCAGTTGCAAATTAATAGGTTTGATGACAGAGGAAAAAGGGGAATAGGGGACTTTAAATGTCTAAGACAGTATTCAAAGGAAGGCGAGTAAAGTAGTATACAGGGTACAATGGAAGACATCAAAAGCATCATAAAGAATGATGGAAGAGTATGCACAGGCTTTTGGTGGAGGTGTGCAATTCTCTCCAGCTGGACATTAGAACCAAGCATTCAGAGCATGAAAGCTATGATTAAGAAAAAAAAAAGGATGCTGGGATGCTGGTGCAATGAGTCAGGCGTGTGCTTTGTCCTCAGAGTAGCTACGGCACAGGTAACAACCACATGTAATCAGCTGCTGTGAGAAAAGGCATTCCTAGAGGAAAGAAAATCCATGCTGATGTGTTTTCCTTGCTCTTGTGACCAAAGCTAGTTTAAAAAAATAAAAAAAATTAAAAAGCCTGTTTATGCAGCCAACATTTCTCTGCTCTCAGGGTTTTCTACAGGAATAAGGAATAAAAAATAGTTTAAGGAAAGGGAAGAGAGAAGTCTGAAATGAAAGCTCCGGTTCAGATGAGACTGCTCTTGATTTGCAAAGCGATGGAAACTGAGGGGGCAGCTAGGTCATGCCTTTCCCCTGCTGGATGAATCACTCTTTGAATGGAAATTTGAGTAGGAAGACATAATGGCTTGGGAACAAAGAGAGCTGCTGGAATATCACAGGTGCAGCTGAACAGAGAAGGATGTTTTGGGATATGCCAAGGAAAGCAAACGCCATGAATCTGGAGGAGTTGTCAGGGCTTTGTGATTTAGGGAGCGACCCAAGTCAGCACGGGTGTCTCACGTGGAGTCAGACAGGAGGAGGGCTGAGGCCCTGATCCAGAGCAGCAGCTAATCACTTCCTCCGTGCTTCAGCACAGTTCTGAATTCAAACAGATTGAAGCTGCTAATGTCTTACTGAAGTTTTGGGGAATCAAACCTGCACTCCACTGAAGCACCTCTCTATAGTCGAATATACACTCACACACTTTCTGAACAGGAGCCAAGGTGAGGCACGGGAATCCAGATGCTGACAAACAAGGAAACACAGACGGTCTGGGGAACCAGCACAGCCAGAGGATCAAGTGAGGGACAGGGGAAGCAGTTAGAAGTAACATAACATGAAAGAATTGATGCTCTCTGCCTCAGAAAACACTCAAGCAAGAGAAATGCTGTGAAACAAAAAAGCTTCCAACCAAATTACAGCATTGTGAACAGATCAGAACACTAATAAGAAAAAACAAGTAAATGGTGATGATTTGATAGCATTGCTATAGCAGGCAGGTTAAACATTGTTTTGACTTACAGCAAGCATAAACAAGCATAAGAAAACTATTAACTAGTTGACCAGGATAGAGTTCAACTGAATCACAGTAAGGGTAAATGGGAAAAAAAAAAAAAATGCTTCCATAAATTATTTTACAGGAAAAAGGGGGAAAAATCCTGATTTAAAAAGAAAAAAATGTATAAAAAGCCCCTTGAATAATTTGAATAGTCCAAAGTCTAGAAAAGAGCTATAATTTAGATCGAGTAGTGAAGATCTAATGGTGATAGATACATGAAGGCAGGTAGAATTTAAGTCAAACTTAGACTTTAGCCATTTAACATGAAATAACTGAAAACAACCTGCTATTTCTCTAAATATAGAATACTTGACCAAAAGAAATAAAAAAAAAGTAATGAAGACAAGCTAAATATGCATTGCCAGGCTCACCCTTAGCCCTGAGTTGCCTTGCTTTTCTATACAGTGATGAATGATGCTACTGAAAAACTGAGAAACAGAGAAATAATAAAGGAATTATTTCCACTGAAGATTTGCAAGCTTACGCTGAATTTTTGACCCAATGCTTTACCAGTCCTCTGTTAAACTACAGCAGTAAGAAAACCTTAAGGACTGACAATGAAACAGCTCCCTCTCCGAGCTCAGGGAGCGGGGAATATGGGGACCATTTTCAAGGTAAACAGGGAGAGAGACAAGCAGCAGAGCTAGAATATTAAGAAAAAAAATAAATAATCAAAACATATGGAGGCCTGCATGACAGCTATGATGCAGGGAATCTCCTCCTATGTACAAGCCCATCAGGAAGACCAATCTGACTCAGCCAGGCCCACTTGCCCTCAGATAGCTTTAAGGAGGGAAATTACCTGAGCCCCTGGTCTCTACTGTCTGCTCTCCCATTTACAAGCCTACAGTAGCTTTTTCCTGCTGCTGGTGTTACTTGAACCTAAAATCTACCACCACTAACTCAGAAGGCACACCGTGTTTTTTACAGAAAAAATATAAAGTAGTTTTTCTTACCAGAAAAAAAAAAATATATTGAGATGGTTTTCCACACTGAATTAAAAAGTTTTATATTTCTTCATGTTCAGAAAAAAACAACTGTGGAACTAAAATAAATGGTTTTGAAAATTCTTTTGACATAATAAATAAAATTTATATACATAAATGGATTCCTCAGAGAGGGCAAAATTTCACTGGGAGGGGGGAGACTTCATTGGCAAGACATTGTTTAGGTAAATGTCTGTACTATGTCTGATGCTTGACATCTAACTGTAATACCTTAATAAATAACAGCAATTAAAACTGGTTTATGATGTGCCAAAACATTATTTCCTTTCAAAGTCCCATTAGTCTCTATTAATCTCTGCAGCATTTTATAATCAGTAGGAACCAAATCCTGCTTGCATGCTGGTTTGAATTCAGAGCAGTTTTCCACAAGCTACTGTAGCTCTGCAAAGCAAATCAGGCCAAAAGGCTTCAGCAGGAGATGTGGTGGCACCACCACGGTCACCTTCTGGGAGCAACACTGCCTGCAAGGGGAGCCCAGTGAGCACAGGGGCCGTGGGGAGGGAGGATCCTGGCCTTCAACAGTTAAAGAACTTTAACGAAGTATTTCCTTCTGTAAGATTTCACTGACAAAGTGTACGTTCCTGACTCAAAACCACAAGGGCTTGTTTGGTTTAAAATGGAAAGAAAAAAAAAATCTGCCTGTTCTGAAAAAAAAAAAAAAAGAAAAAAAAAAAAAAAGAAAAACAAAACAAACCAACTCGCCTGCTCTCCATTTGGTTTTGCTGATCCCTGAAGATGCCTCAGCATTTAGTAACTTAATACTCGTACATCAGTTACATTTCATGCTAATGACTTGAGGACTAACATCTTGCCATAACTGCTTTCTGTTAGGGTTGGGGTGAAAAGACACGTTTAAACACCTCAAATGGTAAGGTAAAAATCACAACATTGATACAACTTCAAGCCAATTACTGAAGAATGGTTTCTCCTCATTAGTAAAATCAGTATTAGGGTCCATATGGGTTTAGGAATTAACAGACAAATTAGTTCATAGACTTAAATTAAGCTTGTGACAGCAAAGATTTCTGCAGAATAGATGAGTATGGAAACAGGCAACTCTTGATAATCACCAGACATAAAAATAGTTATTTTTCTTTTTTGGCCTTTGCATTATGTAAATTTCAGTAACTAAATGCATATTTCATCATATCATCACTAATAATTTTTCTGTTTGTTTCAGTGTAACTTGTTCCCTATTTATTATGTCTCAAAACAAGCACCTTGCTTTTCCTTAGCTGTGTGAAGCTAAATTAGCACGCTTTTTTTCCTTCTACCTCTGCTACATTGCTTCTGGGAAAACTACCTGGTGAGTAATTCCACGGAGAATTTGGAAAAATACCGAAATCTAATTACTCAAAAAACCTGAACGGCAAAAAAAAAGCTGTCTAAGTAGTTTGGTTGCTCTTCTAAAACCTCACTAATATACCCACGGTGAACTGAAAAACAATCCTAGTCCTCACTTCGTATGATTTATGTAACGTTGGGCCTCACTTCTGCAGTTCGATCCGGACACACAGTCTGCTCTCACGGCGTTCACAGCCATCTGTGGCACTTCCCCGATGGGTATTACCCACTTACAATACCCCAGGATGGAATCTCATAAAAGTACAGACTAATCTTTGTGAAAACAACATTTGGCATTGCAGAAGTGCAGCACTTAATGGGATCTTCATTTGTTTATTCTTGAGGAAATAGTATTGTAGTGTTAGGATAACATTGTTTGTGACCTGCGTTGTAAATAGAATAAAATACCTGAGTTATTGTATCAGCTGTTGTATTATTACTTAGTATTTTGAAGGCACCCATGACTTTTGGAGGAGGCTGGGGAGCCGTGCTGTCTGCGAGGCAGCTTTTTAAGGACAAGACCTGGCACGGGGCACTCGGCAGGGGTGGTTCAGAGCTGCCAGCCTGCGAGCTGCGGAGAGGATAAGATGGGAGCCCAACGCACGGGGTGAGGTGCAAAACACGAGGCTGGACAGATCAGCTTTCCCCCCTCCAGGAGGCCCCAGCTGGGCCCCGAGGGCAGGCATGTTCTCGTGTGCCAGTGCCGCTGGGAGGATGGCACTGCTCCTGGGAACACCTCGCGTTTAAATACCAGCCGGGCAGAGACTTCCCAGTACCAGGAAGGCCCCAGGTCTGCTCTGGGCAGAAATGTGACTAAACACAAACAGGATCGCTCCGTGCCAAAGCTCCCCTTTCGACTTCCCTAATTTATTGTCGTTAATCTTCAGGCAAAACCAAGCACTACACTTTGTCTCTCTCGCAGACGTTCTGACTAGTCAGCTTCTCTTCCAGTGTTATAATAAGTCAAGCACACTCTAATCATCACCACCAACACTTCATACGCTGCTGTTTCTCAATCTAACTATACCTAAATATAGTTCAACCTCAACCAGCCAGGCCACACTTAGATTTCTGGTTATCCAGAACAAAGCTTTATTCCTGAGCCATGTTTCTTAATGACAATGCCTTGATTACCCAGATACGTTTCCCCATCCCTTATGTTTAGATAATGACGTTGGCTTTGCTATCTCTTCCAAACTGGTTATTCTACAGCGAGATATGTTTCCAATAAACAGCTGGCATTACTACAAACAATTGTCTGCAGTGAAATTAAAGCACACATTGGGAAACATAAAAATATCACGGTGAGCGAAACCGTGTTATTAATGCTTGGCTTTCCATCAGTTTTGTCAAGAAAATGCCCAAGAGAACCCAAGAAGTTACTGGCAGTCACTCACTCGGTGCAGCACATGCAGTTTCAGCAGAAGGCAGTAACCGCAGCTGGAGGTTCCTCGCTGAGAGGGGAAAGCCTCGGTGGAGAAATGGTGACCTCTGCAGGTCCCTCAGTCCTCCTCGTCGCAAATGGTGGCTCACCAGCATGCAAGGTGTAGTTTTGGTTGCTTTCATCTCTGAGAAATTAAAATAAAGAAAATTAAACGTCTGTTTGATGATGGCATTGCAACATAAAATAGGCTCGAAAACACGGGCACGTGTTAATTTAAGAAATAAATGTTCATCTCTGAGAAGGCAGAAAACAATACTTCAAAGGACAAAAACTTCAAAGCGCTCTGGAACTTCAAAGCGCTGCACCACCATTAATAAACACACAGGACATGTCTGTGAGGTAGAAAAAAATTTCCTTTCTGAATACTTGTGTAAACAGGGCGCTGAGATTAAGTGATTTGCCCAAGGACACAAGTAGCAAAACTGAGACTCCACGTATGAAATAACTGGCTCAAGCCTTCTTTCTCCAACCAGCGACTGCTGGGTTAAAATGCTGATTAGATGCTCCCTGATTGAAATCACTCAGCAGAGGCCAAAATGCAGACCTTCCCCATCAATAGCATCACCTGCCCTTTTCCGGGCCTGCTCTAAACTCTGTCGTGTTGCTCTCAGCTGACGCCCTCCCACAGAGTACACACACAGATCTATCTGAATTAGGGCTTTTCTAGGTAAACTTACATTTACACAGCCTTGCTTTGCATTTAACAATGACACGAGAGCTTATGGTGAAGAATGTCAGTATTTCTGTCAAGAGAATCTGCTCACTACAGGCTTCTTGGCAACACTTAATTAAAATACCAGCAGCACACCTACAGCACGGAGTTTCTCCGATGATCCCCCTGAAGCTGAACCTGCCCTAGTCCCGGCAAGAAAAAAATCTCCTTGTGACCCATAGACAGCAAATATAAGTAAAAGATAATAAAGCAGGCCCAAGATCTGCCTTAGTAATATGAAGTTTTGCCATTCTGACTTTTAATGAGGAGCTTCTTGGTGATCCTACACGTGTGTGGTCTCATGCACTTAATTAAAGGATGTGAAGATGTGGAACTTTAATATAGCTTCCTTCTCTAAAACATTTATATTTCACATGAATGGGGTTAATAAGTTCAAAAGATATAAACAGAACGTGTGCTTCAAATAGCCCGTCATGAATATCTTTTCTTCTCAGCTGCTTGGGTTTTTGTTCTTTTTTGAGGTCATTGCTGGAACAAAGACTTAGTTCTAAAAGTACTTAAAACACTAATTAAAAAAATAAAGGATTTTAAAATGTAATTTCTGAAAATTAATCCCTACAACCTGCTTCCAAAATTTTCTTGACAAACACGGTCCTTGTTTTAACACAGAATTTCCTCATGTCACATGCATATAAAGAACTTTTTTAAAAAATATGCAAAATTACGTTTTGAAGCCTAGGATTTGCATCTAGTAACAAGTAATTTACTGCATATTATTTTCCAAAAATAAAGTCTCACAGTGGCTCTAAAAGAGACCTTGCATGCATATATTGTTCAAATGTTCCTCCTCAAGGCCAGTGAAGAGTACTGCACCCTGTAATTAGCACAGTTTACTGGGACAATTTCTGTGCTCAGCGCGTTAGGAAATTACTGCCATAATACTAGGCTCTTAAAGAATATCACAATTTCTGTTTTTAATTTTTTTCCGGAGCTCCAAATTTTTCATTTGCCTTCTTTATTAACAATGCTGCTTAGCTCTCGTGTAACATTTTCCATTGATAGAGCTCAAAACTTTCCTGTGAGGGCAATCAAGCATCGCTACCTCTGTTGTGCACTGGAACAGTAACAGTGGAGGAATAAAGATCCCATTGCAGCAACCTTCAAGTAAGGACTATTAATTTACTCAGGACAGATATATCTTCAGTACTTTGTTGAGTCAGGCCTGAAGATTAAATAATTTGCAGATCACAGGCTGAGTCATTAGCAGATTTGGGAGCACAATTCAGACCTCTGACTCCTTACAATAAACTCGACTTTTCCATGTTAAGTGTTAACAATGATTAACCAAATGACAAAAGTTTTGCTGTTCTTGGTGTAGTGCCCTCCTTTGCATTTCAGAGGAATTATTGGGCTCTTGAATTGGCTGTCAAATTTGCTGACTTGGTAACTGGCTGGCTTTCTAAATATATATTAAACTCTTGCTTTTCCTGGCTATTTCTTTATTATTATTTTTTAATAGAATAAATTTTGTAATCTTACTTATAAAAATAAAATCAACTTTAAAAAAAAAAATCTTATCAGTCACATTGTACATACTATTAAAGAAAATACATGCAAAGGTAGCAGAACCCAACAGAAAGGGCACTGAGCAAAGAAACAGTTGGTGAAATTTCCCATTTGCTTAAATAAGGTCAAGCTGTCAGCTTTTCAGCTCATTTTACTTCCAGCTCTTACAAAACCCTGTCATCTTAATTTCTCTCTCAATTGTTTTCCGAATATGCAGATGATTATTAGTGTATTTACTTCTCTCCGTGAGGGATTTAAACACCAATAAGTTAAATTAATTACAGCTAGATTCAAAGGTCCTACACCATACTGGAGACTATACATATTCACAGATTTGAAGCCTTACTTAATTATACTTTAAACGTTGTGTCCTGAATCACACACCTTGATCCACCTCACGTAAAAGAGTTATGTTCCAGGCAGGCTTTAAGAATGACAAGCTAAATAACCTTACAGTCAAACACACCTCACAGACTGAAGTTGTAACTCATATTAGAAAGGCTGCAATGCTTTTTATAGCCAGCTGCCTTAGACAGCTTATTTTTATCTCGATCTTCATGTTTTCATTTCATTACATTATAGGGCTTTCACCTACCTAGCTGGCAACGTGCACTCTTTCATTTAAGACTGTACAAAGTATGCAATCATAGCAACTGTAACTACGCTGCTGATTTTCTTTTGTCATGTCTAAAAGACTGGCCATTTCAGCACCTACAAAAAACAGCTTGGCCCAAAGGAACTTGATAAACCCAAACCTTCTATTAAAATACCAGCTTCACAGAAACGTTTTTTTCCTCCCTTATTTTACATTAAAAAGTCCGGAAGAAGTCTCCCGAGTGGATTATCCTTATAAACCTCCGATTTTTGTTTTGTTACTAAATGTCACTTGTTGCTAAGGAAGAGCAGAGAAGATCAAAGGACTTTCACAAAACTGGAAAGCTAAAGGTGAGAGCGTTTTGCTTTCTTTCTCATTCTTTCAAGATTTATCACTGAACTACAACAATTGCTGGTCATAGTTCTATAAAAAAGACTGCATGCAGAGATGTGATCCCACTTTGCTACTTCGTCCTTAACTCCAAACGTCGAACAACGGCTCAGTTCTCTTTGCTTATCAACGTGAGCATGCATTCAACCAGCCTGTTCACAAATCCATACGCAATTGAAGTCCTACAAATTAAAAGAGAGGAGCTAATAGAAGGCATAAATGACCCAGACCACCTGCTGAACTGGCTGATAGACAATGGCATTTTTTCCCCAGAAAAAAAGATGGTCATGAGTTTCTACCGGACACGAACTGAAAAGAACTCCCGAGTTTTAGACATCCTGATTTCTCAAGGCGAACGAGCCTGCAGGCTCTTTTTTTATCCTTGTTTAAAGCAGGTGGAGCCAAAACTTTACAACGAGATGAGAAAATATGTCAGCAAAGTTAATGACAGCATCAGAGATGCAAGAAGACAACTGGTAGGATACTTACTCGAAAAAGACAAGGTTTGGTTTGAAAATAGGAGTGAAAGGCACAAGGAAAAAAAAGAGACTCCTAGAAGAAAAAAGCAAGATTGGGCTATTAAGACCAGAAAAAAAGAAACCCACCTTTCAAGAGCAGCAAAACCTAGAAAAGGTCGTTCTGATAGAGGCATCTTTGGTGCAGTTGCTAAGGGCTGTCTTTCAGAGATAGAGAAAACACTGAAAGATAATGATATTAACACACTGAACTCCTCAAGAGAAACCCTTCTGCATGTCGCAGCCGCTAACGGACACCTAGCAGTAATGGAATATTTGATCAGCAGAGGCGCTAAGCCAGACGTGAAGGACAAGAAAGGAAGAACACCACTGCACAGTGCTGCCGAGAAGGGCCACGGTGATGCAGTGAAAGTGCTTCTGCGGTGCGGCGCTTCCATGTACAGCTTGGATAAAGAAGGCAGGATGCCGCTTCATGTGGCCGCGCAGAACAGCCATGGTCACGTCCTGACGGTGCTCCTGAGGGAAGAGGCAAGAAGCTACAGGAACCAGCACAACTTTTTGCACAGAGCAGCTCTTAAAGATGAGAGCAGTCTGGTGGAAAGGCTTTTAAAGAGCGGTGCCTCTGTTGATGGAAAGGATGAAAAAGGACAGACCGCTCTCAGTTATGCTCTTTCTCAGGGGTTTGAAAACACTGCAAAAGTGCTGCTAGAGGCCGGAGCCAGAGTTGACTCCAGCATGGCTGAAAGAGCCTTCAACAGCAACCACCCATCCATCTTCAAAGTGCTGCTGGAATATTCTAAAGATCTGCCATCTGACCTGATGGAGTCAGCTCTTTTTAAAGCTGTACAGAAAAATCTGCATGACATTGTAGCAACTTTAGCTGACCGAGGTACAGATGTGAACGCCTACAACGAAATGCAGCACACTCCTTTACTCCTGGCGTGCGAAACAGGCAAGGCTGAGTCTGCAGAAGTTCTTATCGAAAAGGGAGCAAGTTTGGGAATAAAGACTCCTGCTTCAGACTCAGCTTTGCACTTGGCAGTTCAGGCTGGGGCTGCCCCCATCACAAAGCTGCTCCTGCGCAAAGGGGTGGAAGTTAACCTTACGAATCAGGCGGATGAAACCCCGCTCCACATCGCTGCACTGCACGATAAAGCAGCGTTAGTTAGCCTGCTAGTCAACGCCGGGGCCAAAGTTAATGCTGTCACTAAGGAGCTGCTGACTCCTCTGCACGTTGCAAGTCAGAGAGGTAACACTGACGTTGCCCAACAGCTGTTGCAGCACAAAGCCAGTGTTAATGCTAAGGACAGGCAGTCAAAATCACCTTTACATTATGCTTCTGAAAAAGGAGACGAAACAATGGTGGAGATGCTTCTGGATGCTAACGCTGACCCCAACGCACAAGACAAAGAGAAAAGGACCCCCCTGCACGTTGCAGCTGAGGGAGGACATCTCGGCGTCGTCAGAGTACTGTTGGCTACAAAAGGAAGACTTGGGGTTAAGGACATGCATGGATGTACTCCTTTGCACTATGCGGCCATCAAAGGAAACACAGAGATTGTAAAACTTCTTCTGACAGCAGGGAAAAATAAGAATATTGATGATAGAAACATTTGGAGAAAGACCGCGCTGCATATTGCAGCGGAATATGGACACGGTGACTTGATCAATTTGTTACTGAGTTACGGGGCAGCCATCAATGCTTTAGACAACAGTAAGGACACTCCTTTGCATTGTGCTTGCAAGGCCGGTCATTTAAATGCTGTAATTTCCCTCATCAGCTGGTCACAAGGAGAAAAAGCAAACCTACTGGCTGCTAACAGTCTCAAAAAGACCCCGCTGCAAGTAGCAGAATCTAGCAGAACAGAAAATCAGGCCCAAATTGTCGCACTTTTGAAAAAGAAAATGTTAATAACAAGATGAGTATGTAAAGCACACATTTTAAAATGTAAATGCAGAGTTATTCTTTAAAATAATTTGGGTAGTGCTGTTGCCCAGTATGACTGAAAATTATGTTAGGACAGGCAGAATTAAGTCAGTAATCAAAGGAGGCCATGGAAAAAGCCAAAAGCTGTATCTTAGTGTTGGTCAAGTTCAGGTTTACTACAGCTGCTTCTTCATGCTAACAAATCCTGTCACAAGGCTTGATATAATCCAACCAGGAGAGTGGTGGGGCCTCAAAGCTTTGCTACGAGATTGTTGCTGTCTTCAGGGCACTACTGGGCTCTGCACCAACGTTCAATATCGGCCTGGACCGTCTTTGGATGTGTGTTATACCCTATCTTGTGACTTTAATGTAACCTAGGATTATAAAAAATCGATTTCTGTCTTTCATTACAGCATTTGGTTTGTTTTTGTCTCTTTTTAAGCAGAGAGCATGAAATCAACCTACCGCATTTTCTGTTTATCAATTTCACTTTGATTCCACCACAAAGATGTTCAGAATAAAAAGGCTGCAACAGAATTTACTGGATCAAGACAAAGTATTTGTACTGCCATCTCTTGGAACAGAAACGTGTTCTCAAGCGTTCTGTGGTCATTTCCTTCCCAGTGACAATGGGCCTTTCACGCTTCCCTTCACTACGTGAACAGAAGCGCCAGCACATGAAGGGCCAAATGCTTCTTGCAAAACGGAACAGGTTTAAAAGCATGTGGGGATAAAACTGAGGATTTTATGGCCATGTTACAATGCTTTAAGGAGAACAACGCCCTTCTACTGTCATCTCCCAGATGAGAGACCTCAGTGCTCTCCATCTGAAAGGAAGGTGTGGGGAGCTGGGGTCGGCCTTTTCTCGCAGGTAACTAGTGATAGGACCAGAGGGAATGGCCTCAAGTTGTACCTGGGAGGTTCAGGTTGGAAATTCGGAGACATTTCTCCTCACAAAGAGCAGTCAGACATTGGGACGGGTTGCCCAGGGAGGTGGTGGTGCCACCATTTTGAACACCCTGGGGGTGTTCAAGAAAAATTGGATGTGGTGCCTGGGGACATGGTTTGGTGGTGACATTGGTGGTGTGGGATGGTTTAACTGGATGATCTTGGAGGCCTTTTCCAACCCTAATGACTCTAGGCTTCTAGGATTGTGCTAACAGACGTGACCACACGGCTGGAGGCGAAATGCACCTCAGCACCACCACGAGGTCCCTCAGCCAGTGCGTAGCCCTTTGGGGCCGGGCAGCCTTCCCTCACGCAGGGACCTGCCCAGCCATCACCTCAGCCCCACAGACTTCCAGCCCCACTCACCCCGTGGGCATAGAAATGTTTTTGCAGAGTTACACCGTTTAGAGGAAAGTAATATGGTATTGAGATATGCTTACAGTGATAAGAAAGCTTAGCAGGCAACCTTGTAAAATGCAGACAGCCAGACTCCTTGGAACAATTAGGTGAAAATCACGGTGTTAAGTCAGATAAGTGAAGAAATATTACCAATTCAAGCAGTAAAAACGTCAAAAGAAATTTGAAATTTAACAGGCCAGCAACTGAAGGCTATCTGTGAAACATCAGATGGATTGTGAACCTGGATAACCCACTCAGTGGAGGAACGGGAGGGTCCTCTCATCGAGAAGTACATAAACTGTATTTTGGAGCTAGTAGGCGTGCTCGCGAATAAATTACTACTTCACTGAGAGCCTCACCTGAGCCTAAATTATCGGCTCCACCGCCACCTCCCCGCCTCCGCCCGGCTTCTCCTCAGGGAGCGCCCTCACCCCGGCAGCCGCGCGTGCGCCGCCGCCATGCTGCCCGCGGCCCCCCCTCAGCCGCCCTGCGCCTCGCGAGAGCCCGCGGCCGCCGTGATGGCGGCGGAGGAGCCCGAGGTGGACGTCGAGGGGGACCCGGCGGCCGCGCCCGGCGAGGGGGAGCCGGGGTGAGCGAGGCGCTGCCCCCGGCGGAAGGGCTCCGGGGGGATAGAGCCCGGGGAGGGGGGTTTTCGGCCACCCCCGTTGTCGGCTGGGCGCGGGGGGTCGCGGGGTTTTGGGGTCCCCTGAGGGGTGTTCGTGGTGGTGGTGTGGGGATGTGAGGGGTCGGGGGTGAGGGTGTAGGGATCCTGTCTTGTTCGGGCTTCTCTAGGGGGGATTTTGATAGCAAGTGATTGTATAAATTGCCGGGTGGTTTTAAGGTAGGAGGCTGTCCGTCAGTGGTGGTCTTCTCAAAGTAAAAACCATTTATTTACAGGAAAATCATCACCTGGGTGAGGTCTGTAAGAGCACTAGCCACCCTATATGCTCAGGTTCTATTAAACCTTGTGTGCCTATGAGCACTCCTCTAGAAGAAAAGATTATTTTCGTTATAGGGGGATGTTCTTACCTTATGAGGGAAAAAATGGAGAAATGTCAAGTGGAGATACCACAAATCAATGGTGCTATTAAAAAACATAGTTCCCTAATTGCAAACATAGTTCCCTAATTGCCCATGAAAGCCTGGCATTGTTCATTTCTGCAATGTGCAAGGTCCCTCCTGCCTGCAGTGTTTCTGCATGAGATTTTTTACTACTTGGGGTTCCAGTGGTATCTCAGACACTTTAGAGGTGAGATGTTGCTACTGAGAGCATTAATAAAGATGCTGAGGGGAGTTTATGCCGTGTGTGATCGTGGAATCATGGAATTATTGAGGCTGAAAAGACCTCTAAGATCATCTGGTGCAACCTTTAACCTAACACTGCCCCTTATCCCTTGGATCTCATGGAGTATTATGAAAGAGTAACATTACACAATGGTCTGCAATGGATGGCTTTTAGTTTTAGTATCTCGTTCTGCCATCTTCTGTTAATGATTTTGTTACTTAACTGTACGTTTATTTTAATTCTGACAGCATTCGTTTTGTTTGAACATATTTGCATTGGTTCTGAACACTGGATTTTATTTATTTTTTTTCAGAGAACATGAAAGTACAGCTTCAAGCTTGCTACAGGACCACTATCTTGATTCATCTTGGAGAGCTGATAACAATCTTGTAAGTAATTCTAAAACGAACAGTACTTATAGCAAGGTTATCACAGCTTCTATTTTCTCTATTCTCTTACATGCTACATGTTCTTGTATGTGCTCTTTTAAAATCTATATTGATTCTTGGTACTCAAATAACAGTGTGACAGAATTCAAAGATTAAGTAATACTTGTATTATTTGCAGCCGTGGACATTGGATAGCAGCATTAGCGAAGAAAACAGGGCCGTCATTGAGAAAATGTTGCTGGAGGAAGAGTATCCTTTTCCTGATGTGCCTTTATGATTTATTTTTTTTTTTTTCTGTGGACAGAAAACTTCTTGTTTCCAGAGGAAATGGACAAATTCACATTTCCTTGTGAATGCAACTGAAACACTGTCACCTTGTAGGCAGTAGGCGGATTACAGGAGTCAGAGAGGATCCCTTAATTAAATGATACAGCTACCCCTAGCTTGCACTGATGCTGCAAAGTCTTTGGCTTCTTCACAGCCTATTGACAATACCTAAAAATAGTCACGGTTACATAGTTTACTGGTTAGAAACTTAATGTTCTTGGGTAGTCACATGGGAGGGAGGAAGAGACAGCTGGGAAGACGTTAAGGTAGGGGCAGGGATGACTTAAACTACAGAATTTGTAGGCCTTATGTAGGTAGCACAGGTTCTTCTGACTTGATCTTCACTTGGACTGTTCACTGTCTGTTTTGTTTTTTTGTTTTTTGGTTTTTTTTTGGTCTGGCTACTTGTATACTTTGACAGGAACCAAGATGAAATGAGTAGAAGGAACAGCTTCTTTATTTTTTTTTTTAATTATTTATTTATGTATGTATTTATTTAAGTTTTGGCTGAAATATTCTTATCGTTAGTAGTGTTTCTGGCCTAAGTTGACCTCAGCATTCAAGGGTGGTGAAGGTAGTACTACTTGTGGAGCAATTTATATTCATGTTCTTTTTGTGATTGAGTAATACTCAGTAATAAAAGAAACAAGAAAATAAAGCAACAGAATCAATTATTAAGGATTAATTTGAAAACAGATAAGGTATCAGTACAAAGAGAAGTACTCAGTATGGTTTCTACATCAAAAAAGAAAAATTCTGTTGTGGAAGCAGGATACCTAGTTTGCTCAAAGTAAAGCGAGCATGTGGATTCAGAAATCAAATACCCCTTCCTTCTTTGTTACTAGTGGGAGTATGTGAAATAGTGTGTATTTCAGTTTTGAAAACTGTATGTGTGGTATTTCTACAACAGAATGATTATGAACCAGTGTAATTTATACAGTTTTTAGAATTTTCACGTGTACTGCTATTTTTTATACTTTGAAAGCTTTCTTAATAACAATTTCAGATATTATTTATCTAATAAATCACTTTCTGAGAAAATATGGCTCAATCAAAAGGAAGCAGAGAAAAGATCTATGAAAAGGTAAGCTGTGTTCTAGAAAAAAAACTCAGACGATAAGGAACTAAAAGTCCTTCTACGATAAGGTTACTTGCAGAGATATGCAATAGCATCACAATTACTAATTTTAATTTCATTCTGTTTTGTATTTGCAGTCCACATAAGAAAACTGGAAAAGTCATGTACGTACAATTTAATAAGAGCATTATTTTTTATTAATTTTATAAAATTTTTATACATTTTATTGATTTTATAAACACTTTAAATGAGTCGCATTTTTCAGTGTGGCTTCTGATTTATTAAGATATAGTAACTAAAAAGTACTTCCACAAGATTAAATTATCTGCACAAAATTATTTAAGGGATCTTTCAGCACACAGAAATGTTGTGTGTAGTAAGAGGCCTGTAGTAAAATACATATATACATATGTATGTGTTTTGTAGCACAGTGGTCCTTATATTTTAAAAAAAAAAAAGTGTTGATTCAAGTGGGCTTTCTTGCCTGAACTTCTCTGTTTACTTGTTCTATGTACTTCTGCATTGTTAGTTACTGACAAATGTGTTGGTTTGAATCTTCCTTTGTGTTAGAGAAATTGAGAAATTCAGCCACATTCATGCTTAAAACAATACCCTGAGCTTTACAGGAGATGAGCATTAGTCCTCTTGTCAGAAGTTGTCTTCAGTTACTGGGATTTGAGAATGTTTTTAAGAAACCACTAACTTCGGTTTCCTTTTTGTTCTAGGGTGCGATCACCTACAAAATCAACTAGCTACTCAGTAAAGTGGACATCAGAAGAAAAAGAACTGTTTGAACAAGGACTGGTATGTTTGTATGTATTATATGTAATATTTTGTTTAGATATCATTAATTTACCATCATTAGCAAAATAGTGATAAGTAAGCTTGTTATATTTATCTGCTTCTGCTTTTTCACTTCTAATTTGCTAAAAATAATTGCCACCTACTAAGGGTGTAATGATAAATCAGATTTACACTGATGAGTTGCCAAAAATGGTTCTGTCTGTTTACCAGATTTTGTTTGTGTGATTACAATTTGAGATCACAAAGTATCTCAAACATTTAGCTTTACAGCAACATGATTATACAATTCATAGTTAATTGCTTGCTACATTCTGTGGTTAAAGCAAGTCAGTTAATAAAGTGAAATCTGTTAGCTAGTATTGCAAGATCTTTAGAGATGGTATGCTTATACAGTGTTGAATGTAGTAGGGTTTGATTCAGCAAGTACAAATTTATTTCAGCAGGATTCCTCGAGTTAACAAGCAACATAATTTATAGCATGTCTGCACTGAGTGAAGAACAGC
The DNA here is from genome assembly GCF_965140915.1 of Aythya marila. Classification (NCBI taxonomy): domain Eukaryota; kingdom Metazoa; phylum Chordata; class Aves; order Anseriformes; family Anatidae; genus Aythya; species Aythya marila. The sequence continues at coordinate 28,766,725 of NC_139049.1, read as the reverse complement.
AATAATTCTTACTGCTAGATGTGCTTTTTTTCCTTGGTAGAATATGACTAGTGAGATTCTTGGGTTTAGTTGTACTATTTGTGTGTTTGTAATGAATGGTCGAGTTTTTAAATCCTTCTTGGACATTAACATTCCAGACATTGCACTTTGAGGCTGGCTAACTTCAGTGTGCTCTGTACTAGGTCAAGTTTGGCCGCCGGTGGACAAAAATTGCCAAGCTGATTGGAAGTCGCACTGTTCTACAAGTAAAGAGCTATGCTAGGCAGTACTTTAAGAACAAGGTAAGCAGTATCTCAAGTATGCTGTTATATGAGTAGTTTGGTTTTCATCTGTCTTTTTTAGGATACTGCTGTCAAAGTACCTAGTCTATTTATTTTCATATTCAGAAAAGTAGAAATGCTATTTGCAGTTTTAAACATGAAATTAGACAGAACTTCAAATTCCTAGAAAAACTCCAATATTTTTATTGCTGGTATAACTAAACAATGTGTAGTATAACTGTAAGTTCTTATGCTGTTGATTTTTAGTCTGAAAATTCTCATTTTCCACACTATAGCTTTACTATGTGAACTACAATGAACCACGCGTTCGTTGTAGTTTTAGCTTTAGTTGCATTTGAAATATTAGGGGCTTTTTGGAATTACTTCTACTAGAAGGAATTTAAAACTACTACTATTACTAGAAGGAATTACTGCTGTCTGTTTTTGAACTAAAGTAAATGGTGGTAGAGTTTGGCTAGTATACCTATAATGCTGTGTAAAAGTTGACTGGAATAGATTAAAATGTGTTTTAAAAGTTAGAAAGTAACTAAAAACTAGTAACTAGAAAGTTAGAAAATAACTAAAAGTTAGAAAGTAAAATTTCAATGAGGAAGAAACACCTCAATGTTTTTCTTGATTTTTCTGAGATGATGTTATACGTAATACTGACTCAGCTTGTTTACCTGCTGGCAGTGCTGATTGTGGCTACCTGTTTCAGTCATAAATCTTTGTCAGCCTATCAAACATCTCTTTTCAGAACATCTGTCTGCTGTTCAAGTAAAATAGTTCTGACTCTTTGGGAGGCAGAGGGGATTGTTTTTTGTTTGTTTGTTTGTTTTTTTTCCCTCCTAAAAGTTTTTTGTACTTTCCTAAGGCAAAAAATGATGAATCTGAAAGAGAAGAGCAAAATCAGTGTGGTAGCAGTCTTCCTTCTGAAGATGGGATAAGGGTAGAAGCATGGTCATCTGGAAACTTGAGAGGCCGTGCAGACCCTAATCTGAATGCAGTGAAAATTGAAAAGCTGTCAGATGATGAAGAAGTAGATATAACCGATGACACGGACGAATTATTTTCTCCTACGTTCCAGCAAGATGCTGGAAAACCTGAATTATCTGTGAATTCAAGAAGTCCAGTTGAAGAAATGAAAGGAATGGAACACGTTTTTCCATCTGTTGGACACAGTTCTGCTATTTCTTTATCTAAAGAAGATTCTCAGCATACCAAACAAGACACAGCGGATGTGTTACTATTTCGAGGTGTCGCAGCAACATGTTCTCAGCACAGAAACGGTGATAAATCTGTGAATTTAGATTACCAGCAATGCAATAATTTTATTGAGAAAGCTGAGCAAGGCAGAACAGAAACATCTCATGGGTCTAGACAAGTTGCTGATCAAGAGCTTAATGAGGAGCAGAGAGACCTGGCTGATAACGGATTGCTTTTTCATTCTCCCTGCCAAGCGGATGAAGATCATCAAGAGGAAGCAGAGGAGCTTAAGCCACCTGATCAAGAAGTGGAGATTGATAGAAGCATCATCCTGGAAGAAGAAAAACAAGCTATTCCTGAATTTTTTGAAGGGCGTCAGGCTAAAACACCAGAGCGTTACTTGAAAATTAGGAATTATATTTTGGATCAATGGTAAGATGCATTAATTTTGCTTTCTGAAATAAGGGATTCAAGTCATAGAATCATACAATAGTTTGGTCTGAAAGGTACATTAAAGATCATCTAATTGCAACCAGTTGCAATATCACTCGTGTCCTCCTTTGTTGGCTTTGTTGGCTAAAGCAGTCCTTAATACCAATAGCTTACTTCTGAAAAGAATACAAGTATTTATGTGGTAGCGTTCCAAAGATTACCAGCCCTGATTATTAACGCTTCTTCTAACTCTTCCATTTTTTTGTAGCATTCTGGAAGCTAGGCAATGGAAATACTTCGAAGAACTAGCGAAAGCAGCATCCTATACCAGAACAAAATGCTTCTGTTTTGGTCATGCTTATTTTCCTTTCAATTTTTTGTCATCCAGTATATATGCTTTCTTACATGATTTTAATGTTTCTTCAAAATATCTGTTTAAACTCATTCCATAATGGTGTGTAGTACTGCCATCATAGAAGGGCAGCTAGAAGAAAGTCTGCACTACAGAAAATATTATTGAACAAAAAAACCTTCAAATTAAGCATCAATTTGGAGTATTGCTCGTACATTTGAATATTTTATGTTCCATCAGCAAAGAATCAGTTTAAGGAACCTTAATGATCTGTGGTAGCAGGCTAAACATAGCTTGTTACAGTTTTGGTTTACATGCTTGTTGGATGGTTAGCTTGCTTCTTAGTAGAAAGAATTACCAAGTCTAACTGGGTTCTCATTGAGTGGCCTTAGTATATTAACAGCTTATTCTAATTGAAGTTTGTTTTGTGAAACTTGTATTTTTGCTGCAATTGCTCTGCATGGTGTGTGCATCAGGGAAAAAAACATTTTGGTGTCTTATCTTAACCTCAGAGAAGTCACACAAGTCATCCTCTTCAGTGGTTTGTTTTGTGATTTGATGATGTGTTCTACTTTATTTTAGGGAGAGATGTAAACCCAAATACCTGAATAAGACCTCAGTGCGTCCGGGCCTTAAGAACTGCGGTGATGTTAACTGTATTGGACGGATCCACACGTACTTGGAATTAATAGGAGCAATTAACTTCGGCTGTGGTAAAAAATATTTTTATTGGAATTTGATTCATCGCTTAAATTCTGATCAGTGCTTCTTGAGAGCATTTATCGTTGGCTGTCAGCTTTTCTATTAAAATGAGTGTTTTCATGGAAAGGGTGAACGTGAAGGTTGGTAAATACATCTTCAAAAGTCCAAGTTGACTTCAGTGAAGCACAGATGACTGCACTTAAGCAGAACCAAGTGTCCATGTGGATAATCTTTTAACTTCTTTGCTCCCTGTACTTTAAATGTCTTAAATAGTAGTTGTTTTATTTCGGTTCTGTAGCAGAGAGTGTTAGTACCTCATTTAGTGTGAAGTCCTGAGACATTGTATCTGAAATTCTGCCTTCCTTCCCCCAAAGATAGCATTAGAGTTGCTGTTTCTTTTCCCTGCTTTCCCATATTGAAGCATTTCCTAAATAAAACAAGGTTTTTTGCCCTCAACTACTTCTTCTTTAACAAAAATCAAACACTGAAGTCAATTGACACATTAAGAGTATGTACACGCCTAAAAGTTTCTGTCATTAATGTTCAGTTTGAGAGGCTCTGTATTGGGTTAATTTTGGTTCAAAGCTGGAGGACATCTAGGAAGAGGAATTTCCTAAGATAAATTTTGTCTAACATAGAAGTTACTAGAAATTAATCAACAATAAGGAAGGTGATTTTCTGTCTTAAAAATGCTGTGGTAGCAAGAGAAGACTACAATCAGTCAGTAACATGACCACCAGGAGATGTCATTTCAGTGTGTTGGGTTCTTCTTTATGGCATTTGCTTATCACTTCATGCTTTCCTGAAGTACAGCGTGTATCTGTTTATCTGTTCTGCAGAACAGGCTGTCTATAACAGGCCCCAACCAGCTGATAAAACACGGTCCAAAGAAGGCAAAGACACAGTGGAAGCATACCAGCTGGCTCAGCGTTTGCAGTCCATGGTACGCTTTTGAGGGTAGGGGAGAAGAAGGTGGGGGGGGGTGAACACCTAACGTGTAAGTTTTTTCATTTTGTATTTTCAAGGCAGGGCATCTCAGGAAACTTCTTTTGTTCAATTTGCTGTTTCATTAGGATGCCCTTCAATGCAAGTGTTAGTCTTAAGTAAGTCCTAAGTTAGTCTGAAGTCTTTCTTTTTGACAGGTACCTGTCCTAATTTCTCTCCTGTTGTACAAAGATAAGTACCTGAAGAGAAGTCAAAGATTATGTTTCAGTCTTTTCCATGTAGCCCCAGCCACTTTTCTCCATCTCTCTATGATTTATTAGTCTAAATCAGCCAGAAAACAGTGGAGTGTATTGGTAGTATGTGATTAAGTTGCTTGTGTTTTAACCGTTAAGTATACTGTATATATGATATTACTTCCTCTGTGCGTAAGGCTCTCAGTTAAGCACAGTAGTAACTCATTCATAATTACACGAGTTACAAATGCTTGCCAGATTTAATTTTCATATTTGCATTTAATGTAGCACTTTTAAGTACTTCACACCAGAGTAAATCAGTTGATGAGACGAAAACTAAATCAATCCCACTTAAAAAAAATAAATATGAAGAACAGTAGCATACACTAGATGTAAACGTACTGGTTTATAGCTTTGTGTTGTCTGTTGTAATTTGCAGTTGGATAATAATGTGCCGTTGCTGCCAAGGTTGTTGATTTTTCTGTGGAGCATCATCCAGGTGTTTTTCTTTACAGCCTTAAAAACTGAAAACTTCACTGGTGATACTTCATGGCAGATTGCAAGCTACTTAATTCTGGAGAACTCCGGGGTGTTTTTTCTCTTGTGGAAATATGTCATAGTGTTAGTAAAACTCATGCAGCAGTAACCTTTTAGATTATGCTCTTATGATTGATTAAATGAAGCAAATGCATTTTTTTCAGAAGTTTGATCTTTCACTCACGTTGATTTGCTTGCTGCAGCGTACAAGAAGACGGCGAGTGCGAGACCCTTGGGGAAACTGGTGTGATGCTAAGGATTTGGAAGGACAGACGTTTGAGGTAACCCCTCTTTTAAATTCTATTTACAGAAGTAATTCTTGGTAATGGCTAGCAGGTGGTGTTGCATCAAATATTGCACAACCATTTTCCTCTTATAGGTGTTTAAATTACTGGTTCTGCAATGGCAAAGCTAAAAATAATGTAACAGTTGTTACATTTGCTGATAAATACAACTGTGCTTGGGTGTTTACAAAGGTATTCATGTTGTGAGTCTGTATGGACCTACACGATTTCATGTCTGTAAAGCTCTTTGCCTTGTTTTGTAGGAGACTTCATGACCCTTTATTTTAAGTTATAGAAAAATCGGTTTTGATTCATGTTAAATAAAACCTTTGCATGGTGGTTGATAGCATAAGTCGATGCTAAGTTTAAAATATTAAGTCATCAAGAATCAGAAAAACCTGAAATGAATTTCTGTGGTGATTCCTTTTTCTTGTAACTTAAAATAAATGAGTCTTCTTTCATTACAAAGTTCAGTTTTATTTGATTCAAAATTACCACGAGTCTGGCAGGAAAATACTGGTTTACCTTTTCCTTTAAAAAAAAAAAAAAAAAAAAAAATTACCTGATTCTTGTTTTTTTTTTTTTATATTCTAGATACTTGAAAGCTAAATGAGATGACTTTCTACTATTATTTAAAAAAAAAAAAAAAAAATCACATACTACAGTGTCATAGTTTACCTTTCTTCATAGTTTTGCTTTCTGCAAAATATGGCTCTGGGTTGAAAGAAAAATCTGAAAACATTTATCATGACACCTTTTCAGGGATTAACTTTTCTCAAAGAGAAAATGTAAGAAATGTAAGAATTCTCTCTTCAGTTTTGTAGACTAGGTCTCTAATTATTACTTTCACGCTGTTTGATTCTGCTGTGGCTATTGCCTTCTACCTTGAGTAGTCCTGTAACACAACAATTGGTAGCATATCAAGAGGACATTGATAGCAAGAATTCATTTTGGCCTTGTCTTAGAACCACTACTGAAAGAACACGTAAGACATCAACAGATTAATTTTATTTTTTTAGCATCTATCTGCTGAAGAATTAGCAAGAAGAAGAGAAGAAGAAAAACTTAAACCTGCAAAATCTTCTAAAGGTTCAAGACAAATAAAAAGGTATTTAAAGTACATCATGTTCAAAAGTAGGTCCAGAAATAAAACAACTGGCTTGCGTGGCGTCAGGCTGGAACAAATAACATGTATGCATGTCAAAATTTTAGTACTAAAATTCACAAGTGTGGGTGGTGACGTTTCTATACTTGGTGGAAGTCCTCCTAATATGGGATGAACAAATCCAGTGACGAAGACATTCTTCCTACACTAAAGAGACAGTGGGAAACTAGGAAAGTTTCCTGACTGTCCTACATCTTTAGAGAAATTTTCTTTCATTTTATAGTTCCTTTGATCCCTTTCAGCTGATACCATGCTGTTTATTCACTGAAGAAAAACAGGTACGTATCTATGAGTGAATAGCTGAGAATGCTTTGTTTACTTGTATTATTTTTCTCATGCTCATTATTGTGTTTATCATTTCAGGAACCTTTTCAGGTGAAAGTGTCTTCAGAAGCACTTTTAATAATGGATTTGGTGAGGATAAAGTTTTATCTTTCAGAAAGCTATGATGCATATGTGTGTGGTTTTAAGTTTTGTTTTATTTTTAATGGGCAATATAACCTAAATACGGTGCTGCAAAATTTTAACTTCTTTCCATTCAGACCTAGAGGTGACAGTCCAGTATTAAAGCCCTAAAAGATTAATGCATTTTCTGTATTGTGCTCAGTTTTTCTAGAAGGCAAATGGCTGTGCACTGATAAGAGTGTTAGGACTTTAATCATAACTTACTAAAAACTCCTCTCTAAAACAGTTTACCATTTTAAAAGCTTCTCGGTTTGTTTTCTGCCACTCTGGGTGTTTACAGAACAACGTGTCTTTTAATATCAATGCGTTGCACCAAAGTTTTGTGCAGTTGTTCAGTACATCACAGCATTGTTCAGGCTTTGTTTGAAGCTAGCTCACTTTATATATGGAAGAGTAATAAAGATGCACAATATCCATGTGTATAATAAACAAATGTAACCTTTCCTGCTTATTTCAAATTGAAACACTGGCTATTTTATAGTCTTTATTAGTCATAAGTTTTCTTTCTAAATGTCATTGAGAAATTATTTAATTGCAAATGTGAAAGCCAATGAATGCATTCTATCATGTGCAAATCAAAGCTAGGAGAAATTATACAACTTTAATAATTGTTTGATATCATTTTAGCACTCTCATGTGTCTATGGCAGAAGTAATAGGGTTACTAGGTGGAAGATACTCTGAAGCTGATAAAATTGTAGAAGTAAGTGTTTATCTTTTTTCCATTTCCTTTATGACATTAAAACTGTTTTGATAATATATTTATTAATTTCACAGAACCATAGAATCATAGAGTGGTTTGGTTTGGGAGGGACCTTAAAGGTTATCTAATGCCAACCCCCCTGCCATGGGCAGGGACACCTTCCACTAGACCAGGTTGCTGAGAGCCTAAGGGCAACTACTTCAAGCATATTAAAGTTACCCTTCATTACTTTAATCTTCAAATGTTATTTATGCTTCTGTTCAAACGTTGGCTTGTCAGCTCTTTCATGAGGAAGATCTGGTACCGACTCCTAAAATTCTTTAAGTGAATTTTATTTAACTGATTCAGATTTCTTGCATTTATCCATCTGGAGACTCTTTCAACAGGTTTGTGCAGCGGAGCCGTGTAATAGTCTCAGCACAGGACTGCAGTGCGAGATGGATCCAGTATCACAAACACAAGCCTCAGAAACACTTGCTGCCAGAGGATACAGTGTTATAGGGTGGTACCATTCCCACCCAGCGTTTGACCCCAACCCTTCTATACGAGATATTGACACTCAAGCTAAATATCAGGTACTTACTGGTCTGTACATTAATAAATAAATAAATAACCAAAAAAGCCAACAAACCTAAAGCCCCTCTGGTATTTGCAATGTTAACGCACATTGCTGCACTTATGCATATTGAAACTGTGTTCACAAATTGGTTTGTAGCTCTGCAGAGCATGCGAACGTACAGGTGGTTTAAATGAAGTTGAACAAGTGTTGAACACGTGAACAAGTTTGCCAGATTTTTCAGTGTTTTCTGACTTGTCTATTCTATTTTTTTAAATTTCAGAATGCTGTTGTGAAAAAGACTTTCTTATCTGTGTGGTTTGTTTGTTTGTTCTAGAGTTATTTCTCCAGGGGTGGTGCCATGTTCATTGGAATGATTATAAGTCCTTATAACCGAAATAATCCTCTTCCGTACTCTCAAATGACTTGTCTAGTAATTAGCGATGAGATCAGTTCTGATGGCTCCTACCGTAAGTACTGGTTTACCCATTGTTTTAATTTTTCTTTTTCTTTTGGATGCTAAGGGGAAAATGTTGCGTATCCTTCAACTGGGGCTTGAGAAATGGGTGTATGTTTGGTGCTAAGGGAGGAATTCTACTGTACAAAACCAGAACTTTCACCTAAAGAGTAATCTTGCAATCCCTTGCTGTTGGGACAAAATTTACAGCTATAAATAGATAGATTGTATTTCCTGTGTACTAACATCACAGTATTACCCACAGTCTGGTAAGGAAATAGAGGTTGGGGCAAGGGTCACTATTATTTATGTATTGTATCCATATGATTAGCTGAGAAACTGTTTCACGTGTATTGCAAAGTCTTGTAAAGCAGGAAAGTTTCTAATCCTTTGATAAACGACACAGAAGAATTATAGCAAAGACTCAGCTGCTATAGTGGCAAAGAACTTTTACTCCACTAATTTAATGTACAGAAGGTTAAAAAGTCAAACTTGCCAGCTGTCCACGGAAAAGAAGGTATGAAAGACAAATTGTCAAGCAGATCCTAGAAATGGTGTGCTGGCATGAATCCCAACCTAAGATACAAGGTATAAATTGTTGCTTAAAAGTATCATTGGCATTTCATGAAAACAGAATGTCTTTCTTGAATAGTTAAGAACGCATAAGATGTATGGAATTTCAAGTGTTGATCAGATACTCGTTCCCTGACATTAATCCCTGGGTAATTCCCAGGATAACAGTTTATGGCTGTATTCTCTGCCTCCTCTCTGTCCTCCCTTCCCCTGTTTTAAGTCCTGATTTTTGTATCCAAGCATGAAGGATTTCAGTATTTTTGGCAAGACAGTAGAAGAGGCCATGTGACCTGAAATTCCTCCTGTTTTTTTTCCTCTAGAAGTAAGCAGAACAGACAATGGAGACTTGCTTCATAGCTGTAGGGGAAGTGAAGTGGTGGCCACATCTGTGCAATAATTCTTACACTACCAAAACTAAAAGCAGTACTAAATTATATATTAAAAAAAAAAAAAAAGATTAATATTGCCATTTTTCTGTTACACTGTGGATTTCTGTGTGCTTTGTGGCATGAGGAATTGCAGAGGATAAGGAGGAAAGCAGGCTTGTTGCCTACTCCTACCAAAATTAAATTCACAATGAAAAATGTCATGCTTCTACTTCAGCCTCCTTAAGCAAGTCATGGGTCTTATAAATAGCACATGTTATCTATAGGAACATAAAGAGTGAATATTCATGTTCAATTGATTACAGGCCTGCCATACAAGTTTGAAGTACAGCAGATGTCAGAGGAACCTCAATGGGAATTAATATTTGAAAAAACAAGATGGATAATTGAAAAATACAAATTCTGTCACAGGTATACATCTGTTTATATTATAGCCAGTTTAGAATTTCTGTATATTTATTAGTGGTGTTTCAGTGGAGACATAAGTCTGCTTTCTACCCTTCTACTACTTCCTTTTCCTCTTTCAACAGCAGTGTCCCCATGGATAAAATTTTTCATAGAGATTCTGACCTGACTTGTTTGCAGAAAGTAAGTTTTTGCTTCTTTGAATTTTCAGTTGTAATGTTTTGTAATTTTAAATACTGTTTAAAAGACAAATCTCTTTGGTATCATGAGATGTCACAATCTTAAAAATCAGAGATGTAGACTAATAGCTGTAAATTGGTTTTAAAGAACTTAATTTACAAAATAATACACGCCTTGCACAAAAGAGACTATTTTAATCTTTTTTTGTCACAGCCAGTTACTGAGCACTGATCACAAAGTAAGATCTCTAAGTATTGTCCCTGTTTGTACAACTGGTTGTAACTCATTGCTGCTATGACTGGGTATGCATCTTCTCCAATTGTTTAAGGGGAGAAAAAAAGAGAAGCCAAAAGGCCCAGGCTAGAAGAATCTGGAATTTGTTCCTGTGTGGCTGTTCTTTTTTCTAAAACTTTTGTTGTTCAGTTAAATGCTTTCTGTAGTGAGAAGGGGAAAAAACAATACCTATTAAATATTCATCAGCTAGAAGGAAACAAAAATCCAGGAATAATAACAATTTTTAAATTTCATTTTTCTTTTGCGCAGCTTTTGGAGTGCATGAGGAGGACTTTAGACAAGGTAACAAACTGCTTCATTGCTGAAGAGTTCTTGACTCAAATAGAAAACTTATTCCTCTCCACATACAAGAGTGAAAAAAAGAGTAATGCTGAAGAAAATAAGAATGAATGTTCAAATGAATCGCCAATGTGACAGCTTAAACAAAACGGAACTGGACTTTTTTTTCTTACTTCCCGTTTTCTTTTCCTCCTGACCCCAATTATGTCAACTTTCAAAATTATTACCATTTTAATAGTAACAGTCAAAGAATCCTGCATTATTTTATTGTTATGGCTCAAAGATACCTTGAAAAACTGAGTGTGATCTGACTACATGAAGAACGTTCAGCAGTTTGCAAAAACCAAGTTATCACAGGGTTAGTTAATTACCACAGTCTGCCATTTGGGAAGAAGGAGTTGAGTACTCTGATTCAGTCTTCATGGAGAGTGCATCCTGTCTTATCTCAGTTTTGGAATTTTCTTTAATTTTATTTTAATCTGCAGGTACACATTTGATGCTCAGTGAATTTGTTCCTTAATGCTCTAGAGTTTCGAAGTTTGAATGAATTCACAGAAGAGAAGGTGACCACTTCACTGAAATGAAAAATTGTTAGCTCACTCGTTTTAAATTTTCCTGGTATCTGAAGGTTTCTTCAGTTTTGCTTTACTTTATCTAATCTGCTGTCATCCCCCCAGTGATCCCTGTTGTCAAGTAGCTTTTTGGAATATTCTTTGCTGCCTTGCATCCATGTTTGCTGGGGAAAGGCTGGCAAGTTTTTTGACTTCTCATTACTACTAATTGTGCTTGTTTCCAGTGGAAATGGTAACTCCTGTTTATTACAGGTTACGGTCTTTCTGATCTTCCATTCTACAGGAAGATACCTTGTTCTGTTAGATCACTATGATTTGTCCACTTCTAATTGCCACTGTTTCCTGTGGAAACGAGCTCTTCATTGATGGCAAGCTTAATGCAACAAACAGAAAAGTATTTGTCTTTTTGAAGGAGGGAAAAAAATAAACTAAGAACAACAAAACAAATCCCTACAACTTTTCAGTTTAGTTCTCTGTAATGTGCAGGTCAACAAGAAAACACACTGGTTCTATCAGTTCTTCAGTTATGATTTCATATAAGTGTAAATTCAGATAAATTAGTCATAAACAGATGGATCTTCATTTGAGAATTTTTCTTGATTGTAACTTGCATGAGCTCCATGAGCTATATCACTGAATCTTCACAGAAAAATGTGCTTTACTTTTTGTTCTCTAAATCTCTAAGATGAAATGTGAACTGTATACAGTTACTACTATTTACAGAGACTTATCTTGGACAAAGTTTCTCAAGTATGTCTGAAATATATTTGAAAACGTGAAGCAAGCAAGAACTTGAGTTTATACCTAGAGGGTATAAATTTGAGCTTATCCTAGAGGGGATGAAAACGGACTTGATTCTTATTTGAAAAATACAGACATATGTATATGCTTCAATATATATAAGTAGAATTTTAAGATTTTATATGTTTAAATCTTTAACTTCATCTTTTCATTTGTATAAAGATAAATAGAGTTTGAACAGCTTTAAAATTGTAGAGTTGCATCCTAATGAGGGAACTCCTTTGCAGAAGTTGAAATTATTTTTTTAATCATGCCTCACATTAGTCTCCTGGTTCTAAATGGAACTGCAGAACACGATCATATTAAAATATGAGCAATTGATGATGATCTCAATGCAGATTCAAGAGATATGGTCTTAAAAAATATTGGTGAATGTTCTACTTTCTCTTCTCTGTCATATCTCCTTGTGCACAGTTTCAGGTCCCACTTCTGTGTATAATTTGCAATCCATCTATTTAAGGCATGTTGGCTCTGTCTGTGTATTCTAAAGCATCATCTTTGAGACTTCCTAATGAAAAATACTGCATGGCTTTCTGTATTTCTCAGACTGCACTCTTGTTGATAAAGCATTCCGTCCCTACTTAGTTTTGGAGCGTTCTACAGTATTAAGGTATTCTGTTGCAGCTTTGCATAGGGTACTGTAGAAAAATCACAGGGTCTGTATGTACTAAAAGCTGTAATTCTCTTTCTACAAATTGGAAAGAAAGTTAAACCTCATGTAACAGCAATATGAAGTAGGTAATGTTCTTTGTCCGTATGTGGTATATTTCCAACCAGTTCAGGATGTTACCAGTGTTTGGTTAATGCTGACATCCGATGTGCCAGCTGCTTTTCTGTTTACTAATTAAAATGAGTTAAAGCAATGCAGTTGTATTAATTGGAGTTAAGTCATGAAAAGTCAGAAAAGTTGAGTAAAACATACTTCTGAAGCAGTTAGCCTCTTTGAGAAGAGGATGTTGTGTATCAAATGCTCAATACTGCAGGAAGACCCCAAATTTCGCAAGAGTGATTCCTGTACCTAAGGTTATTCATTGACAACATCGCAAGGTGGAAGTGGGGTGGAGGGGGAGAAAGTAAACTGCTTGTATCACCGTAATCCCAAATTACCACACAACGTTGTATGTGAATTGAAAATACCATATCTGTTGTGCTACCTACTAATTTTGTGGGCAGGAGACCTGGTAAGAAAATAACTAATCCGCTTTTGATTTTTGACTGTGTGACTAATAATGTGGGTTTGGAAGTCGCATGCTTCTGAGGAGATAAAAATCTATAATACTAATGCTGTCAGTTCTGCTACAAGTTCTGCTATATGTAAGGCATTAAATCTTTTTCTTGGAAAAATCACTTTTAACCAGCTATTCTTTTTATGCTAGCTTTCCTTTAGTATAAATATTGTGGGCTCTTATGTTTTTTGTTTGTTTGTTTTCTTTTATATAAGACCACTTGTTATTCCTAGACAAGCCCTCAAGAGGGGGGAAATGGTTGAATAACAACTGCAATGATGAAATTTAAACTGGAAGAATCAACAGGGGTGTGTGTGTATATATAAATATATATATATAGTGTGTGTATATCTGTGTCTGTATATCTTGGGATATATATTTATTCTAAGATTTAGCTTCTGGCAAACATCACTTATGGGCATTTGTTGGCCAAGTCAAGTTTTGCTATTATTGGCAGTGCCTTTTCACAGGTATTTATGCCTTGTGTTCATGAAGAGGACAGGAGGCTTGCCCATTATTTCTTGTTCTAGTAACTTTCCAAGAAGTGGTTGAACGCAGAGAAAATTAACATTGCCAATAATATTTTTACCCTTTTGCTCACTTCTTTGCTATTCCTCACTGGTGGTATACAAAGGTCTACTAATAAAGGCTCTATGTTCAGTACCTCAAAAGACGTGTTCCAGATTTGTGATAGCTTCTTGCCTCTTGAACATAAGATCTGGTATTTCTTCATTCCAAGTCAGTACCAACAAAAAGTGATCGTTTAAATTTAATACCACTAGAGGGAGCTTGGTCACAGCTGATAGAAAGCAGTAAAAGTAGAGAATAGAATAAACATGGTTGTGGTCTTGAAGTGAGAGCTAAAACTATTCTTACTAATGTATAAAAACTTCTAGCTCATGATTAATATTTATTCTGGGCAGTAGCTGTGTATCTTACTGCTTTCATTTGTTCTTACAAACCCTCTGCTTTGGTCTTCTTCAGAAAATCATCCCATGATGGTTTGAGGCAAGGATGCTGAGATGGTAATCAGTGTCTTGCAAACTGTTTTCAGATAAGGTGATCCTTCAGGCAGAATTGTGAACTAATATGATACGGCTTGGGGGTTGCAGTCATGTCTTCAAATCTGGGTAATGAATATAGTGGTATGAATGATCACTGGAATTGCCCCAGTTGCCACAAGTTAATTATAAAGGTGGTCATGAAAATATCTTTTAAACCACTACATTCATTACCCAAGTTTGATTCAAGGAAGTCGGTTCCAGCTCTCTGCTAGGAGTTCCTGCGCTATCGGGTTGTATGGGCAGAGACACCATGGAAGTGGGAAAAAGCTGCAGGGAGGCATTACTGCACACCACACAACATGCCACATCTGATGTGTCCCTGGCGAGTGCTGGGGGAAGGCAACTTGCTGTGCTGTCGCTGTGACACCCACCAGAGAAGCGAGGGTACGTGCAGGGTGACTTTGTGTGGCCCTGGAGAGCCAGCGCATGGCAAGTAGCTGGTTGTTCACATCCCACTGAACACTGTAATCATATTTGATACTGAACAAAGTATTTAATGGCCTAGATAAAAGCATTCCGGTTGTTTAATTGGAAATGTCTTGCTGTTTTACATAGACCTAGTGCCCTATTTTTATGAGATTTAAAATTGTGCAGAGAAATTGTTTCCATGGAAGCAGAGATCACTAAAGAAATAACGCACTCTGTGTTTCCTACAGGATTCCTCTTACAGCCTGCTGTTCTAAATAATTAACTCCTGTGTCATTGCAGTTTAGCATGGATTAAAGGAAATGCTTTGTTTCTAGTATCTGAGACATGATTTTATATATATTTCTATAAATGTATACATGTCATTTTAAAGGCAGGAAAATAAAAAAAGTAATAAGTCTGTTCTTATTTACAGAGGGGAAAAAATCCATCAGTACAAAAAAGTCAATGGAAAAGTACATTTTGGGGCAACTTGTACCACTCTAAAGTCAGGGATGCTTAAAATTATTCCTTCTTTCCCTTTCTTTTGCCACCGTTCTACGTTATTTGCTTGGTGGTGGTTATATTCTAAAACTGCTGTTGTACTTCTGGCCACCTTTGAGGGAAGCAGTAATGAATGCAGTTTTTAATTAAGGTAACAGCAGTGAGAATCTTCACCAGCAGGGAAAACAGACCATCTGTTTTACTTGCCTGTGGTTTTTCTTCCATATATTACTTCTGACAAACCGCTTAATTTTTCTCTACTTTGCTGTACTTGTCTGTGAGAAAGGGGAAACTGTCAAATAACTGTATGAAGCAGAGACCATGTCTCTAAACATCGTGCAAGCCAAGTAGTGCCACCTACAAATCTTCATTTGTTTGGTGCTTTCTGAGCACAAGGGCAGCTCAGCTCTGCTGTACAGAATTGCCATAACTCCCTCAAAGCTGGTTGGGAGCTATAACAGCTTGTAGCAGTTTAGGATCTGTCTTCCAGTAAAAAAACTTTAGATCATGTTTTGGTTTTGTTCTCTCTTAAATTGATAATATCAAATAAAGATAAGATGTGAATGTGGAGTTGATAGTTAAATGGATTTTGACTTTGAGGGAAGGATATGGAACTAATAAAACCACAGGTTATTGTAGGTAAACGAGTAGCTTAGAAATTAAAAACAGTGAAACAGTTAAGACATTTAAACTACTAGCAAAGACTCTACAAGGTGGAAGTTTGAAATACCTAGCTACTTTATAATAATTTTAGCTGTAGATCACAATTATTTTCTAAGACTGGTAACTGCTGTTGTTTTTATCTGAAAAAAGGGGAAGTGGAGAGGTGCCATAATGTGTTACAGGTCTGAAAAGGAGCTGGTAAGAATTTGAAGAACTTTCTTTGTCCTTAGTCCCTTAAGTACTGTGTATTTTCATGGCTTGTGTAGAAATAGGAGTATCTGCAATGCTCAGATAATGTCCTTTTCTAGTGGTAGGGATTGTTTACCTCTGCATCTTTAATTTTAAATCTATACTGTGTTATAAATACTCTAAAGTGTAGCTTCACACTGCTCATGTAGACACAAGTCATTGTTACAAGTAGCCCTGCTAGCAGTGATTTAAAGCAGGGCAGGCCCTCAGGAAAACAACAGTGCAGGCAAAAGACCTGACTGCGAGGCAGCGTGCAAGTTGTGTGGCTGGGAGAATGGTGCTGTGGTTGTTACTGGTCCCAGAATAATGATTTATAAAGCGTCTGACTGTTTGACAAATCAGATGAGTGGGACTTGTTTAACACAGAACTGGAAAATATCTTTCAGCTGCTGCCAAAACACATGGAAAACGCAGCTTGTGCTTTGTAGACCATTAGGACACTTGGGAGCTACTGGAGTGTGCTGTGAAAGGCATTACTCAAAGTTCAGACTGAAAAATTCCATCAGAAACTGCTAACAACTTTGTAAGGGTAATGAAAGCATGGAAATCGTCATTCCTAGTACTGCCTTGGGATGAGCATGTACCAAAGGAAAGGGGGGAGAGGAGCTTTCTGTGGTGCACGCTGAGATTGCACTCCTGTAGTCTAACTAAAAGAGCCATCAGCAAAGTGATGAACTGTCTTGCCACCTGTCATCTGAACTGACAGCTACTCCAGTGTTCTGTCAGAGCAAACAAACCCCCAGAAGGCTTTATCTCACGTAACTGTGTGAAAGGAGAAAGGAGAATGTCCATAACTAAGAAACATCGAGACAGCAGAATGGTCCAGGAGTTGTGTGATGGAAGAGGTGGGGAAAACCAGGATGGAAGTAGGATTGCCTCAGGCAAGGAGTGGGATTTCCTCCAAAAGAAAAAAGGGAAATCCGTAAAGATGGATACTGCCTAAAAATCCTAAAGGAGGAGAAGGGCTAGGTGAAGCCTTGTGCTGTGATTCATAAAGGAAGCCCAACACAGCTGTGCTTCAGCTTAGTTTTTGTATCTTTCCTGTTGCTTCCTCACTGAGGGCTGGCAGGCATCTGGGGAATCAGCACTGCTCCCTTAGAAGGAGCGGATGGAAGTGCAGCTTGTTGACTTCTCTGGCACTTGGGCATGAGAAAGCAGTCATTTTGGAAGGAAAATGTGTTTGTTGGGGCTGATTTTACCTTTGAACAAGAGAGCAGCATACCAACATGTAGAAATAGACTTCCTGAGCAGATCCAAGCTTCAGATAGCACTTGCTGTCACTTCAGCTGGTTGGAGTTTTGCTGGGCCTGATTCTGGTGGTAGCTTCATCAGGGCAGAGTCGTACCTGTGTGACCAGTAAATGGACAGAATATGCCCAGGACGTGTCCGGCAGCTGCTCCTGCATGCTGGTAGGCTCAGATTGCGGGGTGGATCGTTCAACACTGACCTCAGAAGGCAGAAATTATGTCCCTGAAGCAGAAGCACTTCCATGGACATCCCCGTGGGCTGCTAGATAATGATGGCATTCACAATCCAGCCTGCAAGGACAGTGATATCTTCAAAGCCAGGCGGTGCAACCAAGCTGATGCTTCTGGTGCGCAACCACTGCCGGGGTAACGAGAGCTGAAAAGGTTGGCAGAAACCTGAGGTGCAATGAACTGGTTAGGACAGATCAACATTGAACTGAAGCACCAAGAAACATCTGGTCCCAGTTTAGAGGCTACAAAAAATATTCGAGATACTTAGCACAATCTGGAATATTTTTGCTAGTACTGCAGGCCTTGTTCGGCTTGCTTAAATATTAAGCTTAGGCTTAATATTTTAAGTTTTTACAAACAAGAAAAAAAATCTTTAAAGTTGCTGAAACTTCTCTTTGTCAACAATTCATACCATAAATATCTCTAACTAAATAAATTCTGATAAAATACTCCTCAACACCAAAGGCTTTTATTTGTCAGGAAATAGTACTGCAGCCACTTCCAGCTGCAGAGGTCCCAAGCCTGAGTTTGCATTCAGGCAGTGCGGTGAGCTATTGCCTGTTCTGCCTTTTTAAAAGGCTCTGACACTTAAAAGGGTCAGCAGAGATCTCTTGATCCCATTGCAAGTGTAAGTTAATCTTGGTGTTCTGCCCAAATTCAGACTCCGGTAATAGCATTCTGTCTGCCTAAATTCCCGTTGCAATTTTAATCAGAGGAGATGTTTTTTAGTGTTTAACAGCTACACAGAAGTACTGCACAATGCTGTGGGAGAAGCTGAAAAAGGCTTTATTTTAGTAGAGCTGTAGGGAGAATTTAAGCAGTGTAATTACTGAAGTTGGAATTCGGCCAAGATACTGGAAGTGGACTTCTTTGCTACCTATTCATCTACTGCCGTCCTTGTTTGGGAGGGCATGTTCACCACAACGGCTATTTTAAAGAAAATAATGCTAGTTAGGTGTAGAAATATTGGCAGTTGTGTTGCCCATGCTGTGTCTGGATGTCTGATGTCCCGATCAGCATCATTTGGTTACAGTTAAACTGAGACTGCTACACGCAGGCATCCCAGCAGGGTCAGCTCGTTGTTCTATTAATTAGTCTCGGCATCACTAGTTGGTCATCTTGGCAACAGTCGCTACTGCGCCACTTCTGGGGCAAACTACTAAATTCCCATCTCAGGTAAATGCATCTCTATTTAATCTCATTGTTATTTACTTACTGGAAAAACCTGGGCTTTGGATCCATAGGATGGGCAGATGCATCATGTTTCCCCCATGCAGTTTTAATGCAGTTGTATTAGCAATATTAATGCCTTCAAAAGTTCTTGGTTTATTATTTATTGCATGCCTTATGGCAACAAAGCTAATCTGTGTGTCTTTCAGTTGGGAATATACATGAGTACTGATCAAATAGGTGAAGTGAGGATTGAGTATCTAGGCTGAATTCTCCCAGGTAATAGGAAAAACCCTTCTATTATAGAAATGATGAAACCAGAAATCTGGAACTGGGCATCCCTCAGTGCTGGAGACTGTCACCCTCACAATAAAGATCCAAGTATATTGCTTAGCCAATGCCTTAAAATATACACAGAACCAGTAAGAGCAATGTCTTTGAGAGGTTAGTGCTGTCCTTTCCTTAAAGATCATGAGCTGTGCAGTCTTTTCTGGGGATCTACTCTGGCTTTCAGTGGTCTTTTAACATCACTTCATTTTTCTAGTTTCTGTCATAAGAAGAAAAAATAAATTTTGTACCAAAACACTATACACATTAAGCAGAAAACAATATAAATGTGAGCATCATTTTGACTAGGAGAGGCAAAAGTGACTAAATGATTGGAGGAAGTTCTTACCAGGTCTCTGTCTCAGCATCTTGCTTTGACTCCTGCTTTTTGTCTTAGAAGCTGAGATGGAAATAAACCCATAACCACTATGAAGGAGGGGCTGTGTGCTACCAGCACTAAGAAACCAAGGGTCTTATCACTTTATTAAAGGTAGAGTTATTTGTTGCCTAAATTATGCCTGCCTTTCCAACCAGAGAAGGGCTGCCTTAATTAGAAAGCTCAAAAGAATGACTGGCAGATTAAAAAAGAAAAACACATGGTACTGTGATACAACCCTGAAGAGACTAGTGCTGCCCTTTCTGTACGGTGCTGCTATCTTGGTCTAACTGCACAAAATGAGTTTTGGGCCTTCACTTTTAACTTTTGATTAAAAAACAACAAAACAAAAGAAGCAACTTTCTTTTACCATGGGAGAGCTGAGGCCAGCGCCAGCTGCACTGCCAGCACGAGAGCAGGGAAGTGAAAGATAAGGATTCATGGAAGGATTAAAAGCCTCTTACACTCTGTTACTTCCATCCCCCTGGTGAAAATCATGCCCGCTTATTTATGCGAGTATGTGCTCATTGGCACACAATCCCTGCATTAGTTTGCAAACGGTTGGTGTGTTTGCACACCCATGCATGTTCCCACACCTACACTTAAACGTGAACATTGCAATTTTTTTCACATTGGAGCAGGCAAATCCCAGGGAAAGCTGCGTGGCAGCAGGTCCTACACCTCATCCAGGCAGCCTGAAGCCGGATCTAGCTCTTATCAGTGGTAAAATGGCCCAAACCTGCTGCTCTTCTGGATGGCAAAGAGAATCCTCTCCTGTCTCATCTTTCCCTGATTAAGAAAAATCCCTTTATGGTTGCTTAGGCTGGGATTCAGGCCAGGTTAGTTTAACTACGTGAAACAAAATGCAATGCTGTGTAAAAGCACCCCACTCCCTCTCTTCTGGATACTAAAATGCCAGCACGTCTGTGATGCTTCACTTCATGACTATACACAAGATCCCCCCAGTCGTCCCTAAAAAGTATCAGGGAATCACCTTAGGAAAAAAATA
The DNA here is from genome assembly GCF_965140915.1 of Aythya marila. Classification (NCBI taxonomy): domain Eukaryota; kingdom Metazoa; phylum Chordata; class Aves; order Anseriformes; family Anatidae; genus Aythya; species Aythya marila. The sequence continues at coordinate 28,746,468 of NC_139049.1, read as the reverse complement.
ATAAACCAGCTTCTATTGCTAGGGTATTGAAACCACTTTTTCACAGAGTAGTTAAGGAAGTAACAAATTGGCCCTTCCTTCATTTGGTCTTAATTGGGCTGGAAAGTGCTATTACACAGCTAGTCCTCGTGCAGGTATAATTATCCTTTCCAAACCATTTCAATTGATTGGCCTCAGGGCTGTAAGCACTGACATTACCTTTCTTTTTATGCTAAAATGAATCCTGAGTCATTGCAATTACTATCAGAGCAGGAAAAATCAACTTTCAGAAGTTGCACAACTGTTCAGCATCTCCCAACAAAATTCCTTGTATCGGGATTTATCTGGTTAAAATTTCATACGCGCCAGGCAGCCCGACAGGACTCACATCTCATTTTCATGCTGATCCCTGTTCCCCGAGGGGTAACACTCTTACTGTCCTCCTCCAGCACAAATCAAGTGCCACAGAAACAATTAGGGATACTTCATATTATCTAAATGAAAGGCTGGATGGGAATGTATTTGTAATTTTCTGGAGAGGCTTTTACATATGGGCTCAACAGTATTAGTTCTGTTTGAAATAAATGTCCACATAAGCCCTGCAATGAGGTATCTCAGCATTTTTGCTTGTGTCGTTTCACTCAGAAGAGCTAAGTGGAGGAACCATACAGTGTGTGTGGCTCTGCTGTAGCCATTGCAATGTCTAGCACTGTTTCCCCAATTTTAGCACAGGTCTATTGAGTTCTCCTTTCTTCTTCTTGTCTTGTGCTCTTTTCAGTTGTTGGAAATCTGTGAGCTTTGTCCGTCTCAATTCTGCTGAAGGACTTCAGTGAAATCTCAAGTACAGAAAGTTACTGTTCCCTCTCTTAAGTCTCTAAATAAATTTTGCATTTTAGAGATCTAGAGATAAATTACGTGTTTTTTTTTTTTTTTTTTTTTTAACACAGTCTCTTAACACAAGTTTTGGAAAAAAAGGACTACACTCAATTTAAAAACAACTTATAGGTGAGTTGTCTGGTAGTTTTCTGTTTAGTTGAGTAACTTCCTCTGGATTGTGATTCTACTTTATTTTTTATTTTTTCCAACAATTTAGATAATAAGCAGAAGTAGTTATTACTTACTAACAAAGATTAAATACCTAATAGCATCCACAGACTGGTAAGTCAGAGGGACAAGGGAGGGTTAGTTAGTATGAGTTAGTACACTCAGTGGATCTAGACAAGTTACTAGCAAACATCATTTGGAAGACCCTTGGTGCTAATGAGGTGTTAACTAGTCTTTTAAGTTCACATGAACTCCTGGGATTCCCGCTGGTCAAACAAGCGTAAGTGGCATTAAATCCAATTTATGACTTGCAGAAGGCTGATGGAGTGTATTGTTTCTGCCAGGATTTTAGCCTGACACTTAATAAGCAGACGTGAGCTACATTGAAACTTGAATGACAAAACTGTCACTTAGCTAATATTTATTTATTTTGCTTAGATGTAAAAGCTAAATATCTGATTTTTTTTTTTCACTTAAAATGAATGCTATACATTTTATCTGTCAACTATTCAATCGTGACGATTAAAAATGATACTAGGGAGACTTTAGCAGAAAAAGGTTTCCACCAGAATATACAAAAAAAATCTTTTATGTTTACAGGTAATCTGCTTTTAATTATTTGTATTGGATTTCATATTTGGCTACTGGATCTATCTTTGAGGTTAGCCCTGTTTTGAAGAGAGGATTGGACCAAATTACCTCCAAGACATCCCTTCCAACCTGAATTACTCTGATTCTGGAACTCAGGATAGAATAAACTACATAGAATAGGACATAGTCTGAAGAGATTTGTAAGTTTTAACGTTTCAGTGTTCTTTGTAACACACACCCTCTCACTAAATATTGAACAAAAGCTTCAACTCTATGAGACAAAGACTCAAAGCATCAAAAAAAAGACACTGATATTGCAACTGCTTGTGTGAATAATTTCATAAACATACAAAATCTCATTCAGATTGGTATGACTGCTCCCATGCAGTGATACACTGATATTAAAGGACACATCCACACAGGTCTTCTGGTCTTCATCAGAAATGCAAATTGCAGTCTTTTCATGAAGAGACGGAGCCAGTAACCAAAATCTCAGCTGCAAAATCAGTATTAACCATCTCTTTAAATCACAGAAGTTTCTCTTGCTTCCTTTAGAAAAAGTTATATGCATATGTACTCATTAAAATTCAAGAGCAACCATGTATAAATGACTAGTGGGATTTTTATTTTTATTTTTTAAACTAGCTCTCTATTTAGGGGAAAACACCACATTATCCAATTGCTCACCAGATTTTCATATAGAGAGACATTTTGTGTTGGTATCTGATAAAAAGATACTATAATTGCCTGTGCTGTGTTTGTTGCTTGACTGCTTTGAAATCTTAATTATAAGTGATACCGCTTGTGGAGAAATGCAGAATACAATTTTTAGCCCCATCCTTACACACTCAAAACATCCATTGAGTTTAACAGGAATTTAGGTAAGTCAGGAATGCAGAAATAGCTCCAATACCCTCTATGCACACTTAAATAATGTGATTGGAGAAAAAAATAATGCCAAAAAGAAATATTCAAAGAAAACAACAACAAAACACACTCAATTTTCATCTGATGTGAAATAAAGTGGAGACTCAGTGGGGTGGAAGAATGAAATTTGCTCCACAGAGCAATTGGTAGAAAAGTATTCATTTTTGGCTTAGGAGTGGAGAATTCTAGATGAAGAAAATAAGAAAAGCAGGCAAATACAGTGTCTAAGAAATAAAGACATTAAACCTCAAGAGACATCCATGAAAACTTCCATCTTAGTTTTTTATTTCTTGACAGCTGGGACACACACAGGCCTTAGGTTAGACTAAGGGCTCTTCTCCTGCTACAGCTCATCTGCTTCCGTGACGGGAGCTGACAATCACAAAAATTAATGCTGTGCTAATTGACTGATGGATTTTACTTATAATGCACCTTACTATAGTGGAGGCTGGGCAGTTCTTAAGGGAATTGTGTCTACTGAAAACAGACTTTCTACCTGTCGCCACAGGAGGTTCCTTCTCGGCCTGGACTCCAAAATCTGCTATATATTTTCTCAGGCAGCTGAAATAAATGGTTAAGAACTGTCACACTAGAGGGCTTCAATAGTACAAAGGGATGGAAAACTGGGGATATCAGCAAAAATTGAACGATACCTGACTTTGTTCAGTGATTATACGTGACTGCTGAACATAAAGATCTGTGCTTCCTCCCTTCCCTGTAAGAGGACCTTTAGCAAAGCCCCAGGACACATAGAAAGCCTGGATGGCCAATCCTTAACAACCACATTCCATCTTCACCCCTTCATTTGTCAAAGAACCTGTTTTTCACATAATTTGCCAGATGTATCATTTAAGATGTGCTCCTGTCAGCTAGACAGGTGGGCCAGAAGTTACAAAGTGTTCGCAACTGGACATTTCCTTGTGGTGGGTCATAGCCAGACCCCACTTCCCACTGTTGTAGAGCTCACTGCTCCCCTCCGCAGGCCTGTCAGCAGCCCTCCTGTAGCAGTAAGTACTTCGACACTTCAGATTGCCACAAACTGCAGGAGATGAGCCCAAGGCACGACTCACGACCTCAGAAAGCTGAAGGACAGGCTTGGGACTGCCACACTGTCAAACCCAGGGACTCAGCTGAGAGTGGGTGCAGGCAGGGCCACACACACAGGCCTCAAAACAGCATGGGGGGGGACAAAGCCAGGGGAAGAAGGGCTGGTGAAGGTCTGAGGAGCACCTGAGGAGCCCCTGAGGAGCTCCCTGGGCCATGGCCGCCGCCCCACAGAGCCCCGGCCGCGCGGCGGCACCGCCACAAAATGGCGGCCGCGGGATCTTGAGGGGTGGGGGGAGGAGCGAGGGGCGCCACCGCCTGAGGGACCGGGAACGGGACGGGGACGGAAACGGGCGCGGGGCGGTGCTGGGCAGAGCCCGTCCCGTCCCGTCCTGTCATGTCCTGTCCCGTCTCCTCTCCTCCCGTCTTCCTCCCGCCCCGGTCCGGCATCGGCGGCGTCTCCTCCTTCTCCTCCTCCGCCTGCTGGGGTGGTGAGTAGGGAGCCCGGCTGAGGAGGTGTTTCCCGCAGCGGATCCTCAGCACGTCCCCCCCCCCCTCCCCGACCGCCTCAGAGTGCCACGTTCCCTCTTCCCCCCGCGCCTCCTCACGTCTGCACATGTCGCGATAGTCGCGATAGGCGGGGGGGAGCCGCTCACTGAGGGGAGCGGGGCTGGGGCCGAGAGCTGGGGCCTGCCCGGCCGGGAGCCGCTGAGGGGCCGCTGCGGTTGCAGGCCGGGTGAGCTCTGTGCTGAGGAGAAAAATGTTAACGAAATGCTCAATATGCTCAATAAATCCCGTTTTTCCTCAAGGTGTGTGAACGGCACCTGTGGCAACAAGCCCAGGGTGGAAAGGGGATTTTTTTCCACGAGGAGCACCTGCAGTCGTTCTGGTCTCTTTGTAATTAAACAGCAAGGATACTTTTTTGCTCTCAGTAATAAAATGTGAGGTGCTGGGCTTGTTACAGTTGAAGGCAGGGTCATATGTTAGATCTACAACAAGGTGCATTGTAACTGTGGCTCTTTTTGCCTGGGCAAAGAAACAGGAGATACCTGCTCAGAAGAAATGAAGTAACGTTTCAAGGTTTCCCTTGGGTGACTTCCTTAATACCTTTTTTCTTTGTTTCAGATTAACCAACCAAAGAGGTTATGAATATCATCTGTGGTCTGAAGTTGCCGGGCAGGAGCTGTATTTTCTTTCATTTGGCTTCCTTGACCAAGCAGGGGAAGTACAATAAGTTCTACGGGCCTTACACAGGACGTTGCCAAATTCAAGTCAGTTCTATACAAGATAGATGCCGGAGGCTGGATTTGAGTGGAAATAATAGACACTGTTTTTTGACTGGAAGCCTGACTGACTACTGTAGAAACTTTCTTGGTAAAGGACAGAGGTGTCTTTTGAACGTCCCAAAAACAGCAGTATGGAAGAATGCACCTCACGGTTCAGGAAGGTTTTGCTTTCAGTCTTCTCTGTTGCAGGGGGAGAAGGTTACGTCCTTCCAAATCAGTTCTGCAGGGCTACGCCCAAGTCATTTCTCTGCTTGGAACATTCAGATCGCCAGTTTTTTTCACACATCACCATCACTTCAAGCTGCACCTGTACCTCTTTTCTGGATTATTGTTAAGCCAGCTCAGAAACTATTTGCTATCATTCTTGGCAGGTAAAATTCTACCTTGCTTACTCTCAAAGTAAGACTCTGTCGTGCAAAGATGTGCATATGTTCATCACTCGTTGTAGAGAATGATAGGTGTATTTGTAGTCTTTTCATTTTAATATTTTTGAAAGTTTTGCAGAACTGGGTCCTAGGCTGACAGTTTGCTCAATAAGAAATTGTTTTCCATTATCAGAGGTGTTAGATGTGTCTTTTCACCTTCAAAGCCTCGCCTATACAGGTAGAGAGAGGGTAGAATGCTCCAAGACACTAAGGGTGTGCCCCCTTCTCTTCCTGTGGGAGGGAAGAAAGGGAAAGGGAGAGGGTGAGTAGGAGTCAAGTAGATTATAACCTTTCTTAAAGTCTCACAAGGTGAGAATGTAATAGTAGAGCAATGGCAGATGCTAACAACCCCCTTTTTAACTGTGTCCTAAGCTGACAGTTGTTTTTGTTTTACAGGAGCATAAGAAATTGGTGGAAGGCACTTCCTCCTAATAAACGGGAACTTTTTAAGGAAAGTGCAAGGAGAAATAAATGGAAGATACTCCTGGGTGTCAGTAGTTTAGGAGTTTTGTTTGTCGTGTTTTATTTTACTCACTTGGAGGAGACACCCATCACCGGGCGTGCCCGACTGTTGGTGTTTGGAAAAGAGCATTTTAGGCAGCTGTCACAGATGGAGTATGATATGGTAAGATTTTAAAGAAAAGTACTTCAGGCTATAGCTTAAAGTATAGCTTAAGTAAAGACTACAGCTTTGTTCTCTCACACACTTCTTGACAAGCAGATTCCCTTTTACCTCTTAACAGGAATGAAAATTATGCAGTACTTTGTTGTACTTCGTGCTCAGAACCATTCAGAGCATCCCCCTAAGTTTCCCCCTTGTCTTATCCCTATCCTTTTTAAGAGTTACCTTCCTATCAGCAAATCATTCAGGGATGTGTGATGGTTGAAGAACACATCACATGTACGTGGCAAACATTTCTGAAGATGTTATCGTAATACAGTAAATACAAAAGTCTGACAGAGGCAATAAAAGTATAATAGGTACATACCTAGATCTGTCCTGCATTCTTTGCTGGTTTGAGCATTCCGTGGCACTTGTTTAAGGTGCTTTTTTGTAAGCTGTCAATTTGTAAGGTATTACTCCCCACCATTGAGAATACACTCAATTCTCTCTCTCTTTTTTTTTTTTTTTTCTTCTTTCATTTGATCAGTTTCTTCTCCTTTAATTGCTTTCTTTTAGATTGCCCATTGTTCTGATTTCTGTGGCTTTGAATTCTATGACTTGCTATTCTAATGTCTCGAAATGAACTTGAAACATTCAGCCATATACAAATGTCACTGTATTCCTGAATTATAGAGAATGTGAAAGAACGTAGCAGGAGTAGTACAAGGACGTATTCTGTTACATTTTTGGTATAAGTTTGTCCAACTTAGAAGGTACAAAAGAAATACAGAGATATAAAGAAATTATAAATTCAAATGGGAATTCAGAAAGATATAGAAAGCTGTGCAACATTGTGATGCCAAGCGTAACTTAGGAAAATACCAGCTATATGAGGCTGTAGGAGGCAAGTTTATACTATCTTATTTTTGATCTGTAGTTAGTTTACTTCCTTTTAAGTTGATAAATCCTTACATAGTGAGTCTGAAAGCACGAACTCTACTATATTGGGTTGGGCTATATGAAAGAAAAAATGTATTAAAAAATGAGCTTTAAAGAAGTTGTTCATAGCCTCTAAATTAGTTTACCAGGTAATCATTTACTGTGCGTTTGTTCTGCGTGGCAATCGATTAATTCTTTTTTTCAGTGGATGGAGGAATTCAAAAATAAAATGCTGCCTGAGACAGATGCGCGCTATCAGGTTGTGAAGAGCGTTGTTGGACACTTATCTGAGAGCAACAAGGATGTCCCACAGGTCTCGGCGCTCGACTGGGTTATCCATGTGGTAGATGAACCAGGAGTAAATGCTTTTGTGCTTCCAGTAAGTTGAACACAAATAGAAAAATTATTAGTAATATTGAAAGAGCATTTCATTTATTTACCTTCTACTTAATTTTCACCCCATCTTGTTCACAGAACGGTCAAGTATTTGTTTTCACTGGGTTGCTAAATGCGGTTTCTGATATCCATCAGCTGTCTTTCATTCTGGGACATGAAATAGCTCATGCTGTGCTGCAACACGCAGTAAGTATTTAAGAATTTTAGGCAGCTTTCTTTAAATAATTATAATTAATTATAATCACGATCTTTTCAGTCACTGCCCACCAAAATTTCACTGTGACTCTTTCTAATTAACGAAAATTTGACTTTGAAATGAGAGTATTCTGCTACAGTTCATTCTTCTATTCTTATAACTTAACTTCTAAGTTATAAGTTAAATTATAAGAAATAAGTTATTACTACATGAATAATAGAACTCCATATAAGAACTGCCAGAAGTCTCCTTTAGTAGTCAGTGTTAGTACAGTGTCTGCCAGTGTTTTTTTTTTATTTTTTATAAGTGCACGGATGGATTATGGCTCATTATTAACAGTCATTTAGAACTTGGTCTGTAGATGTCTCTCCTCCTATAGTGTAGACTTAAAGAACTGGAGGCACTCGGCAACTCAGTTTGTTACTCCTAGATTTGTTGTATCTACATAAGTAGATATACTTCAATACCTTCTTCTGAAATGCATGGTGTTTTATTTTAGTGGCACAGTTTTGGAATGCAAAACTCCAGAATGCCTGGAGCTTGATTCTGCATTTAGAGATGATTACCTTCACAAACTTATTTTTTTTATGTCCTTCATGTGTTGAAATTGGTAGTTCTTTGCCATTTAAGCACTGAAGAATGGATGTAATCATTCTGTTGTGCTTTGAAGGTACAACTATGAAAAAGAGTATGGTATAGAAATAGGGTTCATACTGTTCTGGATTGAGGTGATTTGCTTGAAAGTGCTGCTTTGCATACAAAATGTCTTCTCTCTGTACATGTAGTTTAAAAATAAAATGCATCCATTACCTATCCACCAGTCGAGAAGACATAACAAGGACCTTTTAAGCATAAACATCCTGATGAAATTACAAAATAATCTGGAAACAGGTAAATATGTTTTGAAGGCAGTGAAAATCCAGAACAGTTTTACTGCAATTTGTAGGATTTTGGATGAGCAACAATGTTCACATTGTAGTTGCTTGTGGTTCAGTTAATCCAAATTAGACTTGCTAAATTTATTAGAAATGTTTTTCAGAATAAAAACAGCGCACCTTGTTTGTATGGAACCTGCCACCCACCTGGCATAGAGAGAAAAGTATGGCATGATCTGACTTCTCAGTGCTCAGATCAATTTGTTCTGCGTCAGATAGAAGTCTGAAAAACAGAATTATTTCAATTTTATTCTTCAGGATTTTTTAGTTTCTGAAATTAAAAGAACACAATAGACAAAAAAAAAAAAAGTAGAGCAGCTTACTTTCCCCTTGTTCTATTAGTGTTTCTGTCTGACGTCTGTCTTCTCTCAAGTTAATGTAAACAACAGTCTTCTAGGTCTTTATGGGTTTTTTCTTCCAACTGTTTCATGGCCTTCTTACTAAAGAAGTCTATCTGCATACTGCCATCAGCTTTGAATCTTTCCAATTGGGAGACAGGCAAAATATGTTTGTTCCAGCTGTATTTAGGTAGTTGGTGTGGATTCTATACTGAAAGAACCTTGTATCCAGCTGGTTTGGGGTTTTTGTGTTGTTTTTTCCTGTTTTGTTTTGGTTCAAGCAAAGGAGCTGGTTCCTGTGGCTGCATAGAATTAAAAATTAGTGATTTTATAGTGTTTTGAAAGTATATTGTGTTCTTCAAAAGCAAAAAACAGGCAGTAATGAATGAAAACTGAACCATTTTTGTTACCAGGCAGAGAAAGCCAGTCTGGTTCACTTCTTGGATTTCCTATCACTCATCTTTCTCACTATGATTTGGGCCATCTGTCCTCGTGATAGTTTGGCGGTTGTTGGCCAGTGGATTCAGAGTAAGTTGCAGGAGGTAAGGCTGACTATGGAATACTTCACACAACTTATTTGAATACATCTGTTTCTGACATTCATTGCAAACGTGTTGAAATATTTCTTATAATCCTTCTAGAGTTCATGGAAAAACATTTATAGTCTTGGGGAGATAGTACCACTGAACAGTATGTTTGGGGAAAAAAGCAGAGGAGAGATTATAAGCAAAAATAAATATATCAGTATGTTTTTGAAGGAAATATGTTTTTATAAATATACATCTGCTTTAGTTGATATATATTCTCATTTGTCATCTTGAAAAACTTTAGATCTTAAATAATGATTGGATTTAGTTGGATGGGCCCGTAGTACTTGCTTGCCAATTAAGTTAAATGATTGCCTGTTTGAAATGTATCTCACGTTTTAAAGTTTTAAAATGCCATGTTTTTATCTTGAGTAGTTGCTAAAATGTTTCTAAACAAACTAAAATATATGGAAAGAGTATCTTTAAATACATTTTTGTGGATTTCAAGATAAGGAAGTTGTGAGTCTAAATGTTCTTTTAAAGTAGAAACTCTACTATAATAAAACTTACTGAAATAATCTTTACAGACAGCGTACTTCCCATAAAGTAAAATTCAGTGGTTATTGTGGTGCTGTTTTTTCCCTGCTGTCTAGTTTACTGCCTGCTTCTGGACACTTATCCATTTTTTTCTCTTTTTTTTTTTTTTTTTTTTTTTTTTTAAATTTTCTTTAAATCATAAAACTTGAATCTGGAATGCAGCTCTTTGGTTTCTTTGACTTCCCTTGATGATATATCTGATATTTCACCTGGTTCTTCAGAAATTTAAATATAACCAATCTGTTTTGGTAGTTATGCTAATGGGTAGATGCGTGGATTGTGAGCATAAATTACCTCTAATGAGCTTGGATATTTCTACCAGCAGCTAAGAAACCAATACATTGCTGAATGCTAGTCAGCATTTTGAAGAGCTGAATTCGGGAAAAAGCAAAGTGTGAATCAATCCTGACACTGCTCATAATTTAGACAGCAAGATTTAGTTCCCTGTCAGCATCTTTTCTCCTAGGCTACTGCAGCTGATGTTCTGGCATTGTAGGCTGGAGTTGGGCTTTGGATTGCAAATGGAATCTGGCTTTAAGCTCCTACTACTTGGTCTACAGGAAAGATCTATCGTTTCTGAGATGCTGTATGTAATGTCTTGGTTTAAAACAGTGGTTAGACTTACCTTAAATAAAACTAAATGTATCCATATATAATGCTGAACAAATAAGTAATTAATATAATCAAAAATGTATTCCATATACAAAAGGTGCTGAATAGGAATTTTTGTTTGCTACTCACCTGTGAGTGCAACGTCTGTTTGCTTCCTCCATTCCACATTTTTCTATTGTACTTACATGGAAAAAAATCTTTCTACTCATTTTGTCAGGATGCTTCATTTTCTTTTTCCATAGCCATGTTTTACTCTTTAAATTTTTAAAATCCCAGTTTGCCATTATTATCATGGCAATGTCTGGCTTTACTCTATGAAGTGGTTGCTTAGGCCACATTGCAGTACTCACTTCTATTTCAGTGTTTGTTCTTCTTTTATGACCTCAGGTGCTTTACTTTTTCCTTTACTGACCATGGGTTGCTTTCTGTTGTTGACTGTAAGTAATTTCTAGTGACTCTTCATAGGCTTTTTCACATGTTAGTTTCAGCCCTGCCTTTTTCTCCATTGCTAGCGATTTCACTTGCCTTGAGTTTTCTCATAGGATCCATTCGTTGTTGTTCTTTAGTCATGTATTTCTGAACTGAAACATGTTGCCTTTGCTGTTAGAGCAGAAATTATTTTATATGGGAACATAAGCCTGGGAATGCTAAGCACTCAATGAGAATTGTTGTGTGGTATTGCATCAGAGTCTGTTTAGGTTACTGCTTGTCTCTGACTTGCTAGTAGCTGATGCACAGAGGAAAAGTAAAGCAAACAGCAGCAGATAGAGTGATGTTTTCCTTTGATGCATCCTTGCTTCTGTAGCATAGGCTGGTCCTGAACTAGGGATTGCATTAACAATACAAATAGTTGTATTTATTTTTCAGAATACAACCACATTTTGGGTACACTTTTGGGATAGAGGTAATAATAGATTAGGATAGAGGTAGTATTACCCTGCTGCTTAACTGTAAGCACAAAGCTATGGAAGAGGTAGGAGTTTCAAAGCTGATGTTGTGGCCATCTTCTTGCTGTCCCAAATCTCTGTCGAGATGGTCTATTAAAATTACACATGCATTCACACCAGCAGTTTCCTAGCTCTTAAATTTACCTTCTTACTTGAAAGTGCTGTAAAGCTTCCAGAAAGTGGCTGTAATTGAATAAGTATAAAACAACCTGCTTGTGTAAACATCTGTTTCAGTTAATGCTTTGTGTTGTCCTCTCACCCATTACCAGTTTCTATTCCTCATTGGAAAGTGCTTAATAATTAAAACAGCAACAACAACTAGATCCAACTAACTGAGAAATGGTGCCTCAGGAATATGTGACAGACCAGCTGGGGGTGTCTTTGCCTCCAGTAGACTTGGAGCACTTTTCGGGGCAATTAAAAACGCATACTGCGCTTCAAACAATGACTTTATCTTCAGAGGATTTTAGAAACGCTTTTGTAATTGCAATGTGCAAGATCTGTACAGAAGTGAAGAGCTTCACTGCTTACTTTTCAGTTGTTGTTCTTTCAATGCTTACTGTCTTCAGTGCTTACTTTTTTGATATTTTATGTCCATGTATTTGGCTTGGATAAAACTGCAGAGGGCAAGCTCTGATTGGTTCTAAGTTTATTTTTCAACTAGTAAATAATAATAATAATAAAAAAGCACATTCACTACTTTAGAAAGAAACAAAAAGTTACTGATACCTTTATGTACTCAAAGTGTTGGACCGTTTCTTTGGTGCTCTTCATTTCTAACTGTTTTTTACTTCTTTTTGTCCGGAACACATAAGGAAGATCTGCTTCTTTGACCAAATAAAGAGCTGATGAAACTTTTTTCTTCTTCACTAACCTTGCACATCCCCATTCTTCTGTTTGTATTTCCTAATCTATGCTGAGATCAGGATGCTTTGACACGTTGCTTATCTCGGCAGGAGCAGGCTGTTCTAACAAGTCCTGATTTGCCTTTACTCTAACCTGATATAGTAGGGCAAGGCTGCCCAACTGTACGTGAATTATATGTGCCAGAACATCCTGGGTTGTATGAATAAATAACAGTTCGACAAAGCTACCGCTGTCTCTTAATGCCTGTTAATAAATTGTCAGAACATAGACAAAAGGGAGAGTATTTGGTCATATTTATGTCTTCCAGTCTGATTTCTCAAGGGCAATCTGCACCTTGTGGTGAGGGATAATAATCATGGCAAATAAGGGATTTTTTTTCCATTAAAATGTTTATGGTGGCATTCCGTACTGTGAGCTGCTTACCATACAAAGTAGATTGTGCTGGGTTTAAAGAAGGTAATCATATAAGCCACTGGACTTTTCTTTCTTTCTTTCTTTTTTTTTTTTTTTTTACATACTGTTGCTACAGCTAAAATCTTAATGCTAATAGAATCAAAATGAGAAAATTCCATTTTGTTCATAACCAGCTTGTTTCTTCTGACTCTGAATCTTCTGTACAACCCTGACCAGTAATATATTTCTGCTTATAATGTTTTAAATCAATTAATTTAAAGTTGATGTTGACCCTTTGGCCACTGCAAAACGTGATGATGATGGCTGATTAGAGGGGCCATGAAAATATGTATAATTTGAATGAATTTCAACTGAATACGGGATCCATGAATTATATATAATGTAATTACAGATTATATTAAGACAAATTAATACTGATTGCGTGCAATGTAAACATGATATATAAACGCCATTTGTTCTGAGGAGGCTAGAAAAATGCTTTATTTAAAGCATGGAGTAGAGCTCTGTGCTTTTTTTGCAGTTTATGTTTGATAGACCGTACAGCAGAACGTTGGAGGCTGAAGCTGACAAAGTGGGACTTCAGTTTGCAGCAAAGGTAACTACAGCTGGTTTGTTTTATTAGCAACCAGACAGACACTTCTCACTTTCCATTGTAACCAGAGGGAGTTTCATGCTTCATGCAGAAGTAAATTGTGGTTGCTTTTTTCCTTTTTTAAGAAATGCAGATTAATGAAGTAGTGGGTAAAAAAAACCAACCAAACAAAAAACTGTTTATGAGGAAATCCAAAGTCCTTCTAGGTAAATTCTATGTAACAAATTGGAATTTGTAAAATTGTGTGTTATCAATGACACAGTATACTTCTTATATAATTTATTATTACTAGAATAAAAAGCTATGTCTTTACAAAGAGAAGGAAGCCAAATAGTGATCTTTCATATGTAGAATGTATTAAATTGTATCTTGAGATATAAATTGTACTATGAATTTCTATCTTTCACTTAGCTTCCACTATTGCAAGAATTTTTGAGGAATGTTTTACTATGTTTTCATGCATTTGAAATAATCTTATATATAGCGTTCATTTTCATAACAATACAGTAAAAATTAAGAACTCTGATTTTATGATTGTATTTTATGTAATTTCTTATAATTATGAAGTATATCAACACTTCTGGTATTTAAAATTTATTTTAAGTATAGTTGTGAAAGTAAGCTATCTTTGCTAAAGTAAGACAAAAATTTGGTGAGAAACTACTCAAAGCTTTTTCCATAATTCATTTTAGAGTCACCTTTTTTTTTTTTTTTTTTTTGTTCCTGTGAGTTTTCATTCTAAATTCATCAAAATTAAATAGCAATCAGTTCTAGCTAGGTGCAATAGAAATAAATAATTCTTAAGTGTTAGATATGTATGAGAGCAGCACCATCTAGCGTTAATATTTCATAAGGAGAATTTCCGTTTTCTTATTACCTATTAATATTTCTTCAATGCAGACTTTTTAAAATGAACTTTAGTTCTGGGACTGAAACTGCATTTATAGTTTAAAGTCATCTAGAGGACTAATGCAATCCATGGAAAAACATAATTGCTGTGTGGGTAACTCAGTGCTTTGTAATAGCAATGAAGTTGTAGGGGCGTATCAGAGAGAAACAAGCAAAGTGCCTTCTCAGCATTTCTCTGCTTGTGCAGATATAATTTTGTAATAATAACTTCAAGAAATAAAATTTGAAGGACAAAGCACCACTAATACAGTTCTGGGGAGGGGAGTCTTCCCTTATGAGCGCTCATCTTTTTCTCTTAAAGAAATGAAAACCAATGTAAGAAATCTTGTTCTTTTTTCCTTCTACTTAAAGTATAAAGGAGATTGTGGGTGATACACAAGTGCCATTCTTAATGTTCCACAGCTTTCTATAGTTAAATTGGTACTTCTACAGAGAGAGATAGGAGAGTCATAGTTCTCTGCAATAATTACTTTTACCTGTTGTGGATTACAAAAAAAAATCACCCTTTTAAAAGGCAGTGTAATCACATGCAGAGAAGCCTTTGCAGCTTGTTTTCAGATATGTTTAAGTGTGAATTATTATCACTTCTTATTTTTGACTCTTACCTTTAAATTTACTTAAATCTGTGGAGATGATTAACTTGTCCTTATGCTATATTGTGTCTAGCAAATATAACATGGAACAAACAGCTGAGTGTTTTTTTTTTTTTTTATTTAAAAGAACAAGCACATGGCAGAAATTGTGAATCCTATTATTCCTTCTCCAGAATTACCTAATTCAGGTGTAGTTTTTTTGTTAAAGATCAGTGGAATTAGAATGTGTATCATATTACCTTAAAAGCAGTGGTGAATACAATTCTTTTCTGCTTTCAGGCTTGTGTGGATGTAAGAGCAAGCAGTGTATTTTGGCAGCAAATGGAATTAGCAGAAGCCATTCAAGGGCAGCCCAAGTTACCAGAGTGGCTCTCCACGCACCCTTCACATGAGAACAGAGCTGAGCACTTGGACCGCCTTATTCCAGAGGTGAGCAGTTGAAGGAATTGTAGCTTTTTCTCTGAGGAAGGTTGCCTGAATTAGTTTGGCATTAATCCATGAGCAGCTGTTGTTGCATCACGCTTACCTTTCCCTTTACCCATACAGAAATTTTCTGTCATAAGACTCTCAGCCTTCCTGATAATTCTATTAAAAAGGAAACATTAGGCTAGCACAGGTAAAATGCAGTTAATTCCAGTGGCTTGTTTCCTGTTTTCCAATCAGATTGTAATACTTCTGCTTTTTAAAGGCATTTCAAGTATAGATGTGAATGAATGAGACCTGTGTCACTATCTTGTCCCTTTTATGCCGTTCTGGAAGCCAGATTTTAAGTTGCATCCTTAAACTGTCTCTAAACTGTCTTCCCTTTCATTGCTTTAGTAACTAGCCCAAGACTGTCAACTAGAGAATGCTCCCTACTATCCTGTCTCTCCCACTGCTGTGGAATTGAACACACCTTGTGTAACGATGCCTCAGAATAATGTCAGATCCCCAGTAGATTTCTGAATAGCCCTAGTTACGATAGCTCTCTGTAGATTTTGCAGCCTGCTTTTTTTCTTCAAATCTCTCTATTTGTTCCATCACATTAGGGAGAACATTTTACCCCACTCTAAGGAAATTGAGATAATTCATGTGATTGCCCATCTATCTGCAGTCTGTTCTGTTATTTCTTTTGGATTGCCCCTCAGAAGAATGCCATATAGATAGCTACCTGGGGATTCTTTTAATTGGGTGTATTATTTACTGGTGGATTAAGCAAAAATTTCTGCTGTTAGCCAAGTGCTAGTTCTCTTATTTGAGAACCGTTCCAAGTTTAGTAGTCTTAGTTTACTGTTTCTTTAAGCAGATTTTTTTTTCTTTACTACATTAAAATAACGTGGTTTTTTTGCCTACTTGTTTATTAGATTTCTTTTTAAGTTGCTGTTTATTAGAGTACTTCACAACAGCATAGTTTTGCAAGCAAGGTAAAGCAAATTTCCTTTCTTATAACAAACTGGCAATTTCTTCTTCCTGTTTTTTTTTTTCTCCGTTACATTCCCAGTCACTTACCATCTTTCTCAGTTCTAAGCTGCAAAGACAGTTGAAGATTTATTGGCAGAGAGAGTGCTAAAATGTTGAGGTGTTTACTGATTTTAAAGGAGGAAAAGAGGAGGATTTTCATGAATCCTTTGAGAATGAATGCAGTAAATATTCTAAGTGAGAGCATAAATCAAAACAGAGATAAGGGGTAGGAGGTTGGAGAATGGCTAGACTGAATATTTTAAATTAATACACACAAATTCTGTACTTTGCAAAAACAGGCTGTGAGGATATTCTGATGAGTAATATTTTCAGAGCAGCTGAATAGAAAATGATACACATTTCTGGAGCCTTTGTTTTAGATAGATTGAACAAAGTGTTCAGAATCCTTTCTTTTTGATACAATTATTGACTGGCTTATAACATAGAAATAAATACCTTCTTGGTTTTTACTCCAAGATTGAGCAAATAAGTTAAATAAATTAGCAACTGTATAGTCGTAGCAGACATAGTATTATTTTTGTCTTATCTCTTGCGGTTTAGCAGGTGGAGTAACCTTTAATCTTTTTATCACTGCTCTCGCTTACAAGAGCTGTGGAGGCTAGGAAACTTTCTTCCAAAGTATGATAGAGACTGAGATGTTTTCATTTGTCTTTTACCTTGCAAATGTTTTGGAGTAGGTTTGGAAAGCAGGGGCTGAAGGCTTCTTTTTAAAAAAGATTGACAGATAAGTGAGGCTGAAACTGGAAAAAAAGGAATAAAAATTAAAGAAGTTATGTAGAAGTGTTGTTGGAGGCTTCTTGTCTGAAGTGTTTACTCTCCTTTGACTGAGAGTTGCCTCCTTGAATCTGAATTTCAGGCGTTTGAAGGGAATCCCAGGGCTTTGCTGTTCAATGTCAGCAACTTTTTATGTCACCACTCACATACTTAAAGCATTTTAGAACCGTATGTTTACCATATATTAATGGCCATTAGATGTTAAGAGCCCAAGAGAAGCTAGATAGCTAAAAGAGCCTTTTTATCTCTCTATGAAGAAACTACTACTTAGATTCAGCATCAGATCCATCATAAGGAACAAAGGCTGGAATCCTAAAGAAAAAAAATCTGCTGGCTTTTGCATTTGTACTTGGTTTTGGAATTGCCCTTTCTCTAAATAGACCAGTTTGTATTAAAGATACAGATATAAATGTGTTGTTTCATATACTGGTGGTTTTGAAGCTGTGATGTTTTTCAGGACAAGATAATACCTATTATTAGTTCAGCTAGCATAGCTAGGAAAAATGTGACAAGTTTTTGGTCTTCTCAGGATGTGAAGATGTTTCTTCACAGACTTCTGATCAAGCTCACAATAAACTCTGATGATATAAAATGAAAAATTTTTGTTCAGGTAATGAAATAGCTTGTCTCAATGAGGCAACTTAACAGTCTCAGGAAATGTAAATTAAAGCAGCAATATCACAAGGATTCTCTTTTCACATAATTAAAAGACAGGGAGCAATCAAATGAGTTTTAAAGATCTTGCATCTGCATTTCTGAACAAGTTGCAAGCTACAGCTAAACTGAGGAATTAATAAATAGAGAACTATAAACAGTTGCAAAGTAGCACACTCCTGGAAAGGAAATAGAGAAAATGAAAAAGATTTGTCATGTTTTTAAAGGATTTCCCCCTCTGCCTGGAACAATTTGGATTGTACATGAGGAGAACAGAATATGCCAGCCAAATGATAACCCTGTTAAATGGGAGACTGTAATTTCCTAGAAATCCTACATGGAAGGTGCTGAAATACTCAAAGGCCCTACACATTTTGTTTTTTTCAGAAAAAGAAATCTTAAAATGATTTTGTAGTACAGTAGCTTATCATTGTTGTGGAGAGGAAAACCATGGAATTATAGAGCCAGAGAGCAGCTGAAGGATCTGCTGGTTCATCTCTGAACCTTTTCGTTTAATGTTCTCTGACTCACTACAGCTTGTCTACCTTTTTCCTTGTAAGTTTTCCAAACTGAACACTGTACATCAGCTTGAAGCCTCAGCAAGACTGAATAAAGCAGAAGGTTATCTACTGAGCCTTTGCCTGTGACACGAAAATTCATCTTGACATGACATTTGCTTTTTTGGCATCATGTTGTTCACTCAGATCCCATTTTTGATTTACTCTAACACCTGTTTCCAACACTTCCTTGTGGAAATACCATACTGAAATCATTTCCAGAGTCAGTTACTAAGTTGGGACATGTAATTTCTATTGCATCTCTTTTGCCTGCTAGGCTAATTAACTGTCAAAAAAAAAATATATTAAAAAAAGTAAATCAATGTATTTTGGCAAGATTTATACTTGTCAAGTCCATGTTGGCTGTTTTTCGTTTTTTGTATTGCTTGGGTAGTTATTTGCTTTATTCCTCTTTCAGGTGTCTATTGGGGTATTGAAGATACGTTTATTTTGCTTCCTTTTTTTTTTTTTTTTTTTCTCTTGCTTTTCAAAAAGGGGATGATATATTTGCCCTTTGCTAATGATGTGAAGATTACCTGAAATAGTTCTAGTACTAGAGCATATTAGTACAAGTCCTATCAGTGTAAGTATTTGTAGGAAAATAACAAAAAAATACTGACCTATGTTTCTATCTTCTCCATAAATTTAAATATTTTGTCACAATTTTCCTTTTCTGTGCCCACAGAATCACTGAAAGATGTGAAGTGTTAGCGTTATATATCAGTTGCTTTTCTTTCTCTATCAAGTAACAAATCCATCCACTCCTAATCATCTTTGTACTGCTACTTCATTTGCAGAACCCGTTGTTGCCTTCTATGCCTGCTAATTGTAATTCAGTTTGCAGCTCAGCTTTCCTGATTTATTTATTTATTTTGCTGCATGCTTGTGCTATTCTGTAGTTTTTGTCAGAGTTGCAAGGCCAGACCAGAATTCAGCTCTGCTGAGGTAATTACAGTTTATACAAAGAGAATTTTAACCCTTGGCCTTGTTTGTGGACTTAAGAGGGTGACTTTTATCCTGAGAGGTAGGATTGGCTCCAAAAGATTATAAGGGGTTGAGATGCAGTTAGCCTGCTTACCTGTGACAGTGGTGAAAGATGAGCGCTGAGAGAGAAAAAATACTTTTTTTTTTTTTTCTCCTGCATTTGTCTTGCTGTTAGGTTTTCTTTGAAAGCATCAGGGTGAGGCAGGCCTCCCTAGTTCTTACGCCTTCCTCCCTCTCAGTACGTTGCAGGAGATGACTGCAATTATATTGATAAGAAAAACAGCTTCACCTTTGCTACTTACAAGCAGTAATTTTGATATTTTATTTGATGTCTTCTGAGCCAGTAAGCATTTAGGTGGTCTGTATTCTGAACAGCAATATTTCTTAAAGTTAATCTGAAAAGAATAGCATTATGGTGCTCTTAATTTCCAGGTGCCTGTGTGTACTCACTCCAGCTAGTTAACCTTGTCTCGGTTCTGTCCATTGTCTTTATTTAGAACATTCTTCAGTGTACAGATGATGAAACATTTTCTTATTGAAATTGATATGCATTTGCTTCATTAAGAATGCTTTTACTTGTCCTTTTACCCAAACTGACAGAAATCAATTTACTTGAGCAATATTAAATTATCAGATTTGAAGTTGCTGGTGGTTTTGAAAGTACAGTGTGGCTGAGCATGGTTGGCTGTCTTATCTCTCAGGAAAAATATAGTGTAAGCTCTTCAGCCAGTTATTGGCACGTTAATGATGCTACAGCATTGGTAGCACAAAAGAGAAGTGCAGTAGTCAACAGAGCTGGGGAAAGAACACCTGAATAAGGTTGAATATTTCACAGCAGGCACAAACATACATGTATCCATACATGCAAAGCCTACCTCCATTACAGTGTTTAGTCTTAGATGTATTTAACAGTGAGACCATACGTCAACACAGCTTTGCATTCTCATAAATGCAGTCTCTTTAATGGCATGTGGGTTGATGGTGTTGAATAGATGCCTCCTTCTCTCTTCGACAGCTTTATGTGTAACAAGAAAACAAAGACACCCACAGGGTGAAAGTGTTAACTCTGAAGTATTGTTTTGGACCTTTGCTGTTGTGACTTCAGTATTTTAGATAAGTGAAACCATGGAAATAAGCCAGGCGCCATATAGCAAGCCCCCCCGTGAGATTTAAAATTGCTAAATTAGTTTAAAAGAGGATTATGTTGCCCTTTCCAGGATACAGTCTAAATCTTTATATTTCCATTGCCTTGAATAATGCTGCCTGACGCTAATGCAGTCTTGCAGCAGTTTGTTCTGTAAGAGAACAAGAGAAAACTCTTGGTTTGTCAAAAATATCACTTTGGAATTTAATTGGTCACTGAGGCAGAAGAGTGTTCAGTGGTATGGTTATACTTGATGACTACATGGACTATCACCTTGTAGAAAAACAAATACTGAGAGCTTTATTCATGTTCTTTAAAAGTTTGACAAGAGGAATATTTGCATGCCTAATCCAGACTTGCATATGCAGTAATTTAAATGTTGCACTTAAACAAGAAACAGCTGGGGAAACTCTTCCTACATTCCTAGAATGCATTTTTTTTCTTTTTCCAAAACCAGTTGTTGCCTTTAAATTCTCTTTGTTTATAGCCATTTACATGAAACTCTTATTAGTTCACTGTACTAAAGTTTGGGAGAAATATTTTGGTACCTCCTCATACAAACAAATTATTTAAGAAGCTCAGCTTTTCTATTTTACAATCTCCTGTAGTAAGCTGTTCCCAGTGTCTCCTGTGAAAGAGTACCAAATTGTTTCAGAATGATGGGTAAATACTTATACACAGGTGTACTGGAATATTTGATTTGGTATTTCAACCAAATCAAGTGCATATAAAGCAGACTAAAATTTCCCACTCTGTTTTTCAGTGCATCTGTGGAACTGCTGTAAAAACCTCTTACTTTCTTCCTCCTCTGTAATCCATGCAGAATGAATCAACGGACACACTTTCTCATAGCTGTCCCTAGAACTGGCAGGAGGCATCTGGCCACAACTCAGGACAGATGTGGTCATTACTTTTCTAGAATATATCATTATAAAGAAAATGGAATGAACTCTACACGTGAACTTATTTTCCCATGAAAATATTAAAAATAAAGCTGGATGTTACTCTGTCACTAGATTGAGGCTAAGATACAGTGAACCTTGCATAAAAGCGACTATCACTGTGGCCGTTGATGAGTGCTAAATATCAAGCTAATTTTTGACTTGTTATTTTATTTGAAAATCTTGAAAAAATAGCACTCATTGGAAATGTAGAACCCTTTAAAATTCTACATCAAATTTTCTGTGTAATAGATAGAAGCTTGCTTTACTTGGTAAGGCTGTATGAGTATTCTAGGAGAATCCATGGATACTGGTAGGCCTGTGTAAAACCAGTTGGAAAGTACTGCGTCAAACTGGTTTGTGTGCTACCCATTGCCATCTTTAACATAAACTGCCTGTTTGAATGGACTAGGTAAAGTACGTTTGGCTTCATAAAAATGAACACAAGTTAAGCATCCTTTAGAACAGCTGACTTTATCCTGTTTTATACCAATGCTCCACAATGCCTTTGAGTAGATTCATCCAGTGTCATTACCTCCAAGGCAGAATGATCCATTGGCCAGAACACAAAGCTGGAGGAAATGTGACTGTACTAATGGATTTTGCTTCTCTATGAAATCCTTTGACTCCTTTGTGCCTCTGCTTTCTAATCTGTAAAATGGAAGCTCTGACACTTCTGTTATTTTGTAAGCAGGATTAATTAAAGTTTGTCTCCTAGTGCCAATCTATTAATCCAGATAGATTCTTGCATTCTAAAGACATCTGTTTTCTGAGAACACTTGGAAGCTGTGTATTCAAATGTTTCTTGAAGATGAGATCACTTGTGTAACTGGACCTTAACTATACCGATAAACCATCTGGATTTCTCTGCCAAACAGTTAAATGTCTGTTACATTACTGAAGATTTTTCCCTCCTTTTTTTTCCCAGCCAGATGCCTGTATATATAATTACTTCAATAATGAAACATAGCTGATGAAGTATGCAGTCATTTTAATTTACATATGAATGTAAATTAGAAGGTAAAAGTTACTGATGTGCACAAATAGCACATGAAATAGTTTGAGAACTTCATACTTATTTAAGAGGTACCTTTTAGATTATCCATTCTTTGGGAGACTGCCTGCAAGATAACATTTTTCATTCTTCATTTTCTTTCCATTGTTTTACCATATTAAAAGATGTGTTTCTTCTCAGGAAATCTTGGTTTCTGTTGAAAAGATTTTCAGTAACAATCCTGACTCAATTTTATACTCATTAAGCTTTATATGCAAATGCAGACCTTACTGGAAAGCCAAATCACTGTCTGAAACCTTTTTTTAATCTTGTTTAAATGAGCTTGATTTGTTTTCCTATGTATTCACAGGCTCTTAAAATAAGAGAGCGCTGCAATTGTCCATCTCTTTCTGGACCTGATCCTCGCCTTATTTTCAAACTTAACATGCAACATCTCCTGGAATCGTCTAAAGTTCAAGAAACTCAAAATTCTACAGAGCAACCTCTCTCAAAACCAAAACTGGATTTTCCTCACACTCAAAAAGTGGAAGACATGCCAGTAACTTTTGCAGTCAAACCTACAAACCAATGACGATAATTATTCCATTTTATGAAACTCGCGGTCTCTGAGGGTCTGTCTTTTAGGGCACATTTGTCTTTGAACCATAAAGAAGATCTAGCCACCTATATTCTGTGTTTCTTTTATGTGATCTCTCACTCAAAGCAATAAGGAATTGTGCCCACACAAGAAGATCATCATGTTGGAGCAGAAAGTTTCTTATTCATCAAGGGTTACTAAAATAAATGACTTCTCAGGGGAAAGATAATCTCGTACAATCCAGTCACACAGTGTAATTTTCAGCTTTATCAGGCTCACCTTGATCAGAGGACAGATGAGCCAGAAGCGTCCCTAAAGCAGAGGAAAAAGTACAATTTTCATCACTTAACTTGTCTGGTTTATCTTGCTGTAATTTGGGTTAGATCTGTTCAGCTTCATTTGAGAAATAATGATGAGAGCTTACCGCCTGTTCCACATATAGAATGTTTAAAAATATTAAGCTGAGATGCAGTAATAGCCCATGGGCTAGATACACCCCCACTTAATTAGGTGGATTTACTGCTGGGATTTTTCTCCTTTCTAAGGCATGTGAGGGTATGGATTAATTCAACATTTTTCTTCAAAGC
Organism: Aythya marila; assembly: GCF_965140915.1. Classification (NCBI taxonomy): domain Eukaryota; kingdom Metazoa; phylum Chordata; class Aves; order Anseriformes; family Anatidae; genus Aythya; species Aythya marila. Next base: position 28,723,012 of record NC_139049.1, on the reverse strand, counting down.
AACCTGAAAGGGTTGCACAAAGTTCAATTAAAAAAAAAATAAGTTAAATTATTTTCAAGGAAGGCTTTCTTCTAAAAAAACATTTTATAAGAACCACAATTTTTAGCCCTAGAATGCTTTACAAGGATAAGTGCGTTTTAAATTATGAGGGTGCCTTATCAGAGGCCAGTATTACTTTAGAGATACTTGATCTGGATAGATCAGTCTGGATAGAAGTGATTGCTGATGTGGAAGTATATTGGGTAGTAGACAAATACAATTTCTTGACTGCACAGCTTTAGCAGTTGTACCTTATCCAAGAGGGCGACTACTCTGCAGGAAACCACCATCTAATGCTGTGCGTGTAAGAAAAAAAAAAAAAAAAAAAAGCACAAAACAAAACTCACAACCAAAAAACAACTACCCAAGAAGAAGAAAACCCTGCAGCCTTTCCTGAAGCCACACCTTTCTTGCTGTGGAGACCAATACGCACAAGATAGGTAAAGCTCTGCCTTCTGTGATGGAGTACCTCGTATAGCCAGCATGTTAATTTTTATTTGCAACTGTCTGAGTTATCGTTGCTTTGCACCTGATGAAACTACTGAATGTTATCTTACAGAAAGACATAGAAAGAGGCAGAAAGATTGAAAACAAAAAAGGGAAATCCCTCTCTTTTATCTATTCAGATGTATCTGCTGTTCTGCTGTTGTTTCTCCTTTTGTATTGAAACAAAATTTTGTTTCACGTATGGTGGGGTTTTACGTGGAGGGGACATTCAAAACATTTTACAGTGTGTTGTATTTTGAAACATTCTTTTTTATTCGTGGTGGAGGACAGATTATCATATTTATTCAATTTAATCAGAATGCAAGTTTTTCAAGAAGGAAAAAACAACCTATTCATCGCTGTCTGTGAACGTAGTTGGATAAAAAGGTTGTGAAACAAGTAATTTCTTTACTGACTTCAGCCAATGAATTGGGGGTCCTTAGAGAAATGCCAGCAACTACCTAACTTACTTCTGTTCAGAGGTAAGTCGATGTGTCTGTAACGTTGAACACTGATGATTCTAGGCCTGATTATATAGGTCTAGATTGGCAGCATATTGCTTACAAGCTGTTTTTAAATCTTTGCCCAGTCCTACTGGCAAGATGCAGAAGGTCCAGCCTGGCCATTATTCATCCATCCATTTTTATTCTTAGTGACAGGAGTTTTTGTACCAGACATTCAGTGATGTGTTAAAGCACTTGGACATTGTCACCTGAAGGTAAACAGCAAAATACACCACTTAGATTTCCCTGTGGACCTTATAGTTTATCCAGCAACACCACGACCCCAGTGCTGCTGCCTCTTTCTCGCTCCAGTGTCAAAGCTTGTTTCATTACCCAGGGCTCCTGCATGACATGCGACTTGATGTTTGTGTCTGTTAGGACTAAGGAGAACAGAGAAGAGTTTTTATAGCATTCAGGATGAAGTGTGACAATACACAAGTTTCTTATTTCTACTGCCTGTTCTAAGTGGATTAAGTATTGCACTGGAATGTCAGAGATGCAATTGTAAAGCTCACCAAGGGAGATTTTTTTTCTTTAATTTGTATGTAAATAGTCTGTAGCCATGATGGTGGTGATGAGAAAGGCAAGGTTTTGAGGGAGAAGTATTGGCTTATATTAGACCGACAAAGGGCTGTTGTGCTTTTCCCAACAATACTGATGTAATGAAAGGTATCTTCTGTCTAGCTGAACATACACAGGTGCACACACAACACAGAATTAGCCCTCTACATTAAAGCACTAGAGTTTTTACTGTTCAAAATGGGATGCTGAAAATTTCATTTCTTACTTTACATATTGAATTATTCCTAACATTTTTCTCAAGTGCTTTAGGAGGGGTTTCTTCTTTCTTCTTTTGACTGCCCAGTACAAGAACGCCTTGTGCTCATCTGCATCTCAGTAGGTACATTTTTCTTAAACTCTTACCTAATTATACATTGCATCTGCATATATTATTTATTTTCTTTTTTCTTGCTTGAACAGATAAAAACTAACAAGTACAGATGGTGCTTTCCACTGGTTTGAGAAGCCATGGTGAAAACTGCACTTTTAAAATTGGAGAGCATATAATGATTTTAAATGATAATGAAAGTAATTTAAAAATATATACCTTAGTAAAATAACGGTGATTGCAAGCACTGGATGATCCGTAGAAGCTTTGCATCGCAGTTGGGTGACTTAGTATGGTACAGGAAAAATAGGTCTAGAAGTGTGTTTGAAGGAACTCAGTACTTGAAAGACACCTACCATACAAGAGGGAGATTAGTGGCTAAAGTGACAAAAGGGTAGATGGATCAGTAAAAATGTGTCTGCATTTCTACTGCCAGTACTGCATGCTCTACTTCACTAGCTTGCCCTACAAAGTTTAAGTATATAGTACAAATTGTGCTAAAGATCTTAATGCATTTACTGTTGTTGGAGCATTGAGAGAGATGACAAGCAAGGGAATGTGCAGACAAGGCAGTCCTGGAATGGCTCCTTACAACTTTTGGGTTGTCATATTTGCCTTTTTAAGAAAAAAATAAAATTATTTGAAATACACAAGTGCCAGGAAAGAAAAGTAAACATCTGTTAGATGCTCTTTGTTCTTGAATTCTGTTTGTAGTCGTTGAAAGACAACAACCTTGCAAGTTTTACACTTTTATCATATATCATGCAGGCTGCCACAGTTTATTTTCAGCATTGTGGTGGTATCAGTACTTCTGATTGAGGAAGTATTTCCAGTGTAATAGTCTATTATTAGCTACTGTGAAAGTGGGCTATAATTCTTCCCCCCCATCTTTTTCTTGTGCTGCCTGTGCCTCTGCTAGAAGCAGCATGGGCTGCTGCGATCAGAACCAGGATAAGCAGAGGGGACTCTTAGGTCAAATAAAAGAGAAGGAGCTGAACGCTCTGCCCGCAAACTGCCCCAGCTTTATTGCTGGGGGTGGCAATTGTTGGCCAAGAAAAGAGAACTGACGGAGTGTCTGGTGTCCCTCCTTGCTGCCTCCTTGTTTTGCACCCACCAACTACGTTACTTGATCTCCCGGAGCCCAAGGCCCCATGCCACATGCAGGCCAAGCATAATAGTTCTGGCTACCTCATCCTGGCTGTGCGAGTAAAGGCTGCTCTTCTTGGTGCAGGTTCTTACCCTGATTTATGAACGGATGCAGAGAATTGTTATCTCCAGCACATAAATTCATTATAACTATTAAACTAGGCTGAAATTGAACCTGTTGACCTGGAAGTGAATGGCTCCATAACATTTCATTAATCCTTTGAGATGTTTAATTCCTGCTAATTTGATATTTCAGATATGATCTTCTCTACAGATATAATGGCTTAATTAGTATACATTACACGATGTCTCTTCACAGTACAGCGTGTACAGTATTTATTCACTAGAAAAGTAATTCAGTAGAGCTCAATTATAATACATTGAGTAGAGCGTAACTGTTGAACAGGATATGTGCAATATTCATTATATTTTAAGCATAAACATTTTTCAAGCACTCTTCTATTATTTGTTGACACCTATCACCTTCTGAAAATGATGTTTCTAAATGTTTTGTTACAGCTTACTAATATATTTCAATTTAAAATGTGATTCTGAAAGTACTGGGTTAATTAGCAAATCAACGTTTGGTGAAACAGTTGATAGAAACCTTAAATATACCTCGTCACCTCTATAATGTCCTTAGTGCAGTCTTTCTTTGCATTGGAGACCAGCAGAATATATGTGAAAATACACATTTGGAAAAAAAAAAGTTGTTTTTTATGGTTGTCTTCTGTATTTTCATTTGCTAAAAACACTACTGGCTGACAGCACCCCAAACCCACACTAAACATGTTTATGCTGTGGAATTCATCTCGCAGATCTTCAGCTGAAGACACCTGTTCCAGAGCACACAACTCACACAGTTTGGAATAGCAATTCCAGTTGGAACTGTAGGGAACGGATAAAGAGGTAATAATGATTTGGAATCTGCAGCATTTTGTTGCTGCCTTCCTGTGGAAAGTTAGGGGAGGCACAGATACTGCGAACCTCTGATTTAACTAATGGAAGTAAAAAAAAATTGGCTCGTGACATGTGCTTTATGATCAGACTTGCATACTTTTTCCTTCAGCTTTTAATGGTTTGTAGATGTTCATGGAAGTATGTGTGTGTGATAAGTGCAACATGCTGCAGTCTTTGGGTTGTTCTGTCTTTTGTTTCTAATGGAAGGTACAAGGACTGTTCTTCAAGGTGAGTTCCATAAAAGTGATAAAATGTGGGGGTTTTCTTCTTCATGAGTGACACCATGGTTGGGGCCCTCCTGTTTCTCTTAGACTCATACCGCGCTGAACTTCTCTGCAATGCAGAAAATTCATTTGGTGGCAAAACCAAAATTTCAGCATCAAGTCAGTGTGAAAAAAGGGTGCAAAGGGATATGTGCATCAGTAACAGAAGACACTGAATTTATAGGAAGCTCCAGAATTCTTGTGCATGTTTCCTTGCAGATTCTTCATAGCCTCAAAGACTATTAGATCTTTTCAAACAGCTGTTTAGGTTAATTGAAAGGGCCACAGCAGATGAAAGAATCTCCTTGAAAATTGGTGGTTTTTTTTTTTTTTTTAATTCTCTAGGATTGCAAAGAGAATAGGGTATTTGACTCAATCGTCAAATGAAATAAGTTGTTGAAGTTGGTTTCCTTTGTCAGATCAGCATGTGCTGAACAGTACCAGCATTTACATGACTCTACCCCAACCCAGATGCTTCCCCACATACAGGTCTCTGCAATCTAAGGCTTGAGGTAATTGAATTTATCTCCTTTTCCCTTCTAACAACATTGATCTATATTGTATACTTGGACTCCAGAGAATCAGAGGTATTTATTGTGCCTAGGGTATGTTGTCTTGAGATTTATTCTATATGTGTATGGAATAAATAATGGAGGAGTAAATGATGAAGGAATAATGCAGCAAAGTTGCAGCAGGAGGATTTGTTAGCCACGAGGTGGCAGTTGGGCTGCCTGAGTGAATCTCGAAACCGCTGCGTTGCAATGCCTTCATTTTTAGTCTGGCTTTGGTAAATTACTGAGGTGATTTTCCCTTTCAGTGTTAACAGCAACGACTGTTCCCTGGAGTAAACTTGAAACATTGTCCTTGTTTGCTACTGAATCTTATGTTGTTCTGTCGAAGGCTCTCAGCCCTTTTTACCTGGATACCAGAAATGTTTGCAGTCGGAGGAGCTGAATGTGTGTCAGCTGGGTTTTGGAGACTGGCAGGTAGAAGATTGTCTTCTATTTCTGAGCCTGTTGGAGGTTTCTGTGGATTCTTCCAGCACTTAACAAAACAGCTGAGGTTCTGACTGCTTTAGGAATAATTTGCTGACACCGTATTTGGCATTTTTTTTCTGCTTTGCTATACCACCCTCCATTACTTTGCTAATACAGAGGAGGGTACCTGGCTTGTATTTCACCATTTTTTCGGTCTATAAGCTAGAAGGAAGCAAAACCCTTGAAAAGCAACGAGGTCCAATTTTCACTGTCAGCAGTGAGGCCTCTATTCTGTTTGTGCTGAAATCCCTGGCAAAAGTCCCAGCAAGTTAGATTTGGATTTCTCCCTCCTTAAAACAATATTCTTCCTTTTGTACTTCGTCCTCTGCTTGTCAGAATCAGCTGATTATGAGCTGCACAGATGACATTTTAGCTTCAGTAAGCAGGAAGGAGGCATGAATTAGGGCTTAGAAAAAATGCTCAATAATTAGCCACAGAGGAAGGAAAACAACCAAAAAAAAAAAAAAGTACGCAGAAGGAATTGACTGACTTCAGTTGGCTGGGCTGGAAAGTTCAGCCGTAATGATGGTGGTTAAATTAATGATGATCATTTGGTGACAAGGAAGCTAGTTTGTCCCCAAATGCCAAGTCTTATTTTTGAAGCAATATGAAGAAGCTCACACATTGCTGCTGCTGTGTCAGAATAAGAGATCCCAGCTATTCCTCAGGACTTGTAAACTGCACTTCCATTCAGGGTTTGGTGCATGGTGGGACAATTTAATCACGTGCTGATCCTTAGACTGGGGTTCAGGTAAGTCTGCAGAAGGTTTTGGTGCTTTCTCTGCATCGCTGTGACAGATGCGGTCCTGGGCAGCATGGGGCGTTGTGACCCCGGGGCATTAAAAAGGCAAACTCTTACATTTCAGCTGGAGCTCGGGTGAGTATATCCAGAGGCTGTGCCAGGAGTACCAGCGTATCTTTAGCAGCACTGTGGTTGTGGATGCTGCTGATCCTGCATCTTCTACACCCACACCTCTGATTGAGCTCCGTCCTGCCTTGGCTACGGTTTTAATGACCGGAGGAATTTGGGGCCATAGCTGTTGTCACATCTGTGTTCCACGTGTCCCTGTGTGCTACTGGAGAACTTCTCATGGCTTTCTCAGGGTATGGTATTTAAATGTGCCCCATCTTCATTTCCCCATGGTTGTTTGGTCTGTTTTCATTGTAGCAAACAGCTCTATTTTTGATGCCAGCTAGCCTTTGATATGCAGATCTCTCCTAATCTTTGTGGTCAGTATTGCAAGAGGGCGTTTCTGTAGAAGCCATTGAGACCTGGGGATGTCTTGATTCTTCTCTGTCAGCAGGTCCCAGTCTATCAGGTTGGCCCTGAAGATCTCCATCTGTTCATGTTGAACTTTGTTTCATTGTTTAATGCTCCCTAGTTCCTGTGGGACATGTATGTCAAGAGGCATCACAGGACACAGCCATCTTGAGGGCTATGATAAACCATCTATGACTTCAAGAAAGAGAACCTTAAATTTGATGAGAATACTAAGGTCAGCTAATAAAATGAGCACAATGTTAGCAAAATGAAGTGCTCGGAAAGTAAAATGCATTGATGCTGTGATTGGTTTCTAGGGGTACAGCAGATTCAGGGGTCTTTAAGCAGCTTTGCCTTTTATTGCCCCTGCTTTGGCATCAGGCTGTAGCTCGTTACCAGCATCTGTAAGCACAGCTGGTGGGCATGGATGTGAGGAGTATGGTGCTGATAGTCTGAGTGGTCACATCAAGATCCTTTAATAAAAGCAGAACTATTTTAGAGGGGAAAAGAAACAATAATTTGCACCAGTTTTGCTTGTGCACCAACTAAAGGCATCCTTAGATGCTTTAGAAGCACTTTACGAGAATGATTTACAAATTCCCCTATATCAGTGAAGTGCTCCTTACAGCATGTGGGCTTGGTGTCATTTTTATAGACTGCTTGGGTCTGCTACCTGGAACAACAGGAGGGAAACGCATGCATGCAAGCCTCTCCTGTAGCAGTTATAAGCAGAGTTCCTCCCCTGTGACACCTGACAGAGCTGCTCTGTGATCTGTCTGCCTCTAAGGCTTTGCAAAAGCTTCTTCCTTCTGACCTTCTCTTTGCCTCTTACTTGCTTTTGTCCTTTAAACTTGGTTGCTTGCGAAAGTGTAGGAATAAATCTAGCTGGCCTCTCTAGCTACTACTCCTTTCTGTCTCCCTTAAAATAATAAGAAAAGCTTTGACAGCTTTGAGCCTCGGTGAGATGAAGTGGCTTAACCCGTGGAGTACAGCTGTGGCTGCAAGTAATGCATGGCACCTTGAACTCTTCCCATAGAAACTTTCACCCCAGGTGCTGATACATCAGTGGCTCTTAATGCGCGATCTATTAGCATGTTCCACGGGAACAGGCTAATGAGTTGCAGTAATCCAGCCTGGAGGTCAGAGATGAAAGGGCTGCCGTTGAAGCTGCTTAGTGAACTTGATTCACCTGCCTTTAGAAGGTCAGGAAACTCATCCAGCAAGAGAGTGACCTTTGCCAGGTCATGGGGACTGATGGGCAGGTTGGTGGGTAAAAATCTGAATTTTGAAACCTGTCTTGGAGGCGGATTGGAGCACTTCCATATTTTCAGACACAGCTACTCTGCATCTTTGTCGGTTTAAAATGCTAACATAAAATCCTACGTCTTTTAAAATAGAAAAGAATATCAAAATAGAACATTTTCACATTTGTATGCTGATAGTACCTCAGTTGGGCTTAGTGAAATCATGTTTTCTTGGGCCTTCTCCAGTCCATCAGACTAACCCAGTGGAAAAGTATGACAAAAGGTGCAACGAATAAACTGTTGATATTGAGACAATTTTGTTAGCATATTTTGCTTCTAAAACCACATTAAATAGAGAATCTCTCTCTATATATACATAGAGTGGCAAATCTACAGCTTGCTCAGGCTGCCTGAGACTTCAGAGAATCTGATGTAAATGTACCTCATAAAGGTAAAGAAAAGAGTTTTAAAAAAGGGAGTCTCCATCTGTGCCTCCCACTCCCCACATGTGGGCTTCAAAGACCCCAAAGTGGTCACCTAAGAAACTTAATCTTGCAGAATTCTTTCCTTTAGTACAAATAATGCTTTTCAAACCTCAGTATTGTGACCAGTTCTGTCAGTGAAATGTGGATTTACACACTGCCTGTGGGCCACGAAGTGCCTGAGGTCCCTGCAGGTGGGAAGTTTGCACTTTTTGCTCTCTCAGAGCCAATTAGATCTTGGTCAAAGCTTTGTGGGAGAAACAGAACCACCTTTTCCACCCCTCCTCGTCTCATTTCATAGATTCCAGGGTTTGTTCTCTCTGCTTCCTCCGATTTACACTGTCACACAGACAAATCAAAGCCTATTCTTTATTTATCGTAGCTAGCAAGAGTGTGCTACAGACTTAATTCAGGATATGGACTCAAATCCTTCCCTGGAGCGGAGTACAGTACTTTGTCATTTGCAAACACTTGGAAGCGCAGTGCTTTAGAGTTCCTGTAAACACGAATAAATTCAAGGAAAATTTAGAATTACACGTGTAGTTTGGATGAATACATTGGGATCAGAGTAGCGCGCAGCAAGATGAATCTATCCATCATAGGCATTTAGTGTAAAGCCTGTATTTGCTTTTCTTTACGATCCACATAGATTCGATCAACATAGCAGTTCTGTCATTTGCTAAATACATAGGCTCTGCTCTCCGGGACACCAGCTCATCAGTTACCAAGTGAACAGCCTGTCACAGGACCTGCACACACCATTTGTAACTGTCAGGCGCCCAGAGATCAGAATCTTCCCACAGCCTGATCCTTTGATGGCTTGGAAATTGGCTGTACCTGCTCGCGGGCCTGGCCGCTAAAAAAGGGTGGAGGTGCCAGGCCTGAGAAGTAGGCACAGAAATGGGAAGTTTGGGTCTCTTAAAGTTAGACAGTAGGCACCAGCCTGCAGCACAGTAGCTTTAAATTTTAGTATTCGTTTTGCGTTGACCTCTGAAAACATGGGCAGTCGCTTCGACTCGCTGGTTTTGGAATTGTCTCTCTCATTTGCTTTGTTTCTTTGTAGGAGCTGCAGTGAAGGCAGGGGAATCATTTCACTGGCTGGGGGTAAGGTGTAGGCAAAATGCAGGTGCAACAGGCAAATGCTAAGAAAGCCACATTACCTGACCCCTGTTCCAGAATGTATTTATCAAGCTGATTGAGGTACAAAGCAATGGTACAAGTTACAGGGTGGGGCTTCTTCTACAGTTTCATTTGGTTTGTTTGTTTTTTTTTTTTTTTTTTTTTTTTTTCCTTCTCCATTCTTGCTGCCTGAAAGATAAGAAATCACATCTAAGTCTGTCTATGTTCAGTTGCACCATTTTCTAGTCCTTACTCTGCACCTGTGTCTGTTCCTTAAATATGGTTGGGATAATAATTTGCAACCATAACTGCTCCAGATTTTCAAAGGCTTTTTTTTTGGGATGGGGTGACGACACAGTTCAGTGTTTTCATCTTCTGATGGTGAAAATCATCTGTTCTCACCCTTTAGAGACTTGCAGATGACACAGCATTTTCACTGACCTGTTCCTACCCATATGGCTTCTGTTCAGACTGGCTGCCTGCAGCACTCTATCATTAATGGTTTTGCATTGGAGTTTCTAAAAAATCAGTCAAGGCCTCGGTGAGTGTGCTAGAGTATTCCTTCTTGTGTGCCCCTGTTTCGGGAGCTGTTTCAGTAGTGTTCCTCACGGAGCAATGAACTGCCAGGCTTCTAGGGTTTCTTTGCCTTTTCCAGCTTAGGTCGAACCCTGCCCGAGCGCTCACATACTTCCCTGCATGTTAATTTTAGTTAATAGCTATTCAGTAAAACAACGCGTCCGGCTCAAGATGTATGGCACAGATTAATCTGAACGCCCAAACAAATTCAGCTACGGACCCTGGCCTCGGTGGGCTCTTTATGCCCAGCGTAACGTGCATTTACATTGTTTTATTTCCCTCTCACACTGTAACTTGCTCCCCGTGGGGTTACGTTGAGTTAGTTTCATTTTCACATCGTACTAACGCCACTGCAGCCTTGCATTTAAATCGTCTCATTTCATTTGGATATCGGGACGGCACCTCCGCAGTGAGGCTGGCTGCAGAACTCGGTGAGGCACCCCAGTCCTGCCCAGTAAGCTGAGCTTTTATTTCTGAGCATGGTCTTGTTCTCTGGAGTGATAACGTGATGGATTTTTACACCATTTGAGCCCTGTTCACTCACTGCCAGCAAGCAGGTTTGTACGGGACGTAATGTCTCTGGGAAAACTAAGAGTGTTCATCACTCACAGGTCAGGGGTAGCTGGGGAAAGGACACAGGCAAGGCTGGTTCTCTGAGGGCAGTATTTTGCCATGGCTGTAACCACTTCTGCGTGGTGTCCACTGGTGGTTATAGCTACCTGCTGGACAATCCCGTGGGGAAGCAAGGGAAGCGTGAAGCCATCCTTCAGGTGCCATGGAGTATGGGTGAGAAACCTAGCTGTTGGGCTGAGAACAAGTAGCCTTAATGCTCAGGTGCCATCAGCCCCATGATAAACATGTGCACACAGCTGCTGCGGTGCCCCAAGCACCCTGAGTGCCATGGTAACACAGAGCACTTCCAGCAGTAAATGTCAGCCTCCTGCTGGCAATCCCAGTGCTTCTCTCTGCATTCCATAAACAACTCACAAGTCGCCCCCTGCTACATGAAAATTTGTGCTAGTCTCCATCTCCCTGCTCAACACGAGCCACTTAGAGAAGGCAGGATCCAAGCTGCAGCTGTTAATGGCATGGCTTTTAGGCAGGGACACAGCTCAGGGACTTTGCCCTGCACCCTCAGCTCCAGCAAGCATTTTGACTCCACACAGCAGCAGAGCTGATACCATAAGTCAAGGCACTTTAAAAACTTCATTTATTGAATTGCCATTAAATAAGTCTAACACGGTCATACAGTATTTATGGTAAGATTAGACACATGACTGCATCCAAAGCAAATCAACTCCTGCTTCTTGGTAGGACATCCATTTAGAAGGGAAACCCTAGCTTTAATGTGCATTTTTCTCCCTACTGCCGTATGATTTCCAGGAACAAATTCAGTCAGGCTGCTCGACTCTACAGGTGAAGTCTTTGTGGTTAGTGTTTTTTCTTTTAATTATTTTGCTTTAAAATAAATGAGCTCTGCAGCTGTTGAGCTTGAAGGTTAGTGGCTTTTTAAAATTCTTCTCTCCAAAAGCTGAGACTACTTTGTGCACACTGACAAAAACAATTCTGTGAAGCTACTGGTTTTAGGCATTTCCAGAAAGATGCAAAAATAAAGCTATTTGTTAGAGCTACCTCTGGGATCCAGTGCCTATACACATTTGTCAAAGGATGCAGTATTGAATGCTTCATTTTCTACACACTAGGCCAAGATAAATTATATCTGGGTGTTGAGCCTTCCTTGTATAAATCAGTGGCATATCAATAATAAGATTCAGCTTCCCCTTGAAATTTTAAAGTAAATGTATTAGGATCCTTGTGGGAAATAGGAGGTTTCATTTTGTGGACTGCTGTAAGGGGTGCTGTCAGCAGAACCTGCTTCTTAATGTGGTCAGTAGACTAATGGGGAAGTAAGTATAAAAAGACACAAAGTAAAAGGAATTGGGATGATGCTTTGGAACAGGTCTCCATGATTGATAGGGCTGTGAGGACCTTCAGAAGCCCATATAGAATTGGTGCAAGTTCTTTAAGGTTAGAGATGAGGAAACGAGCACTCGAAGATCGGGTGAAACTTGGAAGTTGAAACAGGGAAGGAAGACAAACTGTGTGTGCAACTGAGTGCTTATTGTACTAGTCTGACTGGAGAGGCCTGGGACCAAGGCTTCTTCTAAGTCTTAAATACCAATTAATTCAATGGTTTCATTCCAATTTTCACATCAGGCACAAGTGCAGGCACAAACCTATTTTTATGATTGACATTTTATATTGATCTCAAAGTGCTTTTGCTAACTTATAAGGTCCTCAGTAGCACATTCAGGGGCTATCTTTCAAGGCTGGCTCTTCACTTATGCTCTCCAAAGAGGACCTGCTAGCTTGCTGTGATATTCATATTCATTACAACCTGGAAACAATTAAGGCTTGAGCTTTGTGCCCTATGGCTTCGAAGTAGTCATTCTGCTTACAGACAGAGCACTGAACCTGGGTTTTTCACATTGAATTGTGAAGCAAATTCTACAGTGGCTGAGATTCTCCCAGGACTTTAAGCCCAGGTACACAAGTACCAGGCAGCTACCTGTGGGAGGATGAGATAGCTACAGTCCTTACTTATCCCTTACTCAGAAACCCAAGACGCAAAGGAGAGCTGTGTTGATCTTACCCTTTGTGTATTTTACACAGCAGCAGCAGGCACCCAGTTGTACATTCTGCACACCAGCAGTGGGCACACAGTTTCTGCACTTGTGCAACAGCAAGACACCATACAGAGATGTGATGGGAATGCTGAGACAAAAGAGAGGAAATGGAAGAAAACAGCATGTAGCTTGGAAGGCAGAACTCGGGGCAATAGGTACTAATGGGGAAACAAACCAAATGGAGAACTTGAACAAAGACCGGAAACATGACAGATTGAGATGAATGCTGCAGTGTGGATAAACAATGCAGTAACAATCACCACAACAAAATCCTTCATGAACTGGATTCCTCTCATCTCCTCTTGAGACTATAGATCTCTCTCCCCCTTTAATCCCAAGGTGGATGAACAAATAGTTCAGAGGCCAGGGACTATGCCTGAGGGTCTTAGGTTAATTTCATTGCTTTGCCACAGACTCGATGCATAACCCCAGCAAATCAGTTCCTTCAGCTGTGCTCCAGTCCAGCAGCAGTGACCTAATTGCCTCTTTACCTCCAAAAAAGAGGAAGGTGCAAGTGTTACACTGCAGAGCTGATTGATGCTGACAAGGACCAAAGTGTGTTTGGTGATATCATGGTATTGGTCCCTTGCTATCTGCATGTAACTTTTTGTTCTTGCTGATCAAACCATGAGAAGGCAATGTTTCAGAAGGAAGATGCTGGGACACTTAATCTTGAAATGCTGCGATTGGGAGCTCCTCTCAGCTCATACTTGAAAAGGTTTTTCCATCAGTTCCACACAAATATTTAGACTGGACCCACTGATTCCTAAATGCTAGGTTTCATTGTAAGTTAATATTTCACTCATAGCTGCCTGTCATACAATGTGATTTAATGCCAGCCCTCAGTGACTCCACTTTTATTTACTCTCCAGGGTTTAGTAGATTGTAGGATTATAGAGTTGAATGCATCTAAGTAAAGAAAAGAGAATACTTTTTCTAATCCTGCAAAATGTTTATATAGCTGCATGTTTCTACTTTTACAGTAAACATTGTTTAATTCATGATTATAATATTTTTTCCTGGGTAATAACTCACCCAGTACAAGGCATCAGCCTTCTGTTTTGTATTTAATTATATTTACATTATTTGTTTACTGATGGCAAATACTTTCAGAGATGAAAGTAGATGAAAGGAATAGAGGAATCAATCACAGAAGATAGGAAGGGTATGCATTAGCAACAATCTCTTGTTTATGGAAAAACTGGGGCAAGGAAGAACTTGTAATACTTTCTGGTTACACTTTGTACTACTACTGTACGAGGAAGCAGAATAGGGAACAGAACTCATCTCTGCCTTCAAAGCTTGAGAGAAGGAACAGACCTACCAGGCTCATTTAAAGGAGGTCAGGCTGGGAGAGGAAGGGCTGCACTGCTCATTGCAAGAGTCGCCTGTGCCCAAAAATGCAACCTGGGTGGTCAAATGCCTCCCATTTAAGTAATCCCTACAGTCAGCAGCGAGTTCCTAACAAGCGTTAATGTGACAGTGTTCACACCACGGAAAAGTTAATTATTTTATGGATTTTGAAGGTCTTGGCCATTGCAGCTTCTCTTTAGCACTTTGACTTATTAAATCTAATTGTCAGACTTCGTTGTTACAAGGAGACCAATCTCACAGCTCATCTTTGTTCCAGCTCTTTAATATTACCTTCCATTGGGGTTTTTACAGGTGTTAGCTCTGCAGCTCTAAAGGCTTTAAATCTTGACACTTGATATATTTAAAGGTATCAGTCATATAAACATCACTGTTACAGCAGATTTGACCTTAATGGACATGTTATGGCCTGTAGGGCCCTCATACACCTATAATAAGCTTTATTGTATACATCTATTATATACAATCAGTTCAGTAGATTTATTTTAAGATCTGCCTCTGAAACCAATAGAAAACTCATCAAATTTAAGTCATCTCCCATTTAAAGGCAGGAATAAATGAATAAATTAACTCTCTCACATTTGATTGTAAGACTGAATATCATACTAAGGTGTTTTTCACCTTTGACACGTTGCTGCAGTAGGCTGCTCTTCAGTAAGCTCTTATTAACCCTGGCTCTCTTTCCTGCTGTTGGTCAATTGCTTGCTAGTTAGCAGTGTTTTAAAAGGGAAGCTCCAGGAACTGGCCTGCTTCAATTTCTGTTTGTCATTTAGATGCAGATGCTCATGAGCATCCAGGCTGCAAAGCAGTCTTGAAATTTGCCTCACACGTTTTAGGCTGTATTTTATATTTCAATAGCTGTATTGTTTTCTCAAGTATCCATGATGGGATTAAAAAAAAAAAAAAAAAGTGATTTCTCCTCCTCCTCTCCTCCCTCCCCCCAGCATTACTGTTATTGATTGGTCCTTACTAGTGAATAATGGCTTTCTTAAAGTGGAAACAGATTACAAAGTCAAATCCAAGAGCATTCAGGCCAAATTCTGCTTCCATTGACACCCGTATAAATCCAGAGGCACTCAGATGGGTTACAGATTTACACTGGTGTAACCAAAAGCAGAATTTTGCCCTTAGTCTTTAAGAACTCATTAGGGATAAATAGCCTTTTAGCTAATGAAAATGTAGCATTTTTGTTAACAGCTTCATAATGATATACACCAAGTGCTGCATTGCCTTGATAATTGGAAAATTTACTTGCCTTTTTCCTTACCAAAGGAAAAACATCGATGCTGTTGTAGTTATTCCTTAGTAAAATAATTGAGCCATAAAACCCAGACACCCAAAACATGCCCATAGCATTTGAGGATAAGCAAAATGCAACCACAAGCAACCCAGCCCTGCTCCAAAGTGACTGAAAAGAGAAGTATGAGAAATTAGTTTTGAGTTCCCCCATGACAGGCACTCCTGTACAGGTAATTTTTCAAAATCTCTTCCTCCATTCCAACCTGGAATTCTTAGTGTCAGAAAACAAATAGTGGCCCTTGAAGTGAACCACAACATAAAGAGAGTGAACATTGGGTTGGATGTGGGCTGGAATTTAATTGTTTTTATCAAGTGACTGATTTATCCTCCAGTCTTGCCAACTGTTTCCAAATGTTAAGATTTCAGCTGGGACCAGAACCATCCCCAGGGAGCTCCAGCCTTGATCCTGGGACAGTTGTGCACTGTCCTGCTCTCGGGGGTACGTGGCAGCCCTCCAGCTATGCCCAGAAGCATCCATCCTTCAAACCTCTGCCTCTAGAGGTAGAGGGGGACAAACACAGAGCTGCCCCTGACATCCATTCCTCCTGTTCCTCAGCTCAAAGGTAAACGAGTTCAGAGCTCCTGGGACCATCTTTAGTCTGGAGGTGTGACCAGGTTTCAGTCACCTCTCTGCAGAACCCTCTGGGAAGAAGAGATCCAGTGGGTTTGAGCTAAGGCTTCAAGTCAGCGCTGAAGCCTCAAACAGAGGGTTTGTGGACAGACCGCACGAGGAAAGGCAGAACAGATGCTTTGGCTTGGGAATAAAACTGGCTCTGGAAGCAGTGGAGTTGATGAGAATGGATGAGGACCAACGTGAGAACTATCAAAATAAAGACGCTATTCCCTAGATAAATTTTGCAACATTAACTATCTTAAGCACAACCAAAACCTGCAGATTTGCCAATCTACAGCATTTCTGAGCTGAGTTCCAAGTTTTTTCTAGGCTGCCCAGATTCTTTTGCCTCTAAGCAATGACTTTTCTCCTGAATCCTAATTTTTATTTTTTGCTTCTGGTCTGTTTTCTTTAGCTTTGCCAGGTTCCATAGAGAAACAACATTCTTCCCCCTCATATAAGGGACAGAAAACTCAGGTGTTGCCTCTAACACCTATCTGAGTCAGCAACTTTGAGTGTCTGTCCTCTAAGGCTCCTAACTGGTAATGCCAAGATTGAAGGGAGTGTATTTGGTCCAAAGGGCTCTGGGGCTGAAGTTCTCCATTTCCCAAACTCTTCTCACATCTGGGGCTGTGGACAAAAGCACCTGTCTTAGTTACAACCCATCTGTTTCCAGTAGCCACTTCCACTTAAACATAACCGATAAATAGCTCAGGGCATTTTTACCTGCTGCGCCAGGAAACAGCAAGAGTCTGTACCATGAAACAGGTCTGAAGGCAAGCCAGGAGGTCAGCCCACGGGCAAGGATCAGTGCTCATCCCTAACCACCAGGCAGGTAGGGCTGCAGCTGCACCAGCACTCAGTGCTGCTGTAACACAGCTCAGGAAGGAGTTGAGGCCAAGGCCTGGGCTTAAATAGGGTTCCTGGTCTCACAGGTGTGGGTGGAGGTCCCAGCTGAGGCTTATTTTTCCTCTCAGAGCCTTGATGCTCTCACAATTACATGGTATGGTCTCTGCTAGGTAATAGTAAATTCCAGTAGGAAATAGTCAATCCATACATCATGGCATACCATGGTTCAATAAATCTAACAATTTTAAGCTGCCACGTGCAATTCAGATGTTAAACATTCATTCCCCAAGTTGTCATAAATGATGCGCCACACTGCTGTGTGGTTTCTTCCTGGCTAGGGTGAATCACATCACCTTTATGATGCTTTGATTTCTCCACTGCCATCTTTGCTTCAAAGTTTGTTGCTTTGGGGATTCATTCTTGCTGTGTATTTGGAGCGTTTAGTCAAAAATCTTACTGAAAATACTGTGTGCATCTGTATTACAAAGCATAATTTGATAGTGCTTTGGAGAAAACTTGATTAATATCTTTCTGTAGGGAAAAGGAGTTTCTGCTGCTTTGCTTTCCTGGCTATTCCAATTAAATTCTTCTGTTTGTTTGGGTCTGAGTAACTGAGCTACAATATTTACAGTGGAGTCAAAACCCAGGTCTTTGGCCTTTCGACCAAGTGCAGTTTATGCCATTGTGGATCGCCTCCTCCAGGTAGTTAAGGAATATGGCAGTTATTGAAATCCATATGTCTGTCTGTTGATAGCACCAGGTGAGTGTTACATTAACTGCCTTAAAAGCAGTTTTTACCCAGCCACTTGCTACTCCCCGATGGCATAATACAGATGTTAAAACACTGAGGATGCTTTGCACGCGTTTCCCTGGGTTTTCAGTCTCTGTGAGTTTTGCTTTCCTTTTGTTGCTGTATCATTAGGCATGGAGACAGATAACTCAGAAAGCAGAAAAGCGATCTTGTTGTCCATTTCTCAAAATCTGCTTATTAGTTTAAAGTCAAACATCTCTGCTTTCTATTATATTTACAAAAGGAAAAGTAATAAATGTTGACAATGCTAAACAGCCTCTGGGAAGGAGCAGCCTAGAATTGCTACACAAACCTGCTTTAGAAATTACCTACAGACAATACTGGTGCATTAAAATAATAATCCAAATGAGAGCACTTGCTTGAATACTGCTTGTTTTGCTTCCCTTTACACTAAGGAATAATGACAGATCTTGTGCTAGTTTGAATGAAAATATCAATTGGGGAGTGGATTTACATAATAAAATTAATAGAGCATGGAAAGCTTTCAGCATCACTTTCTGATTTTCATCTGTGTGTCACGGAAGTTATATTTAAAAAGACAGATGACTGCAAGTTTGTTTAGGAAAACAAATCCACTAGGCTGGCGTGCGTGAGATCTTTATACATGACAGCTGGTCCAGCTCACAAAAAACTTTGGATTCTTCCTTTTCTGTTCCTGTAAAGAAAACCCGTGATTGTGCAGTGCCAAATATGGGCCAAAATACCATAATTTGCCCACTTACTCACTAGCATGGTTCTCTCTGTACAGGTGGGTCCTTCTTAGTTGTGCTCCCTGGGGTGCACCCAGCAAGGAGGAGGTGGAACCAGACATCTGTTTTCAATCCAACACAAAATTTAATTTCTTTGTGCTCACAAAGGGAAGTTTTTTCAAATAATTGCCCGTCACACTGGTTAATCATTTCTTGGTTCTTGGCCTCCCTGTTACAGCAGATTAAACCTAGCAGTGTGTTTTTCCAGCTGTGCAAACCAGGAGATCTTCCAGAGACTGACAGAAAACGGCCTGGTGCTAGTGTTGAAGGACCTAGGTCTAGAAATCCTGCTTCTCATGGGTCATTGGGGTTATGTCACAGCTCCAGATTCGTCACTCCGTAAAATGGAAAGGGGGCCAACCAGCTGAACAGAGACCAGCCTAAGCCTCAGCACAGAAATGGTGGGAAGAGGAGTGGTTTCTGCATCCATTCTGCTGCCTTGTTACACACAGACCCCTTCATTTTTTCACCCCTGCATCACAATCCCTCTGGAAAAGATGTAAAAGTGTTGTGTAGTCCAGTAGCCAAAGCATTTCTTAAATTCATGCCTGCTGCCTGTTTCACACTCTTCTTTCTTTATCCTGTAATGCTGCTGGCTTGGAGTTGGTGTTGAGTTGCTGCCTGTGGCCTGCTTCTGGCTCTGCAGCTGGGGATTTTAGGTGAGCTTTTTGCACTCCTTTGAGACCGAGCCCCTGCAGTTGGCAGGCAGTTCACTGTCTGCCTTATGAACCCTGTTTTAAGGTTTCTGAGAATTCAACTGGAGCTAAGACTCAATGATGAGCAATTTACTAATTTTGAGGCAGGGACAAGTTTGCAGAGAAAAACTTTATGGTGACCTGAGGGTGGCGAATCAAGGAAGGTGTAATTAAAAAAAAATAAATTGTTTTGGGGTCTGTGATAGAGTGAAAAAGTGGTTTCTTAGATCCCACTCACTGCCGTGATAAACCAGATGGGCAATCTCTGGGTGGTTCCCATTATTTCCAGTCACATCAGTAAGGACCTACTCAATACTCAAACCTTGCTGTTTTGTTATTCTTCCATATAAATTCCATTTCATAACAACAATATTACTTTCCAGGCAGCTCATTTGAGGATGATTACTCTACTTCATAGGTAGTAAAACCCACTTGGTCTCATTACACAATTCAAGGTACGCGAAGCAGACAATTGCCTATAAACATGCCGCCTGATGGGTGTTAATGCTTCATTATATTTACTGTTTTCTTTTCATTGCTCCAGGTAGCATGACAAACTTTTTTCCCAGGAATAAGATTTGGAGAATCTTTCACTTTTTCTTGGCAGCGCATTCCTTCCAGTCTGGCAATAAATGTGCATCAGATATTCTCTAAAAATTGAAGAGAATATCCTCGTCTTCACACTTGGTCTAGAAGCTTTATGGTGTTAAAAAAAAGGTCTGATTTGTTGTTTATGTGAGAGTATCTGTACAGAAATGCGTAATTTATGCTGAATTGTTTTAAATTGTATGCTTAAATTGGGCACCTAGCTTTAATTTCATAAAAAAATGTTCCAGTTTACATCAGCATTTAGGCACTTGCTGAAGTATCTTCCTGAAAAGACGAGCAATTGTGCAGTTGTTCATAAATGAGATGATTATCTGAGTCCTCGAGTAGGCCAGCCTTTGGAGCCAGAGATGCTGGGCTATAAAAGAGTCTCTGCTCAACTGGCTGCGTTTGAATGTAGATGCCTGGATTAAGACATCCGTGGCTGAATATTTTGGCCTTCATGTTTTCAGTGCTCGTCAGTGACAGTTTTAATTATTATAATTATTAATACAAAAACTGAATACATGACTGCTTCTTCCCCACTCCGCAGTCATTATCAAGAGGTTCAGCGCATCTGCACTTATTTAAAAAGTGAAAGATTACCCTAGCAAACACATCATCGCTTTTGTTCCTGTTTAGGGCTTCTGCCTCATGCTGCCTGCCTATTGCAGAAATGTAAGTAAGTAGTAAGATGCAGTAGAAGTGGTAAATGTTGCTGGCCAGCTGTGCTGACCTTCTGCAGCAGAGAACATTTACAGTGAGGGTCTAAACTAACTGCTAAGGGAGAGGTTCATGTAACAAGAGGCACCCAGTGGTTTTGACATTTTGGGGTCAGGGCCTGCTGTCTCACAAATCTGTCCAGGATGCAGGTGCTGGCACGCAGAACATTGTGTAATTGAGATATCCTTCGTTAATTTCTACTAGTAGCAATCTTTGGTTTTTATATCACTTTTATCTTTTATATCTTACACTTCTCTACTGGGAATATGATGCTGAGTTTTCATGGAGTGCTGTGTTCCTTTGGAAAACAGGGCTGGGAGAGATTTCCTAACTCACTGAGCTCTGCCCATTGCAAGTATGGGCTATAATCCCATTCATAAATAGCTGGGTTTCTTTTTTGCCTCCGCTGGAAGTCTTCCAGACCCTTGGTCCTCTCATGATTAGAAAACTTCTGACTAGCTTCCTAATTTTGCTGGTGGCTGATTTATACCAACAGTTTTAGGGTTGGTCGTGCCCTTTCATTTCATGCTTGCTGCTAATGCCCTTTCTCTTCGTGCTTCCTCCTTGATGTATTTTGTCTTTCTGAGGTATTTAGAAAAGGCATTTGTATCACTTTGACTGTTTTATAAAGCACTCTTGGATCTATCTCCCTAGTGAATCTATCCAACTTGCCTACCTCTTCTCTTCAGCTGTGATCTATGGTCACCTGCGCCACCCCTTGCCCCTTCTTTTCATTCGCTCCCTTCCGGCAGAACTTTTTTGAGAAGGA
This sequence comes from Aythya marila, assembly GCF_965140915.1. Classification (NCBI taxonomy): domain Eukaryota; kingdom Metazoa; phylum Chordata; class Aves; order Anseriformes; family Anatidae; genus Aythya; species Aythya marila. Next base: position 28,701,856 of record NC_139049.1, on the reverse strand, counting down.
TCATATAAGCTAAACCTCGTCTGGTCACTTTCTACCAAAGCTTAAATAATTGAAATGTCAATAACATACCGTTTAAAATCTATTCTACTTAATCTCCCAGAGTGGTGTGTTGGCAGATGGTGAATGTCACACTACTGATGAGCAAAGGACTTGGATAACTACGAGCTTCTAATCAAGAAATTCATCTAAAATTATATATCTGCGTAAGAAGAGCTGGCACAGAAGGGTAAAGTATTCACTAAAAGCAGTTGAGGCTAAAGTGATTACTAAAGCAATTCAGGGCATCGGGGACGTTACAGAATATAGGTCTCTGCAATGATTCAGCTCTCGTAAGTCTGTCTTATTCTTCGCTGCTGCAGCACTCCCTAAAAGAGGCGGTGTTGCCGCATTGTCCTCAAGTCTCGTGCTCTCTGAATGGACTTCATGAGCAGCAGGGAGACCCAGAATGCTCTAAATTGTCCATGCAGGTTAAGTTCACTGCACTGTTGTGGTGGTCAGGGTGGGTGTGTGATGAATCTTGATGAATCTTCAAAGTACCAAGTCTGGAAGCCATGGATTTTCACTTCTTTCAGAGTTTTTGTCTCAAGGTATCTGCAAATGCAGAGGGGCACCACCATACCAGTTGCATTTAGAATATATTTTCAGGATTTTATTTTCAGTTGTAAAAGGTATGCAGACATTCAGTAATGCTATTTCAGAATGTTACAGTTTATTCTAGTGATGTGAATAGTGGCTGGGATAACAGTTTATTCTAGGCATTTGAACTGCACATCAGCATAGTAACTGGGAATTTATTAATAATGCTTAGAGCTTCCATGTTGCATTTCAAAGAGACTTACAGACAGTAGGTAATTAATAGCCTGATGCCACTGCTCTGTCTGTAAACCTCAGTTCTTTCTTGTGAAGTACAGTTACAGCGGCTGAGATGTGAAGCACGGCTTCACAGAAGACCTCAGCTGTTTCTGCAGGTTAGCAGAAGACCGACTGTGGACACAGGGCTGTGGCTTTAGGAGAGCTGAGGAAGGCTGCCCAATCTTCATTCAAGTCTTTAGCCTCTCTGATCAGCAAGCAAAGGGAATGCTTCTTAGTGGGTTTTCTGTCTCTAAGTGTTACCTGTCATAAGCAGTTTATGCCCTGCTGCTTGGAGAGAGGCAGGCTCCTACCGCCGGAGCTACAGGAGCCAGCACAGGGCTGCGGCACGGCTCCTTGGCAGCTGAGTGCTCCAAGACCCAAACAGTGACAATAACCCTTCCTTCTGTGCGGGTGGGTTTCAGCACAATCCCTTCAGTATAAAACCAGGCCAAGGTGTGGCTGCCACGGAGCAGATAAAGCCCTGAGCATCCCCGTGTTCCTGCTGCGGGGCTGGACTCCCAGTGACGGACCTGCAGAGGGGTGGGTGGTGCCGGGGAGGTTCCACCACGCGGTGTGGGTTTAGTACAGTCTGGTACTGACAAATTTTGGAGTCCTGAGGAAGGAGCAGCACTGCCAGTGCCAGAAGGCAGAATGACACAAACGGGTTGTGGAGGAAGGGTACCTTATTCCCAGAGTCAGAGTCTTTCCAGGATTTATCAGTGAAGTGAGACGAGGCTCAGCCAATATGTGGATGAGAGATATCTTCTAACACATGTGAGTTACTGGCATCAGTAGTGTGCTGTCAAAGGCTCAGAGATTCAGGCCTAATATTTTACTGCAGTTTATTTTGCCAATTGTTTCCGGAACTATCTATCAGAGGTTAAATCCTCTCAGTGTAATTCATAGGCTTTCTGATGACCTTGATACCTGAATGTGGGTTATTCTTTCTCTGCTTAGAAACTTTGGTGGTGTGGCCATTCCACATAGTGAGTTCCCTGTACAGTCACTCAGTATAAATATTCACATTTAAAGCTATGGGAAGTGACCTACCAACGATCACACAGGAAAAGCAGAAGAGTCAGGGATGGTAGCTTGGAGTCCTGTACTCCTAATTCTTAGCTTGGCAGTGAGATTGACTTTATCCGATTCCTGTAGTTGTTATAAATAAGTAAACCAAGTCAACTTGGGGACTGTTAATGAAAAAACATTCTAAACCACAGGTAAAATTGTTAGCTTGCAGATACTTTATCATAAATGGGATAAAAATCTTTTTTAAAAAATGGTGGGAAGTAGCTTAGCACATCTGATTCCTTAAGTGCAGAAGGAAATGTCATCCTCTGCAGGCTCATGCTTTGTCATCTGATAATTGCTAATACAAATTGCCAGTAGAGTGTATAAATCTACACTGAAGTTCTTGAAATTGGGGCAAAGAGGAAATATTTTTTTGCAAATACATCTATCCACTATCTGTCCACTTCAGCCCTGTAATGCCGAGTGCTGCTTTCTTACAGAAACACTTGGTAGACATTGTTGACGTGGGGCTGTCGCAGATGGACTAGCACAGTGTTATTTCTGAATTTTTTTTTCAACCATTTTTCATTTTGCTAGGTGTGAATGTCCTACACGTTGAGAGGGTAGGACAACAGCGTCTGACCTCGGTGCGTGGACTGGGAAGGTGGAAGTTGTACCTGGGGGGACAGTTCTGCTCCTGATCAGAGAACATTTAATAAAGGATCATTCTGCTCCTCTCCTGTAGCAGGAGACAGGTACAGGAGAATGTAACATGGGGGAAGGGAAACAAAGCAACACTATGGACTTATTGAGCTGAACAACAATACCCTCTCTTGCATTTCAGAGGGAGGACTGGAGAGAAGTTGACGTTTTAATATTCTCTAAATTATTCTGCAACATGTTTTCGGATGAATCTAATCTGGCGCCTCTTCAAAATTGATATTTCATCCAAGAATGTTTGGGCAAATATGTTATTAAGCTGGTAATTTAGATTTAGCAAGTTCTACATCTCAGTACATTTTTAAAAAGACAACCTAATTTCCCGAGTTAAAGGAATAGGGCTCATAATTCCCCATGCATAGAGTTAAATTGTTTCACTAGCAAAATTGTATTGATCTTCATCCTACATCTCAATATTGAATGTTGTTTACACTGAAAAATGCAAGAGGAAAAGTGTTCAGAAGGCAGTGTATGAAAAGAGCTTTTAGATAGTGGGAATACATTTCCTACCCTGCTGAGTCACTGATAGTGGCTCACAGTTGTTGGGTCACTATCTGAAGGCCAATAACACAGTAAGTAAAATAGTTTGTCAGAGCAGTCTTGGTGATTCTCAGTAATTAATGAAACCACCAGCTCTTCAGATTTCATCTGGAGCTCTTATGTTTTGGCCTCTGAGTCTTGTTTTCTGGGATGCTTTGAGGCAAATCCCAACTGAATAAAATTGCATAAATACTTCTTGTCTCTAAACTTCAGGTGACTTTGATGAAGAGAAGAAATCTCTCCTCAAAAGGAGCTTAAGTCTCAGTATTCATCCCCTCTTTCGTTGCAATAAGCTAGCAGGTGACCTTCAGCAAATTACCCATCTTGTGGTCTCTTGGCCAGAGTTTCGGGTAGCAGCGGTACATTTAGGAATCCTGAGGAGCCTGTTCAATCTGTGTGGCTCCGGGGAAGTGAAGGAAATGGGTGATTGCTTCTGTTCTTCCTGGTAATTTAGAAGTGTTGATGAATAATACTTCAAATCATAATGAGTGTTGGAGTCTGTTGCTTTTGATTGAAATCTAAAATAAGCGATGTCTGCTGGAATGTGTGCTGCCCTACTTTGTAAAAAATCTCAAGTTTAATAGTTGTTTATAAACATCTCCTGCATGTGCTGAGAAAATTTATTTCTAAACAACAGATACAATTTTTCACCCTTACAGTCCCACCAGCTTTATTTGAAATTATGTTTTGAAACTGGGCTTAAACTCATTCAATTTCTCTGCAGAAACCATCTGGGTGGTCCCCACCACTTACCGCTATCACCGCTGCCTTTCCAGTACTGATGCTGATGCAAGGAGTTAGAAATATTACATCTTCTTTTCTTTGCCTTTGCCCACGTTAAGTTCCTTGGCACTTGACAAACTATTGTGATGTGATTCTTCAGGACAGCTGCTGAAATGGCCAGGTCAGGAGAGAAGTGAGAATTGTGTTTGGGCTACACAGGATTATCTCTAGACGTTGTCTCGGTGTTTTTTGAGTATGAGTGGCTGGTAGCTGAATCTAGGGCTGTAAAAATGATAGGTTTGGTAATATCTGATAGAGAGTTACCAACATGCTGGCTTTCTAAAGCCTTTCATGACATTTGCTCATCAAAGGGAATCTGAAACCCATCAGCTGACAAGGGGGAAAATAAAGAATGGCTGAAAGATTTATAATCTGCTTTGCACCAACTTAACTTGTTGTTAGTAAAGCTGGCATTGTTTGGCTATGCAGTAAGGTAAATTTTTCAGAGGCCAGCCCATTGACTGGTCTCCATCTGAGGGAAGAGAGCTGGGAATTTATTAGGCACTGACGAACAGTGGGCTGAGGAAACACCTCCAGCAGTGGGCTTAGCACCACATTACAGAAGGTTGTGTGTATCCCGAGTCAAACACATGGGCTGCTACCAAGCAGTCAGTCACTTAATTCCTGAAGAAATGAAACAGAAAGCTCTTAAATGGATCCACAGCATTTTAATCTTTCCTTCGGCCTCTCCACTCTTTTGTCTTTGAGGCAGACACACTGTACGTCTCCTTTGTCTAGTGCGTCCCCTTTATTTATACTGAGTCCTAACGCTGTTAATCTGCTCAATAATTTATAAGACAGCTGACCTCCCCGTTAGGTGAGCTATTGAACAAACATCAGGGAGTGTTAAATTCACTTTAGGCACTGTCGAATGCAAACCCCGTCGGAGTCCACAGGCTTCACTAAGTGCACAAAAGGCACGGAGCAAAGAGGCATCCCCATGCTTCTGCACATCCCTGTCTTCAGTCCTTAGCTGATAAATATTTAAATCACAGACCTAGGTGGGTGGACCACTTTTTGTCCTATTGTCTCCTCTTTTACTTCTGTGGCTAAAGGTATAATCTGTGCACGCAGACCCTGTTTAAGTACTCTGTTACTAAGGAAACAAACTTGTCAAGCATGGACCATGTGGGAATAATGGTGATTTATTTAGAAAAGGAAAGGTTTGTCATTTTAAGCTCACTACTACAAAATTGCTTTTTGATTACCTTCAGGCTTATTGCATTGTCTTGTCACAATAAACTATGGGAACAAGTGGAAAGGTTAATAATTGTGGGCTTTGTTCTTGTCAGTTATTCTGCAAAAGATCATACAGGAGACCTGTACCCGTAGCTCAAAAGGAACACATTTCAGTAAAACTGGAGCAGGAGCCCGGACTCCAGTTTCTGTTATTGTTATTATCTATTTATTTCCTAGCTGCCTCCAAAGGCATCGTGGCTGAGACACGCAGATTTGCGGGCTGGCTCCAGGAATGGACTCTGTGATACACTGCTGAGGGTAGGCAAGGTTGTTTACACATATTTTTCAGAGATAGATAGAGAAGGATCTCAGCAGAACAGACAAAGGACTGGGAGATTTGAGAGTGTTTCCTAAGGTCTGAACTGTAATACGTTTCCCGAGCTCCATCAAGAAGGATCCTCATGTGTTGGGAAACAGCAAGAGTTAGCTTTTTTTTTGTAGGTAGTCAATTCAGGTTCTGATAGACAGATAAAAAACATCTAAATAACATCAGTGTGCTTTGAGCTAGGTCGGAGCTTTTATTTTTCAGCGTAAATTATTATTCAATGAAGAACTTGCAGCTGTAGAAAGTGGATCACGTTGTTACCTGGGGGTATATTCCCCAGGAAGTACTGTTCTGCTGGGAGATGCCTGAGGGGTGAAGTGGTAAAATATTTGAGGAAGAATAGAGTGAATAGATACAAATTTTTGCTCAGTTTGTGAGTAATTTAAGGAATGATTGGCATTAACAAATGCCTAAAAACTTGTATATTCTCAGACTATGGCAAACATTTAGCATGACGGAAACTTTTTGAAGTGGAAGAGCGCAACTTTTTCACGATAAACTTTGGAGTAGAAAACTGAAACTGTTAACAGAATACTTTGGTCTATGTTTTTGTCAAACCTAAAAAATCCTGAAGCACTTCCCAATACAGGGAAAATATTCCCTACATATTTCTTGACGATCTTGGAACTGTGTCTCAGTAACAGCAGGCTTTCCTGCTTTCCAGAAACCCCTGAGGGCTGATTGGAAAAGGGGAAAAAAAAATCCACTTGTTAATATCCATCGGCAGTCTTTCCCCATGTGAGACTGCTCGCCTCACATTTTGTTAGAAAATGAATAATACAGTAGTAAAGGATGCAGCATAAAGTATTTATGGCAAATTAAAGCTCATCTCTGGGATGATTCAGGTAATAGGAACACAGACCACACCTGTTCTATTCTTCACAGGAGTGAACTTTTGAGGAATTATTTCTCGTTTTAAGTTATTTTCACCAGCTACAAATATGAATAAAAAATAAGTTATTCGCGACCTAACAGGAGTTTTATGTTGCAATTATGACCAATTTGGCATTATTTGCTGAATTCAAGTCAGGTTGGGTAGTGCTTACGGTTAATGAGTGAGTTCATGCCGTTGTACTTCGGGATCTATCTCGGGACATTATATTGAGGCTATGGAATTGAATGCACTGAGATTTGATCAGTAGTTTTTACGCAGTGACGATGTCAGGCGCTAGCATATCTTTATTTGTAACTTGGGAATGAGTAAAAGTATTCTAGGATATTCCATAAATAAATAATATAATATAAATCTGCTGGCCTGTTCTCCAGCCCTTCCTTAGGTACTGTTCTGGATCCACATTTCTAAAAAAGGACTTCAAAAATATGGTAATCTGACTTGAGCTTTGGAATTTGTGTATGTCTCTGTCCTGACACCAGGCTCCAGATTAAAGCCGGTGAGTGATGGGCTTTTTGGCTACTTGGTGGGAGCTACTTGGTGGAAAGCTGCAACCAGATGAATAATTGAATTCTCAACTTTCCCATTAAGAGAAGAGAGGAAAAACGAGTTAAGAATTGTCAAGTTAGCCAAACGATTTGCCTTTTTAAATTTAAACTTAGATAAATTTGTCCTTGAAAATACAGTTTTAAAATGGAAATCAGAAAAAATCATTGTGAGGAGGATGATTAGTGTAATGTAAGATTCAGTCCTGGACCTGGGTGTTTGTGATGTCCCTGCCTTGGGAAAAGAACAGAGACAAAAGGGACGTGAGGGATTTGTGGGGTGAGCCTGTGGCTCCGTACTGCCTTGCACCATAACTGATTGCTGAGAGGATTTTGATTTCTGTGTTTTGTAAGGGGTGGTTAAAATCACTAAAACCAATAGCAAGAGACTGTCATACTGTCAAAGCTCTTCCAAGCTCTGCAGCCTTATTTCTGGTGGCGTTGGTAGCAGCTTCCATTGCTAGCAAGAATCAGCTTCATAGCTCTAGCACGTGCACTTCTCCAAAGGTCTCTTTTCTACACATGCAGGCAGAAAATGTGTTATCTTCCCTCAAGAAGTGGCTGAAATTATCCTCTTGGGAACGGGGAGCTGTCTGCAGAAATGTTGCTGCTGCAAGATGATTTTGCTGTGGTGTCTCTCCTTTGCTTCTGGAGATAATATTTCCTTTCCATTATTTCCCTGTCTCCAAGGATGTGTCTGACTCTTCTTAGTGTTGGCAAACAGTGAAACCACTCTTGTGCAGGCTTCTGGTCTGGCCCGGGTGCTTGAATTCAGTCCTAACCAAAGAGCTTTAAGTGGAAGCCTTAGAGGAAAGAGGCTTCTGCTCTCAAAAAAAACCCACAAAATAAAACAAAAAACATTTGTCAGGCCTGTGTTCCACCTAGAGGGGACAGCATCTCCCAGAGAGAAGTCTCTTCAGTTTTTGGCCACGTTCCCACAGCCTGGGAAGAATGACTCCTCTGTGAAATCGGCTTCCAGTGAGGACAAACTCTAAGCAAAAGGTACTGCGTAGGTTTGATGATTAAGGAACTTGAGATTTTGTTTGTGGTTTCGTTCAGTCTCAGTGTTTTCTATACGTTTTGATTATGGTAAGTAGCTGTTAAATGCAGTTGTGGCAATTCTACCTTTGCTTTAAAATGCACTGGCAGAGGGGATAAGGAATTTAAAACAAAAAAAGATTTCACTGGCATCCTTCTGAGCCATACAGGTAGCAGTCTGCCTGCCCTCCAGCCTGCTCGATCAATACCCGTATAAATATCTCTTCCCGAGGGATGAACAAGGACCCTGCCTTGCTCACTGCTGGAAGCAGAGCCAAAGCCACAGCAGCGGGGTGAGGGCAGCGGCCTTCAGAACAAGCCACCAAAGCAGAGATTCCCAAATCATTTATCCATCTTCACCCAAAGAGCCTTGTACAAGCACAGCAGCCACCAGCACTGAAAAGCAGAGCGCATTTCAATAAAAGAGCACAATAAAAAGGATGAATGTTACTTGCTTTAGTGGAGGAAGAAACCCATGTTGCCAACCTCTATTTTGTGACATTGCAATCGATTTCTTCCCTCTGTGGTGGGGAACTGGCATGGCTCCTGAATGCACGTCTGTGTCCTGCAGGTCCCCCAGCTCTGATCTCCCCAGGTTACTTGGCAGCTCGATGGGGTCCTGCTGGGGGCATCACACCTCCCCACGAGAGCTGGCACCCCTGCATTTGATCCCAGTCGAATTCCAATTGTAAGAAACACCCAACAAAGTCACATCGTGTAGGGAACAGAGTTGTTTGGGCTCCTGTTGCTATAGCTACCATGGCTAAAAAAGCCTGGGGAAACCCGGGCTGGAGTTTAGTAGGATGTGACATTGCTTGCAGGCTGCCTCGTTGGGAAATGCAAGGAGACCTGTGAGCCCCTAGTGACCCCCTCGTAGTCTGAGAGCACCTGCTGGAAGGGACCAGTGTCCGAATCTGAGAATCCCACGTGTTTCACATGCTTCATTTCAGTTTCAATGAGCTCATTATGCAGTAAAGAGTAGAAGGCCAACATTTTCTACTGATGTTTTCCTGCCTCATCTTCAACAGAAACTCTTTAACGTGGCATCGAGGACATGCTGTTCTCAAACTTCTCATTAAGATCTTCATTCACCTTTTTGAATTCCCTCTAAACTCAGTGGGAAGAAACAGGCAGCCCTGCACAACAGCTCATCCCACGCATTTCAAGACTGTGAAGTGTTTCAGAGAAGCCTCTCCTCTCGTCACTGAGTACAGCGAGGACCTCAACAACTCATTCAGACTTAATGCCCTGCTGGAATTAGGCTAAAAATATTAGGTGAGATAAATCCCACTCGAGTGTACGTGCTAGCCTGCCCTGTCAGCAGCTTCATCCGCAGGGCCAGATCCTGCCCCGTGCCATTCATAGCCCCACTTGCCCAGAGGGCTGGCGTGTGGCTTTAGCAGCCTGCTGTCTGGTTTCCCCTCTGACAGCAGTAATGCCATTTGCACTCAACCAGTTCAGTTTAAAGAGTCAGGGATTAATTTTTTTCCCCCCATAATTGGAAATTTGAGTTCCTTGTTCATGCATTACAGCTCTGTGCTTGAACCTTGTACCTTTTTAGAAGCTAATGCAACCTTTCGCTGCAAATAAAATCCCAGAAAACACATAATCATAGAAGAATATAGCCTGAAGGAACCATGCAAGCTGTTTTTCCTGCTCCAAGAAATACCAAATATCCCTAGAATTATGCAGATGCTATCAGCCGAGTTGGAAGTCAGAATATTGTCACTGCTCGGGGTCTCAAGCGCTGCAGTCACACAAAACCATTGTGGCTGAATACCCAGGGGAGGCTGGGAGCTCAGACAGATCGCCTCCATAGGACTGGAGCTCACTTCTTTTTAAAACCCTACGTTCTTGTCGAGTTTCTCTGATTTCCAGAGCCGTAAATTACTTTTTGGGCCTTTCTAACGTTGTAATTGCTACCTGAAGACGAGACATGATTTATTGAGGAATAAAAAAGTCCATCTTCCTGAAGTGAGACTCTGTAAGTATCTTGGATGGAATTTCATAAAGGTAGATGGCATCATTTCAATTTTTCTCTGCTCAGGTGGCAGTAGGCCCAGCAGAGTGCATAAAAGGAAGGAGATAGGATGTCTTACAAATAAATCCAATTAAATTTCTATATGTGAACTGATTGTATTTTATTTACCTAGCCATAAACCGGATTTTAGATAATCAAAGCTTTGGCTTGCAGCACTGTATTCAGTTGTTTTCAACAAGTTGTTGTGTAGGAGGCACGTCGTACACAAACTTATTCTGTAACCTGTTCTGTTTTCCTCCCAAGCCAAGATGTTTTTTTGCTTTTTTGTTCTAAAGCAAGGTGTGTGCTGGAAGGAGGGGAGGAGGGCAGGGGCTGGGAGGCCTGGCAAGGCTGGAAGTGGAGCAGTTGTGACACTGAGCTCTAAATCATCTGTGATGGTCTGAATGGACGGATCATAAAGACCTTAATTTCCAGATGGGTTCATATGCTGGCTTTTGTGATGACTCAGCTGATTAGCAGGATCACACAGATTGATATCACTTTGACTGCTATTTCATGAACACTTTTCCTGCTGTTTTAACCCTCCTGCTGCTGAAGGTCAGTCTTGATTCTAGCGCAACATTTAGTTTGCAAGAAGACTTGAAATGGTTTTTACCTACCTCACAAGCCTCATGTTTCTCTTATTCCTTCTGTCCATCCTTGCCTACAATATTAGCTTATTTTAAGTGGTACCATTTTGCTTTGAAAATACACAAAAAATTCACATTTTGGAAATCAAATTAATGTCTTCCCATTGTTTCTCCTCCTTAAGCACCAAGAAAAAACATTTCCCATATTGTAAGTGGAGTCAGCACATAAATAAACAGAGGGGCCTCATTAGTGTGTATCCTCAGCTGTCAGCAATGGCTGACACTCGCAGCTTTGTGCATTATAACCTACTTTATTCAGCAAGGGTAAGTCAGGATGCAAGGGCTACTCCCTGCGCTGCTTGAAAAGTGCCAGAACACCTTTAGCTTCCAGCTGGAAGAACCACCAGAGACTCGCAGGAGGAATCTGAGTTTAAACACCTCATTTGAAGGTCAGAACCTCTCACGGTGTAGCAAAAGTACATTGCAGTGTCAGCATTGGTTATGAGCCCGGAGCCTGAGACAGGGCTCAAAACCGTGACCTTCTGCACCAGAGGCAAGAATGCTACCAACAGAGCCAACCTGACATTAATTAAACCCTCATTAAAAGCGAGGGCTTTTTTCCTGGTTAGAGAAGTGATTTCCTCCGCAAGGTTTTATTATGCACATCTTATTACGAATTTTAGCAGGTGGACTGTAGGCCCTGTTCTGGTCCTTTGGAATCACGGGACGTGGCATATGTTTCATGCAGATGGGAGGCAGAGGAGAGAGAAGAATATCCATATTCATCCATTCTGCTTTGTAAGAGAGGTGGCTGTGTTACGGCATTCGGGAGCAGCTTACAGGGCGACGTTTATTGTCTATTACCACATACTGACACCAGGAAATATCCCATATAGCTCTAATGGAGCATGAACACTCAAACCTGGCAAGATTTAAGTTATTCTACGTGTGAGTCCTCGGTGTAACCCAGTGTTTGAGTATCCCCTGGCCATAGGAGCTGGGAAAAGTCACAAGCCCTCACTGCTTATTCTGAGTGTCTCTGGGAAGCCTGGCTCACCGGCAATGTGAGAAACATTTTCCTCTAAACCAATGAAGGCTTAAAAATAATAAGGAAAGGAGCAAAGCAGAATGAAATATTAACAGCATCTTCATTTCTAGCAATAGCCAAGTGATTTATCAGCATCACTCTAACTCTGCTCTGGTGCTGCAGGGACTGCCAATGTCTGGCTGTTTGGGTAGTAGCTAGGACCTTGCATACCTGGGCTAGCCTTAGTTTTGCTGCTTATTCTGTGTTTAATCTCCAAACTTCATCCAGTATGGAACTGCTGCCCGAGGGAGCACCCTTCCCTCCTGCTTCGGCACGAAGTTACCTGTCCCTAAGTCACAAGACTTTCTCTTTCAGACATTAAATCAGGGACTGACACAGCTGGGCTGTGCGAATGACTTGCAGCCAGCAGAGGACAGCACTTCCAGCTCTGCTCATCGCTTTGCTGCCAGCTGGCTGTGGGGTGCGAAGAAAGCTTTGTGCCTGTGATGTGGTGGTGTCCCCAGAAAGCACCTGCCTTAACTAACAATGCCCTAAATAAATACAAAAAAATAATAATAAATAAAATCATCATATCGAATAGTTCTCTTTTTAACAACACTGACCTCATCAATCTGGCTTTCCCTTGCCTGGATATTTTTTCATTTTCTTCCCCCTTAAAAACAGCTTTTCAGTTTCAAATATTTTCACATTTTCCTCCCTTTTAAGGACACACTTTCAGTTCTTCCTTTCTCGGAGGCAACTTAGAGCCAGACCTCTGCTCCCGTCGGTTTTTCTGAAAAGCCAAGATTCATCACCCAGGATTTGTTGACCTGCTGAGGGAAGAAGCTGATCTTTCTTCCCAGCTCTGTGGGAATCCCTAATGCCAAGACACACTTCACTGGGAAATCAATATAAATAAAAAGCAGTGAAATGTCTTTGTTGTGAGGCAACCTCTTTGCATCGCCTGTGAGCTCACGCAGAGGGCACATCCCAATCGCCAGCCTAACTGAGCAAGGAGCAACACCATCGATTGGGGGTCCAGCTTACTTCACGTCCTCTCCTGCACATCGATTCGGCCTTATTTCCCTTCGCAGCTTCTTCCCTTTGGTCCATTGATTAATCATCAATATTACTCACTAAAGGCAGCCACAATTAAACAGCCAGCAGATGACTTCCCCCTCGCGTTTAATAACACTGAGCACAATCGGATACCTAACGCTTCGCCTTCCTTGCAAAATTTTAACCAATATCCAGCTGAAATGAAATTCGGTAAATTCGGTGGAGCAATTGATCGCTGACAGGAAGAAAAGCACAAAGATGCAGAGCATGGAGCTTCCAGGACATGGGTCTGTAGGGGACGTTTCTGTCCGGAGCAGCATTTCAGTTCTCAGAACCCCTTTTTGTTTAATAGTGTTAGCTAGTATAGCTCTATATAACATAATCATGATAGAAATATCTAATCACATCACCCACAGCCTCTGTATGTCGTGTTGTTTCTGTATATCATGTTGTTAGCATAGGACAGCAAATATTTTTTGCTGGACATGGGCTGACACGGCACCCTGTTGTACATCTGCAGAGAAATAAATGCGATATCTCAGACTCCGGCTGCATTCATTCACCTGTAGGCTACAACGTGCCACTGCACTCCTGCCCTCTGCTCCCTGACGAATGGAGGTGTTTCGTGGAGCCTTTGGCCAGGTGCAGATGGACAGGTGAGGTGCAGATAGGTAGGTAGGGCTATGTGAGCTGGGAGCTGTTTTTTTCTCAGTATTTTGAGCCCTCTGATGCTTCTGCAGGCTGCTGCAGGTACGTGGCTCGGTGCAAAACAGCACACCCACTGGTTTGCTGCACATGCTGAAACTGTGCCTGCTTTACCCATGGGAGGGTAGCACTAATCAGTTAAACCTCGTAGTCAGTTGATACTAAAATACTTGAAAAAAATATCTGGGAAATAGAGAGAAAAAAGTATTTATAGATATGAAGAAACAGAGAGAATTGTCATTATTGTAGCCTGGTGAAAGATTCTTTTCTTGCGTGCATTTATCATCCAAAGGCTCCCTGTTTTTATAAATGTCGTGCCTGGCAAGTTTTCCATCCACAGATTTCTAAGAGGGTTGAAGCCCTAGAACATATATTTAGCGCCTGCCGACAGGTCCCTAATTATGGCTTGATTAATCACAGCAGTGCCTGCACCTGTCTGTGCAAAACATCTTCATTTTTGCTTTGTGACCCGTGCAGGATCTGGGAACACATCTAGCGATGGCTGGGGAAACACCCAGCTTTGTTTTCTTCCCTGCTGATGGCTCTGCTTCTGCTCTGACCAAGAGATTTCCATTTGGGGGTGGGCACTTCTTCCCTGTGGGTGTTTCTGGGGGGCTGAACGCACTTGGCAGCTAAATCCCGCTTGCCTTGGGGTAGTTTGTCCCCTAGACGTAGGCAAAGTGTCTCTGTCTTTTGACAAAATGGGTCTTGAAGTGCTGCAGGCTGATTGGGATATGCTCAGCTTTGGCTTCCGTACATTTTCTTTTTTGAGCAAATACAACAGGTTTTTTTTTCCTTTTTCTCTATTTTGAAAAAGTGTTAAGGAATTGTTAAGGGCAAAGGAGGACTTTCTCCCGGGTGTAGGGCTGGGCAGTTTGCTCAATGTCCCGAGTAGGGAAAAATTCACAGGGCACTCGAGGGGATGTGAGACCCCAAGCCATTTCGTGCTGGGAAATACAAAGAGAATGCACAGAGGAGCTGGGGAACTGACTGTGCTGGGAAGGGACTCAAAAGAAGAGGTCAGAGGACAGTTTTCTGCAGAGGGTCCTTTTCCATTTTTCAGAGAAAGGTTGAAAAATGAGAGACTCTTGGAAGAGATCAGGAAAAACTGAGAAAAAGTCTTTTTACCATTGAGATGAAAAGACCCAGCTGAAACTGCTCGGAGTGAGGAACGGGAGCAAAGCACAAGATTTCACCTACAGGGCCGGGCAATCGCTTTTCCATTTGTCAACCTAAGAGTAAACTTGGAGGAAGTAGATTTGGTGTGGATCAATCCAAAATAGATCTAATGTTTTTCATCCTGATCTGAAGTTAATTAGTGTAACACAAGGCATTCCTTCTGACCTTGGGCTGAAATGTTTTATTTTCAGGATCTTGTAAAAACAGCTGAAGAAACGAAAGGTTTCCTTGACCAAACTGGAGGAACTTTGGCATATCTCTTTCATCCTTAATTTTTAAGACCCGATCTCTTGTCTGCCTGCTCCAGGAAAGGAGGGGATGCCGTTCTGTGTACCTGGCCTCACGGTAGGGATGCTTGGTGTTGGTGCTGACATTCCCAGGGATGGTGCTGGTGTCCCTCTTTTGACTCAGATGCACCATAAATGTTTCCCCTTCCTTTTCCAACACAAAAATGCTGTGACAGAGCACAGGTTTAAGCGCAATTTTGGATGTAGAAGGAATTAGGCTGAACACCTGCAGCTCCACTGCTAGAAAAATCTCTGTGCCTTGTTACCTTTGTGTTGTAGGAGAGAAGAACAATTTTTGTGACAAAACCTACCTGCTAGCGTTACCTTTGCTTCCAAACAATATTGGCTGTTTTACTGCAACAAAAGACTTCAGTAGACAGCAAACACCTCCACCAACACACACTTCAAAAATACAACAAAAACTCTTTTGTGGTGGCGCTTCTATTTCAGACAGAGGCACGTTGTTACTGGGAAGCTGTGAGGCAGGGAGAATTTGCTCGGTGTAGGATGGAACAGGGATGCCAGGATTGTCCCAGCCAGCACACGGGGAGCAAAAGGGAAGGTGAGAGAAGGGAGGCTCTCTGCAGACTGGGACAGAGCTGCAGGCACAGCACTAGAGAGCTGCTGAAAAGGGCATGGGCAAAGTTTGAGTTGACGTGACTGAATGAAAGGGTCAAACAGCACGGAGAAAAGAATTCAGTAAATCTTGTCAGCCGGCACGTGAGAAGGAGGTGGCAGAAGAATAAAAGGCAGCGCTGACATTGCGAGCCTGGGAGAAGTGGGGGGAGCAGGGAGGGAGGAGAAATTAAGGAAATAATGGAGAAAGGCAGGAAGGGGGAGGGTGGAGGTTATAAGAAATCAGGTGCTCAATTTTGTCCAGGTTGCCCTTGAGCTGGCAGGGGGGTTATCCTGGGTGACGTGCTGAGGAGATTTATGGACGTGGGGTAGGGTTGGAGAGACAGATTTGTGAGTTGTCAGCTTGGAGGTGACAGCGGAGCAGCGAGAGAGAACCAGGGGACCGAGCACTGAAGGGGAAGGGAAAGGAGCCCAGGCCAGGCCCTCGAGGGCTTGCAGAGGAGGAAGGAGCAGCACCACCGGGACAGGAACCAGCCTGCGGGACGCTCACTGGGAGGCAAGCAGCAGAGGGACTCGGAGCCCAGATAAGAAACAGCTGGACAGTTTGGTGCACGGAGGGAGCCTGGGCGTTTAGAATGGAATCTGGGGAGAATTCATCAGTGGTGTAGATAAAACTAATTCGTCTTATAACTGCCATGGGTCTCGGAGCACATCGCTGTGTCCTTCACAGAGCCGGAGCTGGACAATGGCCAGAGGTGGCTGTACTGTTAGGTCTGCCCGGGGACGGACCCTGTACAGCATCCTGGTGTAGCACAGCTGTACAATAGGAAGGACTGCACCCAGAGGTGTATAAATGACCACAGGATTGTTTAATATTCCCATATAGTAGCACAAAGTAGCACTTTTAAACTTCTAGAGGCAGATATTGAAGTGTCCCACTTCCACGACTGGTTGAAGGTGGTTGGGAGGCAATGCAGGTACCCCCTCAGAGGATGCAAAGGCAGGGTTTTGAGGCTCATTCCGACTGTCACTGGTTCCATCAGGAGATGTACAGCCCAATTTTTGTGGAAAGTGAACGCTGGGGAAAGGAGCTTCTGGGGAACTTTGTTCACAAGTGCCAGCTTTAAGAGGTGCTGAGCGATGCAAGTACCCTGCAAACAGGCAGAACTGTGTGGAAACCACTTGGGTGGGAACTCGATGTCTAGGAAGAGTGACAAGTCCCCATAGGCACTTCTCTGTGTCCTTAGGTACCTAAATACCTTTACCCACCTGGCCCTAGGCAGTAAGGTCTAACAAACCATCAGGCAGGTGTTGAAATTAGATAATTGGATCTTGGCTACGATACAGACAGTGTGATTTCAGGTCACGGATTTTTTTAGCTATTTTCAATATCTCATTTTTTACTTGACTTTTATTTTGAAGCTTCTGATTTTAGGCTGTTGCTTTAAACCTCTCTCAGCTGGTGACTCTGATTGCTTTTCAAACCTTCTAGTTTATAACCCTTGTGCTCTTATGCATGAATCTAGGCCAGGTTTCCGCCTCCTGTTGGCTTTCCAGGGTCTTCGAGCTTTAAGCAAAACACAGTTTGGGTTGGCTGCAGCTGGGAACCTTAGGAGACACCTCTGTTGGTTTTTTGACTGGTCCATATTTGGGTGAGTCACCATCCATGGGAATCGTTCTCTACACTGCCTTTTGTTTAGTCAAGCCCAATTAAAATAAAATCTGCATACATCTTTGCCTCCTTTGGAGCAGGGCTTGTTCTTGAATACCAATGGAAAGCAAAGGTGGATGCTGTCACATAGCACGAAGAAATTAAGAAAGGAGCAAATTTTACAGCTCTCCTGTGATCATTGTTCAAGGGAGAAGTCAGGGAGAGCTCCCTTGTGATGAGAATGAAGGGCTAATTGATGGCCCAATTCTCCATGGCTGTGCAGCCATCCTTTCCTGCTCCACTTCTAATAAACGCTCTCCGAGTTCACCCCCACATGTGCAAGAAAAATCCATGTGACCAGATAGGGAGACCTTTAAGAAAAGACCAATATTTGCATATCTATTATGGTTATACTCAGTGTTATACTTGTTTCATTAAAATTTCTATTTGGTTAATATGTAAGGTCAATACTGTCACTGTTCTGGAAAATTCATTTATTTTAAAATTAAAGCTAAATGCAGCAAGTATGATTCCACACCCCCCCCCCCCGCCTCCATCTGTATAAATCCACTGAGCTTGACAGAGTAAGTAAAAGCAAAATGGGGCCCCACATATTTAGAGAAGGGGGTTTGCTGTGTGGGAAACAACATGCTACTGACACAACTCCTCATTTTCAAGGTAAATCACTTGGTAGAGATGCTCGGAGTTCCTGTTTTTTTTTTTATATTCAAGGGACGGTTATTATTTCAGCTGGGTGCCTACTGAGGTCCATTAGTTTTTACACACCAGTTAAGGTTGTCAATTGCAAGGATTAAAAATATATGAAGAAATACTTGGGATCGCTTAAAAGTCCTGTGCTTTCCTAAGGCTGCCAGCTTTCAAACCATAAGCAACACTTTTCAGACAAATTTGCCTGTTGGGAAGGCTGAAGATGGGAGTTCTTAGCCCAGAAGGGAGGAAGGATACAAAAGGGAGGAAGGATACTTTGCTCTCAAAGTCAGAAGGCAGGGCGTTTCTGGACTCGACAAATGTTTTTAGGGCTTGTCCCTGGTCTAAGTTTTCCCAGAGTTTGGGGTCCTCTGTGTGGTCAGTTGTTTTTTGTGAGTTTTGCTTAACAATCCTAAACTGGACACCTGCTTCAATTCCCAGAAATCAGGAAAGGGGAGGAAATGATCTAGGGCAGCTACTGTGGAAGTCACCTTTAAAGCCTTACAAGAACGTATTAAAACCAAAAGCAATTTTCAACATGCACCGAGGGAAAATGCCTGTTCAGACAGATCTGTTTTAATACCAGCATTTCTGGTGTAAAATCACGGTGTTTCAAAGGTTTCATTCTGCATTCAGGAGACCTCTATGTGTCTGCTCAGTCCTGCTGTGCTTACAGACCCGTCTGTGGGGTGGCCGTGCTCCTTACCCCACCATCAGCTGGTTACACCAACATCCACCCTTAAGGCAGCCGGCTCGGAAGCACTCAGATGCTGCCTATTGCCATTTCCCAGCGTGGCCGTGGTCTCTTCTACCTCAAATGAGCTCGCTGACTCTAATCCCTGTCCCAGATGTCCCCACCACAAAGGGCAGGATCTCCAGCAATAATCTTTTTGTCAGTCTCAGCAGACAGAGCCCGAACTCCGTCCGCCCAGGGGAGCGAGTGGCTTTATTGTCAGCAAACATTTTGCTCCGGCAGAATAGAAGGAGAGTTTAAATTGGTGCTTACAGAGCTTAGTCCTTCCTCCAGTGCTATTTCTGAACACGACTTCCAGTTGTAGACAAGGGACTAGATGAAGTGGAAGTCCACAGCAGGGAAATACCTAAAACCACCTTTTTCATTAACCGTTGTCAGTGTGCAGTGTGCTGGCAGTAAGACAACGCTGCTGGTCTATAGGAGGAGACTGGTGCACAACGCTGGGATTCATCCCGCCTGATCTAAGCATCTCGAGGCTGGCTGTTGAAATCTAGATGAGATCCTTAGGTGCTCCTTGCAGTTAATGAGAAGGAATTGGTTTCTCCAGAGTGGGGGCTGGTGGCAGATGAATTTATTTTCAGAGACTGTGGCAACTAACTTCTTTGTCAAGACCAGACAGAAATCCTTGGCAGGGGAAAGGCAGAAGCTCAAGAATCCCAAGTCCATAGCTTGACTGCTGGACCGTCTTCCATCAAATTCCTGATCTAGTCATTGATCAGAGATGTGCAAATAGCTTCATGCTCAGCACCCAGAGTGTGTTCTGCAGCCTGCAGGGAGCCCAAAGCACCAAAGCTCACACCCTGACAGTTTTTCGGTGCTGTCTGGCCATGAGGTCGTGCTGGGGATGGCCCCGGGCTGGGATGTGGGAGGTGGAGGTCTTTGAAGAAGCCAGGTCTCTGTTCAAATCTGGTAACATGAACTCAGTTCTTGTGAAACTTAGAGCCAGAAATGACTGCTTCAAATATATTTTAAAGGTGCTGTTAAATGGTGGCTGAATGCAACCGGCAAAAACATTTGAAGAAAACCGAACTTGAACATTTGCTACTGAGCTAAAGTCAGGCAATGCTTACTTTAGGGATGTAGAAATTTTCCCTTTTCCTTTAAGCATTTTAAATTATTTCTATCATCAAAAAGGTTAAATCTGACAGCATTTTAACTAAATATTTATTTATCTCATGCACAGAAATGGATTTTGCATCCACCTGCAAAATCATCTAGTTAGAAGTGATCAAAGTGGTTTTTGTTCTGCTCGGTAAGTGCCAGGCTCTAGGAGAGGCCCGACTGATGGTGAAATGACAGCATCACTTTAACATCAGTGAGCTGGAGCTATCAGAACGGTCATTTCTTTTCAGTGCTTCACCCATGAGTTGAGAAATCCAATCTCATCCTCGTGGTAAGCGGTATTAGTGCGGGGGAACAGACGGGAACATCTGGAGGCAGAAAATCCAGGGCCGTGACCCAGGGAGGTCAAACCGCCATCCCGGCCGGGATCGGGGCGAGGGGGTGACAGGTTAAAGGCCAGATTTGAGTCCTGATAGATTAAATGAAGCTCAGAGAGGGGCTCGGAGAGTAATAAGGGATTGGTAACCCTGCGAGCCGAGGGTTTCTGTAAGCCCATGGCTTGATCGCTCCTCTGGGCCGGGAGACGAAGCTTTGCTGATTAACATGCAAATGCAACAGCAGGGTAAAAAGTTCCAGATGAATTTATGACTAAGCCTTGCTGCGGGGAAAAACATTTTTTGACAATATGCATTAGGAAAGGAGAGGGGAATGAAAGTAGGTATCAGCAGCCTCCAGCCAGCGTGGGTGGGCAGGAACACGGCCAGAGCAGTGAGGACAGCAACGAGAGAGAGTCCTCAAGCAGGGCCACAGACAGAAGGGGAAGCCCCTGTTGGTCTTCAAAAAGAATACGAGCCTAATAAATGCAACTTTCTGCTTGGCACTAATGAAGCTGATTAATAAGGCTATAGGAGCCCATATGGCCACGGAGATTTCCTTAGACTAAACACCGCTAATGAATGTTTGGGGAGAGCTCTGGCTGCTTCCAGGCGGATGGTGCCCGTGGAGCGGCGCAGTGTGCGAGGGAACTGCAGTGCCTTGCCTCCTGGATGCATCATCTCTCTGCGAAATGTCTGTTATTTCCACTTTGCAGGTGGGAAAATTGAAGCGGGAGAGCAAAGATCAGCGTTTGCAGAAGCCTCCTCTTACATCAGGCTTTGATTTCTCAGGGACTGAAATGGAAGCACCGCTACTGGGAGCAGTGGTGGTAGGAGGCTGCTTGCAAGTACAGCTGCTGGTGCCAAACACCACCTAGTATTGATGGTGGGGTGGCTCGAAGTTTCCAAGAACCAGGTCAGAGATTGTTAAAAAAACAAAAACCAAGCTGTTGAGTGACAGGACCCTGGCACAGGTTGTCTTCATCACGAACCTGTTTAACTCCAAAAGCTTTACGGGCTCGGCCTCCTGACACACTGCCTGGATCTTTCTTGCCCAGCACTTCTGAAATCCTGAAGGCAGGCCAGTCACATTTAAGTTCAAAATTATGGCCTGGCTGCTTGTGTTCAGGCAATCAGATGTGAAAACATGCTGATTTCATTCTTAAATGGAGATTCAGTTGGCTGCTTATTTGCTGAGCAAACAGATCTGCAGGGAGGAGAGGAGCAGCAGCTTCAGCCAGCACGCAGGGCTCCCTGATCCACTTTTTCCTCTTGGAGGTCTCTTGGCTTTCTGTCTCCACATGCTTCCTTGTCACTTTGATCTCTGCATCCCTACGTACAGCCAGGATAAATGGCTTTTCTTTCACTCTCTCTAGAAACAGGGATCCCTAAGCCCTAAATCTCTCAGCAGATAACTCCATTGTAATCTTTCCTAAAAGATTTCTTAAAGTTGTTGGTCCCAGCTATGCAGTTTAGATCACGTGTGTGATACATATCCAGACTGTTTTCTTTTAGCTGCCTTCATGGGAACTGCTTTGTTAGGTTTTCTGTATAGTGAAGTACTGAGTGAGCTCAATTCCCTGCCACAGTGTTAGCACTAGGATTGTTTATCCTGAACAATTATGGAGAATTTAGGTCAACAACAGCACGCGTGTGTTTATATCTGTATGTGTACACGCACATGGATGTGTGCAGCCTTTCAGAGAGAGCTCAGCAGAACTCCCCAGATTGTACACGAGCAGTGAGAAGGGCAGGTAAGAGAAAGGGAGGTGCATCAGCTGTCTGCCAGGCTGTGGGAGGAGGCACACCAGCACAGCAGGTAGCAAATGTCTTCTTCCAGAGCTTGGAAGTAACTGGTGTGTAGGCAGGCATGAAAACCAAACCAAACCAAACCCCTGCCTTACTTTTATTGTCAATCTGCCTGTCATACTGCCTCGTTAGGCAGGGACAGTAGGATGGAAAATAAGCTGAGATTTGGCTTCTTCTTGTGTGTATGGGAAAGTAATGATACTTAGAAGGGTTTTTTTTACAAAAATGTGCTTGGTAGTGCCAGGAATCAAATGCAAAAGTTAAGACAATACAAAGAGGAAAGGTGCTTGGACTTAGTACCCAGGGCTGCTAGTCCTGAGAGCTTTGTGCTTTCCATTCTCAGCTTTGCTTGAGGTCTTCCAGGGAGTGCAGTATTTCCTCATGGAGGAGAATGATATCTTCAGTTCCATGCCTCACTGTGCTCTCAGTGCAGGACAGCCAGGAGTAAAAGCAAGGTAATGTAACAGGTAAGGGAGAAGAGAGCTGGAGCAGGATGCTGAGTGTGTTTTCTGTCCATCCTCCCATTGCTACAGGACAAGAGAGGGATAGGAAAGGGGAATGCTCCAGCGGTACCAGCTTTGCAATCCTCTTGCAGTCCTCTTGGGCAAGGCAACAAGGAAAACATCACCCACACCACAGGGAGATGTTCTGATAGGCACAAACTCTTGGATGGGAAATGGAGCTGTGGTGGCACTGCTGACGTGTGTGGCCCCGCAGCTGATCCAGGACTGTCAGAGTCTCACTGCGCTGTATGGAGAGACTGAAAAATATCATTAAATTACATTTGACTGAGGTTGGCTGAATTAACATTTCCCAGTGCATGAGAGCCACATGATAGGAATTTGATTACTCCTGAGCTTCTCATTATTGCAAAGGTTCCTTCCAGTGCCTGGTACACAACTGAGGGTAGGCATTAGCAGTTCCAGTTGCTGGCAGAGTTTGCACAGCAGCTTTAATTCTTCAAATATTTCATGCTTATGGCAGTTGTTGGACCTTCTGTGCTTTTGGTCTGGTATGGTAAATACATCTTTTTAAGAGGCTTTTTTCCTAAAGACAAAGAGTAATGAAAAAAAAAAAAGTCTTTTGCATCCCTTATAGACAGTGGATAAAACATTTCTGCAAATGTTGAAAAAAGATTTGTGTTTTGCCACTTTTTGACATTTGAAACGGTAAGTCTTGATTTATTTTTGATTTTTTGTTTTATTTTTCTGAATGAATGGTTGGGGCCAGCACTGCATGGCAGCAGGTTGCAATGGAGGCAGAGGCAGGTTAAAAAAAGGTCATGTTTAGGGAGATAGTTTTGAATTCTGCTAGCATTTAATACTCACTTGCCTACCCAAGCATCTCAGTGATGTTCATCACCATGATGCCCATGTCCTCAGACATTAATAAGTGCCTCTTTGTCTATTAATTGGAGATAGCACCTTGCTGTTCTAGTAGGGTGAGGTTTTTGTCACAGAGACATCAAAGAGCAGATTCTTCAAAAGTGTCAAGGTTGCAAGACTGATGATTTTCATTTCTGAAATAAAGTCTGTAGTTTTACATCTAGAACCATGCGGGAAAATGAGCTGAAGCGAAAATATGGTTGGGACAAGCTAAGGAGATCCCTTTTATCAGTTTCCCCCGTAGCTTAGGAAGAATTAATATCAATCTGTCTCTATAAGGAGGACTGCAGGACCAGTAAGTTTATTTGCATTTCACCTTTTAGTATTGGCAAGAAGTATTCCTGCACTAAGCATTTGGCCATTTGAGCAGCAGATTTTGCTAGCATTGTCTAAAAGGAGGTAAATGTCATTAAAAACCCCTCCTAGGTTAAAATGGACAATAAATACGGGTAAGAGTTTGCAGGGAGGAAGCAGGCTGCCCAGTGCGCATGCACCCAGCTGGGTGCCCTTGTCACAGGTACTGGGTGTGTGTCTGCTTCCCCAGCATGCTGGGGAATTTCAATTCTTTTCTGCACACAGCATGGACAAGCTCTCACACTCATTTTACTCCAGGCTCTTTTGCAAAGGCAAATGGCACTGCTGGAAACTAATCAACGTAATTTTTTACTCTTTGCAGAGGTCTATTAGCAATCATTGCTGCAATCTTGGTCTGTCAATGGGGATGGCATATTCCTAAATTCAAAACCAGAAATGTTTTGCATTTTTTATAAAATATTATTGCCTTGTCCTGTCTCTGGACAGCCTCTTTTGAGGCTTTTGGTGTATTCCTCTTCTCCCTAGATGCTGTAGCAGGCTGTCAGCAGGGAGATGCTGCTGAGGATATTGGAAAAGCTCAAATGGTAATGAACAGGAAAAAATTCTAACATCACTGTTACTGGAGAAGCCTTGCACAACCTCTCCCCATATACATGCACTGGGAGAAAGTACAAATATTACTTTTATTAAATGAGACGCAGACACTTGGTTCTTATCTTGTCTGACAAAGGAGAAGAAGAGACTGACACGGCTTTCATGGTGTAAAATCCCAGCAGAGATAAAGGGCTGCGGAATTATCCCGGCTAAGCTAAGCAAAGCTGTCTTTAGGGCAGCCTTCATCTAGCTGTATTTCTGCAGGAATTTTGTTGGCCCAAATTTTACACCCAAGGAACTACTTTGTGCTAAGGAAACAACTTGTTCCCAGTGTGAGAACACAACCTGGGCTGATCTGGCAAACCCCATGAAGGTGACTACAGGAGCCACCGAGTCAAACTTCCTTTTCCTATTTAGTATATACACCGAGAGCAGTTAACTTAATTGATAAACACAGGTTTGATTAAAAGTTGCTCTGGGACTCAAAAGGAAGCCATTTGGTTTCCGTCTCTTGCCCTGACTTCTCTGAGAGCCTGGGGAAGAAGGCTGTGCTTTCTTTTATATATGCAGCCAAAGTGCTTCTCTGTGCCCGTTTGGGAAGGATTTAAGCCTAAAATGAGTGTGAAAACGGAAGTTCTCGTGTATTACAAGAGCTTGTCCATTTATCAGAATAAAAATTATAAGGATCATTAATTTGTGCATATGTAAATTAGGAACTGCAGCGGATTTCCTGATAACCAGCAGTAGCATGTGATGTGCTCGGTGGCAGTCATGTCTGGGCTGAAATGTGTTGATTGCCTCCAGGGTTAACCCTGCAGCTTTCACGCCGCGCGAAAGCAGCTTGTTCTGCTCACCATGTGGCACTGGAGCACAGGCAGAAAAGGTCACACGAGCAATCAAGATCAGCACATCCCTACTCAGGTAGGGACCCCCTGTGGCTGTAGGATTAGCTGCAGAGCCTGAGCTGCCTCGGAATACATTTTTGCTTCTATCTGTCCTGACTCCGTTCCAGGCAGTTTTGTTTCGTTACTCTGTGACCGTATCTGCCATGAACTTGGACACACAGTGGAATGGTGCTTGCTGTTTCTTGCTGCTTGTCTGGTTTTCTTCCTTCCCGGGTTTTTGAAACATGAAAATAGAAGAAATTAAAAGGTGAGCTTGTTTTCTTAATGTGTCTCCCTGCAGGAGTGAGCCGTAGTCTGGCAGGCTGCTCTGAGACCTTTGCTGATGGTGTCACTTCAGCAAACTGGAGGAAACTACAGGAAAACTACTAGTGAGCGCCTGCAATGAGCAGATAATATTTTTTTCAAAATGTGATTGAAATTTTCTGACATAGTTGGGGTTTTAGAGTCATGAATTTGGTTGGGGTGCAGAGGAGCTGTACATCGAATCCCCTTGCATCACATACAGAATCCTGGTTCAGGAATTCCAAGCTGAGACTTCAAGGCCAGACAGAATTCACTCTCCCCTTTTCTCCCTACCGTTCCCCCAATATTTGGGAAAGCCATAAAAGCACATTTGCTTCAGCACTCCCCCCATGCTCTCACTGCCAGGGAGCAGCACTGGAACAAGGGGCAGCAGCGCAGACATGCGGGGCTGTCTCCGAGGCAGATATTTGTCAGGGAGAAGTCACTGCCCTCCTTGTTTCCTTCGCCCTGGAGATCCTTGCACTCTCATTGCTGAGTCTCCCCGGGGAGGTGGGGGTGCTGCTGCCTACCCTGGGAGGAGGCCAGCATTTAATCTTATCATCTGTCTCGGCTGACATCCCTGCTGCTGCTGGAGGAGAGCTCTGGGGGCAGCCCCCAGACAGCAGTGCCGGAGATGTCCATTCCAGGGCAGCCTCTAAATGAAGCCTCAACATTTTCATTAAAAAGAGATGCTCCTGCTGGACAATTATGGATTGTGACTCTCCCATTTTTTTCCACAGGCAGAGAGCTTATGTAAAAACTGACTGACATTTAAAAATGCCAGCACTCTTATTAATTCTTCAGGAAGGCTTTCTTGGGGCTTTCTGTGTGGAGTGCCAGTCAGAGGACAAGGGTGGTGTGGCCAGGCTGACAGAACCAAGCTCTTTACACAGAAACTGGACTCTTTTAAGTCTGCTTTAAAATCGTGTTTACCACGTAACTTCTGGCTAACCGGGAAAGGCACCTGGGAAGGTTACGGCACCCAGTGCTCCTGAGAGTCCCAGCTGGGTGAGTACAGCCTCTTCTGGGCTCCGTCCCGTGACTGACCTCTCTCTGAGCTGGGAAGAGCCCTTCTGCAGGAATTAAAGCAGCTCTGCTGCCTTCCTGCTGGCTCAGAGATGCGCTGCTGCTCTTCCCTGTGAGCAGAGGGCACGAGGGTGGATTACTGCCCCCCAGTAATTCCAGCAGCACTGCTAATGTGTTGCCCTTACTCCAGGATCACAAGTTAAATTCAAACCAGAGGACAATACGTGTCAGGGCTTTTCTCTGCCGGCCCTGAAGGATTGAAAGGCCAAGCACATTAACGTGTCTGCTTCCCCTCCTTGCTTCCTAATCTGGGGTACCTGGCACTCCAGAGAGCGCTTGTCTGAGGAGCCCTGGGTTCACTTAAGCATCTGCCAGAAAAAAAAACCACCTTTCCCCCACCTCACTTTTATTAGTGCCGAGTTGCAGTTATTTTGTCTGCAGCAGGGGCAAAAGAAGCTAATTTCCAGTGAATGAATGATTCTGCTGAATGATTCTAGGATCTGGTCCTAGGCTGGACAGACGCTGTGGCTCAGAGCACACAGCTCCCTTCCAGTGGCTGTCCCATGGACAACACGCTGCTGCCAGCTCCTTGCTCCTTTATCCTGCGAGGAGAGCCCAGTTTGGGGATGCCATTCAGAGCCTGCAGGATTTCCACACCAGTTAAAGTGTTTGGGGTCGTGCAGGTGTGCTCACTGCCCGATGTGTGTGTGTTGTGATGGCACATTTGTTATTCTCTACTGGAAATCATTCTCCCAGCTCAGTAAGTATATTATTTAGTTAGGTGTAAATCTAGCCATGTGCTGCACATGTAGAATCAGAGCCAAGGCTGCTTCACTTCTAAATCTCCAGTGACCATCCCGTAAATAACAGCTCTCGCCGTCCTGGCCCAGTCTATTGGCAGAAAGCACCTCCGTAGATCACGCGCAGAGGAATGACTCACTGCAAGGCTAGGGAGAAGAGAGCGAGGAGCTCTGCTTAGTTATGTGCCTGGCTTTATTACTGCTGCATTTGCAACTATATTTAGAGTCAATGACAAAATCAGATGCCTGCCAGGTCCTGACATTGGTATGGAGCTGCTTTTTTGTTGGAAATGGTAAGGGTGTGTGAAATCATCTCGGGGTAAAGGTTATGTGTGCATTAAGGCAACAACCAGCCTGATATGGGCTGAGCCACCTGTAAGCCATGGGTGCTGGCCCCAAATTGTGAAGACACCGACTGTGGGTCAGCACAGCACAAGGTCTTCGAGAGCTTTTATTGTTTGACCCGATTCACTGCAGGGGAATGGGTTTGCATTTGGAATACATTTCGACCCAAATAATTGAAAGTTATTCTCACTTTATTCTACATAATGTTTTATGATAATGCAATTCTAGCATGTTTCGTGTGGGGCATAGAGGCCAACAAACTACAGAAGCTGACATTTTGCATCAAAGGAGCCAACAAGAGGTCCGGAGTTTATCTACTCAAACTGATGGCAGCATTTGAGAAACTGAACCCTTTTAATAATGACTTTCTCTCCTCTGTTTATTTTTTTTGGGGTGCCCCTTGTAGATACTCATTCGTGACACTCAACAATTACACTGCGTGCAGTATGGTGTAAGTGAAATGAATAGTTTTCTAGGTCAAGCAAATGCAGAAGAGAGTGAACCAAACAGGGTGAAAAAAATCAACGGTAACAGAAATGTATTGCAGGTCAAGTGCTGCTTGAACGAAGCGATGTAGTGGTGTATGTTGCTAGATCCAAAATAGTTTCCTTCTTGGGGAGTTATCAGAAAAATGCAGTCGGTGAACCGGAAAACTGTGAAATTGTTCAATAAAATTAATCCTCAACTGTGATTAGCAAAAATGTCAGGCTTATTTTGCATCTAGATTTCCATCCTAGCAAATACGAATTTGTCCCTGAATTCTGTTGTCTTGGTCTGAGCATTTGCTCTGTTGTACTGAACGTAGTTCCACATCCAGTGCATGTTTTGTTATTAGGTGTTGAGTTTGAATAAAGAAAAAAGAAAGCATGCTTTAATAAGAAAATATGATTTAAACTCACAATGCTTGTGTTTAGATATAGTCAGGTGGAAGTCGAATCATTTCATTACATATCCTTATAAATCTGATATTTGCTTTCTTGCACTTGTCTGCACAATCTTGTGCCTTCCACAGGGCCACTGGTGTTGTGGAGGGAGCACCTACGGGTGATGAGAAACAGAGGAGGGGAAGCAGCTTGCTGGTCAGTGGATGGCACGTGTCTGTGCCAGGCTACAGACTGCCTGAGTCTTCTCAAGCCACGAAGACTGAAACCTTTCAGCCCTAAGCTCTGGGGAAGGCCACAGTTATTAGGAAGCCTTCTCCTGATCCCCTGGTGTCTTCACTGACACGTCCTGTGAGTATTGTTTCCCTGGTGCTCGTAGGACCTTCAGTCTGCAGGCTGGCTGGGTTACTATTGTGGCTTTTGGGCTGGACCTGAATATTAAGGGATAGGCTTATAGGTGCTCACGCTTATAAGCTGCAGAAAACAAGATAATGCAAATGCCAATGCAAGCCTGCGGAGAAAATGATAAGGAGCTCTTGGAATCTTAGAAACTGATAATGAGTTATGTTTGTTTGCTCCTCTACAGCTATGCCCATTCTTTGATCCTGAAGATAAACACGTCAGCATCTCACTCCCAAGCCACGGTAACCTAAAGGAGCATTTTCTCTCTCTGCAGCTGTATCAGAACTTTGCAGCCAAGTTGATGCTGCTTTGCACAGTCAGCCTTTCCCATTAGCCATGGCATCCTCTGCTCCTGCCACAGGCTGCCAAAGCAGCCTAGCCTCCGCCAGTGAGCAATTCAATTTTCTGCTCTGTTTTTACTGGTGTCTCCAGATCCTCTTGTCTCAGCTTCCCCTCACCACCACCTTTAAGGCAGCAATTTCTTAGAATGTTTCATCACTGGGACCCTGAGCTCACGCTAGCCACGCATCCAGCTGCAGTGCTGTTTGCAAAGGAGGTTGACAGCAACATCTCTTTGTGCTCCTCCATCTTTACCAGCTGCAGGAATCTCTGGCTTGTGCTCCCTTTGGCAGCGTTGGCATCTCCAAAGCATAAAGGAGATTCTCCTTGGCTGCAGCTTGCTTGTCTCCTGAAATATTTTCGTTGTAAGTAGCCAGAGCAATTGCAGTGACCAGCACACGAAGGGACCTTGCTTCCCAATGACAGAAAGCAGCTTTTCTGTCATCTTGTCCCTTCCTGGATCAGAGCACGTTCTTGTTAGGCAGTGCTCACCCATGCAGTGACCTGCACGCAGCCTGCTTGGCTTCTCTGCTGGTGCTCAAGCACACTGCATCCAAAGGGGCACTCCTGCATTCAATATCGGCAGGACTGGAGGACTGGCAGCTGTCAGCCCCATAAACTCCTTTCACGGCCCCTTTCAGAGCTGAGGTGACCCATGTGCATGGCTGGACTCTCACTCTGGTGGCAAGAGCTGAAGTTGTCAGCGCTGCCTCTGTTGAGCTGCTGGAGCAGCCAGTATTAATGCTCACATTCTCTGTCCCAGCTCGAGCAGCTCACTTTAAAATTTCTCCTTTGAAGTCCCCTCTACCTTCTTTCCCAGGGTGAAACCATCGCTGGTTTTCAGTCAATGTCAGAACACCCCGCGAATGAACAGAATTAGGACAGGCTGAGGAGGGAATCGTTTCCCTGCCTTCCTGGGAGTGGTTTGGGACTGAAACCATCAGTGCTCTTTGAAAGCCGAGTTATTTCTGTGTAGATGCCTTAGGAGTTCAAAATGTTATTAGAATATGCATTATTATTTTGATTCTCACCTGTCAGTGCTGACATCGGTGACAGCGAAGGGCACAGTACGGGAAATATGATCCGCTCTGCCCCAACATGATGCAGCACAAAGGCAGGTGGCTGTTACATTCCGCTTTTGCTTGGTAGCTCAGTCCCAAAGGGAACTGGATTGCTCAGTGACATTGTGCCAGAGTCTCTGTGCTTGATTTTATTTTGAGTAAGTCTTACCTCCTTATACATGGATAATGAACGCGCCGTGCACCTGGTACAGGCTGCACGGGGTTATTTAAAACATGAGGGTCTGAGCATGCCTGAAAGTGAAGTTCCCTCATAAGTATAAGCTGCAAACCCTAATTCAACGTTAAATCAAATCAATGTTAATTTGTGAACTAATTAGCATTTCAGGCTTTTTTTTTTCGGCAGTGTGGTGATTTTGTATATAATGCTATGTGATTGTACTGAAGTGCATAATTATGGAGCTGAATACATTGTCTCCTGCTGACATGTTGCAAAAAGATTTTCTCTCCGCAAAGGATGCTTGCTACATCTGAATTAAAGATACACATCTAAGTCCCGAGCCGCTAACCTGCAGCTGAATTTAATTGATGTAATGTCAGAATGAAGGGGCATTCCTGAATGAATGGCTTGACTATATACTAACTGAATGTATTCATTCGTGTCTCTGGTTTAATGAGGAAGATATCACTTGGTGGGAGACAGATGATGTGAAAGGTATTCTGAGTGGGGAATGTGCATCAAGGAAAACCAAGTGGCTTTAAAGAGATTTATTTTAAAGAAAGTCTGGAGTCTGAGTGCTGAAGTAGGGGAACTGTCAGTACTTGCTCGGCTCAGTGTTCATTCTCACCCACAATTCCTGACCTGGCAGCGGCCAGCACAGGCAGCTGTGAATGGAGCAAGGAATTGCATCACTTCTGCAATAACCACCTCTCCTACCCCTCCTACAGCAAAGCTGATGTAAGTCTCCTCTACATAACATACCTGGAAACAACCATTTTCACTTAAATACTGCTACCCACATTCTAGTTTTTGTTGTTGTTGTTGTTGTTGTTGTTTTTTAATAGTTTTAATAATATTTATGTCCTTCATTATCTCTCTCTGGTCTTCAAAGACACTGATTTTTGTAGGTAACATGGTTAAGATAAAAGCTTTTTTGTGCCATAATGCAGGAAGTACACTCTGCACCTAACACAGATATATGAAGTAGTACTGCAGCCTCACTTATGGGTACAGTCAGTAACCTTGCTTAAAAAAATAAAAAAATAAAAACATATAAATTGTAAAAGATTTCTGCAAAGCTGAAGGTGAGCATGTACATACAGTTCCCTATAAGATCCTGAGTCAATCAGGGAAGTTTGGTGTCCCCGAATAACCTTTTTCCAGGTGAGTTACTGCTCAGCTGCTCCCAGGAGTCAAGGGATGATTGATGGCTGTGCTGGGGCCTCACTGGTCTCCTCCTGCTGCTTTTGCCTTGATGGAGGTGAGTGAGGGACTGGCAGGAGGTGTTCTGGGTGTCGATCCTTTTGGGCTGACAGGTTATTCTTGCACCAGGCTGATTCAGACTGAATTACTCAGAACCGTGGTTCAGACCTTTCTTCATTATTTGAAGAATTAAACACGTAAAGTGTGGGAATTTAACTGACCAACTCTGGCTGTCTGGGTTAGACTCTGCCTGACTTGACAAAATAAGCCGTATTTCTGTTGCTTTGGCCCTTTTTTTGGGGCTGTTTTTCTGGGTTCTGCTTTCTTCCTAGGTCTGGGCTGAGTGAATGGAGAAGCTGAGCCTTTACTTTTCAGTCTAGTGCTCTATGAAAACGAGGCCTGGTGGATCTCTCTACTTCTGTGCATGACCTATTGGTCTTTGAAAACTTTTGAAGCCCTCAGCCAATTTCAGCCAAACCTGACAAGCCGTTAAGTTCTCTCAGATGGCATAAAAATAGATTGCCTCTGGGGAAAGCAGAGCAGCGTGGGCTCACTGCCTTGGTCAGTGTCCAGGTTCTGCAGGTAACCAGGCTGCCTCGATTCTCTAGGCCTTACAAGCACGGTTACAGAGCAAGAACCCACAGGTCCTGACCAACTCGTCAGGGGTACCAGCAGTCCTACTGCTGGGTAATAGCTGTCCCCAAGTCTGCCTTGTGAAAGTCAGTAGCCTACAGAACCAAACAAAGCAGTCACAACAGCCCAGCACCTCGCTTTCTCAGGTCCTTCAGTCCAGCAAGTCGTGGGCCTACTGAGACCCCAACCTGTTTAGTTATTAAACCTCTCTTAAATCAGTCAAAGTATAATCTCTATTAAGAGTTAATGAAACTAAATTGTTGATTTTGACTTTAAAAGGCCAGGAGCTCTAGCAAAAAGCTAAAAATAGGAGCAGGTTTCGTGTGCACTGTGCCCTCTGTGGATCTCAGCCTACCCAACACCGAGCTCCCGTGCTCGTTCAGGACATCTGCATGCTTAGATGCAAACAGTGCGGGAGGCGAACTGGCTTTGATTTTCAGCTTTTACCGTAACCTTCTTACATTTGTACTTTTAGGGCATTTAAAAGGTTTAAAATTCCTTCCAGTTCCATTTTATGGTTGATTGTACACAGCGCCAGCCTTGTACAAATACCCAATAAGCCATTATTTTCAATGCAAACAGCAGAAAGTTGAACTATTTAGAAAAAATACAATTCAGCCCAAGAACCATGCTAATTATATCCTTGGTTATTTTCACACTGAGGAATATTTCAATCTGTACTCTGTGTTTATATGCTAAAGATGTTTCTTCTTGTCTGAACTAGCAAATATACCTCCGGGAGCTTTATTTTTGGTTACGCATTTAATGCAAAGCATTATTTGCATCACAGGAAGATCACATCTTCCCCTTGCCCATTTCAGCTTTTCCATACCAAACCTCAGGCTTTCCTATTATTTGTAAAATTGCTTTTGTTTCCAGTTGGGATCAGATTTAGAAATGGGAAGATCGGGGCTTATTAGAATTTGTAGCTAGGGGAGAATTCTGCTCCAAGTGGAAAATGCTAAACCATGCTGGGGAGAAGGGGGGCACGAGACAAAGGAGAGGGATTAGAACAGGTTTGTGGGTTTTTTGGATATCTGTTTGCTATTATCCTGCAAAAGTGCAAGAGATGTGGAGAGAAAGAGTAAGGTATAAAAGCAGAGAAATGGAAATACACTTTTAAATGGTGTAGATAATGACTTTATACTTCCTAAATTTTGAGGTAAGTGATCTTGCCTATTTGGGAACAAAGCTGGCATTGGTTTCTTAATCACTTAGAAACCCTCAGGACATGTTTCAGGGAGAAGGTGCAGAGAAAATGTTCATTTTTAGATATTCATGGAGAAATTGTAAGAGAGTTCCAATTTGTGCAGCCAGCACCGATCTGCTTAACCATTTCCCTGTCATCTCCCTGTTTGTACTGAATTTACACATGAATTTTTAATTAGATCCTACTGCTAATAGCAATTTTCTTCTTCTATTTTTTTTTTTTTTTTTAATTCCAGGCAAATATCACAAAATGACTGGCAACTCTAGAGATAAGGCCTGCTCTACTTTCTAGCAGCAGCTGCAATATCCAAAGGGTTAATGCAGATCAGCGAGGTTTTGTCTCCCTGCCCTCTGAGGTCTGATTCATAAAGCTGAAGAGATGAATTCAGAAATTTCCAGAGACAAATGGGAGAGAAAACCGAGAGATATGAAAAAGGGGGGTGGGAAATGAAGTTTTGTGTCAGTGCATGTGGTTTCCAAGCGGGGCCTGAAATTCACTCAGGTTCTTGTGCAGTAAGGTGCTGAGATGTTTCCCTCAGCAAAAGGGCAGTCTGCACATCCTGGGCCAGTTTTCAGTACCCGAGCAGATCAATGATCCATTTAGGCTCCAGCAGTGGCTAATGCTGAGAAGAAAGGCAGAAATCTGTGCTGGTGCATCAGCACTTTAATACTATGGAGGTGACATAGCTGCCAGCCCCGAAGATACGAGAGCTCTGGTCAGGCCCTGTGGAAATGCTGTTCTACCTCCTGTACCCATGTGTGAGGTTGGTACTAAACATCTTACGGAGCTGATCCTAAACATCTAACTGAGCTTTTCAAAGTGCCATGCCCTGCTCTCAGCATCCCATGGGTTCCATTTCTGCTGGCTAGTTAAACATTGTTTAACTACCCCTGTCCTTAAGTGCCATCTTTCTATTCATTTTAATCTCACTTCTCTCTAAATAGTCATATGAATCTTTATAAAAACAAAACAAAACAAAAGTCAAAAATTGGTATAGTTCTAAACCTTCCAGGTCATGAAGTGCAAGCTGTAACACACAGTTACACTTTAATCTTCTTAGCTCAAAAGAAATAGAGGCAAATTTCTACTGCCCCCACTGGGACAATGATATGGCAGCACACGGCTTGCACTCATCCGGTTTTGCTTTCCACACTGAATGAATTCCAAAATCCTGTGGTCACCTTGCTGCAGCCTGGGATGTTACAGGTAGTGTTGAAAGCCTTAGGGGGATCACTGATCCTAAAACCAGGCAGATGTGTCTAGAGAATGCTTTGCAAGGTCCAAAGGCTCAGGAAGAATTTCCCTGTCCAGTGGAGATGGAGCAGCTGTAAACAGTTTAAAATGTTTGGGTTTGTTAGCTCATACATTGCTGGGATGCTGTCATCAGACCCCTGTTTTATTAACAGAAAGAAATCCTTTCTGTTGTTCTGTCCTATGATACTTTCCAGCAAATTCTCAGCATAACTTGGAGATGGCTGGATCTCTCCGTACAGAATTCATGGGCGGGGATGCTAAACTGCAGCACCATGCCAGAAAAGCCTTCCTCACTGCAGCCCTGCCCATAACAGCTGCCTTCAGCAGTGAGGGCTGGACTCTGCTTTCTGTGTGGTGGCACGGCTCAGTTCCTGGGCAGTGTACGGACTCGAGGAGTTGCCTAGGGAAATGATGCCCTGTGCCTGTTTCCTCTCTGGCTCACAAATAAGTCTTTAGCACAGGGATACTGCTAAATCTGAGGCACCTCTGTAGGAACCTTCAACATAGAGGGATCTAAATGACTTGCTTCCCATCCCATTTCTTACTTCCAGGAGCAATAACATCATGATGCGGGTTTGTAATGTGTTGAGGGAGGTTTGCAGGCACACAGAATCCAGCATTAAGTTCAGACAGCATCTAAATCTGTGTTCGTTTCTGCATTTGCTTTTTGTTGTGTGCATGTGAATCCACATGGTTTGGTAAATTTCCTCTTCCAGATGCATATCTCTTGCTCTTTAAGGAAGAAGCAGCGAGGAATGTTCCTATCACTGAATTGACCTAATCAAATGCAGTCCACAGCCCTTAGGAAGTTAAAGCAGAAAGTCGTGGAGCACCTGCACAGCTTCTTGTTTACTAAGCACAATCTTAAAGATTTAATAACAAATGTTGTTCTGCTTTATTTCCGAGCTTTCTGAAACCATCCTTGCAGAGAGAAGACTGTTCAATGCACCACATCTTGAATTAACAAGTAAATCTATAGCTTCTTGCTGCAAGTGAGGGGAAGCAATTACTGGTATGCATTAGATCACTTTAATTTCAGGTATACGTTCAGATACATCTTCACTGGCCCAAAGAAGGACGGGGGTTTGGACAGAGAGAGAACAGTGATTAGCCAAAGCAGCCTGGGCTCCTTTTTGTCATGAAGTTTAATCAGTTACTTGCTTACATGACATTTTTCAAAAGCTATTCATTACTCTTAAAAGATGCTCGATTCTGCGACAGTGCTAGCCGTGTTGTCTGCTGTGGCTGCTTTTCTAGACCGGCTGGTACTCACTTACGTGTCATATCTGAGAAGATGCTATTAACACAAGTCCCAGGTTCAGTAGTTTGATGCCCTCCTGCCTTTCCCCACAGCATTTTGCAGTGCTGCAGGGCTTTTTCAGCTGCGTGTCTGAGCGCTGCTGGAGCTGCTGCCTCATTTGGCAGGCTGGTGACCAGACCTGCAGCCCATTAGCCCTCCCGGTCCCTTCCCTGCCAGCACCCTTGGAGCTCTGCAGTTTCTGGTGACCTCCTGCCTCCCACCTCCATCCTCCTTTTGGCTCCGAGGTCAGTGGGAAGGAAGAGAAATCCATAAAGACGAAGCTCATTTAAAAAGAGTCGGAACTGCTGACTTGTGTGTTGCATAGCGCTATGTAAATCTCTAGGCATTACCAACAGGGGGGACAATTTGTTTTACAGATCTTTTTGCAGATCTGCGGGCTACTTTGGGTGCGGGTATTTCCCCTGGTTTCCTATTGCTCTGCTAGTGCATGTCCCCCTCCCTGGTCCTCATTATCAGCTCTAATTTATCTCACTGTACCACGCCATTGCTGAAACCTCTTAGGTGAGGTTGAATTTCGCCATTAGTTTATAAATTCCTAAGGTTTCTGGCTGGGTGAAGAGTCTTATCATGAAAAGTATGAATTATTTAAAGGCGGTATTTAGAGAGGGAGCAGGTAGAGAGCACCTGTGACTATGAGAGAAGCAGTGTTCCCCAGTTGCACTGCTTGCAATATTTTTTATACCTTTCCAGCACGTGGGAATCCCTTGGTGCATTGCCATGCAGTCACCTGGGGGCAAGCACCAAAGCATTTTGTGGTGCTGGGGAGGTGCCTTGGGAGGGGAAGGGGAGCGCTGTGTGGGGTCAGGGCACAGTGAGGCAGAGCCCATCCTAGGTGGCTCTTTAAGTGTGTGGCCTTCTCCTGCACCCTGTATTTATCAGGGCAGAAACGAAGCTCAGGCCATGGAGGTGGGTGATGGAGGAGCTGCAGGCTGTGGAGATTCCTGGAGCAAAGTAAAGCAGGTATGGAAACAAGGAGCTAATGGGAAACACTGCCTGCTAATGAGGGGCAGAATAGCGATGAGGGAGCGTGAAGGGAGATTATTACTAAAGCAGACGCAGTCCTTTGCAGAACTCCTGCTTTTGTATTCAGATTGCTTGATGATATGCTGACTGCAGGAGTTTGCCGAGTTACTCTTTGCCATGGCATGAAACTAGCAGGTAATTTTTTTTCCTCCCTTTCTTTCCTTCCTCTCTTGAACCAAGAGTTTCCAAAAGCTGCCTTTCTTTGCTTATAGGAAATGCCCTAGTTTTAAATTCAGCACCGTAAGGCATCCATCTCTGTCTTTTGCCCCTGCCTGCACACTGAACTGCCTGCTTTTTGATGTTGGGAAAGAGAGCTCCCCCAGCTTGCTGCTCGCAGTCGGTAATGAGGAGGAGTTACCGTCAGCGCGCTGCTCTCACGTCTCAGTGTGCCTCCTGTAATGTGAGAGGATTATTACTGATGCTCTGCTGGCTCTATTCATTGTTGTGAATGAATTATGCTTTTAAGCTGGGCATTAGCCTAAAAATACCTCCAGTGACTTAAGTGGGGATTATTATTACTGAGCATGTTTATGGTTGTTCTTAAGAGCCCACCAAGAGCGGAGCCCCGTTGTGCCAACCACGGCACGCGAGATGCTCCCTGCCCCAGCGAGCAGCTGTCTGAAAAGATATGTTTGGGGCAGGGCCAGGGCTAAAACCCACAGACGGGGTGATTTCATGCAGCAGATAGTTTCTGCCAAAGAGTACAAGAAAGACGGACGTCTTCTTTTCCCTAATGCCCTGGTTTGTCTGAAGAAAGGAGAGGGTATCTATCTCCCCTGGGCAGCTCAGGGTCTGTGTTGCCCGGGGCTGAGCCTTCCCACCAGACCTTTTTACTCTTGCTTGGCTCTTTCTGCTCCCACCAGCCACCATCCTGCTATGTGGGAATAATAATTCCTAGTCTTGGCTTACTGAGCATTTGATTCTGGCCATGCATTTCACCACAAACAAAGCATTTGAGAGAAGAAAGTGAGGAGCTAGGTCTGCTCAAGGCACTGCTGTTGGACAACTTATGGGGAAAGGTGTCGGGAGGAAATGCAGAGATGTCCGTGTGCTTTCTCATTTGCAAAAAGTCAGCGACTGGCTTATTTCTCCCATCATAAAATTGTCTCTCTGAGTTTTCCAGGTGGGTGAATCACAGGGGTTGGAATGTAGCTTGACAGGTAAAAATCAAAAGCAGCTTGGCTTAGTGATGCTTTGTCAGCTGTGAATAACAAGGGATGTTTGGGGGATGTTCTGAAAATCCAGATGCCATCCGCTGTTAGCTCTCAGCTTCTGCTGCCCTGGGCAAACCTGATAATGTGTCACTGCAGAACAGTTGCTGCCGTGTATTTTGCCTAATCCATCCGCATGGCAACTCCAAATCAGTTGTCAGCTTCCCTCTGGAATGAAATCTCTATTGCCCCCGTAATCTGAAATGCGGAGGACAAAACTGAACGTGCAGTGACTACCGGGATGGTTTGTGCTTAATTCCTAACAACCGATGTGATGTTTTGCCTCCTAATATCAATAAATAGCTGGCAGGGGAGAGGATGAGACCTGCAGAGGTACGTCGGGGCTCGGCAGGCACCTCCCAACCCCGGTGGCAGTGAAGTCGTGGTGCACACAGCGGCGACCCAGCCCTTTTCCATTGAGGACTCGGTGCTGGCACCGCCTGTGAGCAATGGTCTAAGTGCACATCACTCTGCTGGGCTCGTGTGTGCTGACGTGTGCAGGTCTGTCTGGAGCTACTGAGCCCGAGGATGGCTGTTTGGTGCAGTGATAGCAATGCACAGATCCATGCACTGGAATCACACTACTCATGGTTTATGCTGCGATACGCTTTCAGTGGTACCACTGGGTATTAAAAACTACACCATGTTTTTGTTTGACAGCGTACCTCATAATATATTATGGGAATAATATTTTACCAGCTGAATAGCCTGTGATACTCACTTCTGCTGTTTCTGCTCCTCTTTATTTTAAACCTCTGAGCCCAAACAGCAAAAGGAGCAGACTCACCACTGGGCTCTAACCAGGCTTCGAACAGGCTCTGCTCACCGGGCAGTCAGCTCCTGGTGTTTTAAAGCCAGGGGAAACCTCTTTAGGGTGGTCACAAAACAAAAGTTTTTTTCTTCATAAATGAACTTCTGTATCATAATCTTGTGCTAGGGTGTTAATTAAAGTAACCTTTCATCCTCCAGCTGATAAGAACGGGAGGAAAAAACCCACAATGAAACCCAGGGCAGCGCAATGCCATTGCTCCCAATAAAGATCATTAAAGTTTCTGACACGACTCGTGTGCTGAAACACTGCCTCACTTGTGGTAAACACCCAAGTGAAGCAAACACTTGGCCTGTCTGACAGGCCACGAATGCTTCCATTAGCATGGCATAATTGTAATGCATTTAGCATGTATGTTTAATGCTAAATGCATTAGCACTTAGTGTCAGGAGCTCCAGACCCGCTAGAGTCAGGGGGTTAACACAAATTAAGAATTGCAAGAGAGATTTGTCACTCTTTATAGCTTTGTGTTAGACATCCTAATTTCATTACTGAAGCTTACTCTGTAAAGAGAGAGTATTATTTGTGCGTTAGGCTCTTTTTCCTTCTTTTGCAAGTGAAGACCAATTACCCTGCTAACGTTTGCTGCTGCAGTAACACCTGCTGAGAGGCCCCGCTGTAACACCGTGTAAGCTGATGTAGTAAAACCTGCAGAATGCATTACCTAAGAACACACAGCCATCCGGTTTAATTAACAGACTGACATTGCAAAATCCAGCCTGTAACAGACACCTGTCATTGAAGGTGGGCTTTGATTTTCTTTCTTCTCTCTAAAACCAGAACATTTTGGACTTTGTTTGCGTGGAAGAGTGAGGCCAACGTGTGAAGTGCAGCAACCCTACAGCTACAGAGCCTTCCCTCAGCATCCAGCCTGGGTTAAGCAGCCCTTAACCTTTCCACTTGACCTTGCCCGTCTTCGTATTTCAGCACAGATGGTGGCACAGCTGTGCAGTGACCCTCACCGGGGATCAGCCAGGTGAGAAGTAACATGGGAGGGGAAAATCATACAACAGAAGCCTGCTCATAGGCAAGAATAAGTATAGAGGGGTGGGCATCAGTTTTGCCACATTGCTGATGATTGTTTAATTGCTCAGAGATTGTTTCAGTGCAATTCAGTGTGGAATAAGGAAAATGCACCTGGTCTCTTTTATAGTGCCACAAAGCTGTGATAGTTTGGATTCAACTGCCTTAATAGTAATTTCTTCTAGCAGTTGTAGTGTTGAAGTCATTGGGACTGCAAATAGAGCATAAAGAACACACCAGTCTCTGTAGAGTCCAGATGAAGAGCTGTTACGCTGACTGACCTCAGGAAAAAATGATTTGGGAGTTTTTTGTGTGAATGGGATTTATGCTAATTGGCACTTGTCTGTGACCCTCACTGAAAAGTTTCACAAATCTGAACAACATCAGCTTCTCACAGTGCCTCAGCCAGACAATGCTTAACTCTTCCTCACGAGAAGGCAGTGAGGGAGACATCTGCTCACCCACCACGAGTGTGCCAGGGCCCGAGCACACCAGCAGCCCTGGCCAGGGGCTCCCTGCAGGCACCAGACGTCCCGGGCTCCGTTTCAGCTCAGCCCCAGTCCTCGTGGAGCCGTGCCCGAGGTGAGTCCAAGGGGGAAGCTGAGGTACAGAGGCAACGTGGCAGGAAAGAGGGCTGCGTCTGTCACTTGGCTCCTGTTCAGAGACCTTAGCTCTGTTTTTCCTCGGGGCAAGTCCTCGTGGTTGCTTGGTAACTTTGCTGTGCTTAGAGTATGCTGGTACCGAGAGCGGCTCCATGTGCAGATAGACTTTACACACCGTATCTTGAGTCGCTGCTTGTTGGCCAGGTCCAGCCTGAGGAAAGTTTTTGTGCCACCTTTTTCCTGAAGGAATAAGCACTCCTGTAAGTCAGCCATCTCCTCCTGCACCCTTAATTCTCCTGTGGTGATCTGAAGGTGGATCTCAGAGGGTCTGATCCAGTTCCTGTCCCTCTGTGAAGGGTGGCCCCAAGATCCCAACATTTTCCTTCTGTCACTTGCGGTTACTTCCCTCTCACCTCTGCAGTCACTTTCTCCAGCACACACGTGCACCAGTAATGAGGCTGGGGATACAACCAGGGCTTCAGAGGGGACCAAGGATTCATTTTGCTAACTAAAAGGATAATCAGTGCATTTCCTTTCCCTTTTCAGGCATGCTGTGATTCTTAACCTTTTAAAGCATTCCCAACATCTGCTCTTTTCCATAAGCACGCATTTTTGCTAACAGGCCAGCGCTCTCCTAGGGTTATGGCTCTATGAACAAGTTACTCCAGGGAACGCTGGAGAGGAGCCGTGGAGCAGCCAGCATGCTGTGAATGCTCCCGAACCCTGCAGCAGTTTGTTCATGGAGCCGTACCCTGATACCAGCCTCATTAACCCTGCCGTGCCCTTGGAGCACGCTGCTACCAGCACACACAGCCTAACAGCTTCTGTGTGCGAGAGCTCGGAGTGGTTGAAGGGATTTCCCAAGCTAGTCTGAAGCCCTGCTGTCTAATCAGTTATAGACTGTGTTGGTTAGGATGCCTGGAACCTGGGCTGTGTCGATAATGAGCCTAAACTGACCATTGGCATCTTGTGAGCATTGACCATTCCTCTGCTTATATTGAATTGGTTGCAAGGAATCATTTAAAATAACAAGGAAACCCAGTTAAGTTGTATTCATGGAGGAAAACAGCACAGAGTGCCTACTGTTAGAGTTTACTTTGATGTTTTGCTGGAGGGGTGTGTGTGGGACACCAGAAATATTGTGGCTAAGCAGCAGAAATTATATGATGAAGTTGTCTCTCTGCTCCATTTATTTTGGGGTACAAAGTCCAGGTAAGAGAGCTCTGCGATTTGGCATGCAGCTTGTGCTGACTATCGTGTGCACTCTGAGAGACAATTCAGGCAATTTTGAGTGAGGTGGAGATTAATTAACAGCCACCAACGTGCGTGCCTTCGCCTTGAAAATCTGAGTGGTGAAGTAGGCTGAACCTCTGGCTCTCTCACCAGCTGGACGGATATAATGATGAGGAAGCGAGGTTAACTGCTGGTAGGGAATGAGACAGAAAGCTGAAGCTCGCAGAAGGTTTATTCTCATTGTCTAATAAGCCCTGTGGCAGCAACAGGACATCTCCAGGACTGTCCCTTGCAGCAGGATGGAGGTGAATGGCTAGGACATGGAGGTGTAGGTAGGATTTATTTTCCACCTGTGGCTTCATAACAATCTCTAAGGGTTTCATTAGGGCAGTGCACCCGGCCTCTGGGAGGTGCTGTAACTACTCCTGGCTGGCCAGCAGCTGAGACCTTTGCCTTCCCTCTGAGTTTCCTGGACCTTGGGCTGTGTTGGGTCTAACTGTGGCTGTGTCTCCATTCCCCTGGTATCTGGCTCTGACCAGCAGGCTGTCCTTATTAAAATTGCATATTCATTTAAAATAGGTTATATGTACCTATTTCTATGCCTGAGCAGAATCTGGCATCTCAGTAGCCGTGCCTTCGATAGTTAAGACATCTATAGATATTTTGATGCTTTCTTTGGTTAGTGGAAACAGGAACTGTGTATTTTGAAGGTTCTTAATTTTAGCATTTCTAGCTGAAAACGTAGCTGTTCAGGTATGTCACTGCCACGGTTGTCACTTATTAAAAATACACATAGATTTAAATCAGGAAAACAAGAGCCGGAATCTTTCGCTTTTATACTTACAGCAAAAATACTGCCTCCAGCTTCCATTTTGCTTCTAAAACTCGAGTTCATTGGCTGGCCAAGATAACACTCAGTTATCTGGGAGTCACAGGTGCTTGCTTGTACAGCCACATCTACCACTGACTTCTGTGCTTGGCATCACCAGCTCTTCCAGCGTGCCTCCCTCGTGGGCTGCTTGGTTTCGCTGCTCACTGCCAGCACTCTCAGGTGCCACTGTTTGTCAGGGACTAAAAATGGGGGGCAAATTTTTAACCCCAAAGCAGTTCCAGCATTAGTTCATCTTTATATGGTCTAATCCTCTTTTTATGCATACATCTATTTCTTATCTCTCTAAGTGGTTAAATATTTTTATTTATTTGCTAAGTGTGATGCAGAGCTTGTTTTACTGCAAGCACTGCGCTCACTGCATGCGATACGTCTTTGGGCACTGCAGCTGTGCACCTCCCAGCCCGTGCCCTCCCTCTATTCAACACCACCACGCCTTGTGCAGGCCTTTGGCAGTCCCTGGCCAGCTGGGCTTTGCCAGTTAGCCTGCCACAGCTGTTGATCCATCACTCTCAAGCTCCCTTTTTATCAGCTGCACCACGATGAGACTGCACATCCTTAAGACTTTAATGGGATTGTTCTAGCAGGGATGACCCAAAGAAATGGTTGGGACCGTTTTCTTCCCTGATTTCAATAATCTCTTCGTGACATATGCATCTTTGTATGCACGGGTCTTTTTGGGGTCAGGGCCTTGCTGGTGTCTTCCAGGCTGATGCAGCATCCCGTTGAATGAATTAGGGCTTTGTGCGATCTCTGAGCGGGGAAGGCAGCCTGTTCTGGCAGAGCAGAACCTCATGGGCAGTAATTAGACTCAGCATCTGCACATTATGTTGCAAACCACATCTGAAAGGTGCTAAAGAAGCACCTCTACAGGGATTATTAATGCATACAAATAAAATGAAGTTTTGAATGTTAAATGACTAAACAAAACCCAAAGATAGATATGAAAGGTGTTCTAGAAGGACTATAAATCAGCTGCAGCCAGTAGGTTGGAACCGAGTGTGGAAGCACCAGAAACACATCGATCACCAAGATAGCTGTAGCGAGCTTATTTCCTGGCTCCAGAAAGAGAAGCTTTGATCACATCTGTCACTGAACTGCTAATTTCTTAAAAATAGGAGTTAAAAGCCAATATCAAGTTTAAAAATAATGGAGGATTATGGCTTTGAAAACTTGTTTGTAATGTTGATTTTCTTCCTCTCTTGGTAAAACACTTTAATGAAAGTAACTGGCGGCTCTTAAGGTTTTGAATTCGTAAGCTGGTTTCAACCTTTTCTTCTTGCCTACCTGTCGACCTCATTTCATCAGCTATCTTTCTTTAATCAGTGAATAGTGACTAACATCAGGGAACTGGAACCGCTCAGATTGTATTATGTAGTGCTATAAATCAGGTCAACGCAGAACCTGGATACAGGAGAGGAGTCTGCCTGTCAGGTGGGTGTTTACCCCGATGTTTTAATTCAGGTCAGCAGTAAGCTCTTAAGGTAATTTGTCATTCAGTGCTCCGTGGTTCTTGGAGTGCACAAAGTGGATTCCTCTGGTATGAAACTAAATCTGAGGAGATGCTGGAGGAGCGTGCCCAGCCTCTCTGCTAAAGGACACCCAGCCCACTTAACCCAAGGTAGGGATAGAGGGAAGTGGCTGCCCTAAAACTCAGGGCCCTCAGCACTGCTGCCACGCTGTGCAGGTCTGCTCCTCTCACACTCACGTGGCCTGTGGCTCTGCCTTTCACTCTCCACCTGGAAAAGAAGATGTTAAGGCTGCAGGATGCTTTTCCTATTGAGGACATGCTATGAACCTGTGAGATTTGATGGCATTTCAGCCCCCTGTGAACAGGGAACGGGAAGGCATGTGGTTAGAGGAGAGGGGGGGGAAGAGGTTTGTGTTTATTCCTCCCTCTGCTGGCTCCAGAGAAGTCCAAAGCATCTTAAATGGAGTCAGAAAAGGCCTGCTGTGAGGAGCTATGACTGTACTTATTTCTTCACTTTGAAGTAGAGAGAAATGATTTAAGAGCTGACTGTGAAAGTAGACACAGACATAAAGATAGACATAAAGAAATCATTCTGA
Source organism: Aythya marila (assembly GCF_965140915.1). Taxonomy (NCBI): domain Eukaryota; kingdom Metazoa; phylum Chordata; class Aves; order Anseriformes; family Anatidae; genus Aythya; species Aythya marila. The sequence continues at coordinate 28,657,099 of NC_139049.1, read as the reverse complement.
CACCGCTGCTTCTTAAAGAGGAATGGGAGCTGGGAGAGAATGCTTTAAAGGATCCTATGAATTGATGTTGGTTTTTGAAGCTGTTCTTCAAACTCTTCTGCATTTTTGCCAAGGCCCTGCACAATAAACAGTGCACCCACAAGAAATGATGCCTCGGTGGAGCGTTAGCAAAGCAAGTGACCAGCTTTAGTTACAAAGCACCTGCAGCTGTAGGTGGGATAGCACCCATCATTTGTGTGAGGTTTGTGTGGTAGCGGTGATAAGCCAGGAGACGAGGATTATCCTCACCGCATCCGCTAGCTTTTGTGATTCCACTAAAGCATCGCGAGGGAAAGGGGACAATCCGCGCACAGGAGAGAATTTGATGAGAAGCACGGAGAAATTGGGCTGACCTCTGCTGTGTCTGGGCGTAACTCTGCAGCATCGCTTCTTCCGAAGCTGCAGCCCCTGTGTCTGTGCAGAGAAGTATCAAGCGAGAAGCCCAGCGTGTCCCTTTGGCTGTGTGTCTTTTGTTTTAGCGATCACCAGTGATAATAAAGAGCGGTATCAGGATATGTTGTTTTGAAACTGGGATTTTGAAGTCTTCAGAAGGAATTTTCCACTGAATATTGTCTTGAACTCAGGCCAGTATATCGTTCTGGCTAATGTGTTAAGTGTTACAGCTCTTATCAGGATGTCAGACCTGCTAAAGCAAGCACATATCTTCGGGATTTGAATATGTGTGAATCCCAGATAATGCTACAAGTGAATAAATGTAGGGGAATCCATCTTAAATGACATCTCATTTCTGCCGTTCACTTAGTTAAAGCCAATAATAGGCTGGATAGGGAGCAGATGTAAGCTCAGATACGCTGTGCTAGTACTTGCAGTGCTTATTCAGTGGTGCCAGTTGTGTGATGTGTGAAAGCTCTGCTCGGTAATACACCTGCAGGTTACCTGCTGTCATGTCCTGATATGATAGCCACGTGTCCTGATATGATAGCCACGTGTCCTGATATGATAGCCACGTGTCCTGATATGATAGCCATGTATCTTCAGAAGAGACCTGGTAGTAGAACAGCGTTTCTATCCACTATGGGGTGTGTGTGGAAAAAGCTAAACCAAATTCTCAGAGATTTGGAACCTCCTCCCATTTCTATCCCAGAACAAATAATGTCCTGACTGATTGTTGGGATAACAGATTTTTTTTTTTTTTTTGCCTACTTAGCTTTATTATTATTTTTTTTTTCTGTTGGGGCAGAATCACCAATTGAAAAAGTTACAAAGCCCATAACTCCTCTAGGTTGTAGTGCTGTACGAACCACGCTGATGGTTGCTTTGTAAAGGGCAAAAACCCTGATGTGGGGACTCTGGTAGCAGAGATGTACGACATGGATCTCGTGTCTTCTTCAGCGCATCGTTACTGCAGCAGTCGCTGTGTGCAGCTCGGCGAGGGCTTTGAACTATGGAAGCAATCCTGTATTGTGCTGCCAGAGCCACAACTCAAAATACAAGTCTGTGCCTAATAACGATAACTGCTTTTATATATCCTGCGTGATGTTGCTGTGCTGTCAATACAGGCTGGGAGACACCGGTTGCGGAGAGATGGGATTGAAATTTTCTTTGAGAACTCTGGTTTTTATGTTTGCTTGAACAAAGGAGTTTAGCAAACACCGAGAAAGGGAAATTGCCATTCCTCTAAAGATTAGAGGAGTCAGCATTTGTTTAAGCAATCTATCCTGCTATGCTGTAAAAACCCCGTGCCCTTCAATCAAAAGGAACGGGAGATGAAAGGTTTGTGTTTTAGGATGTACTACACTGGTGTTACCTGAAATAAGAAGGAGCTGAAGGAGCAGGATGCTCTACTGGAATAACTCACTCACTGGGGTGAATTTGAGCAGAATGCTGGCCTAGGTGGCCTTCTGAGGTCCCTTCCAACACCAACTGTCCTACATCCCAATAAAAATAGCAGCTGGTGACCCTGCCCCAGAACCCCTTCCCTTTTCCTTGTATTTTTAGTTCTGCATCTGTTGATGTTAGAAGCTACTGGCTCTGCAGGAGCAAAGTCTCTGCGTTAACCTGAAGATCTGGCCTTGCTTGAGATATTCAGCATCTCATTATCATTATTCTAAATGAGCTAGAGTGCAAAAGTGGACCTCTACTCTGTCTTAACAGATCACTTGGATTACTGGAAACACCCTGAAACTCAGAATATGCTGAGTCCACGTTGCTCTGCTGCCCCTGTGAATATACATTAAGCTGGATTGCATGTCAACAAGGACATTGCTCTGGGTTTGTCTTCAGGATTTTCATTTCTATTTGTTTGTCTCCGAGTAGTTCTGCCTTTTTTGATTCCAGCCTTGAAGGGAGGGTTGTTTGGTAAGTTTAGCAATAGCTGTGTAAGCTTTATTTTTACTTAGCTGTGTTATTTCTTTCTTATGACTGTTGCGATTGCCTGCCATCTGGGGGCTTCTGGACCTGCTTCAATAAATTGTGTTCTCTTTCTCTGTTGCTCTGAGGATTTGCAAAGGGATGGAAAACTGGATGGGTTAGGCAGTGGGCTGCGAGCTGTGGAAGGAGCATTGGATATATATCAATTGTTTTTGTGTATGCAAATTGTTGTAATAAGTCACCACAAATGACAGCTAAAGGAAACATCGGTGGCAAAGAAATTATTTGCCAGTGTGAACAAGGAGCTGCTAACCCCCTTTCTCCTTTGCTGATAGCAGAGCAGTATTGCTGACCTTTATGAAAGCCTGTATGCTCTTGGGTGGATGAACACAGCAACAGGAGCTCTGCTTGAAAGTAGTCCCTGCCCCAACTGCCACCTCCTGGAAGCGCAGGCAGCAGCAGCTGCGCTGGAGGGAGGCTCCCAGGGGACTACAGGAACGCTGGAGCCAGACACTTCTGGAAATCCTCGCAGTGGAGTTCTTTCTCTTAAAAATCAACTCTTCCCACTTGCATGTTGCATCTGTGGTTTTCATAAATTTTGTTTACACCTTTCTTAGCAGTCCTTATTTATGAGTTTCTGTGTGAAGCCACAATATTTTGTACATCAGTTTTTGCTCACAAGAGACTGAGAAGTGACTCAGACCACCAGCCTTCTGTGATTCCAGCATCTGTATTTATGAGCTAGGGGATGTTTTTGATGCAACATTTCATTTTACTTTGCTTTTCTGTTTTATATACTCACTTCCACTTGGCATATTACTCATTCCTCTCTTTCTGTAAAAATACCAGAGGTGTCGATTGCCCCAGCCCAATTTTTACTTTCTCTGCTCTTTTGCCCTGACTGATGGTCCTGCTCAAGTCATTCCTGGCCTCGTGGTCGCCTTTGGTCTAACTGGCACGTCGCAGCTCTCTCAGCAGTTCTCAGTTTCCAAATTGCCATGTTTAATAATAGTAGTTTTGAGATTCAGCATTGTCAACTTTGACTGTTCTCTTGACCTCCTTATTTTCCTGGGAGGTTAGTGGGATAGATATACAGTGGCAGAATGTGCTAAAAGAAATGCCGTGGCATTCATTACTCTTCCTACGAACCTTCATTTATAAATGCTGGTTAATGGTAATGCAGCTGCTGTCCAATGTGCTCTCAGTTAGCATATGTCATGCATGGAAAAGAGATGTGTCTGTCGTGCTTAACTGCAAAATAACTTACTGACTGCTGCCTATTAGCAGAGGAGGGAGAAGGAAGCTGTCCTGTCCCCCTTTAAAGCAATAATGCATTTATTATGCAGGTGGATTAGTACAAGTGCTTGGGTTAAGGAAATCCCTTTGCAAGTAGAAATAATCGTGCTAGGGACATAATTAGCTTTTGCTTTTGTATTTAACGAGTTTAACACCAGGGTTTTGTCTTTTTGGCCTTTTTTTTAGAAACATAGGTATTCCAGGCATTCTCCAAATATTTTTAAAACCTCCCTGACATGGTGCCGATGCCTTCTTGGAGAGCTGGAATTAACCCAGCATCGGCTTCAGTCGGACCTTAAGAACGACAAACACTAGAATCAGGCGACTTCAGGAGTACTGACCTCTAATGGGAACACCAGCCCCATGGCAGTGCGTGTTTTGCATATTGTAGTGTTCGACTCTGTAAGTAGCACTTCTCATTTGTGCCCAATTTTGGCACACAACAAGCAACAGGACCTTAATCTTTTGCCCTTTGTGCTTTCGTGATTATACTGAGATCATCTACGAGCGGGTTCCACTGTACAGTAGGGCCAGCCTCTATCAGGAACCGTTCACAACTCCAAAAGCACCTGCTGGTAGGCTATTTATAAACCTAGTCCATATTGAGCAAAGTCCTTGGGGATGAAAGAGCTTTATATATGCAAAATATTCATTTTTCTTCTAAGTGGGGTAAAGCTGTTTCGATCTCGAGGGATGAAAAAACTGGGAGTATTCATGGAATTGAGCCCAACCTTAATGATCATATCAGCTGAGTTGCCAGGCTGACATTTGATTATCTCAGAACAGTGTAGTGGTGCATTACCACCTCTCCCAAATGGATGTTGGATTGCTTATCCGTGCCTTTTGCAACACCCTGGCTGAGTTAATTCCACTATCCCTGGAGTGCTTCCAGCAGAGAGGATTCACCGGTAACAACTGATCTAAAAGTTCCCCTTCCAGGCTTTTAGCTCAGCCTTTGCATATTTTACTTGCCCTGGGTTGTGTCGTGTTGACTCCCACGATAACACAAAGCCGTTTTTCGCTTTGCAGTGCAGGGGTTAATGCAGTCATTTTTCATTTCTCTAAAAACAAAGGTCTAGGCTGGCTTAGGGTCACGAGTAAAGTGAGTTCGGTGGCCCTGACCTCATCTCTGGTGGATGTTTGTCTGCAATATAAACCAACCACACGGGCTGGCACAATTCATCACCACTGGTGGTCGTCTGCGATATGAGATCCAGGGAAGCGCTACCTGCGGGTGCTAAAGGCCACAGCTGGGGTGAATTAGCAGAGTTATGTCAAAACCTTCATTACTTGGCACACCCCATCTAGTTGGGCTCTGATCCTCAGCAATTCGTTACAATGAATGTTAAGCAGTTACCAGCCTATTAAAGGGACCTGAAACAAGAGAAGTGTCACTGCTAGATGTTGCTGGAGTTTTGGGGGTTAGTGCACCTGTAGCATGGTGCTGATTTCTGTAAGGGTGCAGCAGGACTTCCACCTCTAAACTCTGCTGCAGTACTTTCCTCTCTGTAGCTCTCAGCTTTAGAAGCCCCTGCTAGCTGTTTACTGACACGGCAGCAGGTCTTAATGCCCCTGTGGCTAGGTTAAACTCCTGTCTGCATTTGGATAACTTTCACACCCTATTATTACTATTCTGGACCGTGTAGCTCTGCTTACGACTAATATGACGTGAATGCAGTGCACCTGCTGGGAAGACCTTCAGTGCTTGCAGGGGGAGCACGCCTGGAAACGAGCTGTGCATCAGCACACGTCCCACATCAAGAAGCCTGGGACTGGATCCAGTTTCAAACTTTATGGCTAATGCTCTTGTTGGGTTTCTCATTTGTGCCTCTGCCATTCCCATTGGCAGAGCATCAGGTCTGCAAGAGCCTCTGACCCAATAAATGCATGAATTATTTAAGACATGAGTTAATTTTCTTTGGGCATTGTAACAGATTTAGAAATGATACCGGCAGAGAGGGATGCTTTCTGGAATTCCTTTCAAGTATCTTTTAGACGTTTCTAATATATTTGCATTATGGTCAATTAAAAGGAGCTGAAACAATGCTAATAGTGGATTTCTTATTACTAATGCTTTTAAAATTCCTAGATTTGTGCTTCATGCTTGAGGGTATAACCCCACCTCTGACTAATGAGTGCTAAGAAGCAGCTTCCCTATGGGCAGATTATTCCGTAAGCGCTCTATGGCTGCTGGCTTGTCTCCCCAACTAAGGACGGGCTAACATCTTGCCAAAGCCTCTTCCAACCCCTTCCCTTAGGGCATTGTTTATTAATTCAGACAAAAACCTCTGAGAGTACTGCAATACAAAGCTGCTCCCTGAACAGCACAGGCTTTGCTCTCTGCCCTCTTTATCTCTCTACTGCGGGGCTAGTTGCAAAGGAAAACTCCTTCCTGCATGTTCATCTTCCTCTCTCTACGTCTTATCTGAGCATCAGCCATTCCCTTTCCAGCTGGATCCCAAAACTGCATGCGTTGGTCTTGGCTAAAGTGGGCAGGATTGTGGACAGACAGCCCCTCCGCCTGGGCTAGTACACCGATGTTAATATCTCCTTTGAAATTATCAGTCATGATATTGAAATGAAATACCACGACAAGGGCACAAAAATGTTCCAGAGATGTTTCAGCAAAAGCAGAGAGAGGTGGCTGCCTATCCAGAGGCTCATCCACACCCATAGTCACCTTCGGCTGTGAATTGTGCCATATGGTCTCACAAGGACAGCCTGGCTACGGAGCCTGCCTCTGAAACACCACACGATGAATCCAGAGGAGTGAGTTGGGATGGCAGGGGAAAGTCTGCTTGTGTTCAGCCAGCAGGATCAGGAAGAGCAAGTGGCAGATCTGCAGCCTCAGAGCAGCGTTCAGGTCCAGCAGCCAGTGTGCAAAATGTGCAGTGAGGCAAGCTGGGAAAAGTATCTCTTAAAACCCAGAAACACACACAAGGTCTAGAAATCTATTTCCATACATTTTTTTTTGCAAGTATTGTTTGATATGAAGCTTGTTTCCAGCCAGGGATCACATTTATAGCAGGCACTCATGTCTGAAATTATCAAGAAAAAGAAGTATAGTGCATTCTAATCTAATTGTATAAATAAATTAAATTATTTATAAGGGCTGCTTCAAATCTCTGTTCTGAAAGACCTTTACAGGCTGCATGTGATTTCGTATTAACACAGCTGAGATGCAGACGGACACTAAGTGCTGCTTCTTTTTTTTTTTTTTTTTTTTTTTGGAGAACATAAAGAAGTCAGTAATTGACTCTTTAATAGTCCTATAACTGTTGATTTTTAACCTTATTTCAAAGCATGTTTTGAATACAGAGAGCAATTCAAACATTCTTGGGAGCAGCAGTTTTAGTAGCTACCATAGCAACAAGTAGAGCATCCCAGCCCTTCCTCCCCACTGGGGGATAGAAAATCCCAGAAGGGACACGAGCTATGGACATTTCTGTGTAGTTTTGCTAACACCACTTGAGTTAGGACAAGTCACTCAGAGAGCAATTCGTTTTCAACCAACACATTTTTGCTTGGCAAACACTGAGGCATCCCTCATCAAGTGGGGGTACTGACTGAGAAGGGGGAAAACTTTGAAAAATAACAAAGCTCACTTCCTAAATATAATTTGTGTAGGTCGTGCAATGATCCGCCCATGCCCTAGTATCTCCTAGTTTTGTTTTAGTCTCTTCTATCTTATCTTACTGATGCTTTCCCTGTACGGTGCTTTGTCCTTACCATAACGCAGGGGAAGACCGGGGCAGAGCTCTGAACAAGCTGCTTGTTTTTTTGGTAAGAGAAGACTTTTGATGTGGCCTTCTGCTCTTAGGTCCCCTGCACTTTGAGGTTTTGGAAGCCAAACAGAACTGAAGTTTGGAGCTGTCCTCATCTTCACAGTAAGCTGAATCAGGACCCTGGATCTTAATTAACATTTTTGCATTTGGAATTATTTCTGTGAATACAATAGAGCTGATTATTACTGAAAGCCTCTTCAAAGAAGTTAAATTAATCTGATAAATCAATGTGGCCGATGCAGATAAGTCTTGTGGAGCATTTTCAAGCTGTACCATGATCTGTCAAAAAGAGTAATGGATACCAGATTTCTAAATATACACATTTTTTGGTGAAGGAATAAGATAAATGACACACATAAACTTCAATAACTTGCATGCAGGGTAATGTGAAGATGCAAATATGAAAATTAAACTGGGTCAGCAGAAAAAAACTTGAAGACAATAAAGAATGCTGAGACTGTTGTGACTGAAGACCCTAGGATGAGATAGCAAAGAATGGGAAATGATGTATGGGAGCAGAGGTATGACACTTGTGCTCCTTCACGTGTAGCCAACTCAATAATACTAATAATCCTGCTGTGAATTAAATTTCATTCCTTGTCACATCCAAGTGAGGAGCAGCACATGAGATAACTTGGTAGTCAACTCAGTGTAAAGCTGAGGACATCCAAAGGCTTCAGAGTGGGGCTACCACAGCAGAGGACTGCAAAGTGCCAGCCCTGCGCTTCCAGCAGACAGCGGGGAGGTTTTTGGGGAAGGTTCCTACCACTCTGGGGGAAAATTTTTCATCTTATTCACAGTGCAAAGCATCACAGTGCAGGTGGTTGTGGATGCCTGTGATACATGAGTGGAAACATAAGATACTCAGAGCAGCTCTTCCTGTCAAAATGTGCAAGTGATCAATTCCTGCTGATACAAAGACCTTTTTCTTTTCTTACACGTGAAGTCAGAGAAGCAAAAGGAAAAGTGTTACATACAGAGAAGTGTAAAAAGGAAAAAAGCCTAGCCTGAAATCAAGAGGAAGAGAGAGGTTGTACCTGCATCGACAGAGAAAGGGAAATGGCAAGGTATTGGAGGAAATTTAGCATTATCCTCCCAACAGACTCTGACTTGGAGGTCATCTCCCAGACCTCCACCAGTGTCAAATGCCAGGCCTGGCTGGCCTTTTCAATATTCTAATGAGCCTTCCTGACATTAAAGGATGGGAGATAGGCTGCAAAGCACTTAACAAATTAGTACGGGATGTATTGCGTGCCCGCATGGAGTGCTAGCCCTTCGGATCACTTCTGGGTTACTGTTCTGGCCATCACCACCCCTGGACCACGTCTTTCTCTTGCTGCCCGTGGCTGACTCCTGCACGAGGCTCAGGAGGTTAGGTGATGTATGGTAGGTAGCTCTATGTAGTTAGATTTAGAGGTTTGTTCAATTTTTATTCTTTGTAATTTTCATGTTCCCCTAGTGATTCAGGTTCCAGCTGAACTTTAAGCAGAGAGCACCAGAAATATCACGAGAGTTTTTAGTCTCAAGACTTTCAGTCCCAAGCATTTGTGCACACAGCAGGTTAACATCCAGTGTAAAGCTTTTGTAAGTCAGCTCTCGCTGTTCCCTAAAATCAGTGATTTCCTAGCCAGCAAGTAATGAATTTCTTGCCTGTGCCTGCTAGCTTTTTGGGAATAGCTGTACTTTCTGTAAGTATTTCTGTGATGTAGGATGACCTCTACAGAGATAAAGGATCGCAATGGTACCTGCATAAGCGTTACATGGAGCAATTCTCAGACTTGGAGCTGGAGGAGGAAAACTGCATCCTCTGAAAGGTGTGGGGCTTTTTCTGTCTTTGGAATTAGGGGACGGAGTATGAGAGTAAGTAACTTGTTTACAAGTTCTCCTTCTCTTTCAACTCTGAGCAATTTATGCTACCTTTTTTTCAGAGATGATGCTGAGACAGTCTTGCCAGCAAGAGTCGAAAGATAAAACGTGAAGGGTGTGGAGGGAGGGAAGCGTTCTCTTTTTTCCAGTTCTATACAATGATATAAAAAGTGGGTTATGAACTAAAATATTGAATCACAGTTCTTCAGGCAGTTTTACACTTAAATCATAGTCTTGTCAAGTCTGCGTTTGATATGCTTTAATTAATGCTTCCCGTACTTGGTGTTTGATTTTGATGCGTACGGGATAGACTCGCACAACCTGAAGTGATCAAAAAGAGGCATTTGTCAGTGTCAGAGCCTGCGTTAAGGTCTTGGTTGGCTCCGTGTACACCCTAGATGAGGAAGGTGGGGATGGGTTATTCGGGGAATGTGAATCAGCTATTAAGAAATCACCTACAGCAAATGAAGCTAACGCTGCTTTTGGTAGGCTGCACGCAGTACCAGGGGCAAATGAATTTGGGAAGTTAAGTCAGACTGAGTGTGGCACCCCCGTAATGCGGCAAGGGGTTGTTCTCAGCCTGTAGGCTCGCACTTGTTTAGTGAGGTTTGTTCATCTTCCAGTGCCAAATCCTTATTTTCAGCAATCTCCATCCGAAGGTCCTAGCTTTTAGGGACAAATTAATATCTGCAAGCACCTTTATTAGGTGAGACAGGCCAGCAGAAAGGAAAGGAGACAGAGCGTGTAATTGTTCTGGTGGGGACTGGTGGGGACGTCACGCTAAGAGCAGAAAAAACAGGAAGGAAGCTCCAAAGTCTTGTAGTGGGGATTTGCTCACAGATGGAACCGGCAGTGACGGCAGAGCCTGGATCAGGTTCAGCCAGCGACTCTGCTGCTTCTCCTGTTTTCCTGGGTAACCTCCTCCAGCAGTCAGGATGTACAGCGGCACCTCACCTTCTGTTCCTGGCTCTGCCGAGTGCCTGGCGATGTTTCGAGCACCCTCGCCGCTCTTCACTTCCTTAAGTGTTACTACAAGTAGTACCTAGTATTTGTACGGTAGTGCTTGATGGGATAAAGTGCTTTGAGGAACTCGTAATTATATGGTTTCTTAGAATTTGTTGACTTCCTTCACAGCAATAGCAGGATGCTCCTAACGCAAGGCCTCATTCTCATGGTGTCACTTGACATAATTCCACTGATTTCATTAATTTATACCCTCATTTGCTCCCCCCATTTTTTTTTTTTTTTTTTTTTTTTTTGACTCAAGTCAATCACAATGATTGACTAGGAAAATTGGTTTTATCATCCTTAGTCTCGAAATTGAATAGCTGCAGCAGTTGGATTATGCTAATCCTCCCTTGTCTGCCTTGCAGTGCTGAACTGAACCGCCCTCCTGTCCCCCCAGCCCTTCCCACAAATTAGGGGATTAAGGGAAGAGGTGCTTTAGCACAGCGCTAGGTCGGTGTGCGTGGTTATGCAAATCGTGAAGCCACGGGATTCTTGAAACATAGCTGGAATACATGAGTGAATGTTGGGCATCTTCAACATGAGAGTGTGAAAATAGCAACAGAAAGTGAAACTAAAGCTCAGTTAGAGAAAAAAGTTGTGATCTTGAGCCTTAATTCTCTGCTGGGACAGAGATCTCATCCTTCCTAGGCTGTTGTGCAACAGCAACCCTTCCTTTTCCTTCGAAGCTTGCCAAAGAGAAAATTCTGCAGCAGTTGAAGGGCGAGTGGCGATAAGCAGGGTGATTTTTTTTTCTTGGACTGAATTTTAGAGTAATGCCACTGCTGTTTCTGCTAATATCTCTTCCACTCAAAAGGTCAGTCTGTTCTCCTGCACTCGTGGTGCTGGGGTGGGTGGTGTGGTTTGGCGTGGAAGCTGATGTGGCAATTAACAGCACCTCAGCCATCGAATGCACCAACTCTTGAATTCCCTTTGAGGGTTTTATCCTGCTCGGTAAGAAGAGCTCTGCAGGGAGATTCGCCAGCTGGCTATTGAGGAATCAAAGAGATGTGGAGTCGTGTACTGGTCACATCATCCACGAATGCCTTTATAACCTTAGGTCTGTGTACCCCAGTTAGCAGGTGGGGGGCAGTGGGTATGTTTTAAATCTTGGCAGGAGGCAGAAGCATGCGTAACGCACACAGATGTTAAACAAACTATATCGTTTCCCTATGTACATGGCAGGTGAACGAACAAAATGGCTATGTAGTCTACCATGGGCTGCGAGGGAGACTCAGTGTGTGATTAAATAATGAATAAAATATCATCGCAAACGATAACATTATATTGTAAATAATTCCATTTGTTTACTCTACTGTGGCATTGAAGTTCATCTCCCTCGGAGACTTCTTTGACTTTTGATGCTGTTTTGCTCTGCATATGCTTGAGTTTTTTATTTCTGCTTTCCACAGAACCTTTATAAAGGTTCAGTAACAGACAGAACCGAGTGAATAATTCACAGCAAATAATTTCTTGGCTGAATTTAGTATCTTTATTTCTGCAAAATATCCATACATGTTCTGCATGTTTTGCTCTAATTTATCATTAAATTAGTTTAAGTATGACTTCCCCTCTAGCCACCATCTTTCCATTTTTATGAATAGGACAATAAACTCTAGTCTGGAAGTAGTTAATTTTTAAAATCAGTTTATTTGTGACTGGGGAAATATGCATTGTTTCTTTTTCCCGCTTGGATGACTACAGCATTGCTACGGGTATAAATTCCTCCACAGATAATATTAGGTAATGTGAATCTCAATTTTAAAGTTTATTTTTCTTAAGTCATATTTAAACTATTAAAGTTTGATCTCTGAAATGCTTTAGAAAGGGAATACAGGACATTCAAATAAAATCTTCTGTGTTTTCCTCCAGAGCAATCATCTGGAGTAATGAGAAGGAAGAAGTAGTGCAATTATTATGTATTGTTCTTCCTTGACTTTTACCTTCAAAAATAGTATTTTTTAGAGGTAGCTACTGCATAAAAATACTGGATTATTTTTTCAGTATTCCACTCCCAGCAATAAAAAGAGAAATTCCCAGAAAGGAGCCGCTTGGGGGTCTGGGGAACTTGGAGCACTGGCAGTACCAGGGATGGAAGGCACAGCAAGCCAGTTAGAGGCACCCAAGGACTGGAGAGTCTCTCGCTTTTGGTTGTTGAACACAGGGTATTTTTTACAACAGAGGTGAAAAGGAAACCTCTAGAAAGAAGGATCTTCTTTGGAAGAATCCAGCTAAGGATCCGAATCACTCCAAAGCGTGCTACCTAACCTGCTTCCAGAGAGCACCCCTAGGCATCCAGCAGCCTCCTCTCTTCTGGTGTCTTTGTGGGAAATTAAGGTAACGACACCTGCACCAAGCTCCGTGAGCCACACACAGCAAGTGCCAAAGTAAAAGCGTTGCAATATAGTAAGTCAGAACATTTATCCATATGTATGGGACTTGGGGTATTCCTGGGCATGTACATGTATGTGATTAAGTGGCTCTGTCGTAACTGGAGCAGCAACCAGAGGGCTCTTTTGTCAGGCACAGCAGAAGTGTCTTGCCTGAGAACGCCAGGAGGTTCCGAAAGTCATAAAAAGAAGGAAAAAAAACCAACAGAATGTGATGAAGGGTGATGACAGGGCAAGTCAAAATTCTCTTTTTTGGCAGCAGCAGAAGTTTCCTAGACATTTGCGTTCATCCTTGCCTGGCAGTTCCACGTCTGGAAGTTTTCAGGGTTAACTACATGGGTGAAGGTGGGTTTGGTTTCTGCACAAGAATTTTGGGCTGAGTAGGCACTGTAACCCCAGAAGTTCTTGGCCATGGCTGACTGCAAAAGGAAGCAGTGCACCACCTCTGCGGCTCAGATGTGAAGCCTTTGAGTTCCTGTCTCTGGAGGCCCTTGCTAACATCACGGGCAATATTTTGTTTCCAAGCCCATATGGATGAGATTTGTGCAAGGAACTGATAATTTGCTCTGCTTTGAGTACGCAAGCCAAAGTCCCTGCAAGCAGAGAGACCTCAATATCAGTGTCAAGATGTGAGGGTAAAAGTAGCTTTTTCTTAATGTTTCATTACCATATGGGACTTTTTTGAGTAGCAATTAAATGAACCTCTGAGATGAGCTGCATAACAGCTAAACAAAACAAAGTCCACGCTGCATGCTGCCTGCTTCCCTGTTGTCTTAGAGCAACGTTTACTCTAGCTGCTGGGTAGCGTGACAGGGAAATCTTCCCCTCATTTCCATTTCAAACTCTGCCTGCTCAGAGATGAGGATAATCAGGCCCTCCCTGCAGTTGTGCACTGCAGCATCTTCGCTCCTGCTCCCTCTCTCGGGGCTTGCTCCTTTGCTCGCCCAGCTGTTGGTGGCACTCTGCCTCCCAGCCGACGCAGAGGCACCGGAGCTCCGGCAGCTCTGTGCGAGCACTCCAGTGCTCTTATTCCGAGGCACTTGCCCGGCTTTTTGCTCAGACATCTGTGTTTGAGGAATGGAAATTAATCTCACTTGCATATAGCTCTGCCTCAGTCATCTTTTACAAACGTTTCCTGATTCTCTCTCTCTTTGTCTGGATGGCATTGCAGATAGGCACGTGCATATTTGATGCTCTTGGTACAGACACACATCCTTAGGCTCTCAATATGCCAGTCGAGCTTCCCAAAGCTCACGGAGCTGGTGTTGTACCAACAGCCACCTTCATAATGCAGCAGTTTGGCTAAAAGCAGGCAGGCTCTGTACTGGAGTTGGAACCAAACCTCAGCACTCTTACAGCCCACTCCATGCCCGAATCACCCAGCACAGATGTGCCTTAAGGGAATTGTGGTGTGAACCTGATGGATTTCCTGCCAGACTTCCCCCAAAAGGGGCAAGAAGATGCTAAGAAAACTGCTGGGGCCTCAGAGCCAGAGACACTGTAACCCTGGAAGAATGCAGGTCTTGAGATTTGACAAATATATGTATAGATAGATTTTTATTTTTTTTATTTTTCCCAAGAACTGTATTCCTCACAAGGACACGGTGGGACTGGAGCAGGTCAGGCCGATCCACTGCAAGCTCAGCGCTGCTCTGTAGGCACGGCTGCTCCTTCCATTCTCACCCAAACCCCACAGAAGAAATAGAATGGAAGAAACTCAACATGAGAAGGGCAATCAGGGTACATCTCAATCACGTAATCAATAGGATATCTGACAGCTTTATTCATCTTTTATCATCCACCAGCTAAGGATAACAAAATGTCTGAAGCAGGCGGTGTCGGATGGCTCCAGGTTTGCATCAAAGCGGCCTATTAAGCAGGAAGAGCTATTACCGCTGTAATAAAGACGTGACACGGGAGTGCTGGTAAGAGATTGGGGCAAGGAAAAACGGTTTAGTCAAATGTGTGGGGTCACACTGACAGGAGGTTAACGCCTTGCCACGAGGCATGTGTTGGTAGCCACTGGATCTGGTGACTGGAGCAGGGCTTGCTCCTGCTCCTCTGTGGGGCACAGGAACCCCAAGGTGCTGTAAGGGTCTTGCTAGGAAGGGGTATGAACTGGAGTCTTGTTCTGTCGCTGCTATGAGCTCAGTCTGCCAGAATTAGACAAAAACTTCAATCACTGCCTGGCTGCTGTGGGTTGTGAGCCGAGCAGCTCGCGTCTCTCAGGGGGAATCGCTCCTTCCCGGGAAGCTGCCATTCCTTTGCCAGGAGGGTTTCGTGCACAATAATTTTTGCAGTCACCTGAAGGCCTGAGCGGCTCGGGGCACAGCCCTACAACAAGGCAGCGACCAGGGAGGAAAGTTGGAGCCAGCAGGGCTGGCAGCCGCCTTCCCCAGCCCGACCCTAGCGCCTCAGGAGCATCCCCCCAAACTCCACGGGGCCTTCATGAGGCAACCCCAGCTCCTCCGCGGGACCCCCAGGGTTTGGGGCCGTGACAGGACGGAGGGGAGGAGCGGGGCGGGCTGGGGAGGGGGCTGCAGGCTGCTTTTTTTTTGCTTTTTTCCCTCGCTATTGGCAGCAATGCGGTAACGGAGGGGGGGGGAGGCTGTGAGGGGCCGGGCCCGCTCCGCGCCCACAGCGGCAGCGCCGGGGGGGCCGCGCAGCCCCCGCCGCCAGCCCGGGCTGAGCGGGGCCATGCGGGCAGCGGAGCCGGCTGCAGGTAGGAGCTGGGGGGGGACGAGGATGAGGAGGAGGAGGAGAAAGAGGAGGAGAAGAAGAAGGAGAGGGGGAGACTCCGGGGAGGGAGTCCTGAGAGGGGGGAGTCCTGAGGTGGGGGGGGGGAGCCACCCCGCACGTCCCCGTTGGGCTCAGCTCCGCAACGCCCCAACGTGTTTCGCTGCCCTTCTCTCTCTCTCTTTTTTTAAAAAAATTATTTATTTATTTTTTATTTTCTCCGCGCCTCCTCAGCAGGCAGGTGCCCAGCCCGCGCCGATCGGGCAGCAGCAGCCGAGGGGCGGTGCGGGACGTGCCCAGCCCGCCTTGGGCGTGAGGTGTTTGTGTGTGTGTGAGGGGGGAACCGTGAGGGACACCCGGCGTGAGGGCAGCGGGGCTCCTGCCGCTCCCCGGGGGGCGATGGTGGCCTTCGGAGCCTTCGGAGGCGACCAAGTGAAGCTGACGGCTCGGGAATAAGGCGGGGGAGGGCCGGAGAGGGGCTGCGAGGCTCAGCGCCGGGCTCCCACAGCGGCCGCCTCAGAGGAGGGCATGGTGCTGCCCTGCCCCGGCACCCTGACCAGGTAGGTCTCCGGGGGGGGGGGGGGAGGCGGTAAATGAGCTCAAATTGAAGAAAAAGGGCTTTTTTTTTTTTCTTTCCAGCGGCCACAAGTTGTTTCCGAGCTACATTTTTATGACTGGAGAGGGTTTTGCACTGCGGTATTACAATACAGCCATATTAAAGAAGTCCTCGGAGCAGGGAGCCCTGCGGCTCCACAGTCGGGGACTCGGTAGTTCTGGGGGAAGTCATTTGGGTGGATTTTGGCAGATCTGAGCTGGCCGTGTCCTCTTAATTGTGGCATTAAACTGCTTGCAGATATTCACGTGAGCAGTAAGTCTCAACCAAAAAAATCTAAAAAACCTGTGACAGCAAAAAAAAAACACCACAAACACCTGAAGCTTTGATCTGAATTAAGTCATTATTATTATTTTTTTTTTCAACAGGTTATTCAGGGGTTTTCTTTATTTTTAATTGGTAGTGAGTGTATTTATTTATTTATTTTACTTAGTTAAGGAAATGCATTCAGGCAGAGCGTGGTTTCTGCGGTGGTGCTGAGCAGCGCTACACGGTACGTGTGCTGTGCGTGGCTTGCTGCCTGCGATGCTACCAGGGATGAAGGCAAGGAAAACTGGAGAGGAAAGAGAAATACCCTCTGAGGCTGCTGGTACTAGTATATCGGACAATTATATGTTTTTTTTTTTTTCCATGAACCCCAGCAAATGTAGGTGGTTTCTGTGGGATGGAGTGCTGAGAGCTCAGACCAGGTCGCTGCGTATCCTTCAGCGATCTCGCACCAAATTCTGGGGTGTACTTGGAAGGAGTGAAGAGCAGACACGCAGCTAAGCTGCTTACCTTCTAGTGTCAATATTTGGCACTAAAAAATTAATTTGGAGTGGAAGACAAGCAGGTTGCTTACTTCACTCTAGCTGCAGCTCTTACTTCATTACTGCTTTTTGTTTGCTTTAGTAAACAAACGTGTATCTCTTAAAATTGAATTAAATGTATAAACTGCCTGAAGCAGAGAAGAGAGAGAGGACTATTTGCTCTAAGGAAGTATAACCCCCTGAAACACCATACCACTTAGTGGCTGACGTGCAGCATCGGTCTGACGGCTCCGGCAGTGCTCCAAGCACCCTTGTCACGGGTGGGAGCGTGGGGGTGCTTGGGGTGACTTGCAGGGTGATGCTTGCTTGACTGGCAGATGCTTATTGCAGTGGCACACAGTGCTGTCTAATTTTGCCTCTGTAATGATTTCCTCCAGCGAGCTGACAGAGAATTAAAATGTTTACAGTCAGGTTTTGGAAGGGTTCATCAGGCTGCAGAGGGGAGGGGAGGGAAATCCTCCTATTCTTAGATTGCTCTAATCCAAAGCTTCTGTTCCTGTAGTCTTGCTAGTTTTTTATTGATTGTTGTGGTACTGACTGTGGTGTTTCAGAGCACGGTAATTCTAACATTTCCACTTCAGGTAGAACAATCCTGGGGGTGGGCTGGGAAGGAAGGAGGCGCTGGAAGAGTCATCCTTCTTTAGTCCTCTTTTAAGACGCTCGTGAAGCTGAGGCTGTTGATGATCAGCTGTACACTTTTGCAATTAAATTGTGATGAATGGAGTTAAGCCTTCAATCCTGCGTTTACTGTAGAGATGCCAGGTAATCTTCAGCACTACTTATTGTAAGGATACACGCTTCGGTGTCCTCCAGCTCAACCCATTTCTCCAGTGGGAGAAGCTGTGGGAGGAGATGAGAGAAGGTTTATGATGGGTGTCATTTCCCATGTTGATACCAGCAAAAGGAGATGAGCTGGATTCAAGACTGGTACTCAGAATGACAGAACGTGAGCTGCAGGAAAATGAGTCAGTTGCTTTTGATGACCAGCTTTCACCTTACCAGCCTCTTATGTGTGCTGTAGATCTGGAATATAGTCTGTGTGTCTTTAACCATCTGATTCTGACATAAAATTCCTTTGCAGATCAAACTGTACTCATCAGATGAACATAAGTCATGCTTGCTACTGATACCCATGCTGTTACCAACATTTAATTTCACTGCTAGGTTCCATACGTTAGTAATGTGTTTGCACTGAAGTCGGATGCCTTGGAGGTCCCTCATTGCCCCCTTCCACACCTCCTGTAGGGGTGTAAGCATGATGCTGCAGCCACCCCAACGTGAAGCTGGCAGATGTGGATGCTTTCACAGTGACCCCTATTAACTGAGTTCACTGTTTACAGGGGAGAATGGAGGAGGGTTACAATGCTCGTGAGAAAATAGCAAAATAATTATATTTTCTGTGTTTTTTCTTCCCCTGATCGCAGTCCTCCTTCAGTTGATCTCTCAGACTTTTAATGATGTCCTTGTACTATCGGAGCGTTAAAGTATGAAGTAGGTGGCATGTTTGTGGTTTTATGCTTTACCAGGCATGCAGAAGCAGGCTGGAAATGAAAACAAGCTATTTTCAACTGTTGATTACAGTTCTTGGAAGAGGGAATGAAAGGTATTCTTCTGAGTAACCTGGAAGGCAGATGGAAATGACCTCTTAAACAGTGTCTATAAAACAACATTTTGGTTGAAATGGTTCTATTACAAGAAATGCAGAGGGCGAAAAACCTAAGCAATCTTGACAATCATTTTGGGATTGTTCTACAAGAAGATCAAAGCCTTGCCAGATTTTGCTTTTATGCACATAAATCACCTTTGTTCCTTCTGTTCCATAAAACGCATGGGGTCAGGACGTCTCAGTTTGCCTCCACGGTATCACAGGTACTCACAGCAGAGCACACATGACGAATACCAGGAGATTGGTGTTACACAGCACTTTAATTTTTCATTGGTATGCCAAATTAGAGACCTCCAAAATTCTCTCAAAATAGCATGAAGATTGTGCGAGCCAGTTAAAAGCACGAGCCTGTGTTGATATTCCTCTCGTTTATCTGCAGATTGATGCATTCAGCAGCAACTTCTTTGATTCTTGCAGCACTTAAACGTGACTGACTCAGTGGAAAAACACTGTATGGATATTTACTCTTGTTTTAACGTGGCAGAGTTCTGTTGAAGTCAGAGCAACTGCTTCTACTTAAGCTGCAGATATGGCCCAGCAAAGACTGTGCTCATTTGCAGGAGGCTGGCTCTGGTACCATTACGTTTGCAGGGCAGTATTTTAGAAAAAAACCCTACTGACATCAGTGGGATTTCTCATTTGGAAAGTTAAATACTCCTCAGCGAGAGGTAAGGGTATTACTCTGCCTCACAGAGCGTTTTCTCTGAGTAATGTACACAAAATGTATGTAGGGATTGCCCAGCACTGATAATTCACACACCTCTGGAGTGGGATCCAGCAGCCATTCTGGGCTAGAAACATTATGCAGGAGGGGCTTAGGGAAGAGAAATGAAGAAAAACTAATCCAATTGAAACTGCAAGGGGAATTTAGGAAGCAGAATGCAATTATCCAAGTTGGATATTGGCCAGGACATGTTAGTTAACATTTTTACTCTTGCAGGAATTGTCATGGGATCTTTAATGACGATGAATGGTCAGGGCTCTGTTTTACATCTCATTTGAAAGCCGCAGCTGAGGATGGAGTGAGTGTTCTGCCTTCCTGCAGGGTGTTTTGCTGTGGTCAATGCGCCCAAGGCTCTCAGGACACAGCAGCCTTGCAACTCCACGTGTCCAGGGGTTGCCTTCATCTTGCCGAGCTGCAAGGAAATGCAGACACTCAGCATTATTTGCCATTTCCTTTCTGCTTTTCTGTCCTTCCACAAGAAGGGAGGTTAAGGTGCTCTTTTGCTGTCACTCCTCCCTTCCCTGGAATTCTGTCACGTCAGCAGTAATCCCTTTGCATGAATATTGTTAATTGTAGGCGCTTCTGAATGGAATCAGCCCCAGTTGTGGCGAGTACTGTGCGGCACTGTGTGCCTTTGTAACTCCCAGGTGGTCTCTGCAGTGGTGTCAACACATGGTGGTCACTGCAGTTGCTTGTTTTGGGATTAATACAGCATTGAATGAGCCCAGTTATGATTTTGGTTACTCCAGTCTTCCTTCTGAGAAGTTCCCCTTCATCTCGAGTTGGATGTGGCACATTTCCCTCTCCTTCCCCGAGCTCTGGTGTGCTTGCCCTCTGCCCTGTTTTCTGTCCTTAGGAAGCTGGGGAGATGAATCTTACTGAAAAGGGACTGGTGGGTGTGCTGTGCTGGTTTGATGCTGCTGAGCTCCACCACAGCCGCTCTCTCACTCCCCCTCCTCAAAGAAAAAGGGGAGAAAATACGATGGGAAGGGCTCAGGGGTTGAGATAAGGACGGCGAGATCACTCACCAATTATTGTCACTGGCAAAACAGCCTCAGCGTGGGGAGATTAATGTTATTTATTGCCCATTACTAACAGGCTGGAGCAATTGGAATTAAAAACAAACTAAAACCACCGCCCCACGGGGTCCATCCATCCCCCAGGAGCAAACTGCTCCAGCACGGGTCCCCCACAGGTGGCAGCTCCTCCGAGACCCCTGCTCCTGCGTGGGCTCCTCTCCACGGGCTGCAGCATGGAGATCTGCTCCGTGTGGGACCCATGGGTGCAGGGGGACAGCCTGCTCCACCAGGGGCCTCTCCACAGCCCGCAGGGGAACTTGTGGTGTCTGGAGCACCTCCTGCCCTCCTTCTGCTCCGACCTTGGGGGCTGCAGGGCTGGATCTCACCCCCCTTCTTCCAGGTGCTGTAGCACAGTAGTTTTTTTTCCCCTTTCTTCAGTCTGCTCTCCCAGAGGCCCAGCCAGCACCATTCATGGCCCAGCTCTGCCTGGGGCAGGTCTCCTGGAGCTGGCTCTGCCCTGCCGTGGGGCAGCCCCTGGGCTCCTCTCCCAGAGGCCACCCCTGCAGCCCCCCCGCTATTGAACCCTTCCCACAGGAACCTAACCTGTGTTTCAGGAGGAAGAGGCTGATGTGTAAAACTATTCTCGTCCCTATAATCACGGCTGTCCATTTAGCTGTCTGAACTTCAATCTTCTCAAATAAAAATAGCAACTCCTTCTGCTGAAAAGTAATCGTCCGGTTATGAATGCGTTTTAATGGCAGTGCCTTTGGATATTCAGGCTAGAAAAGGAGCAGGATGGCCATATGCTTCGGGGCAGAGGATGGTGTCAAGTTAATTTGGAGGTTTAGTGGTGCTGTATGAATTGTGTTTGAGTCAAGATCTGGCTCTGGAAATGTAGAGGATTGCTGTGTATCTGCTGGACTACCCCTGGTCCATTTATCAGTGCTTGCAGCTTATCTCAGAGGTCACGAAGCACTGGCAGATGCTGAGCGATAAAATTAGATATGCATCCAGACTTTAATATCTAATCTTATTTAACACAATGTGAAGAGCAGTGTAATGGTGGATGCTACTTTTTTTTCTTTCCTGTTGGAAGATCTGTCCTGAGATTTTGTGTGTGTGTGTTTCAGCTCCCAGGAAAATAAGGAGGCTTCTAAGTTATCCATCTCACTCGTGTGCAACACAGATAATTAAAAGATAACTCTGAAAGGTTGATACTGTCCTTGTAGCAAAGATTTTCCTGCTTCTGTAGAAGTATCTCCCCCAAAACTGTCATAGCAACATCCATGTCAGTAAGTTGAAAATGCTTTTTCAAGGTCACCGCTCAAAATATCCCTAATGTATAAAGGGTTTTGCATCCAAGGATTTCCTTTCTGTGTTTTTGTACTCGTGGACAGTTCAGTTTGTTGTGTGTTCTGTGGAAGGATGGGTGAAGCCAGTGTCTGGATCCACGTGTCCTGGCCTGGTTAAAGAAAAAAAAAGAATTGACTTCCCCAACCTGCATTATTCAGGCTAACGTTGAGTTTTCTGCAGAGTGTGGGATTTCAGGAGGTAGTTGGGTGTGTGAGAGAGCCCAACCATTCTGCTGCTGTCTCTCAGAGCTGCTTTAGCATACAGGTGGGAATTAATTGTGTTGATCTGCTCTGAGGATGTGAATCAAAGTCCGCACTCCGAGCTTTTATGAGATGTTCGGAGTATGTGGAATATAATATTAAAGAACAAATGAACCTTCTTCATCATCTGGAAGCATGGGAGAAAAACAGTGTTCCTTATCTTTGTAAAATAACAACATCTCTGGTCCAAGGCTGCAGAGATGACTGTGTAAGGCCAGATTTTGTCTGCCATAAATAACGTGAATGGGCTTAGGGACTCCACATGTAAATAAAGTGCCCGTTCCATCTGTCTCTATGCGGCCTGACCCACAAAACAACAACAAATGCTTCTGCTCTAAAGAATTTGATGAATATATTATGTTGGCCAGGTGTAAAGCTGTGATCTGTGACATTTTGTGCCTCGTGTGGGCACTGCTGTCGTGTGGCACAGTGTGGCATTAATAGAGTCTGTGGGGACAAAGAGAGAGAGAGAACATGGACAGAAGCTGTTGTTAAGCAAAATAAATTATAGAGTAGCTCATCCAGTGTGGGCAGGATTGTGAATGATGTAGCTTCAAACATCATTTTTTCAGTAATTGTGCTGTTTGAATTGTGACCTACTTTAATAACATTCCATCGTTTTTAATATTTCTTTATTCATTACATTTTACACACACTCAGGTGGTTTGCTGCAAGCTGTGTGGAAATTACAATGAAGGTCAAGTGCTCTTGGAGAAGGTAACTTATTACTGAAAATATTAACTTGTTGTCATCATTGTTTTCCAACGCGAAATTGTATTTGTCTGGCGGATGAAGAGATGATGTCGGGCTTGTGTGAAAGTGTGTGATTACTGCCAATAGAGCAAAGTCCCCCCAGTCAGAGGTCCGGGGTGTACATGATGAGTGAAGAACTCCCGCTTTAAATTGATTTATTTTTCCCTACACTGGTAAGCTGGTGCAGGCCCTTATTGGAAACATCTTTCAGCCCAGGACTGGCTTATACAGATTTAACATTTAAAAGCCTTCAGTTAGCTGAAGCTAAACTGAAAATTGCAACTTTAATATTGAAATAACCATGCCTACACATGGTTTTGCAGCTTAAATGAGCTTAAATTTGAGCTTAAATTCATGCTTTAAATTATATTAGTTCGATTTTTTTTCATGTGGAACAGGCTTTGTGGCTTGCTCTGTGGCAGGACTGTGCGGAGTTGCAGTCAAGCCTTGGTTGGAGTAGAGAGGATGCTTTTTACTGCTAGTGCTGCTGTCACTTGAGCTAAATCACCAGCTCTCTCTAGCAGTTACCCATACAAATGACCTTCCAGCAGCTGCTCCGTGGGCAGTGGGCGTGTAAATTGCTGGGAGAAGTGTGTCCTGGGATGGAGAAAGCAGGATCACCAGCTTCTCAGATCGTAGTCCCACCTTGGTGCAGTACACGTATTACTTGTCTTAGAGCTATGAAAAGAGATTCCCCTGGAAGAAGGGAGCTTTTCAGCATGCCTGGTATCTTTGCAAAGCGTAAAGACGTGTGTGATACTCAACGCATTGCTTCTTCAACATTACCGAGATAGAATAATTTGATGTAAAGGTCAGCTGTGCTTAGTGTCTGAAATGTTCCTGGTTTTATTATGCATATTTAAGGTTACTCTTAGGACCCAAGTTGTGGAAGCATGGAAAGAAAGCAAGGATTGCAATGAATATTCACAATTTTGGTTGCTGCAGTGAGTCAGGGACTGAAGTCTCATGAGTTTCTCATTGCATGGCCAGAATTCTGTCCTGCTGCCTTGCTGTGGTGGACCTAAAGGTTTCCTTGGTCCAAAGCTGGAGGGATCTCATCTTGGACATCTTTGGAGTCTAACTTTGGCTCTGAGCTGTGTAATCTGCATGCTGAGTAGGTATTAATACAGAAGAAATCTGGAGTGGCTGGGTAAGCTTCCTGCTTCTCAAGGTGGAGGACTGGGGAGGGCAAGTGGGTTCGGGATGTGAGAGGAAATGATTGAGACCTCTTAAAATCAGGAGGAGAGGTGAAGAAGGATTTGCTCCGTTGCATAAAATAGGTGAAGGGCGTCACAGGAGAAGAGCAATCAGCGGATTGAGAAGAAGTGAGCCACTTCACACGATCTGGTGTTAAGCAGGGAAGCTCGCTGCCTTGGGATGCTGTGGGTGCGAAAAGCTTACACAGGCAAAAAAAACTCCTGGAAAAGTGTGGGAGAATTATCCGCTGAGGAGTGTTGTGCGTGGTGACACTGCTTCTGGCGCAGAAACACAGCTTCACGGGTGCCTGGAGGCTGGAACGTGTCCTGCTGAAGTACGGCCTGAGTCCTGCCAGGAGCAGGGGTCCCCGAATGCGGGGCCAGCCGCAGCCATGCAGCTGAACATAAACATATTTAAAAATATCTGTGCTGAGGACTATTTGCTTTTTGAGTTTAGAAACTTCTGTTGCATTTGGGTCATGTTTTAAGCCTCGTTCCACCTTGGTGAGGTGGAAACTCTCATTTTCATTACTGTTGGAAGTGGGATCCCTGGGGTAATTGCTTGGCTTGAGGAGCTAGGGCTTAAGAAAAACATTAAATATCATGAGACTCGTGATAAAATCTTAAGCGTTGGCAACAGTATATAAGCCACTGAAGCTGTCAGGTTGTAATGAGGTTTGATCGTTATCAGCTTGAGCCAGATTTGCACAGGTTACCCAGCCATTAAGCGGCGCGTACCCCGTTAGGTTCCGAGAGCTGCCCCGTCCTCCGGCTGAACACCTCCTCGCTGGTGGTGATTTGGAGTCATCAGGTGGTTTTTTTCCTTCCTTTGCATTTTTTTTTCCTCTTTATGGTTTGCTTTGCTGGTAGGAAGAATCTCACAGTGCAGAGTTCCAGGGTGTGCTGTCATTTGTTAGTGGGAGGGCCTGGACTAGAGTTTAATGATAATTTAGCTTATTACAGGCTATTGCCTTCAGAGTATTACTGCAAGTGCAAATACAGAGTGCAGTTTACACATGGCAACATTTGAAAAGCAGAGTTCAGGTTCTGTAATTGTGTAACTGAGCCGGTTGGAATTATCTAATAAAAGAGCCACACAAAAAGGTTCCTCTTACTCTAATTTCATTAATAATGCATTTCACAATTGGCTGGAGACATTCGGCTGACAACTTTTCTTTCAGTGTGTTGTGGAACAAACCAGTGAGTGAGATTTCAGCATCGTAATTGCGCTGTACATCATGGCTGCTGCGAATTTCGCAGCGACACAGAGGTCATACAGCTCCTGCTTCAGAAGGAGAAATTAGGGAATTGAATGGCCTTCTTGACTTGCCAGCGGATGTCAACAGATAGGAACAGAGCTCAGGCAATTGTACTTTTTGAAGGAGTGGCACGTCCATCAAAGCTAGCCAGCCCGTTCTTCTGATATGTATCCTGACTTATTTTTCCCCTCTTTTTGAAGAAGCAGGGTAAGTGCACGCTCACCAATGTGCGGTTTGGTATTCTGGAGAATTTCAGGAGAGTGATTTATGAAATAATCAGCCTTTGTTGCTGGTGAGCTTTCCCTTCCTGCTGCCTGTTAGTTGCAAATAGCTCATGTTTTACCTTGCAGATGCTGGCTGCTGGCTCTCCACTTCTGCTCACCTCTCCTTCCCCTGCAGCTCCTCCATCCGATTGGGCTCCCAGCTCTGCAGCTGCCTGGCTGACTCGCTTTCTGCCTCATTTACTCCCCAGTGGCTGCTGGACAATGTTTCCCTGAGTTCAGGACCAGCTTAGCCCTGTGACTGCCTGCCCAGGATGCTGCAGAAGCAGCGTGTTTATGGATTTAGGTTTGGAGATGCATAACCATACATCTTCTGAGTTGCAGAGCTGAATTTCCTTAGCTTTGCTGGGGGAAGGAATGGTCACTCAGGCTGTTGTGAGGAAGTCCAGCTGAATGATTCAGCACAGAGGAGCTGGTGCTGAGCACGAGTGGGTGTTGGTACGCTCACTGCGTGCTGTAGGGAAGGAAAACAAGTTCATGGTTACCTGACATGTCCTGAACTTTCGCTGCAAATACCAAACCCAGCCACGTGCTGAGTCATTTCTGCTGCTTGGTGCTTTGCACCCGAAGAGCTGTGTGCTCAGCTTTTGGCTAGGTAATTTTTTTTTTTTTTCTACTCAGCTGAGACCCGCTTTGGAGAGAACTGAAGGTACCTCGAGACCACTGACAGTGTTGTTTCTTTTATTTTAGAGATTTCATTGAGCTGTTTGCAGCCTGATGGTCGCAGTGATGCCGCGATCACAAGTTAGAAGCGTGAGCTGTGAGGGCTGTGCCCCATCGGTTGCTTTTTGCTGTGCTGCGTTGTATATTCAGTCCCTGGTGGCTCAGAAGTGAGTGCCTTGGACTGGTTCCCTTCTCACAGGCACGTCTGCATCTTTGTGGGCCCTCATTAATCTGGTGATTGCTGACTTTAAGCCTATGAAATGATGAACTCTTCATTTATTTATTTATGTTTAATGGTTGGGCTCAATCAGAGCTGTTTCAGTGGAGTCTTGCATAGGCAGACGGTGTTTTTTTTTCCTTTCTTTTATTCCCCCCTGTGCTTATTTATAATGTCCTTCCTCCATCATATTTAAGGCCCTTTTAAAATCCGTGGGTGGGTGTACCATGACACTATCATGGGACTGCTGAATTTTTGTACCATTTCAAAAAAAAATCCCACCAAACCACAGCCTGACCCTTTCATATGGAAGTCTTGTCTGTTGTTTTTATCAATTTTCCCACCTAACTAGCAGTTCTGTTTCCATCTCTGAATCCGTGATTCTTAAATGTTTGGAAGTTGCTGGTATTTTTGCCTTAAAGGTCCTATAAACACCATCCTAACAGCAAAGAAACAAAATGCTACATAAACTCCAGTAATTTTGACTTAATTCCTTAGCTAATTGGGCCAACTCATAAAGTAAGATGGGCTGAGATGTGGCACTCATGTGCTTGGCTGTGTTCTGCAGACATCTGACTCAGGGATTTAATGTTGGTTGTCTGACAGGTGGGATTATTTTATTATTTCAGAGCTCCACGTAGAGGCTGGGCGTATTTCCAGAGGAAGGGAGGGACGGCAGAACTGGACAGGGCTCTTGCTCTTCTTTTTCTGGAGGAGGCTGAATTGGAGACAGAGCTGGCACTGCTCCATCACAGGGAACTCACAGTGATGCTGCAGTTTTGGTGGTGCCCCTGCAGGCACAAAGGCTGAAACAAATCAAAATGAGCTGAGAGGAGCAGATGGGGCAAGCGTGAAGCTGGGAAACCATTCAAGGTGTTCGACACCGAACTGTTGCAATTTTCCCGAGACAAGCGGGTGCCGTGGCACAACACGGCTCTCGTTGACACTCAGCACACGTGAGACTGTTTTGGAATAAAAGCTGCATCAGGTGGTCTCTTTCCAAATTTTCCTGCCTGAGGGAGAGTGCCTGCCTTTGGCAGGGCTGGCTGTAGGAGGGGAGGGGGAGTGAAAGCAAGCTTACGGAAAAGCAATCACTCCTTGCAGGTGCTTTGCTGACCCCTGGAGCACAATGTGACTGCACAAGACACCAGTGTAGTTCCCCTCTGCAGATTTTGAGGCAAAAATGGAATTTTTAGGGATATCACAAGGCAGTGGAGTGAAGAAGCCAAACAAACACACCTCATTTCTTCTGAAAACATTGCCTTGATTTTCAGGTCCTCTCTTTAAGGATTTATTTTTCAAGTAGGATTGGAGTGCTCAACAGAGTTAAGTGCCTCACTGTGATAAAAATGAATGGTGGAAGTTCAGAATAGCTCTGTCTCCAAGCCCTCTCAGCCCTTCCTGGTGCTTTGCCTTACGCTAGCAGTGATTTTTGGGTGCTGCCTCACCTGAGGCTCAGGTATGACCGTCAGGGAAAACAGGTTCCAATGCCACCCTCCTCTGCCACCGAGGAGACTTGATAATGCTGCTGCCCTGGTGCAGGAGTACTTACGGGTACTTGCGAGGTGGAAGAAGAACAGAAGACGAAATGAAATGGCCAAAGCTTTGTGTTTCCCCTGCTTACAGGGTCTAAAAAAGCTGCAGCACTAAAGGGTGTGGAGGGTGGGAAGTTCTGCAGATTCAGAGTGGAAATGGGAAAGTCCAAACCTGCATGCTCTGACAGCACCAGCTCTGGTGTTCTCCAGCAATAAGGGATCCGTGCCAGTTCCTCAGAACGTGGTCGTCATTCCCCTGGGATATTCCCCTGGGATATTGCTCTTCTCCTTCAGATTCCTCTTTAAGGGAATCTTGGCTTCTTCTAGAAGCAGGGAACTGAGATATAAGGAATTCAGTTCCCATCTGGTAATTGCAGCCTTAACAGGATTTTGCAGTATTTATTGTTTATAACTGCATAAATAGGCTGTAGATAATTCATGCTTTAAATGCTGCAGGGCACAGGGAAGTTGGGTGTAGGAGCAATGCGTATGGGGAGGCATCGCTCCAACAGAAGGAAAAGGAGCTCGAGCAGTTGGATACTTTCCATCCACCTTACAAAGAAGAAAATTGGTTTGCAGGAAATATAGGTCACGGCACTGTTCTGGCATCTTGATGTTGCTGTTTTGTAAGTACAGTATATTGCTGGCAGCACAGTTTGGGACTCCCATTAGAGCTGTTCTTTGCTGTCAGGCTTAAAGGCCATTTAATATCCCTTATCTGATCTAATGCACTCCTCACATAGACAAAGGAAATTTAGAAGGTGGCTTCTTTCTCTCTTTCTCTCTCTCTTTTTTTTTTTTTTGAATTAAGTTATTGAAAGCCACTTTGGACTCGATTCCTGGTGTTGCACTCAGAAGTCAGCCGCTTCCTTATGGACCTGAGGATCAGGGATGTAGCACGAATGGGGCATTGAAGCTGAGTCCTTCTCTCCGTGGCAAAATACAGAAGAAAATGAAATCTTGTGTTGCTGTGCCACAGGGTTTTACAGATATAAGCTTATTACTGGAGAAGAGCTTTGACTTTTTGAACATGACACTCACCTTTGATTATGAGATTAAGCTAATTTCTTTGTGTTAGGAAAGATATTAAAGGCAGCTGTACTGTGACAGGTCGTCTGTGCTTTCCTCTGTTTGTGTCCAGCACCAGGGTGGTGTCTGCTGTCTGCAGGAACAGGAGAAAAAGGGTGGCAAATCCACGGGGAAGGGAGGCAGAGCTGCTCCCGTTTTACAGATTGGGGAATGGAGAGGTGGAGAACGTAAATGATTCCTCTGCATAGCTTTGTTTGGCTGATGTGAGCGATATAAAGAGCAAGATGAGAACAGACATGCACCTACACTGGGGTTTTTGCTTGTTGCTGTAGGGGCAGGAACCCAGGGCATCAGCACAGGGGTGCGATTAGCCCCTTGGGACAGGCAGTCAGGGAAATTTCCTGTGGTGATGAGTAGGTTTTGCTTTTGGGTTGATCTAAACGCTAAACCAGTCTTATTGCATCTTAGCTGCTTGGTTTCTTGTCATTTAAGGCAGGATTTGGAGGACTGATCCTTTGCATCCTCAACAAGATGGGTTTTGTTTTATTTTTTATTTCTTTCTTTGATCAAAAAAAGCCATGTTTTAGTCTAGCATGGCTATTTCCTGCCTCAGTGGGAATGTGGGATAACCCAAGTGCTGGAGCTCACTGGAACGTGCCCACTGTTGCTATTTGAGTCATCTGATTTGGATGGCATCTAGAAAACAGAGGTTAGAAGCCTAAATTTCTGAGAGCCATAGGTGGGGAATAAAGAAAATAGAGTTTTGTGGGAAAAGGACGGCAAAGGATGAATGAGGACGATGGCTGAAGACATCTCTTAGTGATCGCTGTTAAGTACCTGCCGTTAAAATTGCGTGTTCTGGTACGTAGCCCTTTGAAGCTGTTGCAGCATGATGAAGAATGTAAATAATTTTTTTCCAGATTTTTAAAAAACAAGCATATCTTTAAAGACGCATTTGTTTTTAATGTAATTTTTACATAAACATGCAACAATAAGCAAACAACTCCAGCGGTTGTGTGAATGTGGTTGAAATGCAGTTTCTTACATGTGTGCTATTATTACATGCGGCTGTATGAGCAGATAGAAAAGCTGAGCTTAGGACCCCTCGAAAATAACCCATTCCTGTTAGACATGCATATCATTTAGATACATGCTTGTCTGCACAATGTATAATTTTTTCAGTGGCTCTTCCAGAGGTAATTTTGGGAGGTGAAATGTGCCGTGTGAATGTGGCGCATTCACGGTGCGGAATGTCTCCATGACAAAAGGCAGGATCCGTCTGCAAATAATCTCCTCAAAGGCCCTATTGCCATTCTGAACTCTCAGACGGCTTGACTAGTCTCTGCTATTGCTTTAGAGCGACAGATAACGTTAAAATCATTTACACGTATCGTCACAAAGTAGTTTTATGGGGTTGATGCTGCCTGACAGGATGCTTCACAACATGATGGAAAACTCATAAATGTTTTCTTCAATTTGATGCTCAAGGAGCACTTAAAAATGCTCATTTCTTTAAGAACTGCATTCTCCCTTTATGTCCGATTCATAGATTATGGTCAAGTGCTCGTTTTTATGGTATTTACAAGAAATCAGTTGAGCCAGCATGCTCATAACAGCCCTCCCTCTCCCTCCGCCCTGCCCAGACGCCTCCTCGCAGCGCCGGGAACAAAGAGGCTTGAGATTCTGAGCCAGCTGGGGTTTGATTGAATAACCCATTTTGCTGTAGTAAATTTTAAGAGGCTGGATTGTTCATGGTCAGAGATTCTAAGGTTACGTCCATTATCTTAAAGACAAGATTGATGGTTAATAAGTTTTTAAAGCGGTTTGATATTTTAATTGGGGCTGAGATTCCTGGTCGTGTAGTTGCAAGTTGTTTGTCTACAGGTGTGCATTAGTGTTTGTCCCTCTTTGTTCAAGCCACAGATGCCTGCCAGTAGTCTGCTCTTCAACTTCTTGCTTGTTAAGGGGTGGGCATCCCAATTTCCTCTTTCAGGGACTGGGATCTTGTCCGAGATAGTCTGCTCCAGTCATTGAACTCTCGGAGGAAACTTGGGTTAACGGGGAAATCTCTCTAACCTATTCTAACAGCATTGTCTTTTTGGGCTGAATCTCAAAAGGTTGAGTTGTGCCTTGACATCCTGGCTAAAGAGTCTTCAGTCTGGTTGCAGAAAAGGAGCCGTTGTGTGTTGAGGCTTTCCCCGTCACTGCAGGTGCAAGGTGGAGTGAAGGCTGGTGGCGTGTTGGCCCGAGCCCTGACGTGGAGCAGTCGCGATGCTGTGCCTTCAGGCTCCATCTGTTCACCCCATCCCAAACTGAGCGTGGAGCAACGATGTGACAGTGAGTGTGTCGGGTGTCAGAGCTGCACAGGGATCTCTCCAAAGTGGGGTCAGGGACTTCTCTGTTCGGCTATCCTATGCTTTAGTTGGCTGTCTGGATCTACTCTTTAAAGTCTCCTTTTCAGGCAGCCCTGCTCTGCCCAAAATATTCCTCCCTGTGACCACCGAGCAGTTGCATGTACTGTCCATTGCTCTCTGGAGGTGGTTCATGGCTGGTATATTTGGCAAGATTTTGCTTTATTACTTTTTAATGTTTCCCTTGGTCAGAAGCTCATTTCACAGAGGAGGAAGATCTGCTGTGGCTGTTCCTCAGTTTTGGTGTATTTTGATATTTCAAACTTGCACGAAGATGCCTGCAGCTCAGGGTAGGCACGCTTTAAAATGTGTGTTTATGAATTTAAAATTGCAAACACTTCCTTTTTTTTTTTGGTTTTGTTTTTCAAATAAGCCCTGTAACGAGTTGATCCTTCAAGTCACCCGCAAATAAGACAGTTCCAGTGAGGGAGGCTGTTTTACGGGATTCATTTTGGAAGCTGTTCAGGGAAATTACTGTAGGCTTTTCGAGCAAATTAGTGAGAGCGTGGAAGGACCACAAAAAGGCTTTTTCCCCTAAGATTTGTAGGATCTTATGAAGGGGAAAAAAAAAAAAAAGAAAGAAACATGGTAATTAAAGAATTTTTTATAATGAAATAAAATTATGCAAGCTCTGGTTTTGAACTTGGACAAATTCTTTGCTGTTTTTGCTAATGGAAATTTTATTTTAAATTGGGGCTTTTAGAAGGGAAAGGAAATTACTTAATCCTTGCTTCAAAAGTGTGTGTGTATTATACAGGGGCGTGTGTGTATCCCCTCTGCAGGATGTGTAAATTCGGATTTAGGATTGTGGAACAAAATGCAAGCTCCTGGGTGAGAAGCGAGCGAGGCTGTTGGGTTGTGGGGACCTCAGGAGCTCAGCTCGTGATGAATGTAATTAGCTGAGTTCACCTGAAGTGTTCACCCGGGGAAAAAACAGTGAATCAAATCCCTGGGTCTCTTACAGGGACTTCGCAATTATTTGAGCTGAAGAGGGGCATTTCTTGGTGCTTGAAGTAGATTAATGTTTTGTGGGTGTGCTGCTGAGACAGCGACAACTCAGGGCACGGGGAACTGTTTGTGGACCTGTCTTGTTGAATACAATTCTTGGCTCAATTCTTGAGTACAATTCTTGGCTGTGTACGAAGGGAAAAAGGTTCTGGGAATAACTTAACCTGGTTCTTGTAAATCCCTGGCACACGTGGGCAGCGTGATGGGGAAATGCAGCAAGGAGAAGAGGCAGTGTGGCTGGGGGGGATCCCAGCAGTATCCCAGGAAGCTTCACACCAAATGGCAAAGAACTTGGAAGCTGCCTCATCTGCAGGTGGGGCTGACTAACGTATACGCTGCTCGGTCTGTGTGTGTGGTCGTATTTCAGGTGCTCTTTGGTGTCCATCTGCGTCTGCAGTAATTCAGAACCGAGTCCAGAGGAGGTGGCTCTTCGGAAGGGACGAGGCCGTGGCAGTTTGCGGGCGATGGGCACCGCGTGCCCCTGGCAGCAGTACCACGACGGAAAAGCCTTGCCCCTCAGTCCTGTGCTTTGAGATCACAAGGTCTCGGGTCTGGCCGTGCTGTCTGTCTGCTCCGGTGAGATGCTGAAATACGAAAGCAGCAATTCCATTTCCACCTGGTTGAATCACATCTGGCCAATGCGGCTGCCCAGGGACTCCTCGGAGCACACCAGGCTGAAGCTGTGCCAGTCACTTTTTGAGGCTTTGTTGTGCTTTTGCATCAAAAGGCAGCTGCACGCTGTGTGTGTGGGTACCTTGCGTAACTGTGGATGTAAACCCGAGACCACTGTTACCATTTTATTGTAAATGCTTTTAAATGCCTAATTGCTGATTAGCTTCAAGCTGCAGTGACAGCTCACCTGAGATAACGCGGGGATGAAAAAACTGTGTGTGAGTGCTGGGAGCTGCTGGGGCCAGGAAGGCTTTTTCTGTTTCCAGTGACATTTTCAAAGCTGTGCTTGCAGCTGCTGGCCTGGCAGCACTCCGTAAATCCCACGCAGCCTGCTGTGCTGGGAGCAAAACCCTGGTGCAGGGAGGGCAGCAGCCCCGCTGTGGCTTTCATCCGGACATCTCGGGCCTCTTCAGCCTTGCCAGCGTGTTGGGGTGTGGATCAGGAGGAAGGGAGGCTGAACAAAGCGTTTTTTTGGTCTTTTTTCTTTCCAGTAATGTCCACAGTAAGTGTCAGCAGGTTCTCAGGTGCCCTGGCTGGACAGGAGCTGCCCGGCTTCATCGTCTTCCTCAGTGTAAATCTGCTGCCTGTGTTTCCAGTGCTGGTGTGACTTCGTGGCAGCTCAGTTAGGCAAACTCCCGTGGCCAGGGGATTGTGGAAGGAACCCCGTGCTGTGCAGTGCATCCTTCTCCTTTGGTGTACCAACATCTGAGCTAGTTGGGTCACGTTTCTCAGATTCAGTACTTGAACTCCTTCCTGTTTCTGCATGACATAAGTATCTGCACTCAAGTGTGTTGTTTCTCTACTTAAAAAAAATTCCCACCACTCTGAACCACTGAGTTTGTCACAACAATTAGGGATGGTACCCACTGTTTTGGATGCATTTCACCTGCTCAGGGATACTCCAGTCAGCACCATATGGTAGCCTTGTGTTTTTTTCCTTTTCAACAGACTTAGAGCAGCAATTTGTTTCACCCGTGAGCCAGCACCACAGCATGCATTGCTTAAGAGAAACAAAGTAAGACTGGTGAGCTTTTCAATTTAAGTTTTCAAGGAGCATTTAGCTTCTTCAGAGCCTGGTGTCTGCACTGCCCTGTTTGCCCTGTAACTCTTCTGATGTACAGAAGTGAGCTGCTGAAGGACAGAAGGGCTTCGTTCTTTTTCTGACCAGAGACTTCTCAGTCCTTCAGACTTAACCTTTGTGAACAGTGTGCTGATATTTACCTGCCTCCCAGATATATCACCAAGCTGTGTTCAGTGTCTGTGTCACCCTGAGCTTTTGAAAAGAAAATGGCTGTGGATATGGAAGATGCTATTTTATTTGAGAGGCAGACTGACGCTGCAGGTTAAGTTACGGTACGTCGGGGTGGGAGACACTAGTTAGTGCAGGATCCCAGATCTACTTCTGAGACACAGCACAGCGTTACAGCACCGTGGTGCTGTCCCCGAGGGCCTTATCCTGAACGGTGCCGCAATAATGTGTCGGTGCTACTCCGAACTACATCTCTGTGGCCTTGAATAGCGTGAGGCACCACCCCAGTGAGATCCCAGAGGCTGTGTGCAGAGCAAACAGCCCATTGCAGACCCTGTCACCTCCTGAGGCACAAGTCGATGCGGGTTGTGCTGAGGCCTCGTTCAGATGCAGGCTGTGGTTGTGGAGCTGTGCATCCCTCTCCCTGCCTCTTAATTGGGCCTGGGCTCAATGGCCAGCTAATTCGGGATCGATAGCTGGGCTTTCTGTGGCTATAGCAGATCGTGGTGATAACCCCGCCCTGCAAGTCTCTCACTCGGTGATAACCACTTCCTCTGCTTAATTAGCAGTAGCTGCTTATAAATAAGATATGCATCTGGGTGAGATGCAGCTTACAAATGGTTGCAATTAAACCTTGTGTAGCAGCTTTCCACATCTCACCCCACTCTGTTTCTTTCTTTAAAGGGTAAGAGATGCAGCATTTCTAGAGGGTGCAGGTGCTCAGAGCTCGAGGTGGTCTGAAGTTAGAGCTTGAACTGTCACGCATCCAGCCCTGCTCCTGCCCCACACGCTTGTGTTCCTTGGCTGGAATATAATGTACTTTTAATTTCACAGCGCCCGGGGAACAATGGGGAGCTCAGTGTGGTTTTTCGTTTTAAATTAACCAGCTTATTTGGAAGTGTGATGTGGCTTTTTGTGGGGGAGATTAAAAAGTTATTAAAGCAGCACCCAGTGGTGCTGCAGCCACCGCTGAATCTCTGCCAGTGTTTCCCTTGGACTTGCTTTAGACAATGCCGGACTCGAGAGCGGAATACAAATTGTCAGCTTTGCAGCTAATCAGATCGTCCTGGTTAAAATATGGACTGTTTCACTGGGACAAGGGACCTGACTTGTCAGCAGTGCTATGATTTTTCTCAACTTGGGAAGCCAAGCGATGCTCCCCGTGTCCCCGTGGCCAGGGCAGGCGGCAGCAGGAGGGAGCTCGGCACTTCCCAGTCCCAAATGCAAACGTCTCTTCCATCGCGTACCCAGAGTTGCTCTGCACAAGGGAGATTTTCAATTTATTTAAATAGGAGTGGGATGGAAAGAAACACCTGGCAAGGGGGTTGGCTAATGTGAGGTGGGAGGGTGCCCAGGAGCTTTTTGTCCTTCTCACCCGCCAGCTCCATGCATCCTTGCTGCTCGCTGGTGCTCACATAAGGTTCAAACTGGTTTCCTTTGCATATGTAAATGTTCTCATTTTAGCAATGCCATACCAAAATAGTGATTAAAAATGTCACCTAGTGGTTTTAATCTGTGGGGAATGAGCAGTTCTAGAAACAGTGGATATGCTTCCTTCCCAGTACACCTCCGTCACAGCAGAACTTCAAGCTGGAAGATGAAGCTACTGTTCTTGGGGAAGTCTGGAGAGACTCACCTACTGGGAATAACGCAAAATGCCAACATTTGCTTTGTAAAATAACAGCTGGGGAGCTCTGTGCTCTTCCCTACCAGAAAACTGGGGCCCTGCATTTGGGGCTGTGGGGCAGGGAGCTGGTCCCAGGGGCAGCTCCATCCTGGTCACCTTGCTCCTGGTGGCTGTGGTCCCTGTGAGGGTGGCAGCTCAGCAGCTGCTGCTGGCTGGCCAGAGCGTGGTGTGATCAGAACCCAGAGCTCAGCTCTGCTGTTATTTACAACAGCACGGGTACTGCACGTTTCTTTTGCTTGCAGTTCTCAGAGTCAATATTTGTTTAGCAAATGCTGATATTCTAATTTGTTTCGCAATACCAAAGCCTTCAGTAATCCAAAAATTGTTCCCCAGAGTACAAATAAAGGCAGGATTTTCTCTTGTGGGAGAACAGTGTTGTCAAGTGTCCTGTTTGGTCGTGGCTGGGACGTGTCTCCCGCAGCAGGAGGTGCTTCAGACTTGACACACATGAAGGTACGCGGCTTAGATGAACTTGAACGTGGTCGGGTGCAAAAACCCTGCCTTGCTTTGGTTTCCTTGCACTGCAGCTGTACCTTACACGCAGTGTGTGGTACTTGGGGTTTGTCAGGCACCATCCCCTGTGGCCAGGGACTACCCAACGGGAGTGATTGTTGAGCAGCCGAAGAGAGGTGCCCGTGAGCACACAGAGGAGGGACTGGCAGCTCCAGTGGATGCTCCTCTGCTGCTCCTTGGGGCAAACATTCACAGCATCAATTAGCACACACCTGAGGGCACTTTAAAGGAGAGAGAAGATCAAGACAGCACCTTGTTATTACTGAGCAAAATGAGTTGTATCGTGACCTTACAGCAGAACCCTTAAAAAAAAATCTCATTCTTTTAGTTCTTCAAATCAAAAATAAACCCAGGGATACAAGTGCTCACAGCACTGGGACGTCAAACAAGAAAACAAAACAAAACAAAGCAGAAGGGGGAAAAGGAGTAAGAAATACTTCATTTCTCGCTGAATTTAGTGAGCTTCCTGAAGGTAAAATTTGTCCTGTCGGTATCTTCCATTAAAAAAAAAAAAAGGGAGGGGGGGAGGGAGGAATGAGTCAATGCACGCCAACACTAATATCAGATGTATTGTTTCACATATGGAATTAGCCCATAATTGAGACAGATTACTTGAAGCATTAAGAAAATCCCAGAAATGCTGATGTGGAAAAGACCTTGGGAGGTAACTTAGTGGTTGCCAGCCTCTTAGGCAAGATCAAGTGTAGCTGTCTCACCTCCAGAAGCTGACAGTCTGTCTAACCTCTTTTTAAACCTTCAGTATTGATTTCTCATCTTCCCTAGACAGCCTGTTCTGGGTCTTTACTACTCTTAAAATTAACAAGACTTTCATTTTTCTAATATCTAATTCTTTCTACCGCTTGTCCTCCTGTCAGTTGTGTGGGGAACAGCTGATGGATGTCCCCTGCTGTTGCAGCCTTTTTGGATGATGCCTAGCATCTCCCTAACTTAGTCTCTTTTTTTTTTCCTTCCAAAACACGTGGTTAGAGTGCTGCTCTGCATCAGGCCTCCCCTTTCGGATGTTGTGTCCCGTTTCCTGACGTGTTTGTGATGTGTTCTTCCTGTTCTCATTCTGCTCACCTTGCTTGGCTTGGTGTCACCTACAGTCGGTTGCACAAGTGTTCTTGCCACATCAGTCCTCACATGCTGAAGGTTGGGACCAAGCTGTAGCTTTAGGACTGGTCGTCATTGGTTTTACACGATTTGTACACAGGGCTTGAAGTTGTAGAGTTGTTCAGAGCTGATCTCCTGGATGCTGTTAGGGATTTATACTTTTAGATCCTGCTGAAATGAAAAGGATTTTACAATGCTACTCTTAAAATATTCTATTAGATCTATTTATTTCTGGCTATGTGTTGATACATCAGCTGTATTCTGATGAGGAGGAACAAAACCTATTGCTACAAGACCCATGTTTCACCCTGCCCTGGAAAAATGCTCCCAGTATTGTTGGGTGGCTCAGGCAGCTCTGGGGGAACTTGTTAGTTCGTACCAAGCCAGGTAAATGTAGCTGCAGTGTGGAGTTGTACAGCACTTACAAAGCACCCTGAGGTTCTCAAGGCCAATAATGTTATTGTTACTAAATGCTTTCAAATGCAAAGTGACACTAATGGATTTCATTTAAACTATCATTACTTCGGAGTTAATTCCACGCCCAAACTACGATAAGGAAAGCACTTCAAGAACTGTTTGGGGGTGTTGCTGCGTTATTTGTGATTACTTGGAAAAACAAACAAAAGCCCTCCCACATTCCGAAATCCCGGTATCTAAAAGGCCTTGCTTTGTTTGTGAGGAAATGTTGAGGACAAAAAATAAAAACACTTTTACAGGGAGCTGCATTTATTCCCTTCCACGAGTGCTGAGTGCTCGTGGTGATGTTTACCTCAGTCTTCCCTGCAGGTCAGTCTGCACATCTTCCCTGGCGCTGCTCTGCCTGCTACGTCCCATCAGGTGGCTCGAGGGTGCGACTTAAATGTCAGCCTAACTTTTCCTC
This sequence comes from Aythya marila, assembly GCF_965140915.1. Taxonomy (NCBI): domain Eukaryota; kingdom Metazoa; phylum Chordata; class Aves; order Anseriformes; family Anatidae; genus Aythya; species Aythya marila. The sequence goes on along the minus strand of NC_139049.1, from coordinate 28,618,741 downwards.
TCTCCCAGCCTCACAGAGGTGCCATGAATTGAAATGTGAACACAACAAAATTCACTTTTGCTGGGAGATGAACAACTTGGTGATATGAGGGGTTGAGGACTTTCTTTGCCTTTAGCTGAAAGTGTAGGAGTTAAGAGGTGGAGGCAGTGATGGCCTGGCTGAGCAAGCTGCCTTCTGGCCAGGGCACGTGTCAGGCGGGGAAGCTGGCAGAGCAAGCTGGCATTTGTCACCTCCTGTGCCAAACTGGGCGGTGGGATGTCACAGGTTTGATCCTTGGCTCATGCTTTGGTTTCCCATTGCACATCAAGGCTGTAGACTATGAGTTAATAGCACTCCTGGTGTTTTTGCAGTCAGGGCCAGGCCTGGAGCCTGCCTGAGCTGCCCCACGGGCAGGGTGGGCTTTTCATCCCACCTCGGTTGTGGTGTGCTCTGTATTCAGGGACACAGTGCTCGTACTGCATCACCGAGCCCTCTCTCATAACTCAAAGCTCTTCTGTACTGCTCTCCACTGCTCACAATTGCTGTATATTAAGATAAGGATCACTTTTTTTTCTTAAGAGAGATTTAAAGTAGCCCAAGGGAAGGCAGAGCACTTGACGGGGCAGATCCTTGTACAGTGAAAAAGACATTGCTGCACTAAATACAGCAAACAAACCAAGTTCAGAAGGAAAGAGCTGACATTTGGGAACAAAGTCATGCCTTACTGGGCTGTTGTTCAGGCCAATATTTTATTTCAAGTGATGCCCAAAGGCCCCAGCCTGCCCAGCCCCTTTGCCATGACAGGGGATGCTCTGTCCAAGATGCAAGTGGGGCTTCAGCGACTGCAGGTACCCACCTGTAGGGCTGGTCTTTTTGTGTGTTGGACAGGCAGTACCAGATGAAAGTAGAGCTGGCTGTTGGTAAATGTATCAACGTGTTGATTGCATCTGGTATCGGGCTGTTCGGGGTGTGCTTCCCTGTGGATCCTGCTAACAACATGATGGAGGGAAAGGCAGAGAGTTCCGAGAATTAATCTGTGTTTGATTCCTGAAGATGAAAATGGGGTAAGTTAAGTTTTTTTTAAGAACAAGTGCTTTTGTTTTCTTCATCATTGAAGTGTTTCTCAGAACAGATAATACTTGACAAGTGAAAGGATGAGGGAAAAAAGTGTTTCTAAGAAAGAATGAGAGAATTGATTTTTGCACTGCATGTTTGGCTTGCTTCCTCCTCCATGCTCCTTGGAACATTTTGATGAAAATCTAATAAAAATAAATTAGAAATTTATATAAAAATGAAAATGTTGCTAGTTCTTACTTGAAAAATAAACATGACTTGTAAGCCAAAACTTGCAAGTTAAATTAACATGAAATTGTGTGAAGGGTTTTAGGTACCTTTCTTAATGGCTTTTGTGCACTGGTTCATCTGGTGAAAATTATCAGAAATCTCACCTCTAAACACTTAACTGGGTGCTTCCAATTGTGTTGTCATCGTGGCTGTTTTCAGGACCTGATCACAGCACGCAGAGACTGAGCTGGGATCTTGAGATTTCTTTGCATACAAGACCTTGAGAAAGAGACTCGAAGCATAGATTTTGTGTGTTGACATTTTAATCCTGTCACATCTGAAGCTCCGTGGGGAAATCATTTAAAAAGGTAAATGTGTTTGTATCAGGCCAATTTTCCTTTCCCCCGTTTCCACACAAACTCACCCTCCCGAAGATTTGTGGTTACCCAACGTGTGCTGGCTAATCCGCTCTCCTTCCTTTCTCCCAGACAAAAAGAGAGACCTGAATGGCTGGCAGAAAACAAGCACATTTGCCTCCAGTAAGCAGCTTATGCCTAGCAACAAAGGGAAACTTTTGCTTGTTTTCAAATGTCAGTGGGCAAAAGAAGCGCCCTGGGAGCATGCATGCCTTTTTCGTGCTCTCTTGATCACCTGAACGCCCCCGAGATGAACCGTCTGGTTTTGTGGGGCTCGGTGTCCAACCAGACAGAAGGCAGTGCCAAATGGTGAGGACTGTGAACAACAGCGGTCTGTTAATGGATATCGCCGTGATGAACAGCTTTAAAAAACATAATTCTATTAAGGTTGGCTTTTCCAGAGTCAGGCAGTTGAGCAGTCTGTGGTGGAGAGGAGCAGGTTGGTGCTGGACTCGAAGGACTGTGAAGGTTTGGCAACGCAGGAGTCGAGATGTGCTCCCATTTCTGTTGCTGACGTTGGGTGATAACCTTGCCTTGAGAGTCCTTCCCTCTCCCTTCTCTTCATTAAGCGTTTTATAGCTGGACTGTGCCTCTTGACTTGTGATTTTTTTACGGCTACCGCTTCTGGTCACGACGTGCAGAAAACATGCCTTCATGCTGAGTAGCTCAATTTTGGCATCTTGCCTCTTTAGGCTTTCTGCTAAGCTCCCTGCGTGAGAAAAGTGAGTCATTGTCAAATTGGAATAGTTGTTGGCACACTGCTTTTTGTACACTTAAATCCCATGGCTTATTTATTTGTCTCGCTATCATGCATAGGAACCTCGGTTGTGGAACAGGACTCCGTTGTGCTTGTTAGATATAAATACTGAAAGAAACAAAGTCTCTCCCCACTGAGAGCTTGGGAACACAACGAGGGGCTTCAGATAGGCTTCTATGGACACGTGTAAACAAATGAACAAAATGAATCACTCCGAGAGCTGGTCATCTTAGCATGCCCACTGCTCCTGCAGGCCGCTTGCACAAAGCCTTTTGTGAGGCATTGCAGTGAAAGGCACTTAAAAAAGATAGGGAGGTGATTTTGTAGGGGTCTGTAGAAGTTCCTGCTAAGGGCCCAGGTCAGGCATAGCTGAAATATGTAGGCTGCAGTGTGAAGATGTAACATGTAAGAAATATTTATTGATCTGAGATAGGATCAGTTCTCAGTGTAATGACTGAGAAACAAGAGGTGAGGTGGAAAAAAAGATCTAGTGCAGGGGTTTTGGCTGGAGATAAGCCACACGGACAGGCCTGACGTTGGGAGCTGGTGGGGTTCTGCTGGGGACCCTTTGCTCACCACTTACCAGCGTGCGATGCGGTTTGCAGAACTGACATTTCTTTAATTTGGGCTCCTCGTTTGTCTGATCATTTACCTTGGGCTTTATGGATTAGCATGCAAATCATAGCACACCCTGGTATTTATCTTTCTGCTGTGGATGGGGCTTATCTATGTATTTTCCAGAACACTCGGTTCTTCCTGCACCGGTAAGGTCAGCGCTTCTTAGCTGCATCTATCCATCTCCTCATAACTCCGGGCCGGCCGACGTGAGGCTATTTGTTTAACCATTTCAGTATCTCTGCCACCCTCCTGCTCTTGATTGAGCCTGCCGAGGAGCCATACATCTCCACGGCCACGCTTGATTTGTCGCAGGTGATTTTCCCCCCCCCCCCCCGTTCAATTCTCCCCTGTCATCGCTTCCCGCTTCGTCTTAGCAGCGCTCTGCCTTCAGCTCGTGTGCCGACCTCCGCTGCTGCCAGCCGCTCCAGATGGAAGCAGAGTTGTGTGCCCGTCGTGCCACTGATCGCATCGAGGCCCGGGACAGCGTGCCAGCTGGCTTTGAAGGCAGCATTTCGCGTGTCCTCCAGTTGCCATTGGTTTGGAGGATAATTTGGCGTGTTGATTTTGGTCTGGAGAATTATCCGGGCATCTGTGGTAAGCCATCTGCTTTGTGCACGGTCGGTGGCGTGGGGAGTGGGACGGTTGCACCTGACCCTCTCCCTCCCTGTCCCCACCCCAACTCTGCCTGCTCTGTGCTTACATTCACGTGTCTCTCTGCCTGCCAGTGACAGTAAAACACCAACCAAACAAAACCTGTCCTAGTGCACGTGTCAGGGAGAGCGTCCAGTTGCCTCTTCAATTACATGCGCTCGCCTTTGCTGTTCCAGGATCCATTGAAATAATGGCTCAAAGCTCAGCCTTGCGCTGTCCTGGCGTCCCACCACTCTGCAGGAGTGGCTTGCAATTTAGCATGGGTTTTCTGCTACAGTTTACTATTGCTCCCAGTGACTAGATGCAATTTCCCTAAGATGCCTTGCATAAATGCAGCCTCGGATCCTGCTGTGTGTGTGTTCTTGTCCACCTAGCAAAACGTGCCAGTAGTGAAACACGTTGGTACTGTGTCCGCTGTTACTGGTGGTAGATGAAGACAGACTGACGCCGTGTTTGGAAATACATTCCTACACACCTCGCTGTTGCTTCTTGGCTCAGCCTGTGCATTTCTTTGGGAACAACGCCAGAACGTGGCCCTAATTTTGCAATATGCAACCGTCAGCTTGAAAATCAATTAAATCAATTGCTAAATCAATTAAACGTGGCCACACCCCAAGCGCTTCCCGGGTCTGTGCATGTGGTAGTGGATGCTGGGTGGAGAGCAGTGCCAGAACCTGGGAAGCGTTCGTGCTGGAAGTTACTGCATTTTTTCTCTCAGGAGCAAGGGGGCATCATTATGAGTGACTGGACTGGTGGCTGTGATGTTCACAGCACTCTGTGTTGACACCACGTAAATGCTGATTTAGGTTCCTCCGTACCTCCCTTCACAAAATGTAGCTGGAAATAGCTCGGTACCTGCTGTTTGTGGCTGCACAGAAACGTCCCGGCACTGCCAAGTGGGAGGTTCAGACATTGGACGTCAGGATTTGGTGCCTCCGTCTCAGCAGTTTCATGCTCATCAGTGCTGTGAAGTCACTCTGCATCTGAATGGGCGAAGGAAGGTGTGATTCCTGGTGCTGTCATTTCTCATTGTTGGGAAAAGCAGACTCAGCCAAAATCACCTGACTCTGTTCTCGAACAAGAGGAGTTAGATGAAATCTATTCCTAAACAATCACCCTAAATTACATGTGTACTTTGGCAGACTTCAAATAAGTGACGTTGATGAATCCTTAAAACTGTGACCGCTAAGTCAAGCCCAAGCTTTGATACCATTAATGAGGAAATAATGTTTTGACGTGCTTATCTTTGTAAATTCTGACACTTCCAATTGTCCTCGAGTAACAAAACACCGCTGTCAGCTGCAACAATGCGCTCTTTACAAATTTTGCCTGAGCTCCATAAAGCTGGGCTTTTTACAGTGGGGAAGGTAAAGCATTTCTTGTTTGTGCTTTTATTTCCTGTTTTTTGGTGGCTGTGTCTGGCTGTTTAAGCCCTCAGCCATGCTTTGAGGTCTCGTGCCATGACTTGTGTGGGACAGGGAGACCCGAGCCGAGCCTGCAGAGCCGCGCAGCCCCGTGTGGTGCACTGACAGCATATTGGTGTACACCCGCCTCCTTTCTAGCCTCCAAAAGGGCTTTAATCCTACTTCTCCTTTGTTGGTATTGCCTTTTGTTCCCGTTACAGGGAGGGCAACCCCGTCTGAGAGAGATAAATCTCCCAGTTTGTCTTGTCAGGCTCGAGATGGAGTTCTCCGTTCCGCTGGCCGGGCAGACCAGCCGTGCTGCGCCGTCCCAGCGTGGGTGGCTGTGCGCAGAGACCCTCGCCTTGCTAACAGGGTCTGTTTGCTCACCTCCCACTGCACCCTGCACAGGTCCTGCAGGGGCTGGCACCTCCTTGCCTGGCCCTGCTCCTACCTATTGCCGTGGCTGAGCGGCGCTGACTCGACCCTCAGTAACTCGTCTGGGTAAGGCATCAATTATTCAGGTGAAATCCCTGCTCTGTGCACTTGTGCTGCTTAAGGATTCATTACGTTGCCTTTTGGTTGACCTGACAAAGCTCTTCAGTGCCTCTCCTTCCCCTGCAAAATCCTAGATTCAGCTGCGCTCCAGGGAGCACACACTCTAGCTCTGGACAGCCTTTATAGGAAGGGTAGGTGGGACACAGCTGAGAAATTAATTTCTGGATAGAGTTAGAAGGCGGCATTTCAGGATATTTTGCTTACATGGGAGGGAAAAATAGCTGTGCTCATGCTAAAGGTAATAGGAATCTTCATGTTTTTCGCTGCCCTTTCCTGCAACATACAGATAGATGGTGGAGAAATCCTCGAGCTACGCTGCCATGTTATTGTTGACCTATTTTCCAAACAGCTAATGGCTAGGACTGAATACGTATCACCACCAGTATAATTGTTAAATTTTGCCTCGCTGCACCGGGAATTCTGTGAATATTGTGAGTCTGGCCCAGAGCACTTTGCTAATCAAACACGAATTAAAACCACCCCAACTGACTGCTGCAAAAATCCTGGTGCACTTCCCTGGTAGCTTTACAGTTCCGTGCACTGAGGGCTCTGTGACCCTCCCCGAAAATGGAGGAGCATTTTGCAGAGGATGAAGATGAGATGCAGCGAGGCCTCCACCTTGCAGGCACACAGCAGATGCCGAGTGGCTGCTCCTCCTTGCAGGCCGTGAGCTCTGCCTTGGGAGGGAGGTAGGAGTTAGCCAGGTTTCCTTCCAGAGTGGTGTGTGTGCGAGGTGATTTGTGGGCTTGGTGTTGCATTTCTTGCTCCGATAAATAGCTGCTTTCTGAACGCTGTGTAGGTTTGGTGCCAAAAAAGACCATTTCAGGTTTTAGTGCGATACGTTCAAGCGAGGAAATACATTAACCCGTGTTTTTCCTTGCCTTTAAGACCATCAGCCAAAACCATGCAGTTCTGAGGAAGGAATAAAGGAAGATATCCCCCATTTTACTCAAAATGTACATTGCATGCTGGCAATTGCCATTTTCCTTGCGCTGTACTCAGCGTGGCATCCTATAGCACAATGTAAACAAAATTATAATCTTATCAAGCAGGCTTGCTCCTACAGTGATGACAGCTACTTAGATTGCCAGAAGCAGGGCCAGGAAAACAGAGATCATTTTAAAGCAGCTGACTATTTTTTTTTACTTTAGCAGCGTGGGCTGGAAGAAAATTATAATAAAGATTTCATTACGTGGGATTCAGAAGGGTCACCGCTAAGTCTCCAGCAGACCTCAAGGCTTGAAGATGCTATGGGGTTGGTGTCCTGAACCCAAAAATACCTCGAGTGCTAAGATGAGGTTGGAGAACCCGATTCTTCCTGGGTGCCAGGTGTGTTGGGAGCATTGCACCGTCCTGTTGATGGGATGGAATAATCCTCTGTGTATTCCAGAGCTTTGGGCTGATTAAAGAATCAGAGGAATATCTTCAGCTGTCGTGTTAAATAATAGATCTGTCCTGAACTCACCTGCGTATTGATCCGCTTCTCAAAATACTGCTTCAGTGTGCATCTGTGGTGTAGGGCTTCTCTGTTTGCTTACCGCAGGCAGCCCTGCCGTATCGGGTCACAGCACTGTGCATTTTGAGGGGTTTTTAAGGTCTCTTCAGGATAATGAGCCGTTGTCTGGGAACCGAGATTTTTCAGTGTATCCCCAAACTTGCAATGCCCCCAGAAAGATTTGCTGTCCTGCTCCATATCCCTTGTGTTTTGGGGCCCAGTAAATCTCAGAACACCTGGGGACGTGCAGTGACGTCCTGCTCACGGATGGCAACATCAGCTTAGCACGAGCTCAGGAGAGCTCTTCCATCTGGTACTGCTTAAATACATTGCGTTAAAGGTCATGGGCCTGGGGCCTTTTGTTTCTTTAACAGAGCTCTATCTGAAGGCTAGACAGCCTCCTTCCCAGCTCACAAAATAATGCAGTCCCTATATGTTTGCAGTTATTCTTGAAGTGTATTGCATATATAATTAAAGCATTAATAAAAATAACAGCAGGAAGAGTTCATCAGCAATTCAAATACAAATATTTGTGAAAATCTGTCTTCTCCAACATGTTCCTTTCCCCTCTGACTGTTTTTTTGGGAGGTAAAAATAACAGAGGCAATGCTGCTTATCCATTTTTACCACTCGGGTATCTCTGTAGGACAGTAAATTCATTTAGCTTTTGAATTAATTTACCATGGATTGTGCAAGCTCGTTACTGCCATCCACTTCGGAAGCCACCAGCTGTGCATTGAGCACATCCAAGGCTCCTGCCTGCCCTCATGGCCGCTCGCGCTTGGGTGCAGGGAGCTCACCCGGGGCTCTGAAGGTGAGGGTGACCCTCCCTGGCAGCCTGGCACCGCACAGAGCACCGGGCATCCTTGTGACTTCCCATCGTTTTGGAGGGACTTGGGGACTTGTTGCGCAGTCAGCTCTGAAGTTCTCAGGCCGTGGGTTTGTCTTTCTAAGTCTGTAAATCCTTGCAGCACGTATCTACTTTCTGAGCTCATCATATATCTTTTTGAAGAAGTGCTGTGAAATGAGCTGCACTTTCCTAATTCTGGGTTATTAAATTTCCTTGGGACAGAACCTAAATTGTACATATTCCATTGGCTCTTATTCCATTGGCTCTTATTACCATAATCTGCTGTATTCCTGAGCAAAGCGTTGGGACACCCCAACATGTGTGTGGCTTCCAGTAAGGACCACGGGGTTCACCCATCGGGTGCGACCCCTGGGGTGTTGGCTGGATGTGAAATCCACCAATGGATTTAACAAAAAAAGGGGAGAGGGGTTGGCACGAAAAGGAGAATGGCTGATACAGGGAGAGCACCGTTCACTTGTTTAATTAAAAGCCCCCCTTTGTCTGAGGTGTTCATGTTTTTCTGCTTCACCTCTCGGTTTTCTTCCAGCACCTGGGTCTGCAGCTCTGGAGGGGAAGGGATTACTTCAGAGAGGGTTTCTCAGGGGTCTCACTGCAATTTCTCTGCGTCTCTTGAATGATTTAGCATTGCCCTAAGTTGCATCTTTGGAAAGCTCAGCTGTGAGGAGGATTTTTGCTTTAGGAATGAAAAGAGAGGGTTTAAAAACCCAGCTGAACGCCGGTGCAGTCCCTCCTTTGGGTTTCCTCCATCCATGTCTGTCTCTGTGAATGAGCACTGGGGACAGGTGAATATTTTTTCCCTTGCATTTCACTCCCAAACCACCGAGGTCATATTAAAAGCCCTTGCAGTGAATCATGTGCTTTTATTGTTTAAAAAACCCCAGAAACATTATTTACTTCCAGCCCAGGAACCTTGTAGCATCTCCCTGCAGAACAGCACGCCTGCCTCTGCAGAACCAGCGAGGAGACGAGTCCATACTTCTGGAAGGAAAGCAGTTCCTGTTATTTTCTGCGGTGGCTGATGCTAATCCCGTAATTGAAGCTTCCGGTTTTAGGATTAAGTTGATATTTATCAGCAAAAGCCAGCTGAAAAAGAGCAGATTTGTGGTAAATGGTGATTTAGACCAACTCTGCCTGCTCCTCCAGTGTACGTCCAACTTTTCAGTGTTGCTTCTTCGCATCCCTGTAAGCACTGGGCTCAGATGTGAGGTCGGTTTGTCGGTAAGGCCGACTGGCTGCAGCAATTCCCAGCTGCAGGGAATCCAGCACGGAGGCAGCCGCTTCCTTCCATAATTACACCAAAACCAAACCAAGGTAGAAATCTGCCTGTCCGCACCTCCCTGAGCTCTGTTTGGGGCGGTGACAGGGAATGGCAAAGGAGTTATCTTGGAAAGAGCGTTCTCTTCCCTTCCTTACCAATGCCTTTAATTTGGCATGTGACACTTTTCTTTTTGAATGTATTGTCTTTATATTATCATATTAACGCTTTTCCCTTTGTTTTCATTTCATTTGCATTGTTTTCTGTTTTTTTTCCCTCCTTTTGGCTTCAAAAGGAAGCTGACTGGGTGTGGTGAATTATATTCCAACAGGGAAAAGAAACGCTAGGTGGGTGATGTACAGCTTGTGTTAAAAAGAAGTGCATAGAGCTTCATTCACTCCATCCTGCAGTACTTCAAGGTAATGGCCTATATCCAGAAAAAACAAAACAACACAAAAACCACAACCACAAACATGCTTTGCATAAGAGCATAATATTTTTATGTTTCTATTAGAGGCCGTTAATGTCTTCTGGAGATTTGTTGTTCTAGAGCCCCTGTAACAAGCAGCAGGATTTGTGCTTTGAGGAACATCATCCATTAAAAACTGGGGGAAAAGAGTGGTTTTTTATTTGTTTTGTTTTCTGTATTATTTTATCTACGTTTTTGCAGGCAAAGCGTAGGACTGCTATAGTTTAAAGAAAATGGAAAGGAAAGGAAAGTAAATAAACCTTTGCTTTTTGATTTATTATGTTCATTTCACAGCTGTTTGGTACAATCTATTTTGCTGTTTTAGGTAGTCACTTGGATAAACAAGCTTAAAAACTAGGCAAATGTGATTATAAAATCACACACAACTGAGAAACCGAAAGCCCGAGGAGCAGCTGAACTGCCTGAAACTACTTTCTGGGAACTATTTTTGGTGAATTGCTCAGTCTGACTCACTGGGAGAATGTCACATCCCATGGCTGAGTTTTATCTCAGGGTGTCTGTGTCTCTTTTTCTTTCTGTTTTTGTTTTAAATGTTTCTGTCCAAGCGTATGGATTGATGCGTTTGCTCTGAAGAGCACGGCTGGCTCGTCCTGATGGTTTCCTTGGTGGGTCAGACTGGTTTCTTCGATGCCCAGCGTGTAGGTGTGGGAGACCAGGCCGTGTCTGGGCTCTGTCCCCATTACCTTCTCGTTTGGGGCAGCTCATGATGAGCTGCTGGTCCTAAGCTGGTGCTTTGGGGCGGAGGGTGGCCACGTCCTGGTGTCAGGAATTAGCTCCCTTCTGGGTGTGTTTTTGGAGCTGGTTGAACGCTCATTGTTCATCAGACAAACGGGAACAAAGGCATGCAAACACAGCGACAAATTTTGCCAAATGTTCTTGAAATGATCTGTAATTGAGTGCCAGGGAACGCGTGTCAGAAGAAAGTAATGGGAGGGAAACGCTATCAGAGAGTATTTTCCTGATGAGGAATGGCAGTGCTTGCCAAGCTGTTCCGTGTGCCTCAGGAAAGCAGATGCAGATGAAAAGCCTGCTTTCCCCGTGCTCTGCTCAGCTCTTCTGAACGTGCTCCGTGGCTTTCAGCACCCGAACAAGGCGGAGTTTTGACCTCAAAGACAACCGCGGGGAGATAACGGTAGCATTAAAGTCTCGATACGAAGCGGTTATTGACTGATTTACAAGGGATCCTGGCTTCTCTGAATCATCCGTTCAAAACATTTGATGTCAGCGTGAGATCCTTGGTGGGAATAGCCAGTTTTAACCCCTTTTAGCTTTTCAAAGCTGTAGTAAATCACTTCTGAATTTTGCGTCTGTCCTGAAGTACAAGTGTCAGGGAAGTTGCAGACGGAAGTCGTGCCCATGGCTGTGGTGGTTCTCACTGCTTGTGCCCTGAAATAAGGAGTGAGTGGAGGGTAACAGCTGCTGGTTATACCAGAGGCTGTCAGGAGGTGAGGAGCAGGTGATGCAAATAATTCCTGTCTTGGATTTACGTTTTCAAATGAACAATATCTCATTTTTTTTGAGAGGGAGGGGAAGAAAGAGAAGCAAACTTGAACAGAAACCCCAACAGATGCTGCTACTTCCAGCACTCAACAAACAAGGAAATAGGAAATGCCAAATAAAATATCCATGCCCTCTTTGACAGCAACTTCTCTTGGAAGAAAAGAAAATACCATTTCTCCTAATTTGTTGATGTCGTTGCCTTTTCCCCTCTACATCACAAACAGATGTGGCTTCTAAGTACAGCGATCCGCAGCTTCGTTGCCTTCAAGGATAACTGAAGGTTGTGCAGGTGTGGAAGGGACGCGAGCTGAGGGCAGGTGGGTCACCAAAAAGGGTGTGCGTTGGCACAGCTGTCTGCATGGTGCTCGATCTGCTGCTTCTGCAAAAGCTGCCCCAGCCTGGACCCATCCAGCAGTGAAATCCCTCCCAGGTGATGCTGTGAGCAGGGGGCTGGCAAGGCCCCGTTACCTCCCGGGGCAGCGGGCACAGCTCCTTTCTGAGATGGGAGCCGGCTGCAGCTGGCTGCCCCGTGTTACCAAGCTGTTTCTTCCACATATTTCCTTTCCTTTGTGCTAATTATTATATCACAGCCAGCACTGTATGTCACTAAGATTTGCTGTCTAACGCAATTCTTGCTGTCGTGAAGTTGAAGTCAGCGAGTCATTGCGATGCAGTCGGCAGACTTGTCATTGGGATAGGTTTCTTACTTCAGAAATGGCTTAATTTCAAAAGGCTAAACAAAGCCATTGTAATTTAATAAACCCCAATACATATTTGTTATTGGTGAATATTTTTTTAAAATTATCTGTCTTCAAAACACAAATGTGCACGTAGAGGTGCTGCATGTTTCTGGAGTCTAAAAAATTGCCAGCAGATTGCCTCTGTGCTGAGACAGGGGCTGGCTGGGGGCTGTGGAGAACAAGGGGCTTATTCTATTTCACAGCACCTCTCAAAGACAGAAAACTTGTTTTCATTCCAGAATTCAGTGAAAACAAAACCATTTTAGCTAGAGTTGGATTGTTACCGCAGCCGTTGCTGCATCACTTGAAATGGGTGCGACTGGTGGAGGCACTGCCCCATTTCCAGTCGAATTCTTCATCCTGCATCCACTGCTCTGCTGCCTCCCACCCCCCAGCCCTAGCCACCAGCCCACAGTTTGTGCTAGGAAACAGCTGCTTCATTCTCTATCACAGAAACACATCTCCAAAAATGTTAAAACATTTTGGCTGTCATGCAGCAGGAACTTGGACAGAAATCCGTTTAATCGAACATGTTCTCATCAGCTGCTCTGGGCGATTTATAGGTTTCTCTCTGATCAGCTGTTGCCAGAGCTGCTGGGGATCAGCCACTGCAGGCTGCAGGCACCCAGTCTGCCTGAGAAAATATACCCCGACCTGAGATGATGCTTCTGTCCAAAGCAAGCACGTGCCACCTTGTTCCCTTTAGCAAAACCACTGTGAATGGTTGAAAATGGATTTTTTCTTCAAAAAGAAACTTCTTTTGGTCCTTAACATATTACACCACCTTTACCTGTTTTGCTAAATTTTCTAAGTTGCTGTTTCAAATTTTTGTTTTTGATTTAGTTCTCTGCATTGTTCTTCACTCTGACTCTTCTCTCTTTATATATATATATTTTATTTTCTGCCTCTGAAAAATCCTGGTAGGAAAAGGAGAAATGATAGACTGTAGGAAGAGCTCAGTAAGAGTGGAAAGCGGGAGGAAAAATCTAATCAGCTACTTGTTTTTTTTTTCCAATTTAGTTGGAAAAGCAAAATACAGAAGGAAAAATCCATGAACTTTTCTGGATTAAGAAAACATTTTGTCTGATGTATTTTCATTTAAATACTCTCATTTGCTTTCCTGTTGTTGCTCGGCACGGGTAGATATTACCTACTGAGTCCCCAGGGGACCAGGGAATGTTGAATTGAACCCACATTTGTTTTGTGGCAGAGCAGAGCTCGAGAGCTAAGTCTCTGGGCCAGGCCTACATTGCTGCTCCTACAGATTTCAGGAGCATGCTAATAGGATTAGGTACTACAAAGCTGTCTTGCCTTCAGAATTAATATCAGAGGGAAGTGCATTGTGGACCAGAATTTCTTGCGAAGAGCGCTGATCCCAGCCGCACAGAGTAACTGCAAGATTCAGCTCTCCAGTCACCACTTGCTGCTGGGAGCTTTCTATCCCATCACTTTGGATTACTGCTGTTCCAGAGGCTCCTCCTGCTCACACAGCTCCTTGGTTTCACCAAAAAGATCCCTGTGAGATGGGCACTCAGGACCTCAAAAGGATGCCTGTACGTCAGGGCATTTTTCTTGTGGCTGTGAAGACGATTTCAAAATCGTGGGTTATTACGGTGGGCAGAGGAAGAACTGGAGCAGATGTGTAAAAAGCCCGTGCTTAGTTTCTGCAAATAGCCTTAGCTGACATTTTCCCCCAAATTGAGTAAGTAGGTGGCCAGAGCCCGGTAAGCTTTGGCTCTCGAGTGGTGGGAGCTCAGGTCAGCGGGAGTCTGAAAATGAACAACCTCTTCCCTCTGCCTCTCTGCCCCTCCCTTGCTGGGTTTTAATTCAGTTTGCAAAATCCCACAGCAACAGAACCAGAGATGCAACAGCAGCGTTTCCACATACACTGGATTAAAAACAGAACAAAGAATCAAATTCCTGCAAAGGGACACGAGGCTGAACTTGGGGTAATTGTCTTAATTCCACTTGCAGGGGCCAGCCCGCCAACCTGGCTCCAGCAGCGGCTGTAAGCAGAGAAGAACACGAAGAGGACAAGTGCTCCTGGTTCCTGGCTCCAGCTGTGTTCAGCTCAGGGACTTCGTGCCAGGAGTGATTTCTCTTAGACAGTAATCATGAATAGATCTTTTTTTCTTCTGTGAACTTCTCCCCTTCTGTCTGCTCTCCCCTTAAGCCAGTGCTTGTGGCATCCACAGCTTCCCTTGTCAGCCACAAAATCCCTCTGGTTTGTTTGTCTCGGACATGCTTCCAGTTTGGTTTAAGAGCTCCTTGTGGCTGTGTTGGAAAAGTCCATGAACAAGCAAGTCCCATCCACGCTGTGCCTGCTGCAAAGACCCTGGGGAAGCATGGTGTAACTTCCCCAAGTTTTCTTTGTCCGAATGATTCTGAACATCATCTGCCTTTTCTTTTTACATTTTATGTTTGACAGTTGGGAGCCCTGGGCTGACATTTCCGTGGGGCTGCCCATTGTAAATCCAGGATGTCACTCCTGCCTAGCCATGGCTGGCTCACAGGCCATCTCTCCGTGTGTGGAGTTGGGATTGTTTTTCCCACATGCATATTTGACATTTATCTCTATTGAATTTCATCTGCCGTCTCATCTGTCATAGCATTTCAGAAGGTCCTGCTGCAGTTCCTCAGTCAGCCTTCGTCCTCATTACCCTGAATAAATTGATAGCAGCAAACTTTTTCATCTCGTTGCCCCCCACGCTTGCCAAGAGCGTGCTGAAGAGTTCCCTGACTTGACCCGTGCAGGTGATGGGCTTTCAGTCCTGCTCTTCTCCGTATCTCCTGGGTTAATTGGTGCACAGCACTGCGTTGAGCACGCTGTGAAATGAATATGGATGTGTCCTCTTTGCTCTGGTGTTCCTGTTTACAAGGAGCCAGAACAAGCTATGGGAAAATGAGAGCCAACAGGTTTTGGCTTTGCGAGTATTCTGGTTTCAGGTGTTTGAAGTTACAGAAATTCGGGTTAGTCAGGAGTGCTGCATTACTTTCCTTTCTCTCAGAGAGGAACCCAGTGGCTGGCTGGAGGTGCCTGTGTAGAGGGAGACTTCCTGAGCTGAAGGGACCTCCTTGAAAACCTCGCTGGTAGACGCAAGACCGGTGGTTGCACAAGGTCCTTGAGCTAAAGAAGCACAGCTGCTGTCATGTCAAGTGGCCTCAGTTCTCGGGCGTACCTCGGTGCAGGAGGACAGCCCGTGCTGCATTTGGGGACTGGCACCTTCGCGTGGCAGCTGGGAGCTCGTCTGTTGCACCAGGGACAGAAACCTCCCCGTGACAGATCCTGAGTCCAAACCTGAAAATGTGGTATCTCCGTAAATAACTTGGGAGAAATCTGCAGTGGTGCAGTGGGCTGCTCCTTAGAAGGGGAAAGGTTGAAGTTGTGGCACAAAGACCAAAAAGGATCCACGAATACACAACCAGCAGTGGGAGCACCCTGCCCTGCAGCTCCTTTGCCCTTTTCTCTTCTGCAACAGTAGCTCGTGCCAGTGGGTTTTGGCAGCGTTTCAGGCAAATCTTCAGATGGCGATGAACTGGTCTTGAACCAAATCTCCGAAGGATTTGGCACAAACGTGCCTTCCCGCAAGCTGAAATGCGGATCTTTGTTCAGTATTTATATCTGAATAGGCGTTAATGAGTGCCTAAAGAAAAATCACAATCTCTGCTGTTTCTCTGGGTGTTTGATTTCGCTGTGTGTGCTCAGTGCTGATGCAGATCGTACAGATACCGGACTGGCACATCGCACCTGGCGTCTGCCTCGCTCCTGGGGTCGGGGAGTGACAAGGGGGAGACCCCCTGGGTGTAGCCATGACACAGCACCAGGTAACACAGCTCATCAGGTAACGACTGTGACTGCTTTTAGGGTGGCTCCTCGTGCGCTGCCAGCTTCCACTTCCAAATATTGGTGTGCCATACTGACCCCGAGTGCTGTACGATCTGAGCGCTGTATTCAGTCACCTCGTAGGAGGGAAGGAGGCTAATGAGAAAAGCATCCGTAATTGTCTTCTTTCTGTAGGAAGTCTACTGCCTTCTGTTTATCGTATAATAACTGAAATGAGGCAAGAAAGAAGCTAAAGATGATAATTGGTGAGCTAAATGCAGTGTCTTGTGTAAACAGATCCACTGCATGACTGGAGATCAATGTTAAGTTTAATCTGAAATCTCGAATCATGCCAGTGAAGTAGCTGACATCACAGGATAGCTGAATGCCTCTGACCTTTTTCTGCTTTGCTGAGTTAGTAGATTTATTGCTCTAGTATATTCTTTAAGGGTGGTTTTTATACACCACTTGTCAAATTGTAAGCCCTTGTAACAGATTAGCCCTTCAAAAGGTATGCCCCCAGTTTCCCATAGACTTTTCACATTGCACTGAGTAATGATTCTCTATTAATGAAAAATTGAATTTGTTTCATTTACTGTCACGTTTGGAGCACAGGTAGATATATTTTTTCCCTAGGCCCGGGTACATTTTAATGCATATATTCAAAATGGAAGTCCAATATGAAATGACCTGTGTCAGCTGCGATAGAGTCAGTGGGAAGGAAAGCATCAGAACGTGATGCATTGCACCATATTTCACAGCCCTGGGATAACAGCATCCTCCAGTTGATTTTGTGCAATACATACATAAAATATTTGACTGTGGTGACAGGGGCTGGAGATGCAGTTGTACTTGTCCATGCATACATTTTGGCAGCGATAACATAAGCATTGCTTTAATTTTGTCTATGAAATATATATATATATATATTATTTTTTTAAAGATGTGATTAGGAAAAGACAACTGTAAGGGTCAGTGCAGTTGCCACTAATTACTTTTTAAGGGTTTAATTAATGAATAGAGAAGGGATGTTATTACGCACCAGGCCTGCCATAGCAGGTTTCAGGGCGTTGTGCTGCTGAGGCCAGCAGACGTGGCAGGTTCTCAACTTGTTTATCAGTGGTCAAGTAAATCTTACTAATCTCTTCCTGCAGTTGCATTAGGCTGTCAGGTACGCTTAAACAAACAAACAAGCATTTTTTTTGAGAATTAACCACATCTGAGTTGTGTCTCAGGAGGTGGCACAGGACCCTCATCGGCTGGCATTTCATCCTCAAGTGGGAGGCAGAAGAGCAGGCAACAAGGAGGTGATGGAAGTTGCCTCTCTGCTTCTAACTCCGCCTTAAAATGAACAGGAATGTGATTTTTGTGCAAAAATAAAAATCATAAAAAAAAATTTATCGTATCAAACCCGTTCCGACATTTCCCTGAGTTCATCAGGATCAGAGGAGAGAGCTTTGTAGCTAAAATGAGTCCCTCAGCGGTCTCCTGAGCAGAAAGGAGATAGGAAATGATCACAAAGTAAAAGTCATAAAGAGAATTTCTGACACCTTATTAACATGCAAGCATTAAAAATGATGTTTGAGGATGACTTAAGCCATCTGTAAACTCTAGGGCACGCTGTGAGCCCTTGGAAACCTCGTTACAAAACTATTTCATGGTAAAAACGCATTTTGTGGCATTTTGAACTACCACAGTTTGGATGGAGACTTGTAAAACTTCCCAAAGCCAAGAGAAATGTCAGCTCTGGAATAATTCAGCTTGTTAAGCTCTGAAGAAGAGGTCTCAACAGCTATCGGTCCTCTGACCCGTTCACTAGCAATCGACTGCCCAGCAAACAGCAATTGTCTTGGGACTTTCCCCCGGTGTCCCCAGCTCATCCTTTATCTGGGTTCTGGGCGGCGGCACCTCTTGCCATTGGAAATCCAATTACAGTTAAATAAAGCTTCACCTCAGTGCCTCCTGGAAGGCTTTGAAAAATGTTTTGCTTAAAGACACTTCTGCCCACGTCTGTCTGGATAGGGAGGCGAGGTTTTCTGAGTGTTTTAATGCTGGGTAGCTCCTGTGACAGAGGTTATGGGCTGATCTTGGCCTTGGTGCCAGCCTCGACCCGTCCCCTTCAGAGGCAGGGTGGGTCACACTCCTGCTGCCTGTTCACTCGTGGCATTGGCTTGGAAAGTTGACTTCATCGAAAAGAAATGCTTCCCCTTTTTTTTTGTTCCTTTTTCTTTTGTCTCGTTTTCTCATTGTGTCGTTTGAGCCGCTGAGGATTTAAATATTCAGGATTTTCTCTTCCTTCCCTCTCCGCGCCCCTCTTTCACAAGGCAGCAGGTAGAAAATCGCTTTGCGCAAAGCTGAGATTCCCCGTCCAGCTCTTCCAAGTATGCGATTATATGAAGTATCAAATACTGTGAGAATTGGATTAAAAAGCCACGAGGACCGATATGGAGACAAATGATAATGAGCAGTGGGAAAAGACAGTGCGGGCAAATGCGGTAATGGATAGCAGATGTCAAGAGTTCAGCGTTCAATTTTATTTCTCTGTTTTTTATGATCTGGATTTGTATTATATATGTGATGGGGAGTGTGTGCGGTGAGGGAATTGCTGTGTGCAGGACAGAGAGAGGGATTAAAGGTCAGGACAGAAGTGGGGGATGAAGGGGACTGGGATGAAGCATCATTAAGGCATGGGGGAATGGACTGGCAGACTCCGTGGGTGCCACTTCATTTCCCCAGATCTGTGTTTGTTGGCTACCCCAGCGTTTGCAGAAATTTTGGAGGGTCACCAGCACCAGGAACATTGCTCTGGGGTCAGGTAGAGGTGGAGACCAAGTGATCTTCCTCACCTAGAGGCAATTCCCTCCCAGGCAGGAGCTGGGTGTGTGCAGCTCCTCCTGGGGAAATGGCCTCAGGGCTGAGCTCTGCTTTGGAAGATCAGGGCTCAAGCACAGGAAAGCTTTCCACCGTGTTGCAGCAAAGAGAAATGTTTTTCCATCTGAGAGGAGCGCCAGAAAAGCAAAGATGTTCCCTAGCATCCCTCTAAGCTGTAGACTCCAGCGGTGAGAAGGGTATTTATTCCAAGATTTCAAGTGGGATGTTTTCTAGGGTTGCGTTCAGCATCTGCCTCTGCAGATTGTGTGTTGCAGGAGCATGGGAACAGTTTCCAACCTGGATAAGGAAACATCCAGGGTTCCAGGCGTTGCTGTGAGTAACCAGGCTCAGGTACTCGGTTCTTTCTGCTCGGCGATGCCTTTTTGCCATTTCTGTGGTGCTGAAGCCCATTCTGCCTTTCTTTTTCTCCCATCTTTTTTTCATTTATGATTTCCAGCATACCCATATATTGCTCTAAAGCTTATCCTTGCTTAACTTGCCTGAGGAGGACGGAGGGATACAGTCATGAGACGCCGAACTCCTGCCCTGCAGGTTCAGGAGGGTGGTGGATTCCCTGCCGTGAAGGGAGGCAGCTGCCTCCCGGTAACATCCCCACCGAGGTGTGTGATTGCTCTGAGAGCGCTCCCAAGCTCATCTGCAACAGGGTTTTTCAAAGAGTGGTTATGCTGTGAAACGTGGCACTCGTCAATATCACATCTCACTGTCTTGTATTTATTCTCGCTCCCTCAGTGACTTCCTCATCAAATACGGTCCGTTTAAAACATCAGAATGAGATTTTTCTGAACTGCCAGCTTTGCAGTGGCAACCAGCCAGCCAGGACATCAAGCTGTGTGCTGTCTGCTTCTGCAGGCGTTACAGCCAGCGCTGCCGGCAAGGATTGGGGCGGAAAGTTAGCTGGCAATTAGGCAGGTAGGCCACAAGGCAGCGTGGAGCATGTCTTGAGCTGCCAGCGGCTCTGTGGACTCTGTGGTGCAAGTGGTAGGGAAAGAAATATGTTGGCTTCTTGAGATCAACTTGTGGCCTCGTACAGGGGTTAATTTTTCCGATTTTGGGTCATAGAAAACATAGAATTATACGTATCTCTCTGCACTTGAAAACAACAGTAACGTTTCTTTTTTATTTTATATATACATTTTATTTTGGAGGGGCACCATTTTGAAATGGATAGCTTTGGCTTCCCTTCCTAGGACTTCTGGTGGGACAGTGTTGCCACCAACAGCCTCGTGGACAGCTGAGACATTACAACACGTCCACATTCCCCTGTGTGCAGTTGTATATTGCAGGAGGTCTCTAATTACCACGTGAACTCCTAGCACACATTGCAATATTACACAGTATAAGACTCTCATAGGGTTGGAGCCATCGTACAGGGCCATCGGGTTGGTGAACTCGATGCCTGTTCAAAATAAGAAGCCCTTGGGCAAGCCCCATGAGTGCAGATGGAAGAGGAGGAGGTGTGGAACAAAGTCCTACAGCACACTGAGATACAGCAAAACTTTGAGGGGAATCCCAACAGTTATTGCTGGGAAAAGCCATGAAATCCACCAGCTATTTCTATTTTTGCAGGCCTGCATTTAAAAGCAGAACCTGTGATATTAGGATCTGCAGTAATTTTGCAAGATTATTTCCTTTCCCTGAGTGGAAATAAATTAAGTCATGCTGTGAGCAGTATTTTGGTCAGTGCATCATAATGGAAAAACAGCAAATAAAAATTACTCCTCCAGCAATAATTTGTTAATGTTCTTCAGCACCAAATAAGTTTTTGATCGTTATCACTGATGTATTTTTTTAATAATTGACTGGAATGCTTAATAATGCTACGTATAATTTGAGAATCCAATTTATTGACAAAAGCGGAAAGAAAGCACCACACTAAATAGACAAGAAAATCAGTTTAATAAAATTCATGGGGAGGACTCCTCACTTCACAGCAGGCAAAATACAATCAGCACTTCTGGAGCCTTTTAAAAGAAGGACTAAGTGCAAGGCACGCCAGGCTTCCCAGGGTGGAGCACGGGGCTGTGGAAGCTTTGGAGCCTTCCTCCGCTGCCTGGCAGCTGTCTGCTGACACCGAGAGTCCTGTTCTGTTGTCTGCTGCTTTGCTGTTTGTCTTTCACTCCAGCTGCCCTCATTTTCCTTTTTTTCAAATGTCTTTCTGTGTAATTTTAACAGTATATTTGAGAACCTTTCCTTCCCAGTCTGGCTGCATTTCCTTGATTCTGTTCGTCGTTTCCTCAGCAGCTATTTAGTGAGTTTATTAATTGCCAGGATAGGTTTGTGAAGTGAGCACCCCATTTGGAGACCCTCCCTGGGGAATTCAGCAAACACACACATATTTGTTAGCCAGAATCTTTTCCATTTGGTTATTAGCGTTTTGATGCCAAAGACGTTATTGAGTTAAGGTGCAAGTTAATAGGTAGAATTCAGTTGAGGCCAGGAGGTCTGTAGCTTTTGTTGAGGTTTTTGTTCTTTTGTTCTTCCCTCTCCATGGGCAACCGTATGGATATCACCTGTACAGCCATGGGTCATCGACCAGCCAGGAAGATAAATCTCCTCTTCTGTCTTGCTGGTTCGTGCTGCTCATTGGTACCTGGCTTGGCTGCTGTAAGTCAAAATGGAAAGGGCCATGCAGCTAAATGCAGGTCTCAGTGTCCTCACTTTGCAATAAGGACATGATGATAGGCTCTGACTTGGTTTAGCACAGGTAGCTGTGCAGTCTAACCCCACATAGGCAGAAAATTCAGAAAAATAACAGCATGAGTTGGGTCGTCTATGGCTGGCTTTAAAGCTCAACCCAACTAGGTGAAGGTGATGTATGGCGTTGTGCTGCCTGTTGTGTTTGAGGAGGGCTGAGTGCAACGTGAAAGGATCTGGCAAGTCCTGATGCAAAAGGCACCAAGTGTCCCCCTGTCCCCGTGCAGGTTGGTGGCAGAGCACTGGAAATGTAGGGCTAATTTCAACAAGTGCACAAACATCCATGCGCTGCCCGGCCCTGTGACACGAGGATGCCTTCAACACGTATTATTTCCCTGCGTGTTTTTAATGGTGGTGCCACGTAGAACAGCCTCTTTTTAACCATTGTTTACCCTCTGTTTTATTTCTAACAGCACAATTATGGACCACGCTTGGCAAACCCTCACATCTGTGCTCCTCTGTCCGTGTGTCCCCAGCTGGCTGTGGGTGGCTGCCGGGAGCAGTGCCCGTAGCACCCCGGGGGGAGCCTCGGCTGCGCTGCGATAAGCAATGCAGCTGGCTGTAGGTGCTTCCAGCCTAACTTTATTAATTCACTTTATTTCTCCTACTTTGCTAATTAACTTGAGCCTAATATCATTTAATTTATTTATTGGCCTTAATTCAATAAGACCATTCAGGAAGATAAAGCAGAGAATTTTTGTGTTCTCTAACTTTCTTCTTTTTCATATCCTGCTGCCTGCTGACCTGTTCCCTCCTCTCCCCCCCTTTCCAGCCTTGCTGACTGCCTTATTTATTCATTTTACCATCACCATACGCATGGCTCAGCACAAGGGGCCACGAACACTTTCCCCCCCTTGCACTTTTACTGGGTGACACCAGCCTGCACGGCGCTGCTGCAGCATGTTTGGCTGGGGCAGCCAAATGGTGCCGCTTGGTCTGGGGTAGCTTCCTCTCCTTGGAGTCTCCCGTCAGGATGCGGTGTGTTGTCAAACTGTTTTCCAGTGAAAGTGGCCTTTTCGTTGCAGCAAAGACAACTTTTCCCACTTCCCTTGGCTGATGAGCTGGAGTGAACTGCAGGCTTCTCTGTGAAAGCTCAGTGCTTGTGTGAAAACAGAAGCGAAGTAATCAGGCTGGTAACAATGTGCCATTATTTATGAAGCCAGCCCTTTTCTAACTTTCCCTTTATTTATGCAGTGTAATTTCAATGTCATAAATACTAAAAGGTTTGCTGCTGCGAGACGAGAATTTCCCTCATTCATCTCTGCAATTCAAGCTCTTGTGCCCACAGTGCCTTTTTCTTTTAACTGCCTTTTAGGATGGAGTCCAGGACTGTAAGAGTTTTTACTGACTTTTTTCTTTTTTTTTTTTCCTTAATGAGGTCAAAGAGTTTTTGAGGGAATTTTGAGCGCTCCTTCATTTTCAGTCTTTCAGTTCTTCACACGTTGTGCCGGCGGTGGCTTGGCCCTGAGGTCAGCAGAGGGACTTGGGGTGGCTGTTTGAACACTGCTGTTCTCCCAAGAGCCTGCTGCAGGACATACAGCAAGCAAAGCCAGGGCTGGGCGTGTTTTCTCACTGGTTTTTGTGGTGCTCTTCCAGTCCGGCTGTCCTCAGGCTGAGGGCTTTCTCTGGAGCCTGGGTCTGGTCTGGGACAGCAGGACTGGGATGAACCCTGCTGATTTTGCCCAAGTCATTCTAGTTTTGTGTTGCTGCCAAATGAAGGGAGAGTGTGTTGCCTGAAATGAGAGGTGAAAGAGGAAACCTCGATGTGGTTAATGGTACATAGCAAGGAGAGTAACAGACTGCTGGAACTTTGCAGGTTTGGGCTTTATTTTCAGCGCAGTCTCTTAGTTCCTGTGTGCCTTCAAGCGAATCCTTTTCCCTTTTATGTGTCTTATTTTCACCATATCTCTAACAGGATCAACCTGTTTACTGTCTTTAAATCCTGCAGTGCTCTATGTGAGCTACTGTAGAGCAAGGCATTCTCACTAGAACAGCTCACCCCTTCCCTTTCTTTGTGGCACAACGCACCACATCTCTGGGCTTGTCCTGGGAATGTGTCACACAATGACAGATACCTTAGGCAAAGGAATCCTGACTGTTTTTTTTCTGCAAAGAGTGAGGAAAGTTGCTGCATGAGAACCCTGAGGAGTCTCGTGTGATGCTGGTATGACTTGTTGGACAGATGATGCCTTTGTTCCACCGATGGAGCTCCGTTACTGTGGGTTGTTTCCAGGCTGAACTGGCGCATGCAGGGGAGAGGTACGTACATCAACGCATTTAAAACTTCCCTAGAATCAGCAGGATATTTTAAGGTAGAGCTGACACATTCCTACCTACCTGTACAGACTTCGGTACTCCCTGTATTTCAGTAGTGTGCACAAGACCTCACCTGGCCAGCAAGCTGCCCGAGCACTTCCCACTGTCCTAAACACGAGGTGGGCACAGGGCAGGCTCTGCCTGGCGAGCTCCCTGTGTGCCCTGCCTGCAGAGCCCCCACGCTGCTCTGGTTTTCTGGGGAAGGAGAGAAGTCCCAGTGCATTTTTGCACCCAACCACTCCTTGTAATGGCTGCTGCTGTGTTACCCTTCAATAACTCAATTCTTTGAGCATCAAATTTCGGTAGATTTCTACCAGGAACGTGAGGAAATTCCTGGTCACTGTAGAGCTTTAGCTGTTGGAAGCTGTAAGTATGGTTTTGCGATAGTGGGAGTAGCTAGCGTGCATCAACCTACTCTCATTTCAAACAGCTGTTTAATGAGAGCTGCTTGTAAGATCCCCCATTAAGAATGGGCTATAATGAGTATGATGAAACCACCTCATCCTTGAAAACAAATTCCTTTTCATGGCTTAATTAAAAGGGCTCCTAGTACTTCTGTGAGCATACGCGATAACTTAGGAAAGACTCTGGTTTAGTTTTCATAAAACGTTCTCAATTAAAAAGCAGAATAGCTAATATGCTGCTTTAATACTGTACAGTAAAAGCTGAACATATTTTTGAGCTATTGTTATTTCCCAGTCAAAGACAACGTGTGTCGTAGCAGTTTTTCCAAGAGACTGGCACAACAGCTACTTTCTTGTAGGCTTTCAGTTGTGTCCTGTTGTGGAGGAAAACCTAGTGGAGGTGAGAGTAACTCACCCTGTGGGGCAGGGCTTAGTGCTGAAACCTGGGGGGGCCAGAAATTTACAGATGACTGAGTCTTGCAAAAAGAATCGGCCCAAATTTTCAGGAGGCAGGCAGTTAAAGTTGGCTGCACGGTGGGCAACAACACAGTTTGCTCAAAATTCTGCATTAGTGAAATGTGGCACACTGCAAAATGGGTGAAGAAATGGCATCTCAGGGCTTGAGGAAGCAAGGCTCGTGTGCTTGTGTGTGGGACGGATTTGTAAGGCAAAATTTCCAGCGTCTCTGTCCTCTTAGCCAAAATCAGATGCACTTGAAAAATCTTCTTCTACTCCTAAACTTTAATTTAGGATGACCTAGAATCTGATTTTATGCACTGAAAATGAGACGATGGACTTAAAACTGCATGAATTCACAATCCTTTTAATACAGGATTAAGATCAGGACAGATATCATTAGCAAAAGATAGTTCAGCAAGCCTCACAGCTATGAAGGCTTTGTTTTCCTGCTCATTTCTGTTTCGTCTTCCATGTCGTCGGGCTGACACCTGTGTTGCCGACCCTCTGTTCTCCGTGCAGCTCAGGACACAGCTAAAACCTGATCTTCCTTCACTTCAACCAATGTTGCAGACTCTAGTTTGCACCAATTTTTGTTTTTCCTTGCAAATCCGTCAATCACACCAAACAATTTAGGTGTGAGCTGTCGTTCTCGTGCTCTCCTTCACACATCGCTGCCTCCCAGCCTTTTCTTGCTGGGTTGCTGCAGTCGGGTTTGCTTTCATGCTAGGTGGGAGAGCAAATCCTTTAGCAGCACCACTGCCCCTGGTAGCATTGTTTGCAAGTTTTGTTAATTGCTAGTTGATGGTGTCGTGGTTTGTTGTTAGTCTGTTGTTTCCTCTAAAAGGAGAGATGTATTTGCAGCACCAAGCAACGTTCATAATTCCCTTCCTGCTTTGCCCAAACGCTGCTCGTGAGAGGCTGAGAGACTGCAAATGTCAGGCATGGTACCCAGGAGGACAATCTACCAGTCAATGCTGAAATGATTTGAACTAGTGAACTCTTGTTAAAACTGTTAATTGCTTTTTTAAAAACACTTAATGGAAACTGCCACGTTTAAGTAGTCCATAAAACTGTGATGACACCAGCTTTAATCAGGTGTCATGCAAACACGCACATTATGAGCTACCTGGCCGGATAGCTTGGACGGTGGAAACGAGTCACGGCAGCCTGGTGTTTATTTTATTTTATTTATTTATTTTATTTATAAGGGGACTTCTCTAAATGTACCTTTATGCTTAATAAAGCTTAAGGATGAGGATGACCCCAGTGAACATGGAAGTCAGCAGGGTATGGTCGGGATGCCTAATTTTGAATATTTCATGCAGGACTATGCCGATTTGTCTAGCGACCTTGCTGCGGACCTGAAATAACCACGGCGAGCTGAATGAAAGCCACACTTGTTACCTGCATTGTGTGGCCACTCGTGACTCCTCAGGAAAGCTCTTTAAAGAGAAGAACAGGTGGGGCTGAGCACTGGGTTGAAGGTGTTCACACGGCCAAGGGCCATCTAGGTCCTGCGTATCCCATTCACACTCAGACTCTTGCTGGCAGCTGTGGGCAGCCCTCTCAGAGGCTTGGGGCCGCGGGCTCACTGCCTCCCTTTGCTCCTCTACTCCAGCCTTCTAAAAACAGCAGCGCTAATTGCAGTGCTCAGCAGCAGTCTCAGAAGAGGGCCTGAAAATAGCAGTGGCGTGATGAAGTGACATACTTTCTAACCCTTTGCGATGGACCCTTTTAGGTCACAGCATCTTGGAGCAGTGTCTTAAGCGTTAGGAACGGGCTCGTTTGGTCCTGCTGGTGTTTGGATCCCAGCCCTTTGCACCTTTGCTGCACGTACCATACTCACATGTTTTTCTGCATATTTTTTGGAACATACCTGTAGTTGCTATCAGCTTCTTTTCCCACTTGCCACCAAGAGATAAATTGAGTTGGGCTGTGGGAGCAGTGTAATTGCCAGGCTGGACTCTTTTAAGTAGGGCGGCAGTGATGGATTTTGGCATCCGAACGCTAGGAATCAGCAAGCCCAGGGTTTCCACCTCCGTGTCTTGTGGAGCTGCTACAGGACCATGATGATGTTCCCTTTTTTCATGCTTAAGGTTTTATACCAGCTCTTGGCACGGGGTATTTGAGGAAAGTTCAGGCTATGACCTTAAATGACAGCGAGCTCCCTGAAAAACATCAGGCACTTCTTCTGGAGTAAAAGTTGATTTTATTAAGCAAATTTAATTTACTGCTCCTGGTGGTTTTGAGCAGAGATCTGAAGGAACGTGGAGCTGCCGGTGCTCCATCTTTCTGATGGCGGCTTGTTTTCAAGAAAGAAAGCCTCACTGAATTTCCCATAGCTAGCAAGTGTCTCCATTCAGCTCATCTCAGGAGGTTTATTTCCTAGGGAAGATCTGACAGCTGCTGCCTTCTCAGTTTGAAGTTGTTCCTGGTCAGAAGCATTTGGTGCTTTTAGGTCAATGATGTTGTATCCAGCCGTGCACTGAGGACAGGCTCTGTTCACTCTTTGAATTGACAGATTTTATGAATAAAACCTTAGAAACAGTGAAATGTAAATGATAGGTACTTTTACTTTTTTTTTTTTTTCCTTTTCAGTTCAAAACTGTAGTTTCAGAAAACTGAATATTGGAGAACAGCCGATTTCAGAGGACTGAACACTGCCACATTTTGAAAGTTTGTTCATCTCTAGGAGAAATTATTTTTCATATCTTGTGATTTGTTCTTGTTTCCTCTTTTATTGATGGGGTAAAAAGGGTTTATGGTGCTGATACAGCAAAGTATTTTATAGTGCTGGCAGAAACAGAGAAGATGTGATGAAATGTCTCGTGCAGAAGCAGTTTTGGAGATGAGGTGTTACCAGTAACTGGGCTCTCGGTTTGGACCTCTGCTGGCAACAGGCTGAACTTTCACAGAGCTGCTCTGCAGAAACTCCTTGCCTCTGTGGTTAAGAAATCACATAAATAAAAGTAGTCAGAAGTAGGTTTTTATTACACTTGCTTGATATTTTTAAACCTTATTTACCAGGGATCCTGACATTTGCTACCATTGTCATTACCTCCTTAAAACATAAACCCTTAATAGAGCAGACAGATTACCAGAGGAGTTTAAGGTAATTTAAAGCAGAAAGTTTAGAGTAGAACTTGAAAATCACTTTTTTATTTTTTTTGGGGGGGCAGCTGTTCTAAATGATATGATCTTAGTTTTTCTTCTTCAAAGGGAGATTTTGTCTCTTTCCAGTCATGGCAATAAGTAAAGGTGAAAGAACCACCGTGAAAATGTCACTGAAATATTAATTTGCCAGAAACATGGTCTCAGAGGGAAAAAAAAACAACACACAAACAACCCCCTTCAGAATAGTATTGGGATGTAAAATACTCAGTATTCTCCACATGCAGAAGGACCTGCACAGGTCAGTGCTGCACCTGGACCTTCACAGCCAAGATCAATGAAAGACCCGAACCAGATTTTAAGATTTTGAGGACCATTTAATTTTTTCTCATAAGTAAATTAGTGATTTGTTTTTTTAATCTATCCAGCTCAAGGTGTACCTTCATTTTAATTCGGATGAGGAATACCTGTGTTATAAAATCAGGGCACTGCAGGTATCCTGAGTTACACGGTGCAGTTTTGCTATGCACAGGAAAAGGTTTCAATGGCAGTGCTCAACCCAAAGAGTTAAGGTACCCTTAACTACACCTTAAGGTATCCACATATCCTTTAACTTGGGATATCTTTAAAAATTAAAGGTACAGAAGAAAGGTGAAACATTAACAGTGGATCGTTTACTGTACCACAGCAGTTCAATCATCGGTGCTGGAAAGTCAATATTATATTAACTTCAAAACAGTCTCTGTTTAAGTTCTCCAAAATGATGGAAATTCAGCGGCCCCTGTTTTCTAGCTGTGCACTTGGCTGCTTATGGAACGTCATATAAAAATGATGTTTTGGTAAGAAATCATTACCTCTGTTCTCCCAAAGGCAGCAGTTATATGTTACGTCAAGTTTGATTTCGGAATGGAGCCTGCTACAAAGCATGCCCTATAAATTAAAATAATATGGCCAAAAGCTGGTAACGGAGCAAACAGGGCTTGGTGATTCCTGCTGGAAATTCCTTGAATAGCTCACATGGAATATCAGCAATGACTTCTGAGTGTCTGTCAACAGCAGACTTCCCAGAAGGTGTGGGTTTCCAGTCCTGACGCAGAGGAGGTTTGTTACCCCAGGTACAGATTATTTCATCAGGATTCCTCCTGTTGCATCGTGGCTGTCTGACTGGCAGCCACACAGAGCGCTTCAACACCTGGATTAACGAAGGCCTTTGTCTGCTGTTTATAGAAGATTAAAAAATCAGATTTAAGCTTTTATAAACACAAGACATTTTACAGGACTGTAACAGACGAAATGGCTGTAGGCTTCCCGTTGTATAAAATGCAGTTATTTCTCACAGACAGCTTTAGAGGTCTCCAGCACTTGTTCCCCTCCTGTTGGGCAGTCTGGGATTTTGCCAAGGAGGTCAATCCCCCAACTGCTGAACCCCAAACAAACAAATCCTTTTATAGCAAAGTAGGATGTTAGCCTCTACATGGTGGGTATGTACGTGGTGGCTTCGTGTAAGTGCTGTGGTTTTTGGTCCTTGTAGATGAGCATCATTCCCAATCTGCATTTCTGAGGGCTGATACCGTGCTCTGATCTGATTCCAGTGTTTGTAGAGTTCGCAGGGATGCTTCAAGGGCTTGTTTGCTCGATGTTCGTCTGGGATGCAGGGAGTGTGCCATGTGAAATAGTGTCTCAGCCCCTAAACTGCACTACAGCAGCGAGATGGGAGCTCATTGCACTTTTATCACAGGACCTTGTATCAGGCTTGTTCTGCTGCCAAGTCCCCGAACGCCTCATTGCAGTGTGCCTGGAACTCACTTTTGTGGAATTGTCGGGTTTTGGTGCATATTTGGGCATTTTTTCAGACTCCCTGTGGTTACTGCACAAAGGAGGAGAGCAGGGGGGGGATACAGTGCCTGGGGCTGAGAAGTTATTTCTTCTTAGGTCTTTCCTAGCAAGTTTGGGGCAGGATGCAAGGTCTGACATGAGCAAAATATTGTCATCAGTGCTCCATGGGACATGCTGGGCTGTTCTTGCTTCCTCTGCCCGGCCCCATGGGTCCTGCTGTGTGGCACATCGATTTTGTGCGTGCCACACGTGGTGCCAGGAGGTGTCCTGCCGGTGGGCACGGGGCAGCAGCAGGCTCAGAAGGGAGAAAAGATGCCAACAGCCTGCCTTCTTTTTCTGCTCAGCCTCTGTTTTCCTGGGCAAAGGGATGGCTTCTGGCAGCTTCGTTCACAAGGGGGTGTTTGGAGTGGGCGTAATGCTCACCATGCTCCTCTGTGCTCGGGGTGGGGGACGCGTGCTGAAGAGGTTTAGGAAATTTATGAACCCGATTTACCCACGGTGGACTTAGTGGGGTATGTAATTCCTTTCGCTGTTACCATCCACAGAATGACTGCTCGCAGTCACAGCATCTTCTTAAACCTCTGCAAGCTCCCTGTTAATCACGTTAGCTTGCTGGGAACGGCAGTGGTGTTGGACAGCACCACGGCTGCAAACTGTTCTCCTCTCACCAGCTCTCTCCAGTAGCTGGTTTGCTGTGCCTAGAAGCATGTTTGGCCTCTCCCAGCCCTCTTGTTCCCCTGGCAGAGGGACACTTACCTACTCCCAGGCTGTTGCATGGCAAGATGATACGAGCCATGCTCTGAAAGGAGCCCCTGTGGTGTCTCGTGCACCGGCGGGGAGCTGACTTGTTATTTTGGTGCTCTTCCTAGCCTCACGACAGCTTGTCAGAGAAGAGAAGTTTTGCTTTATTTTCTTTTCCTTTCAGCGTTGTTGACTAATTAGTAGCCAAACAGACAGCATTTGTTTTTGTTCTCAGGCTGGTAGCAATTGAAGAGTTGGATGCAGCCCAGAGCCCCGGAGTCCAAGCACGAACTTTGGGGATGGGTGGGTGGGGAGGACACGGGGGTACCGGCTGCGGTGTTTCTTCCCGACAGGTTCAAAGCTGGGAGATTTTCCATCCCTCGGGAAGGTTGTTTATACTCTGGAGTATCTGAAAATGATCGCGATTAGTTTTGAAATGCCATTTTGGAAGAAGTTTATTGTAAAGAAGGGAAGTGATCGTGCTGTAGGGTCAAGGAGATTGGGCTGAGGGGAAATGTGGGACCCCATTCTGTATCCGTTTATGCAAGAGGTAACCCGTGAAGGAGCAAAGGGCTTTTTTTTGTAGCTCCAAGGTCTATTAGAGAGGCTCAGAAGCACAGCCCCTCTCTCTGGGTGTCGCCCCTGCAGATGAAGGGCTGTCAGGGCGTGCGTGTGAGCCCCGCGTGGCTCTCGGGTGCCAGATGAGCCGTGGCTGCTGCGTGTTCCTGCGCACCGGGCTGCGGCCAGGCGGCCCCTTCTCAACCAGGGACCTATTTCTCTAAAGGAGTTAAACAGTCATGCGTTTGTGTCATTTGGAGAGTAACCAGCACCCTATCATTTCAGCTGGTGAGTAGTGGTGCAGAGCTGTGGGTGACACCTGGCCGTTTCCCACACCCAGCACAATTTGGGACAGCGAGGCGTGAGTCCTGACCCGAGCAGTGATGGAGAGCAGCCCTCCTGCGGGCACTCTCCTCGTGCAGCCAGGCTCCGTCCCCTTCCCACAGCAGGACCAGATGTCCCCACGCAGGACGCAGTGCTGCAAAGGGGGCAGAAAAATTAGGTTAGAAGCTCGGAGAACTGATCTCCGCTTCTGTCGAACAGTTGGGCAGCTCCTGGCCATGGCGTGTCAAACCTGACAAACTTCCCCCGAAGTCACAGATTTTTACATTCCATTTGGCAGCAGAAAATCTTCCAAAGCATTCAAATTCTGTTTTCCTTCCTCAGCTCCATTGGGACGTAAAATAACTCAGAGTAAGGGATTATTGTGTTTCGCTCAGGCCTGGGAACAATTAACCATTTTTCTCCAAAATCCCCCTTCTAATTTTTTCTTGCTTCCTCCTGGCCGTATTTGCCTCACGCGGGGGTGTGTTTGCTCCCAGTCTGATGAAGGCTGGCCGTGTTTGGGAGGCTTGTTTAGAGTCAGACCTTTGCTGTATAATTCTCATTAGACTTAAAAGTCATCGAGAATTTCCTCTCTGCTCATCGAGCTGATTATCCGTCCCCGCCGGTACCGCAGTGACAGCCTCACACCCTGCAGCCTCTCCGTGCGTGCGTATCAAGCGTGGCTCTCCCACAAGGTAGCAAGCAGCGTGTGTGTTTCCTCTGCATTATTTATGGGACTGAAAATGCATTCACTCAAAATTTGTTGTGGACTCTGCACTTCTCGGCGATGCAGCTAGAGACGCGGGGGGCGTTTGGAGGGACGTGGGGTGGGCGCTTCTCGGGCTTGCACCTTGCACAGCCGGGTAGGGTTCGCCACAAGGGTCCGTGGAGCTGTTTTAAGAGCTCAATAAAAAGATAAAGAACACCTTATTTATTGGAGTTGGAGGTCCAGTGAAGGAGGATTAAAAAAAAAAGCATGCCAGAAGTATGGATGCACAACAGCAATTTCTAGAAACCTGAGAAATAAAGGTTTTGTTTTCATCAATGGAGAACAAAGGTGAGACCCTCTGCGAGCAGGGACTTTCGCTCTTGCTAACACTTTCCTAACGGTGTCCATACAGCCTTTATCATTTGTACTTGTCAATAAGCCAAAATCAGGAAGATTTCTTTTCTTTTCCTGACGTTTTTGCTCATCCAAACAGTGTGTTGTTGTCTGTTGCTGTACACAGCCCTGTGCACTTCCTGATCAGCCTGAAAACGCCGAGAGCCAGGCTTTAGACTGTGCACTGGCTAATGTATGATTAAGCTCAACCAAAGAGAATTATATTTGTACAAGGAAATTTAGGGCCTCTTCTCGTGGCTGCTGGAGCTATCAGAAGTTTCAGGTACTGATGTGCAGGCAAATATATTTGCTCATTAATGATACGAGTCGTCTGTAAGGCAGGAGAGTGAATTATATAAATACAGGCAATCTTCAGCCAGCATTTCCATGTAGTTTAGAAGTTTATTTTACCTTGGGTGCTTTATTCCTGCTGCTAGGATGCATGCTTGGAGATAGCCTACCTGCAGCTAATGCACACAGCGGGTTTATTATTTGCAGGTAACAAAGAGAAATACATCAGCACATTGGAGGCATTAAAATGCATGGTTTATCCCTGGCCTTTAATGAGGGCTTCAGGAGTTCCAGTGCTCTACAGAAAACACCTGGATTTTTCTCCTGCTTTCTTGCAGGGTCCAAAAAGAAAGGGAGAATTTGCTGCGTATGTGGTTTGAGGGTACCATATTTAGGATAATCACCATTTTTCACTCGTTTCTGACATGAGCCCAAGCATGGCACGAGGTGAGGTGTTCAGTGTGTGCCCTTCCTGTGCTGGTGCCTGAAAGAGGCTGAAGTCCCCGTGTCTGTATTTAGCAGCCAGAATCAAAGCTGTGCTTCCCAAAGGCACATCCGTGTTTGGGTTGTCCCCTTGCACAACTCTTGCACAAATGCTCTTTTAGATATGGAAGCGAATCAGCTTTAGTTGTGTATTTCCTTTTCCCGTTTATTTTCCATAAATCTGCTGGCCAGTAGGCTTTCTGGCTGCAATTAGCACTGGAATGGGACTGAAAAATGTTAGGTAATTAGCTTCAGACCCTTGAAGTCTGACTCTGAGATTGTCTTTTCCAGTCAAGGGCCAGCCATGCTGTGTGCCTTACGTCTTACCAGACCCACCCAGGTGTCTTACACAGTCACCTGGAAGCATGTGACAGGCTGGGAAGTGCTCACAGAAAGGATCTGATGACCAGCCTCAGGTAATAGCCAGTGTCTGCTGAGAGAAAGTCAGGACACCCACAACTTGTTCCCAGGCAATTTGCAGAAAGCAAAGGGGCTGCTATACCTGAGATATTCCTTACCCGTTCATCATGCAGCTCTAGCTATGGTGGGAGGCAGGTCTGGGGTATTATTTCTCCTTTTCATACCCACCAATTCCAGCACACCTTCACAGCTCCTGTCTGTCAGGTAGGGCTCAGCATCTTCCTAAAGTGGTCCCCTGAGAAGCAGCAGCTCCCCGCTGCCCTTTGCAGCTCACCCGATGTTCCTGTCCCCGTTCTACCAGCGCCGTGTGTTTCGGGACATCTGCTCCCCCCCGGGAGGGTGGCAGCGGGCACCAACACGAGAGCAGTTAATGATCCTAAGGACGTCCAGGCAATCTGCCAGCCTGAGAGCTCAGCCTTTCTCTCCCGTCTTTTTTTTTTAAACTTGTCAGAAATTCAAAGTAAAGATATTTTAGTGAAGAGGCTCATCCAGAAAAACAGCATGTTAATTATGGAAGGCAGATTCTTGGCTATCAGCTGCTGTCCTGCACTGATTTCTATTTTTAATGCGGGAAGACGTTCGAGTCTGGAGCTGCTGGCTTTGCTCCTCGTGGTTTGCCATTGCTAGAACCACTCAGTGAAAGCTCTTAACAAAGAATTTTTGGAGGCTACAGTCTAGAAACACAATTTTCTCCCTGCTCTTTGCCATTATTGGTTTCACTCCATCAGTTTTCAGATGTTTTCAGGGAGTTGTGTGTCCAAGTGTCTGAGAGGTTTTGTAAGCGTCTACAGGTGCCAGGGGCTAGAAACAAAGCATCCCTGTCGTGTGTTAGTGTTTTGTAGTGTACACCAGGAGAGCTGACAGCATTTCAGAAATAAGGTCCACGTTTATAGGTTATATGCCACGATGCATTAATATGCAAATCTGTAGAAAAGCAGGATTCAGGAGGTTTAAAAATCAACTTATTTGGTTAAATGATCACGGCAGTGTCGGACCTGCAGTGGCTGAGTGTCTGTGTAACCCAGCACTCGATGCACCCAGCGTATGCTTCAGCTCTTTGGCCTGGTCTCTATTTGCTGCACTGAAATTCAACACATGAATAGAAATCGTGATGGGGGAGTGGGGAGAGGGGCTTACCTGATATTTGGCAAGTCTTTCCTTTGATCATTTTGCTGCATCTTTTTAAGGCTCAAGCTGAAGTCCATCAGCCAGACAAGCAGTGCTGCTTCGTTCCACGCTAACCCTGTCCTGAATGCTGCAGGAGGAGCGTTTTGCCCTGGGAGGCAGAGGCACCCTGCAATGCCCACTAAAATATAGTTGTCTGCTCTCAATTATACTTGAAAGGAGCTCAGGGACTGCGGTGATGGATGACAGCATACAAACCCAAAGTAGCTTTGTTTAGTGTGTTTTGTGGTATGATATAGGAGAGATAATTCTTACCCGGTATCTTTTAAAGGAAATCCTGAGGGTGAATCAATTACCTTTCTTTTCTGAATCAATAGAGATGGGATGTATTGCAGTTACTTTATGCTTTAGCGAGTGCTCGAGCACAAAGGATGGCTGTTGATGATAACCATTGCAAAGAGTGCAGGGCCATTTTTTTCCTTTTCTTCTCTTAAGGACACTACAATCCCCTTAGTTCACACACTTCATCACTCCTAGTCACAATCTTTTCTCAACAAAGATTTAAGAGCAGGAGGAGGAAGTAGGCTCTCAAAACATAAAAAGTCAGCACTGGAACACGGCTGGTAGCACTAATGACAGCGCTTCCCCTTCCTGAGACTCTCCAAGCCCTTGATGCTTGCGAGTTTTGACTCGGGAATGTTCAGATTTAGGAGATGGAGTAAGGGGGAATGGGCTATGAGCTGGCACTGCGGTGCTAGCTAAGGTTAAATCAAGTCATTGAGGCTCAGCCAAGGATAAAAAGACACATTTCCTCAATCTCTGGTTTTAAAACAATTACCCTTATGCTTTTTCTGCAAGACACTTTGGTGTATCCTGCCAGGTATACTCTTGTTCAAGAAAAGTAGAATACTATTATGTGGAAGACCCGATATTTTAACATTTGTTTGATTTTAAAATTGTTTGATAACTTCCTGCCTTTGTAACCTTCATCATTATACTCTCCGAACAGTTTTAATACGGGTGTACAGGGTGATTTAGCAAGAGCTTCCTGAGTGCACCCCAAACGACAACCTGAGGACAGCATGACATAGCAGCAATACCAAAAGCAGCGTGGTTTAGGTTTCTGCAAAAGGTACCGCGAGACAATTGAGACAGTAGCTTCTTTTTTTTCCTGTTTGTATCTCCAGAGATCCAAATATCTCTGAGAGGTCTGTCTAGGTCACCCTCCTCTGTGTTGTCAGGCTGCTGTCTGCTGAGCCAGGAGAGGGGAGAGCGGATGAGAAGGGGAGGCTCCTTCAGCTCCTTTCTTGCCTGATGCCGACGTCCCAGGAGGGCTGAGGCAGTCTGAGGCAACAGAGAACTGCACTTGGCTTTTCTCTGTGGTTCCCTTGATCAGGACCTGCTTTCCTTTTCAGAAGCTGAGCAGAAACTAAAGGCTCTAAAAAGACAGTGAGGACTCTGCTGGCTGCTGCTCCTCAAAGGGAGGCAGGCTGTCTGCTGCGGAAATCTGTTTACTTGTTGGGAGAGGGCCCTGCTCTGCTGCAGGCGTTGCTTTGTCCTCTGGGCTTCCATAGCAAAGAATTTTAAAGGAAGGGAAGAAGTAAAAAAAAAAAAAAAGGAAATGTGTAAGTGCCTTTCTCAATGAGGAAGAAAGAAAACCCTGCACAGATGGGGCAGGTTGGAAGGGGGGGCAGGAAACCTTGCCATGGCTACGCTGTTGTTTCTCCAGAGGATGCCGTGCAGCGGGCACCTTTGAGTGGTGGAAAGGCTGGGTGAGAGGGCACTCAGGGCTTTTGGAGTCCAAGAGGGGTGGTCAGCAAGAAAGCCAGGCCAGCCGTGGTCTCTGAGCACCACAAGCTGACCTCCTCGCTGGGTAACGTGTACCCACGCTGCTTTCCTGAATGCGTTATGGGTTTCCAAGCACACAGTTTAAAACAGCTTCAAGAAACGCCGATGAAGTTTTGTCTGGGAGCCATAGAGGACGTATTCCCTCTGTGAAAGCCCCTTTCCTCCCCTGCAATGCAGCGTTCATCCATCTGCACGTGGCTCGATAGCAGAGCAGGTTAACAAATTAGGTGTAACTCGGGGAAGAAAGATGATTGCGCCTGAAACTGAATTTTCTGGGCGAATAACAAAACAGTTCGGATATATTTCATTTTGACTGAGTACCAATCAGTGTAAAAGGGGCAACAACAAACAAAAATGTTTCAAGGGTATTTAAGGTGTCGTAAGGGCCTTTTATAGAAGTTGTATTTCTGTTACCTGCCGACCCTGCCTCTAGGAGGAGGATCCTAGGAGTGCTGCAGAATGCTCAGGGTGGTGCCACCAGCTACAGGTGCAGCACAGGGGTGTTTTGTGAGTTTGTGAGCCATAATTGAGTGCCTGTGCAAGCTTCTAAAGCCTTGAAGAACACCTTAGACACTTAAGGTAAAAATTAATTCTCTCCTATGACTGCCTCCACACATTTCTGAAAGAGAGGGGAAGAGCAGCGCGTTTCACCCAGAGTATTTCTTCCTTCTCTTTTGCTGGAAGGGATCCCTCTAGAGAGGAGATCCTGCCAGCTTTCTTTTATGTTGCCTTCCACTGAGCTATTCCCCTTGGTTTCTCCTTGCGTTCTTGGAGGAGAGAGGAGCAGCTTTTGTACCTCCAGGGTGTGAAACCTGGTTCTGCTGGAGCGAGTGGAAGCTTTCCTTTAAAGACGGTCAGAATTTCACTCGTGGCGTCTGCCGGGGAAAAGCAGAGGGTTTAATCTGAGACATGGCACGTTATAATGATCACACATAAAAGAACAGCATTAACCTCGATGCCACATACGGAATTATTTCTGAGTGGAAGCGAACAGAATTTTATAGAGTAATATTATTTGCAAGGCCTTCTCAGTAAGAGAAAATGTTCCAGATGATGGAGAGAAATAAGAATTACCGCTTGAACTACCGAAAACCTCTTTTTGACACTGTCTCTTTAATTAGAAAAAATGAGCCTAACCAAGATGTATATCATCATTGATTTTTGTAATAAGCTTTTAAAGCAAACACACGTGGTGTCACTCTGCTATTTTATAACATACACTGCTAACCATTTATTCTGTCATATAACAGTTCACCAGCAGACATATTTTATTATTTTTTCTGTGTAATAAAAAAGGTAAAATCAATACCTATTATATGGCATACCTTCAAGGTTAAAAAGTACTAAATCTTGGTGCTAACATCTTTTCCTTGTATGCATTAATTTATGAGCAATATAAATTCAATACAAATACATTTTCTATCTATACGATTAAAACTAGATCCTAAGTGTAACAAAGGATTCAGTCAGTCTGGAACTAACGTCGCGATGCTCATGCTAGGCAGCGTGTTCACAAAGATTGTTAAACTTTGCAGGAAATCTGACTGAAAACCTGAGAAAGCTGGTACCTGGGAGAGCCAAGTGCGCTTGGAAGCAAAGGGACCGCGGTTTCACATACTTGGATGTTGTTTCTGATCCAACAGAAACTCGTCTGGCCTGACAATCACACGCCAATTAAACGTCTTTATTAGGTCAATACAAAAATTGAGTCGTTCTCCTTGGCTCTGTCGCTGGTAGTCATTTAACAACAATTACAGGGTACAGTTACTTTAATGATGAGAGGCATCACAACTGAGAAAGTGAAAATGAAAGTGTCAAAGCCGTCAGAAGAGGCGTCTCTTCTAGGTTATGGCTAAATTACGGGGATGTCTGAGGGGGAAGCAACGTGGGAATGTTGCAGCCTCGCACTGTGCACTTTGCCAGTGCTTCACGACAACATCAAAACAAGAAAACCCAACACCTCTCCCTCATTATGAGTTAGTTCAAGATCTAATGTGATTGCAGCGGTAGTAAATGAAGAAGGACACCCTCTCTCTCCCTGTTATTAAGCAGCCAAAGCTTTCGGGTTTCTGATGCAATTAAGAATTCGTGGCAGGTGTGAAGCCGAGTGATACTTGTTGGGGAGGTGACACGCACAAAGCGTGTGCCTAATATGTATCTTCTTGAGTGTTAAAGTAGAAATCTTTTCTATTCATTACTGCTTTTTCGCCACTCAGCAATTAATTGTGTGTTGAGATACTTATGAATATGCAATGACTCCTGCCTGCCTGTGAGCAGTCTTCTCCTGTATGCGTGGGGAACGGTGGCAGAGAGTTAACTAAGCAGTAGCTGAAGCTCCCCGTGTATAATAACATCCTTAACATGCAAAATGCAGATGATGCTAGAAACAGTAATGAACAGATTCATATTTATGGGACAAAATTCTGCCCCTGGGTTGTAACAGGGGGGGTTGCCTGGGTGCTGAGGAACCCGACCCCTTGTGTGGTGCTGCCTGCGGTGAGTGAAACCAGCTCTCAGGCCTGCAGACAAAAAGAAGTGGGTAACACCCGTTAGTACCTCTTATCCTGGGAGTCTTGGGTTCCTGTTTGCACTGGGATATATGCAGTATTTTACTTTTTACAATATTAACTCATTTATTTATTTATTATTTTCCCCTGCTTGGCTTCAGAGCTGCTCTCAGCAGCTTCAAATAGCAGCTTGAAGCTGGAAATCTCCTTCCCTTCCCTCTCAGTAACAACTTTAGAGGCTGTTTTACTGCTCTGTTTGCATGACTACATGGTAAAACTTCGCTCTGCTCCCAGCTGCGTGGCAGAAGCCCCAGGAGCAGCCCCAGCCCATCTTTTCGCAGTACCCATCACCAAAACTCATCCTCCAAGACCTGGGACTGGAGTTTTGTCAGGGGGCTGAGTTCATTGACATCGCAGGTTTTCTCAATTTCTTGGTCATTGCAGAAGTTCCCTGTTGTGGCCGATGGGGAAATCCCTCTGGAAATCTTCGCACCAGCTATCAAATTGCCATCGATCTCTGCATTTCTTCCAACTATTCACTTACCATTAACTACATCGCTTCCCATGTACGGAGTCAGAAGGCAGAGTTCTCCAGAGTACTTTGCATTTGCTGCAGCGGCTTTTTTTGAAGGCAGCAACTGTTTAGTGAACCAAATAATGCTCCACAGGCACCTTCTTCTTGTGCATGGACAGGTACTGGCCTTTATTTTTCGACAAATCTTTTCCAGATGAAACTCCATTTTGTTTAGCCCTGGTTTAAAGCATCCTGACAGAATTCAGCTCGCTTCCAGCAAAAATAGTACTGGGAGCTAATAATGAAAAATAATTTATAAAGAAATACATGTTTTGCTGTTTTTTTTCGTTGTTTGGTGAGGAAATAAAGGGCTAGCTGATAGATTAAGGCCTTGTGCACTAAGTGTAAGTTGGAGAGGCATTTCTCTGGCAAGCGCTAAGCTTCTGGATAAGAGGAGATTATAAGGGAAATGCTCGTGCAACCTTAGCAGCATTACAAACAGCACCGCCACAATAAGAGAACAGGCTCATTGCAGTGATCTAAAGCCACCGCTGTTTTCTTTAAGGCGAACATTGTTTTTATGCCCTACAGATAAATCCCATTATAAGCTTTGATCAAAGCAAACACACTCACTTTGAGGCTTTGGGCACATGTAAATTGCTTTGTTATACACATGCATTTGCATACATTTGCGAGGAGACGGGGTCTACATGTAATGGTGCCTTTTCTTGTCGGTGGTGTGCTGAAATTGGAGGTGGTTTTCTGCCACTGGGATGATTTCTGAGCGAAGGAAACGTGTAGCAGGAGGCTGGAGGTGAGCACAAAGCTCGGTCACTGCCAGAGCCGCCAGGGGAGGCCGTGCTGGGAATGGCCTGAACATCGGCGCTGTTATTTTATTTATTTTGCTGTTCTTTGTGGTAAACAAACGTAAATGAGGTGGTTCCCAGACAGGGACATTTCTCTTGCTCGGCCTCTTCTGGAACAACCGCGCCAACAGTGTGAAATGTGCAGGTTGCCAAAACATCGGGTATCCGTCTTTGTTAGACTCTGCCGCTTGTTTTCTTATATATTTCTCCACTTAGTTGCCTGAATTAAATTGGATTAACTCGCTCTCTCTCCCAATTAATGCTGTTAACAGTAATAACAGCCATAATGTGTGAACATCTGGCATTTCAGTACACAGCAAGCTTTTAGAAATACCAGATATGAATCTATTGAAATCGGTCTCTATAGTGATTTTTTCCAGCGTTTTGCGGCTTAGACAATGAATTCTCCTTTCCTCTCCGGTTTCCTTTCATTATCAAGGTTTGTTAATTCTTTAGATGCCGGGGTTAGATAATTAAATACCCCTTTGTAATTACCGCGGTGCCTGTGGGTTTGAGACCTGCAGCTCATTAGGCAGCGCGCTGTCCTCCTCGGGTAGTTGAGGGAAATACTTGGTGCTCATCAAAGATCTCTCTGGCAAATTAAGGTCACGGCTAGCTCTTTGACAGGCTCGAGTCTGAGGTTTCAGTTTTGTCATTAGTCACCACTGGGGCAGTTCCTATCAGAAGCAGCTTTCTGAAGGCAAATATTGCCCAGTTGATTGTTTAAAACTTTGGGGTTTTGGTGGCGAACACGTTGCCCCTATACATTACCCGTGGCTTCTTCGCTATAGCAAACAGGGGGATTTTGTGAGGCTGCCCACACCTTCCTGCAAGCCTGATGGAAATGTCTCCACTCTAGGCTCAAGACTGGCCTCGCAGTGTCTTTCTTTTGACCCCATGCCAGTCCTTGTTTGCGATTTGTGCTGAGGGGTTGTCTATTTAGGTGCCTTCCCGTGCTCAGGCCGGGCTCGCAGCTCAGGTCTGGGACTACGATGGGGGAACCCATGGCTCAGCTCGTGGCTGCTGCTGCTTTGTTTGGTAAAGTTGATATGATTAGGTGTTTCCTCGCTAAATTAGGAAGGAAAATACTTCATTATTGTAAAAGAGGATTGCAAAGAGACGGAGTACTGCAGTGGTGAATGCTGCAGAATTGCTCGCTGAGTGAAAACCAAGCAAAGGGAGCCCACAAACTCTAACAAGGAAACCCCAGAGGTGCCCTAAAAAGGAGAAATGGGAGATGAATGTGGCTGCTGTAGGAAGTAAACCTGGTTTTATTTTGCAGCATAGTAGGAAAGGAGAAAAAAATCCTTTCCAAACATATTGATAGGGGTGTAGCAGATGAAACAGGTTCATTGTGTCCCCCACGGAAGCCTTTCTCCTCCGCAGTGCCTGGGAAGTGGCAGCAAGGTGGGCTGGAAGGTGAGCAGATCTGCAGCACCCAGAGCAAACCCGTGCTGAAGCATCTTCAACAACCCTGCGGAGACACGGTTAATTTGTGTGAGGCAGAAGCCGACTGGCGAGCAGCAGAATGCGCTCAGAAGGGAGCCCCAAGACGTTTTTCCCCACCGGAAAATTAATAGTGAGTAGCAGGCTGCTCTTCTGCTGGCTCGAGGCGAGCGTTGGGAGGAAGGGCGTCCCAAAGCCTGGCCTCACAAGCCTACCAGCACGTAGGGGGAAGGGTGTCACCACGGATCTGCCAGATGGAGCATGTTAAAGGGCAGCCTGCTGAGCGGAGAAGGCAACGAGCTTGAAAAGCCAAGCACATCGAGGAGTGCACCATCTCCCCTAGGAGAAAAACAAAGCTGCAGACAGTGTTTGCCGCAGCACAACGCTGATTTGTAGAGGCAAGTTGGGGGTGCGGGTGTAACTCATTTATGGGGTTGTATCGGTAAATGGCTGTGCTTGGTGGTGCCTTGAACCAAAATGCCAGCTCCCCAGCTTCGGGGCTGAGTCTGGGTTGGAGCCTGGCCCAGCTGGGCTGCTGGTAAAATTCCTGCGGAGTAACAGGGAGCTCAGGCTGCAGTCGCTGCGTTGCAGGAGGCGTCCCACCAAGAACTCCATCCCACCGAGACATCCCAGTGAGCACCCCAGCATCCAGAGCAAGGGCTCCGGAGGATGAGAAGGACCTGAAGAATAAAACAAACGCCATTAAGCCAAGCTACCTCCAGCTGTGAATCTCCTGAAGAGCATTATCGTCTCTTCTTCTTTTCGTCTCTCCGTGATTTGTATTTTTTACCACCTAGGAATCCTGTAACCAGCATCAGACCCAAAGCAAAGCAGGAGGCTGTCAGCTGGGCTTCGAGCGTGCTCTGCCTCACGTTGTCGTCGCCGGTGCTGGGCGAGGTCTGGGAACTTTGCCTCCAAGATTTTTAACTCCACAGGTACGGTGGCTTTTGCTGACGTGGAAGTTGAAGGCCATAAATACCGCTCTCATTTGCCAAGTTTCCAGTTTATAGCGTGCTAGCGCATGGCGCGATGAAGTAGGTTTTCATAAATCTCCTCTTTTTATCTCGGCTGATGGTTCCCTTTTAGATCTTACCCTGCCAGCAATTTTCCACTTTTCCAGACAAATGAATGCATGTAAGCAGAACGTCTATGGCAGTTGAAAGGTTAATGGAAGGAAAATGTAGTGACTTCAAAGTAAGTTTTATTAAGTGAAGCTTTGATTTTCTCCATTATTGGCTCTTTTGTGTGGAAAAAACCCTTACGTTCTATATAAAGCACACAGGCACAGGCTGCTCATGAACAGAAAGCAAAAGAGTACAGCAAAGAATATTAAATTGTTGTTTTTCTATAGTCCCTTCCAGCTGAAGGTCACAATGAATTCATTATATTTCAGGCTTTTTTCCTCTTACACATGTGTTAAATATTACCAGGCCTTTATCACAAACAAGTAAGAGACCGAAGCACAGTCACATCTTTAAAGATGAGAATAAATGTCTAAGGGAGCCCTAGGAGGAGATTTGGGATATTTTGGCTCCTGGTTTTGGCCCTTACCCACATGAGAATTGCCTCTTTTTAAGGCTTTTTCCGTGCAGATGCTGGGCACAGCGCTCTGTCAGCGCTCACCAGGTAAATAACCGCGGCTGCACCTGACACACCAAATACATTTGAGAAAACTTCTCCTGCTGGCAAACACAGATCCCGTGTCTGCACACCGATGATGAGATAACTCCCTTTGTGAAGAAGAGAAAAGCCTATTGTTCGGAGGGGTTTCAGCAAATTATACACCTGAGCGAGGTCACTTGCCATTATGCATGCATAATTTCCGTTATCTCAGAGACACTTCAAAAAAGAAGAATCCTACAATTTTCTAAGTTACAAAAGGAATTCTTTTCTTTCTCGTGATCGTTATTCCGGGTCTAGCTGCTGTGCTGTTAGTGCTGTGAGGGTTGAGTCTCCGAAACGTGGGGGCAGGTTTCAGTTCAAGGCGAAGCGCGGTGCTCGTGTCCTGTCGGCTTCATGCGGTGCGCGTGGCTCCTCTCAGAGAGCTGTCATGATAAAGGGTTTTTGGGCCTGAAGATCGTGGGCAAGTGAAGTCGAGAAGCAGAGGAAGGATAAACAAAAGGCAGGAGAGGTTTTGAAATGTTGAAGGGCTGATCCCCCCCTTCAGTGGTTGGGGGGTGGTGGTAGGTGCAAAGGGCTGCGTCGTGTTGGGGAGGGATGGCAGAAACTGAGCACGTTCCAACCAGCATGGTTTTTTTTTGGTATTTTTTAAGAAAGTGCACTTGACCTTTTTGTCAGTTGCTTCTTTGAAGAATTTCATCTTGGCGTTTTGACATGGAATAATACGAAAGTAAAAAATCCTTATTGGCACATGCAGTATTGAACCAAAAAATGTAAGCAACGTTTGCCATGAAGTTGTTCAGCTGACAGCACAAAATATGCCCAGTCAACCCTGATCAAGCCATGGTGGACATTATTTTTTACACTGTTCTGAGAGGAATTAAAACAAGTTTCTCTTATAC
Organism: Aythya marila; assembly: GCF_965140915.1. Classification (NCBI taxonomy): domain Eukaryota; kingdom Metazoa; phylum Chordata; class Aves; order Anseriformes; family Anatidae; genus Aythya; species Aythya marila. The sequence goes on along the minus strand of NC_139049.1, from coordinate 28,574,445 downwards.
CAGTGATACCACGTTGTACCTCAGTGGTGTGGTGCCTTCGGATCCCGCAGTAGGGATGCTGTTCCCCTATGGCAGTGCCATTAAAACATGGTGCTGGAGAAAAAGGGAGGCAAAACCAAAGGGAGACAAACCCACGAGGATCCAAAATCCCCCTGAAGGTCACCACAGCTTTAGCCCAGGAGTTATTTATATCCTTTGGTAAATGTCACCCTCTTTTTCTGGGTGCAGAGTGCAGATGATCAGTGGAAGGCTGGCTGAGCACAGCGAGTCTTGAGGGGGAGGTTTGGAAGGAGATAACAAGGCCACTGGGGAAGGACGCGGTGCAGAGGAAATTGTCTTGGGCCTAGCAGAGTGCTGGGTACAGGGGCTTGAAGAGGAAGGTGTGAGCGGGGTGGATTCCTTCTAAACTGCAGAAATGTCAGGTGGCTGGCATCCACGTGCTCTGGAGCTGTCCTGTCCACCAGCGAACAGCCCAGCACAGTTCCCATTTCAGATGAAAATTTCCCATTGCATTTCCCATTTCATTTCCATTTTGCATCGCAGACGAAAGCCAAAAAAAAAATTATTAAAAAAAAATATTGAATATTAAAAATAAACCCCAAACTTTGAATGCCTATTTTAAATCCTTCCTAGCAAAGACCTGAGCCAGGCATTTTCCTCTGGCGTTAACCCCCCTCCACCGCGGAATTTCATTCTGCTGTAACTGATGAGTTGTTTTAAGGCTGCGCAGAGTTTCATGGTCAAAATGGAAATGAGTTGAGGAAAACAGAGCGTAATTAAGAATTCTGCAATTTTACGTATCAGTTCCCTTATGATAATTGGCCTGCAACATGAAATATTTAAAAACACAATCAAACTCTGTCTGTATACACGAGGCTGTGTTTGTGTATCTGTATCTGTTAGCGCCGCGCCTTGTATTAGTTGCTTGCAACTAATTAGTTGCTAGCTACTCGCGGCATCTGTATTGGAGATCCCGTGGGATTTCAGGGAATGTGACCTTATTTTAATGCTTTTCTGTGCTTTGAGAATCACTCCTTTGTATCTGCTGCTAGGACGTGGGTTGTTGCTTTAATAACAATAACGCTCAGCACTCTCTCTACGTTTAGATCCCAAGGACACCTACAAAAGTAGACAAATATTCTCTCTATTATGAAGGTGCATCTCCTGCTTCAGATCTGGGCACTTGGAACCAGAACCAACTGTTTTGTTGTTGGGGGCTTGCTGCCCGTTTACATTTGTGGTGATTTGCTGTAGAGATGAGATGGTGGTACCCATCCAGACAAGGTGAGAGAACAGAAATAGTGGCTGAACTTGAAACAAACAACACGTATTTTTAGGGCTGTCTGCCTAGCAGTCATACCAGATCTTGGGGTTTTGCTCTGCTTTCCCTAAAACACTTCTATCTACAAGGCTGAAGAGGAGCTTGAGCTCACTGTTACAGATTTATTTGCACAATAAAGAAACACATTGATGCTCTTCAGGCCTGGGACAGTTTGATTAAAGATATTCATTAGACTTTGTCTGGAATTTGGTATAATGCTTGATGTGTCGTTCTTAAATATGCTGAAGTTTGCCAAATCAGTACTTAGCTTGTGTTTTTATGGTGATGCTGTTTGTGTTTAGTAGATGATGCAAGATATATATGTATATATATTATTTGGCACTGGAGTCCCATTAAAATTGGAGCTTGTTCAGTGGCTATTTGCTCTTTAAAAGGCCAGGCAGTATAGGATGCAGCGCTCTGGGATCTTGCCACTTGTGTTCATTAAGGATCTCATGGCACTTCTGGCAGGAGCGAGGTGGCTGGACTTCATGTCCTGGCTTGTACACCAGTTTGCACTGGCCAAAGTCCAGTCTGAGTAATTATATTCTGCACGCCTAAATTCCCCCAGTAATTTCAATTAGAGGTAGTATTGTTTTTCATGCCTGATCCTAAAACGTTGCGTGGGGTTGCTGTGTGATTAAACTGTTGCGACATCCCGTCCCAGAGGTAGGTAAAATGGTCTTGGCTTCACACTTTGTAAAGCATTTCCGTGGGATGAATGGGCAAAATAAGCGTGAGAGATCGTTCCTGGTTACCCTAGAAATACCGACGGCGAGGTTTGCTGCCTGCTTGTTGGCCTTTTTTGTACTAAAGGAAGAAGGAGTGTTTCAAACTCAAGACGTGACCAAGAAAGTCTAATTAGGCTTGTTGCTCAAGGTGTTTTAAAGGTTTTAAAGCAAATTAAGATAATGTACCTTAATTGCATTTGCATAATGGGCATAGTTGAAATCAGGTCCCTTTTTTTTAGCGTCTGTGACTTCCTCGGCAATGTATGCAAGACCAAGAGCCAACTTTCTACCTGTGGCAAAAAGGAAAATTGGAACTAAATCTGGATGGAGTTCAGTATGTGAGCAGAGTTCAAATGAAGACGTAGCTGTGCTTAGTGCACGGGGAGGCAGCCATCCTTATTCAAAGCGATCACATGCTCGCATTTGGGATTTACGAAGTCCTTGATCTTTGAGATACTGAATGAGCTCATTCCATCCGGCTGCACACTCAAATCAAGCCTGAATTGCAGAAGATAAGACGTGCTGCAGTCTGCATACATGTTTCTTTCCACCCCACTATTCACCTGGCCCCACGATGGTCACACCTAAGCTGGATTAAAAAAAGCTTTGATGACTAAGAAGCATAAATAATATTACAACAGGCTCCCGGAGTCGGGGGAGTCACTGCACGAGGGCAAACAACGTCTCTGTTGGCTCCCAAGCTGGGAACGAGCCTTGGGGGACTGACAATGTGCACCAGTTACCTTCGTGTGCCGGCCCAGATCAGCTGAATTGGCATGCTGCTTCTTAAACCTGCAAACCCAACGCGTTCCTGGGAGTAGATCCTCAGGGGAAAAAAGGAAAAAAAAATAAAAAACACACTCTTCCTTGCTCCAGAAATTGTCCTTGGTATCAGATGTCGGTGGCTCCCCCTCAAGCAATCTCAGCAAGGCTGAGAATAATCAACAGCCGTGTGCGAGCACATTAATATACCATGGAAAGCACCGAAAACTAAATGAACTTTGGTGGGTGCCGGGTGACATTTCAGAGGAAAAGGTTGCCCTCCCGGGCTGGTAGCGCAATGCTTCCCCTGACCCCGTGGCTTGGTGAGGATTTTTAGGAGCAGTGCTTGAGGCGAGTTGTTTCTCCTGCTTCTTTTTGAATTTGAAAAGTTTTGAAAAATGCTCCTGAGCTGCAGTTTCTCAGCTTTAAATAATTCAGGGCTGAAATCAGTGGTCCATACTGAGGCAGAGCTCTTACCTGAAGTCAGGTTGTTTTGCTTGAGCAGGTCAGGCTCAGTGCTGAAATAAAACCCAGGGCATTTGATGGGAAACTAGCTTTTTTAAAAACAAAACAAAACAAACCCCACAAAATACTATTAATAACCGTTCTTTTAATAAAGAAACAAATGTCCTTCCAGTAAGGGCAACATCACAGAGCTCCCGTAGCACCGGGATGTGTCCAGCGGGTATTGAAGATGCTGCTGCAGAGGCTGCGGGGCTGCAGGGTGGTGGCAGGAGGCTGGGCTTCTGCTTCCCCTGGGTGCTTGTGCATTGCCACTGGTTTTTGTGCGACGTGGCACCAAGTGTAGAGCAGCAGAAATGCTGTGCCAGTTTTCCTAGACCGTGCTTTCAGGAAGCAGGTTCCCTGTGTGACAGCTCCCAGCTCTGGGGCAGCAGCTTGGTGGCGTACCAGCAGCAGTGCTGGTGATGTCCCCGAGCTGTTCACCATAAACAAATTACCCGATGGTTGGGGCCTTTTGCTATTCGGAGAGCATCTGTCAGCTGTATGAATTTCCTGCTTGGCATTTCGCTCTTCACCTGGCGTTTGGAGAAGCTGATGGTCCCTCTGGTTACAAGGTACTGGTGGTCCTCCAGAGCGAGGGCGAAAGCAGGGAGCTGTGATCTGGGAGCAGGTCTTTGGAAACATCTACTTGTAATGTGTGTAAACAGGGACTCACACGGAGAATTGAGCAACCTGATCTAGTGCAAGATGTCCCTACCCACGGCACTGGGGTTGGGCTAGGCGGTCTTTTAGGGTTCCTTCCAACCCACACCATTCCACGACTCTGTGAAGAAGTCTCTAAAAACCTCAGCTGCCCTCTCAAAATGCAGATACAGACAGGATGGATGAACTAAATACAAGTTCATTATCGCAGCCATGTTTCTCACAACTGATCTGTGTTCATAGAAGCTGCACCTCAAAATACATGCCACCAAATTGGTGTATATATGAGGGGAAACTTCACACAGAAGAGCCAATGACATTTTTTCTGAGCATTCATATATATGTAGCCATATAAGGTTTAAATTCCAAGTTACTTAAATTTGCAACTTTCATATTTAATCTGTACTTGTTTGAAGAGGGGCAAAAGCATTTTGGGTATTTTTTTTTTCCTCCTGTTTTGCCTTTTGATTTCTGTTGTACCCCCGAGAGCCTTTGTTGAGTGTGATCTTTAATAAATTGCGGTGTTTGAGTTCTGCAGTTGCACCAGATGTGGTCAAAGCATGGTACCCCGTGAAAGAGTACCATTAGGCATTATCTGCTCTAGCGGACAGCTGTGATGATTTTATTTTCAAAAGTGACTTGTGCAGAGGGCATGCTGTGATTTGCGGCTTGGTAAGTAATTGGCAGTATTGATTCTTAAAACGTCGGTATGTTTCTTAAGGAAAATCATCATTACTGTATTGAGACTACAGCTGTAAAGCACAGGATCCGTTCTCGTGTAATTCAGTAGATGTTGAATGTGCTCAGGCTCAAGTCCAGAAGTTGAAAATTATATCTGATGGTGAATCAGTTTCACAGAGCATCATAAAAATACACGTAGGTGCATTATTCTTTCAGCTTTTAACTATTTCTGGGATAGATCTTATTTGCCTGGTTTGTGCCGTCTGTTTTCTTTCCAAGTTCAGTATGATCAGATTACCCATCAGAAAGTTTTAACCACTGCCTTGAAAGTGAAGAAAGTTGGAGTCATGGCTTCCTTTTGGCTTTCAGCTCCACAGCTTGTAAGTACAGAACGGTGCATTAAAATAGCTGCTTGAAGAAAAAACACAACTACCACCTTGAAAAGGAAATTGGCTTAATAATCATATATAGAATAAACTAACTTCTGTATGCTGCAGATGTGAATTGTCAGAGGAAAAAGAAGATAAAGCAGTATAGCATCAATAGGACTAGATCTTAGATCATGCTCTGTGTGTAATTTGCATAGCAATGAAAGACAATTATACTCCGAGACTTCTTTGTAAGCTGGTATGAATCACCTTCAGAATAATGTAAAACACACGTATGGAAGCAAAACCAGTATAATTTTACTGATGTTGAGCTTGGCGATGTCAGCCTGACCTTCAGTCGTTGTGAATTTGTTCTATTCAAGCCGATCGATGAGAACATTATTAGTTCTGTAAGTGATCACTTATGACAAATCAGTGCAATTGGATTCAATTGACGGTGCAAACAGACACGATTGCAGCTGGAGGTGCAAGAAGTGGCCCAGTGCACGAATACTTACATCTGCTCCATGGACTTGGGTGTGCAAGTATTTCCAGACACAAATGCATGGAGGAGGTGGCAAACAGCACCGGAGATGGGTGGAGGGCTTGCTGGAAAAGCTGCAGGTGAAACTTAAATGACACGGGGCTGAGTTCAGCTTTCTCCTGACGTCCCCACCCTCTCCAAAGTCCTTCATCTTTTAAGTCCAAGGAGGTGGGATGAGAAGGGAGAGCTGGTGGCAGTGCTGTTTCTGTGCACGTGTGTGGTGAAGGCTAGTAAATACAGAAAACAGTTGTCTGGAGAGGGGAAAATCATGAAAGTAGTTAGAAATTTCATCTAAAAAACCTCCTTTTTTTTTTTTTTTTTTTTTTTTTTTTTTTTTTTTGATTGAGCTGTCGTAGGCGAGTCTGGATCCATTCTAGGATCTATTTTGGTTGCTCCTTGTGAACAAACACTATTTCTGCTGTTTGTCTCGATCAGGATGCGTGCCAGCCCTCCTGCTGCTCAGCTTCGCGCGCTCTGCCGTGCGGCGGAGGGCTGCTCAGCTCTGCGAAGGGCGGTGGGTCAGGGCTTACACTGAACCCTCAACGTGTGTAAGGCAAAGTGAGAGCCACCCCAATTGCTGTTCTGTTTATTGACAGCTAAAATTAGAGTGGGCCCCTTCCTAAATCCTGAATCTGTGAATTCAGGATTTGCAAGGGATTGGTGCACCAAATCTGATGACTTACACCCCAGATGAGCTTGGAGCGGGTGGCACCGTGGTTTGGGGAGAAGCAGAGAAAACCATGGCACTATTCAGAGCCCTGTCTGCTTTATGAATATGTTCAAGCAGGTTAAAATCAACCTTGTGCTGATTCAAAAAGGGTGCTGCGTTTGAGCTGCCAGGAAAGTTGACTGTAATGGCTAAAGATTGCATAATGATTTAATGAGTTATTTCATTTTTTTTTCAGCTAAGAGAGACCCATGTAAGAATTTAAGACAGCGTGTCAATTCTTTTTACAGACAAAAGAAAAACCTGGAGTTTTTAAGTGTTACCAGCAAACAGCAGCTGAAAGCAGGATTGCCTGCTGCCACGTGGCTATCTGTAACATTCCCAAGCTCTCAAAGCTGAAAAATTGGTTTAAGAGATAAGTATTACGAACCCTTACCAACTTTTTTTCACGTACTGCCTTGGCCCAGCCAGTGCAGAATACATTAATTAGCAAAGCTGTTAGTTTTCTACTCATCCCTTACCTTCCCATCCTCCGTGCCTGATCCCCACCCCATCATCCCTGGGTCTCTCACAAGGGTCTCTCTTCAGAGCAGTTCTTTTCTCCCAAGCCGTGGCTAACCTTTGTGCCCCGGATTCATGCCCTCTCACTGTTATCCAAGCTGCTCTGTGCTTTTTTTTTTCCCTACAAGTGCTGCTTCCTGCCATTACATTTCCTTTTACGACTTGAAACAACACAAACCAACCTCCGCCTCCCCACACGCCGGGTTTCGCCAGCAGGTATCCTTCCCTATCCCCGTCCCTTTGCTGTGCTTCACTCCAATTACACGGCGCACATGGCTTCCCTTTGAAGTTCCCTTGCTGCTCGGCTCTGTGTTGACTGTCCCCCCTCGTTGTGTAGCAGCAGCAGATCTGAGGGGCTCACAGCTGGGTTCGCTGCTGCAGTCGCTGCTGATTAAAAGCCGGAGGCTTCCCTGAACCTTTCCCCTCTCCCAACTGCTCACCCGCTCCCACAGCCCGTAACTCTCATCATTTCCTTTGCAATGGGGTTCCTGACGTGGTTTTTCTGGTAGGAGGCTTTGGCTACTTCACCCCCAAATGCTGGGGGGCAGAAGTTTGCTTTCAGTGCTCTCTAGGACTGCAGCCCAGCCAGCCAGTTCTGTATGCACACACTAACGGGCCCACCCATCAAACAACAACGTTCCCACTTGGTTGGGCAGTTCTTTCAGACCATTTTTCCTATCTCCAGTGTTATCTGTGCTGGAAACCACAGACCTGGGGGGTCTGCAAGAAGCAGGTGCTGTGGCGGAGAGGTAGAGAGGAGGGGGCTGGTACCTGCGTGCACCTTCCCTGCTTCGCAGGTCGCAGGCAGCGTGAGCAAGCCTCGTGCTGTCAGGGGGAGAGAATTGATTAATTCTCGGTATTGTCTGGGTTTCGGTTACTTTGCTGAAACTGTCCACAACGAGCCAGTCTGCTGGTGACTTGGGGGTGTGCTTCTCACCCCCAAGCCACAGCGAGACCTGCCGACTGCCAGCATACCTGTGGTACCTTGCAGCCTGCAGCAGGAGAAGTAAGTGTCTGCTCCTTCCAGAGCTGTGCTGATGTGAAAGGTACCCTAAGTGCTTCCTTAAAGCCACCGGTCTCCTATACCATCGAGCCCTTCCCTTATTATGTAGCTACTTCGCAGTTTTAATTAATATTATGATTATACAGCAGACACGCTTCTATAGCGTCTGTTGCTGTGGCAGCTAGACGCTTTAATTACAGAGATTAAAACACAAATCAAGGACAATACGGAGTTGTTATGATATAATTACCAGAGCTGAATATTTGGAGAAAACTGGCTGCTTGAGCCACAGAGGTTAATGTACAAACCCGTGCGATCCGGTCGCTTCTCAAGACCTGTGTCCGAGTGGCCAGTGGGGACAGGAGAGGGCAAACGTGGAGGGTGCCGGGGGCTCGTCACCTTCCTGACGTGTTAGAGCTGCCCAAAGAGCTGCTACTTCCAACCTGTGAGGTGTCAGACTTGCTCATTCAGGATCAAGGCTTCTGTCTAGGGCTTCAGTTACTTTATTGTGTTCTTTTTCTGACAAGCACTCTTTGTTTAATCCAAAATGAAACGTTTTCTCGTTCCTCACCAAAGCAAAAATGATGGAATGGATTTTTAGTATTTACTTAGAGAAACCTTGAAATTGAAATTAATTTCCTAATTTGAAAATTGACATAAGAATTTCTATTTTTTTTTTAGAAGGTGAGCTGTTTGGTGGGTTGAAGCAGTTTCGTTGCTCCATCCACATTTGCGAGTGTTCTGGTCTGCCTCTCTCTACATTCCTGACCCCAGGGGGGAAAAGCTTGCTTGAAGTCATCTGGCTTTAAAATCACCATATAATTTAGGCCTGCAGATCCGGCTTTCATAAGGCTTAAGAGTACTTGCCAGCTTCAAAATATGGCTAAAATCTTTGTCTTTAGTTATTTTTATTTTTTAAAAAAAAGGCAAATGGGAGATCTGTATTTCAAAAATCTTCATATATTGCTCTTGTCAACTGCCTTGTGTCTTGATACAAGGGTGTTTGTGTGTCTTCCACTCGATTTTCTGCTTGCTTGCTTGTTCACATACTCTTTAAATAGAAGGAACAGAATACGATCCCCCCTTAATTCCTGGCCCAGAGGTCTGTAACAAATCTGTCGTTATCTGGCAGTTCATAGCTGTCAGTATGCTCAGGCAGTGGTCACTGGGACATGTAAATGCTGCTCCTTTGAATGCAAAGGACCCCGATACTTTGGTCGCACACTCCCTGATTTTGCCACCATTCATCCTCCTGCTGGATGCCAAATCCCACTTGTCTCATGCTGTCACTCTGGCAGAGAGCTGCGAGTCATAATCATATTAGAAACATGGCAGGTTAAACTCAGAAAGAAAAACTAAAAAGGGCCTCTCCAGAAGGATTTCTGACTGTTGAAAAATCTCCAAGTCATCTACTGCCAGCACTGCCAGACACCAGGGGATTGTCACCTGCAGCGCAGTCAGGGAAAACATTTCTATTTTGAAAGGCTGCACCACCATATTCTTCCTTAACTAGGCAGAAATAAGGGGCTACCAGCAGGAGCTAACTATAAACCTACAAAGAGTGACAAATAAACCAAACAGCAGCAATAGAGTACACGCGGTTGTTCGCTCCTCATTCCCCCGGGGAGCCGTAGAGATGCTGCGTGCAGAGGGGGGAGCAGCAGCGAGCGCACGGGCTTCCCCTTGCCGTCACCCTGCCGTGATGTGCAGCAGCAAGCCCTCCTCACCATGCTCCTGGCTTGGCAGAGAGCTCAGATGAAGCAGGGGAAGCGTTTTGCAGCCCTGTGCCCTGGTTATACATGTACGTGGAGGAAGGAAGCCAGACCTCGAATCGTTGCCGTGATGTTTTTCCCCATGGATCCTGCCTGTGAAGCAAGCTGTGTCCCGGGGGATTTCCTTGTGTGTGCTTCCACTACAGCTGGGTTTTCACTTGGAGGAAGACTTTAAGGGTCCCAACTGAGCCGTGATGCTGTGGTTTGTCTGGGGGAGTGGGTGCCTGCCCGCTTAGAGCAGCTAGAGCAAGAACTCTTCAGGCTGTGCAGTGCCACTTCATTTTGCAGGGAATGGTTTGTTTCCAGTCTCTCCAACAGCACCGGACAATTACACAGCAAACACTTCATGGTCTAAATTAGAGCAGAGTACGGGTATGGGATAGGGAGTAAATTAAAATATAATCATAAATAACCGAAAGAACTAGAGCTTGCAAGGTAGGGACAGAGAGAAAAGCCATGTTTTTGTATTAGGTTTCGTAGAAGATGGTATCGCTGAGCCAAAGAGAGGAAAGGTCATTTTGTTTGTTGCAGAACTGCAGAACCTAGACCAAACGTCGTGCTGTGGGTAGAAGAATGGTAGGAGGCATCCTTGGTTCTCCTGTCTCCTTGTTGACCAAGGCAGAAAAAGGAAGGAGTTGCCCAAAATATTGAAAGACGTTCAGTCCTATGGCTGGGGCTTGTGCTAATGACTCAATTGCCTTTTATCAGATGAGCAATATTGTCTTAGTGCGAGCTTTCACCTTGCAGCAAAACCAAAATTATTCTGCTTAATTTCAATTCGCAGTGAAAAAAGGTGAGTGTGCTTCTTGGTGTCTCAGCACACGGACAGCCCACTGGGCTTCTTGGTGAGATGATCAGTTGTAGGACTATCAGTTCGTCTGGGTTTTGGGAAGGCTGTGGAACAGTCGGTCTGAATACCAGCCTGAAAACAAGGCTGAAGTGCAGGGTAAGGATTCGGCAGAGACGTTGTCCAAGTAGCTGAATGCAGACTTTTCCAAAAGAATGTCCAAGAAATAGGACAATTTCTTTTTTTCCTACCTTCACTGAGTTTTCCATGGCGTGCTGTGGCGTTTTCAATGCTCTGAGCTGTTGGCATCCCTGGCTCTGGGGCTCGTGGAGCTCACTGGTGTTTCCTCTTTGCCGAGAGGATGGAGAGGAGCTGGTAATAAACAGCTCCCGGGGGACCGCGCTTCAGCTCCTCCATGCACCGCCGTAGCTCCTAAGTGTGATGGATCACTAATCATACCGGTGGCATTAAACTGATTAATAACAGCAAAACCAATAAAATGTTTTTGTTCCGCTGACCTCAATAGAGGCTGTGTCAAATGCTTTAGTAGCACTGGGATTTCACCCGTATTGTTTAAACATTTAAAACATCCGAATTGCAGTTTAACACCGTGTTAGTTCAATGCTTAACTAATCCCGGTATTTAAGATCAGGAGCTGTAGGGGTGTACCTACGCACACGTGGATGCACACTGTTAAGAAAATACAAACATTGCGTGAGGTGTGTGCTATTGGGTGTATCCAAACCTGCCTGCAATAACTCCTTTGCTGCCGATGCTGACTTATTTGCCAGACACCCTCGGACAGCGTCATTCAGAGCACTGGCAGTGCTTTCTTTTCATTAGCAGTCCGGTTCATTTGGGAGGCAGTCGTCATTAGAGTACAGTGTGAAAACAACGCACGTTGTAGCTCCGGTGTCAGAGAGCTTCTTGATGTTTTCAGAGTCCCAAATCAGTCTGAACCCATCAATAATCCCGTGCCACAGGGTGCTGGTGCCCACAGCTGGATCTCTGCCTTTCTCCTCCCTATGAAGCCAGGCATTACGGGGAGCCCTGCCTGCGGTAATGCCTCCTCACGCTACCTTGGGCCTTGTGGCATACGTAAATTCAACTAATTCTGAACTTTGCTGCCTTCTTTTAAGATTTTTTTTCTCTAAGGAAGCCCAGTCTAACATTTGCTGCTCAGGTTTGGCTTCAGAAAATATATAAAATATATTCTGCCTGTCCCGAAACGGAGTGCACCCATCCCCAGCAGGCATGCGAGGAGAAAGCAGGTGAATCTCGTGCTCCACATGTACCTCGTGCTTCAGCTGACTCTGCGATCCAGCAGCCATCTCGCTCAGATCCCCTCAGCCCTCTTAACAGTGGTGAGCCCTAATTTCACTAAAAGTATGTCATTTCTTCAGTGTTTTGGGGGTTTGAATCTAGGACAAGAGTATCAGCGGAGAGCAGCAGGTACAGATATTCAGCCCTTATATCTTATCAGATATTCAAGAATGCGGTAAGAAATGTCAGGGAGAGCTTTCTACGAAATATTTAATTAACAGCAACAGCTACAGAAATGAAAAACAACATCCAGGCAATTACAGTGTTCAATAAAGCAGCTCTCAGAGGATGGAGCGGCAGCGGATTAGTGACTGACTGGCATTTAAATACGTTATCAACCAGTTAGGGAGACCAGAGTAAATTTGCTCCCCTGGGGATCAGGCTAGTAGAAGTATTATAACTATATTATTGTTTCTCAGGGCAATCAATTGAATTATATGGTGCAGTAGGCTAGGATGTTCAGCTGTTATTCCAGGAGCTGCTTACGGGATTTGTTTCACTGGACATTAATACAACGTACCAGGCGAGTTACTAATGTCAGTTTGCAAATCAGCATTTTCCTGTTTAAAAACAACAATGTGTACGCTCCAGTTTTGTATTTTAAATGCAGAGTATGCTGGAAACTCTATAATTTATACAAGTGGTGGAATATGCTAATCTTTGGACGTTAAAATAGAACACAATAAAGAATTTATGTTATCTTTACCTCCAGGGCCAAATAGATGCTGAGAAGGCATAATTAGGCTGCCAGTTGTAGTGCCTTCTTTTCCTACAAAAACGGGGAGGGTTTCACTGATTGGGGATTTTTGCTGTTACATTAAAAAATGGAGCCTTTGTATAAATAACTGTACGCACAGGCTGATGAATGAGGGACTTCCACGAGCTGCAGCCCTATTTCAGAACAAGCTGATACATTCCCTTACACATACATACAATACTGAGGATGCAAAAAAAAACCAGTTTGATGATGAAGTTGTACACGAAAGGCATACTCCAGTGTACGTAGATAAGTGTGGTTGAGTTTCTGATTCTATCTGGTGTTTGAGTTCATTGCTCCTCTCTTGGTAGAGCACAGGGATGAAAAGGAACTTAGGGAGTTGGCAATTTGCAAACTTGGATGTAATAAATAGGGTTTGTATTGATTTACATTTGATACAGACCAATTTGGCAAGTAAATTTAAATGAATTAGTTTCCTTCCAATAAATAGCCAGTCCAAAACCCAGAGCGGATGAGCTAAAGGGTGGCAAGCCACACCAGTTCAGGAAGGGATCTCCAATCCTTTGATACTGTTCATTCCCTTTCTTTATAGAAGCAAGGTTGCCCAGGACAGCCTGTTGAGCCAGTATTATAACAGACTCCTTCTCATAAGGAGGCGCAGAGCAGCAGAGAGCAGCTTGTTTTTGCCTCCCATTGCATTTATATGGATTCATTTCCCCCCATGGTCCCTTTCTTCTCAGCTGCTCTTCCAGAGGTGAGAGCAACCTTTGCTCCGAGGACACTGGGAGCCAATCTCGTGGTCCAAGGCAGAGCAGCTGCCAGAAGGGACACCGCTGGGAATGATTTCTTTCACTGTTAGTGCATGATAGAGCTGGTTGGACATGAGGAAGAGCCCTGGATTAGGCAACCTGTTGTAAACCCAGGTGTACAAAGTCCCTGGAATGGCTGAGCAACTTCCCACTAATTATATGCTTAACTTTGTGAGAAGAGACTGCCATTAAAGTACACAGTAGGCTAAATACCTTCAATACAATTATATATATAAAAAAAAAAGTATCTAAAGACTGTGAACCTCAGAACATGATAGCCAGAAAAAGGATACATCAGCGTGAACATATTCAGAACATCTTCGTGTTCTGGGCACAGTTACAGACAAGCCTGTAGTGCTGGTAGAGCCCACCTTGAATTGTGGGGTGTGACAATCAGTTGTCCCAGACCATGCTGAGTACATCCAAAGGAGGTAGATGGGGTGGGATGGCCCGATCCTGATCCCACAGGCAGGAGAGGAACTAAAGCAGGGACTGCTTGCTCGTTGCTGAAGAGAGGGGCATTGCACCTCGCCTTGCCTGGCAGATGCCGAGGTACAAAAATGCATTACTGAGGAAGAAGGCACGGTGTGTATTTCCCACTGAAAATGCTGAAGTGCTCCTCTGAAGTGAAATATTCCAGATCAAGTTTTTTAAGCTCACGTGCTTTCCCCCATTACCCCCCGTAACCCAGGGAACTGAGGGGAGCGGAACGACACAAAGAAAGATGCTCTGAATATCAGAAGCCTGAAGTTAATTAATGCTCAGAAAGTGGTTTGAAGATGAAAAGCACTACTGCTAAGTGTTATTAATAGTGGAGTAACCCCGCTGTTAATTATAAATAACAATAATGCTACGGAGCACGCAACATGCAAAGATCTCAAAGTCCTTTTGAAATATGAATTGCTGATTTATTCTGATATTACAAATGGGAAGAATGAGACACGGAGGGACATAGCGTGTTAGAGAGAGGCTTTAAGTACCTAAGTAGAGGAGCTGAAGGCTGCAATCCAGATTGTAGGCTTTCCTTCCACTGATCTAACTCCTGTAGCCTATTTCTTGGCTGTATGAGCACTGTGCAGTGTGAGTCCAGCCTCTAACTTTCCTTGAGCTATGCAGGAGAGTGTAATTGTACAGAGCATTTCCAATGAATTTAGAGGATGTGTTCCTATATTTTTGATTTCTATAATGTTAGGAGGTGTAAGGAATTCATACAAGGAGCCTGAGGCTGAACAGAGTAGACACAGCAATCCAGCTAGATGCAGTGATTCCCCTGGAACCATCCCTGGGATCCCAGTCTTGCTGTACAGGTGAAAATAAAAACATTCAGTATTATACATGTATTATATAGTATTATATTATGTTCAGTATATAAAAAACATTCAGTATTGCTCCTCCTTGCCACTGCTGTTATCAGCACAGTGATGTTAGTCAGGCTGGGGCTTTCTGGCTCCAAACCCGTTACTTATTCTGGAATTGTCCAAAATGAAGTGCACAGAATAAAGTGACTCAACTGGGGCTGAGTGAACAGTGACAAACTCTCAATCAGAGATGTTAACCATACCCGAGGACCCCCTTAGTTTTAAAGAATAACAATTTGAAAGCAAAATAGAAAGAACCAGCTCATGCCATAAAAAGAGCATCACATCTAGGTCTCACCCTCTTGTTTCTTGTGGCTTATAGATGTCGGCTGCCTTATTAGCTTGTCTCTGTTCGAGCAGTCCCCTTCTAAATGAGGATTTTTAGTTCTCAAACTAATCTTTTCCTGCGAAGGAGGCTTCATTTGTATGCTGTTATTGTCATTACCAGTGTAATCTTCAGTCTTAATGTTAGTGTGTCTATTTTGTGCTTCCTTAGGGTAGCTGTGAAGTACTTCTCCACTAACCCATGAGTGCCTCTGGTTTCCCATTTTACTGAGGACTATTGTGTATTGTGATCATCTGCTAATAGAGGAGATTAGCTGAATCACAGCAGTCTCTCAAGCAAAAGATATGACACTTTTTTTCTCTTCAGTTGACGTTATAAGCTTGTCTTTTCATATTGGGAATAATCACGTTGTGTTGTTCTTTTATTATTGCCATTTCTGCTATAAGATTTCTAACTGCAGAGTCCTAAAGCGCTTCCTTGTTTCATCTTCATGGCCATTCAGTGTGCTTAATGGGCTTACAAGCAAATCAAGACTTCCATCTTCCTTGAATGGAGCTTTTGTTGGAGTCAATCTGCTGGCACAACTGGGATCACAGGTGTGTGCAACCTTTCGAGTAGCGGTTTCTTGTACTCCAGACCAGGTTTGCCCAGATGTTATTGCCAGAGCAATCAGAATTATTAACGTATAGTTCAGCAAAATGTTGACAGAGTACAGAGCATAAAACACCTTGCGCTGAAATTCCGAGCCCAATTAAATGGGCTAATTCACCTACTGCTTAATTGGCTGCGAGCCATGTGAGTAATTACGCCACTGACATCTTCCAAAATTATATTCTTAATTGTTACGCTTATTTGCATCACAATGAAATCACCACGTCTCGGCTCAGCACAGCTCAGCTCCCCATATGGCAGCGGCTTCACCGGTGGAAGGAGGGAGGAAGCACTTTGGAGCACCGCCGGCTGCCCTTCACGCAGGCATCAGTTGGCCAGGTAGCAAAGCGAGGCCACCGGGGAGATGGGGCAGGCAAATGTGAAGTTGCTCAGCTCCTTCTTTAACATATGTACCCGCTTGTTGTAGTACACGGCGGCTCTTATGGCAGCGTGCTGTGCAAGGCTCCTTTCTTTTCCCTTTTTTTTTTTTTTTTCCCTCCTCTGTTATTGTGTACGAAAATGTATGAATGTGGCAGCGTGATGCTGTATTGGCGGTGCTTGCAAACTGCAGCATAATATCACACTCCAGAGATGCAGTGTTTCTATTTGCTATCATAAATTTAGTTCGTATTTTCTTTCCTTCATAGAAAATACCCCTAGTTCTTTATACAAATAATGTCGTTCCAAGGAAAATGTATGCAGAACCACTTTACAGAAAACCTCTATAAGCACTGTTTGGTCTTGCTGTGTAGATCTACTCTCTAATTGCTTTGAATTTACTTTATTGCAAGGCTGGGGATTGCTTTGAAGTGATTATGAAAGAATAAGCAGGCTTCTGCAAAGGGAATTTAGGAAAGAAAAAGCTTTTAAGAAATCCTATTTTGAAGTTCCAGTTCCAGAGGGTCCCCAGTTACTAAAATGTAATGCCAGTGCATTCCCTTCCCTTCGATCTCTTTAACGGAGCACTCTGCTTCATTAAGAAGTCTTACCCGGGCATGAAAATTGTTTCTTGAGATCATTTTACAGCCATGTCATTTTGTTGTAGGGGGCTGCGGTATTACTGTATTTATTGGCTTTTTGAAAGTCTTTTCTATGCATGCAGGACTATTTTCATCCATCTCACAACAGCTTTACTCAATTCTAGCCCTGCTCCAAGACACAATAGCAACATGATGGGTTTGCTGGCTCCAAGATAGCTTCTTTCTGAAGCACACGAGTTGGGTACAAAGTTCACCCAAGTGTCTATTGCACCAAAATAAATTGAATATGGAAATCGGGGCTTAGGAGAAACAGGTTACTGTTATTTAATATATACATATATACGCATGGAATAGTGGTAAAGAAAATAAAGATTTGGACACTTTTTTTTTATGTTTATCATCAGCCAGGAGACCCACATACATGCTTCTGCTCGACGATTTTCTAAGAATAAAAGGGGAGGGGGGTTCTTTTGCACTGTATAATCAGGTAGAGATTTCTTTCAAAACCCCAAGGCAAATCCAGCTGTCTTTCCATCCCAGCATGGACCTTAGAGGATGGGGAGGAAGGAACAGAAATCAGACCCATGTTGTTTTCTCCAGGCTGTATGTCTGATGAACCCAGATCGGTTTCCTTCCTAGAAGCTCCTTGCATTCATTTTGGAGTTGTTCATTCATCAGCAAACTCAGAAATCCCATCCATGCGTGGAAGACTTGTTGGTTTTCTGACGGAAAGCTAATAACGTCTGCTCTTAATTACACATTAACAGGAGCAACCAGCTGCCTGGCGGGTTTCTGTCCCGTTGGTCTGCGTGGTGCCCGTGCGGGATGCACGCTGAGGAGGGCGAGGGCAGGGTTTGTGCTTGGGATGTGTTTGGTTGGGGCTGATCTGCTGCCGAGCTGGGTCTCTGTCTTGCAGTGACCCCAAATTAATCGTACCCGATTTTAGGTCCTTTTTGGTGTCTTTGAAATAGATTGGGAAAAATGTATAAGGGAAAAAAATGGGTCTGCTAATAAAATAAAAATTAGCAGGCACCTCTAACAGTCCCACAGCAGATAAATAAAGAGAATAAAGCTTCTGGCCTAGGAGGAAGTGACAATTTTTATTCTACATTAACTGAGCATTAGATTAATGTGAAGGTTTGGGCTCCTTGGGTCCGGGCACAGCTTTTCAGAGACTGGGCACCTCTTCCCCTGGCTGTTCGCAGCCCTCTGCAGAAATCCATCTCATCGCCTCACCTACAGCTCACTTCAAACGCTCCTAACTTCAAAAAGACCAGTTCAAAGAGCCCTGGTTTATTTGCTGTTTTTGCAGCAGTTACAGCCTAAATAATTAGCTAATACCTTTTAAATATGTTTTAAAGATTACGGTTTAAATCCCTAAGCTGTGTCATCTTTTGGAAACAGTCTTCTTAAAAACTGCCGAGCAAGCATAAATTATAGAAGGAGCTCCAGATGGCCCAGGAGTTCGCTGTTTATTTACAGGAAACCGGCTCCTTCCCCTCAGCCTTTTATCCCAAAAAGCACAATTTGTGGGCCAAAGGCATGGCTGTGAGCTGTGTACGGTCCCTGAATTGTTTTACCAAGGCAGTGTCACTGCCTGCCCCAGCTGGCAGCATCCCTGTCACATCGTCCCCGGGCCGAGGGAGCAGCCACCGGTTGGGATCTGTTGTGGTGCATCCCCAGTTTCATCTCTTTTATTCTTTCTTTGTTTTGTCCTTGTTTGTTTGTTCCTGAGGATCTTGACAGCAGCGTTTTATTATTTTACGATCCGTGACTTTGAAGGTGGGAGCATAAAAGAGGTTGGACTGAAATATTCATGGTGCTCGCAGCTCTCGCATCTCCAGCGTGGCTCAGTGCTGCGCCCTCGTCGTTCCCAAGTAGCTGCGGTTTCCACTGATTCCAGATGTTGGCCCAGCTCAGAAGGGAGCCCCGTTGTCCATCTACGGCAAGATCTATAGAGAATGTATTTTTGGGTCTCCTGGGGCATTTTTTGTCAACTGGGTTTTCCTTGTGTGCTTGGTTGTGCTCCAGCCGGGCCTCCTGTGCCTGGGGCAGCGAGCACGGGCAGCGCGGTGCCTTGGCCATGAGGAAAGACGCTGTTGGATCTCACTCAGATTGGAAGGGACTTTGCTTCCAAATAATTACAGAGCTTAAATGTATGTAGAGCCTCTCAGGGAAGCCTTGGGGTGCGGTGCCAAGTGGTGGTGAGACCCGGGCCTGGTGGTTCTCAGCCGAACACCAAGAAAATGGGGTGGGGAGCCTGGAGGCCTGCGCTGAGTGAGGGGTGATCTGAACGGGGTCTCCAGCAAGAGAGCTGGCCTGAAGCACTCTATATAAAGAGCACTGGGTTCCTACATGACCTGCGTGGACAGTCTTGGGTTTTATTTGTCATCTGAAAGGCTGCCCAGTGGCTGCATAGCTCCCTCCACACGTCAGTTTAGTGCTCTGAGTCCCGCGACCACAAGGCAGGCCTGGGGTGAGCGGGGTGCACTGTGGGGCTGGATGCCCCACGGGGGTAATGCGAGTTCCTCGCTGCCTGCACCCGTGCTGTTACACCACATCGGGGCTGTTTGTGGCTCCCCGGGTTTAGCCCAGGACACGGTGTGGTTCTGGCTTCACGGCAGGGACAGGCAGGAGCTGCAGCGTTCTCCAAGGTTCGTTTTGTGGGGATGCTTGTAACATATGCTTGCCTCTAGGAACGCATTTGTTGGAAGGAGGAGATTCTGGAAAGATGAGAAAAGCCCATATTTTAAGCATACAGCCTAACAAAGAATTCACTCAATTTTAGTTGCATTTGCAAGTGGAAGAAGAGCTCCGCGCGTTCGCAGGTTGGCACAATGCAGCACATCAGTTAAACAGTTTGGAAAAGTAGCTTAACTTAACGGAGGCATCCCAAGAGACACCTTTTTTCTTTTTCTTTGGGAAAAAAAAAAAAAAAAAAAAAAGCTTTAAAAGAAAGAAGGGAAAAAGAAAAAGCCCAGGCATGCCTTGAGCCCTGAGTGGCTGTTTCCCTCTCTGCTCCTGTGTTGGCATCTCTCACGGCAGTGTATGGGCAGGTTGTTTTAATCTGATGTGGTCAAAATGCATTTGGTTACCACTTTTTGAAGGCTCGTACGCTGTGGCTGATGGGTTAGGTACTGATTTCAGGTCTTGAGGGACCTTTGTGTTGGGTGCAGCACAAAGAAATATGGGGACAGTTGAAGGAGACAACGCAGCACGGGCTGCTGGCTTCAGGCTGAGAAGATGCAATTTTGAAAGCTGGCTAAATGAGCTATGATATTTGTGTTGATAATTTGTGATCAGATTTATAACTAGTGGTTTTTTAAAGCATACAAAACTCCCAAACTCGGAAAATTAATATTGTACTGATGGACCTGCTTGAACAAACATAATAAAAAATGTGCTCTCTGTCACGGCAAGCTGAAAAAGCAGATGGCAGTCGGAGGCTGAGCAGCATACAGAAGTTTGAAATTTTAAATTAAATCAATTTGAAGCTTTGTTTGTGCCTAAGGCAAGCTTTCCCCTCAGATGAAGGAGAGTGGCTAGCTGAACTCTTTTACATGGGCTCTGTGTTTGAAAAGGCTGCTGAAAGGTTTGAAATGCTCCACAGTCTGCGCCACGGCGTTAGTCTGGGCTAAGAGCGGAGCAGAAATGGGAAATTTGGGTTACTGCTGACCGGGAAGCCTTTCCAAAAATGCAGCCTCCTGTAATGAGATGGGTACAGAAGAGGGGCTTCTGCTTTTCCACAGCGGGCCATAAATATTCAGATCATGTCATATGTTTCCTGTGCTCTGAAGAGATGTTAAAAAGAAACAAAATGAAGAAAGAAAGAACCCTACAGCAGACGTACACACTGGGTTGTGCTGCTACAACAAATCAGCCCCTGCCTTGATCAAAACATCCCCAACTGTCCTGACTTTTCGGTGAGCTCACGGGAGACCAGGAGCGAGGCAGGGAAGGTGTTCCCTGGGTGTTCCCTGCTCTCGAGGTTCTGCTTCTTGGCCGCTGATTGCAGCGTTAGTCCGGTGGCAAAAAGTTGTTTTATTTCTGCCGTTCTGGTCTTTGGCCTCTCCTTTCTGGAAATCATCACTTCGAATTACGGCGCTACCCGTCTGTTGCCTTGAGCTCCAGGAACCTGCTGCTGCCTGCTCGTCTGATTGCTGCCCTGATCGGCGGTGCCAAAATCCCAGTCCCAGAGATTTTGTTAGCCCCTGAACTCTGAGACCTGCTCCGCGGTGGTGGATGCGCAGCTGCTTTTGAGAGGGTGGGTACATGCACGGAATGGAAATGCTCGGTTTAGCAAAGCACAAGAGGCAGACGATATTAAAGAAAACCAGTTTAATGGCTCTTAATTCTGCAGCAAGAAAAAATAATCAGGTTTCTTTCATGTGCAGTCCACTGTCAGCACCAACCATAAGCTCTGTCTGTACCCCAGGTAGATGTTGATGCCAGTAGAAACCTGGCAAGCTGACGCAGATCGAGATGCCAGGTGTCATTGCAGCAGTTCTGCACAGAAGTATGAAGGGGAAGGGCGTAATGCCCCAAGGTACTGCCCTGTGTTCTGACAGGTCGGAGAATAAAATCAGCGTGGCTACGGGATGAAGGGAAGTGCAGGAGGGAGGCTGCAGCAGGACCACACCGGTGCCCTTCGTGGCTGTGCACCACGTGCGAGCCCCGGCCGTCACATCACCAGCTGCACTGCCTCCCACCCCGCTGGCAGAGGACAGGGAAGGGAACTGAGAAGAAGAGAGAGACCACGCTGGGAAGCAAGGGTATTTCAGACCCAAGTACGTTCCTTCTGACAGCAGGAAGCAGAAGGCCTGAGTGTAGCTCCAGAGAGACCAGTATGGTTTTTTAGTAATAATAAATAAATAGATCTCATGGATGAGACAGCAGCGAAGGTTGAGTTTCCCTTTTGCTCTTTCAGTAACTTCTTTTGCCCCTCCAGCTTTTTGGCCATTTTTTTCCTCTCTGTATCCCAGAGGTACTGCTTCCCAGGTACATGGCCATGGACTTTCAGCTTCTCTCCTTTTCTCCAACACTGCCACAAGGTCCCAATCCAGCTGGGGGACCAGTGTCTTATAGTGGAGCATTACAGGGACATCGGTGGCGTGTGCTCAGTCTGGATTTACACAGGAGGGAGCCCCGCTGGTGTAAAATCCCCCTGGCCTCCCGTGGAGTTACACATCTCACCTCAGCTGAAGGTCTACACTGTGATAACGGCCCAGGCTCCTCCAAAGGCTCTTACACAAATCCGATCTTTGATTTAGGTCTATCTTGAGTATAAAGAAGCAGAAATTAGCTCTGTCATTAGGCTGGACTTGACGTTGCCTCTGCTGCTGGGCATTTCTGTGATGGATTAACCCAGCTGATGCAGCACTGGGCGCCTGTGTGGTGCTGTGTCATTGGCTTCGGGGGTGTAAATGTGTGAACGTGGCAGCCAAACTGCTTAAATCTTCAGTCGTGTTTGTGTCTGGCTACCCTCGGATGTCCAGATTTAATTATCCTGAGATAATTAACAATAATATATCAATACACTGCAATGTGAATACAAACGACGGGGATTTGGGGAGTCTCAGGCACCTCTATTGTGCCCTGACAGATGCACGTGCTGCACGGCCACGCGTGTGCCAAGCCAGCTCCGAGCAGCCGGGTACTGGTGTATCATGCTTCCCAGGGAACAGCTCCCCTGTCCCAAAACTGGTAGCTATTTCTTCTTTCTTTTGTGTGTCAGGAATATGTGATTTTGTTGTCAGCACATTTTTTGTAATGAAAAGCAAATGGTATCCAATATGTCTTGGGGAAAACGTGCAAACAACAGCAAAATTATATGTTGTTAAAAAAAAAAAGCGATGTAACTTGTTTGCTGTCAATACAGCTCTTAATGACAGAGTACGGGGAAAATGTACCCGGTGCTCACTGCGTGTGTATGTGTGGGGTTGGAATTTGTATCTGTACGTTATATAGATGGATTTACAAATACGGTGAGAAATTCAGTTGCATGGATTCGATGCGCAGCTGCAAGGTTTCGCAGAGTTCGGGCTGTTTGTGGACTTTGTGAAGAAGGATTGTGAATGATGCTCACGCTGCAAATCCCAGGCAGGTCCCTTCGCAGGGAAGGCACAGACAGCTCCCTGAAATTACTGCTCTGCAATTTGCTGCAATTTGGAGTTCAGACAAGGACAGCAGCGCCCTAAATCACACGGCTGAGCAACAACAACAAAAAAAAAAACAAACACTGCGTTTGTGTGTGTGTACGTGGATGTGTAGGTGTAGACTAGGGAAGAGCCCTCACTGTACTTTTGCACAGGGTCCCACTGACTTTGTCCAAGCAAGTAGCCACTTTGTAAAAATCCCTGAATTATCCTCAAGCTGGGGTTGATTTTAAGCGCTTGTGTTATTCAGCGCAACTCGGGAGATGGATTTTATTCCAAAGCTGTCTCATTCTATGAAAGATTATGAATGATCTGCTGCTCCTGTTGCCAGCAGGATTGTTCGTTCTGGCTTTGAAATCACCTAGAAGACATCTGGGGTAAAATCTCAGTGTTTTTGAAACACTCTGCAAAATTCCCATGGACTTCACAAATGTCAGATTTCCCCCAGATATGAAAACTTACTGCTTGAAACCAGTATACATATTTTACACTAAGATCTCATCATGCTAAACCTCACTCATGCAGTGAAATTTTGCAAAAAGTGAATAAAAAGGAGGACAAATACTTGAAAGGAAGCTCGTGGGCCTTGCTTGAATGACTGCCCATAAATATTTGATGCCAATATTTGTCCTGCTCTTGCTGAGACTCCTGAAGAGCATTTCCTCTGTGATCTTTACTTAGCTATTCCTTGCTCCTTTCTTCTCCCCATCTGTTGAGTGGTTGTTTCCATTCCAGTTGCAAAAATGGAAGTCTCAAAAATGGAACTTCTTTAGAAAATGATAGTTTAAAAAAAGTGAAATTATGTTTTGTTTTGTTTCCCCCCCCCAAAAAAAAAAGCTATTAAGCTCCCTGTGTATGCCCTCCACAACCTTATTTATACGCTACTAATATTTCTCAGTACAGCCAAGTTTCAGGTAATTTCCCCCAAAGCTGCTCAGTGTTTCAGACACATCTGCAGGCTCCTTGGGGTTGTATTTCATTCCTTGTGAATAAAAACATGAGGGCATGAAAATTTCTCTCATCATCCCTGCTGAAAGCCAACCTCTACATGTCACCCCCCTGATAAATTCAGCTGGGAGAATCCAGTCCAGCTCATCTACAGGGGACTCAAGGTAGCAGCTTGTTTCTGAGGCTTTTTTTTTTTGTAACCTGTGTTTCTAATTGTGCCTGTGTGCAGCAGAGCCCAGCAGCCCCTAAATGGCTCCCCAGGCGCTTGGAGCAGCAGCCTGCATCCCCCAAAGTGTTTCATTACAGGTACCTGTAGTAAGGAGTTAAAAAAGTGAATTAAGGCGATCCGCGTGAAGATTTTGTTTAGAAATATTTATTTTAAATCTGATTTTCCAGCATTCAGCCTAGGAAAGCCAGAGCCTGGCTGCTGGTGCTGCTCTTTTACACAACCATAAACCTTTACCTTCAGTACGGGCACTGCTCATTTGCACACTCGCGGTGTGTGCTGGAAGCTGTAGCATCAAGGATGATGCTTGGCTGCTCCTTGCTGCCAGAATAAACCACTTAAAAGATGCTGAAACAAACAAGCACAAAGGTAGCTCCATCAGTGAGGGGCTGACCTTGCTCCTTTGAGCTTCTGCGCACTCAGGTTTTGCTCAGCCGAGCCCTCGTACACGCGCGGTGCTCCGTTGAGTGGCAAAAAGTAGGAAGCGAGTAATTGCATAATTGCAGCTAATATTTCTCTGCAGCTGTGAAATACCAGTGAGGGGCACCGACTGGGATGCGGTTTCACTCCTGCTGCAGCACGGATTGCCCTCCCAGCTCCCATTAAGCTAACCAGAGATGCACACCTAACGGTCCATGCCCTGTAATTGGTAAGATGCAAGGGGGAATTCGGCTCCAGAGTGATGGAGTGGGTTTTTTTTTTTTTTTAAAGGCATCCAAGGATTGCTGCTGTGTGTACTTCTGGGGAAGTCAGGGCTTTTTGGTAGGGTAGTTCACGTGAAATGTGAAAGTGTTTAATGTTTCTCTAGCATGACTGTTACAGTTGGTGGTCTTTCTAATCAAGAACGACATTGACTAGGGAGCTGGTTTTAAGGATGCACGCCGTTTCCCAGTGAACTGAATGATATCTACACACATTCATTTGAAATGTACAAATGCAAAAATGTGAAAATTAATTCAGAATATCTTTGTGATCGTTTCTGAATAATTAAAAACTCTGTCACAGGCCCTTTCATTTCGCAGTTCCACCATTATGACCACTTCTCTTCCACGGTAAATTGTACAGAGACCTTAATCTGCGATACTGAAAGAATAGACTTTTAAATCAAAATAAGCGTAAGGAAAAAAAAAAAAAAAAAAAGAAGAAGAAGCATATTAATTGCTCCTTCTTCCTACAGTTTTTTTCTTCTCTTTCCTTCAGGCATTCCTTGCATAAAAATATCCATTCACCAACTGTTCACCAACTGTTCCTCCTCTCATTGCCCTACCTTAGTTTTCATTTTCAGACACCAGTGAGTATTTGCTCTTCAGCCTCCCAGTCTTTGAAGTTGCCTTTAGGTTTTTAAAGGCGGCAGTTTGAGGAACCATCACCAGGAGCCTCGCACCGAGGGGCTGCCTTTGGCAGGGCAGAACACCGCACTCTGAAGGCGCAGCAGTGAAACGCTCACCCCTTTGTTCTGCTCCGTGTTTCCTTTGCTAACGGTGAGCGGCAGAAAGAGGGGTCCTGGGGGTCCCGTGGGGCAAGGTCTGGCTCTGTAGGGGCAGCCCCGGGGATGGTTGGAGCCTCAGTGTCGCGTTTCCTTCGTGTGCTCTGCATGGTAAGGGACGTGGTCCCATCCAGGGGGAGCCCCCAGAGCCCGTGGTGTGCAGCAGATGAAAAATCCCACTTTGCGCCCTGTTATTTGTGTCCTGTTCTCCTGTGGCTATTTACATGATTCTCCCCTTTGGAAACAGAGAAGCAGATTGAAAACTCAGGCTGCATCTAGACCCATTAAAGTGGATGTTCAGCCTGTACCAAGGAACTCATTCAACAATCTACTGAATTATGCACCAACACGCCAATTCCTCATAGACTGTGGCCAAGTGTAATAGATATCTTCTGTCTCCAGCCAGGGGGTTGAATTTGCAGTTTCTTCTCTCGTTTCCATGTGGTGGGCCAGCTGGACTTCTCCTGGAAGGTAGTTGAGATGAGCAGGAAACTTGGGAAGCAACATTATTTATTTATTTCCAGAGCTCTTTACCAAAATTTTAGGAGAAAAAAAGTTATCCAAAATGAAATATGATTTATACAAACCTGTTTCTTTTTCCTGGGAACAGGACAAGAGTCCTAGCCTTAAAAACTATCAAGCCATGCAGTGTTATGTCTGTGCTTTAGAAAGGAGGAGAAGAGGAGCAAATGCTGGCTGAATTTCCAGCTGCCTCATCTGCTTTTTGCTGCCCTTTCATTTTTAGGGGCTCCACCACTGTTCAGATCCCTGTGACAGCTTCTCTTCTGATAGTAACACAGGCACAGGAATTGAATGAGACCTAAGGTCCATCTTTTCCAGTAGCTTGTCTCTGACAATATCCATTACGGTCTTTTGGGGTAAGTGTAAGAGCCATGTGGGAGGGAGGGAGGGAATAATGCGATTCCCTGCACGGTCTCCTTTGGATCTATAATACTTAGAGACTGACCTAACCCCTGAGGCAGAGGGTTTAATATCCCTTCAGTTTTTTGCTGTCATTAATTATGACAGCGCTGGATGTCAGGGGTGGACGCCTTGGCTCTTTCGGTGGGTTTCCTCCTCCTTCAGTCTCCTGAGACGTGTGATCCTGCATCTTGGCTGTCTGAGCAAAGCGGGACGAGCTCCTCACAAACAAATGAATTCCAGGCGTGGGAAGGGACCCTGCAAAAGGTCTAACCTGCCCCCTCCTCGTCATTCTGTTAGCTGATTATAAATAACCCAGCTTTTATGGTGGAGCCCAGAAGAACTTGCAAATATTCGTTTTTTCTTGTGTCTTTTAGCTCTGAGGCTTACTTTGGCCAATTTCAATATATTTCCTTACCCCTCTTGTGTAGGGGTTTTTATAGAGCCCCTCGAAGGACCATTAACATGCTCCACGTAGAGATTATTTTATGTGCGGAATGAAAACCCTCACACCTCTACTTTTTCATGCATTGTTTTTAAAGCACTGATATATCTGGGTAATTTGGGGAAGCTCTTAAATGGATAGGTGGGATTTGCTCATAAATCAGCTGTGCTTTGACCTGGTAGTTTGCTTCCTTAAGGAGCCCTAAAACGTGATAATATTTCAACATTTTTTTATTTTCCCCAACATCCACTGTCATGAGCAGCCTGGGTATGTAGGAATCATCAGTTTTTATTAGGTGAATGGTTCAAACTTCTCCTCCAGTATTTTTTTTTCCCCCTTTTGATTAGCCATGCTTCGATGCAGCTGTGTGGAGGTTTCAGAT
Source organism: Aythya marila (assembly GCF_965140915.1). NCBI lineage: Eukaryota > Metazoa > Chordata > Aves > Anseriformes > Anatidae > Aythya > Aythya marila. The sequence continues at coordinate 28,547,396 of NC_139049.1, read as the reverse complement.
GCACCCCATCACCGAGCCGTGTTCCCTCCTAATGAAAGCAGTCGCTTGAGTTCTCCATGCTTAAACGTGTAAGTGGCAAACACAGCCTCGGTAGCGAGATGCAGAAAATGTTGCTGTAAGACTTGAGATACTTCAGTCGGGGGAACAGAGCAGAGGATATGGAGTTTTGTTTTTATTTATTGTATTGCTCTGTGCTTGTTCCGTGAGCCTGGTAGCAATATGCTGCGTTTTACCACTTTGATTTAGAAGATGCTTTACTTCAGGAGTGTAATTACCCTTTCTTTAGCATTAGTTCATTCGCAGCGCACAGGGAGCTGTTCCCATATTTCTTCTTTTGTCCTTGTTGGTACTTTCTTATGTGACATTCTCTCGATTCATGTGATCTCTGACCCTAGTGATGCACAAGTGGCTTCTGAGTCAAACTACAGATGAACCCTGCTCCGAACAGCTGCAAAAAATATTCTTTGTTTCATGAATTGTTTGATGCCATGCTCCCTAGGGAGAGATGTTAGTTTCCCAAAACAAGAAAAAAAAATCTTGCTGCGAACAAAGGAGAGAAATTATTGAGCATCATTTTGCCACTGACAAAGAATAAAAATAATTTAAGCCTGGACACGAGTGACTTCATCAGGGCAGAGCTTATTTTGCAGGGTGAGTGTGCATTCTGCAATTCAAACCATGGTTGAATATTCAGACTTTTTTTTTATCCATGATTTCAAAACGTATTGAATGTATTTATTTTTTTTTAAGCCGAAAAACATGCTTAACAGTACATTTTCTAAGGCTGTTGTTGGCTTCTAACAGGGAGTCGGTTTGTACTTTATCAGAATAGCAGCACATGGCTAAACTAACAGGAACTCCTTCGACTGTCTTACGCGTGCAGCTGCTCTGCTAGCGTTTGTGTTGAATTGCAGAGAGGTGATAAGGACCCAGCAACCGTTTCATCCAGGTTTCCATTACGGAGCTGGGTTTCAGCAACATCCCTCTTCCCTCGCACTATTCCCTTGTAACCTAAAAGTATAAAAAAATAAATAAATAAATTGCGCTTCAGCTCTGCTTGCCCGGATCCTTGCTGGCAAAGAGCATCCTTTCAGATAACCTCAGCAGAAAGGAGCAGGTTCTTTAGAGATAGAAAGCTTCCACATTGGTTCTTTAATTGTTATTTTGCACTTCTTATTTAAGGCTCCCGTGTCCCCTCCTCGCAGCCCATCCAGTTACTCAGTTCTCTCACGTACGAATCACGAGCAGATGATGGCTCCTGCCATTCCAATGGCATCTTCCAGGGCTGGGTGCAGACACGGCGCGAACATCCCCCCAGGGAGCGTAAGATGCTCCCGATTCATCGCTGAGCTCCGGGATGCCATCTGCGGTTCCCAGCACTCCGTGCCCTTTCGGGGCAGCCACACATCCAGCACGGCAAGTTAATCATGTCTGTCTGAAACTTTCCTTTCCCGAGTCAGTAATTCATTGCTGTGGCCCACAGAGTTCAGCATTTTGGCTTGGAGCTGTTTTGATAAATGAGTGGCGGACTTTATTTAGTAGATCTTTGAAAAGTAAGGAAGCTTTGTGCCAAATGAAGAAATTTCAGCTCAGATACGTGACGAGACGCATGAGGACCTGGTACAAGGGTTATGCTTTCTTTGGCTGTTGACTTCGCCTCAAAATTGTGCTTCTTGCTGATTTTTTAAGATTGTTTTTACAGGGTGCTGCTGATGTGAAATTTACTTGATTAAACTCAACTGCAGCTTGCGGGTTTTGGCAGTGTAATTACAAGGCAGCAGTGCCTGCGTGTGCAGCCTGCCCCTCTGGTTAGCTACCTGCCTTTTTCCTTCTGCCTGGTCCACAACGAGATCTGCTGGGTGGCCACAGAGCTGACTGATGCTGGTGGGCATCCTGCTAGCAGCTTTCTGGGGTTGCTCAATATTTCCCTTCCCATTCTGCTGATCCTTGCTTTCATTAACACCATACAGAACCAGACAATCATCTCAGGGCCCTTTTGGTCATCCCAATGAGAATGAAGCCATAGCACTGATACAATCCAGTGCAAGGTGCTGTGACTGTAGTAGAGGAGGAGGTTGCTGCTGCATTAACATGCCTGGTCCCTAATGGCAGAGGGCTGCACCGGCCATCAGGAGCCTCTGGTTTGCTTCTGTCTTGCAGGGAGGGATCGTTAGAGTCGCATGAATAATGGAAATCAGACAGAAGAAGCCTATTAGGGTATTTTATCTATCTTCCTGCCAATATAAAATTCCCTTTCTTCAAGGCGTGCTCTGCGGTTGTGTTCTGATCCCCGACAAAACGCCTGTGCTGAGATCCCCCAGGAGCTGCGTGGGGAGCGATCCAGGCGCGGCTGGGACCAGCGGCAGGGCTCCCACTGAGTTCAGTAGCAGCTGAATCAGGACTGGAAAAAAGGGAACAAATCTTGCCAGGTGGCTTCTGGCAAGCAGGGTTTTCATCTGTAAATCAGCAGGATCTGTACGGGGTCTCTCCGTGCAGGTACTGGAGCTGCAGAGCATTTGCACGATTGGGATGTGCCCAGCGTCCGCAGCTCGAAGGCAGATGGGCTGAAAGCGGCTGCGCCCACGCTTCCTATCGATAATTCATTATTCTTTCACCTGCAGAAAATATTTCCAGGTCTATTCTGGTAAGAAGACACCAGAAATGTATTTTAGGACATCGTTCTGCATGGGTTACAGCTTGGCTCCATGGCTGCTGCTTTAGTTTTGACTTACAAGGAGCAGGCAGCGAGGTAGGAATGGGGTCTGGGGTGCAGATGCCCAGCCCGTGTCCCGTTCCTCTGGGGACACCCAGAGTTTGAGGAAGGTGTTAGAATTTCTGCAATATCCCTGGAAAATTTGCCTGAAAGCAGGACAGTCATCAACTTTCTGGTAACCCGACACAGGCTGGAGTGAATAAGGACATTTTTCAGCAGAAAAAACCCTGTTAACCGCAGGGGACTACACCGGGCTGTCCATCCTGCATGGAAAAAGCCACCTCAAAGCAGCCTGGCCACGCACCTTGGTACACAAAACATCCTCTGACTTGGAAATCAGTCCATAGGCTGAGTGACTTCTAGGTTTACCAGCCCAGGTGGCAATTCTGCTCCCTCACCGTGCACCGCGGGCATGGTGTGTGGCTGTGTAGGTAGATGTTTTCACAAAAGGTGATAAATAATTGATAGATGCACAAACAGGAGCTTTATGCTGTCAGATGTAAAACGTTATGGGCTATAATACTGCTATTAGGCTTTTTGGCTGAGATCAAGCACGGTGTCAGCTTTGGTTTATGGATCTTCCAAAGCAGCCTCGCAGCAGACTCAGAGGTTGTGGAAACACGTGCTTGTCTTGGTTCTGCCCTTCAGTATTTCAATGATTTTGTCCGAAAATGTAGTTATTTAAAGAATTGTAAGAGCTTATCCTTACTATGCTAATAACTTGACATTTACAAACAAGAGACATACCCGTCAGTAATGAGATCAGGAGCTGTAAAATAATTTCAATTTATCTCGTCCACCAACATCGCTCAGAGCAGGCCCCGGGCTGCCGGGCTGCAATAACATAAAGAGCAATTGAGGAGGCCCAGTCAATAAAGCTCAGTGCACACACTCCAGACCTAATTAGTTCCTCCTCCCTGTTCTTGTTGTGTTACCTGTGGACTCTATCTACGCACTGGGCCTTCCAGGAAGGTTTCTCCCCTGCTCTTTTCCTCAGGGAGGTCCCACCTCGAGTGGCTCCCAGCCTTGGCTGGGGGTTGCCGGCCTAGCAGTGGGCGCTGCCACCCGGCTGTGAGGCCTTCCCCAGGGATCCTTCATGGCCTGTCGGTCAGTTTGGTCCCCATATACCTGCTTTTTTACACCCGACCTCAAAGCAGCACCGCTGGCTGTCCTCTGGGGGATGCAGGCAGCGTTTGAAGGGGATTTCAGCGCGCTCTAGCACTTATCTGAGCACCCGGGAGAGAGATCTGGGTATCCTATTAGGATAACATACAAGAGCTGGAGTTGTATCGAGATTACTTCAGAGCTCTCCCTCTGTCTATAAAACGCAGTAACCGATTTCTAATTACATTTCTCGCGTGGCGGGGTTGTAGGTTTTCGGCAGCCAGACGGGGAGCGAGGCAGCGTGAGCCTCCCCTCCTCCCTTTGTAGTGTGCTGACGGGGGATGTTGGCCTCCTGCTTCTCCCTGCTATCAAGCTTGAGGCTAATTATCAACGGGGGGCCGTGCTGCGTTTCTTTCCGAAGCAGATTTCAAGGCCATTAAATCCCGCGTAGTGAGTAGCTGAACCTTCAAGGAGGGAAAAAGAGACGGCAAGGATCTGTACCGTAAGTTTGATTTAGCAGGAATTGGGCTTTCAAGTTCTGTTTGCTTACCTTAGCAGGCACACACGGGCAAAAAAGTACACAGCGGAGTGCGAAAATAATGAACTGAAAAAGAACGTGCCATCGAGGGGAGCCAAGAGCTTGAATAGGAGTGAGAAAGTCCCCATTTTTGGAGGTTACGGCTGGTGTGCTGTGTAAATTTAACATCTTTGGGAGTGGAAAAGTGTGAACATTGTGCGGTACATTAGACCAAGCCTTACAGGCCACGTTAGCTCATTTTCAAGTAAATTTAATTGGAGAAACTTTGGCAAACCATACCCTGCTGACACCTGCAGCTGCGTTGAAACTGAGATGTCTTAATAGAGCACGAGCAGTTTGAAGGTATGACTGATTGCACTGTACATCAGAGGAGTGTGGAGGTAAAAAGCTGTGTACTACCCTGCAAAGGAGTCATGGGTGCCCAAAGAGCAGCCGGGGCCGCACACCTTGCCGAGCAGTGCCTGTGCCTTTGCAGGACAGTGCCAGGAAAGCAGGGAAATCAGATCTAGGGCTCCCGTGTGAAACCAGCTCCTGTCCTGCTTGCTCAGTGTCTGCTGGGACACCCTGAGCTCTGTCCACCCACTCCAAGTGCCTGAAGCTTGAAGACTTCCATGAGATTTTTTTTTTTTTTTAGACTGTTTCTTAAACCAAATGGCTGCGGAACTGAGCAATTAGTCCTGGCATTATTGAAGTGCCTCTGCTTGCTTGCTTTCATTTTCCCTACTTATCACCCTAAATATTAGGATAGTTTACAGGCTGGTTTGCAAAACAGTATGAGAGATTGTAAGATGATAATTTTTTAATTGGTCTGAAGCACCTCACGATTCTGCCTAGAGAGAAGATGCCTAGGAGGGAATCTGCGATGGATGCTATCGTTCCAGATGGTGGAAATAGCTTCCAGGGAGTCAAAAAATAGTACGGAAATGTTGGACTTTTACAGGGAATGCTTTCTGCTCCGGGCCAGTGCTCCAGCATTAACTCTGCAATGCACAAGCAGTGCATTTCCAGCCCCAGCCCTTCCTTCTGCGAGGAGATCCAGATCCAGGAGGCCTGTCCGCGGCTGGCTGGCTCTACCTAGCGCTACCTGGAGGCTCTTGTTCCCTTCTGCCAGCACAGGAATGACCTTCCTCGGGATCCTTCCATTCCCCGGTATGTTTTAAAACATCAATCAGTGCCTTGTGCAGCGCTCTGTGCCAGGAAGTGCTGCAACACAGGCTGTTTGCTCCTAAATCTACACTTGACAGACGAGCAGCAAGCAATGGATATCCTCAGGTAGCCGCACACACACACACACACTCACACCTCCTTTGGCTGAGCTGGTTATTGCTGTGTTCCTGTTAGTCTGGCTGTGCAGTTTAACAGCTGCACGCAGGAAATAATAGCAATAGGGGATGTTTTGCCCCTTGAAGGACCCTCAGTAGCAATTTGGGGCGATCCCATCCCAGCATCTGGCCACGTGCAGGGGGAGCGGCCGCTGCTGCCCAAAGGCTGTCAGCCCAAAGTGCACGTGTTGGCATTGCAGGCAAATTTGATGTTCCTGTGGCTGAGCTAACCTCTTGCTGCCGCTGGATTTGCTCTCAGAAGTTGTTTTCTTGTGTTGTTAAATTTAATTTCGGTGTTTTACTGTGCCACAGAAGGCGTTCTCTGCCTTCCTGCCGGGGAAGACCTTCCTGTGCAGCGCTGGCTGGCTGTGGGCGTCCCAGGGTGAGAGCAGAGCTGCAAATCAGCCTTGTATCTCCTGACAGCTTTTATGAAGAGAATGGAAATGTCGGTCCCTCGATCTCCCTCTCTCTCCTTCCCTTCTCCTTGGACAATATGCTTTTTTTTTTTTTTTTTTTTTTTTTGGCAACCGGAGATCCTTTCCTGTGATTTATCCCTGAGCCTGAAGGCCTGTGTGGGCACATTCTTAAAACCTGAAATATCTCACAAAGGACTTCACAACGTGTCTGCAAATCCCCTGCTGCTACCAGATCAGTGCAGCTGGGGCTGGCAGCGGGCTGCTGCCTGCCTGCCATGGGTCTGCCCCTGCTCAGCCCAGGAGCCAGGTCCTGCTGAGCACGGGGCCAGGGCAGCCCTGACATCCCAGACAAGCTTCATTTAACGCACCGATGAAATGCTCCGGCAGAGCCAGCCAGCTGATTTGGCGTAACTAAGGTGTGCTGAAGGGCCCTGCAAAGCGTGGCTTGCCTCTAATCCGCTGGCAACGTGCTGAGAGCCCCTAACACCGGGAATTACGTGACAAGGGGGTAACAGCCCCACGCCGGGGGAGGCTCAGAGCTGCTGTCCTGGATCATGCAATTTGGAGGGTTTGGAGAGGCGAATTGCTGCACTTGAAGGCTCCCAGAGGGGCACGGGGACGAGATGCTCCCAAACAGCTCTCGGTGCAGAGCACCCAGCCACACGAAGCAGGCTGCTGACCTGTGTCGGCAGAGACCACGAGATGAAATATCCCACCCGGGCTGGCGCTCCCTCCAAACGAAGCTTTTTCTGCTCTTTGTCCAGACAGAAAATTGGAAAATGTCAGCTTTGTTTTCCAATGAAAATTCATTGTCTGCCAGCTTTGCTGAAAGCCCTCGGTAATGCCTAACCCAGCCTGCATCCACGGGAGTCCTAAAATACAGCTTGTGGAAAGGAGAAGTGGCAAGGATATCAGCTGCTCCCTTCCTGAAGGTGCTATTACTCTTCCTGCCCCCCTGTGGGTGCTGTACACGAGTGTGGCAGCTTCTATTGATAAAGAACGCTGTTTCTCCCCAAAGAAGAGGAATTTATTATTTTTGCTACACGGGGAACCTGGCGTCTGACAAGTATTTCCTCCTCCCAACCTCTGTTCTCCTGGTTTGTACATAAATATAATGCCTGCGCCCTTCCAGATGCCCCAGCTTCTCAGAAAAAAAATCCCAGGTTGTATACATCAAATTGGCCCATGCATTTTTAATGCACTGCTATTGACTGGATTCGGGAAACATAAGGATAAAACAAATCGCTGTACTATGAAGGAAAAAGCCATTTGGCCAAGTGCATCTGCTCACCTTTGATTTATTTCCACAACTTTCTCCTATATTTTCTGTCTATTCCCTCCCCTTAAAAATAATATTAGTCTTCTAGTATTTTGGCATTTGCATCCGCAGCCTGCTGCTCAGCCTGTTCCATATTCACATTCCTTTGATATATACATGGGAAATAATGACCCAGAGCTGAAATACTAGCTAAACCTGCTTTCTGATATAATGCCCATGGTATTTAATTTTACTTTCTTAGGCATCTAAAATGATGGCTTGTGTGATTGGTATCTAAACGTGTAGCAGTGTATCTTCGAGGAGCTGAACATTGTGCTCAAGCTGGGAGCGTGAAACCCGGCTGAATGGAGCCCTCCAGCCCTCCAGAGCTGTGTGCTGCTCGCCCGGCGCAGCGGGGAGAACCCCAGCCTTAAAATGCTGCTCGGAGAGATGCTGTGGATGCAGAGATCCACCCTGCAAGGACCTGCTGCCTGCTGAAGCCATCCAGCTGTGGGTGTGCGACCGTCCAGCGTGTGCTGTGGGACATACTGGGGAAAAGGGAAAGTTTGGAAAGTGTGTGTGTGATTTGGGAGGAGAAGAGATCTTGAATCTTCCAGGAGCCAAACTAGCTCCGCTGTAACGGAGCAGAACAGACGAACAGCACCTCTCTGTTGACAGCCTGACGCTGCTAAAAACCTCTGGTAATGAGCACTCATCCTGATGAGCCCTCCGTGCGAGGGAAAAAGTGTCAAATGCAAATCCCAGGAATTTTTGGCATGCTGAGGTGGGCTCCAAGTGGCTGCGTGGCTACACCAGCACCCCGTGTGCCTGCTGGCCTTTTGTCCGAATTGTGTGTGTGACTGTTAATTGCTCAGGCAGGAACTCATTAGGGATGTGGTGATGAGGTCCGTCTGCGAATGGGGCCCTCGTTGGGCTGATGGCACCAGGGAAGCAGATCCAACATACCAGGGGAGCAGATCTCCAAATACCAATCCTTCCCTCTATCTGTTGATGTAAGCAGGTAAGGTGGATAAAGGTGAGACAGGGAAAGAACAGAATGGGGAATAAATAATCTTGTGCACATCAAAGCCTGGGGACAACAAGTCCTTGTCTCTCCAGGCCCATCCCAATGCACTGTCCCAGACCACACGCCTTTTCCAGGAAGAAACACGAGGATTGTGTCTTCCCATCTCTAAATAAACACAGCCTGGTGCTCCCTGTGTTGTGCTGCTGCTCTGAGGCTGCAAGGCTCGTGCTCCACGTAAAATTCCTGTTGGCAGCATAATAAAGAGTGACAGGCACAGCCATGTAGGCTCCTGTCACGCTGCACCTTTTGGTGGTGGTTGTTTAAATCCACCAACAATATTGCTGTGACTTCCCAAGGTATTGATGCTTTTTAGGCTAATGGGAACAATACAGCTTGTTTTCAGCTGCCTTTTAGGAGCAGATATCAGCACTGTGGGGTTGGAAAATGGGCTCTCAGCACCGTGAGCATGGTGCTGGCATGGGACTTGTGTGGGATCCTGCAGGGGGAGCCATTCTGGGTTTAAGTGGTGGATATATAACTCCGTGGCATCCTTAAAGAAACATAGTGTGTCTGGCCTTAGTGTTGACCCAAAGCCAAAAGGGTTTGGGCAGATTTTTGTGTCCAGTACCTTCAGGGAATAATGCTCTTTAAGATATTTCATTTAATATGCTTATGTGGAAAAAATTGAAAAACATCATTCATACTTTGATGTCTTAAAGTATGAAATCTGAATAGCTTGCTAGCGACTAAATTCTCTTTCTTGACCATGGAAAGATTTCGGAACATCATCAGATCAAACCAAATAGGGTCAGCTTTGGGATGTAGCGGCGGTGCCGTGCATTGGCGTGGAGGGGCCAGGAGTTCAAGCTCCGAGTTGAGGATTTCTCTGACAAGCTGCTGTTCCCACAGGGCCCCAGGGCTCATATTTTGAACACAACCCTTGATAGAGGCTGCAGGCCGGCTGCAAGGGGAGGCCAGCGGTTAGGAAACTTCCCCAGGACTTGAGACACCTCGATCGGAGCAAATTAAAGCACAGCTTTCTCCGCGATTTAACTCAGGTACTTCCGTGAAGTAGAACTAAAAGCACTTCTGCGTCTCAGGAAGGTGTTTTGAGCATTAAAGACACCCCAGACCGGAGTTTAGGAGGTGTTTAGATGCCTGAAGATTCAGTTAAGCAATTTGGAAAATCACCCAGGGTTCCCAGGTGCCCAACTTGTTGGCTTCGCCGAGCGTTTCATAAGCTGCTCAGCCAGTATCGATGGCACACCCAGACACGGGGACCCGGGGAGATTTGCTCTTTATGGAGTGATTTTCAAAGGGAGCTTGAAAGATTTTTCATCTGCGGCGGCAAAGGGAACATTTGGGAAATGGCTGTAAAACATTGTTAGACAGCTTCTGCAGTTTATTAATATTCGTTATGCTAATCCACGTGGAAAAAAGCTCTGAAGATACCTGTTTATGAGCCTAAATACTGATGAGTGCCACAGGCTGCAGGAAACTGGGCGTACAAAATCTCTGGGCTGACCTTTGAATAACCCTAACGCTGGAATATTCAGCTTGTTGTACACGGTCTGCTTTAATTCGGGTCTGAAGGAAAACGATGTGTCCCCGAGCAGAAACCTGGCCAGGTGTGAAGGGCTGCAGCTGATGCGTGTCACCAGCTCGGGCATCACCCTTCCGAAATCAGCTCATGGGGAAGGCGGCTGTGAAGCACGTGGGATCGTGGCTGTTTGTATGCATTCACTAGAAAGCAGCTTGGAATCACACAGCAACCAGATGAGAGAAAGGATGCGCTAAGCCTTGTGGATGTGCGCTTTGGCCACATTACCATCAGGGTAATACTATTGATACACAAACCATCTTACGCTGAGGAGACGTATTAATGTATTGCCAGCATGAATTCTTTAACATTTATGGTGTATTCTGTTTGCCTTTGGCTTATGAGCAAGGTGCAGAGGAGACCGGACAAACCTACAGGGGTGTGCACAGAGTGCGGCACTGAACCTGTCCCCTCAGCCTCAGCCAAGGCAGTGGGACATCCCCCGTGTTCCTTACACATGAATTATTTCTCTTCTTTTATTCATCAAAATGGACGCAGAGAAGGTAAGTAACCTGTCTTGTTCCCATCTGAAGCTGGAATAAGAACTCGCTGGCCTGCTCGCTAGCCCATAGCCATCACTCCTCAGAGCTCACAGAGCACAGAAATACGAACACTTCCTTTTTGCTTTATGGCTTTAATTATTGTGTACACTGGGCAAGGTGATAAGTGGATATCTTTGTGTTAAAGCAACTAATTAATGTGTGGAACTTACTCTTTTGTTTATTGTAGAGCTTTGCATAAAGCTACTCTCGGCTGTAATGGAGTTCATAAAATACGTGCTGCAGATTCACTGTTTTAGAGACAAAAAGACGAGGTGCTGCTAAGGGCCATCCGTGTGCGTTGACTTCTTCTGGTCCTACATACATCAGGAAAATGAACTGAAAGACCGTAGCCAGAGGACTGATTGCAGCTGAAGTACGTTGTTTAATCTCGCACGTTCAGGATGTCTTGTGAGCCAGGAAGGCTATCAAGATACAGCTTTAATTAACATTTGCTTTTTAGATAATGTGCACAGTTTATTTTGGCAAGAGTTCATTGAATATGAAATTCCTATAATTAAGATACTTAAACCTGCAATATTTTGTTTTCTGCAGGACTTTTTTTCCAAAATGGCATAAATTCGGCAGCGTTTATTACCCAGCAGACAACTATTACAAGAAATAGCAATTTCTCCCACTGCTTTTTGTAAAATCTGCTTCTAACCTCTTGGTTTTGATGCCTTCCTAGGCAGTATTTCCTTTCCAAAAATGTGCTTGAGCAGTCACAGAACAAAAATTAAGGAGAGAAGATATAAACGTTAAGTGCCTGCTCCTAAGATAATTAAACACAAACCTTCTATTAATACGTTTTAATGCACACATCTGAATTCACTCATCCCTGTACCATGTGCACAGCCCACCAAATGGTGTAAATCAGCGAGTCATCGCGGGCGTGAAGCAGCCAGATTCTTACAATAATTTTACGTATTTAGAGATACACAAATGCTCCTGAAAGAGATACTGGCAGCCTCCTGTTGTAGAGGGAGCAAGCAAAGATAGGTATGAGAAACTTCTCTGGGTGAAGGTGGGGAGCTGAAAGAATTCACGATTCTTGGATTTCTCCTTATTTCTACTGGTGCCTAAAAATGAAGTTTCTGGAAAACTCCATTGTGCTTTACATTTTGCTGTCACAGATCCTCATGGCAAGGCTAGAAAGCTCAAAAATCAAACAGAAATGGTGGGTGAAACAAGGAGACCTCGTTTCTTAGCTCTGTACATTGGCAGATTTTCACAAGAAGCAGCATTGTTAAACAACGTCAATAAAAAAGGAGAAAGCCTGGTTGTATCAGGAGGGGTTAGGAGAAAAGGGTGATAAAATCACCATTTAGGATGATTGCTGGAAAAAAGTGGAACTGCTGGAAAAGTGGATTATTGGAAAAAACTCAGGTGGCAGCTTCTTCCCTGGGCTGGTAAGTAGCTCCAGCTCCCATTCTCTGGAAGGAATTAGCCTGCCCCCAGTGTCTGCACCCACAAATTAGCACAGATCTGATTTTTTGGGGCAGCTTAGCCATTACGTTGAGCTCGGAGATAGGTGAATGAAGCTGGACTTGTGTCCTCTGAGCAAGGAGGGGAGGAGCTGAGCAGGGCCTTACAAACCTCTGCAGGGAGCAGGCAGAAGGGAGGCTGTGGATTTATCCACACCGCTGCCAAAATTTGAACGAGGGTCCACAAATGGAAATCTAAACTGCCCACCAGAAGGCTGTGGGAATTATTTTTCTGCTGTCAGCATGACAGCTAACAGGCCTATAACCAGCCAGGGAGTATATGGGTTTTTAAATGAGTGTCATGTGTTGTTTGCAGAAAATAATGTAGTCTTTTCACAGGTTCCACGTCCCTAAAGCAGGCGTTTATCATTAGCTGCTGCGGCGTACATAATCGCCTGTTCATTTTGTGGTCTTTCCTTCCATTCGTTTTGTTTGTTGTACATTAGAGAATATCTGAAACTGGGTACTTCTAAATCCAAACAACAATCGCTCTGAAGAATACAAGAAAAATCCATCATTTTGTTTGCTGCTTGGAAAAACGGTAGCACAAATTCTTGATGCCTTTGCCAGGTAATTCCAGCCTTTGCGTTCTCGCTTTACCCGTATATTCACGTTCCTGCTCCATTCGTTTTTATCTGAATTAAATGTGTTTACGTTTAATTCCATTACAGGCTCACCTGCCTGGCTTGCTCAGGCTTTTCATGGTACATGAAAAAGAGCTGTGCTCACCACATTTATCCACCTCCAAGCGGGTGGACCAGGCAGGCAAGGCTCGGGGAATGAGAAGGTGGATCAGTTATAAGCTAATGGGTTAATCACGGCCGCGGACTGTGCTGTCTCCATCCAGCTCCGTGCCTTTGTAGCTCCAGCTGGGAAATTGTACAAGGTGGGTTTGCTCAACCACAAACAGGCTCACACAAAGGAGACAAAAATGAAAACCCGAGATAAAAGAAGCAGTGTATTAGCTTCACAGAATGCCGCGACACAAAGGTTTCAGGAAACCGTATTTTGAAGAATTAAGAAATTTTTAGGAGGTAAAGTGGGATGGCTGGAAGGGATACGTGGAACAATTGGCGATTGCTGTGCCTTAAAGAGGGGCTTCTCAGAGGCTGAGGCTGAAAGTCTATGTTAAAACAGCCAAAGTAGTGAAAGAGGAATAAAAAGCTGAGTTAAATGAGAAGGGACAAAGATAAGCTGGAGTTCGTGTCAGCAAAAAGAAGAGAAAGAAGCTCCCTTAGAAATAATCTGTGGAGGTAAAGGAGGCTCAGAAAGGAGAGCAGGCCTGTAATAAATGAAGAGAAGGGGCTGTTAGAATAGTAATTGGAATGGCTGAGGTGCTAAAATCCTTAAACATTTCTGTAACAAGGAAAAGGACCAGGTTCTGGCTGCAGGGGATTGGTGTCAGTAGCCAGCTGATTTTGAGGGGCCAGCGTTTCACCCAGGCGGAGTGGTGACGCGGGGTTATGGCAGCAGCAGATTTACTGGGAAGGCTGGTGGCAGTGAGTGGGGACGTACGTGACAGCAGGTGAGGAGGAGCACGGTGGGAGCCCTGCAGCCTTTGTGGCGTGCTGTGCGCTCGCAGGGACCGAGGAGAGGAGCTGGTGACCCTCCGTGGAGCCGGGGCAGTGCTGATGCTCCTGTCTGGCTGTCAGAGGGCAGCGCTACCAGCCTTGATCTAATTAGCACCTTCTGAAGCGGCAGCCGGGGCAAGGCAACTGGGTGTCTGTGTGGGAAGTAATTGAGAGAGTCTACAGGGGTGCTAAAAGTGTGACAATACGGCTAAGGTGGCTCTAAGGGGGGGGGGGGTTGACTGAAGGGTGTAAGAAAACGGGAGAACATGTGCCTGCTGCAGCCCTGCACGCTCAACCGACTGTGCTTGCTCTTTTATTTCTCATTTTTTTTGTTCTTGGATGTAAAGAGAAGCCTTTTCCCCCCATTTGAAACAAGACTTTAAAGACAGACACACTTGCGTTGGCCTTCTGCAGAGGAATGAATTTCACCTGCAGGGATTTAATTAGTAGTCACTGTGTAAACAAAATGGGGAAATTAGAGTAAAGCGGAGCTGATAAAATTGGAGAAATTGTGGGTTACCTGGTGAAAAACTAATAGACTATCAGTTTGAGAACAGTATGTAAAGTGATTCTGGCAGTTCCATTTGAAAAATAACTTTTATCATTAGTAAAATAAATGGAGCTAAAATCACTAATGTTAGGAAGCTAATGAAAGAAAGCGCTAACATAACACAACTTTATGAGGAATAAATCCCACTAAGAAAGTGTGCTGCGGTTTTAAACAGAAGCACGCCTCTTTTGGCAGCAGGTAATGCAATTAATGTCATAAATTTGGATTTTTCCAAAGCACTTGATATTGTATTTCAAGAAATCCACTTGACAAATTAGTTTAGTGAGGCTTGCGATGTGAAACATGGCCAAGAGACTGCGCACCAGAAGCTGAATGATGGATGGCCAAGTACTGCATTCAGGAGAGGTATCTAATGGGGTTTGCTGGGAAAGGTTTCAGGTCCGGTTTTATTTAACCTCTTCATTAATGAGCTGGGAGAGGGAGTAAGCTGCAAATTAATGATCTCTGTTTGAGAAGATTTGCAGATAAAAAGGAGCAGAAATAAGGAACGTGGGCAAAAAGGTAACAAAATGCCTTCACCTTAAGCACTGCAACGCAGGTATTTGGGGAGATGCACACGGCTGGCTGGGAATGTACAGCTGCTACTGAAGGAATAGACCTGGAGGGCAATAGGAGGAAACAAATTAGACGTGTTTGCAATGAAGTGTGCCAATGTGAAAAATAAATATGAATTTGAGTTGCATTTGGCAGCAGTTTGTCGCGGCACAGAGGATGTGACAGGATGAATCTAATCGCTTAGGACATTGGGTGGTGAGATGGGAGGAACATTAAATACACGTTGTGAAAAATCCTCTTATAGTGGCAGGTGGATGGACAAGAGGGTGTGCTGGTCATTTACCTGCACTCTGCATTTCTCTAAAATCAGGCAACAAATAGTTTTAGGCTGGCTTTGTTGTGCCGTAAAGCTGCAGAAAATGCAAATCAGAAGATGACTTACACAGATGACAAATGGAATGAAAAGGAAGAGGAAGAATCACAAAGCTTGATGCTTAGCACGTGTGGTTTCCAGCTCTTGTGAGAAGAAAAAACAACAACAAAAAAGAGTCACAGAGGGCTAATTCCCATGATCTGCACCTTGTTTGGTTCCTCTGCACTGGTGAGCAGTGGGATGCGATGTCTGGAGGAGCTGGGAATACAGAAGGAAAAAAATATCGAATGCAGCCTAACAGTAATATTTGGGGCTGCTTTTAATCAGGTTGCAAAACCTCTTGGTGTGATTGCGGAGGGTGCAGGGTTTTCTGTGAAACAGGTGCTCATTAAATTAGCCTTGTGTAGAGACAGGCTCGATAACGAATTTTTTTGGAGGGGGAGTGGGCAGGGATAAAATGAACTAACAGTTCTGGGCGATTGTTAGCTCCGAGTGCCCATCAAAGCCCAGAAAACATTATTTTTAGTTGCAGATGGCCAGAGAGAGAGAAGGGAGTGAGATCCCCTTGTTCTCTGCGGAGGGGCCGGGTGCTAATGAACATGCTGCTTTCGGAGGACGGAGAAACAACAGCCAGCGCGCTCCCTGCTTTGTACTTCCCAGCTCTTTTCATCAGCAGGTTGCAAGTGTTTATCCGGATACTTCATTAAGTGCAGTAATCTGTTGAGCAGCGAGCAAGCTGCAGTTCAGCTCTCATCTTTGATAGGGACATGAACAAGCCAACAAAAAGGGATCCCGCTGTAGGTTTTGTGACCACCGGGGTGAAGACTGAACAAATTCAACCTGGGTTTTCGCTGGGAAGATATCTGGTTGTTCTTAGAGCTGCTGTGATTTAAGGTTAGCTGCATTTTCCTTGAGGATAAGTTATTCAAATTCACGTATCAGCTATCCTTGCTGCTTCTGGTCTGACACATGCAGCTCAGTCCTGGTTTTGAGAATGGATTTGTTATTTCCATGTATTTGGCAGACACCACGGGTCTGCTTTGGTCTGTAAGTGCTGGTGAATTGTTCACTGGGTGTAATTTATGATGTGCAAATGGCTCCTTAAGTCTCCTGGCAGTGCTCCTGTTCCCTCCTTGGAGCACTGGGGTTTTTCTGCGTGTGAGTGGCTTTTTGGAGCCAGGACGTGCATCTCGCAGTCATTTCCGAGCAATTTGAGGCATTTCTCACTGACCCACACTAGTCACCAGTGTACTTTGCTGGTTTCATTTGCTGTTTGTCTGTGCTCATCTCTACCGTGCCCTGGGCAATTTCCCAGAAAAAGACAAACATCCGACTTGTGCCAAAGTTACGGGAAAAGTTTGTGTCCGTGCGTGGCAGAGCTGCCCCGGCTGGTGCTGGTCCCCTTGCAATGGCTCCAGCTTCCACTCCATCACCACCACCTCATTTCTAACAGGAGGGTGAACTGTGCCGGGGAAAATTTAGGGTTACAATTAACTTTTGCCTCTTAAAGCTGTTTTCTTAGTACTTTTAGCCCAGCTCCGTTCTCTGTGCTGCGTCCTGAGCGAGAGGTGCGGATTGTCCCCGCGTTGCCATTTCCCGGTGTGTGGCTGTGTAACTGTTGGCAGGGGAGCACACCGAGATGCATTTTTCCTATCTCATGCTCGATTTTTTTCTCCTGCTACTGCATTGACTTATCATAATCTAGTACCACGTACCCGGGCACATATGCTGTGTTTGCCCTGCCGTTTATATACACGCAGCCCTCTGTGTAGGTGTCACTCATGTGGAAACGCCGCACCAGCCCCGACACGGCTGGGCTGTGTGTACAGGGCCCGATAAGGCTGCTGCATGCAGGAGATGCGGGAGGGTACTCCTGGTTGCACACGAATCACCTCCTGATCAACTGATGCAAAACATTGCCCTGATAAGAGCGGGAAGGGAGCGGTGCCCTGAAATAATGCTCCATTTGTACGTGCGTGCTGCTGAGCTGGAACCCAAGGAAATATTGATGAGCATTAATAATGTGTGCTTTTTAAAAAGCAATCCTAGCTCTGCACTTGCCTTTCTGTTTAGTACTGTTCTGTTTTAGTACTGTTTCGCTTTGTTTGGTGCCTTTCAGGGCAGTATGTCCTGGGATGAGAAGTGGCTCCTGTGCTCAACCCCGCTGCCGAATTACCGGGGGAGCTGCGTGCCTTTCGCCTGTCCGTGGGGGGAATCCCAGGTGCCCCGGCCCAGGGAGCTGTGATCCTCTTGCAGTTGGATACGCTTGGTATTACTAAACTGAAGATTGTGTGAAATCAATTGGGAGGGGAGAAGAAAAAAATCAATGCCTGGTTTTTCAGGATGAAAAGGCAAGATAGCCACACAATTAAGCACTGGAACACATTTTCCACACTCTTCCTGTCATGTTCTCCTGATTCTGTGTCTTGGCTGTTCATCAGAAATAATTAAACTCTCTCCCATGGGCAACAATTACTTGCTTAAAATATTTGAGGAAAAAGAATGCATTTATAATTACCTACCCTTTTTGAAGGTGAAAATGGAGATTATCTTTTGATGAGGTAAATGTGTGTGGAGAGACGTCCTGACGGCTCCGGAGCATCGCACCCCATGGCAGTGGGAGCCGGGTTCATTGTCGGATGGGATGCGCTCGCATCGGGTGTCCCCAGCCCTCCGGTACGTGTTAAGTGTGAAGAACGGGTGGAAAGGTTTTGATTTCCGAGCCAATCCCAGGCCTCCCCTGCCCATTGAGCGAGAGATGTTTATTCCTGCAAATCTGCATACGGGCTCGGCATTTTTAAGCAGCAGGAACGAAGAAGGAAACACATCCAATTTGTACCTATCAAATATCACCCTTTTATTTAGTCATAGCGTGTCTTCCCTTTTCATGCTAAGAGTTGTCTTTGTTCCTTTTGACTAATGCTCCCAGGGGAGCTGGAGCTTTGAAAGTGTTTCATGTTTCAGAGCAGCCTTCTTTCCCCCTCAGATTTGTTTACTGATCCATCCTTGGTGAGACCTTTTAGTGAATGTGATAGGAAGGTTATTAAAAATAAAATATTCATCAGGAAATCAGCCATAAACATGGGGGCTGGTTAAAATTCAATTCCTAATTCTTTCAACCTTGACATCATTTTGCTTTTTGCTTAATATCTCTGTATACAAATCGGTGAGGTAATTTATTTTATAAACTTGCGCTTATTTCAGTTGTTCATACAACTCGCTCTTGTCTGCTTAATAGCATCAAATAACGTGACAATGGTAAAAATGACAATGACAAACTGAGGATTGTGACAGATTGGCTGAATCTGAATGCCTCTCACTGAGAAAAATGTTTCGGAGTGCCATTAATTGCTTTCACAGCAATGAGTTATGTTTGTGCATCTTGTCTGTCACTCGGTGCTCGTTCTGCTCTTCGCACGGAGGGGTGCCTGCCTAGTCCCTGTCATTGCTGGGGACAAACACGCAGGGAAGCCGAGGGACAGAGCATAGAGATACAGGAGAGGGAGCAACACACGGTGATTTGGGGCAGAGAGGGGAGCTGGGCTTATCTAGCTCAGTGACTGCAGGCAGGGATGCAGCTGGTAGCTCTGGCGGGTCACACCGTCACTGCCACATGGTTCTGCCTAGGCTGAGGCTATTGATGGTGCTCAGTCAGGAGCTAATCTGCTCTGGCCGGTTGGGTTCTTCGTTTTCTAGGAAAATGGCTCAATATCTCCCTTTTTCCCGCTGGGTCTTCCTCTACGCCTTGTCTCTTCCAGTGCCCTCCTTGCTCCATCCGTTCCCCATGGATGCGGATGGGCTGAGGAGCTGCACACAAGCACCTGGCTCTCATTTATCCCAGAGCTGGGAGCTCGTACAGGGCTGGAAGAGCAATCCCCGTCTCCTGGGTCATCACATGGACTGAATTTCAGTCCCACATTCAGTACTTGTTACGGTTGCATCCACCTGTCACGGAGGGGTTCGGTAACGTACAACCTTATTTGTCAGCTCCGGTTTCAGGTGGTGTACACACGGAGCTTTGACGTCTTTTAATTAGATAAAAATATGCTTCAATCTTTTGGACATCTTGCTTGGCAAATCAGCGGCTGCAGCCAACAGTTGCCTGTCAGCTCGCAGTATGTGTGATAATTGTAAAGGTCAAGTGTGAACCTGCAGCATCGGAGAGCTCCCGGCGCTCGGCGCGTCCTCAAGGACTGCGCGCTGACGGAGGGGATGCGTGACAGCTCAGTGGGGGAAATGAGAGAAAGAAGAGCAACGGGGGCTGAAGTTGTACCTCTTGGAGAGCTGCTGTGCTCACCAGGTGCTTCCCACGGAGGCTGGGCCTCCACGGGTGGCTTTGGGCAGTCCCCGTGGTCCTCGCCGCTAGGGGTGGGAGGATGGAAGGCAGCCCCGAAATCATCAGTCTCGCGAGCGCGGCTGGGAGAGGGACGATCTAGGCATTTCATTTCAAGTTTCATTTTCAGCGTGATTCAGAATGCTTCCTCAGGGTGAGCGACGTGTTTTGGAGCCTGAGGAACGCTTTTAATCTCGGTAATGTTTATTTTATTAAAAAAGAAATAAAGGATGACCCTGGAAGGGCTGGAGCTACACACGAGGTGCTCATTTCTGAGCCTCTCCTGAAGCGCTCCTCTTCAGAAACAAGACTTTGCCGATTCCATTTCTGACCCAGGTGTGTCCCTGAGCCTTACGAGAGGGTTTGGTGTGCTGAGGAAGACGAAAATAATTATTTTCTCTTATTGCATGCAGGTTTTTTGTGACTTCTTCTGATTCCCTTCAAATCTCCGCTTTAAATAATCAGGAGGTAGCAAAGGGCAGGTTTTGAAATACATGCACTCGGTGCTCGGCCATCTTTCATCATGGAAACGATGATCATGCTTTAGAGCCGAGATTGATTTTCCTCCTTGACCTCATTGTCTTTCATGAGAGGAGAAGACGCTCGCCAAGCCCACATAAACTCTTGCTCTCACCTTCAGTAGGGGTGAGCGTTCGTAAGTGTTTGAAAGCCTTGTTGGGTCATGAAAATCTATTCAGAGGCCTAAAGAGCTAGGGCTTGGAGCAAAATACCTTTTCTTTGATAAATTTGCCTCTCCTTCCGTCCTTTCCTTCGAAAGGTCACAGCTAATGATTTCCCATACGGTTGGTACAACAGAAAATACAGGGCAGGGTATCCGAGTTTGTTTACTACTACTTTGTATATCAATATGACGAAAAAAAAAAGCGTAAATAGTTTTCCTTGCAGGCTGATGCCTGGGGATTAGAAATCAGGCAGCAATTTGCTGGTCCCGGTGTGTTTGTGAATGTGCATTTCTGTCTGGTGGCAAGTGTTAAATCGGCCTGGGAGTCGCTCACCCGCCGTAAACTTCCCATATCCGAAGATGCACAGAAAGGTATTGGCACCGCAGCACAGAGAGGATTTTGAATTAGCTTTAACCAGGCGGCGTGTGAGTTTTACTCATGATCTGCAAAAAGGGAGAGAACAAACAGGAAGAGTGTATTAGGAGATTTGATGGACAATGAGTGATTGAAACCTGGAGCTAATAATGTGTTTGCTTTCCCTCTTATCTGTAATAGAAGCACGGGGAAAGCAACGATTTTCTCGTTCCTTTTTACTTGAATGGGGCATTTCTTATTTATCTTTTCGTGCTGCAGAAAACAGGACTTCTCCCTAAAACTATAAACGTATATTTCTCTTTTTCAGATGCTTCCTTCTGAAACCAGTTGTTTTAAAACCTAACAATGTAGGGGCCAGCTATGTTAACAGCTAACATTTCCTGATTTGTAGGTACTTTTTTTTTTCCCCATCGAAACTGGTTTTGGTGCCAGAGGGGGCAGATCCTGAATCAGACACTGAAGAAATTCTTAAAAACCGGATGCCCTAATTGACTTGAACAAGGTTCCCAATGAGAGTTGAATTTGCAGCATCTGGACCTGGCAAAACGCACAGACAGGGGGTGTTTGTCTGGCAAAAGAGTGGAGCCACTTTTCGGCCCCCAAAAAAAATCGGGGATTGCTTGGCTGATACAGAAGAAGGTTGTCTTTGTTTCTGAGATCAAAGTGGGATCCTGTAGTTGAGCCTGTAAAATGCCCAGCGCCTCCCCCTCCTCCCCGAGATGCCGTAATGCATTGATTCATCAAAATCAATCGCACTTTCATGAATTAGTCATTCGGTTCCTTGCTGCATCTGGACAAATTATGTACTCCTTCCTGCGCGCTGATATCTCAGCTCTGGTCTCTGAAGCAAACGCCGCTGACTGGCGTGTTTAATAGGCCAGGCTGCTCCTGATACGGGACCGGCTGACAGCAAATAAACACTTATTTTGCAGGATTTTGTTTGATCACCTGCAAGAATCGCCCCAAACATCTGTGATGAAGGGACTCGGCGCCTTCCAGTAGCGATGGCAGCGAGAGGATTTTTCAAAGGCGTGAAGCTCCTGTGCTATTTCAGGATGGATTAAACCCTGCTTTATCACCAGCAGCCTTATCGGCACGGAGACGCGCCCGCCGCTGCGGCAGGTTGCCCTGTGGGCCAGGCCAGGAGCCATGGGGCTGCCTCCCAGGCCCTTCATCTGCCCACAGGGACCGGCTCCAGGCCTGTGCCCACCCTTTTAGGATCTGTACCCCGTGTTGGGAGAGGATTTGAAGGCGGCAGGGCCGCAGGATGTGCCCCTGGGGCAGGCGGTGGGGGTGGCTCCTGGAGCCAGGCCTTCTGCATCCCCCCAGGCCTTGCTGCCTCATCACTGCTACCTTACTGCTCTCTCATCTCCCTTGGGTGCTGTGTCCTCCGTCCTGCCCACGTGGCACAAAAATCATGGCTCAAAAAATCCTCTCGCCTTTTTAGATCTAGCCAGAGCATTTGACTTGATGGCCTCCTGTGATGGGAAATTCTTCAGGCGGGCTCGGTGAGCAAGTATTGCCTTTTATTCCTTCCAAATTTACTGGCAATTATTGACTGAGCCCTTTGCTCCTGTGTTATGGGATGGTGTGAAAAGAGAGGGATTGATCAATTTTCAGTACACTGCCCTGCAGAGTTAACGATATTTTATTTTCCTGCGTTAGGGGGGAGAGAGAGAGAGAGAAAGAGGGAGAGAGAGATCCTTTTTCATTACATGTCTGATCAATTCCTAAGTTTTTCAGGCCATTCAAGTTCCTGAACTTTACAGATAGTGGAGAATAAGATGAAAAGGCATAGAGTTGTTCTTGAAATGATCATTGAAGAAGATGAAGAAAAATCAGCGGTCGTTCATTTGCCTTTATTGCTTTTTGCCTATATAAATTAGAATCAAATGTGTCCAGCTAAGGAAATGCAGGCCTCTGCTGCCTGCACTGCATAAGATCTTCAGGCAACATTTATGGAGTTTGAAAATAATGTTTCTGGTAATAAATGGCAGAAATATTCTGTTTTCTGCATCAGCAGATATGAGGATTAAAGGATTTGACCATATTAAACAATTTTGCACAGCTTTGGCTCCCAGGGCTTGCAGGCTGCGTTATCAGAGTTCATCTCACGGCATTTCCAGACCTGATTTAAGAAGAGAATATGTTCCTGCTTTGCAAGTTGTCACTCCCTAATTTAGCCCATCTTTGACAGAATTAAAAAAGCAAAGATAAAGAGATTATTTTTCTTCTTTTGAAAGTGGGATGGCTTCTTAAGGTCCCCCCCCCACCCCAATCAGCCGTTTGAAATGATGGAGATAATTGAATTGTATTGTTTCTCCATCCTCCCCCGAGCTCTGCTTATGCTGGACTATCACATTGCTATGGAAACTTGAAAACGACAGTAGCTGATCTTTGTTTGGGTGAACAGGAAGGTTCCTCTGCCATTTGTCATCATAATCAAGCGAGACTAAGAGTGTGACAGCCCGCCCCATGGTTTCGCTCTGGCAGGTATCTCCCACTCTCTTTTTTCTTTCATTTCCAAATTTAAAACAGCAGAATATTTTGTTGTTATTTTAGCTGTCCAGCACGAAGGCAGCACGGGTAGCAAAATAAGACTAAGATGCCCTCGAGATGTCTAGGCGTGAAATAGATCCTGAGCATCCTCCTGCTGCCAGGGTTTGTATCAGACCGAGGAACTTGGTCCCTGTTGTGCTCCAGAGGGGATGCTCCCAGCTGTCTCTGCCTGGAACTTCACCGAATGTGACTTTCTTTACGTGTTTTCCAGCTGCTTTGGATCCATGTGTGAGACACACCACAATAATACATCATCACCCATTTGTATAGCATGGCTATACTGAGGAGTTATTTTTAAGATCCAAAGAGCGAGCTTCTGCATGTTGTCATGCTACACTTCACGTGTGGTTTGTCTGATAATCACCTAATGGACTCTTAGATCCCTAGAGTCTGATTGTATTTGAAAATTGCTCTTTTCACTGAAGAATTGTTAAGTTTTAGGTGAAAAATTAGGTAGATACCCATTAAGCTATGCCTGAATTGGCCCACCAGCTCCTGTCTGGCTCATCCTTCCTCATCTTCCTGTCTCTTCTTCCAGATCAAAAACGTGGATTTCAGTCATACAAGCCCCTTTTTTGAATTTCTAGCAAGCCATACTGTCTGCTGCAGCATTAAAATTCTCTCCCAGTGCTGCACGTCACGAGCCCCGTTTCATAAAGCTGCTTTACCTTTATCAAAGAAAACTCTCAGAACTTTCAAAGTCCTGAACGCGGATACCTGCTCTCGTTGGCTCTTGCTGCCTGCATGGGATTAATCAAGGCTGTCACATATCTAGTTGTAAAACCTTTAATATTTTTAACAGGTTTGAAGCTGCTCTATTTATCACGTGCATCAGGGAGAATAAACTGTTAAACTGCTGTATCAGTAGGAAATAATTGGAGCCGTTGCAAAGGAAGGCAGAGATGAGTCCCAAATGTTAGACACTTATGAAAAAAATATTCAAGATATGAGGCTGAGATACTGATTTTTGAATCTTTCACAAGTATTTCCCAATAAATACTCATGTATGCAAATCGCATTGCATTTAGTGGAGTTTGCAAATGGAGGCTGGCAAAAACAATTATTGGTTCCTCTAAACAGGCAATAAAAAGGGCAGTGTGTCCTTCACTCTGCTGGTAAATACCTCATTTTGGAAGAAATCCCATTGTTGACTTTGTCAGGACAAGACAAATCTGTTTTGGCATGCAGCTTCTGATAATTGTGCACAGAACAACAGAAATGGTCTGATATATTTGTAGCAGCCCGTGCCTAATGCAAGCATCAAAGGGAGGTCTGCAATTTTACTGTGATACCTCTCTGGAGTAGCCCCCTTTGCAACCTGGATGTTGGAAGTGACCCATGAGAGTTCAACCTGGAGGTGAAAAGACTTTTTCTGCTTTGCACTGGAGTAATCACAGCCCAACAAACAGCGATGATGGTTTCTCAGCCCTCATTTGAAATTCTTGAGTCTGCAAAGCTAAATTGGAAGTGCCACAAAGACAGATGTTGCTTTTGCCTTAATTCTCTACTTCTAGCTTTTAGCCTTGCTGGAGATGGAACAAAAGAGAAATGGTGGGGAAGAAATAAAAGTATGCTATCGCTCCTTTTTGTCTTTCAAACAGGTTTGAGAATGGAGAAAGTTTGGGTAAGTTTACTTTTCCCTATTCCTCGTGTGCACACACATGCAGGTGTGTATGATTAGAAACGTGTAATGCCCAGTAAGGAACAGCACAGGGTGAGATGCTGGCTGTACGCAGCCATTGATTAGCTGTCCGGAGGATAACTATGCTGAATCACATATGGATCCCAATGCCCCGTTTCATGCACACAGCTCCCTGCCCGTCACACTCGTGCCAGAACAAGAGGGCTTTGTTCTGTTCAGCTACAACGCTTGGGAAGGCAATGATGGATCTAAATAAGAAAAAGCTGGTGTCAGGCCAGTACCGGGTTGTCCCAGATCTCCAGGTGGGATTAAAACCACGCTGGTGTGAGCAGCAAAGTCTGTGCACCAGTACTGAGCAATAGGTTGTACTCTGATGCCCCTGTTATGAAACTGGAGTGATTGCAAGTGTTCAGTGAGTTGCAAGGGGGCAGATCCTGAGAAGTGCTCGGCATCCTCTGAGAGCTGCTAAACAATTTAATTCCTCCTGGCTGCTGTCAGAGCTGAGGATGCTACACGCTGGATAAGATGAGCACCGACGCGATTATGCATGGCTGGGACACTTGTCTCTCAATTTTCCCATATGCCTTTCTTATAATTGAAGCGTTGCAAAGGCTAAGTTGTCAAAAAGGTGTCCAAATAATGATGGCGATTACATGATTAATTAGGCATGCAAGTGCAGTTGCTTAATTTTTTTCAACAGTTGGTGCTTAATAGCAAGGAAAGTGTTGTGCAACTAAATAAAACCCCAGAAATGATCGGGTGGATCTGGGGGCAGGTGAGTCCATTTAAGTATGAAGCTGCAGAGTTGCTGTAATTAGTTGCCTAATTGTGTGCCCAAACTTATTTGATGCACTTAGTGTGTGTGTATAATTAATGATGATTTATTGAAAAGCGCTCTTACTGCAAGTGCTTTCCTTATCATTTCCTAAAAATCAAATTGCTGAGGGAAAGATGAGAATTTGCTTTAATATCTATGAATAGAATTAGAATTTCCTACTGCATTTTCCTTATTAGCTTAAAACAGATGAGCCTGGAAATCATCTACAGATAAACTCAGGGAGGAACGGACCCAATGCTCTGAAGTTCAATCACTTCCACTCGTAGTGGTGGCTCAAATATTTTTCTCAATTCACACAGATGAGAAAAAGC
The DNA here is from genome assembly GCF_965140915.1 of Aythya marila. Lineage (NCBI taxonomy): Eukaryota > Metazoa > Chordata > Aves > Anseriformes > Anatidae > Aythya > Aythya marila. The sequence continues at coordinate 28,521,644 of NC_139049.1, read as the reverse complement.
AGATTTATTTTATTTATTTATTTTTTTTTTTTGCAGGGAGCTTTAAAGTGAGAATACTGGGTCTCCTTTCATGCTTTCTCTTTTCCCCTGGAGTGCCCTGGATGGTGCTGTGCATTTGAGTGAGGGTTAGGCTGAGGAGCATCTGCTCTCCAGGTATATACACGAATGTTGGAGTGGGACTTGGCTCCCTTACTGAGCCTCCTGTCCTTGGGAGTAAGCTTGCTGGGCAGTAACAACTTTGTCTCTAATGGAGCTCCTGTTTTGTGGGTATGGAGAAGAAAGTGTGACAGCACCCTAAAGAGGCAGATAACAGGGCTGGTGCTGCTTGTGGTTGGCTCTTCTCCAAATCTGGAAGCTTCTCCAAATCAGCTGCTGTAGCTGAGGGTGGAGAGCTTGAGGAGCTCTCAGCAGTCAGGCTCGCAGAGCCTTTTCAGCCTCCTGTGGCATTTACATTTAAGCTGTCTCCAGTAGCTTGGGTTTTAGAAGAAGTCAAGGGAAAAGCAGGAATTTTGATGTGTTTTTCCCTGTAGAATCACCCTGCGTAGCTGGGGCCCCTGGCCTGAACACAAGCTGGCCATCAGACTTGCTCCTCATGGGATCCTTCACTTGAAAACAGGGGAGGACCCCAAACAACTTCAGGGATGGCATCCCACATTGTGTCCAAAACCAAACTTTCAGGTGAGGTGGGCCATGGACAGTAGGTCGTGGGGCAGCCTTGAGAACGGGTTTGCCCCTCTCAAAGCCGTGGTGCAGCTGAGCTCTTCCCTCTCAGTGGTGCTCCCCTGGTCCCAAGGCAGTGTCCGTGTACATCCATGGTCCACTGCTGTCTGTGTTACACACACACAAATTTCCCATGTTCTCCAGTATTTCCTTTCAGTGATGGGCAAGCCTCATTTTCTGAGCATTTCAGCCAGGTTTGGGAGCCAAATGGTGGAATTTCAGCGTCAGTTTCTCCAGGTTTCCTAATAATCTTGGCACTATTACCTCTTTCCTTCCCATGGTTTACTTAACACAGCACAGATCTGTCACTGCCCCTTTTCATCTTATTATTTTCAGCCTTTGGTTTCCTGCCTTGCTGTTCTTGATGGGCTCAACACGGCTTCCCCTGATCTTCTGTTCATCTGTGTTTTCTCTGACATGCACAGATTCGGTATTTGTTCTGGCATTCAGATCTTTCCTCATTTCCTTTCTATCTTTTAGCAGTCTTCTCTCATCTCTTCAGATACAACTTCCAAGCCGTCTGGCGGCTTCTTCTTCGAGCTACCTCATCGTACGAGGACAAGCTGTGTGTACTGTGCGGCAGGTCCAGTGGGGAAAAGCAGAGCAGATTTATGTACGGCAGAGATCACTTGTTCTTTATTTATTTAATTATTTTTATTTTTTCATTTTTGAATACTGGTTTAAATGAAAATGGGTTTAATTGCTTGAAAATACACGTAATCAAAGTAATACTTTGAAGATCTGAAAAACGCAATTCTAGTCCATGAATATAAATTAAAATACATCATGTGTAGGCTGTTTGTTGCCTGTTATTCTAATATTCTAATTCAGTTTGCTATCTCTTAGTCTTACCAGATTTTTCTCAATGTTATTTTTAAAGCAGATTTCGCAGATATGAGTTGTGGAAACAAAAATGAAGTGTGAATTACTACAGCAAGGGATCTGGAAAAGGACCTAAGTCCTGATTTTCTTATAGCATACTATATTCTGCTAAATATTCCAGTATTTATACTGTAGTACAGATCAAGAACCTCACCAATTTCAGAATGGCTTCATGTGGAAACACTGATGTGGCGAGATTTGTGCTTTAATTACCAGTCTGAAAAGTAAGAATCAATTAATCATCTCCCTTTCTCTTAAGCTAAGTTGGCTCCACCAAGACAAGCCGCGATAACTTTCCTCCTAGCCCATTAGGGTTCTTAGCAGACCCTGGTGATATGCAGGCTGTAGGTTGACTGGGTACATAAAAATTAGTGCAAAACATACCAGTAGTAATGCTTCACATCTTTGAAGCACTTTACAGACATTAACTAATGAATTGTCACAGAAACCATATAACATCTACAAGTGTCTTTGTCCTCATTATACAGATGGAGAAAGTAAGGTAACAAGGATAAATCACTTGTCCTGGGCCCCAGAACAACTGACAGCAGAGGAAGGATTTGTAATGTAGGAGTTTCTTGCCAGACATGCAGGAAGGCTGAGATTTCTCTTTCTCTGACGAAAAAAAAAAAACTCTTTTACAAAAAATTGCTGAAGGTGGATAAATACCATCCTTTTCCTTCCTTTGGCAAATTTTATTGCATCTCGCTCTAATATGTTTCAAAAGGGTCTGTGTACAAATAAGTTGGGGGAGAGTGTAAAGGTCAAAAATCGTATCTTGGAAAATGGTATTTTTTTGAATTTCCCAGTCTGATGAGTCATTCATTGCTATGACATATTGTGTCTGCTTTTGTTAGTCATGTCATATTAGAGTCAGTGAGTGAGAATGATCCTGCCTATTCCAGGCTGGCTGATTTCATGAAAAAACTTAAATTGAGAGTGACACTAAAGCGCAAAAGAGTAATCTGAGGGAATGCAGTTAGTTTGCTTCAGATCTTATTTCTTCTGTACATTGGACTGACACGAATGTTTTTCTTCATAACCTGCAGTTCACAACCAGCTGAGTTCCCTAAGATTATACACTCTACAGAAGTGACACTATTTTATTGAATTAAGTAAACAATTTGTCACTGCTGAAACTCGGTGTTAGTAATTTATTACAAATTACATCATTATTTTACAATACAGGACAAGTGAGTCAGATGAAACGCGTCTAGCTAATTCGGAATTTCGGCATAATCGATGAGGCCTTTGTTAGATTAAAATATGATATATTATCTAAAGCCATTAAGCTGGGCCTGGGCTTGAATTTAAATATTTCTGTAACAAGCAAACTCTTTTAATTTCAAAAACAAACACGTGTTTCCATTAGTACTTTGAGTGTGTCATCACTTTCTGATGACTGAATCCACGGCGAATGTGCTTTATTCTGTCCTATTCATCATCGGGTCGTACTTTGTGCTGTGATATTTGAGGGTTTCTGGCAGAATAGGATGTTGTGCATAGCCCTTTTCCTTCTTATCCTCTCTCTAGGAGGGGATTGGGTGCACTGTTTTGGTTTTAATGGACATGCTGCCATATAGCACGTTTAGGGCAGGGAGCTGCCTCTCCCTGCCCAGTCCCATCCTGCTGTAAGATCAGCAGTAACATCTTAGGGAGATAGGAAATGACTTGTCCAAACGTGGGAAAATGTAGGAATTTTGGAAATGTTGCCAGGTGGCCATAAAGCTGAAGCCCTTACTATTTTCATTAACTGAAAAGGAAAACAAAATTTGAGGAAGATGTCAGTTGAATGAAGGGTTCTTTTCAAGCTATTTTTGTAATAATTTGCACGTATATCTAAATGATGAGTAATATGAAAACAGATATAATGATAGTCACTATGAAGTACTTATTTTTTTCCCAAACCAGTTAATAAATTCATTAAAACGATTTTTTTCCCTTCAAAAATGATGTTTTAATAAATCTCTTTTTTCTAACTGCATTCAGAATTTCCCAGGATTCCTTTTTTTTTTTTTTGCATTTTTGCCCTGTGTTTTCTGGGTCAGCATAGCCTCACTCGCTATTAGGAGAGGAATAATACATGACGGCCAGTAGCAGGAGGCAATTTGTACAGCCTGAACCGGGCTTGGACGTGTAGGGAAGAGCAGCACTCGTCTAAATCAGAGAGCAAACGTTCAATTATGAGGCCTGTTCTGAGGCCGCGGCTCCTGCTGACTTCCTAAGGGGAAGGCCCTCTTTCTTCATCAAGAGTTTCTTCCTCCTCCCCTTCAGCCCGCCGGCAGCAGGAGTTGGGTTTCTGGCTGTTACACAGCCCACTCATGGCAATGGATGTGCTGGGGGTCCTCCTGTGATGAATGACCCTGGTTAAGGGCCTGTTAGCGACCGGAGCTCGATTCATCTCCCTTCACTGGAGCATTATGAGCCGTGCGTTGTCATCGGCCACGACGCGGCCTTCTGCAATTAGGGTAGGTAAATTCTGTCTACAGGTGGTGATTCCTTCCCTAGCTTCCTCCCAGGGACGGGGCTGTGAAGCAGCCCCAGCTGCTTTGTCTGAGAAATAACCCTCCTAGATTTGGTTCTGCTTGAGTACGTGGCTTTTGTGGGGTACGGGGCTTGTGCTACTCTTTATAGGGAGATTTTGAGGTACAAGATGAAGGGTTAGGCAGTTGCTGTGTAAAATTTAGGGAGAAAAATAAGAAAAGCAGCAACCCTCTTAGCCTTTATTTCTTGGTTTCCGTTCTGTCCCTCTGCATCTATATTGGGTTACAGTTTGCCATGTGTGCTATCTGCCTGGAGTGAATTGAAATAAATAAAAGGCATTTCAGCTACTTCTTTTTTACAGGAGCAAAACAGACTTCCCTGACTTCTAAAATTTGTTTTCCAAGCAGTTTATTTACTGTCCACACAGTCACAGCTGCAGGAAGTGCAAAGTGGGACAGGGAAAGGAAGCAAACTTTGGTGTGAAATGCCCCGTGAGCCTGCCAGCAGAACAGGGGCCGTGCTCCTCATTGACCACCAAGTGAGGAAAGGAAGGTAGTTCAATGAGCAGCATAAGCTCCAGCTCGAGAAAAAGAATTTATGAACTGTTTTATTTGAGATATTGCCTAAAGTTGCTTTTGAAAATGGTTGTTAGTCACCTCTGTCACGTTGATGCTTTTCAAATTGTATTTCCTCTTCAATTTCTCACTTTGTCAGACAGCAGTAATTAAGGTTTAGCGTGCGGAATTTGAGCCAGAAAGGAGTCCCTGTGCAAAAGATGTATGTGGGCACTGGGGAGTAAATTTAGCAGCCTCCTAGTTGTAAATATTTTATCGCTTTATCTCTGAGATTATGACCAGGATACACAATGGGAGTTGGAGATGTGACTGAAGATGGCAATGAGGCTGTCTGCTGAGGGTGTTTGTTCACCAGCGGGCAGCGGTAGCTGGTTGAGCCTATCTGGCTACTGGGTAAGTGTTAATTTATATTCACCAGAACCCTAAGCCTGGGAAATGAAAGGAAAGCTCTAATAGTTCAGTAGCTAAGGCAAAAAGATTCTCTCCCGAAACACCCAGCACTGGTCATATTTTTTTCCTGTCTCTCACCTTTCTAAGTCTCAGATCTTCAAGTAAGAAAATGTACTTTGGTTTGCAGAGGGAAGGATGGAAGAATCACCAGGCTTGCATTGGCTTTGACAAATTGTATCAAAGGCTGAGGATGAGCAGCCAGCAGCCAGCCCTGTAACCCTTGCCTGGTCTGTGGGCTGTTCTGTATCATCTGGAGCAGATCCAGGTGAATGGTGATGGAGATGTAACCCTCTGAAAGTAATTCTTCTGAAAATTTTATTGCTCTGAGAGTGAGCTAAGGAGCAGATCCAAAACTTGTCATCCAGACCCAGGCTCATACAAACCATTGAAGCTGTAGGTTGTTTTGGTCAAGCACTGGCTCTGTCTTACTATGCAGAGAGGAATTAGGAATTAATTACTGCTTACCAAAGCCTGTACAGTATTTAGGGTGCTCATTCTCTGCTGGGTAACTCCAGCAGTGCTTGGAGAGCTAGATAAATGCAAAGAACTATGTATTTGGATTTCACTGTGCTTGTAGTTACAGCTTTACTTCAGATAAGTTTCTAATTAAAGCAAAAAAAAAAAAAAAAGTAGCCCTTCAGTAAGGTATTACACAGTTGATTCTGTTTCTCCTTCAGTTGCATGATAGAGATGATAGATGAAGCTACCAGATAATTTGTACTTCTGGCATATGGGTTGTTTGTTTTTTGCAGCTGAGCAGAGTGACAGCTCTGGGCTTGCCACTGTGCCGAGTGTTATAGATTGCATTTACAATTCCTCCATCATTCCGTATTTGCATGGACATTTTAGTGCCTCTGGACTTCACGCAGTTATCTCCCAGGATTATCAATAGAATCCCCAAACATTAATGCATCCAATCAAGGTAATTGAAAGAGAGAGGCTTTATTAAAAAGAAATCTTGGCAAGGCCTGTAGCTTATAGAATAAGATCGTTCTATAGAATCTCTACATCTGAGGCAGAAGAAAAGCCTCTTATGTGCAATACAAAGCAACTACACCAAAAATAGCTGCTACAACTGAGATCTCGCTGTGTTTGGTTAACCTGTGGCTTTGCAGCAAATAGCAAGGAATGACTTGAATAGTTTAATTTTCCCCTCATTTAAAGCATAAGTTGTGTGTACAATAGCGAGTTATGTAATACCATCCAGAGGGCATGTTTCTAGCAGTTTTCAGGGTCTTCACTTTGAATTTATACCACTTGTTTATATTCAGCATGAATCGATGGCTGCAGCAGCTGCATTAATGAAACATAACGTCTGTCTGAGCGGTGAAAGGCAGCAAATTTATTCGCCATAGACTTGCTAGTTGAAGTGTAGGTAACACAACTACATCTCTGCTTCTGTTTTGATTGAGAGCAGTGTGGCTGGGGGTCCCCTTGTTGCCCCCGCTGGTGGTGTGCTGATTCTCCCTAACGGCCCCAGGCGTGCCCCAAAAGCATCCCAGCCTCTCGTGGGGATAAAAGGGATGGGTTTTGAACCACACGCGTGGTGGGCATGTTTGGTTGAGGGCAGCAGATTAAATCTAATTCCCAGTGAACATCTGAATGTGTATGTATATAGAAAGATATATACACCTGTGCATGTATATGCATGTGCATACACACATCTAGAATATAGTATCCACAAATATATCTAGGTAGTATGTAGTGTCTACTGTTGTCATCTACTGTCTACTATTTTTGTCTATCAAGAGTTGTCTTCCCCATTATCTTAAAGATGTATGTATCGATGACCAAAGGTAGCAGACTTAGTAAAAGCAGCAGCTGGGAATCGTACCCTGACCTGAGTAGGGCAGGCACGTATCTGATGGGGTATCGGTGAGTGGAAGATGTAGGTGTGGAGCTTCCCGGGAACTCCAGCTATTTGCACTCTCAGTGTTTTGATGCCATATCAGATAATGCTCTCTGCCTTAGAAGGAAGAGGTCTCTCAAGCTCTCAAGCAAGACACATTTTCTTGTATTTACTGCATCTTTCCGCAACACATCACAAACTGATTTTCAATCTTCAGCCGTACTGGCTGGTCCGTATGTGTCTAAGTGGCGCTGCCTTCCGATAATGGTTGGAAGATAACCTGGTTGTTGCAGTTCTTGTAGAGGTTTTCAGCTCAGCTGTGTGAAGTTTCTGTTTTTCAGCAGATGCTCAGGGCCAGGATTTCAGTCCCAACCAGTATATGTGTGTGCTCACGTACCTTATGAATCACGCTTTTCCTTGGCTGTGGTCAGTAGACAGACTGTTTTACCACAACATAGCTTGGAGTTAATTGCATGGAAGATGGAGAGTAAAGCAGAGAAAATGTGTATCACTGGTGTAAACTTGTCATATTTCACTGGGAGACATTGAGCAGACCCTAACAAAAACCTGTCATGTTACAGAAATGCTGTAAGATGGGTAAGAAGATGTGAAGCACTGATGTAGAAAATGTTCTCACCTCTTTATGCACTGTCTTATGTTAGTAATGCCAGAAGGATATTTTAAGATTCTTCATTTTTTTTACCACTTGTGCTATTCCCTCTTTAAGTTTGATTACATAATTCACAAATTTCACATCCCATTGCTCATTTATTAATGCCCTACTGCAGGGTCATGGCTATTCAACAATGCAGAAATGTGTCTGTAGCGGGTTTTTTTGTTATTTTTAGCACTTGTTTCTGACCATTTCTTTACCTTTTAAAACTCGTACTTACAAATCTAAATTTTGGACCCAAATCAGTTGGAACTATACCTTTAAAAAAAAGCCCCAACCCTTTATTAAAGTTACCCCAGTATTGCTGTGTCAGCATCACTGTGATTAACCTGCCATACAAATGTGGGTGCCATAAAATGAACTTGCTCCAAGGCAGCTTTGATTTGCATGCTCAACACTTTCCAAGTGTTGCATTTATAAATCAGGACTTTTTGTCTGTGCCTGTTCCGGGTATGTGTTTTTCCTTCATTCTCCCTTCTGTCCTACAGCCCACTGTGTTTATCATGACCACGGGAGAGCTGCACAGCTGGTAGATTTACACGGAGAGGTAATGATTCTATTTCTTAGGTACAGGGGAAGACTGACCTATTCCCCGGGCTTTCTAAAATTAATACACACATCATTAATTGCTTGTGAGGGGAAAAAAATGAAGGAAGAGAAAAAAAAGAACACAAAAACCTGACTTGCCAGTGCATTAGATTAGCAGGCAGTGCAGCATTACAGACGGAACGTGTTCCTAGGCATTGTAGCATGCAACGTGCTACATTCATCATACCTGAGTTCATGTAAGCAGAGCCACTAGCAGAATACCTCTACATTCCTTTTTCTTTGAAATTTAGCATTTCTTCTCAACCAGCCATCTCAAACAAACCTAGCTCAGCCTTTTCACTTGCCTGCAAACTTTCTAGGCACAGTGGTGGCATCCTAAGAAGTGAAAGAGGTTACTCTGGGAGAGGTGGAAGGTCGATCTGGAGCAGTAGTGCATTTTCCTGTGTTGTACCCAGGAGAATTTAGCACCCCTAAGAACAGGCTGTGACTTCTGATTCAGCAGAAATGCCAGCAAGTGGCACTTCCCATGCATCATATGTAGGAATGATTTCAGTAGGAATAATAGCTCATTTCAAAGGACTTTCAATATTAGCATTTATTTAAGTGCTAATTCTTTCATTGACACCCTCGTTTCAGAGAACACAGGAGAAGAGATTGGATAACATGGCCTAAACAGGCTTGAAACATAACAAAGGGAATTTTTTTGTTGTTGTTTTCTTCCATTTCTTTGGTATTTCACTGAAGTTTTTCTTCGACTTTGCTGCTGTTGCTACCTTAATTTTTCACAACAAATGTTGCACCGCAGGATCTGCAGCTCTGCACATCAACACAGAAAGCACTACGTGGGCAATAGCCAGAGAGTGCCAATATTTATATTTATATATTTATAACAGGGATTTGCTTTGTTGGTGTGGTGGGTTTCTGTTTTTCCTTTCGGAGGCTTGGAGGGAGTTGTTCTTGGTTTTGGTTGTTCTAATATTATTCTCTTGTCTCCAGGCAAGAAAGCAATTCTCCCTTGGCCTTAGAAACATGTGGTGTAACCTCACGTCTTGCTGGTGGGGGATTTAAAGCCGCCACTATAATTTACATGATAATTATGTCATATTTTTTACTTCCCATACGAGTTCCTCCTTGTTTGAGACTGTTCTGTCCTTTAGCAAGTAGTGTGCTCACCGTGGCTCTGTGGGGAGTTCTCTGCAGTCTTGTTAAGTAATACAACAGAAAAATGGCTCATCTGGTGATTTCAAGGGGATTGCACGTTTAGGGAAAAAATCCGGTGGATGGGACAAGGAGGACAATTCTACACGGTGCTACAGGAGTAGAACAAATACTTAATCTGGTCGTCACGGGCTCGCCCTTCTTTTAGCACATCTTGTGGTGTGGTTCTTGCTGCAGAGGATGAGCAGGAAGGTGGCTGAAGAAAAGTCTGAGGAGCAAGTGGTGGCCATGCAGAGGAGATGCCTGTGCAAAACCAGGATCTTCTCTGGGCTCAGTAGGATGCAAGCAGTTTGCACATCACAAGTCCACCTTCTGCTTTGTGTTTTAAAGGGGATGGCCAAGCCTAGAGAAGCATTACAAACTTGCCCTGAATGCCATTTTTTCCTAGTCTGGATATGAGGACCTACAGCAGGTCTGACAACTGTCCCCACGCTGGTAAGAGCAGTTTGCCAGGAGCCGTGGTGTTTGTCCTGCTCGGAGAGGAGATCGATCGTCCTGGCCTTTGCACGGCTCCGCTCCTCGACGTTCGGCTTTGCCTGTTTGAAATACAAATGATAGAAATTAGTATATTAGCGGGAGGCTGCAGAATGTAATTGTACATTGACTGAAACGCTCCTGATGGATGGAGCTGGCGAGATGACATCTCGTATTTATGGAGAGGAGAGAGCACAGGTAGTTGATAGATTTGACAAGAGCGTAGTGGCAAACCAAATAACACGAAGCCAGAATGAGAATGTATTTCCTAATGGCCTCCCTCGCAGCTGTATACACTGATTTAATCTCTCCAAAGCACTCCATTGTTTATGAGGCCTGTGGGTACAATTTTATGCCTGACTGAAGAGGTTGCTAATAGCTGCCATATTTGTGTTTAAGGACCTGCAAAGGATTCGGCTAAGTATTTTAAAGCAATGAGCCATAATAAAGTAATAATATATTGAAAATAATAAACAGCTTTTTATTCAATAATTGGCTGCAAAACTGGTGAACTTTAAATGACAAAACTACTAATTATAAATGCAATTGCTAATCATATATTCATTAGGGAATGCAAATTAAAACCGTGGCATAAAGTCTCTATATGTGCCAGAGGCAACAAGTTGCGGAGCAGGACCGTAGACTCTGTTTAAAAAATAAATAAAAAAAAATAAGAGAAAACAAAATATTAATGCAGGAAAAAGTGGTGATTACTCAGGATTGCTTCGTCAGGGGATAAAGCTCCTCTGTGGGGAGGGAAGTGCCTGTTCTTGGGGTGAAGGTGTGATGGGCCCTGCTGGGGCATTTGGTGTCTCAGCCAAAATGAGGTGTGAGATGCCAGGGGGAGGTCTCAGCGTGGCTCTGGATGTTGGTAGCTCATCCAGGAGGAGATGGGGCAAAGTGCTGCTTCTCCTCGAGGCAGCCTGTGCTGGCTGCACCGCACCTGAGGTCCCTGCTGGGTTCGCAGTGGGGCTGCCCACCTGGAGCAGCTGTGTCTAGCAGGATGAGAAATGAGGAGGCACACCTGGATCCGAGGCTCCTCTGGTAAGATTTGTCTCCTGTTAACACTTCACAAGCAGATTTCCCTTTCTTTAATGAATATATAAAATATACTGTATATTAATTTCCTCTTAGGAGCCTTCGGATTTTCTTTAATGACTTGTGTCCCTCAAGGAGCTCGCAGTGCCAAGTTTATATAGAGATTCCTGAGGAATAGCCTAGGGGACAAGCAGCACAGCACGTGCTTCGTGCTCTCCAGGAAACTGCAGGTATGGGAACAGCCCCAAAGCCTTGTCGGGCCACCAAGGCAGCTGTGGCTCATCGCGTGCAGCCCCACAGACAGGCTCCCCCAGCTCAGAAGCCCCAGAAGTCAAAGCCTCCTCTAATAGGGGCACTGGGCAGCCTGTGGTGCCACCAGCTGTGGCTGTTGAGCTCCCTGGAAAAATGGATTAGGTACTTAGACACTTGCATGTAAATTTTAGGTCCTCGCCTTAAATATCCATGTTAGAAATACCTCAGGGGGGAAAACATTTATCAGGCAAGACATGGTTAGAAATAATCATTTGTATTCTGCTTCCTATATAGATTCTATCTTGATTTTTATTTTCTTGTATCCCTGGCATCAGCAGGCCGTGCTACGTGTGCCTTTCTAGCTAAATGGAACAGCTTCTGTGCAGGTTTGTGAATCCCCATCCATTTCAGGTGCCATTTCAGGTCGGACAGCCCTCTCAAAATGTGCAGCTGGAGGTCAGGCTTGACACAGAGGCCACCAGATGAACTTTGGGCATGGTTTAATGCAGGAGATTATTTGTGGTGATGGGGGAAATCTGTCTTGAAGATGTTCCCAGGGTGGTCCCTGCGTGTCTGGGTTACAGCAGGACTGGGTGGGTGCGGAGGCTGCTGGGGCACCCTGGTCCTCGTCGGGAGGGGGGAGGCAGCAAGCAGCCAAAATTTGGAGTTGCAGGAAGTTAATTTTTCAGTGACCACAGGAGAAAGCCCATTTCTTTCTATTTTTCAGTGTTAGACTTCAGAGAGCGAGAACAGAAGCCTGCAATTTGTCTAGCTGCAAAACCAATTAGCATAGCTCTGCTACACTGAATTGCTTGGGAAGACTTTTCAGGGGAGAAAAAAAAATGAATAAGAAGAAACAATAACTTTATGAACATTGTAACTCATTAAAAGACAGCTTTTAGAGTGTGAAGGGACTGAAGCCATTGAATAAATTATTACCACTGCAGATATTCAGCCCTGTGTGAATTGCAGAAAATGTGTCCAGATGTGAGATCCCCTCCATCGAGCGGAACTGTTGGCTGCTCAGTCTGTGCAGCTGCCTGGAGGGTGAGGTTTCGCTGGGCTCCCACCTAGGCAGAGATGTTTGAGAGGACAGATGTTCCCTGAAAACAAATCCCACTGAGTTACAAGGAAGAACAACCCCCTGGTTCCCTGACCCAGAGGGAACCCCAGCTCTGGGGGCTGTTTTTTGGTGGGGGTGGTTACCAGCGAGTGGCACAGGTACAGGTGCCAGCAGTCATGCATCGTTTGCAGGCAGAGCAAACGAGCCATGTGCATGGAATAAGCCCTTTTGCCAGCTCCTTGTGGGGGCTGAAAGTCAGCTGTGGTCTTTGGGGACCGTGCAGTGCCCGGAGTAACATGGATTTAAGCCTCTCAGCAGCCCCCAAAGGGCTGTGGGGAGAAAGGGCTTTAGGATGCAAGAGACAGAAGAAAAACTGAGCTGCTGCTGTGAACTACTTAGGCTGATGATAGAGATTTTTGTATTCTTTCTGGCCAAATTCAGTGATTTGGTTGCTGAGAGCAGGAGTGACTCTGCAGTGTATAAAGGTACGTTCCTCTCTGAAATGATGTACTTCTGTAGAGTGTGATCGTGTAGACAGGCAGGTGTCCTGCAAACAAGGTCAGGTGTGTATTTCTGTTGACCTGGGGGAATTGTGGAACCGTTTGCATGTGTGTTTGCATGGATCAGCTCTGCAACAAAGCTTCTTAAGCAAGCTGCTTTCTGGATGCTACAAGTTAAGTCCTGAAGCAGCAAACAGCTCCCTCATCCCTGTGGTTGGGGCTGGTGCTGACTTGGAGGTACCTGTGCTGGGAGTCAATGATCAGAGTCCTAAAGTGAGGAGGAAAGTTGTTTTGTCTTTTTTTTTTTTTTTTTTTTTAAAAGTCTGTACAACTCAGCTTTACCAAAGCTCTACATTATTGTGTTTTGCTATTTATAGGGATAACCTGTTTATAACATCATTGGCCTTGGCAATCAGCACGAGGAGTTTCTTCTCTCTGGACTAGCGGTTGCTTTGCTGCTCCTTCCTTCTTTGCATTACCTCCCCGTGGTGTTGGGTGGCCCCGGGGAAGTGGCTGTGGATGTCACCAAATGGTTCCTGCGCTCCTCAGCTGCGCGATTTAATTTTTACCCCGGTTGTTGTAGCGATACATTAACAAATTTACAGACAAAGGTGGTAGGAGTGTCACGGAAAAGACGGGTTTAATAACTACTTGTAGAGAAAACAAAAGCAAATCCAGTGACAGTCCTGGCAATTCCCACCTCTGTTATTGCTGACAGACAGAACAAGAATAAAAACAAGCGGGCTTACATGCGCTGACGCTAATATACAACCGGTGGTGATGTCCTGAAGGAAATGTCAGCAATTAGCATGAATGCTGCTGCAGTTACTATCCAAGATTTGGCTACGGAAAGCACGAGGTTTAAAGACAAGCCCGGCAGCCTTCCCCCAAATGCTTCCCTATCCAGATGTGTGGGGGTTTGTGAGCCAGCTCAGATGAACTTCATGGCTGGCTCTTCTGCTCTGAAGGGCTCTCTCAAGTGCACAGGGGCGGCTTTTGGTTTGCTCTTCGAGATATCTGAGAGCAGGACAAGGGTTTGGGGTCTTTCACTTTGCATCAGCTGCTCAATCTCCCCTGCTTAATCCGAAACCGGACAGGGAAAAATAAAAGGGGGGGGAAACTGCCACACCATTGGTAAAAACTGCCACGCCAATTTATGCTGCATTAAAAACCTTTCCCTGAAGCAACGCTTTAATAAGATTCCTAGTCAGAAGTCAAACTCTGCCTCGTAATTCATTCTAAACTCTCCTAATGCATTTATTAGCGTGGAAACTGCAGAAGTGAAGTGACCAAAATTGAGGTCCAAACTCAAAATTAGCAAAATTCAATGTTGTTCTGAGTGAAAAAGGAAGGAAAATGAGTGCTGTAACATGCAGGGCGATATCCTCTGCATTAGCAGAAGGCTAAACGAGCATTGTTTGAAATAACATTTTATTAGGTTTCCTTAAAGTGGATACTCAGTCTGATAGATTATTTTTTTTTATCTCAGATAAAATTATTGAAATGAGAAATGTTCCATTATAAAGGAATTTGTTGAAAGACAGGGATGCACTTTATCATATTATAGCTCTTGCATCGTATTAAATGGTACTTATGTGTTTTATTGAAATCCAGACCTCTTGCGTAGCGTTTCTCTCTCAACAATACAAAAGCTTATGATTCACAACCTTTTACATAATAGATACATTAATGAATTTCTGCATATTTTATTGCTTTGTATTATTCTGAAAGCCATTAATCTATTTTTCTTGATTATCAGTTATGGCAAAGACATTGTAATTTTTTTTTCTCTGAATTTCATTGTGCCAGCCAAGTTCAGGACTTTCCAAACTAATTTCTTTAGCTACCTGTTGGACCCGATTCTTCTCTTCTTCCTTTTTCTTGTTGGAAACCATATCCAGCTGAAGACCCGGTGTATTTTTTTCTGAATACAGGAGGATAAATTCTCCTTTGGGGTACTTGCATCTTCTCTCATTCAAGTAGATGAGAATTGTGCATATGAATCTCAGGCCCTAATTATGTGTCTAATAATAGAAACGTCTTGCTATAAATACACGACTCATTGAAATCATTCCTGCTTGTTTAGGCTGCAGACGTTACTTGTGCATATTCATTAACCTCTAGGGCTCCACTTGAGAGGAGGAGATGGAGGATTAACAGAGGGCCTGCCAGGAGGACAGCGAGCGGGGCTGTGCCACCTCTTGTCGGGGTGAAGCTGTGATCCTGACCTTATATATGTGGATACACATTTAAACTTACTTTTCTATTTGCTATAAATGATATAAAGTCAAGATGTCTGTTTCTAATTCCTTTGTGGGCAAACCTGAAGTTTTTCAGAGATCGGTGTGGTTCGCAGGCATGTCATGGGGAGCTGGTGCACGTAGAGCAGCCCAGCGTTAGTCCCAGAGAATGTGGTTTTGCTAAGGATCACTGCCTGCACGGCTCTGAGCAGTGGTTTGCATGAGAATGGGAAAATCTGTTGTCAAGACCACAGCACATGGGATGTACAAGGCTACATCAGGATGTTTATTTGTGTAAGGCTTTCATTTCCCCCTCAATGGCTTCAGTTACCTTCCCAACAGGACATCAGTGATTAAATAAAGAGACCTTGCATTCCCATACATAAAAATGGATGGCAAAGATGTAATTTCTGTGGTGCAGAAGCAAATGTGTGGACCACAGACCCCTTAAATCCCACTTAGCCCACCCTGTGGGGCTGAGCGATGCCCAGGTCCTGCAGTGTCACCTGCGGGGAGCAGCCCGCTGTGAGAGCAGGTCCTAGTGGCATGGCTTTAATTACCTAATCTCATGGATAACGACGTGGCAGAACAAGCTCTTGTTTTACCCTGGCAATTATTGATTGATATTCCCGGAGTGACAGCAAGTGTTTTTATTTTTACGTCCAGCAACAAGTTGTCATGGCAACTTCAGCGTTGGGCAACGTTCCCATCGCACCCTCGTCCCGAGCAAAAACCCAGCAGGTTCGGAAACTCTTTAAAAATGATTACGGTAATAAATTTTTTAAGATAAGTTTTACTTCTTGTCTGCTTTCCTGAGGGGAATAATTTATGTTCCAGGCAGGTAATGCATGAATCTTCTGTATCTCCTGCCAGCATGCGTCTCCGCTGTGCAAACTGATGCTCCCTACGAAGAGGGCTGGAAAAGCTTTGGTTTTGCTTTCTCTGACCCTTTGTTCATTCATCTTGCTCTCTTTCAAGGGAGGGGAAAAAACAATACAAACTCAACCCACCCCCAGTGCTTTCCTCAACTGCACACTTGCTAAAATCATCTTCTGAAGCCCACAGCCTGGCCCTGTTGCTCGTGAACCAGCAGCAGAGCTTGCAAAGTCAAGTTCTTGTCTTCCCCTGGTGCCTGGAGCGTAGCTCTCTTCCTTCACAGCCTCACTAGAAGGTTGGCCTTGCTAGGTGGAAAATCTACCCAGAGCCAGAGGTGAGCAGGCTTATTCCAAAGGCCTCTTCTAGCAATCTTCACGTTTTATGCTGTGACCCGGAGGTGCTTGTGCTTTTTTTTTTCCAAGTGCACAAGCTCCTGCTGCAGAGGTCCTGTACCCCTGCTCTATGAGGCTTGCTCAGCTGTGTGCTGCCCTCCTGCCATCTGTTGCTACAGGGATGTGTTTGGATCACGTGCTTAAATTTTGCCACTTTTCTTCTGACAGTGCTGAAACGCCTGTTTGCATGGGCAAAGAGGGCACACCTGAACAGCAGGCTCCTGTGGGAGCAGCACTGGGGTATGCGTGATTCCCTCCTAGATCCTAACAACCAGGGTTTGCTAATACAGAGACTCTTTACATTAAAAACAAGTGTCTCATTCTTAGCAACTATTTTCCACCTTATTTCTGCCACCTGCCTTGAGCAGTCCCACTCGCACAGGTGTCAGCACTCTGGTGGGTGCCTCAGGTAAATGCTTACATTATTTACATTAAATGCTTACAGGGGTGCCCCATAAAGGCTGCTCAGCTCCCTCATTGTTTTCCTGACGTGGGACATCATGCCTGCTTCTTCATCAGCGTGTCAAAATCAGCAAGACAAAGCCCCCACTGCTGCACCCAGCCCGGACTGGCTGGAATTATTTACCATTAGCACATCAGGAGGTATTTCCACAATCTTCTCTTCTTTTTTTTATTTTTCATCTACCTCGGAAGGTTTAGATATAATTAAAGGGAGATTGACTGACTGAAAATCAAGTTTGGTTTATCTGTGGGTGACCCAGCAAACCACATCTTTTTAATTTCATGCATCAATGAGATGATACGTCATGCTTTGTACAGTGCGACAGCTTGCTACATTGCATAACTCAACATGCTGATGCAACCAGGCATGCAAAATTAACCTGATCCTCCAGCCCAGGGAACGCGAGACAACAAGCAGCTTCTTCTGCAGCTTCCATTGTTCAACAAACCTCACCCCCCATCTTCCTTCTTACTCCGTTCTCAGCCAATTTACAGAAGAGGAGTGCTGGGAGAGCTATAATCGTGTAACAGTTATAAAATGTGAATAATTCCAGCCTGGGCAGGGGTTGAACTAACACCATTTCTCTCTCAGGGGCTGCTCAGAAGTGTGTTTCTCTTCGACTTTTGGGTTAGCTTGGGAAGGATTGGAGCTTACTGGGCTTCTTGCAGGGGCTGTGCCTACCTTCCCTCCTGGGGAAGGGAGCAGCAATATTTCTTGCTGCTGTGGGACCCTCAGCAGCCCCACTGAAAGCTGCCAGCAACCCGGGTGTTGTTGTGCTGTGCCCCACGTGTAGCGTAATGAGCAGCTGTGGGGAGAAGAAAAGGCTGGCGCTGGGCATGAATTGCTTTAGAGTCAAAGGCCGTGGCGTGCCACAGGTAAGCTCGTGCATCCAGCTCTTTGCTTGGGGCAGAATTCTTTCTTAATATCTGACGTCTGTCAGTGGCTCTTTGCATGCTTGTGGGGGAAGTGAAATAGAAACGCTGCACAAGTTTCTCATGTGGTTGTGGCAATGGGAAGCCCTGAGAAACTGCTCTTCATGGCTCTGCTTGAGGGTATGGAAAATGGGGAGAGTTTTCCATGCAATTTTAACCTGTTCTTAAGCTTGTCCCCATTACTGCAGTGTCTGAGAGCAGCTCAGGAAAGCCCCTGGCCACAGTGATGAGTGACGTGTGCCCACCTGAACAGTGAAAATCCCAACAGAACAGTGCTGAGTGATCTCTGTAAGGATCAGACTCGGCGATGGGATGATTGCAGTGCACGCGGAGGATTTTGGAAGTGGTGATGGTGCTGTGCTCTACCTGTGAATGACAGCAACCTGAACGTGCGGCTGGATGCTTCTGGGCAATGAGCGTGCACAAATGCTGCTCTTCTGCTTTGGAAAAGTCTTTTTGAAGCAGGAGTTGCTGTGTGTTTGTAGCACCTGGTGCATGGCGGTCAGCTCCTTCAGCTCTCCCTCTCATTTCCCTATTTTGTTCTTTTTAAAAGAGGAAAATGAAGTGCCTGAAATCCATTTCCCACCGCCATCCCCATATCAGCAAATGGGCTCCTCTCAAATGGAGAGAATTAGTGTGTCTGGGAGAGGTAGAGGAGGGCCATGACAGTTTGGAGTCCTTAGACATTGTTCTCGCTTGAGTTGCTTTGCGTTTTCTCAAAGTGTACAGTGCCCTCTGGCACAATATACATACACACTGCATCGCTAAGTGCTGAAACTTCACATCTTAATTCCATGCGAGTGGTTTTCTCTCGAGGCTGTGTGCCTCTGTGGTAGGGAGCCTGATCGCAGCGCGGAGAAGGTTACACATTATGCAGAGAAATGTTGATGGCGTTTTAAAAAATATCTTCACTAATGTCTCTATTTTTGTTTTTGTCATGTACAATCATGTTTGAAGTACGTGCACTTTGAGGTTCGGCGAGGAAAAGCCTGTTTATTTGAAGCTGATGGAGATACTTCAATAGAGGATAACTGGGATATAGGGCTCTGGGATAAATTATTCCACTTGTATTTTCTTTTTGCTTTTTCATTTTTTTTTTAATCTGGAATGCACATAAGCCATACAGCAATATTATCATCACTTTGCACTTTCCTTAGGATGTATCTTAATATTCTATAATCCTCTTTACTACAGAATGGGGACTGAACTAAGATGGAATTATATTTTAATATTTTAATGTAATTCCTCATGAAACAAAAGGGGGCTATGTTCAGTAGCTGGCTAGATATATGGCAAATGGGAACCAGACAGGCTGTGTAACATCATGACCAGTTTCTATGGCAACAAAAATGTCAGCTATCCTTTTGGCTGATTCTATTAATCTGTGGTAGAGGCACTGATACTGACACATTCGGAATTTATTTAAACAAGAAGGTGAAAAGATAACCTCAGTGTAGCTTATAAACAAGGGGGAAGTTAAGCCACTAACATAATGCTATCTGACATGTATATAACTGTGTAACAAGCAAGTAAGACATTTCCAAGCCAGCCATTCTGAATTTTATCAGAGAAGTGATTAAGCTGTTTACCAGGAGGAGTTACCCACCATTGTTTTGTCTTCTGACAAAATTCCACACTTGCCTCCGGGCTTCAGAGCGGTGCCTGCTGGACCCAAACCCGCTATGTCGTGTTAGTGCAGGCGCTATGGAACCAGTGGCCATGTGGCACTAAACCCACGAAGTGCCATGAAATCTGTACCCCAGGGAATAGTGAACCAGTTGCCTGTATTTTTGGGGTTCCCCTCTCCCCATTTACTGTTTCCCTCCTGGTTTTGATCATGTAGCTGGAGCAGAGCGGCTTGCCTTATGAATACTGGAGGTGCTTGTCGATTAAAATGCGTGTCCTGGGCATGGCAAAATGGAAAAAGTGGTTGCAAGGAAACAAACTCTGTTCTCTGTTCCCTCTATGTGGGTCAAATATTTTCCTAGGGATACTCAGAAATGATTGTGCTGTGCTATTTCCCTTCGGTACTTTATCCTTTATTCTCTTGTTATTGAAATAGCTAAATGTTTTCCTACTCTTCAATGTACCATGACAATACAAACTGTATGGTGATGTTGGAGCACAAAATAAATATGGATGCAGATACTTGTCATTATGATAAAACAACATCTTCTCATCTTTATCTTGGAATTACAGGCTCCTCAGGAAGATGACAGTGTCTTGTTATGGAAAATGAATTTTCAGTAGTAGAAAGATATCTCTCAACTTATTCTTGAATTCTTCCTGTTTGCCAGAGGCATGTAGAAAAATTAGCTTCTTTCCCAATTCTTTTGCTAGTTTTATTAAAATTCATAGTACAAAAAGTGCCATATAAATGTGTTTGGTGTGTGACTGCAAAAGAAGAGCTGGAAAATGCATAGCTGAAGTTATTATAAGATTATTAGTTGTCTGCTGTCTGCATTTTTTTTAATAATAATAAAAAATAAAGTAAGCCCTCAACATCCTCATTGATTTCTTCTTATGCTTGTAATGTACTGAAAGTAATTGAATACAGTGTGTTTTTTAATGTATACATTACTTTTTTTCCTGGCTTAAAAAAAATGAATTGTCAAATTCCCCAATAGAAAAATTGTCAGAGCTGTAACCACAATATAGCTCCTGGAAACAGAGTTTATGCAAAGCTTTTCAAACTCAGAAAGGGTTTTTGATAGGATAGCAACAGTGCTCAAACTTATTCCATGCTTCCGTTAGGCAAAACCACGTCCTTCCTGCTCTTACACCTTGTAGATCTGCCTCTAGTATCCCTGTGAGTGCTGGCTTTGAGCAGCTGTTGGTGAGCTGCAAAACTGTGCGAATGCATTATGATTTGAGCTTTTGCTGCGTATGATTGTAATGTTAAATTATAATAAAGTTTAGAAGATAAATATGTAGTGATAGTACCTGATATACAGCAAAGATGGTTTTTCCCAGTTTATAGTCTGAGAGCAACAGTTAGGTCAAAGCTGAGTTCAGTATCAACCTATGTATTTGGCATCATCCAACTTGTGAAGTTCTGCCGCTGCAACTCCCATGGGAATTATTTCCTTTGTCAGTGTTTCAGTGTTTCTTCCCATGGTTGTGATGTAGTAGCAGAGTTACATAGGTTGCATCACTTGATATTACAGAAAATGGAGTAGATGTGACTAAGACTGCACCTGAGGACTGGAAGTAGCATTGCTCTGTCCCCCTACAGGGACTGTGAGGATGGAGCAGCTTATAGAACCACCTCCCTCCCACATCCATTTCTTGTTTTTGAAAGTCCAGGAACTTTTACCAACAATGATCTTGATTATTTGCTGTTCTTCTTGTTCTACAGGAAATTTTAACAAACTGTTTTTGGGGAGGTTTCTCTAGTTCTGATAAGGGTCAGAGTTCATTGGGTTTCTTTCCTCTCTCAGCATGCTTTGAAGTGTGCCTGTGCCTCCTGCTGGATATGTGTCCCTTTGTAAGAATCACTTGAACTCTTGCAGACTGGGCACTGTCCAACCACCGGGAAGCTTGCTAGTCTAGATCCACAGGAAAGGATGTTCCTTTTCACCTGAAAAATAGAGAAGAACAAAATTTTATACCTTTTATAAATAAATAAAGGAAACACGTTCTTTATCCTGCGTTAATTGTTGCAGCAAAAATAGACTTAATTCTCCAAGAAGGTGAAATCTCTTATGAGGAAAGAAAGTGGCGAAGAGGAAATTTCTCCTAATTGTTGTTATTCTTGAGTAGTACTGACATTCAGTATGCAACAAACATAACTCTTAATTCCAATTGAAAGTCATGCCAGACACAATTGTGCGAGGAAAGCAGTCTTTCTTTCTGAAGCTATTGACTTGGAAAACTTGCACACACAAGAAGGCTGACCTTTTGAGAAGTCACAGGCATTAACTTTTGATTAAGTACTGTATTTAATTTCAGTGAGCATCTAACCTGAGGGCAGGCTCTAGCTTAGTGTACTTTGAAGTCAAATGCGTGGCTGGTCCTATCATGATCAAAACACATTTCTGAGTCCTAGGTATTAGCAGGGAAAATACCTCTGGTGCAAAAGCAAATGTATCTCGAATTGTTTTAAGTCTTTCCTCTCTGAGTTTGAAGGCGTTATTTGGGATATCTCCCTATCTCCCTTAGTGTTTTAAAAAATAAGGACCCTTGTTTATTCTTTGTCATCTTTTGTTCAATAAGCCCAATTCTGATCTGGCAGAGAGGAGTGAATTTGCTGTGGTTGCCCGAGTTGCCGTTCCTGCATGCTGTGGTTGGAGCAGCTCCATGTTGGTGCACGTGGATTTGCTTGGCTGCCTTGCCTTCTGCCCTCCAAAGATGCAAGCACTGGTTTTATGTGCTTATGTATATTTTTTATCAATATATCGTGTGTGTGTGTATTCATAAAGGCATATTTTGAGTACCTAGCCTTGTGTTTAAAATCCAGGCATTCCTCATCAATAACATAGCAGTGGCCTGCCAGATATCTGTCTGGCGAGCCAGATGTTGCTAGAGGAGCTCTTCAACAAAACCTGCCAAAGGACTATAAATCAAGTTGCTGGCTCTTGGCAGACTTTGATGTGTGCCAGAAGCGGGGCCTCAGGTACGTTATAGCAAGAGGACCGATGTTTTTGGGATCATACCAAATCAGGTTAGGCCAGAGGTGGGAGGCAGTTTGGACTGGTTGGACTAGCAGAGGGCTGGCCTGGTGTTTATTAGCAAACCTCATATGTGATTAAGTGCCTTATTTGACACTTCTAAAATATGGATGCACAGATGACTCTGTGTACTTTCACCTCTCCGGGATACAATCAGAGGCACTTCACCGTGAGCTGAAGGGCTGCTGTCTGTGGGTAACCAAAGCTGGTTCTCCATCTACTTGTTAAACATATGACCTAGTGGTAAAATGGTAAAATCTCATAGAAAGGTGAGACAGCAAACTTCATATTCTGCCTTTCTTCTTCCTTGCTTGCAGCCTTTTCTCCCCTTCCCCAAACCTACCCAGCCTTGGAATTGTGAAGGTTGGAGACTGATCTGGGAGTTTTCTCCTGAAACAGTCTGTGGGATTGCCTTAGTCCTGATCTCACGTTGATGACGTTGGCAAGGGTTTGGGCTACTGCAATTAAAAAAGCTACTGCTTGTTGGTTGGGTGCAGCTGCCCTGTGTAGGCTTTCAGACCAGCTCTGTTCCTTGGGGTGAAACACATTTGCTTGAGTGGTTTGTGGAAGTGCTCAGGTTGAGCAGAGAGGCCCGGCTGGGGCTCCAGGGCACGCTGTGCGTGCCTCAGCCCACCAGGAGCCCAACCGCAGTGACGGGATGGCTTGCGGCAGCCTGATGCTGCCTTGGAGGAAGAAAATCCATTTTCTCCTTGTCACCAGAGAGGTCTGATCAGCCTTGGGGTGCAACACAGGGAAACCCATTAATTTCAGAGCTGATATGTGTTCGCTTCAAAATACGCACCCTTTGGAATTTAAATCTGTCAAGGAAAGGAGTCTATGGTGCTCTGTTGATAGTTTAGTTTCTCCAAAACACCCGGTCTTCCACTGGTGCACAAAGGGAACGATTTTGTGACCCCAAGAGCTACCTCAGCTGTTTTTTTTGGGGAGGACCCCTCAGCAGTTGGCAAATTCCCCTGAGGCCCCACAGTGGCCAGGGGTGAAGGCCTGCAGGTCGTGACGCGGCCTAGCAGGAGATCCACCTGGGCCAAGCTGTGAGCAGCACAAAGTCTTGTCTTTGTGCAATATTCAAGAAAGGAAACACTGATGTGAGAGGATATTGCCTTTAATTAGGCTGGGCATGTGCTGAATTCACATCAGCAGTGTCTGTTTCTCGTTAAATCATGCTGGATGATGGCCCCGGCTAGTGCAAACTGTTGAGGTCGTGGCGCAGACATGCTGATTCACTCCTCCCTACATGCGGCATTAATCGTTCCTCCTTGGTACCAGACTAAAAAAGTCCAAGACGATGCAAGACTGCGATGCCTAACGTTTTTCGGCAATTGCTGTTTTTGTCAAAACTGTCTGTAGCTTTCCTTCGTCAGTACAAGATGGTGAGTAATGAGCTATCGGAATAATGTCTGCTCGAGACATCCATAGCCATATGGCAATGTGGGAGGCGAGGATAAAACAGGGATCAGTCACAAGTGTTTACTTTGAAACATGGATAAAAAGGCAAGTTTTGTGCTGCAGCTTGGTTACATGTTGGATTAGGTACTGGAAATAGAGTAGTTTTTAATTGTTTTTGTGTTTAGTGAACTTTAAAATCCCAAGCACTTAAATCTGCTTTTTATTAGTCTTCCTGATTGCTCTCTTTAGACCTGTATCAGGAAACAACAGGACAAACTGATGTTTACTTGGAGTGAAACCACAGCTGACTAATCCATATATACATTATGTGTATGTGTACATTATTTACAACAATATAAGCTAAATTTTAAATTGCTGAAAACATTGCTTAGGAAGGCTTGTAAAAATGCTTGGCTGCACTTGCAAAACAGCTTCAGAGGGGTTTTTTTGATTGCTTTGAGAGCAGTTCAGGACCCCCTGGCAAGCACTTGGCTTTTTTTTTTTTTTTTCCCAAAGAGCTGAAAAACTTCCACTGCTTCCTGGGGCGAGACGCAGCTGCAGGAGGCAGAGTCCTTTGGAAAAGTAGGTGGGTTATTTTGGTAACAAGCGTTTTTGGAAGTGATGATGCCTAAAAAATATCTCTCCGGAGACAAATCCTCATTTTGGGGTCATCATCCGGGGGTCAGTCTGATTTTATTTTATTTATTTATTTATTTATTTATTTATTTTTTTGAGCCTTGTGCTCCCCCACCCAAAGTGGGAACCTCAAGCCTTGGCGCTGGCTCCATCTTGGGGTTTCTGCCTCAGAAACCTCTCAGGGGGGCGATAGGAAAACATTATTCAGGGAGGCATTTGGAAATGAGTGTTAGGAAGACAATGTTTTTGTTCAACAAAGGGAGCCTCACACGGACTGCGTGCATTTCACATTTCAAATATCTCTATGGATTAATTAGATTGATGATCCCATTTCGTAGGAGGAAGGTGAATTTGTAGGTGAAGAGGAAACTTACTGCATCAATATGGTCTGGTAGTTGCCTCCAGGAATACATTATTGACTGCTGAACAACTTAAAGGGTACTAGTTTTTTTAAAGGGAATAAAGAAAATAACACAAGCAGCCCCAAACCCTCCTGAATTTGTAAGTTCCTTGTGTGCTTTTAGCACCAGAAAGTTAAAACGATTTCCCAGTGCCTAATTTTATGAAAATTGAGTGTTTTTCTTTGCTAAGTAGAAGCACAGCACAGATTAAAAAGAAACCTCAAACTTTGCTAATACTGTGTGGGCTTTTGATTAGAGAGCACTCTGTATTCTAATTGAATGTTGTCTCATATTAGCATAATCTTGGGGTTATGGCTGGTCAGTGTTAATGATAAGTGACAGAGACACATTTCAGAAACTCTTTTTCATCAGATGGGAATTATATCCTGTAAATGCAAGCCCAGATCATAATATTTCATCTTCGTGTTGATTTATCCCAACCTTAGACTATTTATATTGATTTTCTACTAGAAAACATATCATCTACTGTGTGATCTATTAATTGCATGCATATGATACAGCCATTATCCTCAGTATAATGTATAAATATGAAAATTAGGAAGACTTCTTGAGATGTATACAACTGAATTCTAAAATCAGTTTGCAGATAACATTGCTTTATAAAGCAAACATTTTATATATATGTATAACATGTACATATCTGGTTTAGAAGCTTTACAGCCGCGTTTGGTGTATGTGCTTTAAGGTTGTAGGACCGTATTTCATAGGAAAGTATCCTTATAATTGTTCAGAGGATAAGTATTTATAATTGCTATGATTTTTGCACAATTACTGTAAGTAGTAGTGCATCAAAATGAGCACTTAGAGGATAAACTGGCATGTTTCGTGTAACAAGGACTTTAAAAATAAAATAAAATCCTGGGAAAGAGGCTTTGTTCTACCACCACCGAGGTAACTTCACTAAAATTAAACAGAAAGACAACCAGCATCCACCCATCAGTTTTAGTGCTATATACAAATGTCTTCACAGCTATTTGCAGTTGAAATGCTTCATTTGCCAACTCAAATGTGGCATTTGCAAATGCAGATTAGTTATGGGAGTGCTGTTGGCTGCTGCTGCTTCCTCCTTTCAGATGTGGCTCCGACTGGACATTTCCTGCCCAGACTTGTAGTCAGCAAGCATATGGCCTGATAGATAGTTTGTGGAATAACTTGCTGGGAGTGCTTCAAGTGTTCCAGAAATCTCACATGCATGATTTCCAAACATGAAATTCAGCTGAAATGCCAAAGTTAAGATATTCGTTTGCTCACTCGTATTGTTGCATTTTTGTAATGATAGCACAGACGGAGATGGATGGTGGATTAAATTAAGAGAGAGAAATCTCTGCCTTTATTAGCTGTTTGTTTGAAACGCAAACATTTTGAGGGGGTCTGCATTATGAGAGAAACTCCTGTATATTATTAACAAGTGAATTCCACAGTGCCAGGAGCTAGCAACAGAGGAATTGTCTGTCTGTCTGAGATTACAGTTCCTCTCTTCGCGCCGTAAAGCACTTCTGTTTTATCAAACGTACTCGGTGCCTGCCATCACTGAGGGAACTGTCTAATTCTTCCTTGTACTTCTGAACTGTGTCAAGTGTTCTGGGAATCAGGTTCCATACAATTTTATTTTTTCATAGCATATGGTAAATGAGTGTAGCACACCGATTTAATATTGTCATATTTCCTCTAAGATCTTTTCCATAAACACCCTGGCATGTGGGACGAGGATTCAGTTGATGAAAGTTACTGTAGCAAAAAGACTTTGATTTCAATTGCCTAGCAGTGCACATTTATTTATATCAGCTGATCTTAGATAAGGATTTGAATTCAGACTCTGCCTAAATGCAGTGTTTAACACCCTGAAACGTGACACAGAGCCATGACTCACCATGTTCTCCTTCACATGGCGTGTTTCTGGTTAGCTACTTTGCAGGGCTCATTGTGGTGCAGTCCCTGACATTGTGGAGAGACCATGGGGGATTTGGGGTCCTTAGAAAGTGCCATTAGAAGGGGAGATAGGAAAGACAATGACTTCCACGTGAGGTTAGTAGGGATTTTTCTTTCCCTCTCATTAACTCCATCCCAGTGGCTGAAACCACGTAACTTAATTGTTCTGCAGCCTTTCTTCCTGAACACTCATACATCAATGGAAACATGACCAGAGGTTCCTTTTCCTTCTCCTTTCAATCCTTCTTTGTAGCATGGCACTACTTTCACAAAGGGCGATCAGGGAGTGGACCTGAGTGAGGAACAGACGCAGTCATTTTGGATTTGATCAAATAAATCTGTGTTGTGCCTTTCAAGCTGTAAATAACCCTGCTTCTTGCTCCAGCTGTCCAGCCCGTTGGGTGCAGGTGGGAGGCTGAGTGTTGGGGCTCAGGCTTCAGTGCTTTCAAATCAAAAAGTAAAGGTGGCTGTATATAAATACGTATTTTTCAGGTAGCTGGCTTATTCACTTGATTTTTACATGATCTTTGACTACTTTTCTCATCCTTCATTCCTCTGGTAGCCTCTTCTGGCTGGCGGTGTTTAATCATTTGATCAGCCCACGGTTGATCCCTGGTAGATATTTTCAGATAAATGCATACCATCAGGTGAAAATTACCTCTAGTTTCAAGTGGTGTAGTGGCTTAAAGGCAATTTCTTAGCTGAAAGTTGAAAACCACCTTTGTCATTTTGCTAGGTAACTTGCAATGGTGTAGCTTGACCAAGAGCGCTGCATTTATGCTTACAAAAAGGATGTGTTGCCAAAGGGAGAGTCTTCTCATTTCAGAACAGAAAAGTAGTCTCTCCTGTACAAAGACTGACATCTTCCTTTCCCCAACCCATCCCATTTTTACTAGTTTAAAGCAAAAGGAAGGAGCCGTTGCCTGCTTCACAACACTTCCAGTGCTGGTGTGTAGGTGCTACAGCATTTGGTGCCCTGGGGACGTAGCCCTCGACCAACTGGGTTACTGATATTTCTAAATTAAGCCCTTCCAGTCCCAAACAAAGCATTAACAAACTTGGCATTTCTTTTTTCAACAATCACATCATAGGGTAAGTAGGGAGGAAAATCAGAACCTATTCAGTATTGTAAATACAGCAGATTATTGCCCTAATTTGTTATCCAGCACTAACAAGCTAAATAATTCAGCACACTTTTAGGGCTCTATTCAGTCTGATGAGCTAAAATAAAAACTGTTGATTAAGCTAAGTGCATACCTCCGAAGATGGATATTACTGTTTTCTTTGGTTTGGCATTTTCCAAATAGGGGAGATCTCTGATAAATATACTACTCTCATAAGGCTTCTCAGAAGCTGTCTTACTGTCTTTTTAGTGTGATCACTTTAAACTGGTGTTGCAAAACTATTTTTTTTTCCTGTCGGAAGCTCGTGTGCTTATGATGGGTTTTATTTTTAATCCTACCTCACTGCTGGAGTTCAAGCATCACATAAAGAAAACCTGGCTGTAGGAGGATGATAAAACACAAGCGTCAGCCTCTTGTATTTTCTTGAAGTATTTTGTAATTCAGAATGACATCTTTTTGTTTTACTTTTCCTCTGCTGCTCAACCCCCTAAAGATCCCAGGGTTTCTCGAAAATTCAGTGTTGTTATCCCACCTGTATTAATCAGGCCAGCTCTCTCCATGGGGCTGCTTGTGACAGGGAAGATGGTCTGACAGGGGGGCTTTGGTCTCTTCTGAGACAGTGCTGTCAGGCGTGGTTTAATCTTTAGGAAGTCCTGTGTGTAGCCATGAGTTGGATGCAGTGATCCTGGTGGGTGCCTTCCCTCTCGGGATGCTGTATGTTTCTGTAATTCTCCTGGACTTGCATGAAAAGAGTGACCCTGCAGTCCCTTCGGGAGCTGTGAAGGTGGCCACGCTGCCACTGTGGTGCGAGGCCACACAGCAAGTGGGGGCTCAACAGAGGAAGGAGGTGCTTTCCTGTGGTCTCAGCTAGCTTCATCATCAATAACCAACATCCTGGGGTTGGCCCCTTAGTCTTAGACAAGTTATTCTGTGTTATGTAGGTGTTTGCTTTGCGTGCACCAAGATCATTGTCCCAAGAAGTCCTGAGCAGCCGGAGCCTAGGTTTGGTTGTTCCATTCTCATGGAAATCCTGGCTTGTAGCATGAGGTAACTGTTAAACATGGTCTGCATGTGCACTAGCAACTCTTCAGAGTTGCAATTCTCCAATTCTAGCAGTTCTCCAACTAAGGCTCATACGTACAGAAAAAAACAATCACAACAACAAAATGATTTTGAATGGTGCTTTATCCAGTGCAGTACATTTGTGCAGGTAGACAAGGATAGCTGGCAGTCTCCTTGAAGCATTGTGGCGAACAGCAACATAAATGTTTCTTTGGGAAGTTAATTTTTTGGAATGTGAGATTCACAGACAGAACAATGCTATTCCTATTGAAATGAGATATCATCATTTATGTAGTTAACCTTATGTTAAGGATATGATAGGAGATCACCCCAATTTCATAGACACAAAGATGTATTAGAGGCTCTACTTCCCAAAAACTGATAGAAACATCTTTAATCTTGGCATCAAGTATTTAGATAAATAAACTTTCCAAATAAACTTTTTTGGTGTTTGCCTAAATTAGATAGCCAATGGCCTATGTAAAAAATCAAAATATTAGGGAAAACCCCCACATGTTCAATTTATTTATTTTTTAATAATGTGAATGCTTGAAGAATGAAGTGGTCAGATTTAGATCTCAGTTTTCATTGTGGAGACTGTGGAGATATTTGGCTAGCACCACTTCAATCAGTTCAACTGATTTTTCCTTCTCTGTCAGCACAGATACAGAGAAGCTGTTACAAAATTATCCCTTTAATCCCGCACCATTTTTATCTGCTGATTACAATCGGGGTAATTTCAGCCCGTGTTGAAGGAGTTAATCTTCCTGATGGAGATGTGAAAAGTAGGAGCCATTTTAAATCTCAATACCACATGCTGCCTTAGGGATCACACTGTGCTAAAACCCAAGATAAAAAGGCCTGACAAAGATTATTGACGGTTTACCTTTTAATGAGCAGCTTGGATTGATTTTTATTTCCCTCTGGGGCTGCTTGCTTTGCCCTGTTTCCACCCATGATGTCATGATTAACAAAAACAACACAACAACAAAATTAAGGCTTTGTATCTGAATAAGTGCAGAGAAATAAAGAGGAGCCATGGCATTAAAAGGAAATCTGTGCCAAGTCCTGTAGAACATCCTAGGAGAAGCCAGAGCACTGTAGTCAGTGGTTTGGTACCTCTTCCTTTAGAGGAAATGCACCTCGGCCAAAAGCACCTCACTTCTTCATTTATGTGATAGGTTATAAATAACGCACTGCTCCACAAATCAACAGAAAAATGACAAGAACTCTAAACAAAGACAAAATGCCTTCAAATACGTATTTTTAATGTTATTGTTCAGAAAAGCAGTGATTTCTCTTCTTCTGCCAAGCCCCCACCCCTCTAAAGCCAGCACTGAACAAACTGCCTCTGGCTACGTTCCCATGATTTAGTTCAAATCCTTAAGCTTCAAAAGAGCACAGCTCTACAGACACAAAACTATCATCCAGAAAGCTCTTAAGCTCTGACATCATCTATTCTGTTTGAGTCCTTGTGTACAGACCTTGCCAGAAAATAGAAATCCCTTTTTCACACGGGAGAAAGGGCGTGTGTTTAAAAAAATAAAACAACCACACAACAACAACAACAAAAATTTCCCATCCTGCATGAGGATAAAATGTGTTCAAAAAAAAAAAAAAAAAAAGAAAGAAAGAAAAGAAAACCCAGAAACCCCTGTTTTCGAAGACCAGGGTCAAGCAAAGCCAAAGCCTTCCAGGCAGGCAGATGGGAAGCCATCATTGCAGAACCATTTTGCAAAGCAGAACCCTTCCTGTGGAAACGTCCATATCCATGAGCAGGAGTGGGTAGGAGTTAGGACACAGCTCTAGCCTTTGGGGCTGCCTTGGACAACCAAGTAGAAGGCAGCTTTTTGGGAGCCTGCTGGAATGGAGCACAGAGAGTGATAATGTGTGTCTGCGACCACTTGAAAGTGACAGGGACTGGAAAAATGCCCCTCAAAGCCAGTTTGTGTGAGCTGAAGGAGCCTGATGATATGTAGGTATTCCTCAGAGTTAGGTTGGGTGCAGGGGTAGCTGTAAATGTGGTGGTTTGGAGTGTTTGAAGAGCTGTGCTTGTGTGAAGCTGTGGGAGCTGGATGCTGTGTAGCAGCTTTCCTTACTGCCCTTGGCTTGCTGCTGGATGGAGAGGGAGAACAAACAAATGTGAAAGGGGAAACTGCAGGTTAAATTGCTTTAACTATCACTAAAACCCTCTTCTCAAAGTTTTTTTTTTTTTTTTTTTTTTTTTTTTTCCTTAGGAGTATGTTGCATAACTGCGGGCTATTCTCAGCAGTGTAAAATTTCAGTGTAGATTTCAATTCTTTAAAACACATTCTTACCTATCAAATTGGCAGGCTTGAGGAGTAGTTATTCTGCTGCAACTTCAAATCACTGCTTCAAAAATTGATCTGGGCTTAGGTATGTCTTTGCGTGTCCATGCTTATTAGCTTCATGTTGTGATTAACTTAATGGGCTATGGAATTTTACATGTACTCTATGCAAATGCAACTGAAAAACCAATTATTGAAAAGTGAAAAATGAACTCTAGGAGACAGTCATTAGACTATTAGAATCCCCAGTTCCTTTGGAAACTGTATTTGGGTAATACGTGGTTTTAATACTGAATTTCAAACCCAGAAAAAGCAATTGGCAATTACATTTTTTAAAGCAGTATGAAAACATTTTGACAGGTCTGCCTGCATGGGCTACTAAGACCCACTGGGCTTTACGAGTTGGAAAATTAGTCACAGCTTCAGTAAAACACTGTAGTCCACTTAGTACCTGATTTTTGACGTTCTTAGATGTACAAGCATCAGGGCGTTTAGGGTGGGTGGCTGGTGGGTGTCGTCTGTGTTAGCTGGGCTGGGTCCAGCTGCAGTGATGCTCCCTGGCTGCTTTTTTGCAGGACTCTCTTCCAGCGGATGTGTTTAGCACTGGTGGATGGCAATGAAAAAGCTCATCAGGTAATTTATGTGCCCAAGACCACGTGGGCAGCCTGTGGCAGCATCTCTTGAGACGGAGAGTGCATTAACACCGTTGTCATCCTGCTGTGGGGTTGCGGCCTGGATGGCACTGATACTGTTCACTGGAGAATGATGCTGATAATTTTCACCCCTCTGTAATGCCTCTAGTTTTGAAATATGTTCCCGTTCGTATGCCGAAGGTGCTGCAGGTGGCTGTCGATTTGCTTTGTGGTGCTTGCAGGCCAGTGGCCCCAGTTTGGTTAGAAGCCTCTTCACAGAGGCTGCTGGTGGGGGCCTGGCAGTCGGATGGAGAAGCAAGGGGGGACAAGGAGAACACGGCTGTAATGTAATCAGGTGGCATTTAGGTGTGCTGTGATGGATGGATATCAGATACGAGCAAAAGGAAGAGAAATAAGGATGGGTAAGTTCCACAGAACAAAGTTTGGAAGAACGTAGTAAAGAACAGATGGACAGGAGCGAGGAGGATGTGCTGAGTATAACAGAGAGGCTAGAAGCAACTGGACATAAAGCATCATATGGTGTAACATTGTGGATCTAATCAAGCAGGTAGCTTAAATACACTCAGAATACCCTCTGTATAAATGAACAGGGGAGTGTAAGGATAATCAAAGTACAGAGAAAGCACATATCAAGAGTAAAACATGGTGATAAGGGAGATTATGAAGCAAAGAGAAAGAATAAATATGGTCTGGAAAGCAGATGTGAAGACTGAAGGGAATGTGCAAAAAAGATAGATGTAAATATTAAGGCATTTGTCAAATCCTTGAATGTAAAATGTCAGAGCTTCAAGAACTTGTAAAGGTTATTTACTAACTGAGGCCACAGTGCAACACTGTTTAATACGCTGATGCAAGGCAGGCGTGCACATATGCTTTGCTGAATAGGACTGGTGTGATTACTTAGTGCCTAAATAAAAAACTAGTAATTCTTTGTTGCCAGGAAAATAGAAGGTAAATGCCATAAGAAATCGATGTAAATTCATGAGCTTTTAAAAGAAAGCAGAAATGAAAACTGTAGCAGAAAAGAGAAATCACACCAGAAATCACAATGCTTAAATGTTGAAATCCACATTGGAAACTTAAGAGTGAGAATTAACAAAAAGCACTCGGGATTGAGGAAAACTGTAGTGCTGAATTGTTTTAAGTGTAGAAAGGCATTGATAAATTTTCAAAGACCCTTCTGGAACGTGTTCATAAACAGGACCTAGAAGAGTCTGCTTTGTATCTGACATAGGAATCGGTAAGAGCCCCAGAAAAGAAATTCTCTAAGAGCCCAAATAAGGCGTAGCTTGGAAAGCTCTTTTAAATCAGGATAATTAGTATTCATTCAAAATTACATAATTCCATGTAGAATCTAATTAACTCTTTTTAGGAACCCATGTCAAGAGCCAAAAGGTATTAGGAGCTTGATAAAGCTGTCTTCTGACCACAGAGCATTCAAAGGCTCCTATTCCTCTGGCAGCTGAGGACAGGTGTCTTTAGGCTCCTTCAGAGACTAGGGTTTTGTTTGGTAGACTTGAAGTCATTTTGAGTTATCAGCATAGAAACAACAGAAGGAATTGTAATGTTTCATATGTTAATGACCTGGAAAAGGGAATTTGCAGCAGGTAAGAAAACACGTACAGGCATACAGAACTGGGAAACAAAGAGAGAGCAGAGGAGGTAAGCAACCTATAGTACTTCTGAATACATCACAGATTAAGAGCGCAGACAGATAAGCAGGCTACACGATTTATGGTAAAGCAAGATAAGCCTATGGACAGACAAAGCAGGAAATATAAAAAGATGCAGCAAAATAACCTCCATGGCTGTACGCTGACAAGATGGAAAAAGAACAGATGAGAAAGGGAGTTGGATGGTGTTGCCTTCATCACAAATGTTATCATCAGTGCATTTACAGCAAACAATATGTTAAGGTACGTGTAGCAGAATGACATTTAAATCAGATGGAATAACCTGACACCAAACAAAGGACTGGGGACTACATCTGCAGCCCCATGTACGTGGCTTTACTTGGGTCTTTCTTGGCTATAGGCCTAGACAGCACAAAGCAGAGGGCAGCCACATTTTTCGTGTGAACTCCTGAAGCATTTGTAAGCACTGTTCTCACATTTACATATGCTATATCGTTAGACATTGTATTGAGCATGTTCATTAAAATTAACCAATTTGTTGTAATGGCTTCTGGTTACTTGCACACAGCTGCCATAGTCTTGTGAAGAGAGATAGTGTCAAGAAGAAACGCTATAATTACACTCAAGACCTCTAGAATGAGATTCCTGTACTCGCTGGATGTAAATCCATCCCCCAGATAGTTTCTCTCAGCTATTTATCCTTTGAGAATCTATTAGCTGTTGCTATTTCTATGCGGGTAGTAGGATGACTGTTTATAAAGAGCTGTGTAGATAAATCAATAACATTTGCAAATCTGATGAGCTAGGACGTGCTGCAGGGTGCTGCGACTGGGCTGCTGTATAGCATAAAAACAACTCACTTGACTCAGAATCTGCTCCCAAGTGCAAAAGTAGCGTGACTTTTTTTGCTGGTCTTCTCATCTGACATACTCTGTCCTCTTTCCTTTCTGGTGAAGCAGCTGTGAATTATGGCACAGCTTTGAGCAGCAGGGTGAATTCCCTTCCTGAGACCTCTCACCTCTGTCCTGTTCTGATGGATGACGAGGCACAGTCCTGGGCACGCAGTGAAGGTGATTTTTGGATTGCCTTGGCTAGGCATCTGTGTGGCTTACTCGCCATGTGTTTCAGATCCTGAAAACCCAATCCCTTCTGCAGATCAGTGATGGGAAGCATCTGCAGTCTCCTCTGCACCTTGCTCCCCTTTCTTACTAGCTGGAAGATGCAGGCTGTTTGGGTGTGTCCTTCACAGAGGTTGTTCTTCTGCTTCCTTTTGCGCAGTTGTGCTTTTCTAGGTATCATGATATAGTTGCACAGTGAGCAGGGTTCACATCCTTGAAGTAAAATCAGCCCTGTTCAATTTTAAGCACATGGACTAAATTATCAGACCTATAAATCTTACTTCTATGGGCAGCAATCCTCCACTTCTTCGGATGTTTGACGCTGTGGGTTAGTGGGAAAATGCTGCTGCTTCCACAGAGATCATTTAAACAGAGGTGGCGTGGATCTGATGTGACCCACGTTGGACATGGCAGCCCCTCATCTCACCACACAGCGGGTTAGGGCAGTAGTGGCCGTGCATGCTGCACTGGTTGCATTTGCCTCTGCAGTAACAGCAAAGGAGAAAGGTCTTTATTCACCAGAAGATCAATGATTAATGCCAAGCTGTAGAATTTGGAGCCAATCCAGCCTAGAACATCTCCAATATTTATGGTGTTTAGTTACAGGATTTTCCAATGTATGCATTTCTCTGGTCCACGTAGGGTTATGAAGTGTTGAAGCTGACTCTCAAATACTTACCTTGCCTTAAGAGGAATAATCAGTGCAATAACGTAAAAAGGTTTTAATCTATGCACTTTGAATAGTGGTTCAATAGTCTCTGAAGACGTCCCATTTAATTTGGAGTTAATTCCACCTTCATTGCTCCATGGATGCACTTGAGGTGCTCTGTGGTGT
Source organism: Aythya marila (assembly GCF_965140915.1). Classification (NCBI taxonomy): domain Eukaryota; kingdom Metazoa; phylum Chordata; class Aves; order Anseriformes; family Anatidae; genus Aythya; species Aythya marila. Next base: position 28,486,215 of record NC_139049.1, on the reverse strand, counting down.
TTAATTTGGGTTCTTTTGAATGCCAGATGCAAAGAATTAGAGTAATTATAGTGTGTAACTCAGCTTTTAAAGGCTGTTTCCTTTTTAGAGAGTATAAAGAGTATATAAATTGTTCTAAACGTTTTAGTGAGTATTGATGTCCTGGAAGATTATCCAGCTGGAAATAGAATGCAAGGTCTTTGTGTTTCTCGATCCAAAGATAACATCACCGTTTCTGGCTGCACTCTTAAGGAGGAAAAAAAAGAAAAAAAGAAAAAAACAACAACAACCCTGTCTTGGGAGAAAAAAAAGGCACACATCTACATGGGTGTGGTGCTCATTGGGAAAAATATGACACCAACAGGCATGAAAACACAGCTTTTGATACTGAACTAGCCCTTGTAAAGTCAAGAAAGAAAGAAAATAAAACTAACAACAAACGAACAAAAAAAATCAAACTCCCAAATCAACTACCCTCAACTCTCACGGCTAATTCAACTCTTAAGCCATTCTGGATCAACTAAGATGCGGAGTCCGGAGCTGTTGGCCACTGTTTTGGGAAGTTTTTAAGGTGTGCTGAAATGTAAAGAAGAAGACAGTAAACAGTAGTAAAATGTACACATAACTGTGCTCTTTCCCTTCAGGCAGACATGACTGCAAGTTTTTAGTATGGAATAAAGGCAGTGGGGAATAATTTAGTATGGAATAAAGGCAGTATGGAATAAAGGCAGTTTGTTTTCCTTTCCAGTAACCAAATGCGATCCTACTGGCCTGTCTGGTGGCTGTGTTTTTTGGGTTCAGCACATGCAGCACCACGTCACTGCCCCACTGGCCATCTAGCAAGGAGCCACCAACGTTGGGATTGTCGCTGTGCCGAAGGACCCGCTCTCAGGAGCAGTCCTAAGTTTTCTGCACACTTAATCAGCTCTCCCAGTGGGGAGCTAAAACAAAAGGAATATATGTACTGCTAAACCTCAATCAAATTTCCTGTGAAAACGTGAATCTGACACTCCTGCATGACCTATTTCAGAGCACCGTAATTCAGCCGGGCAAAACGCAGTCGCAGAGTTGCCTCCCGCGAGGCACAGGCTGTGATGAGGAGCACCGGCTCTGATGGGGGCTTTCTAGACAGCGGCTGCTCTGGGAATTGTCTGACAGCTTAATGTTTCCGTTTCGACTGGCCGTACTTCCAGTAATGAGGTTGTAATATTTTGTTTTAAACCCTGGGTAACGCAACAAACATATGGTCCGATAGCTTCAAAAATTATTTTGGGTAACAATCCTTAAATGCTTGCTGGCAATAAAACAAGTAGGTTTTTCCCAAGGGAAAGTGCGGAACTTTCTATAGAAGCACCATGCTGGCAAGTCTTTGTTACTGCTCTTCTGCCCTAGGACGAGCTGTACCTGCTCCCATCTTCTTTTTGGCTGCGAGGTTGGATGCTGTCATTGCTGTCGGCAGCGTGTGCTTGGCTTGCTGTCACCCGGAGGAAAGCAGAGCACGGTCGGGTCTTTCTTTTTCCTTGTTGTGTGAAGAGCTGCTGAGTTATGACAGTCATTCTGGAACTGATTTACGTGTTTTTTTTTAAAGGATAATTTTAATTTTTTTCTTTGGAAATCGATTATTCCTATGGCCACCATCCATGCAAGAGGAAGCGACTGATTTTGAAATGTCGAGAAAGTTTTGTTCCAGTCTAAGGAGACAACAAACAACGAGCCATTTCTCAAACACGGGTGATTATAAAGCACGCAGCTACTGAACACTGGAGCTTGAGAGCATGGTGCTCATGAGTCTCCGTAAGGTTTTCCAGCCATGCCCACGTCCAGGGCTCTGTGCAGGGCAATGCACAGACCTCGTTTTCTCTTCCCGCAGAAATGGGACGTTCCAGTTGAGGCATACGGTAATGAGTCTGTGGTCTGCGTCTGTGTGTCCTTAAGGCAGGTTACACATATGCTGCTTCCTCATTAGCATGTGAAACTCTGCCAAGGAGAGCGAGCACGTGCCTGGGATCCTGAGTTCTGCATAGTGACTGATTTCTCCTTCTCTGTCCTGCGCACGAAATAATTTCTGCAGCAGCTCTGATGTGGGCAGCGCTGTTTGATGCACGAACTGCTGGAGAAGTTTGTGTCCTGCTGTAGCTGCAGGGGCTGTTTGTTTCAGCAGCAGAAGGGAGCTGGTATCAGGTGAAAGAACAAAGTTCAGTGATCCCAGATAATATCTTTAGCAACATTTATAGATTTATGGGGCCACTGACATATTGTCTCAGCCCTGAATGAGTCTTTTTAAGTGAAAACACATCTAGCACGAGTGGTCCTCCAACCAACCTTATTTTCCCTTGATGGAATTCCCTTGTTGGGGCACACTTCCCAGGACTGTCAGTGTGAAAGGTATGCTTTGAAATTGAGGCCTCTGACCCTGTTTTGTAATGTAGTGGTTCCAGGAAGCTCTGATTTTTTTTTGAAAGGTTTTCATTTTAAAGGAGCAAAAGAGCAAACAAAGATGCTCTGCGGAGTCAAAACCAAAAATTTTTCGTGCTGTTTAGCATCTGCTCATAGGAGTCAGAAGGAATTTGGGGCCCAAAGTTAAATGCTGAGGTGTTGCTACATGGGAGAGCTGGTGCCTTAGTGTTGCATCCAGAGTAGCAAATGCTTGTGCACAGGCAGGTTCTCTGTTCTCCAGTCCTTCAGCATTCACAGCCCTGACCCCTCTCCTGGGCTCCACATTTACATTTTTTTATTGGAAGTTGGAGCCAGTTTCACTTTTTTTCCCTCTTAAAGCATGGCTGGGAGGGGTAAAGCTGGGACTTCTACCTTGTGTGCAGGGCCGTTAGAATGGAAAGCAGATCCTTGGTTCAGAAATGGTTGCTGTGTGTGGCATTAAGGGCTCGGCGTACCAAACACAAGCCGGGTGTCAGAAAGGTGCAAGGGGCTCGTCCTGGCCCCGTGCCCTGCTGTCCTGTACCTGGGCTGGCTCCTTCCTTGCAAGAACTGGGTGTCAGAATGTCATCTGCAAAGCAAATTGACTTCAAGTTTGGCTTCCCTTCAAGCAAGGAACGTGACTTTTTTTTTTTTTTTTTTCTTCTCTGTGAGGATAATAAGGTGGCAGTGAAACTGTTTGGTTTTGTGGCAGGCAAAATGAGAAGGGGCAGCAAGGTGAGAGAACCCCACTATCAGTTTTCCCATCCTTTAGCTGGTGGTGTTTGTCTTGGAGAAGAAGCTCTCTCATAAATCCACATGTTTTTGTTTTGAATCCATTCTGCGGAAAGACTAAATGATAAATTGGATGTAACAATAAGAAAGTCATCTCTTCCTCCGAAGTAATTCGTTTATCATGGGATGTGCCGTTGTTACAGAAAATTACTCTAAGTGCCTATTGATTTCACACGGCTGTGTGCGAGGACTTACCCTGGCAGAGCCGGGTATGTGGTTCCCCAGCGGCACGATGCGGTGCTTTGGGGGAGATGGATCCCAAATTCAGCCAGCTGCTGGGTCAAGTCTTGGTTTGTACATACTAGCTGAGAGGTCAGCTCTCAGAGGCTGCTTTGGGGTTTTTAAGTAGTGTACTGAGCAATTTGCTAATTGCTTCGTTAGTTCCTGGGGGAAGGAGGGGACCTTTGCTGGGCAATGCAAATGGAAGCAGGCTGAGGACAGCAGGTACATTGCAGGAGTTTGTAGGGTGCCTGCACAGCGATGGGATCTCTCCTTGTGATACAGTCTCAGCTGGGCCATGTAATGCCCGTACGCCATGAGAGGAGGGTGCTAACAGGAATGCTGATGCTCCCCCCATAAATCTACACCTGTAGGTGTGCTGGTGGGGGGTACAAAGGCTCACTGGCGCTTTTTGCCCGAGCCAGAAGCTGCTGCTGGCTTTGGGCTGCAGGTAACGAGTGTGCAAATCACCGAGGTTGCAACTTATTTACTTGTTTCTGGCCGTTCCCTGTTTTACTTCACTTTCTTGCCACAAAGCGAAGCTGCGGCTCAGCCCTGCATGGGAGGCACCCCCTGTGCCCTTCAAACCCTCGGGGCATTTCAGCAGGCATCAAGTTAGTCATGTAAAGCGATTGCGAGAGCGGGCCTGATTTAGATTATTAACATCCCTCGAACAAAAAAAGAAGACTCTTCTATCATTCACAGCTCCCGAAATATCGCTAATTAGTGTCTGAGGAATACAGACTGCGTGGGAAGTTAGACATTCACCAGCCCGTTCATCTGGGAGCCGTCTGAGGAGCAGCTCTTCCATGCTGGACATCTGCAAGATTAACAAAAAAAAAAAAAAGTGGGGGGGGGGGAAAAGAAGAAAAAGACACAGTTCATTAACCAACAACAACATTACCGTAAAGCAACTGGGAGAGCTAATCACTGCCACTAAATCTTACTCTGTTTACCATCAATTAATATTTAGTCTCCCAGACTTGCAGCTCTTTTGTTCGTGTGCCTCGTGTCATACACAGTTGCCACAAATGTGGGAATTGCGGCCGGCAATGGTTTGCATCAGTATGCCCCATGGGCTGAGATGCTCTGCACAGAAGCCTTCAGGGTGCTGGTCTATTCAAGAGATAATAGCACAGATTTGAGAGCTTCGGCTGATTAATTAAATGCAAACACAAGATTGTACTCGCAGTCCCTTTCAAAGGACTCGGAGACCTTCTCTGAAGTCAGTTCAATCTTGACCTGAGTAAGTCCTTGTGTGAAAGATTAGAGGTGACCTGTAAAGAAATAAAACGGGTTCACATTGTTTTTAGACTTGTTTTGTATGTTGGGTGGAGAAGATCTATTTCACTACACGTGCTTGCCACACGCGTTTTGTATTTCCAGATGATGTGGAGCATTAGGGTGGCATGCCAAAAAATAAAGCAGATAAGGGAAATATTTTCTGTTGGTTTTGTGTCGCACACTGGCAAGAAGCAAGCATGGCACTGGGTTCCTGCTGAAGGATGCCTCTTCTGTAAGCTGCGGGGCCTTGCAGTGGTGTTGAGGGTGGTGGGCTCGAGGAGAAAGCATCTGCTGAGCCCCACGTGGAGCCAGGGGCTGAAGCCATGGGTAAGCAGCAGCGCCGGGCCCTGCTGTCTGGCTGGGAAGCACATTTCTATCCTGGAATTTAATTTGGGAAAATGCCTTGCTTAAATTATTTGAGACTCTTTCAAGGCCATTAAGATCAGACTGATGCAGGCAATGTTGAAAGACTCGGGGATGAAGAACGGGTTGCATTTTTTGTTTAGCCATTTAATTCTGGTTGTACTTCTCATTTTGAAGGGCTGAGCTGTGTGTTTAGCATTCGCTGAAGAGCGTGAAAACTTGTGAAATATGTGACAACATGTCTTGGGAAAAATAATGCAGTGGACATCTTAAATTACCTCTCTTCAGTATATTTCTGAAGCTCTTAGAACAACCGAGACTTGATCTTTTCTAACTTGAATTGAACCTTATGAATTGCAGATTACTATTATTTTTTGATCACAGCAAAAAGGGTTTCCATTTTCAGGACGCATTCATGGTTTTCTAGCAGCTATTTCCCAATCTGTAGCTGTTGTAACCCCTTAGACTGTTTAATTGGATGTTGCCAGCGAATACACAGCATTACAGTGTTTCCAAGCATTGTACCACATTACAAAGCTGAGTTCGTCCAAGTGTCCAATTTTTTTCTCAGTAAGTTTGTCCCTGCAGAATTCTCTTTAAAGTTACATTTGTCCTTGACAGTGTGAGTATAACAGAAGCAGTAGAAAGGACCAGATGTAGTGTTATGGAGCTTCTTTGTTCTTCCCTTCATGATAAAGCATAAAAATCCTACATAGTTTAACAAAACTCTAGTATCTGGTCCTAATTGCTGTAAGTAAAGCATGTGTGATCTAAATGTTAATCAGATTTCTGCATTTAATGAGGGAAAAAGCAGCTATTATATGAGAAATGTTCAGGAGCAGGAGCTGTTCGTGTTCCAATCAGGTGATTGTGCATTTGAATAGTATTTCCATTTAAATAGCTTTATCGCCCCGCTGATTCCTAAGCACTGAGTCAAAACAAAAACTAACAGCTAAATTGATATTATTACTAAGGAGGAATGAATAATAGGCAGTAAATCCATACCTGCTGGGAGTCATCAATGTGTTCACGGACTATGTAGGTGCCGGGGTTTGCACCAACTTTAGGGAACTGTTATATTTGCAGAGGTGCATCGCGGGGATGTAATTCTGTCCTACCGAGTTCAAGTTGCGCTTCCATTAAATTCTTTCTCTGCCCATTTGGCTATTGATCCTCACGAAAATGCTTGGTCATGCAGTGGGCTCCCTTCCCAGTTGCCAGCGTTCGGAGGAGCCAAGCCTTTCAAGCAGGCACATTGAAAATCGCAGAGGTCCTGAAGGACGCGTCCTCATTTCCCCAAATCACGTTTGCAGTCGGAGCGTTTCCTGGGACAGCAGCCCGACTCTATTGCTCTGGCCACCCTGGAACCACCGTATCTCCTAATGCTTCTGAAAGGATTATTTATAATCTTATCCTGTGAATGCAACAGCTGTAAGCCCAGATAAATTGCATTCCTCTGGGGAGAGTGAGTTGGGACTCGTTTTAACCGCATCCCGGTGGAATTACATCATCTGTAACGTTAAATGGAATTTGGCTGACGGTGATTGCGGTTGATTCAATGGAAGAGCCACCTTAGGATGTGCAGGCCTCTCTCTGGTTTATAAAACAGCCTGGTTCATGCTGATGCTGAAGCCAAGCCACGAGCTCTGATGTATTTGCAGTGGGACTGCCCTTCAAATAATGGCCACTGGGAGAGTGTCATGAAAAACACATTTTGTTTTAAATTTGGCTGTTCTTCTAGCACATGCACTGTCATGCTAGGCTGGGTACAGATACAATTAGACCTTACGAATGTTCAGAAGCTCTCGTTCTTTCAGGCTACGCTTCGCAGCTTCCCAGATGGTAAAAGCCAGATGAGGTTATATCATGATCATCACGGCCTGCGTCCTGCACAGCCCGGGCCAAAGGATGTCACTCAGCAATCCTTTCATCAGGTGCGGTGCTTTGTGCTTGAACCAGAGCACTTCTTTCAGAAACACACTCAGGCTTCAGTGAAATGCTGAAGAATCCGCCTGCCCTCCTTATCAAAAATAAAAAAGGGGGAGAGCCTGCTTTTTCACCCAAATAGGACCCCTCATGTGACTCCAGTCAGTAAGTGTGATCACAGGGAGAGGACTACGTAAATGTGATTCAGAGCAACTTGCATCTCTGCGTACAGGCCAGTCCTTGCTTCCTTTAAATGTCGAAGTGGTTTACAAGACAATTAATTCATCCTAGCTGCTCGAGCATTTGCTCCTGTTTCAATACATGCATTTTTTTCTTTGTTTTCTCTTCTGGTTCCCTTTGGAAATGCGGAGTGTTCCTATTTGCAGAACATTTTCTGCTCTTGGTATTGCTGTTTCAGTCAGCCTCTGCTTTCTTATCACCATGTCTTTAAAAGTTGAGGCCGCCCCAGTGCATGCATACAAAGTAGATGGACACTTTGAGTAGTTTCTTGAAAATAATGATTAAAGAGTAGCTATTTCCTCTTTAGGCAACTTCAGTTTTTTAGCAGAAGGGAGAATTCTTTCTTTTTTTTCAATTTTTTTAATTTTCTAGTCAAAAATCATGAAAGGAGAAGCAACTGCTGTGATTGTTAACAAAGAAAGATCCGAGCACTGGAAGTGGGGACCACACTGTGTCAGAAATTCAGTAGGAGAGGACGCAGCAAGTTCTGTGGGAGAAAAGCTAAGCCCCAGTGCTGCAATGTGCCACACACTACAAAGATAGACAGCTGCTATCCGTCAGGCAGACTTCTATGAAACACTTTCTTGTCCTGTATGTATGCATATAAATGTATATATACGTGTGTGTGTGTGTTTATGGAAAGGTCAAAGTGTAGAGCACGTAGGTCTGATAGAGTCTTGGTTTATGAATATGAAGGTGATGCTCAAAGAGGATAAGTGCTTCGTGTGGGATAAAGGTCCCCAGAGCTTCTGGGTCCTGGTTTAGCGTTTTTAACCCAAAATTACAGAATCACAGAATCACAGAATTTCTAGGTTGGAAGAGACCTCAAGGTCATCGAGTCCAACCTCCAACCTAACGCTAACAGCCCTCCACTAAACCATATCCCTAAGCTCTACATCTAAACGTCTTTTGAAGACTTCCAAGGATGGTGACTCCACCACTTCCCTGGGCAGCCTGTTCCAATGCCTCACAACCCTTTCAGTGAAGAAGTTCTTCCTAACATCTAGCCTAAAACTCCCCTGGCTCAACTTAAACCCATTCCCCCTCGTCCTGTCACCAGGCACGTGGGAGAACAGGCCAACCCCCACCTCGCTACAGCCTCCCTTGAGGTACCTAAAAAGAGCGATAAGGTCGCCCCTGAGCCTCCTCTTCTCCAGGCTGAACAAGCCCAGCTCCCTCAGCCGCTCCTCGTAGGACTTGTTCTCCAGGCCCCTCACCAGCTTCGTCGCCCTTCTCTGCACCCGCTCAAGCACCTCGATGTCCTTCTTGTAGCGAGGGGCCCAAAACTGAACACAGTACTCGAGGTGCGGCCTCACCAGAGCTGAGTACAGGGGGACGATCACCTCCCTAGCCCTGCTGGTCACGCTGTTCCTAATACAAGCCAGGATGCCGTTGGCCTTCTTGGCCACCTGAGCACACTGCTGGCTCATATTCAGCCGACTGTCCACCATCACTCCCAGGTCCTTCTCTGCCTGGCAGCTCTCCAACCATTCCTCTCCCAGCCTGTAGCTCTGCTTGGGGTTATTGCGCCCCAGGTGCAGGACCCGGCACTTGGCCTTGTTAAACTTCATGCAGTTGACCTCAGCCCATCGGTGCAGCCTATCCAGATCCTCCTGCAGAGCTTTCCTACCCTCAAGCAGATCGACACACGCACCTAACTTGGTGTCATCTGCGAACTTACTGAGGGTGCACTCGATGCCCTCGTCCAGATCATCGATGAAGATATTAAAGAGGACCGGCCCCAGCACCGAGCCCTGGGGGACGCCACTAGTGACTGGCCTCCAACTGGACTTGGCTCCATTCACCACGACTCTTTGGGCCCGGCTATCCAGCCAGTTTCTAACCCAACGAAGCGTGCGCCAGTCCAAGCCAAGAGCAGCCAGTTTCTTGAGGAGAATGCTGTGGGAGACGGTGTCAAAAGCCTTGCTGAAGTCAAGGTAGACCACATCCACAGCCTTTCCCTCATCCACCCAGCGCGTCACTCTGTCATAGAAGGAGATCAGGTTCGTCAGGCATGACCTGCCTTTCATAAAGCCATGCTGACTGGGCCTGATCGCCTGCTTCCCCTTCAAGTGCTGCATGATGACTCTCAGGAGGATCTGCTTCTTTTCTTTCTTCCTTTCTTTCTACCATACATGCAATTATAATAGTTAGCTGACAAATAACGGGCTGCCTTTTGAATGTTGGCTCCTAATGAAGAAGGCTCTATTCTTGAACATGTGGCTGAAGGTATCAAAGATGAGCAGAGGAACTGATCAGAAAAGCATACATCAGCTGAATGAGAATTGCATACGGCGATGGTGCAAATGTATTTTGAGTACACGTTGGGCTGGTTTTGCCACTGGGTATTTGGATTTCCATTCAGATTTCCACTGGGCTTGGTAAAGAGAGGGATTTGATTTCGACATTACAACTTAACACCTGGAAATCAATTCTTATACACAGCCTCTTTCAAAATGTTAAATGGGAAATATTTTCCTGACATCTATAGAAGCCACACTTTCAATGATTAAGATTGGAAATGTTTACTAAAAAATTGAATCAATGGTAAATCGAGATGAGATCTGATTGCAGGTCTGAAATCGGGGATAGATGCTTTGTTATTCTCCCATTACTAATGATTGCATTAGTAAAGAAAGAAATCAATAGTGTGACCATACTGGCGAAGTAGAATAAAATGACTGAATGCTTGGCAAAAAAAAGGGTTCAGAATACTAGATCCTTTGTGCAGGATGAGCATCTTACAGTAAGGAGCAAATGAAGGGTTTGCATGACAACTGTGCAAAGCTCCCAAGCTGGGAATTTCTGCAGGTCTAGCTCACTTTATCTGTGGGAACACTAGAAGGTTCCCCTCCGGTGCCAGGCTTAGGAAAAAAAAAAAAAAAAAAAGATAAAACCCCACAGATAGAGTCAATAGTGCTGAATTGCACTTAGATTTATGTCGAAGTGACAATTTTTGCATACTTCTAATGAGAGGCAGCCCTAGGCCAGAAACTTCATTCTGGGATGCCTCTTGCATTCTGCCCTATTTTGTTTTGTGTCAGTTTTAGGCTGTTTTCCTCACTGACATCTGAGTGCCATCCTGTAGTGCATTAAGCAGCGGGACTAGCATCTATCATGTGGTGTTTATTCTGTCATCTCTCCCCAGGAAGAGAAGTGTGAGCAATGGAGTGTTTTATTTTAATAGCATTTTTGTTTGGTTGGTTTTGTTATTGTGGATTTTTTTTTTCTCTGAAGCAGGAGAAAGAGTTTCTTTTTGTTTTTTAATGCATCAGTTGTTGTGTACTGAAGTTAAAGCAGGGACAATTGAGAACTGTGTCCTGCATTTGAAGTGAATGGGTGTGAATTTTCGCCCAAGCTTTGCAGTTTATTTTTCAGCCTTATGCTTGCCTTCAAGAACATCTGCCTTCTGCCTGGGTAAGCTTTAACTCATCATGCAGAAAGAGTTCCCAAAGGATGGCCCGTGGGCGCACACAGTCTGCAAAGTCATTCTGTGTAACTCACAGAAAGACTTTTTAAATACGATAGTGAGCTGCAGATGAATTTTGGAAGGCAGACACCAGCCTAGGGTTCTGTCTTCATCCCAGGTTGTTCACATACTGTGGGTCAAGATCATGCACTACTGCGGTAGGCAGGGATACAGTTGTCAAAGGATGGCAAACCCATGAATATTCCTGGTCATCATTTCCCATTAGTGTCCTAAAAGAATGGAGCTGGAGGAAAGCCTTTCCCACAGGTGATGAAGTGAGAGCACATCACTACGAAAGACCAAGAAAAATGGTGCCTTGCAGCAGGAATGGCCACTGAACACGTTGACCACTGTGGATATGAATATTTGGATGAAAAGCATTTCTCCGTGGTGGTGTGCTCTCTGGAGCATGGTCTGGATCCAGCTACGCAGTCTCTGTGCCTCTGTTGCCCCGTCTATGGAATTGATTTTATTTTTCTTTTATACCACTGCTGAAGCGTAGACCTTTGCGTCCTACAAAGTGCTGTGCAAGGTCAAAGGAAACTGCTTCACAAATCACAATTAAACAGCTGGAAGTGGATCCAGGCACAAAAATGGGAGAAAGGGAGTAGAAAGGAAGAAAGAAAAGGGAGGAGGAAGTGAGCACATCCTCTTAAGTTCTTCAGCAGGTACTGGTGGGTGACAGTCTTGAGAGTACACAGTTTCTAAATTTCCACTCCTCATCCAGAAAATAAATGTATCCGGGTTTTATATTATAAAGCAATAAAGTTCATTGCAGCTGGATATGAAGCCAAGTGGATGAATTCTCAGGGGAAAAAAGCATTAAAGGTGAGTTATTGAGCAAGAAATGGTTAGTTAGCATGACATTTGATAAGGAAATGACTAGTCACTCTTACTATTACCAAGATCAACCTGTGAAAATAGAAGATGATACAACTTGAGCATGTGAGGGTAAGAGAAATTAATAAATACATATATATTGCTTTGTAGAATGCCTTGAAGATGATGAACACAGTAATAATGCTAAGATTACTTTTGAACACCAAGTGAACTCTGTAGTCCCTCACAAAACCCCTAGCCAGCCCAGATGGCTGGGTCAGTAGAAATTAAATCAGCACTGAGCTCCAGATAATATCTGCTTGTGGGTTTATGGCTGGATGGATGGCTTCTTTCTTGTTTCCTCATTATGACTGATTGCAGTCACTGCAGAAATCAATAGGCTGGACTTGGCTGGGAACTGAAACAGTATTAGGCAGAAAGGCAGTGTTGTGCAGGAGCTTTCTTGGAGGCTTTACAAATCCTGGTACCAATCCTCCAAGGTGCCAGTACCTTCTAGCAGGGACTGAATGGAGAAGATGTAGAGCTCTCAGTCTCGCCTGGTCAATTGGGCAAAATAGCTCTTTGTGTATTTGTAAGTCTATAGCATATACTTGGTCGTGGCACTGTAATTCCTCCCTGGATGTCATACAAAGTATGTGCAAATCCAGCTCTGTGGAGGGAGGCACTCGTTAATGTGATCCAAAGCTTGCTGAAAAGTTCTTTTTTGGTGCTGTAGTAAACAGAGAAAGAATCAATTATGATTTTTTACTAGGGAAATAAAAGCAGCTAAAGGCTTTGAGTCTGTGCCCTTGGTGTCTTCCCTCTGGTCTTCTGTGAGCAATAACTGAAATTAAATGATAAAACTTTGCTATGGCTTTCCAGTAAACTTTTAAAATACAAATTTAGATTAAGAAAGGTTGTTTCATTCACCACATTCTCAGTTTTATTGCTTCATTATTCTTATCTGGACTTTGATTTTTGTGTGGTATTTGTGAACAGCAGCAAAAATGTTACATTCCTGTAAAATTAATAAGGAAAATTCACTCTAGAGGAGGTGGCTTATCATATATTAGTTGATCACTAGCATAGGCTTTAATGGATTTTTAAATCAGGCTTTCAGTTCATAATTCATCAATCTGCATGCCCATGGATTTTACAGGCAGTGTTCGCACAGAAGCTGGACTGGGTTATTGAGTTTGGTTTCTGCAGAGTCCTGTGTGATACTTGTGCCTTGCTTTACAATTCCTATGTATACTATTAAAATGCAAATTAATCCAAAAATTGGTAGCGAGTATAAACATAAGCTGATTTAAAAAACAAACAACAACAACAAAAAACAACAACCTTTTTTTCTTTTTTTTTTTTCTTTAACAAGGTAAACTACAACAAAAAGGGAAAATGGTGAATGATGTTGAATGCTGAAGTTCAATGTTGAACTTCTAATGGGGAATACATGTTAGGCTAAAGGGCGTGACTACATTTTTACTTGGTATTTTTGAATGTAGGTCCAGACCTGATCTGTGAAGCAGCAAAGGCTGGTCAGGGGGACAAACCCACCCATACCCCATGTGGGATGCCATGAGAGAGCTAACGTTCCCTGTGTCTGTGGTGTGTGGTCTGTCACCTGCAGCAATGTCCAGGGATGGTTGGCTACCCTGTGTATTATTATTCCCAATCAAAACTGGGTTTTGGGTCCAGGTTTGCTTCCCAAGACCCTGTGATGGCTTGGGTCTGGGTTTCCCTTTTGACTTAGCTATATTTCAATATTCAACAACTTTTGGGATATGCCGTGCGCACCTTAAGCCTAGGATGAGTGGAGGCTTAATTTGTTCCAAGTGATTTTCCACCCTTTTTCCTATTGTTTATTATTTATTCTGCTTTAATTTATTCACAAGATTAAGTGGGTAAACAACATCACAACTACTTACTGCTGCACAGTCCAGTAAGCATAATGATGCCAGTTGTAAATGCCGAGCGGTGCTGATTAGAGCTGTTATGCTAATATTCATTTGTTTGTTTTACCTTTACCACTTTGCTCACATACTTCACAAATTAGGGTATTATCCTTTTTTTTTCTCTTACTGTTTTTATCGTCAAATGAAGGTAATTTACCATTTTTCCATTTGAATTGTAAAGCTAATTGAACTTAATGGCTTTAGAAAAATCAATAATTTCCTACTGTTATTGATATAATGAAGCGCATGTAAGAGATTAGCCAATAAAGACACAAACCACTTAAATGAAGAATTCAAATCCACGTTGAACTATTTAAACTCTCTACGATTAAGGGGCGATATGTAGCACGTCAGATCACAACAAGAGTTTTAGTGCGTTAAAGTTTAGACACAAACTGTGCAAGTCCTGGAGGAGGCCACCGCGACATTCAAAAACCATCCGGTTCAGCCTGGAAAATGCATTTAGTCAGATCCTTTGGTTGTTGTATCTCACAGTTTGCAAGCTCTGTCACCTCACACACTGCTAACTCGAGTCAATATTCTCTGTGTAGGATACTGAACATTTGGTGGACTCGTGCTCATCCCCTGCAGCTGCAGAACGTGGCCTTACCCACGGGGCTTGGGCTTTTTGTCTGCACTGGCTGCAGGGAATGGTGCAGAATTGTCCATGCTGTGGTCTGTGAAGCGGGAGAGGTGTCAGCAGCCTGCCATCAGGGGTCACACTCGGTGCCCACCATGCAGCCGATGGTGTCTCAGGGGAAGCAGCCTGCGTTGCGTGGCTTTGGCAGCCCCTTCAGCCAAGGGGACGGCATCCAAGACATCAGTAAGGATTGCTGCGGCCAGAACAGGCTGGCTTTAACACCTCGTCTGCGGCAGCTGGCTTTTTGTGGTTTAATGTGCTCAGTTTCTCATGGCTGGTTTTAGAAAGTAATCAAGATCCCAAATTGAAATGTGCCTGAGGCCTCACAGCCTCCCGTGAGTGGGCCTGTCTGCCGGGCCTGCTGCTGTGGGTGGCAGCTGAGGAGACTTCTGGAAGGGCCAAGGAGGAAAGAAACAGGTGACAGTGCACTTCAGGAATTGGAAGGTGTTGAGGGTTCTTCCCCAGTTTAAAAATACCTATTTATTTGGAAACTGCCATTAGAATCATAGTATCATTTTGGTTGGAAAGGACCTTCAAGATCATCAAGTCCAACCATCAGGCTGACCTGCTGGGTCTTGTCACTAAACCACGTCCCTTAGTGCCACATCCGTACATCTCTTGTATACCTATAGGAATGGGGACTCCACCTCCCTGGGCAGCCCGTTCCCAAGCTTGGTCACCCCCTCTGTGAGGAAATTCTTCCTGATGGCCCTCTAAACCTTCCTCAGTGCAAGTGGAAACTGTACCTGGTGTCCTCATTCTGGCCACAGGTTAATGAATCCTAGGAAAACATGCGAGAAATGCCGACCAAAACACTTCTAAACCTTTAAATTTGGATCAAAACCATTAAATCCCCAAATGACACGGGAGACATTAAGGTCTCTTATTTAGGGTTCAGTGTAGTAAAAAGGCAATGGTAAATATGAAACTAATGACATTTAAATTACTGCTTCATTAGAAAACAATTTTGCCACAGTATTTTGCTGAATTTAGGATACTCAAAGATCAATAGCAATTCCCTTTATTTAAGACACTTGTGATGTTTACTATGTGATTTATTTAATTTTTTTTTGGAAAGGGTTGCTATTTGTAAAAATGTTCTTTCTGAAACCCTGGTGGAATTAAATGCATCTTTAATTGCACTGTAAAGCTGTGCTAGTTTGGCACTTGAAACTTCTGCATTCATTCATATGACGAATGGATATTGAGAATATAGACTAGAAAATTTCTGCTGGACTTGCAAAACAGGGAAGGTAGACTGGAGTTGGTTCAGCTCCCAGTGTGAGGGGATGAAATGTGTGCTACGCAACGGTCTGTGTAAAAAAGTGCTAAATGCTAAAACCTGGATTTTTTTTTAAATGATTCTGCCCCCCCAGTTTTGGCTTATAGGAGCCTTGGTGATGCTCCTGAGCACCACCAGGTTGTCCGTGTCACCTCCATTTCATTCTGCATGCCAGGACCACAGGACTGGCCTCCCATAGAGTTTGGAGTGCCCCGTCAGCGTGATGGGAGAGGCTGCATCCCAGTGGATTTAGGCCTAACCTGTACTGGAAAATAATCTCCGTGCAGTAATCCAGTTAAACCCCCCAGAGGCACACAGGGAGGCTGACTAGTGGAAATTCAGGAGGGAGGTAACCAGGTATTACTACGAAAACCTGCAAGGTCCTAAGGAAAATGAAAACCCTTATGGAAATTGCCAGTCCTCAAAGCTGCATTTACAGAAAAAAAATACACATTATAATGAAGTGAGCTGTTGACAGCCAGCAATAGTTGCCTGAACGCTCCATGCATTGACCATTTGATGTCTGATAGTTTCACCAGTGCCGTGTGAAGCGGAGGGCACCACGTCCTGCCATGTGAAGTGCCTGGACTTGAACACGCCGCAGGAGTTTTATTCTCAGATCGCAGTCGAGGTGCTTCTCCTCCAGTGCTCCCCTTCACATTTGCAGGATGACACTTATGGGCGTGGAAGAAATGACAAAGAGCAGCAGCAAGAGCAAACCACTCCCCTTCAACGCTGTGACAATCGCGGCTATTACCTCCCCAGCATCCTCTCAGCTAATGGCCTGAAACAGGACCAATATTTGATTTCTACTTGCTGTATTTACTTTATAAATAGATACTTCATGGGTTTCATTCTTTACTGAGATTGAATTAGCGGGTTAAACAGACAGAAATATTTCTTACCATGGCGTACTGATCTCTTAGCATCTTGCACTGACCTGATAACAGGCTAGCAGCAGAGGAAACTTAATTATTTTTTAAGCGAGAGACTGACAATAGAGGACACTGAATATTTCTGAAACTGAGATCCTTTCTGTCATCAAAAAGCCTAGAAAATCTGCAAAGAGCGTGAATTCAAGGCATATATCACTGAGATTATTGAAGGGTTTTCAGAGTGGCTTATCACCTCCCAGGCCTATTTACCTGATAAACTAAAGCCTTAGGCTTCAAAAACCCCAGCTCCTCCAGCATGGTGTGGTACCCACTGCTTTCTGAGGACGAGATGAGCATTAGGGTGTCAGCAAGTGGGGCGTCCCCTCCACCTTTTGTTGCAATTTGCACATCAAACAAACAAAAACAAACAAAAAAAAAACACACAACCCCAAACCTCTCCATTTCATTATAAGCAATAACTGCATTAAAAAAAAAAAAAAAAAAAGCATGAAAAGATGTCTGGTGGGCTTTGCCTCCCCAGTTCTGGTCTTTGAACCCAGCTTCTTCACCAGTAAAGGTGACGGAACAGCTGAAGTGGCTCCTGAGTGTGACCAAGGCAGATCCTTGCCAGCCACCAGGCCACGAGATTGAGATCTAATTTCCGATGGCCTTTACCAACCTTGGTGTAAGCGGTGCTATCTACGGAAGCAATAGCTACCCTTTGTGTCCTGCACGGCACCAGAAAGGCATTTCTTGCCCTGGGGAGGCTTTGTGAAGTGCTGCCATTTCCCCGTGCATCCTTCAGAGTGCGCGCTGCCGCTCCTTGGCTGCACAGCCTGCTCCTCTGCCTGCCATCGGGGCCCCGATGCTTAAACGTGCATATTAATCTTGATTCTAAAACATTCCACGGCCGTCGCATGCAAATGTAGCAAGTGATTCAAATTGGTTTTCTCTGTTTGTAAATGTAGTGTTCTGTGACTGCTCAGGGGCACTTCTAACATATGCTCCTCGATATCTGACATTTTTCAAAATTTCAAGCAAGGAGAGCGTCGCAGCACACGTGCACTGGTTGTGCTGCCCTTCCCCTGCCGTGTGCACCCTGGAGTCTGCCTCTTACACGTGAATTGAACTCTTTAAACAAAAGGTTTTTCTTGTTTGGAGGGTGTGGGATTTGGGAGGACGGCATGCAAATGCTCTGTGATGTAAGCAGAAAGCACTATTGCCTTCCCTGAAATTCTGTTCCAGCAAAGTCTCTTAGTGGGCAAGCGAGGTGGGGTTTGGCCACCTCGCTGCAGGGACAGTGCCCTGTGGAGAGGCAGCTTCGGTCACCCTAGCCCAACCCACACGCGTTTTCAAGCCAACACCACTTGATTTCTGTGCATGAGAAGACCAAGGGTCTCAGGAGAGAGGCACCATAGCTTGCTTGGGTCTGGCTGCAGCCCGTGCTTCTTGCCTGGTGCCACCGGGACCGAGCTGTGCCCGCCAGGCTCTGGGAAGCCACAGCCTCTTCCTCCAGTGCCTGGCTGCACCGCCAGGCTTCAGGCACCTCAACACTAATTCCTTCCACTGAAGGGGAATAAGTACTCTAACAGTGAGATCGCTGCAATAATTAAAATTCATGTTTTCTTTCTTTCAGCTCAGAAGGCTCTCTGTTGTCAGCACCTCCAGAGGTCCTAGTTTAGCTACTTCTGGTTCATTTAATGATGTAACAGTGAGAAGCAGAGATATTCCTTTTAATGTTGATGTGCAAGGTTTGGAATTAAATGTCTCTGCTGGTTGCTGGGTACTTTCTGCTACTGCCAACCCCATGAACTCTTTAAACGTATGCTAATGAGCCCGACTTGTTCCCATTCCTTCTGTATAATCCATGAAGGAAGAAAAGTCAATCTTAGTCTTACTGCCTAATGGCCTCTATATGTTGCAGTTAGCACAAAAACACTGTGAAGTGATGGAGATCAAGAGTTAAATGCATGAATTAAGCAGAGTCCCTCCAACCACACTCCATTAGAAGAGAAGCTGTCTCTCGGGAGATGAAACAAGATTTCTCTTTATATATACATTATGAGAGTCGCCCACTGATCCTCCAGGCATTTTGAAACGTTGCTGGCACCCCAGCGATGTGGACAGAATATAATTTATCAATATTGCTCCAACTTCCTACCCGAGGTGTTGCTGGAATACAGATGCGCTCCGGCACAATCGGGTTTGAAGGTGGCTGCAGGTGGTGTGTACCCACCGCTACCTGACCGCGCAGCGCCCGTAGAAGTCTAAAAGGTTTATTAATAGTAATTGCATTTATTTCAGCAATCTGTACTGCTTTTTTATGTTCAAAATTGCTTTTGAACACCTGCACGCGGTTTTCTGGCTTGGCCAGCAGCTGGTTTTGTGTGATTTGCTCAGGAAATAGAGGGGGAAAGTTATCCGGCAAAGCTCCTGTGATGGATTAATGCAACAGAATCACAGGGGTGAGCCTCGTGTGATGGAGCAGACCGCTGCGGCTCAGCCACGGGACAGGAAACTGCTCCACGGTTCTTTTAGCAAAATCTTTTCATCTGGAGCAGCTGGGGAGAAAGCAGTCTCCATAAAAACCTGCCCGCGCTCCGGTGTCGGGATGCTATTCTTAGCGTTGTTATGATTGATTGCGGTGTCTTGCACAGTCATTGTATAAAAGTGAGAGATTAACAGACCTCGTCCCCCGCCTCTGGTCCCTGCAGCTCCATTCAAAATGCAGCTGCCATAACCAGCTTCTTACCTGACGCGTTTGATGGGGATGGGGCCAGTGTTCCCAGCTGCTTTTGGGTCTCAGCTTCTAAAGCCATTCGCAGTTTATTTCTCTGCGTGCGTCACACTGTGATACTCCTCCTCCTCTCGCTTTGGGGATTTTTCCTGTGGCACCTTTCCCATCATTACCCTGTGTCCTGGGCTCTGCCCATTGTCCTGCTGTCTTCTAGATGGAAAAGTGTTACTTGGGTGTAGGAATTGTGCTTTCTGGAATGGGGTTGTACAGTTCCTTTGAGTTATTTGGACAAAGTCTTGCTAGCATCCCTCAGCAGGTAGTGTATGACCTATCCAAAAAGGGTCTGCCATCAGCTGGGCTCTTCTGTAGAGTTGGCTGCCGGTGCCAAAACTGTGCTAGCTGCTTTGAGTGAAAAACTTCAGAGAATAAAGTAACAAAGAGAGTAACCATGGAAAATACTTATTCTTCAAAGAAATCTGGAAATACGTGGTAGGTCTGTCAGAGTGATTTGGGCAGACAGATTTGTTTCAGTCACTCTTTCAGATTCCCCAGTAGCATTCCCAGGGTTGCCTCAGATCTTCCACAGAACATTTTAGGATGCTTTAGCCCTCCTAATACATGAATTCAAAGGAATCCCTTAAGTTATGGTCAGAGACCCGTTTCACAATCTTTGTCTTCCTTTATACACCTTAACATCAGCAAAGTTCTTCAGCGGTTGGGTGTGGATGTTTATGACAGAGCGTGGCTTCCAGAATTACATGCTGCAGTTGCCTGTGATGGCTTTCAAAACAGAAAAATATCCTTCTTCAAATGCTGTTTTTATCAGGAATTCCTTATCCACAGCCTCTAAAGGCAATTATGAGGAGTAGAAGAGGTAAGGCTAAGTGCAGTGTACATACTTTTTCTGCCAGATGTGAATTAAAGGCCTGAGTCCCTCCAACTCCAGCGTCAACTTTGTGAAATTCTGGGCTGCAGGAAGACAACACATTTGAGCCTTGAATGTCACATAAGGCTGTGCAGCTATTTTCTTTCCTCTCTGGGTGCCAGTAGCCTTCGTTGAGAGAAACCACTGGAAGAGCTCTCCAATAACCCTTAGAGAATTTGTGGGATCCCGCTTTAAGTATTCCTTTTGCTGCTGCTCTCTTGAAGTCCTTACAGCAGGATCGGTGCCATCAGAGGCGTTATTTCTGAGGTTTCGTACAGGACACGCAGCCCTTCTGCAAGCACTCTCACAGCACGTGTGTAAAGCCATTGTGCCAGGAGGACTTCAAAATCCCCATTTGCCTTGAAGTTGGTCACGCATGCAGGCCGTGTACAGCACGTCCCTTCTGGTGCTCACCCACACGGTAATGCCACAAATGCCTTTGTTCTGTAAAGACCCAGGCTTTGATTTAGTTCTGTAATATCACCACATTTCTGGGTTTTGCTCTCGTATTATTTCTTCATGTTCTGCTCTCCCCCATCAGGTGTTTGATTGCAAGCTTCATAATAGAAAAGCGATTGCTCTGGGAAATACGACGCCTCGCTACTGTCCGATGGCGGCTATCGGTTTATGGAATTAAACTGAGACCCCATCCGTGTAAAGGCTCCATGAAGAGAATTTGCTTTGTAGAATTTGGCTTGCGTATCATGACTGGCTTTGTCCACAGCATTCAGAAGCCCACTCTTCCTTTCTCGTGATGTGAGTAATGTCAGGTAGCGCTCCCCTCTGCAAATCCATACGCAGGCTTTGGCTCACGACTGTTGTGAAAGTTGTGTTATTGCGTTAAACAGTAACCATTACCTTTCGTGCCTATAACTGATCATTGTCTTCTGTATTTCTGTCAAATTCGACAACAATCACCTCCTGAAGCTCTAACAAAAGGCAGAAATTCCCATGGTGCTTCTGGCAATTACACATTAGTCTACACGGAGACAGGAGATTACTTTGCTGATTCCTGTTTGCGGATTCCATTATGTATGCTCCAGTACATAATGTTGTGTTAATCCTTTAAAACAGCGTAGCTAGAAAGAGTCTTTCAAAATCGTGCTATTTTGCTTCTATTAAACATATATATATTTATATATATATATATATATCAAAACCGATGAATGCCATGGAGTGTCTTGTAACCACAGGGTTTTTTAAGGTGAACGCTACCAGGAATTTACCGGCCTGGTAGCTGGACTGCGTGCCACGTGGTGATCTGTTCTCTTTTGAGGATATTCATTTCCTTTCCATCAGTTTGAAGTGATATGCTTGCCGTCTTGCCATGCAAGAGTAATAGTGGCGATGAAGACAGCTTGGTGTTTTATTGTGCTCTAAAATAATTCCATTAAGATCTGGTCTCTTTTCTTGAGATGAATTTCTGTTTTCTCTTTGCTGGGTTTGCTCGTCTGCAGGCTTCACCCGCAATACTGTCCTGACAGAGACCTGCGTTGTGTTTTGGGCTTATTAAAATCAGGTTTTAGACTCTCATTAGCTGCAGCAGGGTTGGACCTCACCCTTGCTTGAAAAAATGCAGTGCCATGTAGTGCTGTGCTCTGCGAAATGGGATTAGGACTGGGAAAACAGGATGCGATGAGAAGTTTGGCCATACTGCAAGCCTGGCCTGCCAGGCTCAGCCCTGCCCCAACTTTGGGATTAGCTTTGCAAGCAGAAAGTGTTTCTTATGGAAAAATCCCTCTATTAATGGAAAGAAATTCTCCATTCCTAAAACACAAGGTGCTACATCCAGCAGAGCCTTCTCTCCACTTTCCTCTCTCCCATCTTAAACCTGCGTGGCAGAGAGCAATATTATCCGTCTTTCGCAGATGGGGAAAAGAGGCACTAAGAGATTAAGCCCAAGGTCGCCCAGGAAGTCTGTGGCAGGACCAGGGATTGAATTCAGCTCTCCTGGGTCTTCGTCCAGTGCCTTAATCACAAAAACCCACCCTCGCCTCCCTGCTTTTCTATTATTTAATAAGCCGCAAAAAAAAATGCAAATTGATTTAATTAAAGGAGAGAGCAACTTTCTAATTTCAGCCTGGATTCATTCTATGGTTATGGAAATTTTGAAGAATGGATAATAAACATCTGTAATTTCTTTGCTCGACAGATGTGTTTTCATTTACACAGCTGTGCAAAAATGATATTTATATATGTTGTGATGTATAATTTTAGCCTAGAAACAGATCTCATGTTGGACTACCAAGAGGTGTCATTTTCTGGCTCATGGAATAATCCTATTTCTGGCAAAAAGTCGGTCATTTTTCTTCCCGCAGACATGGTTTCTTCCTTTAAAGTGTCTCTAAAAATTATTTTATACTTGATGAAGCAAATCCTCCAAAGGCTTCATTATTCTGATGGTAGCATCATCTGATTGAATATTTCAATCATAATGTCCTTTGGAGAATTTTAGCAGTTTACCCTTGGGATTTGGGAGGCTTGTGTTCATGTGTGTTCCCGAGGTTTTGAGGAACTGGTGGAGGAAAGGGGGATAATTTCAGATGCACGGTGTTCATATGGGAGGGAGATGTTAATGTTTACTCTAGCCATCGGTCGGAATACATTAGATTGCCTCCTTCCAGTATGAAAGACACAAACGCGGCTGCTTTGGGCCCTGCTCAGCAAAGCAGCTAAGCATGTGCTTATTGTTAAGCACGTGAGCGTTGTCTGAGCGATGTTCCTGCCGTGCATTATTAGTGAATTGCAAAGGTTAATGCAATAACGTGTCACTTGTCAGATCTGACTGCTGGGGACATAATCAAGAAGATGCACGTTTACTGCTGCCAGGAGGAGGTTTAGTGTTTGTTCAGTGTTTGAATACCCCACAGAATGGGACTCTGTCCTGCACGGGTGGTGCACCAAGCTCTCCCCATGCCCCTCCGTGACGTGGCCAGGCTGCAGCATCCTACCCTCTGTCATTTATTCCTATCACCTGGCAGGCACACCTTTGATAATGCACAATTTGGTGGGTTTTTCATGCACATTTTCCAAAAATTTGAGCCAAAAACTTGAGCCCCACGCATGTGGCTGCAGTCCTGTGGCTTTGGCAAGCTGCAGAGCACCAGAGCTGCTCTGCTTGGCAGCAGTGCCACCGCTCAGCTCCTCCTGTCCCTTTGGTCCTGCTCCCCTTTGTGCCCTGATGCTGCAGGATTTAGGGGCCACACCTCGCTTCTACGCATGGGTGTGCTGTGTGTTGGGCATTTTGCAAGGCTAGCGAGCCTCTGAAAGGGGCTGAGGGGGAGGAAGGAAGTTTTTCTGCCTTCCCCTTTAACACTCACTCACTGAAAAAATAGCCTGAAAAAAATCAGTGTTTGTTTTGATAATTGAGCTCCTGCAAGGATGCCGATTCGGGAGCTTTCTGTAGGACTACGACAGCCCTTGGTATCCCATGGCCTCCTGTCTCCCCCTCGCATCCCCCGGCGGGTTTATGAGAGATTTTGGCACCCACCTTGGAAGGAGGAGCTCCCCAGGCTTACATTGCCGCGTCCGAATTGCCGCGTGGCTGAGGACTACTTGTTAAGGTTGTTCTGCTTATTTCAGGCGCACATTAGGTTTTATGAACTTTAATGAACAGTAAGTAATAAATTCGCTGAAGAAATTGGGTTAGCCTGTGATTAACATTCAGAGTGATGCAGATGAGTGTACCAATGATGGGAACATGTGCTCACATCATGATGAAATGCAGATGAGAGGCCCTGGAGCAAGCCCAAGGATGTGGGCCAGCGCAGTTTCATCTCTGTCAGCTTTAATCTGATCTAAAGTGAGCGCGCTACCGGCCTGCAAAAGGACTCACAAACCCTGGAAAGGCCTAAATCCAACTTTTGTTTTCTGTTAGAGGCTATTAAAACATTTTCTTTACAATCAAAGCACCACCACATGAAAGAGCGAGAGCGCTGTATCTAAAAACAATATTTCTAGCAGTGGGGAAGAGAGGGGAAAATGGTTGGTGGATGCCTCTTGATTTGGTTTAGCTTTTATAACATGCTGCTTTACTGAGCAGTCATTTCAGTCAATTGAAACCCAGCTGAGCCTCATCGTCTCGTGGCAGCACCGTCGTAGAGAACAGAGGAGAAACCCACTCCCCCCAGTTTTAAATGAAGTGCAAAGTAACGCTAGAAAAGGAAAGAATAAATCAATTGTAAGTGGTAATCTATGAAGTCGGACAGAAAATGATGAGAAATGGAGCAACTGGTCATAGGAAATTGACCTTGAAAATGGTGTTTATCTTTCGGACACAGTGGCTGTGGAGGTTGAGGTTTGTGCCTGAGGGCTTGGGCCGAGGGGGAATGTACACGGCAGCTTCTTTGCTGGGAGTCTCAGCTGAGTTTTGGGGAGTTCCTTGCAAGATCTTGTACTCTGACAGGCTCCCCAGCGGTGTGACAGCACCTGACAGGCAGCGTTTGTGCCTTTGTGCCAGTCTCGTATTTTTCTACGCTGAGAGATCCCATATATTTGGGACCAGTGATTGCCCAGGGTCAGGAGAATAGCCGTGACCGTGTAATGGATGCATGCACAAGGAAAAGATGATATTTTTACCCAACTTTAATTTCCATACAAATAAACACATTAAAGCAAGCAAAAGGACAAATGAGTAATGTAAGTCACCTCGGCTATTTTAAACTGTAACACCTACTTACACCAGACGGATGCTTACTGCGGTGTTATATACATCTTTGTTTACAGTAAAGGTACAGAAGGGTGCGGGAGACAGAACATACTGGGTTTTAACTGAATTACTGGGAGCAGAAATCAGCTGACAGGCAGGGATTTCAATGGCTTGTACCTTTACCCAAGGGCAGGCGGTCAGTGGTCCTGCAGCCTGGCAGCAGCCCGTGCCGCGGTGGGGCCTCTCCTGCTCCCAGGCACCTTCCTGGTGGGTGCCTCTGTTACCATCAGCTGAAAAATGAGGGTGCAAGTTCCTTGTTTTGATGGTGAGTAAAATAACCTGGTATTAATACACACCGTTGGATCATCTACACAAAAATCCTTTATTTTTACATTGCTGAAATGTTACAAACTTAGATCAGGGTCAGTATAAATCCGCACCACAGCGGTGGGCTATCTGGTTTGCTCAGCTGGTTGATGCGCTCGGTGACCCCGTTGCCAGCCCAGATTTTCTCTCTCTGTGTCAGTCAGACAGCAGGCACACGCAGGAAGGTCACCGGGACCAGGCAGACGCCCTCAAGTTCCCTGTGTTTTGTCTCCCGTAGATTTTGACTTGCACCTGAGCTTCTCAGCGGCAGGAGAAGCTGCTGGTGTTAGCCACTACAAGATGCAGCCCAGGAAATGTGTGAACAGAGGGGTTGCTTCTGCTCACACCTTGTCTCTGCGTACGTAAGGACTTAAATTCCCAGGTGGGACCGTGGTGGGTCTGGGAGTGCTCCAGCGCCCAGCTGGGAGCGATTCCTCAGCCGTTCGGACCCGCACCCCTCTGCTGGGATAGGGGCTGGCCTGGGAAGTGCATCCAGAGCAGGGGCACGGAAACAAAGGAGCGATGTGGGCAGCGGGGACGTGTCTGCTGGTGGGAGGAGGAGGGGGGCAGCGAGGGGAGCCCCGCTCGGTATTGATCAGGCGCCGGTGACATTCGGGCTGCTTGTGTTATTACAGCGCTTGTGCTCGCTGGAAAACTAACAAATAATAAATCTAAGCACTGTTATCAGACTGCAGAAATTAAGGATTTTGAAGAAAGCCTCCTCCAGATATTTAAAATTCAGCAAGCTTTTTTTTTGTCCTGGGTCTTGAGATGTTAATGACTTTGACTAATTGTCAACACCACCAATTACTATGACTGATACCTTATCATTTCCCACAATGAGCAATGCTAATTAAAATTGATTGTGCTGCTGTTCTGGCACAGCAGCAAGTTTCCTTTTCATTTTTTGTTTAAACATGAGCTTATTGTGCCGATTTGGTGAATTAAATAAGGAAAGCTCATTATTCTGATGTTTATTTTTGAGCAGGGGTTTTAAGCCACATTGGAAGCCTGTTACAAGTGTCAAAGAAATAGAAGAGCTTGAATGAATTGCTTTTTAGGAGTACCAAAACATACACCTAATAATAATATTTAGCACTTTTGTACCACAGTGCTTTCTACATGATCACATTTCTGTACAAACTGAACTACTCCTATTATCTCTGCGAGGTGGGTAAACACTATTACTTCTGTTTCACAGATATTGAAGCTGAGACACAGGAGCTTTGATTCCCTAATAGCACTGCACTTCAAGCTATTGAATTAGATTACAGATAGCTGTCTGACAGCACAGCGAACTAGGAATCAGACCAGACACTGGTTGCGATATGATTTGCAAGACTGACTTGCTTGAATTTTGTACAAACTTGGCCTTTTATTTTGCACTTCATTTTTGAGACTATGATTTAATTTTTTCTCCCAAAGTTAGGATCAAGTCTTCCTTTCTGCTGGCCCGCCTTGTGCTGGCTCCTGCCTTTAAATTTTGATTATACATGTGCAGGGTGCAGCCATGGATAAGGACTGGATTTGTGCATCCTTGCATTTTCCTCGTTTGTGGTGCTTGCTTCATCAGCTGAATCCCCTCCTGTCCCAAAGGGCTGTTCTTCATCGCAGGAAAGCTGCTCACAGGCAGCAGGGCTGGCTGGTTGTGGCATGGGATGGTGCCTTGAAAGTTGTTACGTATCTCCTGTGAAATGCTGCAGTATTTCGAATTCAGCTGTTGTTTTTTTTTTTTGTTTGTTTTTTAATGTGACCTTTTCCATGGGGAATGTTTATGGGATATGTTATCAACAGAATGTGTGCTCTTTGAACTGTTCTGCTGGTATTCTCTTCTTAAGTGGCTGATTGCAGTTACTAGCACAAGTCTATGACCTTATCCTGCATGAGATTGATTTAATTGGAACAATTGATTCCTTTCACGATCAATATGTAATGAGTTAATATGTAATGAATATAAATGCATGGAATTGCCCTAGGTATTCCTTACTTCCTGCTACTTAGTCCAGAAAATGTGTCAACTACTTCACGTGGTGAATAAAAAAGTCTTTTAAATAATTCTGCATGTTTGTAAACAAGATCTCTCTGAGGTCTTGACAGTAAAGGAACCCAAGTTTGCCTCCCCGCTATCTTGCATTAGCAGTTTTAGAGGAGTATGTCAATCAAAAATGTTTATATTTATTGGGAAAAAACTTGTATATGTCTGGCATTTGAAAGCAAGATAAAAATATTTTTATCACAGAAATATCAGTAGCAAAACTATCTGAAAAAAGTAAATATTTCAGTCCTGAATGTTATTTCTTGATTATTTTTAGCTACATGAATTTCTTCTGAGCATTGGTTTCTCTCCTGATCCTGATAAGAGCTAGGAGCAACCTTATAAATCTGTAGTGCTCCTTATATCACAGCACCATGATGGACGCCAGTACAAATCTTGCTTGCTGCAAAAACGGGGAGGTCCTGCAAAAACGGGGAGGTCCTGCCTTGCCCACCACTCGTCGTTTGGGTCTCCTGCTCCATCAGGACTGGCTGTGGGGACCCCCATCTGGCTGAAAACTAATCCAAAAAATAATAATTTTGGGGGTAACCGATAGCTTTATGTGTTTTTCTGAGTGGTTACGTGGCACCAGACAACTGGGGCTTGGACTTGGGATCATGCAGCAAGACCACGTCTAGTACAGCAGCATGGTTTGGAGCTGAACTGAGCTGACCCTTCTGTCTCTCTAATGGGGCTCCCCTGAGTGTTTCACCTTTGTTTTTGTTGGGAAAGGGCTGGGAAACGGTGCTGGAGAAGGGCAAAGTGTTCTTCCTAGACATAACAGGGAAACAGCTGAAAAGTACTGGCGTGTACTCAGCTGACACACGCTGATGGCACCATTATCAGAGGATAACGTGCTGCCATTAGCACGCAAAGCTGTGAAATAACATGCCGAGTATGTCTTTTGAAGCACATTGGACCTAATTCTTCTCTCATCTGTACTGATGTCTCTCGGTGGACTACGGTGAAGTTGCTCATGATTTACAGCGTAGAAAACCAGAGAGGAATCACGGCTGACTGCCTTCCTCAGTGTAACTAGCTGTACTTGGGAGCAGAAGATTTCACTTTTCTATATCCAAATGTCCCCCGGAGTTTTGTTGTGAAAAGTTGGTTATAAAAATTGAGAGGGCGAGGGGGGGAATATGTCATTTGGGTTGTGAGTTGCTGTTAATTAAACTTCAGCGTGACACATCCTTTATGTCAGGGGATTCCTGATTCTCATCTCAGTGGCCTGGTAGAACAGAGGAGCATCTCCATTGAGATCAATGCTCATTATTATTTTCCTCATTATCATCATGATCCTCATCAGTATTTGTTCTACAACACTGGCTGCGGAACGGAAGCACGGGGAGGGATGACCCTTGCACGTTCCTCTCCAACACCCTTCATTTTTAACAGACAAGAGGCTGGGAGGGGAAAACAGCACTGAATTCTTCACAGGGAATTAGACACAGCTACACGGAAGTCAAAATCAGCCTTTGTTTCCACTATAAATGACATGGTGAGCTAATGAGTTGTCTTTGTTTTTATCAGAGTGCCAGCACTCGCACAGGGGCTGCAACGCACCGTGCGTGACGGGGCGGACATTTTGAGGCCTTGTTGGTGCGTGGGGCTCACACATCTGTGTCAGGGAGGGACCGAACAGGAGGTGGGGACGGAGTCTGCCCAAATAACAGGCGAGAGAGCAGGTTAGGGCGGTCATGTTTGATAAATGTTATTTGGAGAGAGAAGATCTGACATGGGAGGTAAAGTCTGCAGCCATGGCCTGCTCGTGCTTGGTGCTCCAAGTGGGATGTTGGGAACTGTTCTTTTATCTCCTCAGCTACAAGGCGTTTGGTGATCTGACCACCTTGCCTTGCTGGGTGACCTCCTGTACGACCAGGAGCAGGTCCCTCAGAAGAGAAGTGTTTATTTAACTTAAGGACCTGGACCTTTCTGCTTAAAATGCTTCAAATCAGTTCTTTTGGGCACTCCTCACAGAACAGACTTGTGTCAGCCGGAGAACTTGTTTGGTTTGTGGTGTATGAGGAGGGGTGGGATTTGTGTGAGACGTGTTCTGACAACCAGATCATGATCCCCCAGCTGTCCTCTCTTTGCCAGTTTCTCTTTCTGCTGATGGAAAGTGATCTACTTTTTGGGGTTGGGGAGCGGATGGGGCATTAAGGCCCTCTCAGAGAAGCGGTGGGTTACAAACATGTTCACGTGGTTGTATGCTATGCTATAGGAAAATCTTCGGCTGTCTCTCTGAGGAAAATCACAGCTCAGAATATAACAACTATTGAAAGCTTTTCGGGTTCCTGGAAAGATCAAAACTAGTCAGGATCAGCCTTGCTTCCAGCTTGATGAAAGAGGTGTTAATCCTGCTGCTCATAAAGAATTTAAGATGATAAATATATGAGCCACAGCCTGGAAGATTGGAAGAACACTTAAATAAATGATAGAGGCTGGATTGACAGAAAGGCTGTCATGCTGGGATCAACTTTGCCCTCTTCTGGGCTAGCCAGTGCCAGACTCTGTGAGCTCAGTGGTGATGGTGGCTTCAGGATCCATCGGTCCCTTTTTTGACCCTGCCTATGGACAAGGTTGTGTCATTCAGACAATGTCTGCAGGTCTGGTGTGATGCACTTAGCTCTCTGGGGGATGCTGGTTTGGAAGCAACCAAAACATCCTTTTTGGGTTGCCGTGGCTGGCTGCTCCGCACCCACCCAGCCCCTCTCACTCCCCCTTCTCGATGGGATGAGGGCAGGGGGCTGAAAATGAGATAACTGGGGAGGGGGCCGTGCTGAGCCTGCACACCCACGTGGGAAAGAGTCGGGTTTGATGTCAGTTCCAAAACACCAGCTGTGCTTTGTGTTTTCACCTGGTAGCTGGTATTGCCTCTCTTGGGATTTGTGGTGAGCTGCGAACATAGATAATATATTTTTTTTGTAATTTTTTAAGGTAATATTTTTTTTTGTTAAACACACGTGTAAGGGATTGGCGGTATTTCCGAATACCTAAGTATAGGTAGCATTGTTTCATTAAATAGAGAATAATGCTAATTTATTGCAGAAAACAAACCGAATACCTTTTTTTTTCTTGAAACGGAAAAGATAACATTTCAGGTTATAGAATTAATGCATAACTCTAAGAAAACAAAACAAATTTTCTTCCTTCCCCTCCTGTCCAAGACAGCTGCAGTGTTGAGGGTGTGCTCAGGTTTCCCCTCCTGCCTTGTGGGAGTATGCATGCTCCACTGCCCGTTTTGAGCCCTGTGTCACCCCAGCACGTCCTGGACGGTTGCTGTAGGGACCTGGCTTGGGGAGATGTCTTGGTCACTCCAAAATGTTTTGTGGGTCAACCTTTGAAGGTAAACTTGTGTCATATTAGAGTGTTTGCTGTGTGTAGGAAGAGGTTCGGGGCTTTTAGGGACCTGGAGAGGGTGGCAGGCTGCTCCCTCTTGTGTGAGCGATATAACCTGGCGTGTTTGCATAACACATGGGTTAATGGGCTGTGGCTCAGGCTTGCCAGGACTTATCCATGACCATAGCACTGCTGTGATGTTTGACCTCTTCTGGTCCTGAGCCAAAACTGTGTCCCCTTTGGGGGAGATCTCTGCTGCTCTTTGCAGCGAGCTACAAGTCCGAAGCTTTTTATGCATTTAAAATGGCTGCTGGGGAAAGAATGCACAAAATATTTTCCTCTTGTGAAAAACCCTTTTATGGTTATAGGTATATGTTAGCATTACGGATTTTCCTGACCTGTTTTGTTGAAAGGCAGAGAGATTACCAATGTGTGTCTGCACGTGCTGAGCAGCTGCGGGCATACAGGGCTGGGTGTCGGGCTGGCTGCGAGGCTTGTGTGCAGTAATTTGCCCCTCTCGAGCATGGCACAGCTGATGAGCACAGTCCCTCCACTCACAGGAAGCACACAGACACTCACCATGACAGATCGGAAACAGCCACTGCTGGAGACTCATGAAAAAAAGTCTATTTTGTGCATGGCAAATAGCAGGATGTTGCATATCTTTCATTAATAACTCTGAATCCATTCAATTAGCAATAAAAATATTTTTTTTATATGTTAAGTCTAGTGATAGAGTAACACCCAAGGAAAATACTGATCCCTACCTTAACCTCTTTCTCGTAAAATAGGAATTTTCATTGTTTCACTGGTTTGTCTGTGAGCTGCATGTGCTGGAGTTCACAGTACATCTTGTATGGATATCAGCTCCGCCGTCCTCTTCCCTTCTCTTCCTTCCACCGAGACTGACCTCTCTTTCTTACCCTTTCTGCAGGCGATGAGCAGTGTCTGCTCGATGGGTAGAAAGAACAAAATGCCTTCTTGTGACACCGGGAAGAAAATGATCCAGGGAGTTACAGACCACTAAGCCTTTCATTTGTACCTGGTAAACTGGTTGAAATGATAAGAAAAAAGAAAACATTTGGGAGACATTGATAAGATCAGGCTTATCCAGTAGAAAGGTAGTGTAGGATATGGTTGGAAGTGATAGGGAAAGCCTAGACTTGATGACCCAGCAGGTCACTTACAGGCTTTCACTCTTAATCTCTTAGAAGTCTTTGAACTTGTCAATAAGAAACGAAGAGAGAGGAACTGGTTTATCTCACTTATTTGTGATATCGAAAGGTCTTTTGCAAGGCCTCTCACAGAAAGCAGTCAAAAATACAAGGCAGGTAGGTGAAAGGGAAAAAGTATAGTCGTGAATCAAAAAGTGAAACAAAGATAGGTATAACTGGGTAACTTTCACCATGGCACAGGGTTAAACCAGAGGTTCCTTGTGTGTTCCTAAATCCTGTGTCAGGTCTGTCTGGGATGGAGAAGAGGTGGAAAAGTAGCTGGATCTGTGGGCAGATCCAGTGAGGTTTGTCAAGTCCAGGGAAGACAGTGAGGAAGCTCAGAACAACCTAAACAAGCTGGTGAATATGTGACACAACGTCCAGAAAATACTCAGTGTTAATGGATGGTGTTTGCCCACCTTGTGTTTTCTGCTTGAATTTGCTATAGAGAAACAAGAAACAAAGCACACCCTTCAGAATTGCAGTCCCTGTAGGAGAAGGTCTTGTTGGGGCTGTTAATGGGATAAGTTATGACCTGTTCCCTTCACTGATAACCTCCCCATGAGAGTCTGCGTTTCAAGACAAAACTGTAGTGGTGGCTTCAGACTCCAATTAATGATCCTTTTTCAGAAGTACAGAAGGGCGAGACAAACACAGAGATGGTATTATCTAAACCCAGCAATGGCTCTTTGTTTCAGGGTAGTCCCACCAGCGAGGGAATCCAAATTCAGAGGCTTCACATACCAGTACGAATATCCCAAATTGGGATAGTAAGGATATCCTGGGATTTAAGTTAGCTTTTCTCTGTCCTTTTAGACACTATATCTCGTTTATTTTAAACAGCTGTGTCTGTGTCTTTGTCTTACACAGACACTTTGCATAGGAATTAAAAATATATCATTTGTTTGCTTTGTCTGCTGGTCTGACTGTTGCAACTGAGTGTTCCCTGTACCATGGATTTAAAAGACCTCTGCACCTCGGAATTGGTGCAGAATTGCCTTGCCATGCCTTCCCTTCCCTTTTGCTTTTCCCTAACACCTTTTAAAGCCAGCTAAGAGCCACTAGATGTCCCTTTCAAAGCAGGGGACTGAAGCCCTGGCTGTTGGTAATTAGCAGGGAGAGCCTTTTAAGGAATTGAAAGGTTGCATTGTTGTGATGTGGGAAACAAAAGCTGAATAAGAAGTGTAACACTTAACTATGGAATTCCGCTTTATTTTTCTCTAATGCAGGCTAAGCTGCCTTACAGCAATCTTTTAAATGTAATGATTGAGACTATTATAGGAAATACTATACAAAGCAACATTTTTTTGCAGCCTAAATAATAAGTAGGGCAAGGTTTTAAATGAGGCTAGAGTAATGAATGCTGTACAATAATTTTGATGATAAATTTCCCCGGAGGATAAAGTGGAAGAACAGAAGCAGGCTGTATTTAATCATGCAAAGTTAAAGGAATGCAGACCAACAAATATTTATAGAGATGTACAGTTTTTTCTAACCTTTCCTGAGATACTCTTGCCCCTTTTTACCTGAGAATACCAGAAAATCAGGCCTTTCAGTGTGTAATAATTAGGAGGAGGAATTGATCACACAGGGTCAAGTGTTCCTTTGATGTGGTGCACAGAAATTCCCATTTCTTTGCATGAAGGAGGACTCAGACAATAGGACACTTGTTTATCACAGCTATTTCATTCATCAGTGAGCCTGAAAAGCTTTTTCGGAGCAGATATACGGCATGAGATGACGTGCTCTGCAGCTGCTCTTCACCTAGCGCTGACCCAAGGGGATATCCCCCCGTACCGCAGACTTTGCTCCCAAAAGCCATACAGCTGCCTCCTCGTGATGTTGCACGCAGAATAACCAGGAGGCCTGCACATTGTGTTGTGGAGGTGAGACCTGTGTTTCCATGTACAGACCGAGCTTGAAGACTTTGCCACGTGCTCCATCACCCGGACCAGTGCCCGTACCAGTGAGTGTGCTCCTCAGGGGCTGCTTGTGGTGCTCCTTGGCTCTGGTTCCTTCTGCTCTTTGTTTTCAGGAGGCAAGCACAACTTTAACAACTAAGAGGCGGAAAAAAGTCACCACTGATATCTGGAAAAAAGTCACCACGTGTTCCTGGCTGTTCTGCAGGGACACGTGTGCTTGTGCTAGGGTTGGGCAATTGTTCCTTGTAGCGTAAGGTTGGGAAGTTTTGTTTTATAAATCTTAAAATTAGGGTGGGTTTAGTGTACGTTAGCTCAACCCGTAATGGTATTCACTCTGCAGAGCGGAGATCTCGGTATGGCTGATCAATACTTAAAGCATGTATTGATTTCCAATTTAGATGTTAACTTTTTAGCTCTTAGAAGTGCTCTTGATATCAATTTTCACCTTGCCTGGTATTCATTATGAGCTGAACGTTATGACAGTAAATGAGCTGGGATCTCCTTTGGCAAAACGCTGAGTTCTAGTGACTTCAAGACAAACTTGCAAAGATTTACTTGTCCTGTGAAGCGCTACGGTAGCATGAAATATCTGTGTTTAAGTCAATGGCCTGAGGAGTGCATTTATTCTGGCCTGGCACACGCTTCCTCTAGTGTTTCTTAATCTGCATAGTCCATCCCTGAAATGATATAATAATCTAATTAATAGTGCTGTTTGTTACGTTCATGTTGTTTTCTCATCATAATTCATAGGAGGTGAGCCAGAGGGCCACAGCTCGCCTTGCTGGGTGGCTGGGCTTTATTTAAGCAGTAGGGCACACATGACAAGCAGAGCGTTCCTATGTGATTATACCTCCGCCAGTGTTAGGAGCCGCAAGGTCAAAAGGCTCAGTGACTTTAACTACCTGAGAAGTGCCATGTAATCCCCAGCAAATGGGCTGTCTGCAATGTCTTATTGCTGTATCAGGGAGGGAATTATTTCTTTTTAAAGGCAGACACATGAATTACCTCTGTGGTTGGCACAGGCGTGACATCACTGCCTGCCAATCAGAAATCCTCTTTGTCTTGGCTTTTAACACCTTAATTTCAAGCTCAGATCATCTGATTTTATTAAAATGGTGCTTTATCCTCTGTGTGCTCTGACCATCCCCAGTGCTGCTCACGATGTGCCTTCGTATTCCTCCAGTGCAGAAGTTTTTGCTGGGGTAGCGGACAGAGCTCTCTATTTAGCTGTAGCTTGGTGTATGTTGCTTAAGGTTATTGTAAGTGAAAGCTTGTGTCTCAAACATTATTAAAACTCAGGAACTCGAGCAATCAGGGGAGCAAGGGGAGGGCAGACAGCAAGGTAAGCACTTCAGGATCCAGGCAGCATGGCTGTGATTTCAAAATCAATGTGCAGCTATCAAATTCTTTCAGCCCAGCACTGTCTTTTCCTTTTTTTATTGACAAATATAACCTCAAAATAACAAAATCGCCCTGATTTACAATTATTGTTGATAAAATAAACACACATGGGTTGCAGATTTGCTAGCCTGAGCAGATGAGGAGCAGCCCAGGAGGAGGATGCTGTTTATCTCGGTGGTATTGGAAGGACCATTGGTGGTCACTGCCACGTTGCTGCTGCAGCTGGCGGGTGCTGCAGTGTCACAACCAGCTCAGCCCTTTCAAATTCAATACAAACCTCAGGAAGGATCAGATTTTGCAGCGGTGTCTTTATCTAGGGCCATGAAAAGTTGCTGTTCAGCTGTGGAGGATTTGGGGGGCAAAGCAAGAGGACTCATCATCCTGTCAGAGGGCAGAAATTTAACAAATAGTTTTAAAGGCTTCAAATAAATCCATCTCCGTAACGCGACTGCAGTGCTTTTTTCTATAGGTGTGTTATAGAGGTAATGATACCTCTACAGTGAACTCAATTAACCTTCTGCAGCCTTCCGTGTGACAGGGGATCCTAAATCTTCTTTTTTATGAGTGTGTGTGCAAGATTTGAAGCTACTTTGTGCTGAGAATTAATAAATGCCATTTCCTAATTGGTGCCCATTTGTTTGTTTTTTACAGCAAGAGAGACATGGTGGCCGTGAGCGGGATCTAGTGTTCATGGTTGAAAAGAGCTTTCTGCCCAGGAGCAAGGTAATTTTACTTTTTTTTATTATTATTAATAAAGGTGCAAATCTGTTGCTTGTGTGGCTGCCGTTTGGGAGGTTCTGTTGCTTAATGGTGTTAGGAGATGATCTCAAGAAATTCAGCTCTGTCTCAGTGGTGCTTTGTGGTAACAGGCACTGATTGCCAGTGAGAACCACGCGACTCTCCTCTGTTTGAGGCCTGGTGCATGTTGAGAGCCCCTTGGAAACACCACAGAACAAGGTTAGGTAGGAAATGAGTGTATTTAGGTGTTCACAGCTCAGTTTTCCTACAGATCTTGCTTTTGCTCTGTGATACATCCCAGGAGGTGCACGTTGCATCAGCCTCCTTGGTAGTGTACGCGCCTGCCTCGCCTCTGAGACCTTCAGATGAACACATTGTGCACGGAGCCGAGCGTTTCGTCTGGGAGGGAGGATGTCAGCAATAAATGAGAAAACAAGAGAAATGGATGATCCCCCATAATGCATACCCTATAATATAATCATTGTTGTTTGATAAAAGAGACAATTCTAGCACCTCTCCGTGCCCTGCTAGGTATGTCTGGATTTATTATTCAAAAAGGCACAATCAAATCTCTTCATTCAGTTGACAAATGGGAACTATTCAATTCAGTATCTGCCTCTTATTTATAGCACGTAGCGGGGTGATTTATACGCTAGCTGCAGACCTTCCAAAACAGTTTTAATTAGCAGCATTGGCTATTAGTGAGAGTCCTGTAGCTTCCCTGGCATACGCATCCCCTTAAAACTGAATGGAAACCTTGCTCTTTGCCAGGCAATGCTCCTCTTTTTTTGTGTGCTGCCAGCAGCGAATGTACCTGTGCTGGAGCAGCGAGAGGATGCTCTGAGGGGGCGGGCAGGGGGAGGTCGAGGGAGGCAATGCTATTTATTGCTGTGCCTTGGGGAAACAGGGCAGTCCTTGGGGCATTGCTGCTGACATCACACCCGGGTTTGCAAATGCCACCGCTGACCTCTGCTCTGAGAACAAAGCAAGCAGGGGAGATGCCCCAGCCAGCTGCTTGGGCTGCCTGTGCAGGTGTCTCTGGATTCTGCTCTGGATTTTGTGCTTGGAAGACGATGGATCAGAGCAGGCAGGAGCCCTCGCCTAAGCATGTCCTGTGGTTGGAGCAGTCACTGCATTAGTCTTCCTGCGTGCACTGTCTGATGATCTAAGTGAGTATTTCCCTTCCCCGCAGAGCTGCTCGGGCTCGGGGTCTAATTGGTGCCCCCGAGGTAGGGAGCAGAGGGAGGCGCAGCACGGAGGTGAGTGAGGAGAGGCACTTGTTGGAGGCTCTGTTATTTTCACGCATCTGGTAGGAACGTAATCCCTTTGAGACCTCTGCCTATCTGTCAAACCTGCGAGCAGCCAACAGGTTCAGAAGTTATTTGGGGAAGCAGTGACTGACAGAACAATTGCACGGCTCTTGTTTTTTTTTTTCCTTTTCTTTTTCCAGGAAACCAGGCTAAAAAAGCAGACAAAACATAAAGAGCATTCTTTGTGTTTTATGTGGTGTGTGTAGCATGCAGAATGGCCTGTTGCTGTGCTTCCACTGATTCCTTTTTGACATGAGCAACGCAGTCATTCTGTCTTTGGATCAAATAAGCCTTTGTACTACTTGTCACCATCATGCCATGTCTCCGCGTGTGTAAATCCTGTGTTTGCTGCAGCCCCTCGTGTAAGCTCTGCTGCTGCCTGCGGTGGGTGGTTCTGCTCAGTCTCTTCAGGTTTTCTGCAGCAGCTCGTTATCACTCAATGACATTTACTCTGGAGAGCAAGTAAACCTTGGAAAAATCTTGAGTTTTAGGTTGACAATAATATGAAGAGAGAGGCCACGAATGTTGGGCCCGATGGCAGATGCTTGGTGTCTCTGCATATCCTCCTCTTGCAGAAGGCCAAGGAAGCAAGCTGCGTTTGAAGGAGGTAAGGCTGGCAAGAGTTTGTTGCTGTCCAGCCAACGCCGTGTTTGTGGTGGTTAGGAGACTGATGGGAAAATGAGGAAATAGGAGGTGAGGACAAAAGAATCTGCTACAGACAAGCCTGAAATGAACATGGTCAGAAGGAAGAGCAGGCAGTGGCAGGGCTTCCTGGGGTTTGCAAGAGGTGATGGACTCCACAGCCAGAACAGAAACCCAGCCTTGAGCACTTCACAAAGCAGCTTGCTAGCTATGAAGAAGTTGAGGTGCTCTGGCTGAACACAAGCTAGATTATTATCATTATTATTGCCTAGGGAAGTTCTGGTTAGGTATTTTTATTTCCTTTACTGAGCGTATCAATAAAGCCCATGGTTTAAGGAAGCCTTCCCGTTACTAACACATTCGGTCTATGAGCCACAGGAGCACTGGTAGGTGAGCTGGCTGTGGGTACCACACTAAGTGCTTTTCTACTGCACTTCTAGTAGAGTGCAGGACTGAATTTGGTAGTGTTACCTCTTAGTGACTGGAAAGTGAAAAGCTTTCAGTGCATCCGTGTTGTAGAATTGGCTTTGATGGATAGATTGGCCATTATGCATTTCATTGTGTTTAAATTTGGCCTTAAATTAGCAAGATTTCCTCTTAAAATTCCTCTTTTCCCCAACATTTTGAAAACATTTATAAGGCATGAATTGAGAATGAAAAGAAAGAGGAGAGGGAACAGTTCTGTTCATAAACACTTAAAGATTAAATAATGCATTAGGCAGTGGTACAGACTGAACTCTGCCTGAGAAACGTACTTCTAAATTACCGAAATATTAACACTGTAATTATTGAGCATGGATAATAGTTATGAATTATGGATCAGTCAGGTTAGCAAAATCGCAGCTGCCTACTGGAGAGGGGTGTGATGGGAACACGAGGGAAGATGGCTGAGGGTTTAATTCCTCTTAATATTTTCATATTCTCTCTCTGCTAAGGAGGTTGTTGCAAGAGCTGACCAGGGGCTGGAGCATCCCTGCCTAGGGAGCAGCTGCTCCACGGGGGGGACAGTCCCTGTGCCACCAGGACGTTTCCATGGGCCAACCCAGCTGGAAGGCAGTGGTGCTGGAGGGGTTAGGGACCATTAGGGACCGTGCTCTAACTTTGCTGATGACCCAATATCTCATCTGGGGAAAGCAACTTCCCACTGCCACCTCTCACCTCCCCTGGTGTGGAGTGAAGGTAGCATCGTGTCGTACCCTGCAAAGTGTTGTGACATCTAGCAAGGAAAAGCGCAGCCTAGAAGCACACAGAGAGTATCAGCTTGGTGATATCCGGCCAGCTTCTTGCCTTTTCTCCAGCCAGATCCATCTTCTTCAAATGAAACCAGTTTTGCTTTTACTTCATCTTTTTTTAGAGGATGTCGTAATGTGTTTGATTGTTTGGAGTAAACTTTCGAGATGCGGTGACCTTTGTTAATCAGGAAGGGTTTTTTTGAGGTCTGCAGGAAGAATTAATCATATGTATGCTGTTTGCTTTGAAAAGTCTCTTAGTGAATTTGGGATTTCCCAGGTAGCTGTCGAAAGGTCAGAGGCTGGAGGCAGAAGCTGGGAGCAGCTGGGAGGGACACAGCAGGGGAGCAGTGCAGCGGGACAAACCATCCCAGAGCAGCTTCAGAAGGAGGGAGAGACCTGCAGGAACACAGGGGGACAGGGCTGTATTTAAGGGAGTGGCCTCAAGCAATACTCAGACAAATTTAGAGCGTCTAAGGAAGCAATATACTGACTAACAGCATGCTGTGGGACCAGCTCGTGTTTGCTTGCAATATTCTGCTGTTTCAAATGCAAATTTTT
The DNA here is from genome assembly GCF_965140915.1 of Aythya marila. Lineage (NCBI taxonomy): Eukaryota > Metazoa > Chordata > Aves > Anseriformes > Anatidae > Aythya > Aythya marila. Next base: position 28,446,887 of record NC_139049.1, on the reverse strand, counting down.
GTGCTTTCAACAAAATGTCCCATGGCCCTAAGAGTCAAGTTACACGTGGCTCAGATAAATGATGAGAGTTTTGAGGTCTGCAGTCATTGCTAAGGAAGGTCTTTCTCTGAATTTTACTGAGTTTTGCATGTTCAAGCCCACCCCTTTATCGTAGTTTTAATGTGTTTTGCTGTATGCAGTAGTGGTTTTCTCCTGTGAGCCCTGCCGTGCAGCTTCTCACTGAAGGTAACGTTGGTAGATGTCGCACAAAGTAGCTTCGGTGCAGAGAAGTTTTTAATTTCTTACTTTGAGCACCCTACACCCTTCCTTGCAGCGTGGGCTCTTCCCTTGGGAGGTATTCAGGGCCTGACTTCTGCCAGTGGTCAGAGGGAGCTCACTCCAAGCAGCCCGGGGGCTTTTCAGGGCTCATCCTGGGGCAGTGGAGCATGGACAAAGCTCCTTGTGCCGATGGTTAAAGAACAGGGCTTTGTCTTTAACAAGTTCACCCCTCAAAAACATTAATGGAGAAGTTATGGGCTAGAAACGCTTCCATCCAATCCCGAACTTACAGGAAGTCTGGATATGAATGATTTAAGGACTGCAGGAAAGCATAAAGATGTTGAGGTGAATTTACTGCTTTGTTCGGTGCCACAGACTGTGTGAGGGCTCTTCAGCATGAATTAAAGAAAGACTCCAGTCATGAGGCATTACTCTTTAATTCAGACGTTAGTACAGTCAGGGAGAAGACAGTAATGGATCTGTCCAACCAAATAGGATTTTCCAGCCTGGATTGCACCTGTGATGTGTCTGGTCTTGCTCCTATACAGGCAGTGCCGTGCGTCTCAGGAGAGCCAGGGTGTGGTGGGACAACACGCAGCTCCGTGAGGATTCACCTGGAGCGAGCTCTGCCTGCTCACAGCTGGCTCCTATCCCAGCCCAGGCTGCGAGAGCTTGTTTTGAAAGTCCTGGTGGACATGAGTGAGGATGTTCTGACCTTCACCAGCCCCGGTGCACACAGGGCTCACCGATGCCCACGGTTGTGTCCAGCAGCAGTGAGACCTGGAGGGCTGTGCTGGGTTTAAAACCCCACACAGCGTTTTGGCAGAGCGCTTTGCAATGTGGTGTTTGCCACTGTTGTCCATCCCCCCAATCGCTTTTTATTCATCCCCCCTCCAATTTAAGAAGGTACCAGTTTTCCTTGGTGCTGAAAATACAGCTGGAATCTAAGCTTTTTGGCTTCTTTTTTCTTCCCTTTCCTTTTGTTTTTTTGAGGTCGTGTGTCCCAGTGTTTTGGTCGAGATCAGCTATGATTCGTGCCTCAGTACTTGAAGTGTCATTTCTTGTTCCATTCTCTCTAGATCTTCGCTTTGACTTCCCGACCGCTTCTGTTCACAGACCTGTGACTTGCCCGGAGCTTTTATTTCTCCTGGAAAACGTGGAGGAAATAGCGGTGACTGCAGAAGACCTATTGCTCTGTTAGATTTTTTTCTAACAGCTTCTGGAGGCTTTCTTCCTCACTTACATTTCTGTCAGTTTAAGAATCCCAAGAAATGGCTCAGAAGTAACCCCCGTGCTCCGTCTCGTTCCATTTTTCGGCTGTGTTACAGCTGCACATCAGCGGCACGCCGGGCGTTCGCCGCTCTCCTCAGAGCAAGCGCTCGTGGCACCGTGCAGAGAGGAGCCGAGCGAACAGATGGGCCAGGAAAGTGCCTCGCTCTCGGTGGGGCTGGAGGATGAACTCATTATGCAGCCAGCGGGCTGGCACACCAGCCTCCAGCCTCCTTTACCAGCGGCTGGGGTACAAAAAAGCCGCGGAAAGCGGTGCCTCGCAGGGTGGGAGTGCACCTCGGTGTCATTCGGTGAGCAGGCGTGGTGGGGATGAGGAATAGGGGAGAGGCCAGGAGAGGCAGAGGTTTTACAAGCAGGCATCAAAAAGCTTTGTAAAAAAAATGACAAAGTCCAGCTCTTGGGGATGAAAAGAGAGCACAAAATGTCAGGTGGGGATGAGCCACACTCCCATCTCTGGCTCTGCAGTGTGGTCGCACCGAGATGAAGGTCCCATTGCCCAGGTGCTACATCCTGAAAAAGACAGAAAGTATTAAGAAAATGTATTAAAAAAACACTACTCAAACAAATGAAAAGGACCCCAAGTCCCCAGGCTGTTTGCTATGTTGGCCAAGGGGCTGGACAGCTTTGCATCGTCCTTCAGAAAGGGAAAGGTGATGTTGTTTCTTGACTGAGCCACAGAAATTGTTTGGAAGTTTGGGGCTTTGGCTTTGTCGCTGTGACTGGGGTGAGCACTGCAGGAGCCCTCAGTAGATGCTGCTTTGGTTGCTGTTAAAGATAGGGAAATTTTTGGCACTGCTTTACTCAGAGGAATATCAGAAATGTCAGTCAGCAGCAGTCTTGGAGCAGGAATGCACGGGGTGGGAACGCTTTTGTTTATTTATAGTAAATCCATTAGGAACAGGAGGAAAATTGTCATCTCTGGGTTCCTCTGTGGCTTTGTGAGTGCACGACTGATAGCATGCTAATATTTTTAGGCTCCCAGTATTAATAATATAATTGGGAAATCTGGCTGAGAAACATTTGGCTGCCTGTTTGATGCCACGTTTTGTGCAGGCACAGCACATCGCATCCACCGCTGTCGTGTGGAGGGGGGTCCTGGTCGGGCAGGCACCGTCGGTCTGCGCTGCTGAGATCTCTGTGCAGGGACAGGTGGGAGGACACCTCAACTCTCATTACGCAGATTATCGCGTGTTTCAAATCTATAAAGAGGCCAAAAATACATCCCCACAGGCTAGGGTGTTGTTTTTTTCGTTGTTGTTGTTATTTTTTTACAGCCAGTACCTGGCACAGCTGGCGTCGTGGCGGTGCGTAACCTTTACCGTCGGTGAGCGGGCTGGAGGCAGACAGATGTGCCAGCACTGCTGGCTGCAGGGCCTGCATTCTGTGCCCACACGGCGTGCCCAGATGGTCCTTTGTAGAAACACAGCAGCCTCTGCCTCCTAACGCCCCGTCCCACCTGTTGACACGTACAGCATGTCTCAGAAGAATAGCCGAGTTACCGGGGAGAGGAAGACAAAAAGATGCAGCAGCACTTCTGGCTGTGAAACAAGGCAAGCTGTGTTGTAGTGCATAGCAAGGAAGCCAACAATTACGGATCTCTCCAAAGCAGAAGGCTTTATATAAATAATACATTCTGGTAATTTACCAGATTGCGGCATGTATGGAAATACAGAGGAGGGTTTTTTATTTTTTTTTTTAATGAAAGGGAGCTTCTGCCCTGAGAAAAAGATGAGTCGGTGCTGAATTGGATTCGTTTCTCTTCCTGCATGCTCAGCTTTATGTAGAGGATAAAAAAGGGCAGAGAAAAACAAATTGACTCTGGAAGCCACCTCCGACAAGTCTGGCTTCAGTCCTGCCAAACTTCCTACAGAAAGGAGCCCCCACCGTGTGTCCCTCAGCACAGGGGGCTGCTCTGCTCTGCTCGCTGTGGTAGTCTGGTGAATCCAGCAGGCAGGATGGTGAGCAGGGCAGGATGGCTTGGCATTAGGGACACTGCAAGCACTCCAAAATAAAGCACTTACTATTTTCTAATAAATTATTACTGGCATTTACAAAACCCATCACTGACCGAAGCTGAAATTTCAGCTGTTTTGGTTTGTGTTGGTTCGGAGCTGGGAGCTGGGAGCTGATACATCACGCACACCTTTCAGCTGCTTCAGCAGCAACACCGTGTTGTGCAGAGCATTTTGCAGAAAGGCGCTCTGCAAGCCCCAGCAAGTGTTTTACAGATCCTTCTGCAAGGGAAGTTGTTGCTCAGTAGCATGGTTTATTTATTTTGTTTGGTTTATTTGGTTTATTAAACATGCTTTATTTGTAGAGCGTGCTTTCTAGAGAACCATCTGCAGACCCGTTCTTCAAGAAAACGCGTGGGACTGTGTGGCTGCAGGTGCTGGGCTGCCCTCTGCGTGCGTTGTGTACTGGGGCAGCCGGGGGGACACCGAGGGGTGCTCTGTTCTCTTGTCCCCATTCCCTTTGGGCACGCAGGGTGGCCAGAGGACAGGGAGAAGGGCAGAGCTCGTACTCAGCCATCACCTGGGAAGGTGGATCCCAAAGGGTATCAATTTCCAACCGTCCTGGAGTGAACGCTCAGCCTAGGAGCTACGCCAGCCAAAATCTGTTTGCCACATGCTCTGTGCTCAATCCTTGGCAGCAGACCTCTGCTGACCCCTTGTCCCCGCCACGCAGCTCCTCACCTGCTGGAGCCCTTCCACAGCTCAGTTCAGTGGCTAGAACGACTCGCTCCACCCATCATCCCTTTAAGCATAAGCATGGAAGGCTCTTTCTAGTAACCTTGTGTCATAAAAAAAAGTGTGAATCTGTGTGTATGTGAATTTTTGCACCATCTGTTCCCTTTCCTGCAGCGCCGAGTGAGATTTTTTTTTCTCCTTTGCTCAGTTCCAAGCAGGTACGTGTGATACCGATGGCTGCTGCGACGTGGTACAGATTGCACAAAGTTTTCCACTAGAACGTGTCGATCCATGGTCAGAGGTGTACAGTGCAGTGTAGGTAGGAAGCTATTGTGATAATAACAACCTCCTGCCTTTCTCTCTGCTGATCATCCTCCTAATTAACTCGAAATTCCTGATGAAAGATATATTCAGTTCTGTCCTTTTTTCCCCTTGGAGAAGGAGCTCTGTGCGTGGCAGTGTGGCCAGCTGGCAGAGCTGTGCAGAAACACACTTTGCTGGGTGCGTTTTGTCTACAGCCAGTGGGCAGGGGAAGCCTGCTCCTAGGAGCAACTTCTCGTCATCCTTAGTGCCCTGGGAGCTGAATTCAGATGTTGTCGGTCTGTACCACTCACACTGCTTTGACGCTAGGACATCACAGGGAAAGAGAGGTGCAGTTCAAGTTGTACAGAGATTATAAAGGGCCTTGAGAAAACTGGTATCAACTAGAACAAAAGTCTCTGCTCTGAGTCCTAAAATAAATCGAAGACTTTTCCGCTCTCCGTCTAACTCCTTGGCTCTGTAGGATTGCTCATCTTTGCTTTGCCTCATCTTTACCCGCTTCTGGTGGCCACGTGGCGTGCTGTCGGGCAGCAGCAGGCTGTGGTGATGCTCTGAGAAGCGCTGAGCGTGCACTTCTGGGCTGGAGAAGCCACCCTTTTGGGGCTGGCGTGGGGTGCTACAGCTCCGTGTGTGGCTGCTCCCCTCAGCAACACTTTGCGAGCTGTGCTGTAACATTTCATGGCATCCACCCCATTACTTCCTCAGTCACTGCGGCTGCAAACAGAAGCCCAAGTGCTCTTTTATGCGATCATTGATCAAATCAGGATGCAAATGAGGTCCTAAAAGTATACATATAACACGGGGACAAAATTTACATGTATAAATGAAAACCTTTCAAATTAGAAGATTTTGTAGCTCAGGCGATCATAATTTATTAAGATCCGCTGTAAATTTCGCATGGCAGCATAATTCCAAGTTTTGCATCTCGGCGTTTCAAATAATTTTAATTAAGCAATAGATTTACAATTTATTCCACAAGTAATACAATCTGCTGAGATTATGCACATTTTCTATAGTTTTCCTTTTTATTACTGTATTCATTTAGCTGAGCAAATTTATAAAACTAATTAAAACGGAAGTACTTTTTTGATTCAAATTGTAAATGAAAAACAATGATCTACTGCGCAATGATGCTTGCAGAGAGAATAAGATCAGTTGCAACTCTATAGGTATTTTATAACTCCATCCTTAAACTTCGAGCTATAATTTTTATAGCAGGTTCTTGGCACAGTCTTGCATGTTTTCATATTTTGGGATGCGAAAGGAATGAGAGTTTAGGATCTGATTCAGCAGTGTATTCAGACGTATTATGAAAGCTGATTATGGAGGTGATGTCCTCAAAATCATGGTAATGCTGCGAGAAGCAGACAGAGGTAGGTGTGGGTGTAGGTACAGACACCGGTACAGATGCCCATACAGGCACTGGTGTTTTCCAAAGGTGTTTGCCCACGGATCCTTCAGGCTGGGCATGTTTGGTCTCAGCCCTGGGGCATGCAGAGGGGACAGGCTTTCTTTCCTCTCGTTTTTGGCATCCTGCTGTCCCCAGGTTGGTGCTGCCAGCATCGGACAGCCAGGAACGTGCAGCGTTGTTTGAACTGGTTTGCTGACGCGCCGGCGCAGGTTTAAACAGCAATTACCACGTTTCAAGTGACAAATCTGGAGGGGAAAAAAGATGATCATTTAATAAATTTATTATGAAGGCAAATGACTCGTACATAAATCAAACTGCTTCATTAAGGGAGAAACTCAGTCAGCTAAATACAGAGGTGACACAGGTTAACTCCGCAGTCGTGACACCGGCTCTGGTGTCATCTCTGATGGGACCCGGCGGTGAGGCATTGCCGTGGGTGCTGCCGCGCGCCGCTCCGCTGGCAGGGCTGGCATTTCTCGCCTCACCTTTCGCGACATTGAAAGCAGTCTAAATGTTAGGAGAAATTACCGATCCCTGCTTTCGACAGAGGGGCAATTAAAAACTTTTCTCCTATGGCTCCAAGCCTGGCTTTAGCCCGCCGTGCCCAGGCAGCAGCCTGGCTGATCTGCGCGTGGTTTGTAGCAGCTAATACACAGAGAGATTGTGGGATGCTCCTGGGGACACGCAAGCCATCTCCGTTTCTGTCAGCTTGTTCACAAATGCCATCTTACTCTTTTCTGCCCAGCGCTCTGTGCTTTGGGAGCTGGTGAGTAACGGTGGCGATGATGGGACGCATCACAGCTGCAGTGAGAGCAGGAATAAAAGCACAGGAAGGTTTTGGCCGGCACAATGACTAAGTGTGATAATTTTTTGGTGCCTCTGGAGCTTACAGAATTGATGAAGACATGCCGAAGATTTTAAATAACCCCGATAAATAATTTATGCATCCTTCCAACCCCATACGCTCCTGCTCTCTGTGACGATCTGCTCCCATGTGCGGAGCAACTCACACCTTGAGCAGGGCAGGCAGAGAAAGGCAGCACGAACACCACCCACCAGATGTTGTTTCTGAGGGTTTGGGATAGGAGCTGTGCGTGCTGCTCTCCCCACACACCCCTCAGGCCAGAGGCCCGTGGCTCTGCAGCTGCTGTTCTTCATTTCCCTCCTCCCTCTGCCCTCCGCTGTTGAAATTGGGCTGCTGCTGCTGTGATACGCTTTTGGACGCAGCTCTTCTGCGAGGATGGAGTTGCCCCCACAAATATCCCCCCGAGATAACCCAGCCCTGCCAAGTGGCAAGGAGTGCTGCCGCAGTTTGGGGATTTCGGGGTCCTCCAGCCCCCGGCACTAAATGCTTCTGTTCTCATTCGTGTGGCCAAATCCATCCCAGTCCCCTGCCTTTGGGTTGGTCACAGCGCACTGCTGCTTTTGCACATCAGTGTGTTGCAAGATAGTGCCTAAAACGAGCGATCAGAACAGCCGGAGGAACCGTGTCATCGCCCTATTAGTTCATATTTTTATAAACCGGCAGGAATTCAGAATATAGCTCCTTTAATGCCTCATTCAAGCAGACAGCAACATCGAAATGCATTTTATTTGATGCCCAAGAGACACATGCTAGCTTTTATAGTGACAATAGAAATCTGCTTGTATTCCAAACTCCTGACGAGAAGCATTGATAGCTTTATTCCAAATAACGCCGCTCAGAGCTGCTGAATGGCGCTCCCATCGCGCCTGTCCTGGAGGAACGTCAGTGCCATGCGAAGGCAGTGCTGCTGGCACTGTCCTCATATTGCCACTAATTAAATACTGCCCGGGTGAGGTGTGAACGTCTTCTGGTCCTTACCACGGGGAGGGGATGAGCCTGAGAGGGGATGTGCATCAGCCCTGCACTCGTCACCGTTTGCCTCTCTCCCATTTTCGTGGAGAGGAGTTGTCACCCCCCACGAGCCACTCAAGTTTGTGAGTCAGGCTGGCGAGGATGCTTCATAGCAAGCGGTAAGGTTAGCTGTCCACTGAGTGAGTATGCCTTAATTCAGCTGACAGAGTTTGTTTGTTGTAGTTTTTGATCCAGCGGTGAATTATTCCGCAGCAGTGAAGCCTTGGGCACAGGTGACCTTGTGGTGAATCTTGGCTGTTTCATTTTGCTAAGGGTTAAAGGGAGGCTCATTTCATTTTTATAGGAGAGCTCTGAGGTCTCTGTATTAGCTCTATGCGAAGTGGCAAGATTCTACTATTACATTAAATATAAGACCTGCTATGTGTTAAAATAAAGTGGAAGTCTCCGCTAAATTGGCACAAGGCAGAAATTACCCTCATATTCTGAAAGTGGCACTGATACCGCATGGAAAATAGTCTATTTAGAGATCATTCTGCTGATATTTTTCTCCACTGTATCTTTTTTTATTTTTTTTTGGAGGAAAACAAGCTCTTGGTGGCTGAGGAGTTCATTTTCTCCCGCTGCTGCTTTTTCCATTGAAGTCATCATAATCCTCCATTTGTGACATCAGAGTTCCTCGCTAGCGAGATAATTATGATTTCACAAACTGGAGATTATGACCTTCAAATGAGGAAGGCACAGCAGGGAAGACCAATTCCTAAGCAACAGCCATCAGATATTTGTGAAATATTTGTGAAAATGTCCTTGCAGTTTAAAAAAAAATGAGGGAGAGAGGGCAGGAGGGAAACATCCAAAAAATATTATCAACAGAATGATTTGCCAGCCAGCTTTTTTTTCCAGAGTTTTCCATTTGGTGCCTATGATTCTCTAACCTGTCTCATTTAGCCTTAATGAACACGAGACATTTTTTTAGCGTGCCATATGTGCTGTGGTCCTTAAGAAAAAAAATGCATCCAAATAACTTTTTTTTTTTTTTTATATGTTCTGATTCTACCCAATCATAATTTACATTTTGCACAGTTTGATGCCCATCTGCAACGTCTTTACCATCAGAAAAGGTAATAAGAAAAGGAGGAAAAAAAAAACATATGAACATTTTGAACGACTGACACTGGGAAACCTGGCTGGAAGAAAATCATTTCTGTCCCTGCATAAATACCCAGTGCTGAAATGGGTTTAAATCCCGTATCCTGGGCTGGGGCCAGAAGTTCAGCAACGCCTCGAGAACGAGTCCCCAGCTGTTGGCTGTGGGTCCTGGGCAACTGGGGCTGGCTGTGGGGCAAAGCTGCCCTTGCCCTTGTCTCCACATGCCTTGAAGATGAGCCTGGCTTCTTGGCGTGGATTTTTCTCCATACAGAGGAGCTGTGCCTTGACCGAGTCCAGCTCTGTAGTTACGGGACATGGCATTGAATGACTGCAACTCTCCTCTCTGCACAGCTCCTTGCAGACATTTCCTCCTGGAAAGGTGGAAGGCTTTTAAAGGACTTCTCTTCAGTCTTCCCTGTCCTCAAAACCACTGGGCATGTGTATTTTTGATTTGGTGCTGGGCAGGAGGAGGAGAGGACGGAAAGCCCCCACCAAAAGGGAGGCTCCAGGCCTGTAATGCCAGGAGGCCACGGCCTTGTTGGCTCTAAGAGCACTGCCAGGGCTGTGGGCATTGCTCAGCCTCATGTGGGGCCTCGTTCTCCACACCTGCAACAAATTATGACTATTAATTACATTTAGAAAGCAATTACATTTTTTTCAAGCAAAGCCCCAGCCTTCGTCATCCAATTCAGTCAGGTCAGGCCATGTGAGAGGCCTGGCACCTCTGCAGCCCCAGCTTTCCTTCCCTGCCACCCTGCACAGGAGCAGGGCCTGTCGCAATTCTCCCTTTAATTCCATATCACTCCCCAGTTTGATTTTTCCCTTTAATAGCCTGAGTCAGGAAATGCCATGTGTCTCTTCCCCGCAGGGGTATGGGTTCAGAAGTGGTTCATATTGATCCCATGAGCTGAAGGAGGCTGTAGGATCCCTGTAGGATCTCCAGTTGCTTTGGCCCAGGTTTTACAGATGCAGAGTTCACGAATTGGACGCAGCAGTCGGAGTGGTGCTTAAACAGTTCTCCAGCTTTTGCAGAAGGCTGCCCATGGATTTATGACTTGCAGACTCCGTAAATTTAGCAGGTGATTTAAGTGGCAAAAAAAGCAGCATTTCTTATTTATATGACACACAGAAGAGAAATTCCCGGTGTTAATCTTAACCTCTGATGGTGTGCTGGGCTCAAACAGAGGCAGGGGACAGCCTCCGACCTGCAGGGCCACCGTGCACGGTCAGACATGGATGAGGCTGTTTGAGGGTGAAGAGGAAAGGGCTCTTGACATCAGGTCTCAAAGTCAGGGCTTCTCCATACCCCCAGACCTCCTCCATAGCTCTGAGGTGCAGAGCAGGAGGCACCCCCAGTATAGGCAGCGTACTGGGATGTTTGAGAGGGATCACAGCTCAGGAAACTTCAGCTTGGCCACCTGAGATGCCCCGGGTGTTGTCATAAGGTCTCTTTTGAGAGGCCTCCAAGAGGGAGATGTATCCAATTTGCAGTCAGAAGCACAAATCCAGTCCCAAATCCAGCAGTCCCACTCGAATCTGCAGCTCACTGCTTGTGATCAAGATACAGGCTAATAACTATTTGTATAAAATATTTAGCGGCTAATTTCTCATTACAGATGCTTTGGGGAACACTGTAAGCTGCTTGCAGACAATTGAAAAATTAAAAAAAAAAAAAAAAAAAAAAGAGAGAAATTATTGAATACATTACTCACTGCACGTGATTTGACCAGCTTTAGGAAATGCAGCGTTAAAACACAAGACAGGACCCTGCAGAGCATCTGGAGTGTTTTTACCCTCTCGTGCAGAGTAAAGTAACAGGAGCAGCATGCCAGATAGCACAGGAACGAGTATGTCTATTGCAAAACAGAATTCATTTAGAATTGCAGCTTGAAAACTTTGTGGTTTGGGTGAGAACTGAGCGCAGAATTGAACCGCTTCCCTCCCTGAGCCTTCCCCCTGTGATTGGCACAGCTCAGAGCAGCGGAGTGTATATTTTTTTCTAGTTAATGAATAAAAACACAGTTTACTCCTATTTCAGTTTGCTGAATGTGGATCCGTGGCAATGAACAGAAAAAAAATAAAAGCAGCAGAATAAATAAGTACAGACAAATACATGGAGGAGTTCAATTATCATTTTCCACTATTGAAACTGCCTTTTAACAACTACATCTTCTGACTGACAGCTTATTAATACTAATTACATTAGATATATGCAACATAACTAATGCACTGGTACTTCCAATTATCTTCCCTTGTCTTCATCCTTTCCCCTGCTCTCCCATCCTCCCCTCTCGTGCCCTGTGACTGCTACCTCGGGCTGTGGCTCAGAGCAAATGGACCTGGCTGTAGGTGAGCAGAAACATTTCGTTCCTTGCACCGGGGAGAAATGCCCCACACCTTGGCATGTTCCTGGGAGGCTGCCCAGGTAGGCACCGAGGTGCTTCCAGTCCTGGCTGCAGGAAACGCTGGAAATGCTTGGGGTATGGGGGAATTTCCTGTGAATGTCCCACACCATCTGAGGGTGCTGTGGTCTCTGGGCCTGATTCCTATAGCGCTTTTCATAGCTTCTCCTGAGTGCGGTGCAAGCCCACTGCTAATCCTCCTGAATTTGCAGTAGGGTTTTGGTGACCTGAGCTGATTTACCCTTTCCTAATGATGAGCCCTGCAGAGGGACTCCGTGCCCTGGCTGTTTTCTTCTACAAGGTCCCAGTCCCTTCTCCAGGTCCTCATTATACGTAAGTCCCCGGCACTGCCTTGGCTTTGTTTTTGTCTGGTGTTTTTTTGTACCTAATGAAATGTCAATCAAGTATGCAAATGAGGGCAGAAGAGACATTTAAAGATTATTTATAACGCCTAAAAACATTATGAAATCAATCATTCCAGCTTTTACAGCTCCCCCTCTTCAAGTGTCACGTAGATCTCTAACTTTTTACACTGTAATGCTGTAGTAGTTTATGTAAGAAGACAAAAATGCTTTTTTTATATAAGCTTGCTGATTGCTAAAGCATCTATGACAGCTGACATGGAAATCAGGGAAGTTTTGATTAGGCTTTTCTGATATGTAAATGTTTGTAAATGAATGATATGCATGTATATATATATCTTAAAGGATCCATTTAAAAGCAAGCTGTAATATCCCATAGCAGTTACGCTTTAAAGGAAGAGCCTGAGATGAGCATTAATGTGAGTAATGTGTATTTAGAAGAACTACAAGGGTGAGCGTCTATGCAGAAAGTTAGTGGAGAGACCCTTTGGTGTTCACCAAATATTTACTCCCAGCTCTTATACAGTGGCTGTGGCTTGCCTGTAGAGTTCTGTAATTGCCCAAAGTTAGACCGTGGCCATGGTCAGTCACTAAATAAAATGGTTGTCCAGTGAAAACCTTGATAAAATTGGACTTGCCAGTGATTTCCAATACCAGGTCCTCACACAGCAATTGCTCGGGCGTGCTCCTTGTGCCGGTGAGGGCAAGTGGAGAGTCGGGCTGTGCACAGCAGGTTTTGGTCCTGAATGGAGCTGGATGACCACTTGGTAAATAAGCTCACAACATCCCTACAGATTTACCTCAATAATATTTTTCCATGGAGCACATCAGTATTTTTTCACCTGGTGTACTGCAGGAGCTGGAGGGGCTTGAGATGCTGCAGGTGGCAGACAGAAGCCCAGCGTGTGGTCCTGGTGATCCCACACAGACCATGGGGTGTGCATCGCTCGGGCATTTCGTGGTTGCAGGGCTTTTTGGCAAGAAATAAATCCAGCTGGGCTATGGGTGATGGCAAACCCAACATCTGTCCTCCGTGGAAAAGACGAATAATTCGTGCTTTGCTGGTTTAAATCAAGCTTTTGGTTCCACGGGCACCTAGTGTTTTCTGTGGGGTGGGTACATATCTCCTGAGCTTTTAAGCTTTTAAGCTCTGCCTTTTTATAGGCAGAGCTGTGCTTTTTCCAGGAGCTAAGGTACTGGTTAATCCCAATAGGAGTTGTGCCCCAAAGAAGAAGGGTTAAAATCGAGCCTTGATTTATTTTTTTCTGATGTTTTGAGCTGGATGCTAATTAAAGCTGAATCTTCCCTAGTCTCAGTGTTTTGAGCCCATTAAGCTTTTGGAGTGGTTTCCAGAGTGTGAACACGAGACTGAAAAGAGGAATATAGTTCAGCGCTGGGGTCCTCATTAGCTCTTCTTACAGTTTCAGCCTCAAAAAGCAAACCTGATGTTTTCAAATAGCAAGCTTGCTCTTGTGGAGCATCTGCTGTCTTCTGCAAATCACACAGCTTTGGATCAAAGCGCGCATGAAAACCCAAGATGCAGGAGGTTGAATCCAACCCTCGGCAGCAGTGGGGAGATGTGGCTGGAGGTTCTCATCGCTGCTCCGGCTGCAGCGCTGAATCTCGCATTCGTGTCTCGCCCTGCTGGCATTTCTGTTCGGTTTGATGGAGCTCTGGTAATTCACCTGCTTTCTTTCATCTCTCAAAGTAAATTAACAGCTATTTTAGCAATCTCACGGTGAATCTGCAACATTTATTTTGGAAAGGAAAAAGAGCTCAGAAGATTACCTGGGTGTCCAGCTGTGATAATATTACCTACCCTACAGAATGCCGGGGGTGACTTTGAAGACGTAAAGCAAATTGAGGATTACATTAACTTCCTTTTGATTTGTTAAAATTATTAATCTGCTATCACCAGCTATCAAATAGTGTAGGGTTATTACTTTGTTAAGGATAAATGCAGATCTGTGTTGGATGTGCATGGCTAAGAGCTGTCAACAAAACCTCCTTCGATTGTGTCTGTGTCTTTTGGTTTTTGTTGGTGCTTTCTTCATAACACAGGATTATTGTGGCCTGTGTTCTTATTCAGCCTAAATAGTCAGAAGAGCGAGTACTGTCATTGTAATATGACAGCTCTACCTTGAAGCTTCCTGATTTTTTTTGGATCTCTTTGCCCCACTGCATGGCAGCTCAGTGTTAGAGCAAAGGCCGTGCTCACACCCACCATGAGTTGGTGACCAAACTGGGGCCATGCTCCCCCAGATACATTGGGATATACACAACAAAACCAAAGCACTGGTACTTCCATTGCCTTGCTCAGCTCTGACATATCCAGGCAGGCACATTTCATTTCTCTGGTGGAGATCTGGGCTTGTTCATTCGTTGTGCCTTGACCTTGATGCACCAGAGCAGAGATGCACTGCAGTCAGTGCTACAGCGACGTACCTGCACGTGCTTTACCTGCATGTGCCCTGCCACTGATGCTTCCAACGCAGTGAGATCACTGCATGAATTTCATTGCCTTTTCCATTAGTCAGGAACAATTTCAAATCGTAAGAGTGCTCCAGCACTATTAGTCAATAGCTAACCAAGCTGTTAATTTCCTACAGATATATTGTTGTTCTTCAGTGTGCAGACTGAAAACTTGTCGATCACCTGCAGTGACTCTGCCCAGCTCCCATGCAGGTTGGTGGAGGAGAGATCTCCTTGGGCTTCAGTGAATTCCTGGGGATGCCCTGAGATGCCCCCAACAGAAGTGCTAAGGGTTCCTCCCAAAAAGCAGGAACTCCAAAGCCCCCTATATTGCTGCTGGTTCATTGCTTAAAGGTTTTCAAAGCAGTCCTAATTGCAATTCATCTTGGCAGTCTTGAGCTGTTTAAGTTTCAGGCTTCTTTGAAGATAACATTCTGCCTTTATTTTCCTTGGTAGGTGTTGATTGGTAAATTTGATGCAAAACTGCTGCCTCAACTTGGAAAGGAAATAACTGTAACACTAAAATACTTCAAATTGGTTTATGGTCTGTATAGTAACTTTGGACAGATACCACTGACTTCTTGGGACCTGCAATATACGTTCTTCCTCTGCCAGTGAGTAGCATTTCTATAGCAGCAACAAGAAGAAGGAAGCACCCACATTTCCATGCTCCTTGCAGGTCAGTGTGACATGGCAGGGAATTCCCACTTGAAACATCTGCATTGTCCCACTGAGGTCTGCCAGAAGACCTCTGCCAGAGTCCTTACCAAAGGGTCTTGCAGCAGGATCTCCCAGCTGGAAAAATCACTAGCTATAAAATTTAACAGCAGCAGAGCTCTGATAATGAGTTTAACAAACAATTAGCTGTGGTACCTCTTTGTTTTAAAGAAGTGCAATAGTTGATGAACTTGCTATGCCACAATTAGGAGCTCATTAGCAAACAAAACTCAAGGTTAACAAATACCTTAAGGGGATGTTTGTTGGAGTATTCCATGAAAACAGAGGAATGAGAGTCAGGAACTGGAATATTTCTTCCCAGCCATGCTACACTCTTCCTGCAGACTGGGGAGAAGGTGGGATCTGGTCCCAACAAGCCAGGACTGAGGCTCACCTTATTTAGTTTTCACTCACTAACAAATTTTAGGCCTCTCTCTATCAATGGAAATGGCACTGTACCCCCTGCTTATTTTGTTTTCTTTGCCAATCTTCTAAAATCCATATTTTCTTCTCTAATGTTCAAGTTGATTGTTTTCGAAAGAAGAATGTGCTCTTTTTGCTGTTGCAAGAGGACTGCTTCTCAGGAAGAGTTGTTTCTTTGGTTTTGACCCTTTTTAATTTTCAGTCTCATTGGGGAAATAGCAATCCTAACAAAGCTGGCAGAAAACATGCCCTGCACTGCTCACACAAGAGGAGATGCCTTCCATGAAGCCATTTACTCTGTTGATAAAGGGTTTCTAGGACATTTTTGACATTGTTTATACACTTTTTGAAGATGTCATTTTCCGTGGTTAACTCCACCTTGCCTCCCTCACTCGCTGTAACAGATAAAACAGTAGGACAAAGAGAGGTGTTTTTACCCTTGTCCTGAGAGAAACCTTTTAGAAAACGCTGATGGGCTTCTAACAAATGGGAAAGCTGGTTGTCACTGGGGAGAATTAATCTTTGACTTGAGCGAGAGTACCTATGCCAAATGACAAGCTATGATATCCATCTGCTTGCTGTTAGCCAGCAATCTAGATTTATTGTGCCATTTTGGAGAAGGAGTAAGTAAACATACGAATGACTGTTTTGGTTCATTAGCCCCTTATTGGTAAAGCACGGCGCTCGGTGGTGGTAGAGGTACACAAAAAGACGATCTTTCAGCTGAAGTTGGTACAATCGTTGCATTTCCAACGCTGTGCAGAGCAGCCCCAAGGACAAACTTGCAGAGAAGTGAGCTGCTGCTCTGTGCTGCTTGGCCGTGAGATCGTTCTTTCAGTTGATGCTGGAGGGATTCAGCCAGTAGCTCCAGGAGATGGTGGGAGATGCTGGGGGATATCCAGAGCCCTTTGGACACAGCTGCTTGGGACAGCAGCTCACTCATCCCAGCAGCAGGCAGGCAGGCAGCACAACCTCATCTTTCCTGCAGCTCCTTGGCCGCAGCCAGGCTGTCCTGCTCTGCCAGAGCCAGTTTGCCAGATCCAGGGCAGGCAAAGCGAGCAGCACCAGCACAGCACTTCCCTGCACATTCCTACTTTGGTTTCACAGCTCTGGTTGCCATCGTCATAAACCCTTAATTCATGGCAGGTTTCTATGCTGGAAAACCCATCTGTGTTGTTTCTTCCTTTTCTCACAAATATTTATTTTTAATCCACTCCTCTGGGCTATTCCATGGGCGCAACCACATAGGTTGTTGATTCGTTTGCAATTAAGCATCTCTCAATCAGGATGGTAAAGCCGTCTAAGCCAGCTCCCTTTTTGTATGGGAGAACTTTTAGCAATGCACTTTAGGCTTATGACACTGGTTTGCCTTAATTTAATTTACTTCTCATTTGACTAATTATTCCGAATACCAGATGTAGCAGACAATGGATTCAGCTGAAATATTATTTCACGGGCATGTTAAATGTATAGAATATGCTCTCCATATGTGAAGGCCCTGGATGTCCCCCATCCACATCCAAGAGCAGTCAATTTGGATTTGAATGAGGCTGAGGGAGAAAAAAAAGGTTTCTCATTTCTTCTGTACCCTTTGCAATAGCTGATGTGAGTATTTAAACAAAGCTCTGTTGTGAGAGATGCAACGTGTACATCTAAAAGGGCTGGCAGCAAAGGATTTGTCATGTGTTTAGCATTTGTTCTTAATTATTTACTGATGTTAGGCTAAGTGATTCTGCTGGCAGCTCTAGTAAGCACAGTGAAGGCAGACGGCCAAATGGTGGCAGAAATGGGGAACACCCCAAGTTTTTAAGAGCGCGTCTTCTGATGGCTGGAGCGGTCTTTCCAAAATGAGAGGTAGGACAGAACAGCATTGGCACAAGCTGTGTATAGGTCACAAACACTTGCAGACTTTATGGTCGTTAGTGCACAAAAACCTTGAGATATTGGTCTTCAGACGTGGCGTTGGCCATGGGGTGGGAAGAGAGAGTCGCAGCAGTCTGCTCCCACCCAAAGGTGCACTTGCCCTTTGGAGTAGGATGATAGCTTGGTCATAAAAAGAGCAATGGAGTCATGATTATTTCCAGGATTACCTCTAGTTCAGCAAGAGACCTTGATTTTGGAGAAGGAAGCACCAGATGCCCATCATCAACGCTTCTGAAGGTTATGGTCTGAAGGTCCTACACAGGGGGCAAGACCTACCCAGGGTATGCACCTGGGCCTTTGCTATTAAAGAAAGATTAAAAATTAAACTTTTAGTAATGCAAGAACTTGAACTTCGAACTCCTGTGTGCTGGTGGAATGCTAATATGATCTCGGCAGAACCTGATAAAGTCAATCTGTCTTCCTTTCCCTAGTTAATTTTTAATCATTTCTACAGAGTGGGAGGGCTGCGGTGGGTGAGACCAAAAGCCTGCCTTGCCCCAGAGCCTAGGTCTTGTTATTAAATGGGGAACATCACGAACTAATATTCTATTGTTATTTATATTCTAAAGTATACCCTGGTTTATTTATCCAAGGTTTGGTGTGTGGGCGTGTGCTCTGAACTTAGTCCAAGGGTGATAGTACAGAAAAATATCTGCCGGTGTGTCCCTGTTTGTGAAGCTGTCAAGCTTCACTGTCAATGGGAAGAGGATTTCCTAGGTGTGCAGGAAGGGTTTTTAGCAGTGCTAACTGGGAGAAAGGATTAACGTGATCAAGAACTAAACCACTTCGAGGTCAATTTTTGGTGTGATTCAGTGGGATCTTGGGATATTTTCCTCAAAATTTATGTAAATGTTTTAAGCTAGCTTTGAAGGCACTGTTTTAAACTAATATTATGACTTTTTTTGGGGGGGGGGGGGATTCTTTTTATTTTTTTTATTTTTTTTTGCTATTGGTGATTTTTGCAATACTTCTGTTGTTCTGCATCAGCACTTAGAAAGCATGGAAAGGCATAAAGATTAATGCCTTGTGTCTGCACAGCACTTAACATTTGCTGAATTTTATCATCGTTGTAAAGGGAGGGAACACGGAGGTTTTAAAGCACATCTCCATTACATGGACAGCCCCAAATTACAGCGCTGAGATAATGACAAGCTCAGGCTCTATTTGAGTAAGAGCCACCTTAGCAGAAAACACCCTAAACTCCCGTGTGCTTTCTCTGGCACCATCTCACTGCTAGCACAGGGCAACTCTAGCTGACTTTTTAGTGCCAATGACTTTTTTTTGTGGGTCCGGGCAGCTCCCATGAAGAGACCAGCAAAGGTTGGCAAGCCCTAAAGATTTTGGCAGCCCAGGGACATGTGCCAGTGCTGGCTGTAGGCACGTTGGAACCTCAGTAGGAGCTAGAGGGTCCCCAGGTGGCCACAGAAGGTAGAAGGGGAAATGTCTTCCCTGTTCCCTTAGACATGGACTTCTCAGAAGCATTTCAGTGCCTAACTTGCGCCCAAATCAGAGCTGTCAGACAACTGAAGGCCTTTCAAAGCCTACCCCTAAACAACTGGTAGTCGAAAAAATCTGAATCATCAAGAAAACTTAAAAAAAAAGATGGAGTAAGATGCTGCAGATGAAATACAGAGAACAGAAGAGTGCACTTCTATCACTAGCTTGCCCCAACATGTTGATAACTAATTTTGGCAGTGGCAGCCTCTAAAAGTGATGAATTCCCATTCTTTTCCCCAAGGCAGGGTGCATAGGAGAATTTTGTTTGCCTCGCCTCTCCTTCTCCCACTGTGCCTGTCTGTCCAGTGCCCTTTAGGGGAGCCAATTCTGCCTGGCAATTTCGGAGGTGACAGCTCAGTGCAAACAATTAGCAGAAATGCAAATCAACATAACTACGTTGCTTAATACTTCACGCTTGGAGCTGTGCTAAACTTAGCAGCTATGAATAAACAGCATCGGCGTTCCCCTCTGTGAAAAGATGAAGAGCCTGCTGGTGTTTGGGATGGATCTGGTGCATTTGCTGTCTCAGTGTAGCCAACCCTAACCATTCAGTAATGCGAGCGGGCCCTCAAAAATTGCTGAGATTAATAAATGTTGAATGTTTTCATTTCCGAGCCTTGAAGGTATACTTAGCTAATATCTTTAAGCTTTTCTTTGCAACTGAAAAGCCTGGAAATTACTCCTGGTTAATGAAAGTGGGATTCTAATGTAATCACCTTATTTCAGGAGCAAGGCTTTTAAATAAACTCCAAGAGACTCGTGATAAAATAGCAGGAACTGGCAACATTGAAATATGATCTTCTATCATTAAACCATTCTCTCTTAATTAGTTTTTATTTGCAATATTGATAGCTAATCTCCTCTCCATTACATGTGTGTGACTTCCCAGTGAATGGCACAGCAGAGTATGTAAGTACCTGAAGACATAATTTGGTCCTCTCCGTGTGGGATTTGCAAACCACACTGGATTTTTGGGGTAAAATGAAGGTGTCTTCGTAGAAGATGCGGGCAAAAGTCTGTCATTCAGGACTTGACCTTGATTTCTCCTGGTTTAAAGATAAAGAGAGAAAGCTGGGATTGGTGACCAGGCGCAGCCCAGTGGCCTGGCTAAAATTGGGGGGGGGTGGGATAATTGTGTCTGTCTTTCAACATCATCCAATTTTTAGAATCAACAAAATACACACATACATATACTGGTTTCAACAAGGTGACATTTGATGATGTTCACTAATTCAAGAGAGACTGATTTATGCATGTTTAATCTTCACTAATGATGACTCCAGGGCAAGAAATGAAAATAAGTTCAGTTAATAATATGTGTATATATTATTAACACCTTTACTGATGAAGGTGGTTCTCTTCTTGGTAGACAAATGTACAAGCAATTTGCAGAAGACCCAAATGACTCAAGGGCTTTCAGAACGTCTCTCAAAATGTAGAGTAGGAATATTTGGATAGTAAAATTCTCAGCTGATCAACTGTTATTCCAAACTTGTATGAAAACTGTAAATAAATACAATAAGCAGCCCAATCCCATCTGGTTTATGGTGCTGTATAAAAACAAAATTATATGTATGACTGTTACTATTATACCCTGATTGTGGCTGGCTTCTCCTCCTGCCACACAAATACTAAGGAGGATGCAATCCTTGAATTCAGTCTATGTGTTAACAGACAAAACTTATTGTGAATATTAATGTGCTCGGTCTAATCATTCTGCAATTTCTTGTGTAATTTACTCAGTCAGGGAGTTGGAATTCCCTCCTAGCTGTTACGGACTCAAGCATTTATGCAAAATCTTCCAGTCTTGAGATTTACTGTGGAGTACCTACAAATATTTGAATACATTAGCGCAGCCCTTTAAATGCATTCCCTTTATTTACATACAGAACAAATAACCAGCGACTTGAATGACAGCGTGATAATTCCATGAAGGAGCGCGTGTCCTGAGAAACCAGGGAAGTAAAATGCTAAGGCACCCGTGCATTCGGAGGAGCTCCACGTTGGAATTACAGCTCCCTAACCTGGATTTCATTCATTTGTAATATTTTTAAAAATTCACATCTAGTAGAAGCTTTCTGGTCTCTTGCTCCGTTTGGCAGTGGTGACTGTCCCTGTCCCTCACCAGCTGTACCCACAGAGGGCTTCACCGAACATCCTCATACAGCAGTTGACTCTGAGCTGCCACAGCACGATGCTTCCACCCCTCCCGCAGCTTTATTGGCTTCAGGAAGCTGTGTGCTTCCCTGCCACGAGGTAGCACAGCTTTTCCTCATCTGCTGTTTCATTGCCACCTTTGTGCCTTCACCACCACCACCTTTTCTGTTGCTGTCACAGCTCCATTTGCAGCAGCAGCTGTTTGGCTGAGAGTAGTGGTAAATGGCCAAATTTCGTAGATGGCGGAGCTGGTGTCATGTTTTAAGACAACAAAGCCAGAAAAGGATGCGGTGGCACTCCCCCCTCTCCTCCACCTCTACCCAACACAGGAAAAAATCAGTTCTGTCCCTGTAGCAGCAGATCAGAGAGCAAACACTGGATTCACGTTAAGGGAGGCAAGGGAAGGCTTACTGCAATCGATGGTGGAGGTTTGGAGAGCTCCTTTCAAGCCGACACACCCCGTCTCACTACGGGCTATCCTCTGTCGGGGGCTATTTTATGAGCTTCTGCTGGTTGCATTGATTTACGAGGCTGCTGCACTTGCGCTCAATTGCAGATTATCGCAGTACACGGGCGGGTGGATTGATGAAGACCAGCCCGGGCTTGGCTTCTGTTCCGAATCTTCCTCCTGGAAGGAAGGGATGCTCGGGAGAGAATAAAATCAAACCCAAAGACTCGCAGACTTACCTCTGTAGTAAGAGAGATGGGTTCCTGTCGATCCCAGAGGTAAAGCCCTAACGGTTTCCACGGAATAGTCAATTATCTGTTTCATTGCACAAGCCAATATCTTTTCTCAAAAAGATGTATTAGACTGTTTAGCCATTCAAGTGATCCATCTGGCTGAGCATTCTTAGATGCTCTTTAACTTGATTTATCAGGCCCAGAAGCGGTGTCCTTGATAGTTTCTGGGCCTGCATGGGGGCTGCTCATGCTTCTGCTTCATAGCTGTAGGGTCTTATGACCTTCAGTGGAAACAGGGCCATCGTGCTCCTCGGTCAGGACAGCCTTATTTCACATTACTGCACCGTGATGGTGGGATTTAAAATTTCCCGTTGAGGATGGGGCCAAGGGGCCAGCAGATGCTTCCAAGGAAAATGCAAGGAAGCCCCCAGGCAGCAGACCCTTGATAAGACATAGGCATCTTCTCCAGCACCCAAATCCTCCGGGAGTCTGGCTCAGCCCCTTCAGTGTGAGATTGCATATCCCCTTTAAGTCCCCCCTGGGTATAAAATGCACATTACAGCTGCAGCAATCACATTATCCCCATCACCGTAGGGTGTCCCCAGCACCGTTAAAATATGTCACTGTCCAGATTCGGGGCAAGCCACCGTCCTTGGGTTCCTGCTAAGCTCCCCCATCCCCATCTCATTTTGGCAGGGGCCACCAAGGCTGGGCACAGCTACGGGAGCAGAGCCCAGCAAAGTGCCAAAGGCAGGGCACGGAGCGGTGCTGTGAGGTAGGAGCAGCCAGCATGAAGCTGAGCGTGATATTTACATCCACAAAGTGCATTTAAAGGCAGAAAACATTTACTGTAACATAAGTAAATTGAATCAGCGGTGTAATATTTTAATTACTAAAAACTTCAGGCTAAATCCTACGTGTTTTCTTCTGGGCTATCATCCAGCTTTACAGCAAGTTCTTTAAAGGTAAATTATTAAATTAAATTAAGCTTCGGTTCCCGATTGCTACTTTTTAGAACAGAAAAATGCCGCTCGGCGATGCTTTGTTTTTCTTCCCTTTTTCTTTTCCTTAAGTGGGGATTGCAGCAAAGTTTATGTGTGAGCACATTTTGGAGCAAGTGGAGTTATATATTTAATTTAATCCAAAACAGATTGTCTACTCAAACACTGCTCATTAAATGAACTGTCTGCAAGTGTGATTTACAGTGCAACGTGGTCATGTGAATGTCTGTGTGTATTTAATAACTGCACAGTAATAGCTTATTGGCAGGAGTGGTAATTCGATTTTGGAGTTTTATCTTATTTTTGGATTTCTGGACCGTGAAATCCTGCTGTCTGACACACTTTTCCATTGGTTAATCTCCTGAGATGGGTGTAAAGAACAACAACATCCCTCTGTACTGAAGATCCAGTGCCCTGCTGTGTATTTTTTCTACTGCTGCCTCCCCAGCGCAGCTGTTCACCTATACCCATGTCAGATTTATAGGCTCTGAACCACAACACAAACTGGAGTAATAGAGCAAAGTATTGGCATTTAATGAGCTAAGACCTCCAGCCTTGGAGAAGATGAAATCTTGTGGTACTGCAGAAGTGCAAGAATTTCCAAGGATCATTTTCTGCATAATCTCTTGTGTTCTGTATTTAACTTCCTGAGCTTTTCTCTCGATTTAAAGTCAAAACTATCGATTTAGAGTCAAAAAGCTCTTATTTAACATACCTAAGGAGCTAAGTCGGCAGAGCACGATGAGGGTCTCTTGGGGTGGCAATGAGGACACAAAGCTCGTGGTCCCATCATCGTTAAGGAGAAGGGACCTTCCCGTGGGCACAAGGGTGCTGCAGCCACTTGGCTCTGCCAGGCTGACGTGGTTATGGCACATGCAATATTGTCTGATAGGGAATTGGTGTTGAATTGCATTTTTTTTTATTGTCTGCCTTTGCCATAGCTGCAGAGAATGACGTCTCACAGCCAGTTCAGCTCCTACCTTCCCCCGCCTTTCTTTCCTTGTTGGTGAAAAATGCGTGGCACGATTGAACAAAATATTTTGAGTACCCCTAATCAACTACAACACCGCCTTCCGAGTCAGTCATCAGCGTAACGGCTTCATAAAAGGTTCTGGGGGCCCAAATAATAGCAAACCCCTCCTCTTATGTGACAACAGAGGCATCAGCTGTCATCTCCTCACGTCGGGAACGCAGGTTTTTTAATTCACGTGTCATTATTTTAGTGTCTCTCTGCCTAGCACAGTACTATTGTCCCCGTAAATACATGCCTGAGTCAGCTGATTATTCATCCTGGCTTAGAGCTGAAATCCCTGCTTTTGAGAGTAGCTCTGCCGCTGAAATCTTACCGAAATAAGGTTTTAATTGTTTTAAATCATCTATAACTTGTTTCCTTTAAGTGTTTGATCCAACTAGGTGTCAACAATGGTTGAGTAGTTGAAATCTGATGCTAATATGTATATATATATATATTTATATATATATATATATATATATTTATTTATTTCCTAAAAAATAGATTGTGGGTAATTCCTGAACCTGTAACCAGCTTGATATTTCAGAGGGAGGGTCACGAAGCAGCTACCCCTACAAAAGTGACAGCCAAAATTAAGGGGCCGATACAAAGCTATTGGAAATCAGCAGATAACTTTTGAGTTAACAGTGAACAGCAGTTTTACGTCTATTTCATGTTTGTCATTGGGAACCAAAGAGAAAAAGTAAAGAAAACAAAATGGGAGAGGTTTGCATCAGCGTTTTAAGATAACCAGTACTGAGGGGCAGGACCTCGAGTGTCATTGGAAACATTTCAGCTATTTTGAAGCAATGGTTGAGCCTGAGAAGTTTGAAAACTTTCTCAGTAGGAAATCGTGTTGAATAATTGTGATTTTGTTGTTGTGCCCTGCAATATATTTTCACGTTGCTGTGTTGTTCAGATACATTTTAGTGCTTCAGATCATCTTAGAACATTAATCCTAATATGTATTCATGGCACATACATATGTGATCTTGTTTTATGATTTAATGTGATCAAAATTATCTTTCATTGTCTCAGGCTGAAGCACTTCCTCATTATTATTGGAAATCTTTTGATTGCTTGAAGTAAATTATTAATCCATTTTTATTGTACTAGAAAGGTTGAATTAGAAGAGGGCTTTGGTATTCAGGACAGAGCCGGCTCCTTGGAGCAAGCTGAAGTTTAGCAAAAACAACAGCAAAGCAGATGCAGAAGGTGTTTCAGGAAGGCGTTTTCAAGTGTCTTTTGCTGGCCAGCTTTTCTCTCCTTGAAATCGGTGGTGAGGCCCCAGCTGCTTTCATCTGCCTAGAACGAGCATCGAACAGCTTTGAAAACCCTGCTTCAAAACGAAGGAGGTTTATTAGAAGAGGCAAGGTGGTTTTCAGAGCCAGTAGAACTCATGGTCATCACGTAAATGCACAATTTTCTTTCTTCCCTTCAGGAGGAGGCTCGTAAACACTTGTATGCAGTTTAAGAGACCAACATTCACCTTCTCTTCTCTTGACAAAGTGAACAACTCTATGCCATAAATGTAAACCCATGCACAATGCAGATTGTCTCCAAAAGACAGTAGTCTTTTGGTACTTTTTGTTTTGGTTTTGGTTAAAAGGTGTGGTAACAAGAGCCAGAGAGGTTGGTGAGCCTTAAGGAGCTCTCTGTGCTTATGCTGTTTTGTGGGTCTCAGCTTCTTTTCTTTATGGGTGTGTGTGTTCGTATCTTATCTCTTCACAATAACACTATCTAGCACAGATATCTATATAGTGCCCATAAGGGTGTTATCTGTATGCTCAGAACTTTTCTATCAAGTAAGCTAGTGCAGACTGTAGAAACTTTGCAAAACTGATGTGTGCAGTAGGGGAATGAAGAATCTGACTGCATCCCTACTGCCTACAGCGCTGCCACAAACTGAGGCTGTCTTGGAAGAGTTCCTGTCCCATTAACTCTTCCTGGGTTTTTGCTGCTCTAACTGATACACAAGCATGTCACCATAGTGCTCAAAAACGTTTAGGCTATATGGCAGCACTGAAGACAATGGTCAAAATCCCGCACAGCCCCTGGACTAGCAGTGACCCCTGATTTGCAGTGTCCAATCTACAAACTGTGTAGCATTACAACGATGCTTTCTGTCGTCAAAGGAAGATGCTTCTAGTTACCAGCTCCTAAGAATAAGGAGGTAAAAATGTGAAATAAATAAAGAGCTGAGCATCATGAGCAGCACCTCCCTCTTCTTCTGGCATCCAGGCACAGAGCAGGTTTGCTTTTTAACTGGTCACAAAATGAATCCAACAAAAAAGAAAATAAAAAAAGAAAAAAGGAAAAGCAGAACAAAATAAACTCAAAACTGATGGGTTTTGCTCTTGTGCTATTAATAAATGTGGTCCCTACTCATCCCCAAAGGACTGTTGTACATACTCACGCTGTTGGTGCCATGCCATAACAAAACCCAAATCATTCCTCCGCACTTCTCCATATCTCATCTGTTTAGGCCTCTCCAATGTTCTTATCTTAATGGAATTTTGCCTTACAATCCAGAGATTGTACCACAGGGCTTTGCACATCCTGAGCAATGCTTTAGTATGCATATTACAGCCCTGCATTGTCATATGTTGCTATAAATAGCTCCCACAAAGAGTCCATATTTCTGCGGAGATTTGCCTGTCAGCTCATAACAATGGTCGTCGTTCACAATGGGAAAATAGAATACCAGCTCCATCAACCTTTGACAGACTAATAGGGGTTATTTGACTTTCAATTTTTCATTATCAGGTTTGGCAGCCACAGTCGTCATGTTGAGAAATACAAACTGATCCGCACTGCAACAGGAGAGTGCAGAAGAAGCTCCTGCTCCTCCTTCAGCAGGTGCCTGCCACGCTGTGAGATGTGGCGACAGATAAGACGGGACAGAAACCCAGCCTGTAACGTACCAGCCCTTCAGAGATCCCACCATTGACCTTTTTTTTTTCTTTTTACCCCTTGTGATAGATGGAGTAGAGCTGGCTGATCTTGTATTGCTGCAAAACCCTCATACCCCTGAAGCTGATGGCAGGACACACGGCGCTGTGCAGGGCTGTAGCACTGACCCGAGGCACATAACTTTCTCTTCGGCCATTGCAGCCCTTCAGTAGGTCCCCTCCATTCCCTTGTCATGGTGTGCTGCGTGCTCATGTAGAAATTGCTTTTTTTGGGGGGAAAAGATATTGTCACAAGGCAGCTGCTCTGGGGTGTACAAAAGGTGAATGGCTCGATAAACATTTCAAATTTAGCTCAAATTTGCCACTGGCAAAAAAATGCCACACGAGGGTTGGAAACACAAATGCTTGTATTTTGTCTGCGATGTGAAAAGGCATCTTCTTACACCAGGATAACTCTCTGGGTGTAAAATCGGGCAGTGATAAAGGACAGTGATCTACCTGAGGTCACTGCTTTTACCACAGAGCAATTAGTCAGGACCAGCTTTATGGCCCATTAGGGGACCCAAAGTGGCTGTTCAGAAGGAGAAATAAAGCACTAACCTCCTTCCTGGGGAAGATGAGGGCTGCCTGTCGCACATTTCAGTGAGCTCCCCTGTGTGCACGGGCTGCTCCGCGGGTGTCCAGGCCCTGTCAAGCCGTTGGTTGTCAAATCCAGGTCAGAATTTGGACAAGAAAATACGTCGCAAAAAGAGAGATCTGGCAGGTTTCAATCATGCAGGTGAAAGGGGTTAAACTGGAATCAAACCACATATAGTTGCCTCTGAACAAGATAAGAAATCTGATGTGTGTGATACCTGGTGCTCCGCAGCCACTGAACACGGGATGAGGGCTCCCCTGGAAACGTGCCCACAGGGCTCTCCAACCTCCTGAAAAGGCAGTGCACAAGGAAAAAAAAAAAGCTGAAATGAGATTTTCATGTGGGCAGTGCTCCCCTAATTACTTGCTGATAAGCACCAGCAGTAGGTAGGTCTTGTAGCATGAATCTCCGGGTAACTCAGCAAGGCTAAGAGGGGGCAGACCCTGATCCATTATCCAAACCTAAATCCTCGTGCCTTTGTGTTGAAGGGCCATCCAAGACATCTAAATATAAATGACTGCATAAGTCTGTTAGCTCAGAGCATGGTCTAGCACTGGTTTACCTTGATAAATTGCAAGGGCTTACCCTTAAAAATCACAAATTACAGGAAAACCTGCTTTAATGGGAACCACAGTCTAAAGTAGTCAAAGGCTACGCCTGTCTACAGACACCGGTGGGGTAGATTAGTCCCAAAGCTTAGAAAAGGGAAACGTCTTTGTTTCCACCTGACTCCAGCACAGCAGCTGTGGGGATTAATTGAACTCATGAAATCTATTGATTTTCTGTAGCTGTTATTAAAAAAAGAAACAACACACTTTTGCACCCTGTGAAAGGTAAGGCTCTCGCTGAATTGTGTGCAATAAACCACCAAGGCTCCGCTCTGTTGAGAAAGCCGGAGTCACATTAGTACCCTAATTTTATTTCAGAGCACGCAGCCTTTTATTATGTTCCCGAAACTTCGGAGACAGCCCTGCTGTGTCGTCAGCATTGTTCCAAAGAAGAAATCCTTCATGGGCCCCACAGAAAGCAGATAAGCAGAAGAGGTGCTGATGTGTGGGAGGTGGTTGCTGGAGAAGCCACCCAGGCTTGTGGCAAGGAGGATTTCACTTCTGTGACTAAAACCTGCCTGGCATCAGGACTTGTGAATTTCTGCGTGATCAAATGGTTGAGGCATAAAAGTGACACTCAAGGTCTTCATCTCCATACAAACTCCCATGAGTACTTCAGGAAAATGAATTTCATTTTAGAAGATTTAAAGTATTCCACTTGAAAATCTGAAGTATTCCACGGGAAGTTTTTTATTACTGACTTCCCCGCTGACAGCTTAATGAAAGGAAAGCTGCTTTCACCAACGCAACGCTCAGCAAAGTCCTCTGCACTCAGGCCTCAGACAGTTTCCAAGAGCCACGTTTGTTTACAGCACTGAAATAATAATTGCAGTTTCTCTGCTAATAACAGGAATGGAACCAAAGAGCATGGCGTGTTTGGGGCATCTTCCTTACAATGCCTGTTGGTTGATGGTTGGTAGATCCATAGCACTTGACGTAGAAGTGCTACCACAAGCATTAGTTTTCATTTTTAAGCACACTTACATTTATATAAAGCCCAAGTTGCATTTCAAGACCACACCAAAACCCAAAGACAGCAACATAATGTTTTTTATTTGAAAAACATGTTGTTAAGGTGGATTGTCATTTGCTTATGTGTATTGTCATCTGAAGTGGTGCTTGGTGCTGGTGGTTGCAACTTAGCTACTGCTTGAAGGCACTCAAAGTTATTTCAGGGACGAGGTTATGGATTGTGTCGTCTCTACTGAACATGGTGGTTGAGTAAATCTCATACCCTGTTCTCTACAGGCTCTTCTTGAGTCTTTTATTAGTCATGTGCGTGATGATGTGTAATGAACAAAGTCTTTTCTGCCTTCTGCTTTAACCAGAAGAGGTTTTACAGAATAACTGTTAGATGTGATTTTCCAGATCATCACATGCGTACAGGTTTTGTGTTCTGCTTTTTGGTAGTTGTTAGGTGCCTTAACTAATGATTGGAAGGTGCTTTGCAAATGGAAAGTACTAAAGACTTGGCTGTGTGCTCGTAACACAAGCCTTTTAAAACCCCCTTCCACAATGCATGGTTCTCAGGCCTAAAGTAGAGAGGAGTTTTGCAGCCAGTCTGGGTGTTGTATGAAAAAACATGTCAGCCTTTTGTTTAGAGATTTACACATTGTATTTCTGTTGGTCTTGGTCAAAGAGTGCAATTTAATTTAACTTAATTTAAAGCGTAGGAAAGGCTTCTATTCTATTCTATTCTATTCTATTCTATTCTATTCTATTCTATTCTATTCTATTCTATTCTATTCTATTCTATTCTATTCTATTCTATTCTATTCTATTCTATTCTAATTAAGATTAAAGGCATTTCTTCTTGCAGCTCTCTGAAGGCTCCCCTGAGTGCAGGCATGTAACTCTCATTACACAAAGTGAGATGTTTTCCTGTGCACAAGGAGGAACAAATAGACTTTGCTTATGTTGGGGTATGGTCTGTGTGTGTGTGTGTGTGTGTGTGTGTGTGTGTCTGTGTCCCCATCGCAGGAAGCATCAGCCTTTCAGGACTGTGGTAATTGGATTCTGTTTTGAAACATTCCCTCTTGGAGTCACTTAAACATATGGAGCCTTTCCCGTTTCTCCCTGCTGTTGGCAGCAGTGCCTCTGCAGTTTTCAGAAGTTGCCCCTTCCCTAGCGTGGCAGGTTGTGGTGTAGCTGCAGAGCACGACGACGGTGTGCAATTGTCTTGATGAGATGGATACCAGAGAGTCAAAGGCTTAATGAGGTGCTCTGGTGCATAATCATCACCGCTAATGGGTGCTTGCTTGGAGTGCATTATTCAGCGAGGATATATTGTGCTCTGCGCTCCCTGCCTGTAAATAATATTTGCAACATCGCCCGATTTGTTGACCAGCTGAACGAGCTTTCAGTGAAAACCTTTAAAGTTGTGTTTATTTTCAATAAGAGCCTGCATCTTTCCGTGCAGTACCAATGAACGAGATGCTTTCAGAACTGGTGTGGGCTGTGTCAGGTTAGTTTATTTTGCTGTGCCAGCAGGACTGCGGCTGCTTCCCAAAGCCTGCACGAGGCTTGAATGGGCTCAGACTTGGGGATCAGGGACAGGAGGGGGGGAAACTTTTTCAGAAAGGGGAATGTTGGCCAAATAATGTCACCGAGGAGGAAAAATGGATGAAGACGAGGGCAATCCTGCACTGCCACAGGGCAGGAGGCTGAGGGAAAAGTACCTCGGTGGGCAGAATTGGCCCCTTCATGGCAGGGCTCGATGAACTCCTGGGATCTTTGCTCCTAACTTGCCCCGTGCTCTGGTGGTCCCTTGTGCCAGAAAAGGGTTTTGATGACACATCCCTCTACACTGCAGGCTGTGACCATCCCATGGGAGAGTCGGCTGTGCTGGTGTCCCTGTCCCCTCCCAGGCAGCTCCAGCAGACCGTGTCCAACTCCTCCTCGGCAATAGCGCGTTGGTAGTGAGAAATGGTGAGAAAACACCAAGGCTGGCTCAGGTTTAATTACCATTAAATTAAAGCAGCCGTTATAGCTTTAAATTGCGTACTCTAAATGAAAGGAGAGTAGGTGTTAAACTCAGCGACCCGAAGGAAGCCCTCACGGCCAGAGGTGAAGGCTCAGGAGCTGACCCGGAGCCCCGGGGCTCGTGCAGCCAGCGGGGACCAGCCCCGACCTCCTGCCCAGCACCTGCAGCAAGGCCGCCCCAGTTCATCCAGCTGAGCCAGGCTGTGTCCTTCAGAAAGCATCCACATGTCAAACGCAGCTTTTTGGCGTTGAGGAATGCAGCTTAACTCCCGATAAATTGTTTCCAGTTGTTAATTACTTTCACTCTTAAAAGCCAGAGTCTCATTTCAAGTCAGAACTTGCCTGGCTTAGTTCCCGGCTATTGGATTGTGTCGCGGCTCTGTTTGTTTCATAAAGATGCTTCAGCTATCGAGCTGCTTATCCCGGGTAGGTATTAGTGAGCTGGGATAGCTCGTGCCCTCTCTTTATCCCTGATACACTGCGTCGATCGAGCTCTGGACGTGTTGCACTTAACACTTTTACTCTTTTTTTAATCACTCTTGTGGCTGTTTAATGCAAGACCCATCGTGGGGACAGCACTGCTGTGTAGTGCTGTGGTTGCACCAGCTCATGTTAACAGGGTGGGACAATCTTTCTGTTCCAGTGTGACTTTATTTTGTTAACACAGTCAGGGGATGCATCAGCCCTTTGGCTACAAAGGCAACTCCTCATCACGATTCCCAATTCTTCCTGGTTTTTAGCTTCTGCTTTCCAAAGCAGTGTTCTCCAACCTGTAAAAGCTTCCTGTGTTCTTTGCTCCTAGGAGTCAGTTTACCCTAAATCCTAATTAGGATTTAGGACACATTCAATATCTCTACTGTGGAGCACATAATGTTTGCTGGTGTCGATCTTATCAGGTTGCTTTGAATCAATACCTTCTCCACTTCATTATTTACCGCTCTTCTAATCTTTGTCAGTCATTTGACATTTTTATCAAATAATGTTTTCGTATTTTCTTCTGGCTTGTTGATAAAAATGTTGTATAGCTTGGGGTCAATTACACAGGGTCCTTGCAGGATCTCATTAGAAACACACACCACTCCATGATTCCTGTGCGGAGTGATTGAAAGGAAGTAAAATCAAATGGATTGATTAGCAAAGTGATATAGGAAACAGTGGCAATTAGGAAACTGCCACATTATGCAGTGCTGTGATGATAGATTTCAATGGCAAACCATTTGGTGGCATTGTCTTTTAAAAGAATTTTGCCTATCTCAATAGAGAAAAGAACATCTTGTTATAATACAAGTGTTCTGGACTGCGATTTTTTAAGGCAAATTTTTTATGTTGGAAGAAGCTTCAGTATTGGCAGGATTACAGTTTTTAAAGGTTGTGGTTTGTACGAGTTTCTTTGCTTTCTGTCCTAGTTTTTTTCCTTGAGGAGCCAGGATTTATTCACCTGGTATCTGCTGTGCCTGCTCTGCTCCTGCATCCAGGATGGGCTCTTCTTGTGCGAGCTGGTTCCCTGCTGTAGCACAAGCACCCACGTCCCTTGGCAAGTCCCTTCCTTCCCTGGTGAATTGAGGCTTATCTGTGCCACCAGATCCCTCCCAACTAGGCTGGTGGGCCGAATCCCCAGTGGAGAAGCAGTGGAAGAGGTATTCTGCCAGTGTAGCTGGCTGTACTGAACAGGGAGAGGCAACGCCGATGTCAGCCTCATTGCATTTACATCAGAGACGTTGCCTATTTCACTCATGTAGATTATGGGATGTGATTTTTCACGCTCTGTAATGTCAAGCCAAACCCTACCAACAAAGCTTTGTTGCCTCAAGACTAATGAGGTTGTAAAACTCTATCCATAAAATCAGAATAATAGTATTCCCTTGCATCACAAGATTGCTGTGGGTACACATGTATATCCTGCACTCCCATGGTCTAACGTTACGTGCTACAAGAGAACAAAACTTCATTTATTAATGCGAAGGACAAGCATCACTATTGCACATGGTTACAGCTCAAATCCCAAGGTTTTCCAACTACCTTTTACTATGTAAATAGAGAATAACTCTAATATGGTTTATTTTATACAGTGAATAATGTAACATCAATTATTGGTGAAATCTTTATTTGTCTTTTCATGTAGTTATCTGCTATGGTTTCTTTCATATGTTCCCATTTGTTTAATTAAATTACATTTGGTCTTTTCAGAGCCCTTTCTGTCCCTGCTTGTTGTGGACATTAATTAATAGTGTCACTTGGTTGATAGTCTGCTAATTTTAATCTCGTCTGAATTTGATTATCTATTTACACTTCAGAGATTTTTCCCTGAATTCAGAAGGACTTGCTCTTTCTTCGCACTGCTATGCGAGGCGAGTTGTCACGCGCACGCCGTGTGGGTGCCGTAATGGCACTAATTAATTGTGGAGCAGTGCAGCAGAGGAAGGAAAACATTACAGCCGAGTGCAGCTAATTTATATGCCGAGTGCCACGACTGACCCACGCTGGTGCTGTGAAGGGGCAGTCCTTACTTAGGCGTTACTCACTGAGCAAAGTCAGAGTACTGCGGGAGTAAGGCAAGCAGGATCATTGGCAAACATCTGGTGGCTACTCCGCGGCACCCATCCGTAATGCTTTAGGTTGTTTTAGGTTTTAGAGCACTAACCTCAAGAGCTGAAGGTTTCTGAAATCTCATGGCAGAGGAGTGTAAGTTCTTGGAGAAATCCAGGCACTGCTGGGCACGTTCGGTGCAGTTCAGTGTAGCAGCATCACGGCGATGTTTCAATGAGTTTGCCGACTCTCCGGTGCCATCTCTTTCTCTGGGTACCAGCTCTCAATCAACTTGCTTTGGTTTTAATTTTCTAGTGCTTGTAGTTAATAGAGAAAAACCTGAAGTACTCCAAAACTCTGCTGAACCAGAGCCAAGTGCAAATGTAAACCCTCAGATGTGTTACTTCATAACTCCGGGATCTCAGATCATTCTCAGAAGGACTGAGAAGGGGATGAAGGGAGCCAGGGAGCAAGCAGCCAAGGGTGGGCAAGTGAGATTACAGACTCACTTGCAAGGAGAGTTGGCTCTCGAGCTGGACTGTGAGCAGGAGAGATGTCTTGGGGACCGGGCTTTATTGGTCCTACCCTGTGGGTGCTGCCAGGAGTAACCAGAAGTTTGTCAGGGGCGATGGAGCAGAGGATGTTTGAGTTTCATTTATCTGCAATTTGCTGCAGGGTGCCCCAGTGCAGGCACAGCCTCTTGCACAGCATGGAGAAGTTCCTCTGGGTAGAATTTGGCTTTCCCTGAGTGCTTTGGCCACCAGGGAGCACAGGGAGAGCAAGAGACATCTTCTCTAGCTGCTTTTGAACACGGAGTCCCCTCTCCTTTATCTGGTTTTAATGGAAGTGATGCAGGCAACAGACCCAAAGCAGGGCACTTCCAATGGGGCAGAGCCTCTTGTGCAGGAGGATTGGACACAAGGGATGTGCCTCCCTGACAGCTGTGCTGAGTGGCTCTGTGCCCTAATAATTTCAGTTATCTAAAAACCCACTCTTGGTTCTCCTTCATCCATATTGGAACATTCAGCACCTCCTTTTTAGCTCCAGATTCCTCTGTGGAGTTTAGGAGTTTAAGTGTCTTACAGCCTTAAGTATTGTTGTCCAATTAATAAAAGTGATGGGTTTTTTTTGTACTCTGCCAGTGAACAGAGGGAGAAGCAAACACATCTCCGTACCCCCATCTATTCAAACAGAGAACGTGTAATTAGTCAGAAGCGCTGTTGCCGTGTCTCCTTTCTGCCTCACCATGGAGGCACGGGGCAAGGATCACACACAATCACCTTTCCTCATTTTCTCTAACGAGGGTGAAATTCTGCTGTCAGGCATATTTTCCAGTTTAAGTCGTGATGTACAGCAGATTGTTATGCATGATTATAAAGCCTAATAAATTTCTCACCATCTCATTTCTTCCTGGCTGGCAGAAGGCAGGGATGAGGCGCAGCCCCGCTGGGTGGCAAGGTGAGGCGAGGTGGAAGGCTGCAGTCCCAGCTCACCTCTCGGGGCAGCATCTGCCCCTTAAACTCAGGGCTGTGCCCCTCGTGTCAGGTAACGTGATGGAGGCAGAACTTCTTCCATAGCTTCCCACCAGTCTGGGGAAGCCACTGAGCTGGCCTGGGGGCCGAAGCAAGCAGACGTGCAACTGAGGATGTTTGGTTTGCTAAATACAGGATGAGTTTCTCTGGCCACTTTGTTCCATGGTTAGTTCTGACTTCACGTAGGCATTTGATAATCCGGTGAATGTGAATATCTGTGCAGGTTATCCTGAATATTTGCTAGTTCCAGGGCCGTGTTACTCTTCTAAAATTAATTTGAGATGAATTCTGCGAGCAAAATGGATGAATTTCAGTTTGCAAGTGCACTATCAGCAGGCTTCTCCTTGAGCGGTGCAACCCACACTGATGCTGGTTTTCATCATGTGGAACAAAAAAGCTTTAGTAGTTATCAGGTGGGTTTTCTTATAGCATCGATCTGTCTGCCTTCGGTGTTTCGGCTCCATCCCTGTGGTGACTTCTTGGCTTGTGCAAGGCAGCGAAGTGGGCAGCGCTCAGCACCTCCGTGGGCGGAGGAAGTACGTCTGCTGGGAAGCGTTAGAGACTGCTACACCATCAGCTCCAGAAGGGAAAATACTGAGGAAAATACTGTGATCTTTACGTAGCATAAACTGTTTCAAAGGCACTTGAGAGTTTTTGGCTCCTTTTAGCTCCGATGCCTCGTGAAAATGTTAATTGAGCATCTCAGAGGGTGACTAATAAGTTTCTGGAGTATAGCATGTTGTTAAATTGCTTATCTTTGTTACAGATAGGGATCCATAATGCTAACAAGGGACAGGCTACGGCTGGTGTTTTTTTCTGCAAAGTTCTCAGCACGGACGAGCAGCTCTCCTGCTACCTCGGAGGAGGCAGCCTCGGCTCGACTCGGTGCTGCCGGATTGTTTATCTCAAGGGAACTGTCGGGGAGACAGGCGCTTTCCATTACTGCTTTCCTAGTGTTAAATTTGATTTGTTCTCTTACCCACTTCTGGCTACAGAGACTAATCATGCCCTGATTTATTTCCCCTTTTTTGTTGTTGTTTTTTTTGGTTACACAACCATTTGGAAAGGACTCTCCACGCGATCCATCCAGCTACAGGCTGGCACAACTCCCCTGAAAGGCTGGGGTCGTTTAATCGACTTTTTTATCTTCTTCTTCTCTCTTTGTCTCTTTTTCTCTTCAGATTACTTAAAACATCAGCGAGAAAAATGCTGCTGCACCAGCAATGACTGGAAATAAAAGTTCTGTTTAAATAAATACACGAACCGTCCTGTGCGTTGATTTCTGAGAATTATATAGAGCAAATCCATTGTAAGTGGAAAAATGAGGCTGCAATATGGGATGGTGGCAGAACTGGGGTGCAGCTGGGTGCAGAGATGATTCCTGACGATTCCTGATGTTTTCTTGGGTCAACAGCTGAACTGAAATGCAGTTGGAGTGCAAGTGGTGGCAATGAAATAGGAACTGTGTGGTAATAAAAGGTACTGTTCAGTACATCAAGGAAAGAAAAAAGCAACTAACAAGTCAAAATACCCATATTTCTGGCCAGTACTCACAAGCAGGAAGTTGCTATTAGAATAATTTGAATGACCCCAGTAGAGTAAGGTCATTCTTCCCATGACTTTCTGGTAATTGTATGCTACATGCAATTTTCTGCAATACAATTCCCTATCTATACCTATGAATTTCTTAAAATTATCCTCCCTTATTATTTCATGTCCTTATTAGTTCAAATCAGTTCCCGGTCACTTAGTTTTTTTCTGTACTGACAGGCTGTTGTCTTGCTGAGACGTGTTTTTCCTTGAACCACCTTTTTGAAAGATCCTGCGTGTCTGAGATTCTCCCCAATTAAAACTGTGAGTGCTGCTGAAATACCTAAAACACAAATTCATAAACATGAACATCCCGAATGCATTTTACGCAGCCTCTAGCGTGGGTAATTTTTGTTTGTAAGGGCTCGGAATGGAACAGGGTGAGGTTTAAGGCAAATCACGAAGTGGTAACATCATTAGCAAAGGAAGCCTGGTAATTGATGGGTTTGAAAGGGAGTAGCTATTTTGGTTCACTGATCCCCATAGATTTATTGGGAAATGCAATCTAATCATTGCTTGCAGTGCAGTTCCAAAAGGAAAAAAAAAAAAAGAAAAAAGAAAAAAGAAACCAAGCTTTTCAGGGCTCAACTTTATTTTAATAGGTTAGACCAGTGGAAACCTGTGCGATAGTGTTTCAGATGAAAGGACTTAGATCTAACAAGTCTCCTTTCTGTCAAACTAGAAAGGACATGAACTATTATCTTTGACATGGCAGGGAAGTAATCAAATATTTAGGTCTTTTGTTTTCATTAACGAGAACAGGAAGATAAAAAATAGATACCAGAATATTCCTTTTGATTTGCTTCAAGAGTAAGTGAGGCATAGCTATTCATTCTTCTTCATTTTCTTTAAAAGATGAAAATCAAGAGTAGTGCTGTCCTCCCGGCGCGTGCTCCAGCTCGTTGGGGTAGGAACATTTTCTGTCAGCGGAAAGTGCCCATACAGAGCACTTTGTCTCTCTCTGTCTCCCTTTTATTTATATGGATGGTTTTGCAGCAGAAATAAGTGCTTAAGTGCTAACTTTTTTTTTTTATTATTTTTTCCCCTTGAAGATAAGATGAACTGCATGTCAGTGTGTACAGACAATGGATGAAAAACAAACAGAATTTGTTTCAGAGGTATTTTCATTTACACGTCCTCGGAGCTCGATGTGAAAGCGCCTTTAAAAATGCTGCAGACACACCGACTGTTGTGCTCTAAATGAAGACTGAAATTCTTTGCTTTCCAAGAGAGCCGTTTGACAGGATGAAACAACAATCATACATTGATCCCTCTGTAGGAGGGTGTTTTGTGAAGATATCCCGATCCCCATCCTACAAGTGGAGAAACAGAGACAGGCAAAGAAATTTTTGCAGGGCAGCGTGCCAGAGGGCAATGGCAAGGCGAGGAGCATAACCCAGCTCTCCCGAGCCACAAATGAGAGGCAGTTGGATTCTCTACAGCAGCCTGGACCGTAATGTAAGAATTTATTTGGGATTGCTGGGACATATATTGCAGTGTGTAATCATTTGCATGGACAATTGTCCCACAGGCTGTCATTGAAATGATCCTAAAGTATGGCTTGTCTGCTCAGCAGAGAAACTGTAAGTGAACTCTTTTTTTTCATTCCTTTTGTTCCGAAGACCTTTTTAAGTGGAGAAATCATCCTTATGATGTCAGCAGGGGAAGATTAACCCAGTACATTATTTCCAAGGGTGAAAAAAACACTGAAAATTGCCTTAAGAAAATTGCATACCACGTCCTGTTAAAAAGCCATTGATGCCTAAGAGGTTGGGAAAAAAAAAAAAAAAAAGGCGTTGAAGTTTCAAACATATTGGACAATTTTTCCTGACATTTAAAGGAATGAGTGTACGCTAATTATTTTCTTACTCAGATTGGCTTTTGTAGGTTTGGTCCAAAATTTCTTGCTCGTGTGAGAATTTAACCATTGTAGGAACATACCACCTTTTTCTTTCTGCAAGCCATCCCAGACAATTTCTCCTGAACAGAGAATTCAGTAGCTTACAAATCGTGTAATTAGAGGATTAAAATCTAAGTGTAAAAGGAATTCTGAGACTCCAGGTCACAGCTGGAATGAGCAGGTTTTCTTTACAGTGTCTCTAGGGGGTTGTCAGAATTTGGATCCGTCTTGCTAAGGGAAGGTTTCAGTGCTGGAGCCGAGGATTTTTCTTTCTGCATGGCAGTGGAGAGGACCCCTTTGATTTAAATCTTGGTCACGTGAATATTGCAGTGGAAGAAAGTTTCTAATAGAGCCAAAGTGTATTTCATATAGGGCTTCGTGATTCATATCAGCGCTCTGACTTGCACTGGGAAGCAAACTGGGTGCATTGCATTAAAAGACTGACCAGAATAGCCCATTATTGGTTTGGAAAAGCTGGACTATCTGGTAGAAGTTTTAAATCTACTATTCATGGGAAAGGGTGGGAGAAACCTTGGAATAAATGTATTTTAAATGTCTGCCGCTGATGTTATTTTCTGATAAGCTGACCTTCATGCTAAGAAATGATGGAAGATTGGCGGCCCTTTGCTTTCTCTCGGACTGAAACAAATATCACCAAGATAGAGGTTGGTGCATTTGAAATGCATTTTGACAGCAGAGTTGATGAAGAATATTTCTTTTTTTTCTTTAAATTCTGAACCCTTGCACCATGAAAAGCCCGTTTCCCTTTGCGAGGAGAAACAGGCTCCCCATAACTGGTAGCATGGAAGGACAAAGGACCAAATCTTCTGTTCCTTGGGCCAAATTTTACCAGGTTGCATCTCCACAGACCCCAGTGTCTCCGGAGGAAGAAAGCACAACCAGCTGCCAGCACTTCTAACAGCGACTGCCCCCTCAGCTGAGGGGCACTGCCTGGTGGCGTCCACCCTCCTGGTCCTCTGCAAAGCCCCAAGAAACAGCTCCACTCATCCTGCTGCTGGGCTGAAGCCTCTTCTGCTGCACCTTGTGGTAGGAGCACGAGCATCCCCGCCTCGCCCACTGCTTCCTCCAGAGCAGGCAGTTCCTCAAGCTGCTCTAACCGCAGCTGATGCCTCCAGGCATGTCCCTGTCCAGACCCATAATTGTTATGGACATGATTCCAGTCTTCAGACCCTTCTCTGTTCCGCAGTAAAAGAAGACACGCGAGCATAACGATCCACAAATCCTTGCTTTAATTATGTTAGTACAACCCATCGGGTGAGTTCAGCAAGTGCCGGGTGAGCTCTGCCCCAGCACATTTTGATGTGAATTGCTGATTAGCCCACAATACATATTTCACTTTACCTCCGCTCGCACCTTAACCTCACTTAAAAAGAATAATGACAAAACAGCCCAATTATCTGTTCCCAGAGAAAAAGTCCATTACCGAGGGGGAACCAAAATTACCCTTTCTGTTCAAACAGCCCAGTTCTCTATTACATTTGCATTAAAAAGGGGCCTGAGATTAGGTTGCCTTTGTGCCAGGCACTGTACGAACACATAACAAGAAATAGGTCCTGGCCCAACGAGGTTACCATGTAGATTAGTCAGAAGAGAAAAGAAAGGCAGTGCCTTTTTTTTTTCCTTTCTTTCTCCCCCCTGGGGGGAAATGAGGCCTGGAATGTGTTATGTAGCAGAAGTGCAAGGACTTAACTGTGAATGGGCTGGAAACGTCCAGGTCCATGTGTTACACTGCCAAAAGGTGAGGCACAAAGTGCTCTGGTTATTTGGCTTCTGGACTCAGGACTCGGGTGAAATGGGGGCACAGGCACTCGTCTGAAGCTCACAGCAGGGAGAGAAGCTCACCCCAGCATCCTGTACTGGGAAGCACTGAGCCCCAAAATTTTGGGGTCCTGGTGGTGAGTCCAGCACCCCTGCAGTGCTGTCCCTGGCTCGGGGACTGCCCACGGCAGTGGATGCTGGAAGTGTTGATTCCCGAGCAAATGGGCTTTTGGGAAACGAGCACTGAAGGTGAAAGCATGTGAGTGTCAATAAATCAATGGTTTTCCCTGGAAATCTGTTTTGTCAGAAATTTGCTGATGAGCACTGCTCAAAGCCACCCCTGTCTCTGTTTATCAAGGGAAGTTCCTAAGGGGTAGGCAGTAAAGGGAAGGTGGGAAGAAGCCAGCAATGGTTTTAGCCCCCCTGCTGTGCCCTGCTCCTCCTGCCAGGGCTTCTTCTGTGCCCTTGTGTGTGGGGCACTTCAAAGGAGAGCTCCAGGACTTGCCCTCTGCATCCCTGCTTGGCCTTCAACCAAGAGGGTGAGGCTGAAAAATAGCACTTTGTGCTAGAAGAACAGCACTGATTCTCCTCCTTTCCTCCCTTCCTCCCTTCCTCCCTTCCTTCCATTTTCCCCCACACCTCTTTTCTCCCCTTTTGTGTTTTCTGGCTGAATTTTCATGCCTTACATGGGCTTTCTGTTGCAGGGAGGATAATAAAGCCCTGAAGTAATCATTCATTTCAACGCCTCCCTATCTGTGTCTGTCGTTAGAGGTCACTTTTCTGACCCTCAGGAATTAATTCTGCATCCTCATCGAGTCTCACCTTTCACTTAAAGTGCAGTTGTCGGTCTCGTCTTTCCTTTTTGCCTATTCGCATTTTTTCCCTTGCAAAATCCACGAGTAGAATCCTGTTTCCGTGAATTTATTGGCAAACAGGCCAGCAGCTCACCCTGTGTGTTTGGGAAGAGACCTCTCACAACTGCCGCAGGATGAACTGCCCTCAGACAAGAGCTCTGAAGAGTCTGGAGCCCAGCCAAATGGGGAAACAAGGTTGTTATTGGCATGATTTTAATCATGATAGACAATTAGCAAAGCTTAATTATGTTGAGAAAGAAAATCAGAGCAAGTGGCAGTAATGAATTTTCCCAGAGAATCTCTTGTGCTTCAAAATAAAGCTGGCTGACCTATAAATACAATGAAATTAGGAGAGGTGCTTGCCTGCACGGCTTAGCGCTGTGCCGCTCACTGATTGTTCTGTGAGTGTGGGTTTTGCTACGAGGCCCTGCTTAAGCATCTTTCTCTTATGCAGCAATAATCCCAGTATTGCATTTGAGCCATTTAGATCAGTCAGTGTCAATAAGTGGCAAGAGGAAGCTTTTTTTATTCTGTAGCTGAACTTGCCGGCATTAGGAGTTAATAGGATTACAGAGGCAGGGATTTTTAAAATACTGCTGTTAGCTAAAATAAATGTTATTTAGAACTTAATAAGTGGGTTAGTTTTTAAGGTTGTGGAAATCTTGAATATTTCCAGAGGAATTTCTGGCTAAGATAAAAGTGCTAAATTGAGTGCTGTCAGCCTTAAAAGATTTCCGAGAGGGTTTCTTGTGTTTGTGTTAGCAGCCTGTGGGTCTGGTACTCGGTGGGGAGAGAAAGCACCTGGCTTAAATCAGGAGCACTATTTAAATCATTAAACCTTTTAATAGTCCCGTAATAATGGAGCTTTTGGAACGAGGAAGCTGCTGGTGAAAGAAAAGAAAGCCCTGTGAGCAGGTTTATGGTGCACATCTTCCAATGGAAGCTCTCCTTTGTGGTGGTGTGAGTGGTTCTTGCTGTGACATGGACACCGAATTGGATCTCACTGGCCCGAGGCAGCCAGGTGAGTCCCGCTGCCTCTGAGCGGTGCCATGAGCATGAAGTGACCTCAAGCAAGTCCAGCCAGCTCAGCTGGACTGATACGATGGCAGATGACCGAGGACAGAGCTCATCTCTGCTCCTTGCCCTGAGCTATGACCGCTGGAGGCTCCTGGCCCAGCAATATCTTTGAGTCTGGGTGGCCGGAGTGCATCTCACGTACGGACCCGTCTGTTCCGTGGGTGGCGGTGCCGCACTGAAGCTGGAAGCCCTAAAAACCCTCTCTGATGGTACAAACAAGATTTGCTGTTTTGCAAGACCGTGCATACGTGCAGAACGACGATTTTGGTGAGATTAATTGAAGGAGCGGAGTTCAGTGGGGTGCGTTCACAGCATCTATGCCCCAAGCTCCCTCTTCCCTCATTTGCGAGCACACTTCTCCAGCCTGCGAGCTGAGCTGAGCTGAGCTGCCTGTCACTGCCAGGCTGATTTGCACTGCTCTGCGTGCTCCTCGGCAGCTTGCAGCACAGCTGGGTGCATGGGAGAGGGGCGTGCGGGGCCCGACGGGCACCCAGCATGAAGGCACCTGGTCCGGGATCGCACACCGCTGGTCCTACGAAGTCTCTGCGTGTCGGCGTCCCCACGGAGATCTCTGAGTGCTCAGCTTGGCCGGAACCAGAGGAGAAGCAGGACAAGTATGTTCGTGTTTTTCTGGCAGTCGTGAGGATGTGCTGGGTTGTTTCTCCTCTTCGGGTTGGCTTTTCTGTTAAGCCCAGGTACGGATCTCCGTGACAAGGCCCCTGCGATAAGGTCAGCACAAATTTACCTTGAACTTAGATTTTCAGACCCAAGAAATTTCACCTCCAGGGCTTTAGCGCGGAACTCTGCTCAGTTTGGCTATTTTAGTCTCACTTCCAGGCTATTAAAGGAGATGTGACTGAAGATGTGCTCGTGCTGTCCTTCCTTGCAGGGATCCTAATTTTGACTGTCAAGACTGGCAACTCTATCCAAACAGGAGAGAAAACCTGAGAGAGCATCTCTTTCCGAACCGTTTCCAAAACCCAATTAACTCACTGGGTAATCTGTTACTGTTTAGTTAGACACTCCAGAGCCTAAGCAAGGATGCAGAGCGGGGTTCTGTTTTTTGTGGAGAGGCTGCAGTGTGAGTAGTGACAAACAAGCTATTGCCTGTGGAAAAATCTTTTAAAACTGAAAGAAAAATGTTTTAGCATTTCAAATAGCTAATGCTCTGAGATCAAGTGAACTTCTTTGCTTTAGGAAGCGAAATGAATCTGCTTGACGGGATATTTTATTAATCGGTTTTAAGTTTTAGCAGTTTAGTTTTACATTTCCATTAATATTGTAGTATCATAGGAATTCGAGATAATATTACGGGGATTATTACATGCAAGTCGGTAATAGCAGAGGAAATGTAAAAGTTCATTACCGTCATTGAATTTTAGAGCGAAGTTAAGTCAACCTAGTTATGTGTGATTTGTGCGTGGAGCTGCAGAAGCTGAAGGAGCTCAGAGCCTTTCATGTGCGTTTTGTTGTGCTCCTGAGCCAGCAGGATTTCGGTCCTGCTCCGTGTTACACCACTCGAAATCCCGTGGAGCTACCTGAGGTTGAAAAGGGGCTGGAAGCCAACTTGTCCTATGCAGCGCATTTTGAGTGTTTTCCATCTGGAATTAAGAACACAGAGAAAATGAACAAAGTCCCATTTTTATTATTTGCTTAGGGCAAAGTCATGCAATTAGTGGAAGGAGAGGTTGATATGCAAAAAGGAGCAGCTTGCGTCGCTGTCTTTTTTTGCTGTTCAAGGGTTGAATTCCTGGAACCAAAATTAATCCTGAAAT
Organism: Aythya marila; assembly: GCF_965140915.1. NCBI lineage: Eukaryota > Metazoa > Chordata > Aves > Anseriformes > Anatidae > Aythya > Aythya marila. The sequence goes on along the minus strand of NC_139049.1, from coordinate 28,403,118 downwards.
TATGAAAGCAAGAAAGGGGAAAATGCATCTCTGGCTCTGGACATCCTCCGTAGCTGGACTGTTACAGCTTCACCGCTGTCTGCAGCTATGTCGCTATTTCACCAGCTGAACAATTACACATCAGGGTACACTAAAAGCACACAAATATCTGGAATAGCACCTAATAAAGTCATCATTTGCTCTGGTTGCTGAATTTAGCCCCTCTGAATTAAATTCCTGTAGGGGAACCAATTCTCTTTCTTTCTATGAAGTTGCCTTCCCGATACAAAGCCGTATTATATAATTGCAGAGAAAACATTTACTCACCGGGAAGTCTGCGCCCTGGTCCTGCCATTGTGCAGTTGGTGAAGTGCATTTTCCTTCTATAGATGCGATGATAGGAGCAATTGAAGGCGAGGTGTTCCCATATCCTGTCTTTTAATGGCCAGGCTGATGGATCCGTGGTGAGTGTCTGCCTCCAGCTGACTTTGCAGAGTGGGAAGATCTTGTGAGCAGCACAGAGAGCGGCTTGGGAAGCTGAGATGAAGGGGAAAAATGTATTTTTGTTTGTTTGTTTGTTTTGTAATAAGTATCCTAAAATATTTGCGACCTTTTCTTTGTAGATTCTAGCACCTCTGTGCTTTGGACTGCACACTTAAGAGCCAGTCGCTGATTTTGAATGCCCAAGCCGACCTTTTTATCGGCTCCTCATCTATAAAAGGGGATAACACGTTCTCTCCTATGGAGGTTCATAAACACTTGTGGGAAGCTGCACTCCATAACGCTGAGTGCCTGGAGCAGTCTGTAAATAAAGGGGCAGTCTCTCTTCGTAGCCAGCTGTGAATGGTGTGCAGTAAGAGTGATGTGGGGTTGTGTCGTGGCCGGACAGATGAAGTGCTCTTGCCAACTGCTTGCTGCACGAACAGCCCTCGTGGCCACTCCTGGTGTAACCATCCCATGACCACGAACCGAGGAGCTGTATCCAGCACAGAATGGGGTGGAATTAAAGTTGCATGAGGCTACGTTGGGTTTCCATGCGAGGTTTTGCTTTTTTCCCTTGTCCTAGCTGTGGTGCGGGAGACCCAAGAGCAAGGGCTGTTTGCCAACCTGGATTTCTTCAAGGCTTGAAGTCGCCCGGATCCCTGTGGTGGAACCAAACTGTGTGATCCCGTGTGCGGCAGGTCGGCACGGGTGGCCCTGCTGCTGGTGGAGGAAGGACTGAGGTTGGTGAGGCAACCCAAATCGGCTTCTCACTGAGTTGCACAGCCCAGGCAGGGGTGATGGTCAGAAGTGTTTCTGCAAGTTCATGGTGGTAGATTTTGTGCTACGCATTACGCTGGTCTGCGTGGAGAGGCCTTGGTTTTAGCAAGCCTTTCTTCTGGGGGCAGAAACCAGGCTTCTGCTTGTGTCTGTAGTAGTCACAGAAGGGAATGCAGAAGCATCGTTGCATTTCAAGGCAGATCAGTGGTGGGTGGAAGCTGTTCTATTCCATTTTTGTCAGTGGTTAGTGACTTTAACTCAGAGAGAAGAAACTCCCTGTGAGATACTGTGCCTGTAAGTGCCAGGCCCCGTCAGGTTGTGGTTAGCACCTCAGGGTTCCCATTTTTAGGAAAGAAAAGAACCCTAGCAAGCGTACGAACAGTAGCAAACTCATATTATCCTACTGTGCTTTAAAGTTTATCAGGGACTGTGGCAAAGAGGTCCAAAGGTTAATTATGCATTGCACAAAAAAAGGAATTTCCTTTCAAGTTTTTTTTTTTTTTTTCTGAATTCCACAGAAGTTATTAAATAAATGGCTATATGCCTGCATTGTACCACTCATTTCCTGCCCTCTCATTTCCTCTCTGAACTAAGCAGGCTCAGTAATACAAGCTCAGCATTTTGCGAGTGCTCTTTGTGCCACCGACCCCACGAACCAAGCGCGTGCTGGCCCGGCACCGTGGGGCAGAGATGCCACCGAGCGCCGCCGCCTCTTCAGAGCCTGGACATGGGGCTGCCAAACCGGGCGCCTTATTTGTAGCATATCCCCAGACCGAATTATCAGCAAAGCACTTTGAGGTAACGGCTTCGGCGTAGTTGATGGTTGTTCATTTTGAAAGATGTCATTTTAAGAGTTTCTGGAAGTTTCAGAGCTGCCCCCCGGGAGATCTGTGCCATGCCAAAATGTCATTTCAGATTCCAAACTACATAACTCCCTCCTACTTTCACTTTATAAATGTTTCACAGCACCTGCATTTTTTATCATTGCACTTTTATGTGACCTATGAGTTCCTTGTAGCTAACCTCTGAGGGAAGTAATATATTTTTTTTAAATTGGCTTTTTCCTCCGTCAAGAGATAAAACCGCCGCCCAATTATATCTTCCCCGTGCATAGATATTTGTATTAATATTTCAGCAAATGGAGTGTTTATAGTGTCACTCAGAGCTCTGGGTTATATTAAAAGAAGCGTGTCCTGGAAAGTGAACGCTGTGTTTCTTCCCTAGAAGTTGTTAGAATCAGGCCTTACTTCTTCAGTAGCAGATCAATCTGCTGATATTTTCTGCGAGTCATCAAACTCCATCCGCAGACCGTAATTATGTGTGAAATCCTGCCTGATCACTTTGCTGGCAACGCTACTGCTCAGGGCATAAAGCAGCATAAAAGAAACCCGAGCCAATATTTGCATTGCTGTCCCGTGCACAATGAGCACCACTGAACCAGCAATGGGGTTTCCTTCCAATGAGCTGTCATCGAGGGGAAGGGCAGTGAACCCTTTAAACGTTCCCACAAAGGCTTGTAGCATGGGGAGAGGTAAGTGTCAAGTGCAGACATGCAGCTCTAAAAAGGGAAATGTTTGTTAATAATAATACAAAATTAGATGAATAGCAAGGGCAGTAACCTAGATCGAGCAGTTCCGTGCTATTCCCAGCTCTCCCAGGGGCTGGGAGCTGGTGGCGAGGATGGGCCCTGACGGGGAGCGGGAGCCTTACCCTGCCCTCCTGCAGGCCACGTGGAGGAGGGCTCAGCCCCAGGGATACAGATTTATTCTGTTGCTTTTGATCTCTTCTGTTTCAAGCTCTTCCGCTTTGTAAGAATTAATATTCATGGAGCTAAAGGGGAGGGAACGAGAGCGAATACGTGGGCTTGAATGAGGGAGGGCATGAACTGAAACCTGGGTTTCTCTTATCTCAGTCTCTTTCATGGATTTTGATCAGAAATTTCATCCTAGATCTACGAAATCTATGCTATGAAGCTATCCCATTCTATTGCTATGAATCAAAAAAAAAAAACAAAAAAAAAACTTTAGGCAAACTGATTTCTCCCCTGCCTCTCACAAATGCAGCATTTTTAATGAACTGACCTGTGCTGGTGAGCGTGCAGACTGGGCGGGAGGGCAAACCTGACAGGGCATTTTCCATTAATGTGCCAGTCACACAACAAGCGTAAGGTTGTAAATTCCCAGATTTCTGTGGGGTGTCTGTACTGCACAGCTGGAAAGTTAAACCTGCCCCTTCCATTTGTTTGGGTTTTGCTTCTTTTTTTTTTTTTTTTTTTATCTCCACAAAAAAAAACAAAACAAAACAAAACAAAAAAACTTTCCTGGGATTTATTGGTTCTCAGAGTCCTGTATTGGATTTTCCCTTTCTAGGGAGTTGTGCATGTGATGCTAATAATAAGATCTGATGGTGATATCTTTTCTTACAGCTACAAAGTCATGAACTCTGGGGTAGTATTTCCACCTCACAGCAAGCTTCAGTGCAGCAATGGAAATGCCTCTGGCAGCCTTGGGCTGCTGTATTAAGAGGAACACTGTGTGCCCCCCGTGGTGCTGATTTAAGCTCTACAGTTAAAATTATTTTTAAGGACTTGAGACACAGAAAACCTCTGAGAATAACTGGTTGCTTCTGTGCTCTCCCCACAGGGCTGACACCGAGTATCAGATGTCCCGGCCAACTTTTTCAGGCAGTATTGGTTAAAATTGTTCAGTGGTGTCCCAAAGAGCAGTAATTGTTTAGTTAAAATCAAAGATAAGTCCTGGAAGATATTCCTCCATAATTTAACTGTCAGGAGGAAGAGACTCTGGTCTCAGAGGTAAATAGGGCCTGTGGAAGAATGTTATTTTAATGTTGAATATGTTATTTTTATGTTGCTAAAGGAAACTACAATCCCGTAATGTCATCCCTGCTTCCATTTCCTTTTGTTGGCGGCTGACGAAGATGGGTGACCCTTCCCACCACACCCTGCACCCCCATTTCCCCACCTCCCCTCTGCTCTGATGAGATTGTTTCCACAACCAGGCACGTCAATTGATTTCCAGCAGCAGCAAAGTTCACGGGCAGTTGGCACAGATTGCCTTGTCCAGGCCTGTAAGGATCCTTGGGGACGAGGGACACCTCCCAGCCATGCCCCCCAAGGACATGAGGGGACACTGCCCAGGTAGCAGGGGTAGCAAAAAAAAAAAACTTTTGTGGTTAAAACGAGATTTTAACAAAGCAGAGAAATCAAGAAATACGTTTTACAATAGCTAAAAGTGGGCTCCCAACTGTAGGGAAGCAGACACCAAAAGGTGTAGCATTTCCAGGGGCTTGCAAAGCTTGGAGCAAGAGCCCTGGCTGGAAAATGATGAAGTTGTGTTGATGATATCCCTCCGTCAAGAACAGATCTGGAATTCCAAAAGATAACAGGGCTTGTTCTAAGGTTATCGAGCAGCTTTGCTTACTTTATGGTTAAAATATGTCATTTTAAACAGTGAGCACATTTTGTATGTTCAAGACACGAGCACTGAGGGAAGTGACGAGTTACTGTTTCTGTTGAAAGATTAATTTAATTTGCATTGAAATTAAAAGCATTAAGTTAATATATGTGCTTAAAATGCACTGTCACCAGGAAGTGGCTCAGAGGCTGTGCTTTACTATGTTTATTATAAAGTATTTATAGTCTAATTAAGAAATAATTAAAAATACACAGCTCAAGAAAACTGGAGGGAGATGGGTGACAGGAACAGACAAAGCTTCCTGCTGGGTTTGCAGTGAACTTGTGACTACAAGGGGAAGTTTGAGGAACTTAGGGTAATTGCTATATTCACTACTGTTACTATATACACTACTCTTACTCTTTCCTACAAACCCATTTTTGGCTGAAGTTGGTCCAACCTGCTACGGCCTTTTTTTTATTTTCTAACAGGAGAAGCTCCTGCTGGGCCTGTGGGGCCTGATGCAGCAAAGACAACTCCTGTACTTGTTTGTGGTGCGTGGCCTGAGGGTTATGTGCTTGAAAAAGAACAGTAACATCAAATTCCTCAATGCGAGCGTTTAGGAAGCACGTGCATGGATGAAGAAAGTTAGGCCAGAACCTCTGCCTTTGGGTTTGTAGCCAGTATTTGAGAGTGCAGGCTATGTGAGGACTGTCTTTCCAGATACTTACAGGGGTACAGAATATCTAAAGTGATTATTAATATGTATGAAAATACGTAAAAAACCCAGTGCTATGGATAACAGTCCTTGTTTTCCACTTGATCTTTTACTAGAGACATATTAATTCCTGTTACTGAAATGTAAACATACTTAGCGAGCTCAATTCGGAAGGCTTTACAGCTGTTAACCTTGTGAGTTTTGAAGGTCTTTCAAGTACATTCAGATTGCATTCTGTATGAACCACAGATTCCCACATCCTAAAAAGAAACCTGAAAAAAAATCGCTGATCACGTGCTCTGTAAGGATTCAGGCGGAAAAGCTGGGAAAAGATGAGGATGACCCTTTAAACTGCAGGAAGTATTGCCCATTCAATTTTAAAAAAGGGGAAAAATTTAGCAGGCTTCACTAGCATAAGTCATTTAAAAGCTAGTACAGAACTATCTCACCAAAAAGACTTATTTTTAGTTATACTTACGGGATAAAGTAATATAAACAAGGAAACAGTTTGATCAGGTTGGGCAGATTCTTACCCAGCTGATTCTGTTGTGAGATGATCCAACAGGAACTCGTTTTCCTGCAGTGTAAGTTATGTTTATTGTACATTATCCCCATGCTGTATCATGTACCTCATATATTTTGCTTTATGGGACAAATCAGCTAACAGTTTAAGGCTGAGTGGTAGCTGACTATATATATTCCTAGCTAGTTAAACTGCTGGTTGTCAATGGGCATCTTTCATGTGAAAGGCAATTTCAAGGGGATGAGATTCTATCTAACAGAAGTACTTCAAGTACATTTTTATACTTGCTCACACACAGTATTTATTTCATAGCTATCTATGCAGAAGATGGATGTGAAAGATACAATTACTGAAAATCCCTCAACTTGCTTGTGTCATGTAATTTTTTTCGGCTCAAAGAAAGGTTTCAAATGGTTGTCCTGTAAACAAAAATGCTAAAAATGATCTTGTGGTTATTTGTAAAAGCAGTTTTGTCTATTCTTCAATTTCATGTTGCTGGAAAGGATTTCATAGTGTATGTGCAAGTGTTTCTTTATATTTGATAACCCACAAGCAGTGTGACGATTACCAATTTTTGTGGGATCAATTTCAGCAAAGAGATAATAATAGATTTTGGTTACTAATGGCTTGTAAATTTAAAATAATTCAACAAAAGTCAAAAATACAAATCCAATATCTTTATGGCTTTTCAGTACATGTTTAATTGGATGCTGAGAAACCAACAAATGTATTTACAGAATAAAAAGGTCTCATAAAGAGAAAATTGGCCGAAAGAACTTAATCTTTTAATCCATGTCTATGGTGACTTAGAAAATGTGAGGCTGTGATGTTTCAAGAGTGGTTTTGTTTACTCTGTTATATTGATATGAAATTATATTGATCGTATTAACTTCTGTGTTTAAAATGTTCTCCCTCCTGGCTGTTGATATACGTAATGTCTTTCCTTTTTTAATTTTCTGTTCTTCACATTAAGAGATGAAAATAGGGCAATGTCTATTCCAGTTCAACTGTCTAGAGACACTTCTGTGTGGATTTTGCGTGCCTTCCAGAATAATAATAGTAACCAGCTTGCCACCAGATCTGTAAGGGCAAGATACTATCTAATTATTAACTGCACGCTCCTTCGGAGTTTCTCAGTGTGCTTTCCCAACACTGACTCACCAAAGCTTATAGTGTGCAAACACTCCCATACCTGACAGAATAACAGAGATACAAGTCAGTAAGAAAGGAGCTTGGTTTTTAGGTACTTAAGGCATGCTAATTTTGGTAACTTTAACCACTTTTCTAAGTTAAACCTTACTGTATTTTCCTGGGGTCCTTTGCAGTGAGGAATACAGCCTAGATCTTCCATGGGGACTTTATTTATAATTTCCTACCCTCCCTTCGTGCAATGGAAGAAAAATGCACTGCTGCAGGAGCGTAACTAGAAAGTTATGGCCTGCAAGCTGGTTGTCAGAAGGAGGGCTGTTTCTAAGCTGCCCAAGTATGAAAAAAAAAAAAAGGGTATGAATTGAAAACGTGACATTCTCCTCTGTTTCCTCAGAAAAAGGTTTTATAGTGACATAAGTAATACATATTTCTGTACTATCGGAAGGTGTTAGACGTGCTGGTTCCTAATCAGTATTTTGCTGCATGCACATCCAATACTGCAGATGTTTTCCCTGTGAACTTATTCTATAACCCTGTGCTACTCTGCATTCTGTAATTGTACTGATCCGTAGTGTATTGTGTTTTTTTCCCAGCTGACCTTTGCTTTTCACTGACATTTGCAAAATGTGACTAAATGAAACTAGACTAAATAATGTTAACAGCAAAATCTTTTTGCCTCTCTTCTATTACAAAAAAAAAAAAAAAAAAAAAAATCTATTTTCTGAAACTGCAGAATGGGAGGAAAAACGCAAAAGTTCAGATATTTGCTATTACTACACTACATCCAAACGCAATTAAAAGCATTGACCACTTGCTTATTTTTATGTGCTGATTTACACAAATCTATTCTAAGTAATGAAGGGCCCAGCTGGTACAAATCGTTACCAAATGCCTTTCATAGCCACCTTTAGCTGGAGAACATTTGTTCTATTTTAACTGAGAACAAATTGTTTCAAATCCTGCCGGAGCCTCTCCAAAGTATCGAACACGAGTTTATCAACTGTTTGGAAAGGAGAAATTAATTTACACGCTTCTCTGCTGCCAGATGTGGGCTCTGACAGGTTGTGGTACAACAGATCCCAGTTTCTCAGTGCAGTCCCCCCAGCTTTTGGGTGGAGGGGACATTTCCTTGCTGGGTAAAGCAACCTTGGCAGCAAAAGCTGCTCAACAACCTATTTATTAGTATCTGTACTCCTCCCCTGCTGTTATATTAATATAATGAATTGTTCACAGGTGCTTCAAATGAGGTTTAGATGATCACTGGGAGCTTTGTTACTCAAACAAGCCAAATTGAATGGAGCAGATGCAGTAGCAACAGTCCCCTAGCAAAAGTACGAAGTGTGACTTAATGAAGGTCATTTTGCACATTTTGGCCTTGATGACCCTAAGAACAATAAGACTGTCATTATTTCACTGTTTCTAGACAGAAAGGTGATTGCTTCCTGCCCACTTGCCTTGTGTTTTTTTTAGATGTCTTTATTACATCATTGGGAGCCCTTAATTGCATTTAATCCCACTCCCTTTTAGCTGAAATGAGATAGTTCCCAAAAGATTGTTGTTAAACTGTGATCTAAGTCATGTTTGAGCTTTAATGTTCTTTTGTGTGGGGATGTTTAAAACACAGCGAGCACTCAAACATTAGCCTAGGTGAATGTGTAGTCAAATGGCCATTCTCCTCTGGAAATGCAGGCCATGTAAAAGCGAGGAGTTAGAGGTCGTGCCAGACGTCTGGCCCGGGTGCTCCCTAAGGCTGATATTTGCACCGTCCAAAACTTGCGTTTTTCTTCTCTTCCCTTGCTTTGTAACAAACACAGAGAAACTAGCAAACTGCCATTATCCCAGAAAGGCCTGTGTATGCAATTAGCTTTGTGAATGCTGATTAACTGGCCTACAAGGTCTCTTCAAAGGCTCTGCGCAATGCGAAAGAGCTGCAGTCTCTGGAAGATGAGCTCTGTGTCATAGCTGAGTGCTTCTGAAGCGAAGGCATCGGACCAGCAGTTGGCAGAGGCCTGCGTCCTCCCTCCTGGCTGTGCCACAGATCTCACTGTGATTTGGGGGAAAGCTCGGTTATTCTCTGAGCCTCCTTTCCTTGTTATGGAAACGGGAATAAAGATGTTTTCTTACCAGCCTTTTCCTGTGTTTATGCATTTTTGAGATAAGGCTCCTCTCTCGCTTTATGCCTTCCACTGTGCATCATAAAGGGATTCCAGTCTCAGCCAAAGGCTCTAGGGTCTATAATAATTGCAATAATGTGAAGGCTACTGTACCCGAGGAGCCACTTAACTCCCTTCTCCCCCGGATAGAAAAGAGAAGAGGCTCTTTTCCTTCCCTTTTTTTTTTTTTTCAGATGTTTGAAGGGAATGCACCGGGGTCATAATGGGCATCGCTTGACTATCTACATGCCAAACTCTCTAATGCGTACGTTTGATAGGTCAGTGACAGATATCACCGAGGAGAGAGGACAGCATTTTAACCTTGAGTACACATTGCAGGAGAAAATTACACAGAAGAGCCGTGCACAACTCCTGTGCAATGAGCCGGAGAAAAGGATCTTCATTGGACTTTCATCGAGAGAGGGCTTTGGAAGGCGCTGCCAAATGCTGTCGTTGTGTGAGAGGGGGGGTACAGCGTCTGCACACCGGCTGCAAGTGGGCAGTGATGGAAGCGCCACCAGGACACCATTCCTGCCTGGAAATGTTATCCCTGAGAGTTGAAATAACGCTGTACAGTATGGGCACAATGTTCTTTGCTCTTCCCAGCAGAGCCATAATTTTGTTCTTTCTCCAGCCGTTACTTCCTCGCCTCCTTCTTTGCTCCAGCAAATAGTGCATTCATGGAGTTCCAGATTAGTCATATCCTAACCCTTGGGTGGGTTTTAGTGTGAAAGACATGTATTTGGATGATTTTCTGCTTATGTGTCACTAGACTTTTATAAACAAAGTTTACACCGGACTCCTGGGGTAGGTGTTCCTTTCATGCTTATTGGACTTTATGGCAGAGTCCATAAAGTGGAGCACAGAGGTTATTGTTGAACTTCAACCATGAAAACTGCTATTATTTGGTGTGTCTGTGACATCTGTTGTATCCTGTTGTGCAGGTGATGAGAGGTAGATTTTGTTTCATTTTGAAATCTGTTGGTGAGTTTGAATAGTGTCTGAAATGGTTGATGGTTCATCAAAGCACATACAAAACACTTGCTTCCCGAGCTCAATGCAAAATCGTCTTCTAAAGGTGTAGCAAATTAGTGTTCTGTAGAGAGAGGAATTCAGTTTCCAGGCTATCTTAGAGGCCAAGCATTAAGTAGCTGTGTCAGCTGTGTGGGTAACCTTCCCCTTGCATTAGAAAAAGGAAGATGTTAATAGGATAGACCAAGTGGGGAAGGCAGATTTATGGCTACCTTGATACAAATGTTAGCAAATTCTTATTTTGTTTACTGGCACTGTTTAATTTCAGTGGATTTTCTCAAGAGTTTAACTTCCTCTGATCCTAGTCATCCTGGTGTCCTGGTGGGCAATGACACAGCACACAGATATAGGCAGTGTCACGCAGGGCTGGAGCACACCTAACTGCAGATCTGAAGGTAGCAGAAGGGCATCAGGCCGGGGAAGCTGTACACTTCCATTTTCTCATCCATTATGCACCCTTGCATATGTGTTCCTGCTCATGCTGTGAATTTTACGGTGCTCTTTCTTCCTCATCAACAGGCCAGATGGATCTAGTCTTGCTTACCACCCACTCCTGAGCTGTAGTATTTATTGACATTTGTCAGTCCCAAACACTTACATTGCAGCAGACAGTAGCTGTTCAGTTGAATGCTATAGATCTTTGGTAATCCATTATCTATTTAATCAAATTTGGAAAGATTTTATTCCTTGCTAAAGACCATGTCTATGATGCCTTTGACGTCCAGAGTTAGCGTGCTTACAGGTTCAAAAGCCTTGTTTGTTAAACAACATGGATTTTTCCTTGCTCTGAGATCTGACATACATCTTGCTGCTTTTGTTGAAATCCGTTTTTATGCTGAGGAAATAAACTCCACTTTAAAGGAAGACATACTTTGGCAGATGTTAATGAGAAATGAAGGAATCAGAAGGGACTGGGTTATTCAGCTTAACAATAACTTGGGTTTCTTTTCAGTCTGTTTATTACTGATTCAACGTAACTTCTCTGGATACTGACGCTGCTGTTTCTGTGACTTTTCCTAGAGGTAGGCAGATTCAAAGCTTTGATGCACAATGTATGTGGAAGTAAGCCTTCCTGAAGTTGCAATAGTGCCTGCTTAGCATCTAGAACTGGAATTTGATCCTCAGATTGGGTTGACATGGTGGGGGCACCGTATTTGCTGATTTGCTGAGTGTTACTCTGATCTGGAGATGTACCACCTCAGTAGAAAATCTGAATTGCTATGGAAATGCCAGATAAACCACGAATGTGGAAAACTGCCATCTCTTCTCTCTGTGTATGTTGCACAGTCTCAAACTGAGCCTTAAGCATATGACAGCCATCAGTCTTTTAAAAATCCAGGGTGTTAATGATCTTCGAAAATGTCATGTTTCTGTAGCAGTGGGTGAAGCCTTCAAAACTGGGTTGTGTAGGTTCTGTCTTGGTTCTGTCATAACTTCCTATTGACTGTAAATAAGAAAACGAAGAAGAAAAAGTGACGTAGACATTTAGGAACCTAAACTGTGCCACCGAACAGTTTTCTTGTATCAATAAATAACGTGCATTTGAGGTGTTTTGTTAAACCTCTGTGGCTTTTCTCAAGCTAATGTAATAATCTCTTTCAAGTGAATGATTGTATTTTCAGGTAAACTGCAAAACCCCTTTAGAAATGAAGCCCTGATCTAGTTGACATCTATAAATTTATAACAAAATAAAAGTACTTCAAATATCCTTCATTCAAATTGTGATTTCAAGAGTTATATTATTGGATTGAGTTGCTAAGCTGGTACTTGCAATTTACATTTCTACCTGGAAAGCTTGAAGAGGAAAAGAATATAAATACCAAACGCCAGAAAGAAGTGATTTGTCAAGTGTTGAAATATACTACAGAAACATCAGCTTAGGCAAATGTGTTTGGATGAACCACAGCATGCTGTCCACAGCTGAGCTGCCCCCAGACCTCTTGCAAACCTTCACTGTGCAGAGTGGCTGGGGACTGGGAGCTCCAGTGTCCAGCCTCACTGCTGGACCATGAGAAAAATGACATCCCAGGGGCTAGTACATAACTCCTTGGTGTGTTGTAGGGTACCAGGAGCCCAGAGATCTTATATTTGAACTTGAGGCTGACTGCAGGGCCACGTGCATGGAGTCCTGGGTTTCTAAGCGAAGCAGCCACACTTCTTTTAGGTGCTCGGTCCTTGGCACAACCTGCTCCACAACCTGCAGCACCCATGGGGTTTGAGGGTGATCCCATAGAGCAGCTCCACTGCTGCTCGTCACGAAAGAGCCGTGGCAAAGCAGTGAGTAATCAGCTGCTGAAGGAGTGTATCTGGGCTTGGAAGTGCTGACGCTAATTCTGAAGAGGCAAAAGGAAATGTCTTTGATTTGAATCGTAATGAGACACTATCAGGAAAGGTTGGTAATATAGACAGAAAAGGCAAAGAAATGTAGAAATGTACCAGATACCATTTAAATAATAGATTGTTAAATTTGTAATTTTTAAAAGGAGAATGATTAAGAATTGATTTCATAGTTTAAAAAATAGCTTGACATAGTAGTGGGCTCAACTAACTTGGAAATGGGGTAAGCAGGTTTCAAAGAAAATTGTTAGGAATCTTTTCCTGGAGCCTACCAGAAATAACACATTAACTCTAAATGCCTTGTTCAGCTATCACACATAATACCATGCTGAGGACATTTTTCAGGATGAGTCTGAGGTTAAGAAACACACCTATTGAATAACTAGTGCCACTTACTTCAGCACTCGAGTTTTCCTCAGAGGTCTTCCATCCAATTACTGACCAGATCCAGTGATATTTAACTTATCAGATCTGACAAGAGCTGAACCCAAGGTAGAATGACTGCTTAAACATTTATTTGTGTCAATGACACGTTTAAAACTCTCTGCTCTGTCTAAATATTTAAAGGAAAATATAAAGAGGAAAATGTAATGTGACATAAGAGGAAATGAAAAACCACCTTACTTGTTGAGGACATTCACTACACACAATTGCTGTCTTGTGAATAGCTGTTATTTTGGCAGAAATTGAGGGGAACGCAATCCTAAGTATCATGTTTGTCTGTCTCTTTTTAACAAAAAAAAATGCTTTTTACAATGGCAAGCAGATCTTTTGCTGTCAAAATCACAGAATGTGACAACAGCCAAGATCTTTATGAACCTCAAAGACTGAAGTCTTTGTAAAGCTTACGTCTAAAAATAATAATAATAAAAAAGATGAAGATAAATGCATGCTTAGGAAAAAGAAGTTTCAGTATTGTCCCAGTTCAGAGAATTTAAGTGTGTTGACTGGTTGTTAGAATAGAGTACACCTTAAGAACAGGCTGCAATAAGCTTTCTTGCTGGGGAAGCGCAGAGTGCAAGCTGTGTAGCTGTGTGGACGGAGTGAGGAGTGAAGGGAATCTTCCACAGCTTGGAAAACAGGAACTGCTGAATGTTAGGACCAAGATGTTACGAGAACTAACTAATGGGCTGCATAGTTTTGACGTGAAAATTGGGCAAAGTAATGCTTAGTTAGTATTCAACACTGTGTTGGTCTTTAGAAAGCCTTTTAATAATTACCTGATGTATGCAGTCAGATGTTCATGTAAGCAAATGTGTTCAGCTGGGAATACAGAGGCCTGATTTGGTTGTTTTTAACCTGTGTGAGGCATTTTAACACACTTTCATCACAGGGCCCTTAGGGACATCCAGATCAAGCTGTGGTGGGGATCTCAGCAGCATGTTGAGGATCATTTCCACGCTCCTTTCCTGTAGGAATGGACGTCAGGAAGGGGGACGCTGCAGACGGGAACTGGCAGGCACCCAAGGCTCTCTCTGATGCAGAATGCAATCGCCACTAAGTGATGTGCACGGGCTCCTTGCGCCTCTACAGAAAATGGAAATCTTTACAAGATTTGGATCACAACTGCTAAAAGTTTACTTGGGGGAAAGATCTAAGGAATTAGTTAAATTGTTCACTTCATGCTTTCCATTTTGTACATGGATTTCAATTTGTATAAAGCAAAAATGAAGTTTAAGTATTGCAACAAAATGTACAGAACGACACAAAGGGGAAAAATTCCTAGTGGAGAGATTCACGCTAAATCTTCAACTCTCCTTTTACTCACTAATTCAGAGTGAAGCCAAATTTCAAAATTCTTTTTAAAGCAGATCTGTATTTTTCACATGCAGATGGATATTCCATAGGAGGTATAGATTTTCTGTAGTAGATATCCTTTACTGTCAGTTTACGTCTTAAATTATCGTTAGCACTTTCCAAAGTAATACAGAACACGTGGGCTCTCAGTTTATAAAGGATGCTGGAAATTCTCATCATCCCTGAACTTTTGCTAGAGAGGAGATTGAATTCGGAGGTTTCTGTGTGTGGATCATCAGTGATGTCTGGAGGGGATGACAGAACAATGGAAACTCAGAATGCGTGCGTATATCGTGTTCTTAGCAACGCGCTCTCTGTTGGAATCTGACACAATGTTTGCAAAAGCAAACCTATTCTAAATTAGTTTGCAGTTAATTGGCTGTGAAGGGAAATGCACCTTGCCAAAGAGGGTTTGAAATATGAAGCAGTTTGGATCTGTGAAGAAAGTTGATCTCTGTACTTGAAGAATCACGAGCTCTTTCATGGGCATCTGGGAAATAATATGGTCATAATCTGCAGTGCCTTTGAGAATTCCATTATTTGGCAAAAGGGGCATCCACTTGCTACCATTTGCTTGAAGACTGATTTTAGAGGGGCAGTCTTAGCCTGTATGTTGAGGCTGTTCCTTTGCTGTTGGGAGAAGAGGTTTCATTATGGCGATTTCAGTAATGTTTTGTATATGTCGTGGAGAAAGACAAGAACCAGAAGACCATATAATGTAAAGATCTTTTTTCCATTTTTCCTCCTGGGACTCGAGATGAAATGAAGGGTCCCACCCACAGCAATGGTTGAAGTCCATGTAGTGTTGAATGTTCTTGCATGTCTTTTTGGTCTTTCCAAACATAAACAGAGAAAGTCTCACTGTAGACCTGCGAAATAGGTGTGGTAGAGGTGGACACAGAAAAAGCATAGGTCGACTTATCCAGGGTCACACAACTAGTCAGTGAAAGAGCTGGGATTTGAACCACATTCCTGAATCCTTTTTGTGCATCTAACTACGTGAACATGCAAGGCTTTTTGAGGTTTATGAAAGGAGGAGTTCCTTCAGTGACCGACCTGTAACACAGGAGGAACATGCACTGCTCCATTTTCAGAAACCAGTAGTGAGAGGCTGGATCTTTCAAGATGTAAATTTCATTTTCATTATGTTCCCATGCTGGCTTTTAACAGATGCCTGTGACTTTTCAGGATAATACATCTGTTTCATTAGATTGCACTGTATAGTAAAGAATTACCATAACCTCTGAAATGCCACTGCCAGCAGATTGAGGGCTTCTAATTTTCTGTGAAGCACTGCCTTTTTTCTCCATAGACCTTTCAGAAGGACAAGAGCAACATACTCTCTTCAGCCACCCATTAGCCAAGCAGGTATCTTTAAGAAAATAGCTCTAACGGGAGTTCTTTAGTGGAATCAGAGAGCAGAAATGGAGAATTATGTTTCTTTCCATTTGAGAAAATAGAAGATGAATGCCAAATCACAACTAATTCCTCTGCTACATGGCTAAGGAACTATCTGTGTGGCTACAGTGGTAAGAGGGGCTACGATACCTACTGATAATCCAGCAGGTATTATCTCCAGTCGGTGCCTAATTGCCTTAGAGGAACTTATTACACTGGAGCCAGTATTGTGTCAGGAACGATTCACACAGAGCATCTCCAGAGTGATCAAGATGATCCTGCTGTGGGCTACAGGATGTACCAGCAAATTCCAAGAGTGGCTTTGTGAGTAAGCTGACATTTTGAAAATTCAATTGGCACAGGATGGTCTGCGCATTGTTCTGCATCTTAGGGAAATGCAGAAATAATGACTGATTCTCTTGTCAGATATTTCAGTACCCAGTGCAAGAATTGCACTTTGTGAAGTGTGAAATGTAACAGATACCTTTCATTCCTAGATTCTTTGAAAACATAACCTAAAGATCCTTGTCTAACATATCTCAAAATTTCTCTGCAATATTATTTGTTAGCCCTTGGTAATCACCACAACTCAAGATACATGAATTAGTTTAGGAAAATAGCACCTGTTTTCCATCTCAGAGAACGTCCAATTCTCATTAATACTAATGGTTGTTACACACATGCACTGACAATAACCTTACAGGTTTTATGGCCTAGTGATTTACCAATTATGCAGGCTGATACTAGTTTTACGGTGTGGATGCTATCTTAACCTTTCACATGATAAACACACAGGCTTGCAGCTGGACAAAACACAGTGGATTAAATAAAAGAAAACTTTATTCTTGCCCAGCAGAATGCTAAGAGTTTGCACCAGCAGAGCAAATTTTAGGAAGGGAACCTCTGGAGACCCATCTTTCAGCAAATGTTCTTTATTTGTCTGCTCTGGGAGGAAACAAGCTCCATCCTTGGCTCCATAACTCCATCAGAGTTACCTGATGCTGATTAACTTACACAGGAGATGAAAGCAGGAAGGTATTTGAGTACCATTCTCCTAGGGAGTCAGATAACATGGTTAGGAAGTTCTCTTGTGAATTCCGTCCACGAGGTAAGTGTTCTTTCTTGGTGCAAGATGGTTTACAGGCAACCGCAGATCTCACTGGGAATTGGGTAATAAAACAAATTACTTAAAAGCCAGGTGTGTAGGTATTGATAGTGGGTATTTTAGGGCTATTTTGAGCTAGTTCTTTCAATAGTGTACACAGTGCTCTTGGTTGTAGTATTAAACTCATCTTTACCTCAGCTAACGTACCAGAACATTATATAGCTTATGATCACTGCTCTAGTTGCTCAATTCTAATCAAGAACTATGAAGGTGATACTACTTCCCCTTCAGTTATTTTGGTAGGTGCTAAGGGACCGAGTGCCAAAGAGGAAAACTACACAACACGTTGGAAAATAGCGTAGAGAACCACTTTTTTAGGTTCCTACCTTTAACTTTTGCAGATGGTCAGTAGTTACAGGAAATAACATCTTTGGTCTAAAGTTGGGGGTTTATCACTTCATCTGTGATGGTATAGTACATTATCAGAGAGGAGAATACAGGAATGCTGAGTTTAAATAAGCTTCACAGGTGAGGACAAAAGAAGACTATGCAGACCTACCAAATTTCTTGCTCCTTTGCCTCTTGGTCTTGTATTTTGGTAGAGAGGAAGAACTCTGACCATAGAGATGTTCTCATGTGAGAATCTATATGGCAAAATTATGGCCCAAAAATATTTTATGTGAAAGCAAAGCAGGTTGCTTATGGCAACTCCTGCATAATGAAGGAACACAATGAAGAACTGCAGTTCATATTACTCTTCAGGTCTGTTCTATTTTCATAGGTGGTGTTTTTTGTTGTTGTGTGTTGTTTTTTTTTTTAAGTAGGAAATTGCATAGTATAATTACAAGTTCATTTGCATTCATATTACAAGCTGTGAGCTAGTACATACTTTTAGATTTAAAAAATACTGTTAGCAAGTGTGACTTGCATCCATAAATTTCAGAAATGGGAATGGAGTTTACACTTAGTGAAAGTTCCTTCTCTTGTTAGCCAACAACCAGCACCCTTCCTGTAAAAAGTGGGACTTTGGGGAGGTCAGCAACGGGGTAAATGCAACTTCATTTTACAGTGTAATGGGCAAGGGCATAGAGCAGTTCAATATGCCTTTTGAGAACCGAGGATCACAAACATTTTATTGGACTTAATACTTATAGTCAAGCATAGCCAAATGTCATCTAGAGGATACTGTTTTTTCCTAATGGAAAGGTGTCTTCTATTGCATTTTTGTTTCTTCAGGCTTGTCATCTTGAGATGATAAAATCCTTTCCAATGGGAAATATTACTGCAATTAAGTTTACTACTAGGAGTTACAATTTTTTATCCATATTAGAATAAATGGGTTCAATTGATAATCCCGCCTTCCATTTCTGTAATAAATGGAATTGAAGAAAACAGTTCTATAGCAGGTCTTCATTCCACCAACTGCTTCTATAAATGTGGTATGACTTTTGAAATGCGTTTTTGTTACGTCGTAAAGGTTATTAGATGACTATATCTTTTATGCTTAGTACCTAATGTGCTATGCAAAGAATAATTGAGGAAGGTGAATCGGAAAATATCTGAGAGCGTTATCAGATCTCCACATGCACTTCCAATCGATCTGTTTGCCCAGCCGCTGTTGGATGGGTGCTCTCTGCCCTCCTGCCTGTCGGGTGGAGGGAAAATAACCCATCAACATCTTTCTGCCTCATGAGCATCTTGGCGATCGCTCCTTGACTGCTGTCTCAAGGAGCACAGGGCAGCAGCTGGGTTTTGGTGTGCCCAGTGCTGCATCTCGCTCCTGATTTCTGACCAGCCAGTGCCCCATGCTGGGGCCCTCTTCCCAGTCAGCTGGAGGAGGCACCATCACGCAGGTGAATTGCATCTATCTGACGGCCACGAAATGCTTTTACTTCAGTAATTTCCCTCAGCGAGAGCCCAGCTGCTTTTATGCCTTGATTGGAGGTAACACTAGTGAAATTGCAATAACCTCACGAATGTACTTCTCTTCTGTATGTAAATCCTTTCAGGAAGTGCATGACAGCCTCCGTTTTCTATGGGTCTCCGTTTGTAAAGAAGCTGTTATCACAGAATAAGTTTAATGGGTCGTGAATTTTGTGTTGAAAGGAGAGTCTCTCCATGACTTCTGATCCGCCTGCAATAGACCTACTGGCTCGGCAGCAAGTGCATTAGGCTAAATATGCTTCCTCCATTGACTCTGAAGGTAACAGCCCTAAATGCCTCATTAAATTTTCACGGGTGACTGAGAGAAGCCATGAGAAAAACACCACGATAGCAGCGGGGGCGACGGCGGCTGCGCCCTCCCCCCCCAGTGCCTCAGGAGCCCCACGGGGGCCGTGGGCCACCACCCCGCCTCGGGGGGCGATGGGGGGCAGCGTGGGGCAGCCCAGCCTTGGGGCTGTGGAATTAGGGAGACCCGAGGAAGGGTTGGGAGACCCGAGGAAGGGCTGGGAGACCGCGTTGGTGGCTTTGTGGCCGGGTTTCACGCGTGGGCAGGGAGCAGACTGACAGAGACCGACTGACAGACCGGGGCGGGCGGCGTGTAGGGGGCGAGCTCCCCGCTCCTGCCGTCCCCCTTCTCCCTGCCCACCAACAGCGCCGAGACCCCCAGCCTTAGGAAAGGAGGGGAAAGAGGAGAAGGAGGAGGAGGAGACCGACCCTCATCAGCAGCTTGCCTCCACCACACGCCTCCCCTTCTCCCCTCCCTCTGGCCTCAGCGCCGCGCTGGCGGGGGCCGGCGAGGGCAGGCGACGCGGGAAGGCGGCTCTCAGCATGGACGAGCCATGTGTATCCTAAGGAATAACAGCAGCTGCTGCGCCCACGATGGGGAGCAGAGGAACGCCAGGAGGAGAGGGCTCGCTGGGGCAGGTGAGGGCGCCGCGTCCCTTCTCCCCTCAGCGCTCGGGGGGCGAGCGGGGTGCCCGCTGCCGGGGAGCCCCTCGCCGGCTGCCGAGGTGCATGGGGATGGGAGAGGGGGTCTCCGGAGGAAGTTTTTATTATTATTGTTATTAATTTTTGACCGTTCTCGCCGCGCCGAGGAGGGGAAGGGGCTGGAATCTCCCTCAAGTCGCGGCAACTTGCCGGCTTGCTTCCCCCCCCTCCTCCTCCCCTTTCAGCCGAGTCTCGGGGGCAGAAGCAGCCTCTCGCAGCTGAGCCCGGACTCTCCATCCCCTGGAGGGTGAAATACGGAGAAAAAAAAAAAAAAAGGAGATAAAATTTTAAAAAATAAGATATTCCTGGGGCTGCTCCGCGGGTTGCTGCGGGCTGGGCGCGCTGCCTCAGCCTTGAGCCGCTGCCGCCCCCCAGCTGGGGAGCGCCGCCCGCGGCTCCGGTGCCGCTGTGCCCCGCTCGTCCCGGGGGTCTCCCCCTCGTTCCCCGGCTCCCACAGGCTGTCAGGACCGGTGGGCAGCCCGGACAGGGCTATGCTGGGTTATGCCGGGCTGTGCTGGGCTGTGCCGGGCAGCTCCGCGCTGCCTCCTTCCCTGTGAGGGAGCAGCCGGGGCGGGAGACGCCGCGCTGAGGAGCGGCGGGGAAATGGCGCCGGGAGCCGCGGGGCCGGGCTCGCCCTGACGAGCCGGGGGGCGCCTCGCTGAGGGGAGAGACCCTGCCCGGGGGGCCCGGCTGGTGGCGGAGTGCTCAAAAATGCTGCTGGGGAGCCAGCGAGGAGCGAGCCGGGGGTGTTTGCCCCCGAGAAGGGGGGCTGGGAGCCGCCTCTGCCCGGCCCCGGGGGCTCCCGGTGGTCCCCTGAGGTGCCCGGGGCTGGGGGCTGCGGGCAGCGCTCGCCTGAGCAGCACCCTAAAAAGCTCGGCCCTAAATCGTAGCCTCACGAAGCCTGCAGGCGAACAGGCAGCCTCTGGCTCCATCGCCAACTTCGGCTTTCTTGAGCTCGCAAAGTTAATTTTTTTAGGTCTTTCCTCGAAGTAGTTTTAAAAGCGAAGTCCTTGGGACGCTTTGCCATTTGTCTAAATTCGGAACGCATGTCTGAAGCGTTTAATCATGTTTATTGTCTTCAGCCACTCAAACGGAATAAAAATTACTTATCGTTGATGAAGCTTGTCTTGCAAGCTGTTTCACAGTATGTTTCCGTTGCAAGACACAGCGCTGTGGTAAACTAGTGACAATCGTATTGTTTATTGTTCGCTCCTGCTCCGTCCCCACCCCCTGTGGTGCCGGTATCGGGCTGTTCCTTACCACTCGCCTCAAAAATCAAAACGGGAGCGGAAGTTTTCACCAGCTGGTTTGATATTTCCATTGGTGTCGGAGATTTGCATCTTTCATTTTTGCTCTGAAGGTAATTTTCATCAGTCATACCGAAGTCAGCTAATAAATATGAAAAGGAATGAAGGCACTAAGCTAAAATGCACTTTCCAACTCCTGAAGTGGAGTTGTAGGTGGAATTAGTGCTGGATTCACAGTCATTGTTTATTGCTGAGCCCCTTTCATAACACCATCCCAAAGCACACAATTCCTGGCCCCCTTGTCATCGCCACTTTGTTTCATTACACACTTAAAACGCACTATTCACGTTGGTCTAGAAGTTCAGATTTATTGTTCGGAGTGCTTTGATACAGCTGCTGATCTTGGACTATACTTCATTGACGGTTTTGCTGCACTTTAACAGTATCTCAGCACAGTGATGGAGGACACCATCATGTTTTCTTGTAGGATTACCTTCGGGACTTCAGTGACTGCACACATCAGTGGTTTCATCTTAGGAGGATTGAAATTGATTTTCTTTTTTTTTTTTTTTTTTCCTCTTTCTTTTTTTTTTTAGTTCAGCTAGTGAAAGACCCTGTCTGTGTATGTCCTTTGACCCGTGGCCTCACATGATGAAGTGACACCAGCAGTGGAGGATGTTGACTTGAAGTAGCTGCTGCTAGGGCTTCAGAAGTAGAGGTACCAGAACAAACACACTGTTCTGGCGGTCAGCCTGCTTTGTCCTGTGGGCAGGGCACTGTTTCCAACCATATGTTGGAAGACCCCTATATAAACATACCAAAGTAATTTTAAACCATGAGCCTTGTGGTTCTTTGTCAGTCCTACTGAAAGACCCTCTCTTGATGCAGAATGCAGGAAGGCTGACCACCCCCTCTCATCCTCAGTTCTGACAGGCCTGTTTGCTTTTAAACACTCAGAATTTCAAATTTTGCAAGATGTTTGTATTGAATTTAAGAATAGCCAAGCTACTTGGTTAAATAGTGGTTAGGCGGGAGAACCTCTACTTTTACAGTTGTGTTTACATTTCAAAGTGATAGCAAATACCAGTAAAGAGGACCAAGATTTTCTAGACTTTATAGTTCAAATAAACTTTCCCTGTCAATATTTAGTCAAGGTCTTGATGGTTAAAGTTAACTGTGCAAGTCAATGTTTGGTCAAGGTAATGACTTGATTTTTACAAACACTACCCAGGCATTCTTGCAAAATTAATCAGTTTCTGGATCACAGTACATTTCATCAGCCAATTATTAGGAATAAAAATAGGCAATTACTTGCTCTCAGATGTCCTGTGCTAGTTGGTGTTATTTCAGCGCTGCTTGCCACCAGCCCTTCTGTGGCCTCATTCGTATACTGTTAGTTCTACCTTTAGAGCATGTATCTGCACACTGGATTTTTTTGAGATAAAGTAGGTCCTATACTATTCTGTTTTTATAGGTGGAAAATGAGGCATGGGTAGGCCAGCTGCTAGCTCTTAAAAGGAGTTGTGAAGACGTGCAGCACAGCAGCAGCAACCTTTACATATTTAGATCCAAGTGAGTGTTTCAGGAGCCTGTGCTGGGCACCCAGTTCCTCATATAGCATGCGGGATGAGGCAGGCATTTCTGGTAATGCAATCATTGGATAAAATATGAAAACAGTTCTGGTGTCTGGGACAAAAGTGATGTAATTGAATAAGTTGACATTGGTACTTACAGTGCGTGACTCAAGTGTGTTGTGACATGGGAAGGAGCTGGAGGACTCTACTGCGATTCTTCCTTTCTTGGGAAGAAACTGAGATCTTCATTATTGCAAGTTGTCACTTAAGTCTCTTCAACTGACACTAATATCACAGTCTGGACTTCAGTTGTGCCAGATTTTTTTCTTTTTTTCTTCCTTTCTTTTTTTTTTTCTTTTTTTCTTTTTATTAATTGAACCACTTGCAAATGCATTCCATGCAATTACATGGATATTAGAGTAGATATTCATTAGGATTTTACTAATCTAAACCTCAAGTGCTGTTCTGCAAATTTGCCAGCCTTTGTAAGGGAGTGCTTGACTTCATCAGTAGCAGTGTTTTATTATGAGTATTTTGATACAGTAGAATGAAAAGCATATATTCTAAACCAAGTAATTAATCAGATTTAAATATTTTCATTTTCATACTTTGGCTTGACACATAGAGAAGCTTCAATCCGTACTTTGCACATAATAGTAGATTTTGCCCAGTCTAGCTCCAACGGAATTATATTTCATGGCCCTGCTTTAAGAATTTAATCCACAAATCAATGCTCCGTTTCTATTTAAAGGCAGCAGAATTGTTCCTACTTAGGAAAAGTAAGTAACCCAGTAGTGTTGGTTAGAGAAAAGCTGGCATGTTATTGTGTGCCAAGTCATCTGTGTATCTAATCCTATTTTCAAGTGTTGCAGGTATAAGCGGGAATTGTTTGTTTTAACTGTGAAGTATGGAAACTTCCCATTCCTTTGTTGGAAAAAGCTTTTTATCATTTAAACACTGAGCATTGTAAGAACTTGTAAGGCATTGTAAGAACATTGTTACAACAGTTACAGTGAAAGTTTTCTCTATTGTCTTCTTATTTTTTGTGCACACCAATCCTGCAAGGATCTGGTGGCAGTGACCTTGCTGGTTGCAGTGGGGTCTGTGCAGTCTGTTTTTGCCCCAAGTTGCCATTTCGATTTGCCCCAAGTTGCCATTTCGAAGCACCAGATCAGAGAGAGACCTCTTAGCTTCCCTCTCTTAATCTGTATGTGGCTTCTGGAGGTGTTGGGGTGAAGCTGGTACCTGGGATGACCAGCCATGTGCCGTGCAGGTGCTGTGAGCTGTCACGTCCCAGCTGTGGGGGAAGCAGCTACCAAGGAGCAGCTCTTCAAGCTCAACTGCGTGTCCTCACCAACCTGCCATGGAGCAGTGGGATGTCTGAAGGGCTACCTCGCATGTCCTCTTCTTGGATATGTGAAGTAGCTGGCACAGTTTCATGCTGGTACCTTAGAGGTGTGAAGATTTACTTAGGCTGCTTGTGGGATCAGAAAGCATGGTGACCACAGCAAGCTTTAAAAAGCACAGGAGGAGTGCCCCAGACAAGGCTTGGGGCAGTTTCCAGTCTGAAATCCTTTGCTCTTTCTATGGATAGCACTTCTCCCGTCATTCTATTGCTGCTGGTTTAGTGAGGATCCAGAAATTATTACTTTTCTTCAAGGGATGTATAAGGTTAAAAACACCTAAGTACACAAAGGTACTCTCACAGTTCTTCCTATGTTGAATTTTGTGCATCTCCGTGTGAATGGCTGCATGTGCGTATATGCAAAGGTTTCTTAGCTGCTCTTTTTATTTCACAAAGGTTGCTCAAGTCTCCAGCTATTTTCAAGCAGCTGCACTGCGAACTTTTTTTTTTTTCCCCCCAGCAAATAGTGATTACTCTTGTGAGTAGAAGAATATCAGTTTCATGAGAGTCTTTGCAATTCCCCAAGCCTGAAGGCAAATGAATAGAAATTTAGTGGACCACCTAGTTCTTGACACAGAATTCTCCAAAGAGGAGTCTGACCTAATTTATATTGTATTGAATCAAATAATCCTATCATGCATGTGTGCTTGCCATTTTGTTTTTCTTTAGCAGGCATATTGCTGTCTTGCAAAATCTTCAGATTTAGATGTTAGGCAATGTCCCTGCGGTTTTAGGAGGTGCCTTTCTTCACTGAGTAGTTACTGGAAAATTACATTTAGAGGACAGTTGTGAGAAAGCAGGTAATCAAGACGTAATACTAAGGCTGCTGGAATTATTTGTAGCTGAATGTGGGTGTATCATTGTTTAGTGCTGAGGGTAATCAAGAGTCCTGCACTACCAAGTCTTCCCATTATTATTAAAAATGGAGCTGGAATCCGCCCAGAATGCATTTTGTAGCAAAAAGCAGGATAAATATCTTTGTCATCAGTGTGGCAGGGATATTGGTAGGTGTGCTTGCTGTGGGGGATTGCTGCATTTCTTCTTCGCAGAGCTGCTGCTAAGTGGTATTGAAAGTGTTTGTTGGGTCCAGCGTGCTTTGACGTTAATTGGGAGCTGATTAACATCCAGGCACTGTAGTCGTGGCCTGCTAAAGCAATTCGTGATATTTAACATCCTTTTCTGGTGTTACTCTCCAGGTAATCAGACCCATCAGTCTATCTGTGTTAGGTCCCAAGATACACTCTGCAGCTGACAGTCTCTCTAGGTGTATTCATGTTTTGGAAAAGAACTTCTTAAACCTGTACAGCTGTATTCTTGGAAAGCTTAAGAAAGCAGTGGATCTGCAGAAATTCAAGATCATAGCAACAGTTACATGAAAACTGTTCTTTGCTTTTAGACTGAGTCGGGATCCTGGCTGTAGGGCTCCTTTATGCTTATTCAGTATCTTTTAGGTTTTGCTTAAATCTCTTCTGACAAGAGTTGCTTTTCTGCTAAAAAGTGTCTCTCTGCTCTTTTTAAATGCAGAGTTTCAAACCTTTTGGCTTTCCAGTTAGAGATTTTTTAATTATTTTTTTTTTTATCCCCTCCACTTTTCATTTTGGGACAGCTGAGCATAAATGCTCCTTTAGAGTGGGTAAGTGATTAGCAAGTTAATAGGTTTGACAGGCACCAGATGACTCTTCTTGATTTAGGTCCCTGTAAAATAAGAAAGACCTTAATTCTTTTCCAGCTGTGGAACAAATTTTATAAGGTTACACTTGTCTTAGGCGCTGAGTGGTCTACACCAGAGAGAGAACAGCCTAATGCACCGTATGGTGTTCTTAGCCCATGTGCATGGTATCTGAAACCAAACAAGTTTCATAATGCGTATGAAGAATATCAGTTGGTTTAGCTTTCAAATAATGCTAACTAATTTGAAGTATTGAACTTTTCAATAAGCACAAGGAATTTCCAGTGGATTCTGCAGCGTTGTTATACTCAAGTCATGGAAGAATTTCTCTTTGAGTTGTATCTGATCACCTGGTGTCATAGCTGCTCGCATACCAAATGCTGTTGGTTGAAAGTTGACTCACTAATGGGCAACATAAAGCACCTTCTTAAACACATGCCTGTCTTAGCCATGAATACAAAACATTTTGTAGATCAGTTGAAAGGTTTACGGGAGGTTATTGGAATTTCTAGCTTCACATTTAGATGCTGAGACTCTAAATGTGCCCATCTGAAAATCAGGAACTCAAATTACTGGGAGTCCAAATGATGCAGTAGACATTTCTAATCATTTTTTAACATAATGGTCTTCAAACCTACTAAAAAAGTTGGTTACTTAAAGAATAGCAGGAATTGTATTGGACATTTCTCCACCTGGAGGATATTTTTTTGTAGTATGTAAAGTGATTTATAGGAAAAAGTGCACCTGATCTTCATTCAAAGAAGTTACATTTCTGCTCACAGTCACATGAGATGCAGCTCTTAATGCTGCAACAGCAAAGAGGAGTACTTCAACTTGCTTAAACTTTAGATTTATTCAGGAGCCTCGAGTAGCTCCCGAGATCAATCCCGAATGAAGAGATCCGAGCCGGCAGGAATCCGAAGCCGGCAGCGTGTCAGCGATTTGACAGCCGCTCCGTGACCTGTCAGTCCCCGCCTGGAGCCCGGCCATAACAGTTCAATCGGCATCTGCTTTCTGCCGGATTAACGTGCAGTAGGGCGCTGGAATTCTCCCCTTGTTGAGCTCATACCTTCCCGTGGGGAGACCATTTTTTCTTTAGTTGCTCTTAAAGCTATCAGTGATGGTCTGCTGGCACCCTGATAGCTTCCGCACCTGGACATTGCTGCTATGGAGGGTTCAGGGCTGGGATTTCCAACTGAGCTACGTGGTTAAGTCAAGCATAAAGATAATTATGGATTAAAAATAAATAAATGCTTGTATGTAGTCCAGCTGATACTCATTGAATTGTACTACTATTCAGTTCATCAACAGTCAATGCATTGAACGTTAATATTTCAATTTTCCCATTCATTCCTTTATGTAGCAAAATACACAGCGAAGCTGTTTTCTTACTGCCTTTTATATCAGTTTTCTTCAAGCTTTGAGGCATATAGGCAAATTCAGACTTTCAATGGCAAGATTAGATGATCTGATAGGTGTTTTTTCACCATGACAAAGTATTTTCCATCCTCCCTACATTTTAAAATTTGGTCGATGTGCCACAGTAGCTCTGGCAATAGCATTGGGAAGTGCTGAGGCCCCTGTCCTCGTTTTTAAAGCACCTGGTAGCTGATGGCAGTGAAGACTCCCCCTTTTAATTGCACTATGATTAATACAAAGCAAATCACCAGGAAGTGCTACTTCAC
Organism: Aythya marila; assembly: GCF_965140915.1. Taxonomy (NCBI): domain Eukaryota; kingdom Metazoa; phylum Chordata; class Aves; order Anseriformes; family Anatidae; genus Aythya; species Aythya marila. The sequence goes on along the minus strand of NC_139049.1, from coordinate 28,375,743 downwards.
ACAGCGTGTTGGCAGTTTGCTCCTGTTTAAAAACAGTAAAATACAGTAAAATGTCCGTGAATTTAGTCAGGATTATTTTATGAATGGCTTTTTGTGGCTGCCGAAGCAATCGACTCTCAGATCGTGCCTTCAGGACAGTCGTCCACCCATCGGTCCTGTGTGACAGTTTTCATATATTTAGAGCCATTTTTCTTCCTTCAGAAAACAAGAGAAATAAAATGCTTGAGACGTCCTAGAAGGGATAACAAATTGAATTGACCACTTACTGTTCCCGGCACTCAGGTTTTATGAGCCTTACTTCCCTGGTGATCGAGCTATTCACAAGCACCGTGTGAGAGTTACAGCTGATGAAATTTGGTAAAGTTCTTTTAAATCGGAAGAACTACACTGATTTACATCAAATGAGGGCTTGTCTGCTGTTGCTATGTTACGTTTGTAGCAAATGCTAATTGATTTTGGTGCATACAGATCCTCAGAGAAAAGTGAGAATTGTTATTGAATGAATCCCACTGTGCCGAGCTTCAGTTTCTGGATTTTAGTGCAGGATGATCCTGGAGAGGACATGAAATCCTCTTTATGCTGGGAAACAACGCTGAGAAAAATAGCTCTGTCTCAGCTACAAAACAGTTGCGAGGGTTTGGCGTTCCCAGTTTTGGGGATGACAAAGAACAGCAAGGGGTTTTCATAAAGGAGCTCTCTGTGCTGCTCTGTTTCTGCGGCAGGACTGTCGATCCAGCACGCTGCCTGTGTGGTTGCCCCTGTTGGCTGTAACATTGCTCGTGTTTTGGTCATTTCCTAATACCTTTCCTTGGAGAAGGCAAGGGGATGGCAGAGTGGGGACTCTCCTTGGGATGGTTTGGTCACTTGCTGCTCGCTGTTGGAGAAGCCTCGTTTATTAGCTGAAACAAGATGGATGCCCAGTCCTCAGCACTAAAATTCAGGTGGAAAAGTCCCATTCTCCGTCCCTGAACTCCAGTTGCCTTGCCTTTTCCAGACACCAAAGGTCCAGAGGAGCAGATCCTGTTGCAGCCTTGCCAACCCTGTGCGGAGAGCCCGCTCCTTTTGTTCCTTCTGAGAATTTCCTTGGTTTGGAGGACAGGTTGGAGCCGGCCCCTGCTGCTGTGGGCGGCTGATTCAGCTCATCAGGGATTTAGGGGGAGCTTTTTGGCAGGGATGGGAGGTGGTACAGCACGGAGATGGGAAGTAGTCCAGGTGGATGTCACAACAAATGAGGTACAGTCGTTCGTTCAGTGGGCCCAGGAACGCGAGAAAAGCTGTCTTGATTAACGCAGCGTTGGGTTTCTTCTCTGTGGCTGGAAGCGTATGCATAATTTGCACGTAGAAGATAAGTAGAACACATATAACATCGTAATGTCTGTAGTGGGCAACCACCAGGACATGTGTCCTCCCAGCCCCCATTCTGATGGACTGCAGTGCATCATCACAGTTATTTCTAGATCTTGTGTAGAGAAGCACTGTTGCATTGAACGATGGCAAATGTATTTCATTTTCAAGCGTGGACAAATATTTTCGTGGGAGAAACTAACACTGAATTTCCCCAAGATTGCCCAGGGTTTGATTTGTTAGGAGAAACAGGCATCAAGAAAGCTGCAGGAATGGTACTGCTCTCTGGGAAGTCAGGGTATATGCTGTTCAGAAAACATTCAGAAGATCAGCATAGGATTACTGTTGTCTGTTCAGACAATTTTTGGGAAAAAACAAACTGGAACACTAGTTATCTCTGAGAATTTCTTCCAATTTTGGCCACAAATGTTGCAGATGTTATAGAGAAGGAACAACTTCAATCCATCCACAATTCAATTCCATCACAACATGGGCTGAAGGACTTCTGTTGGACTGCATCTGTAGTGTTTTCATCTCACTGCATCAGCTCACAAGATAAATACATAAGTGTGTGTGGTATGGCAAGCTGCAGAAAGTGGAGACAACGTTGTCCACCTACCTTGATGTCTCACCCAACAGCTGCAACTCTTGACAATTACTTACAGCACTTTTATTACTCTTAGTAATTTACGCTTTTAGCAGAAGCCAAGCACAGGTTACAGAGGAGCACAGAGAACAAGGGATTTTTCATGCTGTGTCTAATATGTTGAGAACAGATGACTGCTTAGTAGAAGTACTTGCGTCATCCTAGCAAGTAGAAGAGTAAAGTTTGCCTAAATGAACACTAAATCCATTGCATATTTTCTTTATTGTTTTATATATCTACACAAAAGCTTGAGAAGTAGCCATGGGAGACTAACGCTTTGCAACCTGGAGCAGAGTTCACAAAGTGCTTTTCTTATTTCAAATAAAATTCCTTTAAATGAAAAATACATAACTGGTAGTGCATCTCCACACATCTCCATTGCAGGGGTGTGAGAGGGAAACTTCTCTGCAAAGAGCTCTGAGCTGGAGGTGTCGCGGAGCCTCACTGGAAACTCTTTCCTTTTGGCACCCAGAAACATCCTTCCTTACCCAGAGTCCTGCCCATCTCATATGCCAAATGTTAACTTTTAAAAGTTAAAGAAGACTATTAAATCAATGCTACAGTGTACCAAGCCTGGTACTAAAGTAAAATATGAAAACCAGGTTAGGAAAGAGTCCTGGTACAGAAAAGAAACAGTAGCACTTAGAGGGATAAAGTTATCATTCAGGGCTTCCCTTTCTATTCAGTGAGTAATTGTGTATCTAGCTAGCACCTTGTAAGCCAGCCTGAAGGTCTGTTACCAAGCTGGAGCAGGATACCTAATGGTTGGGACTTTTGAAGGAGGAATCTGCTGGCCCACTGCTCTGTCAGGAGCGTGTGTACGTACAGGTGAACGTTGTGTGTGTTCTAACAGCCCTTCTTGTAGTACAACAGCTTACATAGTCCTGGTGCTCAAAAACGTGACATAGTCCTGAGTCCTCCTGCAATGCCTCTGATTGATTGGCGATGCTTTTAATACAACCTGCAGAAAAATTCTTAGCACGTGACAGAAATATATCGCGGTTATTTTGAAGGAGTGGAGCTCACATGTTCACAAAGACCTACAAAACTGTTCCTGGTAAACCTGTGTAAGTCAGACAACATGTGGCAATGGGGACTTCAGCCTTCACATTGTGTGAAAGCTTTTCTATCCATTTCTTCTTTTTGTTTTGCTCTTGAATGATTTTTTGGTACCTGTTGGTGTTTGGAATTTCATTGTAAGGGGCTGGGTAGAAAACAGCTCTCCAGTAGTCAGTGGTTAGCCCTTCTGAAGGTAGTCATGGATGCTCTTCCTGCCACTAGGTAGTGTTCATAACCTGCCCTTGATTCAGGTGTGTGGAGGAATCTGGTTTGCTTACCACCAAAAATGTCACTTGCACTTGGTCTTTATGCTGCAGGAAAACAGATATTCTCGTGCTCTCGTGTAATGCTCTACGCTGCTGTGAAGCTGTAAACCTTACAGCCAGGGATGCTGCACCCGGGGGTTTGGTTTTCCCCTGTACCCAAGAGCAGTAAAAAAGCTCCTGCTCTGCACAGAAGCCTGTAGGTCTGTAAGCTCTGCTCCTACTTCTGACTTCAGTGCTTTCGTATGTACTGGATGTGAGCTGAAAATTGAATTTTACTTTCCAAAATGGCCATCGTAGATTTCTAATTAAACATTTGGATTTTTTTTATTTTTTTATTTTTTTTTTTTGTGACAGAGTTTAAATATTAGGTATTAGCAATAATGTTTAAATTGATGAAGTGTAAGACTGGTGAAACAGGTTACAAGTAAGGGAAGAGAAAATATTATGAACCATATTCCCTAATTTATGCCTTCTTGGAAAATTTGTCTACTGAAATAAGAGTGTCTGAAATAATTCAGTTTATGGCATTCAGCAAGAGGTACAGCAGTAATGGCTGGGTGATCTTTTAACATGGTGAATAAAATACAAGTCCCATTTTGCATTGGAGAGGAAGAGTTACGTTGTGCTGTGTTCTTTGCTTAAGCAGACAAGCGAGGTGTGTGCTCTTCAGGTGAGGTCTCAATTTCCTGGGTGCTGTGAGTTTCTTTCCTCTTGGACCCTATCTGGATTCAGCACCTCTCTTCTACACCCTCCCTAATTCCGTCCCTGCCCTGAAGCCTCTTTGCCTCTTGCCTGCCAGCCTAAACCTCTGGGGTCCTCTGTTGCTGAGCAGTACTCTTGCTCAAGAGTTGACTCTTGCAGTCCTTGTGGTGTGAGACCTCAAGTCCACATCTCTTCCTCTCTCCTCTGGTCTGATTCTTTTATTGATTGCATTTGAATCCTGCAGCTCGCTGGGTGCCTTTCTGGAAAGACGAGCACCCCACCATCAGTTCCAGCTCTCTGTGTCATTTCTGCAATAACCTTACAATTCGGGTAGTTGTGTTTCTTTGTTTTTGTTTTTTTGTTTGTTTGTTTTTAGGATTAGCGAAGAAAAACATGGTCAAAACACTGCGTTTCCCCCGTAGTCTAAATCTTGGAAGGGATTCAACTCCCTCCTCTTCCCTCATGCTGCGAACGCCACCCCCAAGCAGCCACGTTTGACGTGTAAAGCTGCAGCCTGAACAGTTAAAGTCTGGCAAAGTGGCAAGCAACTGCAAGGAGACGCAGGATGGGAAGTGCCAGGAGACCTCAGCAATAGCTGGTGCCTCCTGCACTGGCCTTGGGTGGAGAAAATGGGAGCAGGTAACTTGCAGGGAATTATTGAGCCATGTGGTTGTGCATAGCAGCATCGTAAATAAAAGGCTCAAAACCTTTAGTGAAATATCTGACCTCAAGATCAGAGGCTGAAGAGATAATTGGAAAAAAAGAATTGCGGACAGATTACGAGAGCATTAATGTTCTCCGAGTGTGATCATCTCAGGCAGACAACCGAGGGCAGACCTGCCTTTGTCTCTCAGCACACGAGTGGTAATTCTGAGAGCACGAGGAACGCTGCGTGGTGGAGCACAGAGGTCACCAGCACCGAGGGTGCTGCTGTTTCCCATTGACCAGATTTGGGACAGAACCAGCACACGTAGGATTACGTCCCACCCTGCTCGTGTCATGCTGCAGGAACACAGGATTTAAGCCATGCTTTTCTTTGGGTCTTGGTGAAAAGTGGATCTGAAATGTGAGGAGCTTGAGCAATGAATCCAGCCTGGTAGGTGGGCTCGTACAGTGCCGAAGAGACCGAGAGCTTCCGAAGGAGGAGGAGTGCTGTGTGTGTAGGTTTGGGTGCCTTGCCTTTTTGTATTTAGAAGCTTTAATGCTACCAAACTACCCTGCAGTGAGTCAAACGTGGCTTGCTGGAGTTTTCCTAGCAGTTGGTATGTCACTAGCGAGAACACCCTGCCATATGATACCGGGGCTGGCTGTTGTCTTCACTTCTCGAAAGCATATGGAAGTACTCCTACCTCTACCTTTCGTGTTCAGGAAAGCTGTAGGGCTTTTAGTGGCTGTACATGAACAGAACATTTGTCTTAGGAGAAAGAGTGGGGGGTGTGATGGAGGAGTTTAAGGAGGAGAAAAGATGAATAAAAATATTTCTGTTCTTGAGCCCTCATTAGAGAATTGAAGAAATGCAAATACAAGGTGTGTGAGTGGAAATGTAATTTTTTTTTTTTATTTTTTTGAAGGACCACATGCAAGGACTATGATAGAGGTGCTGTATACTTTAAGATATCCGAGTTACAAAGAAAGCTTGTAGTTCATGGAATTATATCTATGAGCCTTTTAATATACTTAGGTTGTTCTTTATCTCCTACAGAGCATTGCAGAATATGTTTCCCTGGAGGTGTCTGAAGTAAGGCTAGAAAAATCCTACCTGATCTTTAATAATCCCTCACACGCATGGTAATACTTCAGAATTGTACTATCATTGTGTAATTTACACTTAAATCCTTTCATTTCTGTGCTCCCGCCCTCAAAAAAAAAAAAAAAAAAAAAAAAAAGAAGGGGAAAAAAAAACCTTTAGAGTTATAGGGAGCCAGTGATTGCATACTTGAAATACCTTGGCCTTGTTGCCAGTTTAGACTCACCTGCTTAAATTGATTTATTGTGTGTTTTTTTTTTTCCCAGGGAATAGGACTGAAAAATACATTTCTCCTCTTCTAGTTAATAGATTCAGGAAGTAATTTGCAGACCAGGAAACAATGGATCTCGTATAATAAAAGCACTGCCTAGGTAATTCATAAGGAAGATAAACTTGTATTGTTAAGCTTGCACATTCTGCTCTTATTTGTAGACCATCTATTGCTCTCCTGTGCTTTCCACCATTAGGCAGTAATGTTATTGCATTAGTAAGAAAGCACTGCCACTTGGACCGCCTTTCAAAACCATGCACAAAATCAAATAATCCATTTTACTGAATTGTGAAGAGCTGTGTTATTTGTTTATAACCGCTCACTTAGTTATTGCTCTCCGTGCGGCGTGTTACAATTTAATCACTGCTCTGCATCTCTCCTGTTCAGGCGGGCCGGCGTGAGGCAGCAAAGGGACAAAGCGGAATGACTGGCAGCTAAGTGTTTCAGTCCGTCGAGATACTGATTTATTTCTTCGAGGAGGAGTGTAAAGGAAATGAGAGTGGCTGTTTTTTGTAACCGGTGCACTGAATAGTCATCAGTTAAGCCGTGGAGGTCATACACACGAGCTGAAATAGTTCTTGAGGAAGATAAAAACACTGGAGTGTGTCTCGTCGTCTGCACCACGCACGGTCCTTGTGAAGCTTGTGATGTTTGGCCTGTCTTGTAAAGGCAGCACAAAGGAGAAGTTCGGAATCCTTTTAGTTACAGGGGTTTCATTTCAAAAGAAGTTATACAAGGGATTAAAATGCGGGCTGTTAGGAATTCCTGGCATCTCTCTAGTTAATACATGCAACTGCAAAGTTTTTAGCTGTGTTCAAGATGATTTGTGTTGATTCTGCAGAATGTTTAAACTCCAATGCTTCTTGGCTAACAAATAATTCCTGTGCTGAGTAGGGCAGGTGGTATGGATATCTGTGAAAATGGATCTATTTTGGAGTACAAATTAGGACTTCTAGAGCAAAAATCAGGGGAAGAACATTGGTGGAATATTATAGGAATGCTTTAAAAGCATGTGCATGCCTGGGTTGGAAACAGATACCTTAGTTTTTCTTGCCAATTTTGACATAATTATACATTTCTCTCCTCTGTTTTCCCCCTAGGTATAACTTTGTCCTTTAGTAACAACTTTTTTTCCCCCTTATTTTGAAATGTTAATTTTTAATCTGAAAAGAATCCTTCTTACAGTCAAAACAATATTCCATAGCAAACCTGACAGCATTTATAGGACATCTTTTGCTTAATTCTATATTCCATCTGAACTTCTACTGATCTGGAGAAAGCAAGTGTATACTTTTGAATGAAATTAGGTCTTTCTAAGACTTCAAATCTCTAGAGACCACTGAAAATCTGTGCTCAACAATCATTGCTTGTACAGAAGAAAGATCTCCTACCTATCAAGAGATTGCTTTAGTATGGTATTCCCTAGAAAGCCTGCTGTAGCCAAGCCTATGTTTGATGTTCCTTTTCTAACCTAAATCCTGAGGTTTTTGAATAGTTTCATTAGATGTAGTAACATTTTTCTCAAATTTCAGTGCATACATTAAAAAAATAAAATTAAAAATAGAACTACTTTATGTGAAATGTTTGGTGCCGACAGCAGAGAAGCTTTTCACTGTCTCGTCTCAAAAAGAGAGAGACTTTGAGACCATTTTTGTCTTCTTTTCTCAGAGAACCTGTGTAAAACAGTGATGGATGTATGGTCATGATGGTTCTGGAAGAAGGAAGAGAGAAGTGTGCTCTGAGCAGGCAGCGGAGCTACTTCAGCATTTCTTTTCCCTTCTAACTTCCTTTCTGAGCTAATAGTCCTTTCAGTCTAAATGCAGATCTATTCGTAATGTGTTGAACTGCATTATTTAGCCCACCACCACAAGCCAAATTGTTATCCCTGGAGATAAAATTGCTAACTTGATTTAACAGGGCTTTGTTAATCTAGCCTCTCATTTACACCTTCTCCTGGATATTTCCATTGCAGGTGCTTTGTATTTATTAAGTATGATTTTGACAAAAAGACACACATACATTAATAAAAAGCTATTTAGCTCTTCGGTGCTTGGGAGAAAGCTGTCAAGGAGTCTTGTCTTGTAAGAAGCACTTAGAACCTGTATAGAGGCTGCAGTGCCTGTGTCTGCAGTACATCGATCCTTTAGAAGTTAGACATTGAAGAAGAAGATCTCTATTAGTTCCTTGGCAGTGAGTAAAATCCAGAAAAGTATATCTGAGTGTTTTATTCATAATCTGCTCTGTGGCTTTGTTGCTGCTGCATGTTTCGAATGCCTTTTCCTAGAGCAACCAGTTGAATGTGCAGCCGAGCACTGGCTAAAAAGGTCTGTAGTGGTTGAAAATACTGCAAGATGTGTTTGCCAAAAGAGAGATCAAACCAGTCCTGTGGAAGACTGTGGATAAGGATTACATAAAATAGAGGATTGGCAAGTGGAATGTGCTTTGTCTACGATATCAATGTCCATTTTCTGTGAAATGACTTTCAATTTTTAGGTTATTTCACGTTTTGGTATAATCTCTGAGATGGAGATCGGATTTGAGATTAGAAGTCTGAAAACGAAGTGATTCTTGATGATGTCTGGAATATTTGCACGATTTTATCAGCTGATAAAATGCAGTACAAAAAACAAAGAGCAGCATTTATAATTCATACGCCCAAGCCATTCCCAAGAATTACAGAAGTGGACTGGTGTCCCCCTTTCCTATGTTTTTCCCCAGTGGTGCTAGGCACTGTATAAAGCAGAAGGAAAACAAACAAACAAACAGATCTCTATTCCAGAACGCCTGATAGTAGTGACTAATCATTTCATTTAGGAGACGCCAGAAGGATGGGACTCGTTGGTTGTCAGCTGGCCAGCGGTGTGCTCAGACATCAATATCTTCTGTTCTTTCTCTTTTATTAAATCTCATCCTAAAAGAAGTTTTCAGATGAAATGCTAAGAGCAAAGAATTGGCTTTGTAGAGCTTTCTGGTACTGCCTTCAGAGGGCAGCCCAGAAACTGCCCCGGGAAGGTGCTTCTTTGGCTGGAAAGGGTGGTGGTGTACATGGGGAGGCTCAAACAAGTACAAGAATATGATGTGTGATAAAAAGGGTAATCCCAATGTTCTCCTACCTTGAGGAGATGTGTGATGAAGGAGGCCACTGGAATGGTTTTTGCAGTAGCATTTGGAGTGGATTGTGAGTGGAGACGAGAAGCTGTAGAAACTGTCTTGAGCTAACAGCTCCCAGGCAGGCTGCCTAGCATTTAAACTAATGTGGTAATGTTAGACAGAGAAATTGTCCTCACTGCTCTAACCTCATAGCTTCCCAGTCTTCCAGCAGCGCCTTCAGCAGACCTTTGCAGGTTGAGTTTAGCGTGCTGCCTGCCTTGGGGTGTAACCACTTCACCTCATGGGGCAGTGCTTCTCCGACAGGGTCCTGTACAGCCAGGCTTCTGCTTGCAAGGTCTGTTCGGAGATTTCTTTATGGGAGAAGCAAAAGTTCTGCGAAATGGTGAGCCTTCAAAGCTTCCTGCTTGCCAATAGTTGCCTAGTTTGCATTTATTCTCCCATAAAAATCTATTCTTTCCCAAATTAGCGCATCTCCTCAGAGCAATCTTCAGCTAGGCGTGAAGGCAGATTGGTACCACCAGCAGTGCATTTTGGGTCTCAGAGCTGAGATTTGCATTAAGGAAAATGGGATTGTTATTGTGAAAGTTGCCGGTGTTGTCATGTTTGCCCATAGTTCATGCATTTCTTTCCCATTAGTTTCAAAGGATTTCTTTCTAGTCATGAGTTAAATGGACCTGCTCGGTGTTTACATGTATGCAAATGATTGTTGTGTCACTACAATTGCAAGATTTAAGGAAAAAAAATCAGATATTTTACATGCCTTTGAGTACTAAAGTGATTGCAATTACCTACATAAAAAGAGTTGTTTTATTAATTAATTGACTCGGAGAAAAAAGGCTAGTGACCCTCTGAAGGAATATCAATAACCGAAACATTAATTATGCAAATAAGAACTGTCTTTAGTGTTCATTATTCATAGCTTAACATGAAAATTGCCTGTTAAAATAATGCTTCATTCATATATTTTGATAAATACCTAATCTGCAGGGCTGTCGTTGGACCTCGACTTGGGAGGCAAAGCCCCCGTGGTGAGGCTGGTGAGGGCAGAGGCTGCTGGCACCCGCTGGCCCTTGGGGCTGGTGCTCAGCTGCTGGCATTTGGAAGGCCCTGGTGCTCAGCCACTTTCAGGGAGACAGTCACTACATTTCACAGGTGAAAGAAGCGGGGAAAGAAGCAGTAAGGCATACGGAGAGTTTGTGATTTCCTCGTGGTTTCAAAGGGAGGCCGTAGCAGAGCTGTGAAATCAGCCCCGCTCTGAGTCCCGATGTAGGCTGTCACCGTGTGGGGTCGTCTTCTTCTTCAGTGGGTCAGTAGGGGTAGCACCGAGGTGAACAAATGCCATAAGGAAAGCCAAGTTGGGTTGTGCATTTGATTTCTCTGAACTTAGCTCTGCCTTTTTGTTTTCTGAAGTTTCACAGAGTGGTATTAAGTTCTGACTAAGGATTCATGTTGGATTTTACTCCTTTTTACATCCCTAAAGACAAGTCAGAAGTTTCCCGGGCTCCTTCTCACTCAGGTGTCTAAAAGAGGACGAGAGGAGAGGGAGGAAGAGCTGTATTTCCTTCTCCATCAGCTGAAGGGCTGTGCAGTAAATAACCACATTTCAGTTTTCAGTATGCACACAAGAAGGCAGTTAGGCAGTCCCAGAAAAATCTTTCACTCCCTGAAGATTCAAACATACGTGTCTGAAACGAAGGCATTAAGATTTCCCATTTTTAATGCCTTGGAACTTGTTATGCCAATAGGAGAAAGGGCTGATGAAGAAATATGTCCCCCCCTCCTTCCCCAGTAGCGTGATGAATTGTGGAAGTCCTGATTGAAAATTCTAATCACAGCCTTGCAGTCCTTCAGATCACAACCCTTGACAGTTGATTCACTCCTTTTCATGCCTGCTGCCTCTCACTGCTCCTGGTGCCTCTTATGCATGAGTCTATCATTAACACACAAAGCATGATGGATTGGTTGGGGTACCTCTCTCCTTAGAACCTGGGAAATGCTTCTTTTTCAGAATCAAAGAACCTGTGTGTGACATCGTCATGAATGAGAGAAGAAAGTAATACAGTATTGGATGTGCCTGTTTGCTGCCACTGTTTAGAGAGAAAATGATGCATTATGGGGAATGTAAGTATATGGCCTGTTTTTTTTTTTTCTTTATTTTTTTTTCTCCCTACTGGCACACGATGCAGAAAATCGTGGATCTTAAACAATGCCTAAGCTAAGTCTGGCAATGCCTCCAAGTTGTAATACTTCTTTGAAACAGAACTGTAAACGCTTAAAATTTTTACTTAAAGATTGGCCTGTTTGTGGAGTCTTTTAACTTCTGGTGTGATCTGATGACCTAAATGATTAGGAATAATTGGTTTTGGTACTGACTGCTGGACTTCCATCACTTTTGTGGGTTCTCTTCCACAGACCCTTTCAACAGGAAACTTTTGCAAATAATTGCATCTGCAAATGCAGATGTTAAATTTGTAAATGCTTTTGTTTGTCTGTGTGACTTGACATTTAATGTTTCAGTGAACAAGACAGTGAAGTTTTGGCTCCAGTGAGAGATTGATAGGAACAATTTTCAAATGTGGAATCAAAACAAAGTGAAAATATGTCATGTTCAAATACAGAGCTCTGATGCGTCATGTGGTCTTGTAATAAATGAAGTAGCTCTACAAAGCTGACAGATCTGCAAGAGAATGTTTTTAAATTTATGATGATTAATTTTCAAGATGAACCGCAATAAAAAATTTGTTAGTAGATACTTAAAGAAGGTAAGGGGAAGCAGCTTTCCGAAATGAAAACAAGCAGGTAATGATAAGGCTGCCTTCACTTTTATATCACGCTTTCTGAAATTCGTGCAGTGAGCAAATTGATATTCTGACTGCTGCAGCTGGCAATAACAGCTACTCATGCAAGTGTAACGTTTTGTGGAAGTTCCACCTCTTGCATTTGTGCTGTTGCTTTGTGCTGGCTGTCTCGGAAATGCCAGTGCTATCCCTGAGCTGAGCACAGTTAGGAGTAACACAAAGCAGAATTGAAGATTTCCTACCAGGACTGGTGGTTCCCCCAGAGCCATCAAGATAAACCAGCACTGAGTCTAGTGAGAGAACAGAAGTAGCTCTGTAGGGCCTAGAAAGAAAAACAAACTTTTCTGAAACTCAACATGTTAATTTCTCCTGAGCATTTGCCCCTTGAAGACTGACTGTTTTGCATTAGGAAAGTTAAATGCAAAGAATATCTTTCAGTAAGATATATAAAGTGATTTATTTAAGCATAGGCAGTGTTGGGCTAAAACACTCCTTGATACCATTTGTACTTTGCAAGAAGTCAGCCATACATGCCAAGTGCTTACGTTTTATTTGTATTGATTTGGGTTTATTTTTAAAGATAGGGCTCCTTGCTTCACTTCTTTCCATTTCATTGTGTTTGCACAGATGCCTTGGCAATCGACAGGTGCAGAATAGCTTTATGCACCCATTAGTACAATGGAGGTGCTGGTAAACATGATTTAATGAAGTGAAGAAAGGAATTATACACCAGGACACATCCTGGATCCAGTGTAAATTTGCTTAGTTCCATTGACCCTATAGAGTTGGTTTGAAGTTTTGTTCTAAGTTGTTACTGGTAAGACATCGGGTGACAATTTGTGTGCTCACTCTTACAACGGTGATGTTTAGTTTGATCAACACTTGATTTTTGAATTAAAAATTGCTAGTTGAAGACTGTCTTCAGTAGATAGACTAGCACGCCCACACACGGCCTATTCTATAAATGATGTATTGAAGCAGTGGCATCATTTCGGTCCTTACTAGAGCGTTTAGCACTTTTTTTCCCCACTGCAAGACCTCTTTGTTGTATCTAATGTCTCTCTTACAGTATCAGTTCCTGCCAGTTTCTAAAGGTATATAGTATAACTGCCTAGCAGTTGGCTTTATCTCCTTTATTTTGCACTGTGCATTGCAGTGATGACCCATGTAACTTCTGTTCGTGTTAGGATGTCTGTCCTTTTAGTCAAACCTATACGGAAATGTTTATGCATAGGCACAGAATAGATAATTCAGATGTTTATTTTAAAACTAAGCACAAAAATAGGTGTATTTATGCATCTAAGTAAGTGAAACTGCTACCAGTGGTTCGCATTTTACTGGGACCTGGTCATGCTCAAGGTTTCTTTGTGTTGGGTGTCTTTAATAACCGAGGGCATTTTCCACATGGTGCAGAGCTGCACCTCCCTGTTGAAAGGGCAAGTCTTCCTACCTGTGCCAAACTCTGAAGAGCGTTGGGTGTCTTGTTGAGCAGGTAACATTTCTGTTAAAAGACACGAGAAACTTTTTGAAAGGGGGTAGTATGAAGGAAATCAGATGCAGTGTAACTAGAGCATGAGGAAGAAAGGAGCAAGCATTTTCTGGTGGTTTTGGACAGACCTGACTTTGATTTAGTGATGCCAGAAGTGAACTTTAAAGTTGGACATGAGGGGAAGATGCCTCAGAAATGATATAAGCCACAGGAATTCAACAGGAAGGAAAAAAAAAAAGGCAGAATGAAACGTATATGCATTTTTAATGTGTGTGGTATGTTGTGCTTACTGCCTCTAGTGCGCTTCAGAATGGCTTTCAAGTGCAAACCACTTGCTTTGGTCCTCAGTCCTTGTTGTCAGGATTCGATTCTGTCCACTGGGATCCCCAAAGACTAATCAACATCATGCTGAAACTGCATCCATTTTTCCTCCAGCTAGTGCCAATGTATGTGCAGGGAAAAAACAAACAAACAAACAAACAAAAACAACAACAAACAAAAGGAACACACAACAATGTTCTTTGCAGCTGTTTACTTTTCAAAAGGAATCAATATTTTTAGGGGGAGCATCCTTCACCAGTGCATAACGTAAGTATTTTCATGTCTTCAGTAGAGATCAGCATTAATTAGACTCTCAAAATAGATACGGATTTCCAAAGGCTGGATTACACTAGGTGAGGTTGTCAAACGACCACAAGAAATTCAGCCACACTTCTGTCACTTGCATGCTCTGCTTTGAATGTCAGAATCCCCGTGCCTAAAACGTGTTGGGTTTCGTGCTGTACCTTGCTGAATGACAGGGTAGCCTGTCGTTAATGCTTTCTAATTGCAAAGTGTTACACAGTGCTTCTATGGGAGCTTGCTTCTGGCGGGGACATCTTCGTGCCCACTGAATACTTTGTCCCTGCTCTGTCATTGCCAATTACAGCACGAGCTTTGTGTGAGGGTGCTGGTACCTACTTGGAGCACGAGGTAGATCACAGACCTATCTCATGCATTGAGCAGCTGTTAGCTGGGAGCTGGTTTCAGCCTCTGCTGACAGGAGGGAATGAAATTAGTAACCTGTGGGAGAAGAGCTCTCTAATCCATTGACCGTTCACTCTCACCAAAACCTGAATTTTTCATCATCTTAGTTCTTTTTAGAGAAGAGAACACTCTGAAAGACTGTCATGGTCATGGCGGATCAGTTACACTGTGGCATTTACATTTGGATAGAATTCAAAGTTTCTTCAGCATAAATATTCACATACATATGATGTCTTGTGAAAGTGGTGTTTAGTGATTCTGATGTCTGTTAGCACCTGACATGAGATGACCAGAGAAGCGTATCCATTACTTCCAACAACAATTGGATTGTATCCCTTTTGCAGTTTCTGACAACTTTAGCAATCAAATAACTTGGAGTTATTTACCATCTGAGCTGGTAAGTTTTGGAAATTAGCTTTGAGAACATTTAAATCGTGCTTAACACCACGGAGGAATTTCCATACATAGTAGATTGAATTTTGTGTAAGGGTGTAAAGCCTCAAGACCGTACGCCTTTCCAAGGAGTTTATGTTGTCTTTATTTGCACATGTATTTATTTTGTTTGTCTGGTAGATAAAAATTCAGGCTGTGCAAGCCTGCCCCTCACTTCTGGCAATTGGGGCACACTCCTCACAGCCTTATCTGGGCTAGCTCAGGGTCTGAGCTGGCAGTGTCCCCACAGGCTGCAATCTGATTATTTAGGTTTACGTGGAGATGACTCTGACCGCAGCTGGAGAATTTAAGTATGAGCTCATCAAATGTCAATATCGACTGAAACTAAGCTGGTTTGTGCATCACTTGCATGGCCGTGTCGTGATCCTGTGTGTCAAGGCTCCCACCGTGCCTCCGACTGCCTGCGGACTGACAGGGGCACGTCCCTGTTGGGTCTCATTGGGTCATCTGCAGCATTGGATGATGCTGGAGCTGGCTAGAAGAGAGTCGCAAGACTTTTTGTTTCTATGGTATCATGTAGGTACGTTGCACTAAATAGTGTGGGTTCTGTATTCAAGTTTTAAGAAAGATATGCTGTGTTGGGCAAATACAGATTTCTTGATGTCCATCGGTTGCGGATCTCCGTGCAGGAGGTTGCTGGCTTACAAAGTAAGGTCCTATTTATGATCCTTTTAATGCAAGCGTGTAACTTTTTAGAACAAAACATAAAAGATTTGTAAAGCTAGGTTGATATTTGAGATGAGTATTCTGAATCCTTTAAGGAAATTCCTAAATGGCGTCTACCTCTGTGACTAACACTTTGACACTTACAAATGGGCCCTTGACTTTTTATATTTCCGTGGATATGACCTGCCTGTCCTGGGCTGTGAAAAATCTGGAATTTGAAGCTGGACTCCATCTGTGCATGCAAAAAAAGAAAGGGGAAAAAAAAATTATTCATGTATATTTAGTACTTCAATACGAATACCACTTATGTTATGAGATAGTACCCATCTGTGATGTTAGTAACCACTCCTAATATAGTTATTAGTTTATTAAATTACATGATATTTTTAAGTTAATAGAACATGAGAAATGACTTGAATTCAAGAGTGGTTGTGAGTTATAGACCTTATGTAAAAATCTTCTGGAGATGATGGAAAGACTCCCAGGAAAATGCGTTGGCTTTCAATGTGGCTGAATGTTATTCCCTCGTACTGAATGCTGGGCTGGTGCTGCCTCTATGCACGAGCTGTGTGGTAAGCACGGGGCTCAGGGTTTGTCAAGTATCCTGCTAGGTGCTTAAACAAGATGAGCTAAGTTCTTGGTGGGGATTTTATTCCCTCTTCAATTGGAGGAGCAGGTTTCGTCACCGACCCCAGAGTGTGGAGTGTTTCAACAGGTTTTGAATGTGCTCAACTTGCCTCGTTGTACGTGGAGCCGCTCGTGTTTACCTCCTGTACTTGCCCAAGGCGAGGTTTGAGTGCTCCCAAGTTTTGTGAAGAGACTGTTCAGAAAGTTGACTGCATACACTCTGCCTGTGCTTAGTGGTAATCACTGGGAAAGTGCTAAGAAAGCTGAATTTCCATCCTGTTCCGTCACTGTTTGGTGGGAGCTGCTGAGTCATTTTTGCATTAGGTAAAAAGGAAGCTGGAAGGTTGAATTGACTTCTGTCTTAACAAATACAGGCAGGCCGATCAGGAGACGTTGTCAGATTATATGTGAAATCAAGACTGGTGCTTTCCCAAGGAGAATATGGATTTCTATATGGACCGTTTTACAGTCCAATACCAGACTTTATTAAATATTAAGAAGTGTTTTATAATCAAAATTAAAGCACTGTATTGATAACCTTTTAAGCAATAATCAGTTTGACTTGTCTTAAATGGTCCAGATTTCCATTTTAACATCTAGTGATGAAGTAGAAAGGCTGTACAAATGCTTGGTACTTTAATTAATGGGGGCAATATTAAGCTTTGCAAGTCCTCTGGAGCTTTTGTCTCTGTTGGAGCATTCTCTGTGCTGTGAATCTTCCCTAATAGTTCAAGCAAATGAACTAAAATAGCCTTTGGGCTATTTTGTTGCACTGTGTTGTTGGAAAAAAATTAATCCTGTGCCATTTTACATTTGCTGTCTGTGAATCAAACTGTGAAAGCTAATTTAAAAACTTTCACACTTGGCTTGAATGAGGACTGTCAGTGCTCGGAGAATGTTAAATTGAACGCAATTAGCTCGAAGTGAGCTAGCTTGGATATACCCATCAGCCTCAGAGTGCACAGCCTTAATGACTGCTCTGATAAACTAACACAGAGGTTACAGGAAAGAGTTCAAAGGCACTAAGTTGCTGCTAAAAACTTGCTACGTATCGAATAGACTAGGGTTTGAAACCAAAACACAGAGGGGCAGGGAGGTTGTGAGCTGGGAAGCTGGATGCAGGACCATGCTGCATCGGTGAAACAACTGAGGGACCTGCTCAAAAATGTTAAAGCTGCTTTTTTTTATTTCCTTTTCCTACTTTTCCTTTCTTTTTCCTTTCTTTCTTTTTCCTTTTTTCCCCAAGTTTTCCCCTTCCTATGTGGGCAGCACAAGTTGGGCAGCTATATTTTTGTTATATTTTCGGTTCATGAACCCCACCATAGGCACCATTCCCATCTAATGCATTTACAGGGGGTGGCGTACAGTCAAAAACTTCCATTAATTCTTCTTGCATGAATTTTGTGTGCATGAGTGCATACGTTTATGGGTGGATTTGTACATATGTGCGCGCTATTAGTGCGTGCAGTGTTACAGCACATATAGGAATTCAGAAAGAATCTCTGAAGACGTTTCATTATGCATGTAAATATATTCAGCAGAAGACTTAAAAATAACTTTAATGGGGGGAAAAAAAGAAAAATTATGCCATTTGATATGAGGGATCTATTTTGAACAGTAGTGTATGCACAGTCTGTTTTCTGCCTTTCCTTTCTTGAAATTGTCGCCTGAAATATTATGGTGGAATGCAAAGGCTTTGCTTTAGCTTTGATTTGCCTTTTTGCTGAATGCTGTCAGGATATTTTTAAATAGAGAGTAAAATTGGAGCTTGGTAAAAAAAAACAAAAAAAACAAAACAAAAAAAACAAATATTTGGCACTGAGTTTCTGTAGAAATGGTAGTCGGGATATGACTTTGGGCTCATAAGTAAAATTAGATAAAATCACACATCTTAATGATGATTTTAAAATATATCTAAAACTATGTAAATGTAATTTTTGCCTTGATTTGGGTAGTTATGTGGGCAGCAGGGGGGATGGTTTGTAACAGCCATATACATATAAAGCCGTGAATGAACTTTTTCAATCTGTTTATCCAAATGTTCTCTAATGGATAAGAATAGAATCAAATAACCGCATGTGTAAGAATCTGGGAGTTAATTATTGAGCTTCGTACAGATTTGTTCATCAGATAATATTCTGAATGCTCAGAACTGCCTCGTGGTTTGGTTGGTTGCTGCCAAACGACAAGGCCTGTGTACGTGTGGTTGCTTGTACTTCGATGCCACTTGTTCATCACATGCATCTCAGCCCCGATAGGAAGGTGAAGATTTGCTGGGATGGGGAAAAGGCTTTTATTAGTATCAAATGTTGGCTTTGAGAAGGTGTCCAACCCCTTAAAGCATTTGCTGCCAGTATGACGTTTTCTTAACTCATGAACAACTTTTTGAAGATTTCTGTGAAGGTTTTTGTGGATGTGTCAGTTCTTTTCCTTGCAGTGTTTTCAAGCCGTTCAGCTCTGGCAGGAGAGAGTCCCCGCCTCATGGTGCTGACTCCCGTGCAGGTCCTTCCTTCAGCTTCTTCGTCTCTTTTTCCAGCGGGAGCTCCATGGCAGAGTAAGGCTTCCATCACACTGGGACATCTCTCCTGTGGGCCTCAAGGCATGCGTTCCCTTCTGCTTCTCAGTGTGTCCTGGTGCTGGGTAGGCAAAGCAGCAGACTTCTGTGCCCTGCTGTGGCATTTGCTAGGATCAACCCCAGCGGGTTGTTTTGCTGTAGCGTGGGGACCAGCACCCCGCTGCTCTGCCCTCCTGCCAGTGCTGGATCCGGCATCGCTGCCGTGCTCTGCTGTGTGACATGGTGGCAGAGAGTGCTGCCAGCCCTCGACGTTGCCTCGGTGGTGGAGAGGAACCAGGGAAATCAGATGCTTTTTGGCTTGGCTGAATGTCACAGTTGGTAAGGAAAGCTCTTGACTCAAAGATGGACCGCTGTGCCTTTGTGCATGCTGTTTGTTTTGCTACCAAAGTAGTCAACTGCTCATAATAATGGGAGCTCTGTGAGCGTTCAGGGCCTCAGCGCTTTTTTTTTTTTAAAGTACTTTTTGATACTGCTTTGAAACAAATGGACCAGAAAGTCACAGTTACAAGCAGACCTCCTGTTTTCTTTCCTGTCCTTCTCTTCCAGCCTCATGCTGTGAGGTGGTCATTGCTGCTGGATCCTCATCTTGTATTGCTAAGTAACTTTTTTTAGGAGTAGTTGCTGAAAGATTGCAGCTTGCAAGCAGAATTCAAGAAGACGCTGCAATATGGTTGTCGTACACCCAGGCTGCCTCTTCTTACTGTATGTTATTATACACATAACGTGTAAATTACTGTCGAAGATTTGAGTACATCAGTAAAGAAACACTGAATTTAACATTGTTGAGATGGAAGAGAATGGAATGCAAAGTTGTGTTTGAATTGAATAAAGGAAACTTGCCTTCTGAGCAAGGTGGGAGGAGGAAGGGACGATCTCATGCCTCAGGGCAGCAGAATGTGGTCTTGAAGATTGAATTTATCACTGCTTCTGCTCTGTGACATGGAAGATATACTTAGATTTGGTAAAGTTATAAGAAACTAAATAGAGAGCTCAAAATGGGTAATGTCAGGCAACCTTAGCAAGAGATGATGCTACCAAGCCCAATATAATTAAACCAAAATACCCTACCAGTAACCAAAATACCTATCTATATAAAAAAGCTCTTCAAAAAATAACAAAAAAGATTGTAATATCTTTTTTTTTGTGAGATACATTATTATTTTTTGACTAGAAATTTGTCGTTGCATTTTAGTCTACTATAATTTGCATTTCTTTGAATGGATTTCTTGAATTGATACATTACATATCATAAATTACACTTGCTGCTGACTTTATACTTCTAATTTATAAGTACTTAAAGTGTCTTCTGGCACTGCGGTTGGAAGTAAATTCAGAAAACCCCTACAAGCTTGGATTGCAAGCAAAAGCAGCAGTATTTTTAGAGTGACCAAAACTTTTTGTTGCTGATCTGATAGCATGTCAGTAATCTTTTTTGACTGACTTTATTGCCAGGCATTAATCTATACCGTTATTATTGTGAGTGTAGTGGTTTATCTGCTGTTCTTTCTGTGATTTTTGGAAAAAGGATATCTAAAGATGGGATCTGGTATGGATGTTTCAACAACTAAACAAACAAAGCCCCCACCCCCTGCTCTTTTTTAAAATTAAAGAATATGATGCATCTTGGGCTTCTTAAAATCTAATTAGGATGAAGAATTTTCTGCAGATGAATCCGTGTAAGGGCTTTGCAAGAGGAGGGCAATCAAGTAGGGATAATTAGAGTTCCTATTTAAATATGCAGAAAGCAAAAAGCGTATCTGGAAAAGCAGAGTGAAGTTATATCAGCGTAAGACTAATGTAAGAATGATTTGTAAGCAATAAAATCACATCTCCCTGACTTTGTAAGTACAAAATAATAAGCAATATGGAATAATGGAGGCTGTAATAGTCTGGGTTATAAACCTAGCGATACGCTCTTTCCCCATTAGATTTTACCAAAAGGGGTTAGATTGGCTTAACACTGATAGCGGTTGAGCTAAGTGAGGATTACAGGTATTTGAAACCTGTGGGCAGTGAGGGAGGAGAGTAATTGCTGAAGATAATCGTCCAGTGGTTAGCTCGGAATAATGGCACCAAGTTGGTGGGACACTGGTCTAACTTCTGCTCCGCCTGAATGTGTGAAAGCTTCTGGAAGAAGGAGATGTAAGTCTTATGCGTGAGTTGTTTAAAAAAGTTTGATGAAGAATGTGCTGTTTAGAACAAACCCTCCTTGGCAGGGAATTGGGTAGGATGGTCTTCAAGTTCTTAATCATTTCTGATTCCTGCAACTCCGTCATTATTTTCATTAATTAACTTCAGTGGGTAACACAAACGTTGCGCGTCTTTCAAAACTAATATTATTGCCGCCTGCTATTTAGTTGTGGAAGTGAAAGCAAAACAAACCAAAATGGTAAAGTCAGACACGGGCTATAACTTCACTGAGCACTTGCTTATCCCAACAGCTCTAACTGGATGCTGAGTGCAGTCTTACATTGCAGTAGGTGTTCTTCACCTTTCAGCTTGAAGCTCAGCTGCTGAACCTACGAAGGTTTTCATTGTAGCAGTCCTTATTTAAGAGTAAATGATATTACCCCAGAACATAATGTATGTCATTTGAAGTGTTTTTAGGTGTTTTAGGAAAGCAGGTATTTTAGGAGAGCAGTATACAAGGTCAGTCAAAATCTTACCTATTTCTAATTGATTTTCTTTTCTGTACTGAAATGCTCTCATTTGATGGTTAATCCTGATTGCTCTCTCAGTTTATGGTTCTTGTTGAGACTGTGTGATCAAAGACGCTTTAACACAAGGTCTCAGATCTCCACTGCAAACAGGAAGCCCTCTGTTTGCTTCTGTGTGACTTTCATCTCATTTCTGTACTCACTGAAACCAGGGGCACCACTGCAAGGTCAGGCTTGGGTGCGTGTTCAAGTGTTCACCTGGTGTTACGGATACGTACTGCTTTGCAGAACCAAGCTCGTAAATGAGGGGCTGTGTGCTACCTCCCTCTAAAATATGGCTTGGTTTCTGGTGTGCCAGTAACTTCTGTTGGGGGTACTGGAGCTGAAATAATTTCTCACTGTGTGCTGTTGCACAGTGCTTTGAAACCCAGGCTGTGTTGTTGATTCGTACTGTGATTCTGCAGAAATTTGGATTGAGTGCAGATACACAAAAGATGTACAAAAAAAATGAGGGTGAATGCATGGTTTCAGTCTGAGAAGCTAATATGTGAAGAGTTCAAATCTTCGATATGGATAAAATTCAGATTAGTTCGCTTAACGGTTCACCTGGCCCTAATGATACCTAAATTTAGAACTTGCAAGCATCACTGGCCTGTAATCAGAATATGTTTTACCCTGCATAAAGTAGAATTACGTTAGTCAATTCGTGTTAGCCAAGTCTGAGTTCTGTGTCTGGTTGGATTTAGTTGCACTCTGCTGATGACAGAGCTCTGTTTGGCTTTCTGTTTGACCTGGATGTGTGCACCTTCCTCAGTCCTGCCAATCTTACAGTGCTCAATGTGCTCCCGTTACTGAAAACCCAAGATCCATAGACCTTTATTAGATTACAGAGTGTATTTCTTGTACCTGTAATATTTACCTTTGGGCATTAGGATTTTTCTTCCTGGGAAATAAACCGGTACAGGATTTTGTGTGAGCTTTACTCTAACCTCACTGAAAACTCCTGAAAGAAGAAATGTGAGGGACAAGAAGACATCCAGGTATATCTTCATGGGAAAGTCTTTAAAGGAAAAAAAAATATAGTGAACATATCTGTCTCTCTTTTTTTTTTTTTTTTTTCCCCAGTTAAGGAGTATATTCCTTGTAAGTAATTACATGGAAGCCTTTTAATAAAAAGAAGATCCCACCCATGCTTTGGCCGAATAAATGTGCTTTCTATAGCAGTCTGTCCCTTCTCTCTGTATTAATTCCAGAGGACTGCTCTAAACTGACATAAAGCTTTTTCATCGTGGACTCGATTTTGTTGGTATGCAAAGAGGGAGGGTAAGCCCAGCATCCTGCCTTTCATCCTCCTGGATGAGGATTAAGCCTGATCACAGCTGCAGAATAATGCAGATCCTAGCTGCTGGGCTGGAGGGGCAGGGGCGGGCGGCACGGAGCGAGGGAGGCAGCCTGCCTCTGCCCTCGGAGACACTGTGCTTAGCACAGGAGACACAAGAAGCACGTTCTCACAAATCGTTTTCCTTGACCTAGTGGATCTCCTTGCATTCCAGTTTATGCTCGCTGTCTGCCAGAAGCCTTCTGTGACGTGGCATGTGCCCTCCCTTACTGCAGGATACAGCACAGCAGTGTCTTTGCTAGATGAGAGCACTTCTTATTAAATAAAGGCACAGGTTTGCTGTTGCCCCCATCTTCCTTTTTTTTTTTAAATAGTTAATTTTCATGCTTTTTTTTTTTTCCTTGTATTGAAAGGAATGCATTGAGTTTACCAGTAAGAAAAGCGCGCATGGTTTTTGCACTGCCTGCTGCTTTTCTTGATGATGCATTAGGCAATGGATTCCGAAATGCTGCTGGCTTTCCCAAAAGCTTGCAGATTTTCACCAGTGATTTTTACTGTGTCTCTGTAGATAGCCCATAAATGCCTTGCAGGTCAACAGTTTTTGAAATGGATAAAAGTGTGCTAATTCCTTCAAGGTAAATCAGAGGGATTATGACATCTTGGAAGAAGAAACTGCCAGACGGCTCATGAGCAATACAGCTCGGACTGACCCAGTAGCATCTCTAAAGCTTCCGATAAAATTGCCTGAGGAGTCTGCCAAGAAGC
The DNA here is from genome assembly GCF_965140915.1 of Aythya marila. NCBI lineage: Eukaryota > Metazoa > Chordata > Aves > Anseriformes > Anatidae > Aythya > Aythya marila. The sequence goes on along the minus strand of NC_139049.1, from coordinate 28,352,202 downwards.
CAGATGCTGCTGCTGGAAAAATACCTTCTGTAGCTTGGCATTTGTCCTGTAATTGCTTCCAAGAGAGAATAAACTGTAGCATGACAGTGGAAGGTGAATGGTTCCTCATTGCATGCTACTTGGGTGATTTTTAAAGATGTTTAGAAAATACGGGTGGTTTTGTGGTGTGTTACCACTCAAGGAGGTGTAGTTTACTTGTCTAGCTGCTTAACAGTTCCCCATCCAGAATAACCAAGAACATCTTTTTATTTGTATTTTTTTTTCCTGACACTGTAGCCTGTCAGTGGCTTGATTTTTATTTATTTATTTATTTTTCCTTCCAAGTAATTCCTTTGGCAGAGTCCCTAACCTGAGCACTTAGCCTCTGGTCCCTTGAGTGCCTGATGGGGTCCCCAGAGGTTTCCAGCTGTATGGGTAGGGCAGAGCGGAGGCTGATGTGTCCCCCCATACAGAATTAGGGCACAGAAATCAACAGGCCCCCCTACTTCCAAGGGTTACATTGCTGGCTGTGGGCTTCATTTTTTTTGTTTTTCCCTTGGTATATTTTCCAGCAGTGGGAAATGCTGTATGTTATTATTTAGAAACACAGCTGAACATTGCCCTTGAACAGAAAATGCTTAGAGCCTGACTTCCTATGGGGCTGCTTCTTCACTTGTTATTTTGGTTAACATTCCTGCTGACACAAGGGAGGTGTTTGGGGAGCTGTATGCAAGGTACTCGGATACGAGGCGCTGCGAGCACCAACATGATAAGAGCAGAAAACTGAATTCAAGGAAGTTATTTGAAATGTCTCTGGTAAAATCTAGCAGCCGTCCTCAAACACTTCTGTTTGGAATCGTTCAGAAGGCCTGACGTCCTCCTCACCTGGCAGAGGAATCATCTTCATGAGTGATGTTGCAGGTTTGAATACTTGAGGGTTTACATGCAATTGTCAAAAGTATTTCTGTAACTAAAACTCGCTTACTGATATTTTACAGTGCAAATTCATGCTTACAGTCCCAGGAAGCTTTTTGCTTTTCCCCTCTTCTCTTGGCTAGTCGGTGAACTTCAAACCCAGTGACCAGACCTCTACTGGTGTAATTAATAAATCAAAAACCCATTCACAGCAAGGTGAAGCCAGTTGATTAGTTTCCCTAATACTTAACTGTCAGGGAACAGGGGCTGGGTGTTGAAAAATGGCAGTGACTAAAGTTGCTAGCATAGGGGATTTCGTTGTTGACATGAAGAAGGTTTGTTTTCCTTTGCTGTAATGTTAGGAAGCGTTCAGAAACCAAAGGGCAGGCTGTGTAGGTGAACTGATGGGACTGAGAAAACCTGAAAGGAACCTGAAAAAGCTGGTGCAAATCCACCTGCATTTAGAAGGCTGGCATAATGCATTGCTTCAGATTTCACAGGATAGCTTGAGTTGGATCTTGTGGAGGTGTTGGGCTGTATTTTGTTTAAAATCAATGGGAAGGTGAGTCCCAGTTCAGTCTGGCCTGCAATACTAAGAAATTGATATTAAAATAAAAGGCTGAATTGAGACAGTCCCATAAAGGACAGGGGATGAGTAAGTTGCCTTCAACTTACTGTACCCCTTCAAAACCTGCTGAGCTGTCCAGGGTATGAGACGTTCAGTTCCGTAACTTTTTCTTCAGTTGGAAGGCACAGATTCTGCTTGTGAGGGATTTGCATTGAAATACAAAACGTGTCTCTGACATTGCTGTTACCTTCTCCCTGGTGATGCTCCCGACTGCATACTTCCCCTTTTCCTTCAGCGTGATGATTGCACCACTGTGCTTTAGTAATCATTTAACAGCTCTAATTACAGAAGACTGCGATCCCAACTGTGTACTTTGTCCTTTTTCCCTTCTTAGTCTTCCCTCTGTTTCTTTGCTGTCGAGAGGATCACAAAAGCGCCGTTCTGCTTCGGAAAAATAAACTCCCAAGACCCAGCTTTGGTAACGTACAGATCTGCATTATCCTGTTGCTTTGGAGTTAGAGGCAGTGTGTTTTAGAGCTATAGGGGCCGGTTGGTCTGATGTTGTTTACATCAGTCTCGCCGGCATAACTTCACTGCCCCTAGTGCAGATACACCGGCGTAAAATTGGGGTAACTCCAACTCCATTAAAATCAACGGAGTTACACCAATAGAAGTCAGATGTAAGGCAACTGATCTTGTGCTGGTGTGGCTTTATTGACTCGAAGGGAGGCACTTTTGTGCTCGTGGGGGTTGGACGGCACCAGGCTGTGCTGGTAGCACTCGGGACTTTTATTTCTTGGTTGCTCTTACCCAATGTCAGCAGAAAGTCGTGTTCTTGTCTGCTTCGGGGCCAGCACCATGGTGATCTGGGGGGTGAAGAGTCTTGGCAATTCCCCTGGGAAAAGCATTTGCGTGCGTCATTGTCGCTGGGAGCTCAGTTAATCTCTGCAACCCAAGCAACTTGCCCTGCTACCAGGTAACATCCCAGCCCCGCGGAGATCTTAGGTAAAAAAAAACCCTGCGAGAGCCTGCCAGCAGCATTGTGAGAGGAGTCGTACACCTCGGAGCAGGGAAGTACATGTACAGGAACAACGTGTGCTGTGCTCATCCCCCAGCAGACAGGTTTTCTGCTGCTCGCTCTCGGCTCCCAGGGCTGGAGTTACGCTCCTTGCTTTCCAGGCAAAGGAGGAGGAGCCCGGGTGCCGCTGCCTGATCGCACGGCGCGGGGTGGGACAGGGGCACGCAGTGATTTCAGGGTCTGCAGTGCTGGGGGTCTGCACCATGGTCATATGAATTCTTTCAAAAAGACAAATTTCACGTTCAAAGCACTGAAAGAAAGAGTACAGACGTTTTTCCATTGGTCATCCAGCCATTGGCTCAAATCTAGATGCTTTTTCTTTCTTAAAAGTACCTGAATATCTTTCCTCAAAGAAACTGTAAGCTGCCACCACGTCGTTTTTCAGGAATGCCAAGTGGCATACACCTTGAGAGTGTGTTTCACACGTTCCTTTACAGCAAAGTCTGTGTCTTCAGCTTCACATTCTTTTTCAAGAACGCTATCCTCTCTAATATAAAATAGAAACTGTAATATTCAATAGAAGTCTCAGTAATTTTTCATTAAAAATGGTGATGAAGTCAGTTCATGCCTGTGAAAAATGCCTTTTTAATCCAGTCAGCGTTTTCTGTGAGAAGAGGGAATTCCCAGCACTTCTGGTGAATAATTGGCGAGGTGGAGTGCCGCAGTCGCCACTACATGGAGTGATTTCCAGGAGGAATTTCGGTAATTATTCCCCCTGTCATTGGAATACTAATAAATATCCTACTTCGGAAATATTTTATAGGTCAGTTTTTGGGCGAGTTGCTCTTCTGGTGGTAAAATAGCCATAGTGGTGCTGTTTGCCCATCTGAGGAATGGGGTAACATGCCTGAAAGATGCCCTGGAGATGGAGCAATGAGGCAGACTGTGAACCACAATGAACTTACTAAAATGGGGTACTGCCCTTAGCTGTATGAAGGTGTTTTCGAAAACAGGCTTCATGTTTCCAGGAGATAAGAGAAGTATTTATAACTGCAGCTAAACCAATAGCAGCCGTATGCAAAGGACAGTTAATTATTGTTATGGTGGTTGAAGAATGAAGGGGGGGTGGTTGTGAAGTATTGTTCTGGTATCTTTCCACAGGCATATAGCATGGACAGCGTAATAACACACATTAATTTTCCATATATTATGACTGAACACATTGTTACAGACTTTGCTTTGATGAAGTACATACAGAGCCATCTCCCCTCGTTGGCTTTTCTTTTCCTCCTCCTTTTCTCCTCTGTGTCAGTCTCTTCAGCTCCCTGTTTTGCCTCATCGTCCTCGTTTGTATGGGTCTCACTTAAGAAGTCTTGTTGACTGAAGGATTTCGGTGGGTTTTGGACCAGTCTCTTGGGTTGCAGTTTTGAATCATTGTGGTGCCCCCCGTGAAAGGTTGAGGCTTTGACACCGAGTGGCTTCCTACAGGACAGTCACCAGCCTTGGCCATGAGGGGAAGCTCTCCGTGTTCGGTGTCTGTAGTCCGAGGCTAAGTTTATGATCAATACCTATCTCTCTGGGAGCTGTCCTTCACGCTTCAAATGCCCTCAGTTTTCCAGGATCACGGCACTTTCTAAATAATTCTGTTACTTATATTTTGCCCTTTTGGTGCTTCAGGCTTTGCTTAACACCAAATCTGCGCGGGGCTGTTCCCTGATGGCTGGTTGTGCTGGATGCTTTGGAGGAAAGAACTCCAAGGCCTCAGGGGTATAAAAGCAAGAGCTGAGGAAGTACGAGGGGGTTTGATTTTTGTCATGGTGTGGGAGGTGCCATCCTCCTGTGGAGAACCTCCAAATCCCACTTAGGGGCTGTGGAGAACTTAAACATCTCGGGAATGCCGGGGCTTAGTTACAAATCCTTCCTGTGGCTGCTTTTCCTTTACATAAGCAGATGGAAACCGGTTGTAGGGGAGGGGACTTCTTAAGTTTTGAAGCCCTAGAGGAAATTAATAAATTCAAGTATTTTGAAGCCAGAGGGGAAGCATTATGATCGTCTTGTCTGACCTCCATACCTCGGGCCAGGGGAAGTTGCCTGATGACGCCTTCATGGGCTCGCTCAGGCGTGCTTGAAGAGCCAAATGATCTGACAAATTGTTGGAAATGTCGGTGTACAAATGAGTGGGGGAGGCAGCCATAGCACATGATGGATTTCATTGTGCATGGCAAGGTACAACTTGTGCTAATCCCGACTGCAAAGCGAATTTCCCAAACTGCTTCCTCACGAAGGCGTTGGGTCTTACGCTGGTGTAGGAGTAACACAGAGTGCAGGCTTACGGCTTCTCGTGGAATTAAAAGCCAGTTAATTCCAAAATGCGCTGATTGTGTTCCTGCCGTATCCACTTAATAAGGGAACAGAAAATGTCAGTATTTTGTTAAAACGAAGAGCTCTGAATCCTCTTTAGGAAAAGCTGAGGCACGCACACAGCATTGCAGTGGCGGGAGCAGTAACGAGGCGCACAGGAAGATCATTAGGAGCGGGTACGTGTAAGAGCAGAGATTTTTATTTTCTTTTTAAACGCAGCTAACAAAATTCTGTCTTTGGAGCAGGGAGGAGAAACGTGGCAGAGCTGATCAAAGATAATAGCATCTCATTGATAAAACACATGCCGCGGTACTCGCTGCAGTTGGAAGCCCGTAGTATTTAACAACGGTGACCTAGATTGGAGGAGACAATAAAAGCTGTTGCGGTGAGGAGCAGATTGACTGCCGTTCTCATCTGGGTAATAAACAACTGAAATATGGACAGTGTATGGAAGTTTACTAACGTGGCTTACATAAAGACCTATGCTTTCGGAGGAACTGTCACTGTAGCAAATTCAGTTTGAACTGTAGCTTGATCTGACAGATGTTTATGTGCTCCTATTACAAAGATCCCTATTACTTTATTCAAGAATCTATGAGCCTGCGAGAGAATGACCTGATTAGGTTTTAAAGTAAATCAATATGTGAACCTGTCCGAAAATAGACATGCATTTATTTTTAAAAATATTACTCAGTGGGATCGCCTCGAGGGAATATAGCCTTGCTATCTCATTTAAAGCTCTCCAGAAGTCATACATTGTTATTTTAAAATATTCAGTGCCATTCAGATGCTACTATTTCAGCTATCCTGTTGGAAGAAGCTGACAACAGGAGATGAAATTCTTGATGCTTTGTACCAAACACAGTTTTTTAAGACACTAAAACTTGCCTAACTCTTGACCCTGTGGCTATTTTATATTTATTTTTTTTGCTGTTGTTTTGGTTTTATTATAAATGGACCTATTATATATATATGTATATATATATATACATATTTTTTTTAAAGTAGTTCCTGCTGGTGCTTCTTGCAAAGTTATTCAGTTACCCTTTGGGTAAAAATAAATCCAAGTTCTAGAAAAATAAACCGTCAATCCAGCTGTGACTTGAGAGATGCTCAAAGTAAGTGCCATTGAGCTGTAAAGACTGATGCATCCCCACTGTGCTGTAAAACCAAATATTAAATTGGGTTGCGTGCAGGGGGAGGGGATGGGGATGTGGCCTTGTGGGGGACATCTGTTCTCTGCTGTGCTTTCTCTCCCTGTTTGCTGGGGGGATTTCAAGCGTAAGTTAAGAGCAGCTCTGGCGATGGGATGGTTTCCTTTCAGCACAGCAAGGGCATTCATCTCTGCTGGGTCCCTGCAAGGGTGTCCCACCACCCTGGTGGAGGAGACAGGGCACGCTGCACCTCCCATGGCTGTGGGTCTGGACTTCACTGCCTGTAATCTGTTGATTTTAGGGTCATTGCCTTCCTCTCTTTCTCTCGTTGATCAACCTCCACTTGCTTTTTCCTCTTCTATTGTTTTCTTAACTAATAAGAACGTTAATTGAAGAGCTTTTAGTTTATTCAAGCATTCCAAGAAGGTGTATTTAGCAGGCACTACAGCTTTGGTTTGTAAGTTGATTTTTTTTTCCTCCCTTCCTTCCTTTTTGCTGTGCTGTACTTATTCAGGCTCTGTGGAGGAGGAACGGGGAATTTTGTATTTCAGAATCAGTTCAGCAGATTTTGAAAAGCTATCTTTGAATATTCTATAATACGCATACAGATTTGAAGAGCTTATTAAAGAAAACCCCGACACACTTCAGCAATATTAAATCACTTCAGATAGCACATGGCAGTGTAATGTTACTGAAGCATTTCAAAATGTGAAAAGAGCCTGGATTTGAAAGTACTAGTGGCTTCGCAGCCCTTGCTGCGGAAAGTGATTTAAACAGTCCAAATTATTTCAATTTTGGAAGCATAATACTTTCTTAAATTACAGAGAAATGTCATTAGCAAATGTATTTAACTGTAGTTAATCTCTGGCCAGCTAATCAGCTGATATGCTGGGTTAATTTCTTTATTAAATGCTTATTTAATAACTGGGCACCTGTTCAGACAGCCCAGATGGACTTCCCAGTAATTGCACTAATAACTGAGAACTTTCTCAGAGAAGGAAAGGACAAGAAGGTGATGCATGCAGCGAGGGAGCAGTGTGAGAAGGGGCTTCAGAGCAGTGGGGTCCTGCCCTGACCGGGCTGGCCGGAGCAGGCAGCTCACCCTTCAGAGCTGTAAGACTTGGAGTAGTAGTTTGTTCTTTGTTTATTCAGCACTTACTGTTTGCCTTTACAGTGCCTACATCCCCTAGCATTACAGCCTGCCTCCTTCCTGCTTCCCCAGCACACTTCTGCAATTACTGCTGCGGCCTTGCAGCCAGCACGTTTGTGCATCTGGCCAAGAAATAAATACAGGTTATATAAAGCTGTAACTTGCACCCTAAACCTTACCATCTCTCCCCTCGTAAGCAGTCCCATCACATTTGAATCTCGTGAAAACGGCAAAGTTTAATTAAATTTTTTTGAGGATGCATATTTGCACATATATTTGCAGGAAAAAATGTTGGATGGGTGCTAAGAATGACAGCTTTGTTACACAGAGGCAGATCCTTTTCTGCCTGGAACATGCACGTTATCATAAGCAAGAGAAGTGGCGAAGTATCATGTTCTCAGTATGGGTAACGAATACATTTTTCATTTGTCTTTGTTCAAGTAATAGAATGAAAACAGTTGAAAGAGCGTTTGAGGAGCAAAGATCTGAATTTAAGGTTTTTATGTTTTTACCTTGTTGCATATAAGAACTGCATCCTTGCGGAGTGTTTTGCTGTTCGTGACATTGCCAGCTACTTCCCAGCTTGTAATCCTTGGCCTCCAGCTGCTGGTTCAGAAGTACAGGTCTTCTGTGCGCCTCGTGTGGCATATCTAGTCCTTGGAGACATCTCAGATATGCCAAAACATCTCCAATGGGAGTGGATGCGTGTGTTTCATCAAATACAGTTGCAGGCAATAGAATCAGGGCTTCTCTGTCTGTAGACAGCGAATTTCATAGGTTTCTTCCCCAGTAACACCCCTCCCCACCCCACCATGTTTTAAACTCATAAAATGACTTACTTTTTGTTTGTTTCTTTCACAGCATACAAAAGGAGCGAATGAGATGAACTGTTTGGGTTATAGAATCTGAAAGGCTAAATTATTTTCTTGGCGAGACGTTCTAAATGAGCCTGACCGAGATACTGGATCTGTGTGAAGAGGACTAAGGATATAGGATGTCAACTGAGACAGAACTTCAAGTGGCTGTTAAAACCAGCACAAAGAAAGACTCCAAAAAGAAAGGTAGTGACTAATTTCTCTGTATTATTACACATTTTCTACTCTAATCAGCTCTTATATCAACCACCTTTTATGCTTCTGTGATTCTTCTGTTGTCTATGTACTCAATGAAAGTAAAATTTGTTAAGTCTAGTGGAAGTCTTTCCTAGTCAGGGAACATGGGATTTGATTCTCTGACACGATACATTATTTAGATGTATTTTAAATGTAAGAGGGAACTTCTGTATTTCCCTTCAATAATTTTTACTTTGTTGCAGTTGTTTCAAAATGAAAACACACTTTAAAAATTACTTTTAGCAAAAGACAGCTGTTTTCTCTGATGATAAATATTTTCTTCTAAAGGCTTTGTTTCTGTTTCATTTTGGAACTTACCGGAGCTTAAATGCACTTTCTGTTGCTGAAGATTGAATCTTGCTGACATTTTGTGAAGCTACAGAGAGCTCTTTAACTGTCTGTAGGGAGATTAACTGTAATCTAGTAAAGGAAATAGAAACAAGGAGGAGGAAAATCCAGAGAAATAAGGAGAAGCTCTGAATAAATGCATGGCTAGATGATTTCAGATTTATAATTACAAGTTTGCATCAGATTGTAGCGCAGTTCTTCGGGCAGATAAGCATGAGAAATGTAATTCTGTGAGCTGGTGCTTCTTGAGTAGGAGTTCTGTTAGATTTTGGTAGGGATGGTTTTTTCTTACATTTCTGTGGATGTTTTTTATTGCTTGTGTTTTCAAATGCCATTGAACTTGGAAACCAAAACCTTGAACTCTTGTGGTAATTTATGTTGTTCATTGTAGCTGTCTGTGGTATTTTAAACCTACAGAGATAATGAAGTTGAGATTGAAGCTGAATTTAATATATATTACTCAAACTAAAAGGAAAAGTAGTAAAACAGCAAAAAGAACCCTTAAAAGCCCTTTAGACCCTCGTGTGAGCCTTTCAATTCATCATTATGTTTCTTTTTGCTCATACATAATTTAACCATTTCCTTCTGAGGATTTTGCATGTTTTTCTAGATGAGGATTTTGCTTGCTTTCGCTCATATTTATGTGTGTGTTGCAAATGGTACTCTGTGTGTATTGCAAATCATACTTTGCTAGGTACCTGATAATAACCTGTTCATCTTCTGGGTAGACATACCTTTTACTGTGGTCATTCTGCCAACCTGCTAATTAAGTCATTGTGATTGCTATAGCTTTTGTATCAGAGATCTTCCCATTAGGTTTTTGTAAAAGCCACAGCAATTAAACATTTTAAGCACATATTTGGGAGGATGGTTTAGTGTCCTTATTGCTGCTCTAGGCCTAAACTCACAAGGAAGAAATGGTTCATTTGAGATAAAAAGGAGGCTGTGCCAAAATAGGGGAACTTTGATGTAAATGGGAATGTGATCTGAGAGAGATGCTCATCAAGGCAAGTAAAGAAAGTAAAGCTGGATATACGAGCAGCATTTTGGGGCAGGCAGGCAAACTCAAAAATTTCAGTTCTTTGCAATACAGATAACATCTTTTTGATGTCTGTCTTCTGTGTTTATTTCTTCTGCTGGAGGGTGATACTTCTGAAAACGGCAAACAACTGTTTTTAGAAACTTGCTATTTGTTAATAAAATATTCAATATACGTCTTCTAAAAACACCGTCATAAATCATAATAACTGAATGCTGCTCTGCACAAAATCTGATTCTAGCCCCCAAATGGAAATTCTGAGAATTACCTTCACTGCTGAGAAAAAGTATAAAATATGTCCTGTGGCAGCGATCAGAGCTCCGTGCAGCACGTAGAAGCAGCCGAGGAACTGGAAGGGACAGTGTGCAGCAGCAGCACATCTCCAGAATTAATCGTGTTCTGTATTGTGCGTGCATGTCCGATCTCATCCAGCCATCCGAAAGCCTCGTGGTACGGTGATTGCTTTAGACAGACAAGGTATACAGTTCAGACAGTGTTTGTTATTCAAATCCCATGTAGTGAAAAGTCAAAAGAAACTCGGTGTGCTCATTTACTCATGGCTGGATTGTATATATTTGTGTATATTTCAACAAATGAGCCTTCCTCTGTATAGTAGGGGTGATGGACATGTGGAAAAGCATGAAGCTTTTTTCCAAGTTCATTAACAGCAAGCACTGGCAGGTAGCAAGTACAAACATGAAGTTTCTAATGTTTCTAATCAATGAGTTTGATTATTCAATGGAACTGAGTATTCCCAAGAAATTAGCCCTTGCTTTATAAAGAGAAATTTCAGCTCTCATGTATTTCCAGTGAGTCAGGTTTCGTACCTCTGCAAGAACCATACAACCACGTCCATACAGCAGTGGGGAGGGAAGTTTGATAGTAGCTTCCTAACAGGGTGACTGTCCTGCAGATCTGTCCCATGCTGAAGATCTGGGGTGACCGAAAGGGAATAAGGCTTGCTGTAGAGTTAGAGCCTGTGACAGCATCCTCCTGGATCACAGCAGAGTATAGCATCAGTTAAATCTGTAAATCTCTGTACAGCTGTATGAGGATATATTAAGGTACTGTTTCTTACTTGAAGTGTTGAGATAATACAAAGCCTAATTCCTAGGATTTGTTAGGTATGTGAGTATCAAACATGATAAAATGTTAGATAAATGTAAACTGCTATTGCTACTGTAAGTACAATGGGCAAAAAGGAAATGGTTATTCAGGTGTGTGATCAGTGCATTTGTGATGTAGTGCCTATCAAGAGGTAAAGGCACTGTAATACCATTAATCAAACAATTTTATAGTCTGGACAGCTTAAAGGAAAAGTCTGGAAGGAGTTGTGTGATATTTAGTGGTGGCAGAAGCACCATCCTGCTGCTGGGGTGGGCTAACTCCTGGCAGCAGAGTGGGGTGTGCCTGAACCATTCTTCTATGGTTGCTTATAATGGCCTTTAGGTGGTATCACATTGATTGCTGCAGCAGTGGAGAATGGGCCAGATCATATTTGTGCTGTGTATGGCCACTTAAAAGAAGAAAAAAGTTACAGCATGTGCCCTTCACTATTTCCTCTTTCCAGAAAACGAAAATGGTGTTTGGTCTGCTGGCTTCTTCAGTAGCTGCAGGTTAGATACAAGTAAACTTCCTCATGCAAGCTCTTAATGAATTCAACTTTTGGTGTAATAATTATTTGGTGTTCATTGAGAATTTGTGACTTGCAGCACTCAGATGTATCGCTTTATGTGGTGGTGGGAAACACAGACACGTACCCTGCCTATCTAAGAACAAAGGCTTTTGGTGACAGGGACGTGGTTGGATTGCTGCTGCAGGTGGAGCACATGACATTAACGCTCCTGTGCAGTCACAGATTTTATAGGATCTTACTTTTAGAACAATTATCCCTTTCTGTAGTCATATGTAAAGCAATTCTCTTACAAGAGATTATTTAAAACATTTCTCATTAGGCACAACGTTTTTACAGCCACCGGCTTTACAGTCCTTCGTGTAGCTTTGGTCTCTCTCTGTTATCACCAGAGCTGGTTGGTAAGACAATGTTGTTATGAGAGTTACTGGAAGGATTATCACTAAAGTTAGAACAAAAACCTATATATGAAATCCTCTCACCTGTTTAAGTAAAATCAGGGCTGCAAAACTCTAATGTGTACTGTAGGTAAGTTCAATACTCACACGATAACATCAAATTGTAATTTCCAGTGTTAATGCTATCACCATGCATAATCTCAAAAATAGGCTGCTAAAAGCCCAGTGCTAATTTGGCCTTTTATTCAGCCAATATTGATCTGATGGGTAAATACTGCAGAGTTGGATGGGATCTTCTGGAAAAGGGACCTGGTCATGCTCCAGGGACACGGCAGGAATTTGAACTGACTTGAAGAGGTGAGCCAAGCTGCTGCTTTCCTTCTGAATTGCTGCTTTGTACTCCTTGTACTGTCACGGTGCTCAACAACTGAGGAGCCGTGTTTCCCTGTGACCTCCACAGCCCTCCTTTCTACACCTCACACCACCTTATGAGCTTACAGCTCAGTAGCTGTTACTAGAGGAGCCTATATTTCTGCAGCCCCGACCTCCAGCACTAATCTTTGTGCCACTCTTGTCTGATACCTCCCAGCAAATCCGTGTTGTTACTCCTGTTTGTGAGAACTTGCTCGAAGTCTAAAAGTTGTCCTGAAGAGTTACCATGCTGGTTTGTACAATGAAATGACACAAAATTCTCAGGAGCTCTATTCTAGGACTTTCTTATTGATTTTTTTTTTTGTGTGATTTTGCCAACAATCATGGGTTCTTTAAGAACAGTGTAAAGAATTAATTACAAATAGACTTTACAGTAATTACAAATAGCACTGTTAAAGGCTGGTTGTTTTCCACTTGTTTATGTCGTCTGGTTCATTTAGAGGTGAATAAATATTACATGTTTGTAGCATTTAAGATAGGAAATCGGAAGTTTTTATTAGCCAGAGCTGTTAGAAACATAAACCGTTATTGCCTTTTAGTACGTGAGGGGGGGAAAGGCACTTTATAAACATGTATGGATTAATGAATCAAATTGAAAACAGATTTCCCTAAGCCTATTGGAATTAAAATTGATTTAGAAACCTCCTTGGGGGAAATGAGCTGCATTGGTGGTGGATCCACACTGATCCACCTTGGAAAATCCCCTCTTTTAAAATCTAACAAGAAACCTGAAATGAAAGGTTTGTAAAGAAGCGAGCCAGGCTATCAAATTTGAATGCAGATCTGCTTCTGCTTGTGGGAAGCCAGGAAGCTTTTCTAGGGATTTGATTTCTTCCTCTTGCACTTAAATTCTGTAATTATTCTATTTGAGGCTTAGGGTTTATTTATTTATTTGTGAAATCAACTCTTGTCAATCCCCTACGTGGAGGCTGTATCTGTAGTAAGACTTGATTCAGTTTCCAAAATGGCAGGGACTTCCGAAAACAGAAGCAAGACACGGAAAATAACTCAGGCGTCTTGACAATCATCCTAACAATCTTTGATGCTAAGGATCCCCGTGGGCAAAATTCCCATTATTTAATAGGTTTCCACTGCAGTGCATGGAAAGCACGTGGCGTCCGGCAACAGATTTTGCAGCAGGCATGAAGACAAGTTGGGGATTGCCTTAACCAGCCCATAAAACGTGAAAGCTAGAGGGGCTGTGAGGCACTGCAGCTCTGCCAGAGCTAGGTGCCTTCTTCCAGGCAGGACTTGGGCACCTTTGATTTAACTGAAGGAAAAGGCAAGTTCCGCAGCTGTGCTTCAGGAGGGAAAGAGCGAGTGGACTTCGCTCAGGGCACTTCCCAAAGCCAGGTAGGGAATCCTGCTTGCCCCAGGAGGAACAGAGGATGCTGCCTGCCAGTGCTTGGTGCAGGCAGATGTGAGTTTGGTCCTCTTGGGACCAGGATTGCAAAGAGCATAAGCGTCCTACTTTGTGTGTGCCCACTAATTAAAAGGAGCGCCGTGGCTCCAGGACCACTCACGTGTGTCAGATTGGGCCGCTGGCAGATCACATCTATTTCCTGGGCCTTTTAAAAACTAATGAGGGTCTGGAGCCCGTCTAACCATCTAAAGGAAGCCCTTTATATTCCCAGAAGCTAAACTGTAGTCACGCTAAGATCAAACAGGAGGCTTCTAGTTCGTTGAGGAGCCTCTGGGGATAAGCAGCCCTTAAACAAGGTTATGTTTTGTCGTCATCAGTTTTGATCACAGGTGTCTAATGCAACCCAAGTCCTGCTTTGGGTTTCTTAGACCCCATTTGAATCTTATCTTCAGCCTAATCACTGCTGAATTTGAGAGGGGGGTGAATGTTTCTGGTTGACGTGAAAGTTAGGATTTTGCTGATGCATAGAAATCTTTTGCAGGTTCATCTCCAGGTTAGAACTTCAGCTTAAATGAGTAAGTGTTGAACAAGGACAGTTGATTTTTTTCCCGCCATATTACAATCAGCTAGCAACAATTAAAGCACCATCACTGTAAGGAGGTATTCCAAGTTGTCAGATTTGTTTCAGGTTCATTTGTGTTTCTGATTACCTAGCTAAGATTCGTGGAATCCAGCAGAATTCACATTTGATGTAAAGAATAATGCAAGAGGAGCTCAGTCAGGGGCTTGTTTCATTGACAGGGAGTGGATTTGCTTTGTTTCCTTGCAGTAGCTATATGAGTTCTTCAATAATTTATAGATCAAGTAACAGCAACATTAATTGATATACTAATTGAGTCCACATGCCTGCCTTTAACAAATCTCTTTTGTGAAGTGGTTACTGACAATATTAATTGCACATCTTTTGAGTCTTGTTATAAGTTATGAATTCATTCTCAAGTTGAAAGAGGGTGGGAAAATCATTAATTTTGACATTGTGTAGTTGTAATTAACAAGAGTTATCCAATAACCTATCATAAATTAGAGAGCTCATGAATTATATTTTAAATACTGCGTTCAACCAAAGGGGGTCCGTGGTTGTGTTAATTGAAACGTTCTTAGAGGGAGATGGATGTTGTCTCTTGCTGCAGTTAAAATGTTTACTGTTGTTTTTAATTGAGAGACAGGTCTGCCTAAATGGAGGTTGGAGATCTGTTACTCTGCTGTTCCTCAGCGGAGGAATCAATAATCTGTGGAGTGCAAGAATAACATTTCCTGAGAGCTCCCGTTCCGTTATCATTTCTCAATATTTTAACAGTCGTCAAAGCATTTCAGTTGAAACCAGCAATTAGGAGCTTAGCGCAACGCGTGTTCTGCAGAGGATTTGACTCATGAAACAGTCATTAAACATAGGTAGGTGTTCCTGTGCTCCAGGGCTGCCTGTACGGTAGGAAATCTGCTGCTGGCAGTGAGCATCACCCACAAATCCTGTTCGGTGCTGTACATCGCTCCTGGCTTCGTCCTCTGCACCATTAGGGTATGTCCGACGTGTGGTTGAAATGCAGCAGGAGTGAGGGGCTGGGGCTGGTCAGGGGGTAGCACTTCTGCATTTGCAGTCACTGAAGAGGCTCCAAGAGAAGTTTGTGTGAGGACCTCTGTGAATGAGAAGTGTTATTTGGAGAGTTCAGGGAGGAAAATTATACCGTGGTGAATGCAACGGAGGAGGAATGACTTGATTCACCCAGATTAGTATCTAAAATGCCTCAAGAGGTTTGGATTAGTAAAAGTTTTCTAATACTGTTCACACAGAAGTGCTCTACAGGGACACCTCTGTTAATGATGATAATGCTTTTTATATAATTCTTCGTGCAAAAATATTTGCCTAATAAATACCAGTGAATGACATTTCTGTCAGTGCATTGCATTACATGTATTTCAACATTTCTGCTTTTCTCAAAGACTGTGCCTTTTCCATTGTTGGTACGGGAAGTTCTGCAAGCAAGAATAAAATAAGTCAAAGTGCCCCTCTGTAAAATACAGGTTAGAGACTCAGGTATCTGCTGTGTTGCTAACTGGCTCCATTTCACAGAAGGGAAATCAAAGACAAGTAAATCTGGGAAATTTGCTTGACCCCAGCAATCATGGAAGCATTGTAGAGCTTCCAAGTTTTCTCTGAAATAAATAAGCATTAGTATTGTGTCACAGAAACCTTAGCTGAAAAATCATTGCCCTTGATCTTTCATGTCACAGGATTTTTGAATGCTGGTCACTCACTCTTAAGAAAAGCTCACCTGCAGAATTGCCAGCCTTTTGATATGGACTGTGGCTGCATTTGCAGGCCCTTCGTTTATTCTGTATGGCATATTCTTGTTCTCAGACCTTAAAAGGGAGCACACAGTGGATTTGGCCAACAGACCCAGGCTCCCAATGATAAATAAGTCAGGCCCAGAAATTCTCTGTGCTCCTCAGGAGTAAAGGAAAGATGTGCCTATGATTCTGGTAGACAATGCACTTTAGCTATATAATCAATAGTCACATCATTGGCCATCCGGAGTAAACTTAATATGATATGGAAAGTGTTTGTGTTGTCCAAAGACAGGTGGATAAATGTGCTCAACTGCACCATTCTTCTTCAAAATGGATTTTTATTACAGATAAGTGTTTTCAGAAATAATTACACATAATTTGTATTGTTTCTAACTAATCATTGTTAAATAAAACAGCTAGCACTAGCATAAAAACAGGAAAAAAGGCATTTCTTTGCTTTCACAGTTGTTTGGTTTTGCAGATAAGATCATGTCACTTAGTTGAACTTTGTGTTTGTGTGAGTCTTGGGTATGAAAACAAAGCTGAATAAAAATCAAAATATTTTTTTATTTTTTAGCATAGGCCAATTTATAGTTAAATCATTGGTAGGTGTATTACATGCAGTTAACTGGTATTTTAAATTAATGGTAGTAGTACAATTGTTTCAATGTGTATGTTAGTGCTTGTCTCAGATGATGGGATTTTAATTGAGCAGATACAGTGTGAAAAAGAGTCAAGGTCCCCTGCAATGTAAGCAGTGTAAAAATCCTTCTAGAAATTAGCAACCAAAGCTGAAGGTGAGTGAATGCTTTTGGTTTTGCAGCAAAGGAGAAATTGGGGTGCTTTTTGGTAGCTTTCCTCCTTTGCCAGGAGTATCCGCTAAATGACCTGGGTAGAATCCTGGAGTCCTGCTTGACACCGGTTTTGCATACAAAAGAAGATGTCTGCTTTACTTACTAACTGTACAGGGACAGTATTTTTAAAAACTACAGCATGGCAGTGTTAACAGTCAACCCAGGAGAAAACTACAACACCAGGAGGAACAGCTTTATCTGGAGCCAACTTGTTTTTAATACCTGCCCCCATTTTAACTCCTAGCAAGTGCTGAGCAGCTAATCTGTGATCTATAATTGCCTCTGATTCTTTCAGTTTAGTTGGAGAAGAAGCTGTATAATGAAAAGGATGATTCAAGGAGTGAAATGAAATTAAGCGCAAGTCTTCTGAGGTTAGATGTTAATTTCATTTTTAAATATAAAATTGCCATCAAAGTAATAGGAGCGTAATGCTCAAACATCACAATAATGTGGACCAGCATGCTGCTAATTAGGTAGAAGGCAAAAACATCAGTAGAGTTTACTGAATTAATCCTTTTTCTTATACTTCATGTAGCTGGTATGAATTGTACACTGAGCTCAAATGTACAGAATCACATCAAGTGAATTAAATACATCGGGGAAACTGGATGCATGCTGTATTTGGGCACACCTTCCGTGTAATGTTGGCATGGTTGTGTGTACGTGTTTAATATTTACTACATTGGCTGGCGTAAGGATGTTTATGGATTGCGGTCTTCTCTGTAGTGCACAGACTCTGAAATGTCTCTTTAAATATACTGTGCTATCAGCACTTCTCCGCGGGACTGCATGTGGAAGAACACAGCCTCCGCTGTAGTGAGCGTGTCAAAGAGATGGCAATTCTACAGAGACGCCGGGAGATCAAAATGAAAGCTACCTACAGAGTTCTTTATCTGTCTCACCTATTTTCCTTCTCTCTGCTAGACTGTAACTAAAGCAATATGTTATACCTATGCCTCTGTATTTAATTGCATTAAAGAAATGCTGGGGCTGTGAGGTTAAGCACTGAAATTCTAAGGAAGCACAGACTCAAAGTTGCCTGGGTAAGCCTAATTTAACATCCCTTCAGGATAGACATTTTCATACAATTTTTAATGAGCTGATCTGGTATTGCTATTTCCTGGAGACCTTTGCCCTGTTCAGTGAATGGAAGGCCAGTGGTCAGGGGATGTGCTCCATTTGCTGCCTCTGCGCTCCACAGTCAAGGTGTAGCTGCATGCTTTGTTGTCAGGATCCTCCAACCTGAGCACATGGATCTGGATGAGAGCACCAGAAGATCTAAATTCTTTACATGTTAAAAATATTCTTTTCTTACATATTGCTTTGTTAAAAAAATAAAAACTGTAGGTGATTACTTTTGGATTTTTTTTTCAACAAAATGAGCAGATCTGTTAACCGAGGAGCTTTTCATAGGTAGTATTTTCAACTAAGACTTCATTAAGGAATTTGCCCGGATCCAAGTAACGTTTCTGAAAAGAAGCTTTGTCTCAGAGTAGCTGGGATTGCTTCCAATTCACAGGGGTGGGAGAAGAGCTTGATCCTGAGGCAGGATTTCTGGGGGAAGTCTCATCGTGCAGGTGATTTCCATAGGCCGCTTTGACATGTATGCATCTTGTTGTTTTCTTCCTCTTTTATTCCTTAGTTTACTTTTGCAACACCTTTTTCTTTTTGGAGAATATCAGAATGTGCATTAATCTGAATATTTAAAATGTGGATATTTATTTATTTATTTATTTATTAGCCTGGCTTGGCTGGAAGAAGGGAACAGTAAGTGTAAAATGAATAGGCCGAAAAAATGGGAATGGGTGCAGAGCTTCAGAGGGATGCAGTCAGAGCAGCGTTCAGGAGGGGTTATTTTGGCAGCACTTTCTGAACAAATAAGAGATGATCAGGCATAAGTGATGAGAAGAGAAGGGACTGAGGTCCCAGCAGCTGTGAGGAAGTTACGATAGGGATGTTTAATGTTGCCACAGGGATGGGTAGAAAGGGAGGAACAGTCTTTAGTGATATTAAGAAGTTTTATTAGGAATTATGTAGCACTGTTTTCGATGTTAAAAAGGTCTGTATTTTGTAGCTCATCCATATGTGCACACCTTACTGTGGTCCAGGATAATGCAGGTTTATCTTCCTCTTTAGGTCAAACTCTTCCCTACTAGGCAAGTACAGGCAGTCCCACCAGCTGCTGGGCTACTTGCTGGAGTGAAGCAAACAGAAATTTGGTGTTCAGAAACAGCTTGAAAGGAGATCTAACGGCCTGAAAGCCTGTTTAATGCTAATGTATAGGTTCATATATATGTTTTAATGTAGGGATATAACAGCAAGGTCAACAACAAGGATTTGGGGGGTGGGTGAGGTTGGGGATCTTCTGAAAGCAGTGAACCTTCATTCTGTTTAAAAACATGTTTGATGTTAGATTTATTTCATTAGTCATTCATTTTAAATTATCTCGTAACCATTTTCAGGGACATGGTCATTTCAGCAAACAAAGATAAAGCAAATATATATCCATACATTTGAAAAGCTAGTAAACTCTCTAAAATAAATCCTTAATTCAGTAATTCCTCATATTCTATTCAATGCATAAATGCTAACATAGTGAAAAGATTATGAAGATCATAAAGGGAGGTGTGTGGATGTGTTTTTTTCCTTTTTTTTGTGGTGGAACCAATCAAATGTGGGGCTGAATGTCCTTAGAGCAACTGGTTACAGGATTTTTATTGGGTGACGTTACCTTGTGCTTATATGAAATATTTTATGCATTAGTATTGAACCCTCCAGTTCTTAAGATGAAAGGTAATGTTTTTAAAAAGATTTCGAGGAAAGATTTTCATCCTTTTTGTAATGAAGCAATCAATGCAAATTTAAGGATGCACACAGACTTACATAAACACATTATCCTACAAAAAAGTATTTGGGATTTTCTGTTGCGTGATGATCATCTGTTAAGATAGGTGAATATAAAGATGTCACTGCTAGCAAGTAACCTGACTTGGTGAGTCTTTCTTACTGGTGGCCAGTTTTGTAGTGTGGCTTTTGCCATGGAGGAACTTTGAAACTTTGTCATTTTGCAAAATCAATTTCAGGAGTTACTTTTCACCTCTTACCTACTCCAAGTTCAGCTTCTAGGAAAGTCAAATCTACCTCTAATCTACTTTTCAATGCTTTTAATGGGACTGCAGGGCCTGTTGGTAACACAAGGCAAAAAACAGCATTTTATCTCCATCAGTTTGCAATTTAAGGTCTAACAGAACATGGAATAAACATAAGAATCAGTTTTTGTGTGGCTGGAGTTCAAAAGACAAAAGGAACACACAGGATGAGGGTGGTGGAGTTTCTTCCTCCTGTGAAGCGCTCTCATGTAGAGCTGATGGCAAACACAAAAGGGTAAGACAGAGTTACACCTTCATGCAGAATTATCAGACAATGTTTTATTAAAAAATATGAAATTTGCATGCTGCATTAGACATTGTTTTCTCCTGCTGAGCTGTAGGGGAATGCACAGGTGAATTCTTTAGAGAGAGGAGCAGGGAGAGACGCCCAGGGTGCATTTCTTGGTGTGTTTTTCACAAAAGTGAAGATAGCTTTAGAAATTTCACTTTAAATATTTGTGAATTTACTGACCATCAGATGAAATCCTTGTCCACTGGGGTCAGCACTGCAAATTCTGCCCTTTCTTCAAGCCCCTTTCCGTACAGTGGTCTCCAGCAGAGAGGTGTAAATCATTACACCACCATCTTCTGCTAACACCCTGTAACCTCGGCAGGCCAGATCCTCTCATTCCTGTTACCACACTAATTATATCCAAACACACGATGGCTTTTTTTCAAAGCAGATGATGTTTGGAGGAGACTGAATTCTCTAAGGTTAGTAATGAAATTTCCATTTGAAGTAACCCAGTTCAAAGGGAAAAATTTCCCCTTTAGGTTTAGACCAAAGGTTCTAAAAGCCTGAGATGTGAAAATAGAGAGGCACCAGCTAGAAACGCCTTTCAAATGATGTCTCTTTAGACTTGCTGAAATGTGTGGCTAAGCTGCTTTCTTGCTTCTTTAAAATATTCAAGGTTATTGGCCTGCATTAAACTTTAAACCCTTTAAATACCATCTTAGTAACCAAGTTGCTCAGAACTGACAAGCTGAAAGATTTAGGAATGTGGTCTTTGAGGGGAAAAAAAAAACACATTTGAAAGACGGAACTAGGTATTTTTTCCTTTAAAAAAAATTATAGTAAATACAAACAAAAGTAAATGATTTTAAATACCAATAGCAGCTGTGTAATACAAACAACTCCCCCTTGCCAGTACTGCTTATGTAAGCCAAGCATCCCTGGAGTACCAGTATTTAGTCAGCCAGATGTCAAAATAATGTCAAAAAATCATTAATTTAGTTATGCTGATGTGACCAAGGCAACAAATTCAGAGAATCTGAGAACATTTAGCTTTTGAAGTTTCTTTTGCCAGCATTTAGAGTGGGATTTTCATTTGATTTGTTGTGTACGGGGACCTTTGAGGTACAAGCCTCACAGTGTGTTTCTGTAGGTTGGGATTTCATTGACTGAGAGTTGCTAACTTACCAGTCTACTCCCCTCAAGCCTAACAGTAATATTAAAGTTAATTCTTAGTCATGATTGTTGGGAGAAACACTTATTTTTTTTTTTCTTTAAAAAATCAATTTTGAATCTCGAATTGCGCCCTTGGAGGTGAGAAGTTGGAGTTGCACTAGGCTTGGTTGGGTCTGCCAATGATGGTAACATTTCTCCAAGTGGTGTTTTCCCTCTCCAACTTTGGGAACGAGATCTCAGGATGATGAGAGAAGGGAAGGTTGTGCCACAAGCCTCGAATAACTCTGAGTTTATCGAGCCATTGTGCCCTGAGGATTTTTATTTCATAATCAGCTGGGGGTGTGGCTACAGCTAATGACTCCTCTGTAACGTACTTAACCTTTGTACCAAAAGCATTTTTATTCGTGTTAGTTGATAAGTATGAAAGGAGATTGGAGCAGCAAGCCGTGGTGAAACTCTGCAAATTCTGTAATCGTGGTATTAACCTACTTCAAAGACTTAGCATCACGCTCGCTTTGTGAGGGTAGTTAAGGGTGTTTTCATCACTCCTGCTCCTCTGACAGATTATGAAACCAAGTCATGTTCATTTTACTTGTGTCTGGAAGCAGAAGGCTACAGTGGAAATAGTCGTTCAATCTTATGTTCTGCTTCCAAGATTAAGAGTTGTAACAGTTTTCTGTGTCTGCTTGAGAAAATATTTATTTATGCATTTATTTAGGTATTTATTGCTGCTGTGCATTGATGCAGAGACTTTCCAGCATCCCATCCATCCTACCTGCGATGTTTGTTTTAGAGAAGGCAACTTTACTCAGCATATCCCAAAGCAATTTGCCTGCCAGCATTGGATTGCAGCTTCCAGGAGCCTGACTGAGAGCTGTCCCACGCGGAGCTGTTGTAGCTCTTGGGGCACAAGAAGTGAGTGGCAGTGGCAGTGCTCATGTGCACCATGTGCAGACTGGCCAGCATGATTTGGGGAGCACTGCTGTATGGGAACTGCCCTGTTCCCTATATCTTCTGGGGAAGTATCTTTCTACATAAATAACTAGCTAGTGTGCCTTTCTGAATTAGCCCTGCAGAGCTCAGTGGTGTTCATGGGACTGCATCACCAACGTGCCTCGTCTCCTCTAAAGGAACAGAAAGACTGACATTTCTAGACAGTCTCTGTTTTCTTAGCAGGTAATTTTCAGCAAAAAGAAACAGCAGCCAGTTTGCTGCCTTTAACCCCCTTCATAATAACAGGAAGGGGGGAACAACAGTGCAGAAAGGAAAATTCACACCTTTGCAGCTAAACAGTTTGTTCCGAGCTGTGTTCTAATTATAAAATGTCACTTCATTAATGAAACGTTCTCCTAGCTGGTTTCAATTAAGATTCCTTTTAAAGAAGGAAGAACAGGTTTTGATAAGGCTCAGGATACATAAAAGTACTTCATTTTGACTTTAGCAGAACAAAGGATTTTCATATGTTTTTACTCTCTTAACTGTGGTGGATGTTTAGAAATATTGAATAATAATGAAATATATCAGTTTGATCAAAATACAGTGTTATGATGGAACTGGCACAAATTTTAACATAGGTTTAAGTATGAGAGTGAACGCTTCGAGTGGTACAGGGCTACAAACAAACAGAAAAACCCACCACTAACAAAAAACATAACAACAACAAAATAGCAAGTGCTATAGTTGTATTTAAAGCAATTTTACTTATCAGGAAAAATAAAAGCCATGGAGCAGAAAGCACATAGGAATAGCAGTGAGTTTAAAAGGATTTGCCTTAAAAAACTAAGGATGTGCTGAGGGATAGACAAAAGTTTTATTCAGTGTTAATTTAGTAATGAACATGAGGATCAGTAAGAAATAAGAGTGGATGATGATACGGCGAACATGGATCTTGGGAATATAACATCAGTTCTCTAACCTCCTATGGAAATTTTCGGTGACTTTGCAGAAGTCTCAGTTTCTCTTGGCCATCTTGAGCAGGATATTAATACCTGCAAGAATTTGGTGAGGAGAAATTGGTGAGAAGATAGAGGCTCTCAGCCTGTGTTAGAAGAACCTTGTGGCAGTGGCTGCCTGTAGGCATTACGTGAGGTTATCCCAGCTGTGGGACTTGGGTTCTTGCTGGCCAAGTCGCCCCTTTTCCTGGCCATGGTCACCACTGACCATGGATGTTACCCTTCCAGACACTGAAGTTCTTCATCCCAGAGGCTGGCAGAAAAAGTCAAGCCAGTCTCATGCTTAGGGTTCCCCTGACCATAGAGACTTTATGACATTATGCACACAAACATGGACTCGCTTTATGATTAAGGATTTTGCCTTAAAGGAAGAAGCTGCTTGCAGGGACTTGAGAAATTCCAACAACACCAGCAAAACAACTACAGTTTGACAATTTCTTTGGTAGCAAAGAAGGCACAGAGCTTATGGAGTGCAGGTAAACTGGAACTTCACTAGAATCATCATTTTTGTATAACTGGAATGAAATTGTTACCGAGGAGGATGGAAAACTTGCCTGAGCAGTCAGCCTGCTGTGGATTCAGGGCTGTGTAAATACTGCTTGCTCCGTGGTGATGGAAGCTCTTCACTGTCCCATAACGTGCCCTTGTGCACTGAAATAAACCTTTTTTTCACTTGGTTTTAGACCTATTGTTTTCCCTCAGTCTCTGACAAGTACACACAACTTTCTGTAAAAGTATACAGGCCTGTAAATATTTTCGCCTCCTGCAGGTAAAATATGCAGTGTGACATAATTAAAATATAGAAACGCTCATTGTATTTCTTTAAACATTTTTTCCCCTTCATTTGACAGCCCCTTGCCAGGCCGATCCTTAATGAATCCGGTCTGCAGCACAGCAACAGAAGCTGATCTCTTCCCAGTTTTCCTTTATGAGTTAACAAAGGAAGAAAGTAGGAGAAGCGTGCGGATGGCAATGACAGAAGGCTTCAGGGGCAGGTGTTGCCTCTGCACAGATTTGAAGGTGTCAGTGCCTTAAAGCACGCTTTGGACTCCGCTCGTATGAAATCGAGAATTCTGCCCAAGGCAGCTAGAAAGGAAATTTGGGTTTGAACAACTTCTGTAAAAAGTAACTTTGGCAGAAAATCCTCATTTATTTTTTTTTTTAAAGCTCACAAAAATCACTGCAGACTTGTTTTGTGAGCTTTCTTTCTTATTTTTCTTCAATTTCTCTTCGGCTGTGTGGCAGATTTCGGCTGTATCATGCTTGAGTTTGAAGGAACTTCTGACAGTTTCATATTTGACTTGTCTTCCCTTGAGGAAAACTGTCATGCTGAGCTGAAATTAGACATAGCTGGTCTGTAATTTCAGGTATTTCTTTAAAGTATTTACAAATATTATTGGAGCATAGCATGTATTTCTAGCACTGCACTTTTCCTGAGCTGAGTGATTACTTTGAAAATACCCGCATAAATTTAATTATCGTTTGATACTTGCTTCCCTCTTTATTCCAAGATACCATTATAGTCTGGGTACCTCCAGATGGGAATTTTCCAGTATTGGAGTTGGGATTTTAAGGGTGGCAGTGGGGTGGCACTCCTGCAGCCCTCTGGAGTAAAGGGGCTGGAGCCTGCACCCTCTGAAAGCGATGGACTTAGAGCCTGCATGGTTCTTAACCTTCCCTTTTCCTCAGGTGTTTTGCTTAATAATTTGTTTATTCTGGACAGAAAGTGAAATCTGGTGAGGTGGAATAACCATACAACCTTCTAACCTTGGTCAGGACAACCAGTTTGCTTTAATGGCTGCTTGTTGCTTGGGCAGCATCTTTACGAAGGGGCCAAAGAACAACTAAATACATGTGAGTGTTAGGAATGTGACACATTTAATACTTCAGATTTCTTGAACTCTTTATGGTATGGATGCATATCAATTTTTTTATTTTCAAATCAGATTTAGGAGAATATTCCTGAAAATGATCCATTCTTCCTGCCCCCCATCAAAAAGAGTAGCCCAGCAGTAGCTTTGGGAGTATGACATCTGCAGTATTTGGGCATACACAGGCAGGAGATGTGTCTAGTACAGCTGTAAAACCTGTATGGTTTTACCTTTGTAATTAATTAACCATAACTCTAAATGAAAAGCTGTGTTGTTTGGTTTGGGTTTGTATTTTTTTTTGTGCGTGTGTTTTTATTCCTCTGAAATAAGATGGTCTGAAATACAGCATTTCAAGTAAATTGTCTTTCAGTGTCTTTGCAATTTAATTTGTTTCACTTTAATTACTGCTCTTTGGCATCATTACAATCTCGTTTCCATTTCTGTCTAAGTATAATGTTTCTGCAGTGTTTTGCTGGAGGTCGCAGGTGAACAGCAAAAACTGTGATGCTGAGTAGCAAATGATAACGCATAACCACCTCACAAGGATGCGATGGTTAGCACAGCTCATGGATAAGAGCCAAAGTTTAACTTTTATGGATTGCTGGAGGAGGCATTTTATAATCATGAAACAAAACCTCATATGATTATTGAGTTCAGAACTTAAACACTGGCCAGCCACCAGTCACGGCAATATATTCATTTCGAGCATGGAAATAATCTATTTTCCCAAATTGACAGCAGCTACAATAATCTGCAACATTTATTTTCATTTGCCATGTCCTGATAGTCTTTTGGGCCTCCTGTTGCTGGGATTTTCTCCACGGACTTGCTGCAACAGCTTTCCAGGAGTACCTGGGGAGGCACTGCTAGCCGAGGGCAAGGATTGTTTCCCTACCTACATCCTTGAGGCCTTCTGCAAATCTGGCTTTTCCCTTGATCTCTTCTGGTACTTCTTCCCTCATTATACCCACACATCCTGACACCGTGAGACTTCTCTAGCCCTGCTCATGATTTCAGCCAGTAACCTGAGATTTGCAATGAAAAGCTTACGCTGTGCAAATTCTTCCATAAGACACCTTCCCTAATACACCTTTCCAGAATTAACCTGTTATTTACAATAAGCATTCTCTTGTTACTGTGGAATTGAAAATAACTCTATAAAAAGATCCCGACAATGGTTTCTGTTAGTTGAGCTCATGCTGAGAATAATTTTCAGGCACCACTTAACAACAGCCATGATTTGTCACCATTTGAAGTGTGGCTTTCTGCAGCCTCCCCTTTCTTTTGCACATTGTCTAGGAAACCAAAGGAAGGTGTGGAGGCACACACTAATGCTCTGCTCTCTGATTTGTCCTCTGTTTATGTAGTTCTGAAGTTTGAATGCATACAGGACTGTAGTATTTGGGTTCAACATTTAAAAGAAGAAGAAAGTGAAGCAGTCTGATTGGGATTGAGAGCTGTATGCACTGGGTGACTGCAAGACCATGATACTTACACTGCTGTGTGTTCTGGCATCAAGCTAAAATCTACAAACCTGCAGTTAGAGAAACAAAATGCAGAGCAAGGAGATCACAGCTGCAGAAAAATGAAGATTTGGAATAAATGTCAGGTGTGTCAGATCCAAGTGATCACGTAGATAGCCAATCTCACCTGCCTTCTGACCCCTAGGAGGTCTGATTTCTGCTCAAGTCACCATCTGGGGGGTGTGACTTGTGACATTGGTGTTTGTCCATCGAGTGTGGGTAAGATAGGGTTTGCAGAATTGTTTCTCTTTGAGTTCTCACTGTTGCTGGAAGTTATGTGATACTGGAGAATGTTGAAAGGGGAGGGCACAAAAACAATGTTTTTGCAGAAAGCTCTGATAGAAACACAGAGGTTAAGAAAGTTTCAAGCCAACCCTTACAGTACAAGGATGATAACACAGTGCTCAAGAAATAGAAGGAAACACAGGAGGGACTAGCATTTAGATGCCACTGTTCAAAATCAACACGCTGCTGTGTTCAAACCCAGAACCTTCCAGCTGATGGTGACCAAGTGTGCTACAGCAGCTTTGCATCCTCATGGGATTCACATGCAGGGTACAGGCAAGTTGTTTTCTAATTCATTTATTCTACTGGAAAAAAAAATACTGTTTTCTTCCCCCCCTTTCTGTAGAAAGGAAAAGGAAGATGAATAGGCCGCTGAATGTTGAGCTTCAACTGCTACATTTAGAAAATGTTCTTGAGAATCTGCTTTACAAGAAGCTGCTCATGCTAATGTACATTTTGAGTTTTCCATTGCTGGATGTATTTATAGTGTGTTTGAACACAGAATTAGTAGACATGCTATACAAATCTATAAATACTTTCAGTGGAGATAGAGATCTCTTTTTTTATCCTAAATCTCATAGCACTGTACTAACTTCAAAAAATAAATAAAGGAGTCACAGAAAACTGCCTGGAAATTTCTGCCTATTGTGAACAGTGCTTTTTTAAATTTTATTTTAGAGCTACTTTTAAAAAATGAAAATGAACCTGCATACATCAGTGATGGGCAATGAATGCAAAAATAATAAAGCAATCAGCCACCGCTGAAATGCTGCCACCTCAAGAAATGACAGCAATTTACCGCATGCAGCAGTGCAATGCAGCATCATCCCTCATTTTAATATTTGATTTTGAAGATTCATGTTTCTGATATTTATGACAGATGTAAATCTTGGAAATCCAGAGGCGTAAAATTATGGACTCTGTGCCCAGAGTAAGGTTTTTGTGCTGCTTTGATACTAAATAACATCAGAGCTACAGACACAAAAAGATGTGCCTCCTCTCCCTGCGCCAGTCCTCCCAGGCTTCAGGTGGTTTCTTCTGGTGTTTTGTTAGCAAGTTCTGTGCCTCAGCCTGTATATCAGCAGAGGGTGGATACACTACATTGATTTTACAAAAGGAAATGCTGTTTTTCTGTATTAAATGATAGCAGCAAAACTACATTTTATCCTCGGTGGAGGCATCACTCCCTGGGCTTTTGTGTGTCGCTGGCTTAAAGCGTTCAGTACTGGGAGAGCTCATACCTACGCCTGTGAAAAACCACCGTCTTTGGGGCCAAATGAAGTAAGGTTTTCATCGACTTCCCAATCTCCAGCTTGAGTTAAAAGCTGCATTCTACCTCACCATCACTCAGTTTCACTGTTGTGAAAAACTCAAAGCTCTGTGAGCCCCTTAGGTGATGGTTTCCCCCAGTGCTTCCCCGCTCAGCATTGTCACGCTTGATTCCATCACTGCACTGGCACAGAGTGAAATGCGTGGGGTGTAGGGCTCTGCTTCTCTTTAGTTCTTGCTTATCAGCCTTGTACCTGTGTTAGTTAAAATTTATCTTCTTACTGCAAGTCATTTCTAGGTGAGACATCAGATGCTGATGACTGAAATGCTCAGTCTGGTGAAATCACATCCTAGTAGTGGTACCTTCCGGGTTGTGAATGCTTTGCTCTGAGCTGAAATGTCTCAAAGAGAAGCATCTGTTTATCACAAATTCTATTAAACTATTCAAAATTAAGAAAGACCTGACCTTTTCTTTACTGAATGACATTCATATGCATTTCACTATGCCTTTATTGATAAGCGCTGAATGCTTAACCAGTATTATTTCTTTGTGCTATGTTTTGCCATGTCTGGTATTTGTTTATATAAAAGAGTAGACTTTTCTGTAAGGAAGTGAGCAATTTGTGTTGTAAAGTAGACATTAAAACCTTTCAGTTGGGCTGAGTTGGTTGCTACTGAAGCTCGAAGTGCAGGAGTGGGTGATGATCAGATGAAGCTATGCAAAGCTGGCTGTCCAATACATGCAGGTTTTTGGGGGGATGTAAACTCTGTGCTTTGTGGCTCTCTTAGTTGATCTATGGAGTGAGGTTGAGCTTGACTACCTAGGCTGTTCATCTTTCTTCTTGATTGAGAAAAAGGTGCTAGTGGCACCAAGCAGTAAATAGCACAGGAGGGGAAAAGGCTCGGAGGGAGATGGGCGATGCTGCTGGCAGCCCTTGGGAGATGGTGGGAGCACCTGCTGCTCCTCACCCCTGCTGTTCTGCAAGGGAAATGGTGGAAGTTTAGAAAAGAATAAATACAAAAATAATAGAATGGCAAATACAATGAAAATTCCTTCTATATAAAAAAAAAAAAAAAAGTTTGAGCTGTAACTTTCTCATTGCTGTGACTACAAATAATAAATATAAACATGTGAAGTGCTTGGAAATGAAAGTGAATGTGATGTGATTTTTGCTTATCGTTTATCACTTCAATATACTTTTACTTTCCAATGCTCCTGCTTTCGTACGTGCTGTGAGCATGAGGAGATGATTCTGCAGAGGATTTTCACATTTTACCCTTGCTTGCCAATGCTCTGTAAAAATTGTCCTTGCAGGTTTTGGTCCCAAAGCAGATATTGAAAATCACTGGGTTTGGTTGTTGTTGCCTGTTATCCAACAGACAACAGTTATACACGAACTGACCAGCAGTGACAGCAAAAATTCCAGGTCCCTTCCAGCCCAATCTGGTCTGTGGTTCTGTGAGCAGTTCTCTGTTAGCTGAGTCCTGCTTTCCCTTATGTGGCTTATTTAGCATTAACAACAAGACTGAAGTGGTGTTACAACTTTTCCTTCAGTGAGAACACTTCATTTGAATCCTTCCTCTCTGACTTCATATAACCTATAGGAATTATATCTTACTTTAAAAAAAAATAAATCCATTTAATTTAGTTAGTAGTTCAAATTATTTCAGCAAGAGACAGAAGTTTGCAAGTCATGTATCTTAAGAAAAGCAGCTTACAAAATGTAAGAATGGGTAAGGGATGAATGACAGAGCAAGGAAATAATAATAATAAATTAAAAGAAAAAAACAAAAACATATAAAAAAACAGTAAAACCACTTGTAAACTGGCAGTTTAATAGAGAACATATGGTATTGATGGTGCCTGATGATGAACAGCTACAGCCATATATTTCTTCTCTACAGGAGCATAATGGAGGTCTTAGGTTAGAAGACAAACCACAATGACATTACTTAAAATGCTCTAGGGAACTTTCCTATACATAGGGCAAAATATATAACTATATATTTACTTTTACATGTTAACTGTATATTTACTTTTATATTAGAGCTAGTGTAGGGGTTGGGAAAATCACGGTGAGTGATTTCTATTAAGAAAATAAAGTGAAAAAACATCATTCTCTTTTTGGCTCAAGTGAACCCTATGCTGCTCAGTGAGATAATACTCAGCTTGGATTCATTTTTCACCTGAAAGAAACGCAGCAAACCGATGCCAAGGAATAGAAAGAATATCCCTAGAATTGATGACTCCAAAGGATGGTTCCAGGAGAAGGGCTGAAGATGAATGCTGTAAACTTTTGACTCAGTCATGGATGACATTAAGTTTGCAGTCTTCAAATGAAAACATTTTGACTTTATAGGTTCTTCTAAGAATTTATATATTAAGATTCCTGGCAGCTACGAGAAAAAATTACAAATGCTTCCATTTATCCTACAAAATCATTACTTTAAAAGAATCTAAATGATAGCAGAAAATGCATTTGATATAACTTAGTAGTATTATAGGTCTTGAAAGGCCTTGAGAAATCACAGAGGTAGGGTCTAGATCCACGCCAAGCAGAGGTTTGCCTAAGCTGCTCATAGAAAAGCTTTAATAAACAGATATATCATTGAGAGGTGGGTATTCCTAAGGTCCAAGTGCAGGGCCTGATGCTCTTTAAATGGTGAACACTTATTCTGAATGCCTGGATAGCCTAATTTTTATTATTATTATTTTTTCATGGAACAAAACCCCATCCAGTCACATTCAGAGACTTTCCAATAATGGATTTTGCAAATCCACCGAGTGACCTGAAAGCCGAAGGACTTAGGCATTAGCCAGCGAGGCTCCGAGTGGGAGATAGGAGAGCTGTAAATGTTTAGCTGCTGCGCCTCATGGAGCTGTTAAATATTGCTCTCGGAATCAGTAGGTGGGTGGGGAAAGGTCACCTCTGCTACTTCGTGCTGGTGGCAGGCTGCCTGCGGAGGCATAGGATGAGCACAGGCAGCAGAGATTACAGTCAAAGGAGAAGAGTTTGTGATTAGAAACACAAGTCTGTGGTTCTCCTGCTTTGTGTTCCTCCCCCATGGCCTGTGTGCAAGCGGAGGTGGCCAGCAGCAACACAGGGTTCATATTTTTTTCAGGTTTTTCCAAGTGCTCCTTCCACGTTACAAGCTGTTGTACATCAGGAGACACCCGTACCTGGGTAGCAGATTCTGCAGTTGTTACAGAAGTCATTAAACTTCTGTCTGTGTAGTGCACCTCATGCTTCTGCACCTTCAAGCAAACACGTGTGACTTTTTTTTGAAACGTCTCATTACCCTTCTCTTCTCCTCCACCGTCATTTTCATTAGCCAGCATTGTTGGAGTGAAGCTCTCCAATGCTGAGGCCTGATTTCAGCGTGCTGAGCAGTGATGGGAGGCTGCAGGAGAGCGTGAACAGGGCCTAAAAACCACGCAGAACCTAGCACTGAGAGCGGAGGCAGGCTGGGACTTCTCTCGTTATCCTAATTAGTCGATAGATCTGCAATCCTTATTAATAAGCTGGCCTGTGAGTCCTGTTTGTAAACAGAGATGTGCCAAACAGGTGGCTGTATGGTATGTCCTCCTGCAGTCGTGGGGCTGATGGACAAATATGAGCTTAGCATGTGTGGTGAAGTATGTGAAAGTAAGAAATAGTAAAATTTAGCTGTCCATCTTCAGTGTTTCTTCTCAGGTTTTGCTGTACTATTCAAAGGATGAGCTTGTGGAAGATGATAATGACACGTCTAGCCGTGTTGTGAGGAGGTGCCCTTTTCTCAGTGAGTGCATAGCTCTACTGCTTTTTTTCCCTCACGTCTGAGGAATATTGAAATGCCAGCACTAACGCAAACAGTATTAAACAGCCTGCTTTGTTCTTCTGCTGTGCTGGTGTATTTATTTAGGATTGTGTTCCTCACTTTAATCACAGGTGAGGTGAGGAGGTGGTGGTTCAGAGAAGATTATGTAAAGGTCGAGGCTACGGCTTCAGATTGGAGGTCAAAGACCTTAATTGCTGCAAGATATGATATCAAGAGCTCCCGTCTGAGTAATTCTCATGAGACAGGCTGGCCTGCAGAGAGATGATCACCACTGATATTTCTCTGGATCATAATTAGGAAAAACTGGGCTTGCTTCTCTGGCAAGGTCACACAGAGCTGTTAGTGCTGCCTGGGTTTGACTTCAGTGAAAAGTGAAGGGATGGGCCCATGAGAAGTTACTCTTATTTTAAGAAGAACTTAAAATATCTGTTTCCTTCTACGCTTCCCCCTAATTCTCTTGCTAGTTGGAAAAAAAAATAAAGTTTAAATATTCAGTTTCTAATTTTTTAGACCAGACAGGCTGGAGGTAGCAGACATCTTTGCTGTACAGGTTGAGGAAAAAATAACTTGTAGCACATTACTTGAAAGACCCAAGGACACCAGTTTGATTTTCTTTTAAATGAGCAAATAGAAGATGACCACGCTTAGGGGGATTGCTGTGTTAATGTTGTTGGTTTTTACATTGCATAAAAGAATTTGGGAGGATTTAGATTGATTTGAGGAGAACATGTGGCTTAAATATTCCAGCTGCAAAGGCCCTGTTTGTCTTCAGGGGGGAAAAATTTGGAAGGCCAACATGAAGTCCATGTGTCTGAGAGCCAGGAAGAGAGATTCACTTTCTATGGGTGTTTGTGGTTTGTAAGTATTGGGTTGGGAGGGCCTTGGAGTCCCCAAGTGGCTGATGCTGAGCTCCTCGGGCACTTGCTGGTGGCAGGGGGCAGTCGGGAGGTGACGGCCATGCCACGGAGCGCAGCCCCAAGCAGGCCGCACTGCCCCGGGCAGGCCTCACTGCCCCAGGAGGCTGCTGGCTGCGTGCAGACAGGCGCTGTAGGAGGCAATTTGGAAAAGTCCTAAATTAAACTCGATCGGGCATGGCAGCCCAGAGCTGGAGGGCCCCGTTCTGTGTGCAGATATACGTGCTTCCATCGATGGGATTTGAGGAAACAACGCTAGCTTAAAACAAGAGCAGGAAGCCTCTTTTCCATCCCTCCTGTGTCTAATTCCTGGCAGTCTTTTTTCCTCTCTCTTTTATATCAACCATTATTTTATTTTATTTTTTTATCTTTGAAGACTTTTTCATTGGATCTAAAATCTCAAGACTTAAACCGCATGTGGATATAATTATGTCTCTTCATATTTACTTAGGAGAACATGATCCTGCTACTCATTATCCATACAATATTAGCAACGACACATTTCCCTGTGCAGGGTTGTAAGCGATGTATTTTCATGAAGGAAGGGAAAAAAGGATGGATATTTTAAATAAAATATCTCATTTCAATAAAAGCGAGAAGGTGCTGCGTTTAATATGTTAACCCCCGTTATTTGAACTTGTTTTAGAGTCTTTCTGTCTTGAGATATTAAGGCTAGAAAGGAATTAAGGAGACCAAAGAAAGTCCCTCGACATTCCCATGTGCTGAAATAACGGGCAGGCAATCCTGCTTTATACAATGCTGTCTTCCTGTGTAGAACAATTAGTGCTAATATGGTAATGATAATCGTTTCTGTAAATTATTCTTAATTAACTATTTATGTAATAAGATACTTAAGGATCTGTATTTAACAGTTCTGTGCTTTTTTTTTTTCCCCCTGCTGATTGTTTTCCCCATATATTTCTGCGCTAGTTACTCTCTTCTGTTCAGTATTAACCATGTTATACCCAGGTTTAAAATTTGGTGTGGGTGGTCTTTAATTACCACTAAATGCTGCATAGATGATCTCGTAACAGGTGGGTTCCTCCCTTCAGCAGTGTTGTAATTGCTCATCGCTACTTTTTCAGTGATACCCCCAAGCTCCCTATATCCCAGATTGTGGAGCCAACAACCCTAAAAGTTATTGTCATTCCACGGTTTTCAGCAAAGGAAGAACCTGCTAAGTCATGTGCTTTCCAATTAGCTCCTGTTGATCAGCTTTGGGCTCTTTTCATATTGGTAAGGCTATCTGCTGCCATCATTGTTTGTTGTTTTTTTTTGTTTATATGTAAAGCATATACCAATATTTTATGCACATAAATGGCCTAAGTTTCCGTATACTGCCTAATATAAAGTACACATTTTCCTTTTTACTGTGGTTTATGTTTATTGCACGCGCTACATTGTTTTATGTGCACAGCGTGCTTATTGAATCTGTGATGTAGTCAGAGAGATGTTATATTCCATTCTTAGCATCATTAGTGCTGTTTTCCGAACTGATTTTCATCAGGCTATAGTTTAATTTAATTCACTTCATTATTTTGCAAAGCAGTTCCTATCTATTGGGTTTCCCTTCTGTTGCTTTTAAAAACACCAATGTCTCAAAACAGTGAGAACCTAAGTATTTTTAGCTTTGTTTTTATTTTTTTCTTTTCTTTTTTTTTTTTTTTTTTTTTGACATGTTCTGAGCATCGTAGGATTTCTGTAAGGCAGCCAATCAGTTAAATACAAATACTGATAGCTTTACAAGTTAATTAGCACCTCAATTCATCAGTAGGCACACTCAAATTAATACTGAAGTAAGCATATCAGAACCTCATCCTTCGTTTGCATTTAGTGAAGGTGATTTTGCAATATGTTAATTTGTATTGTGTGCACAGAGAGTGTAATTTTCATTGCTCTTATTTTTAGACCTATTTAAAATCAGGGTCTAAGATCTTACAGGAATTGGCTTGCTTCAGCTTGTTTAAAGAATACGGAAAATACAGTCAACTGCCAGGATTTATTCTGATAAGTAACACTGACTAATGTCTTTTTCTGTTCATTCACTTACAAGTTAGGTATTTCTTTCACTATGTGGGTTTCTTTTCAAGTATATGCAGCTTAGGGTTTTTGATGTAAATAAATGTAGCTACATGACTAGAACAGGAAAAATAACTTTAGCCTAATCAAGCCTTAATTGTCTGGATTAGTAAGACCTACAATAATTAAGATACTTTGCGAAAGTAATAAGCTATTCATATTCACTCCATTGCATCCTTAGATTTTCGCTACATAGGCTTTTCTTTCAAAGACTGAAAGAAATGGTGGAAAGAAATATTTACACTAATGGTGAGCCGTAGTATACATGAGAACAAATAATTGGAATTTCAAGACTTGGTATTTTGGGAATAGTACAGATAATTACTATTTATTGTTGTCCCCTCAGCTGCAGCATATCGAGAAAAAGTAGCTAATATAAATTACTCTTCCTTTAGAGATGATTACTCTGGGAACACTTCATCAAGAGTAGTCTGCACTGCTGCAAAAGCTTCCATCCAAGTGCTGTCGGTGACCGAATGAAATGAGCAGAAAGGCAGAAGCTCTGCAGCACTCCTTCCTGTGCCAGCCCAGAGAAGGAAAGTCCTCTGAGCTGAGCCGATATGTTACCCAGATCAATCATACCAGCACAAGTCTAATTTTACAGTGCTGCTTAGGGCTTAATCCAATGGAAATGCATCAATATTTGCTATGCTAGCTGAATATCCATAGTCTAAGCAAGCAGTTATTCCCAACACTGATGTGTTGATTTGGAGTATATTGAAAGCAGAAATCAGGACTGTATCTCTCAAGAACACTGCTCTTGTCTGTGTTCTGTTTTTTAGGAGTATTCTTCAGGGTTTTTTAGAATATGTACTGAGTATATATACTGCACATATACTGTACCATCATGTCTTCCTTTGGTTCTTGGGGAAGAGCTGAAGTAGGGGAAATCTGAGCTGATCCCATTTACTGTCAGCACGCTAGGCAGAATGGGTTGGCTGCCTTTTGGAATGGACACTTCTAGCAAAAGTTCTTGAGCAATGTACAGGTAAATGTTTCTTGTAATCAAGGCTGATTAAATTACAGTCAAAAAGATGTCCCTGCCCCCTTAGGCCCATCACAACCTTGTTCTCATCTCAAATTCTTCCAGCCTTTCCAGAGAGGAAAGGCTTTCTAATCCCCAAATAATTACTCTAGACAAAGAGCTATTTGTAGGGAACATCTTGTCTAAGGAAAAGGGATCACAAAAAATCACTGTCCCTAATAAATTCTCCAGCACTCTGTGATTCAAGATTCTCTGGTTGTCCTTGATCTTAAACCACAACTGGGTCTGTGAAGCTGCTAGGGAAAGGTTCCTCTGTCTACAGAGACACCTCCTTCCTGGGTGATGGGGTTGAAATTTAAATCCTAAGCTGTGTTGAAAAAGGAACAAGAACTTTTAGAACAAACTCCCAAAAGGGAGAGCGGACTTCTTGTAAGAGTTTATATTTGCCCCCACTCCTTGGCTACCTAGGTCAAGGTTGTGCAGATACATTTACCTCTACTTAAAAGACCTGGATCCTCCAGGGATTTGCACCTTTTTTTGGCGTGTAGAGCAAGGGTTCCACCTTCTTTTTTAATACTGTCACCACCAGAAAAGGGGGATGATTCTGATGATTGTGCTGCTGCCCTTTTGTAGAGTAGCTTAGTGACTGCAGAAGTAGGAGGTGAGAAAACCAACAGGATCATTAGTTCTTTAAAGTTCCTTTTTTTTTTTTTTTTTTTTTTTTTTTTTTCTTTAGAGCTATCTCTAAGAAAACATTCTGAATTTCTTGGCTATTATTTCAGAATTCTTCAGTATTTGTGGGGAGCTTTATGGCACTGACAGTAAAAATAAACAAACAAAAATAACCTAGACTATTTTATATATCTTAAAATATTTACTTGTTAGCAGAATGCCCACTAACACCCAGACTGTCTGCCCACACCTATTCCTGTTTTAAGGGAACATGTCTTTACTACTGAAAACAGAGAAATTAATCATAACTGGCTTGTTCTACAAAACACACTCCTAGGGATAGGGAAGGTCTGATTTTTTTTCCCTTCAAATAAGGAAACTTAAATTACTTAAGGGACTACTTAGCTTCCACTGGTGCAATTAGATTAATGTAGGAGGAATCTTGATTTATTTCCAGAGATGAGTGTATGTTTCTAGGTCAGTAACTCTATTTAGAACAAAAGATCTTAAGGTTTTGTAAAATAAATGAGACGTAGGGCTAGGTGTGCTACTTCTCACTTGGATTTTGGTTTAGTGTTCATCAGGTTATTTTTTGCCCTTTTCTTGAGAAGTGGCATGAGTCTAAGTGTTAAAGTTCAGAAGTAATAAATGAATTGGGGAAAAAGGGGAAGTAGTAATAAAACCATGATCTTCATTTGCATTGTCACAGGAGTGATGTCAGTCATTCTGAACCAGTACCAGAAGGCAGGAAGGGGAGAAATACAAAAGCAGTGAGGTTTGTTAGCAGTACAGCAGTGTCCAAAGCAGCAGAAACAAAAGTGAAGGACTGAAAGATACAAGGATACTGAATTACTGGGCAATAAAACAGCTGTGCTGATAATATCAAGTGATGGACATGGAGGAAAAAACAGTACTGAATTTATATAGACACAGGTGGCTCTCATTTCACTATCACCATTTTGGGAATACACCTGTGAGTTTATTCCTACAAAAATAATGACCACGACACCTTCTGTATGACTCAAGTAGAGATTTCTGGATCTGGCCCCTTTTATGTAACTTGGAGAATATGTCATAAAAGATGCAAATTTTATCAAACAAAACAAGATTGCGTGTTGCAGTATATACTACTGGTTTGGTAATGCATCTGCTGACATACAACAGAACACAATTATTAAAACTTGACTTTTTGGAGAAATGAAAAATCAAAGAATTATTTGAGCCTCTCTTTGTATATACGAGATGCCATGCAAGACTGAAAATTAACTAATGTTTCTTGTGGAAAAATATCCTCTGGCAAACTGTTAAGTGTAAATTTTGAGGAAGTTTTATGTCTCCATGCTAGTTAAAAAAGAATCTTCTTTTCCATTAGATGCTCAGTATAATAAACTTTCTTCCTGATAGCTAAACTACCCAGGGGAATTTATGGTAAATGTTGGCTTAGAAAACAACCTCACTCCTAAAACAGCCCCAGCTCTTTCTCTCCCAAGGATCCCTTGCTTAGTCCGTGAACACTAAACTGTGAACCAGTCTGTTGCCCATCTGCTGGAACCTGCTGCCATTTACAACCACTTTTGAGTGCAGTTGCAAAGATTTGTGACTGAGCTAATTACCCGACAATATCTGAGTTTACAGCCTGATAGTTAATTATTCTGTGTATGCCATGTACTGTAGTCTACATGTAAACAGTCGCTGGCAAGCAAAATAATCCTCCACAATAAAA
The DNA here is from genome assembly GCF_965140915.1 of Aythya marila. Lineage (NCBI taxonomy): Eukaryota > Metazoa > Chordata > Aves > Anseriformes > Anatidae > Aythya > Aythya marila. Next base: position 28,313,883 of record NC_139049.1, on the reverse strand, counting down.
TGGAGAGTGTTCTGAGAAGAATTCTCTGTTTACATCTTGGGAACAGGGTGCTCTTTGTCATGTTTCAGCTTCTTGGGGTATTTTATGGGGTATTTTATAAGGTGACCTGTTACACAGAAGCATAGTTTATCCCCATTGGTAATAATGCATATGCAATTGTAGTCTGAATACTAATCCTGAAATATAGTTTAGGCTCCTTTTGTATTCATGATAGATTTTATGAACCTTTTTCATTGCTGGTGATGTCAGCAGAATCTTTCTATTGAATTATGGATTAGACATTTAATCAAGGTCTGTGCATTATTATACAAGTCTCTTCTCTGTTTTCTCCTGAAAAATGAGATAAAAAATGAGATTCACAATGGAATCAAGTGAACACCTGATAAATAAAATTCAACTTTGCATCTCATATCTCTAACAACAAGCAGATAGAAAACAAGAGGTGTATGTCCAGCAGGCAATTCTACTGAAAGCCAATGATATTTTTCTACATCAGTAAGGAAGGAATACAAAATACAGGCTCATTTTTGCTGACTCTGGTGCACTGTTTTGTGGTCGCTCCTGCAGGTGTTAGTTTTAAAGCATATGTTTGTCCTGGTGCTTCTTTTCTCAGCATCTTGAATCACAGTTGAGAAGTGGCTACATGACCAGTTCAGGACCACCGGGCTTTCCGGTTTAGCAATTACATCTTGTTTTTTCATCCAAATTATTTGTCCAACTGTCTTTTAAAACCATTTCCATGAGTTGCTAGGATACATTTCTATAAATGGAAACTGTTTACACAGCCTCAACATGATAAATCTTTGTGTTTCACTTGTTTCTTGCCAAGACTTCATTGTAAGGCACTGCTGAAGTTTACCAAGCTCTGGAAATTGTCATATAATCCTGCTTCTTTGTTTGTTATAATCAGAGAAATACAGAGCTGATTAAATGAATCTTGTTTTGTCTACTATTATTAACTCCTTTGATGAGCTTTACAGCGACATTATTCCGAAGGATGTTCAGTCTGCTCAACCCTGACCAAGGCACCTCCTCACCAGCTGATAAGCAAATGTTACTGGACAAGGTAGTTATAAGCTAAATAAGCCTGAGAAGTCTCACTTTCTTACATTTCTACAATCACACTCTTGCTTTAAAAATGAAGCGAGCAAGAGCTCTCAAGCCTTCTTGCAAGCTTGGAAAAATGTCTGTATCATTGATTCTTGGATTATACAGAAAGAAACATGTTTTACTGGCTTACGCGTGGAATCCTTGGAACATGCTAAGACTTTGATCTTCTTGTACTCTAGAGTTTGTCTTTGAATTAATTCCAAGTGTCATCAATTTTCTTGTGTCAGCACGGTTGTAGCGTGGTCAAAGGGTACAGGATTTTCCTGGGACATTCCATTCAGGTGGCCATTGCCTTTTTTTTCCCTGAGATTTGTGAAAAGGTGAGATCAGATAGCTTGAAACAAAGTCAAACTCAAAAATTGTGATCCCAAGAATCAAGTTTTTCTCATACCATCTGCTGTAACTTTCCTTGTGCAATGCTAATGTTGGGTTTCCTAAAATATAAAGTTTTTATATATCAGTAATCTTTTAACCATAAAATCTGTACAATATAAATATTTTTGACATATGAATTCATATTTTAATCTGCTGTTTCAGGCTCAGTGTTGATGTTTTTAATGTCAAATAGATTTTATTTTTGTGGTATCGCGTAGGAGGGTGGTTAAGACAGAATTGTCATTTAAATTTTAAAATATTTTTTCTGAAATGGTTGGTCTGAGATTAGTCTTATTAGTGACTGGTGTGATTCTTTCAAGCCAGTCCAATAGGCAGTTAAATAATTGCTACGGACATAATCAACAATCAGATTATATTGAATGCCTGCAGACTCCACCAGAAAGGTCTAAGGGAAAACTATTAAAGATGAAACAAAACATAGCATTTAAATCCTAGCACGAGAAGCAGCCAGACAAAGGGAACACAGATCGCGGTTTGATTACCCCCGCAGAAAAATAATATTTAGTATTGGTAATTGAAAGCATTTAAAAGTATGAATACCCTCTTTTCTTTTTTTTTTTTCTTTGACTAAAAAGGTGTTTGACAAACCATAGCTGTGTGCATATGTGGTACCTCAAGGAAATGTGAGAATAATGGCTGTAACGTGCACAGGTCTTTGTCTGGATCCTGGAGGTGCCAAAGAAGTAAACTGTCAAGGGTAATATACAGCTTCTTGGTATTTCAGGGTGGCCAGAAATGTGGTTGTTTTTTAATATATATATATATATTCAAAGCTTGTAAAAGTAGCTGCATGGCTGACGCAATACAGAGTTTCCTCCTTTAATGATTTTTTTTGGATGCAGCCTTTCTATCTTGGTTGTTTAAAGGCAACCTGACGATTTGTTGAAATATGAAGGTGAAAGAGTATCAGAAGGTCTTGTGTATCTTTATTGGCCAGGCACAACTTCTTGACTGCAGAAAGTTAAAGCCTTTCCTTCCTCTCTATTCTGGAAGCCAAATTCCTGTATGTTACAGAAGTATATGTGCCATTTCATGTGACCTAGGAGGAGAACCTGCATGTAGCCCTTATGCCTTTTGCCTCATGTTGTGGTCATTGCTCGAAAGACTCTCTCTTCATTTTGGCTTACTCAGACGTTGCTAGAATGGCATAAAAGAAAACGTAATCAAGTGAAGAATTATGTTCATCACATCTAGCTTAGAAATGATAGCAAAATACATTTTTCTGTTGCATTTCCTGGCACAGTACCGGGAGATGAAATGTAGGCTTGGGCAATGTGTAACTGGGGAGGAAAGTTAAAGATTTTACTTCTACCAGGCCTAAGGTTTAGAGGGTATTTTATGTGGATATGGTTGGCAAAAAGTGGAATCCAATGTGGGGCTTCTGATAAAAGCAAGTATGGGTAGAAGAAAAGAAAAGCCCCCAGACAGTCTGGATGCTGTGGGAGTGTGCGGTGGAATGAGGAAAAATGTGACCGTGGAGACCTTTTCTTTTCCTGCAATAGCACTGAAAGCCTCTGAGGTGCTGTTTGCTCCTGTCTTGATATGATCACCTCATAATAGATGGCCTTGGTGGGTACTGAACTCTTCCATCTCCCCGTCACTGCAGAAGCGTTACCTGCAGCTTTTCTCCCAGCTTGGTGTCAGTCCGAATCTCTCACCAGAACAAGTTTCCTTGGGAAACTGATTAAAAATAGTAGCAAAGAGGAAATAAATCCAATTCTGTTAATACCCAGTATGTTACAAGGGAAAAACATTATCCATGTCTCTGGATTACCAGAGTGTTTGAAGCTGCAACCATAATTTAGATGTATTTTATTTTATTTTATTACATAAATATGACTTACTCAAAGTATGTTGAATTATGAAGCTCATGAATAAATATTTTGACATAATCAGAATTATATGGCTAGAAATTGACCTACTTTGCATGACAGATGCTTGAGAGTCCCCTAGCTAATAGCACACCAACCTGGCAGAGCAATGCCCTATCTTAGAATACACTAAGATGCTTACAGACATTAAATTACTTGTCTGTTGGTTGGTTTGGTTTGTGTTTTTTTTTTTTTCATGGAGATTAGACATGGTCGATTTTGTTTGTAAATGGGTAAGTTGTAGGCAAGTTACTGAGAAGGCATTGGGTTGCAGCCTAAAGAGGACTTGTGCAGCATTTGATCAATGCTTTCAACACAGTCTTGCAAAATACTGTTAGTGTTAGAAATGGCCAGAAAAGCTTCATGGTACCAGGGATCAAATAATTGGAGGATCTCACTAAGTAGACAGATCTTAAGCTCTTTAGAAGATGATCAAAAAAATAATAATAAAATAAATAAATGAACGCACAAGGAATAATAATGTTTTAGAAGTCTGGCAATATTTTAATGATAGATTCTCCCCAAGGCTGTTCTTAATGCCTGTGTTGATTTCAGCAGACTGATTTTATCTGCATGTCCTTAAAGTTAATATGATAAGGGTTTTGTACAGGTTAAGTCAATACAAAACTCAGACCAAAGAATAAAACAGTCTTTACCTCCTTTTTAATTTATATGTATTTTTTGAAGTTATCTTCCTTTATTTTAAAATAACAACACAAGTGATTAAGCAGTTTAGGTGCACTTTGCACAGAATGTAGTTTTCAGGCTTCATAAATTTTTGTTGTTCAATTCTAGCACAAGACACAGTACTGCTTTCTATTTTGAAATAACATTGCTTTTTCTTTTTAATGGGAGAAAGGTAACTTTGTCTTGTCCCTGTTTCCGGGAACAAAACCCTCTCCTCTTTTGTATCATTCATGCAGTGAAGAGTAACATCATATTCTGCTTCATTAGCTCCTCTTTTCAGCAGCTGTTTTCTCCATTTTTGAAGAACTTCTATAGATCAACTTTGTGCACACTTTTTCTCCCCCAGCCTTCAGAGAAAAATTTTACTCCCCTGTAATGAACCCTTTTTACCACAAAGGTAGTAGAAATGCATGTATAACCTTGGCAAATGTCTTCTCTTTCAAGCCTCCTCTTCATCGTACTCCTCTTTGATGCTGAACTTTATTGGTAGAGTTTTTCAGGCAGCGAGGGTATCAGTTTTAAATCGGTGAGGTTTGGAGGACATGGATTTGCAGCCTGGGGTCTTGGGAAACTCCACCAAAGGGCAAGGGACAGAGGTGGTTATTTGGCTGGTTTGTTCTCGTCACCCTTTTCAAGAGCTTCTCGCTCCTGTGCAGGGTGCTTTGAGGGAAGGTTGTTAGAGATTTCATTCTGGTCACACCATTCCTTCACCCCGTTGTGTAAATACTGGACTGGTCTTCATGGCTAGCAAATTTGTTAAAATGTTGAACTTCATACAAATTCTGGGAGCACAAAGCACTTGGCTTTGGCCTTTTATGCTGTTTCCACTGGCAAACTAACAGGCAGCTTGGACTCAACCACCACAGGTGAGCTTGGCAGGCAGCTCGCTCCTCAGGCCCTTACAGCCCAACCTCTTTACCCAAGGTCTTGAGAAATGACTCCAACTTTTCCCAGTCGAGTACTTTCCTTTCCTGTTCCTTGCAGTGATCCGGTGGGTTTTGATGGTGGTGGTTTGGCTTTGTTGCATTTTATTACTTTTCTGGCAATGCTGTTTCATTCTCAGTTTCCCGAGTTGCACCCCAAACACTGGCTCCTGAGCAGCTGGTTCCAGAAACAGGAGTTATCCTGATGTGCTGGTCCTCCGTGGCACACGAGGAGCTCAAACCCCAGTCTCTTACCTCTGGAATTCGCTTTGGTGCAGGAGTGTTTCACTTCTTATTAACGTTTTGCCCAAGGGTGATTGCCGGCAGTAGTCTTTTCATTTCTGCCTCCTGCTGCTGCTTTGACAATAGGAATGGCAGCAGGAGGCAAAAATGAAAGGACCAGATTGAAAGAAGCACTTTGCCACTGTTGTAATTTTGAAATTGATGGCGTTTTTTAGCCCAAAGTCTCAGGAAAAAAGCTGCTTTTCTCTTTGCCTCCTATTGTTTTTCCAACAGGGAGAGACATTCTCTGATGTTGCAGAGGCAGTGGGAGGCCAAAATGAAAATAATTTTCTTCCTGAAACATTGGATTGCAAAAAGTGAACAATTTCAACAGGGATCTAGCGCTTTGTTTTCTTGTTGACTGCCATGTGGCGAATACTGGTATTTCTGTTTGCCTGTAGAAAACAAATAGCAGCTGCTTCTCTTATTGAATTAACATCATCATAGGGTAATTCCGATAAATCTACTTACTGTGTGTTTTTAACATGTCATTTTCATTCTTCCCCTTTTTCCTGCGCCAGAAGAGGCTTTGTAATGTGGATACCTAATTCCCTTCTGAGGGAGCCAGTCAGGGAGCAGAAGCGTGGGCTCTGCCCTCTCCGTGGACAAAGAGGATGGCTCAAGGAGAAGGGTTGCATCCCGAGGTACCCCTAGCACACAGCCCTGATTTCATCCACTTTGCCCCAAGTGCCATTTCTGTGGGTGCACAGAGCACCATTGCATTGGGAATCCACAGTGTTGGCAAAAGAGTAAAGTTTAAATCCTTGAATAATGTCTTTGTCCTCCAGCTTTAGTTGTTTGGGGCTATTGCTCTTTTCTTGGGTGACTTTCAAGTATGTAATTAGTTATCTTGAATAAAAAGATTTTTCCCTTATTGAACATGTGAGAAATTTGGGGATGCTAATCGGAGCATAACCTTTTCTTAACTTGCTCTTTTTACACTCAGAGAATTAACATTTATCATACAGCAGCACAAGAATTTGGCCTTTGTATGAAGTGAACTGATTCTTCACCCTTTTTCTGTCTTTATACACAACAAAAACTAAATTTTTGATAAACTCATCAACAGAATATATTTGTATGCTTTGAAGTATTAATTGTGAATTTAAGTTTCTCGATGTGATTTTGGGGCACTGCGTGTAAGTGCGTGAAATGTCTTGAGTCCGGGATTAGTTAAAGTCTAATTAAAATTGTTCCTGAAAATTGCATGCTTAAAGCCAGATACAGGTAGATATATAAAAGTGGCTTGATTGTTTTCATAAGGTCTGAGCACTTCTGGTTCTTGAAGAATTAAAGAGTCAGGGATTCAAAAACAAGATTACAAACTGATACTTGGTCATGTACCAAAATATTTCTTTAGAGTGCCATCTTTAAATGCTCAGCTTTTCAAGTTTTGGCTACCTTTTCAGCTGCTGCAGTGGAGTTTGGAGTTCGGTTTCTTCTTCCCCAGCCGGTTCTGATTTGGTTGGGAAACGACACATTCTGGCATAATTGAACAGCTCCATTTAGACTAACCTCTCCTTGCTGCTCTGGAGTCTTCTCTAGAGATTTTTGGCAGCAGATGATATCTGCTGGTTGTTTTGCTTAGGCATATTAATGCAGCCGTAATGCATCCCTTCGTTTTCAGTGAGTCTGGGCTTTTACTGTGCACCTGAAAAATTCTGTTTGCTTATTAGTACTAATTAAGGATCACTATGAAATCAAAATCACAGAAATACAGAGATGGAGCAAACATTTTCAATCACCTTTTATCAAAATCATCTCTCTAAGAAACACGCGTTTTCATACTGAGATCCAGGCAAGTGGGTAAGGAGCAAACTGGTCGATGACCCTGTTTTCCCAAGGGCTACACTTACTTGACATTTTGATGTCTACTTGATTTAAACATTTACCTAAGCTTTGAAACGCTAGCTGGGCAAAGTTTGCTGAACTGTCTTGTCTTTTAAAGAGGAAATTTCACACACAAAAATGTTTTGTCCCTCCGCCTTTAGTTGCACAGAAAACATAATTTTCATTTTTAATCTCCTAAGCAGAAAAGGGCCCACCAACTTTCCCTTGCTTCATTTTTGTTTCTTCCCTAAAGCTTGCTGAACAAGGCCGGTACCCAAAACGCAGTTTTATTGCAGTGTCTTTTTTCAGTTTCTACCAGAGTAGAGCCTGGGATTTTGGCAGCTTCTGCTTCTGGCCTGTGGAAAGGCACCTTACAAAATGGCTCTCCAAGATTTATGAAGACTTGCATGGTACAGGGGCTGAAAGGAAGTTTAATTACATTCAGCTTTTGGTCATTTCTGCGTCTGACGATGTGCCCGTGTACTGTCATCTCAAAGACTATCTAAGAAAATAAAATTGATCAGTGAGCCTTCTGGCTAAAGCTAAAATGAGTGCTTTGTCATCTGCCCACGGAGCGTGGGTGCTCAGTCACTGTCAGCTCCGGCGTGCTCGCCCTGAACTCTCTAGCACTGAGATTTGTCCAGAAGTTTAATCAAACATTATTTTATACTGAGGCCTTCTCTGTAAATAATTGAATTCTTCTTTTGCCATACTCCCACATAATTCTTTGCACTATAAAGAAATAATTTAATCTATTCCGTGCTTTGCTTTGGAGATGGTAAAACGTATGTGTTGTTTTGTCCTAGCTCGTGTAGAGCACAAAATGTTAGGATAAAAACTTGACAGCTACAGTTGCTGTCACCTTGTGAATGACATCTCTACTCATAAAGCTCTGATCAAAGGCAGCAAATAGTATGGAAACATCTTATTTATATAGTAAACTCGGTTCTGAGAGTGAGACTGTGTAGGTGTCTTCAAGTACCGTAATTCACAGGCTAATAATGCCAGGAGCCATAAAATCTCTCAGTTGGAGGTTACAGTGAATAGCAGTGCTAACAATTGGGAAATACTGCTGAGATGATAGGCTGAATGATGATTGAGTTTTCCTGGAGAGCCCTTATTGGTGTTTAAAATAGTAGGTAATGTTTTTAGCTTTAACTGTAATGGATGTTCCTTGAGCCTTCAGAGCAGATTTTGTTTCACCTCTTTAAACGGTTTATCATTATCAAAAAGAAATACTCTGTCTTAAAACGTTTGTGTTGCTGTCAAAAGTGGGCATTTTACCTTTTTCTGAGCAGAGGCACCACCAGTTCGGCAGCACCACTGGAGCAGGAGGGAGACTTCCCTCAGCTGCCTTGTGTTAGGGGCTCATGTGCTCCCGCTGGCACTGCTGGGCACAGGCAGCTCCTCGGAGGAGGTAGGATTCTTGGTAAAAGGAGGTTTAAAGGATAGTTTGCTGAAGTTTTATGTTGTACTGTGGAGACAGCACTTTGTTAATGTAATAGACACCAACAGAGTTCTCTTGTTGACCCTACAGCACGGAGGTAGGTAAGGTAAGCTGAAAGTACTCCAGGACTGCAGACATTTCAGCGTGCCTGTGAGGTGGTGAAGGGAAAAGTTTGCATCCATCACATGCCAGTTGCACTCATACACTGTAACCAAGAGTTTTCGGTAGGATCCTATAAAAAAAAGACGTACTTATTTCCTTGAAAATGACTAATTGTAAAAGAAATTTACTCAAGGAACATTGTTAGAGGAAGAGAACACAGGTGGTGACTTAAAAAAGTGAAAAGGTTTTATTTTGGTATCAGATTCCTAGGTGCAGCACAACGTTTTTGGGCAGTTGTGCTCCCAAAGTCTTCAGCGACAAATGCACAGTCTGACAGCTTGGAGTTTTCTACCTGTGACAGAGAAGTTCAAAAATGAGATTAACAGGAAAACTTGGATTTATTATTATTATTAGTTTTAGTTTTAGTTTTAAGATCCGGTGTAGATATACTGCTCTGAAATATGTTATGCCTGTGAAAGAGTAGTTGTGCTCCCAAGGTGCTGTGGTCTTGATAACAAAATCCATTCCGTGGTGTTTTTGGGCCTTGGGCATCAGACCTGTGGTTCTGGGCAGCCATCGAGAAAATGGTGCCAGCAAGGAGAATAACCTGGCTGAGCTGTTCCTGATTCCTTCAGGACCTGCTTGTTGTACTGAAAGGTACCTATAATTATGTATATTTTCTCTTTAACACCTGCTGCTGTACTTTTTTTTTTTCTTTCCTGGGGAAATATGTAGTTGATTAAAATTACGGCGAATTTTCTTCAGATAATTGTTCCCAAACGAAGCCGTGCACAGCGTGTGCACGCATCTGTGCAAATACACAAAAGTGTGGATAAACATATATGTGGGTATAGGGGCATGTATAAGCACAGCTAAGAGGAAATCTCTCTTTTTTAGCAGTTAATCCACCAGTCCTCAGCGTGTGCCGTGCCTTGGAGGTCACGCTGCACTGCAGTGCTCTGTTCGGTGTTCTCCTGCACGGCGCTGCTATAAAAATGCTAATTGTCCCCATGAAGATGCAGGCTGTTTGTAAGTGCGTATATGATTGTTTTGCAGCCCGGCGAGATGTAAGGCGGTGTTATTTCAGGTTTATCATTTGAATGTGTGATGAATGCAACTTTGACAGTTTATTAGTCAGAAAAGGGGGGAGAAAAAAAGACGGTGCTGTGTCGTTCTTCAGTGAATTGATTGCCAGGAGCATGTTATTGACTTTGGTGATAATATCATTATATATTTTACGGTCATAAAATCAAGAAATTCAGATTATGCCTTGAGGGCTTTACACATTTAAATAAAGGATATAGCCATTTCCAGGGCTATTGGTTTAGATTGCCGGATGCTGTGAGGAATGCGGAGTGTGCTATGAGAACATACAGAAAAAGCAACAGTGTGCTTACTGCTGTGATGCTTTGGTTTATTTTCTTTTTTGTGTTTATGAAATACCAGCACTTACAACCCCCCCGGGAGAATGAGCAGAGTTTGCTCGATGTCTTAGCATATTAATGCACTGCTCGCTCAGTGCTCTGTTGGGCCAGGAGCTGATAGGAAGCGCCATCCTTGACTTGTACCAAGAGTGAGTCTTCCTGAAGCCCCCACCGAAATTCACAGCCTTGGAAGGAAATCTGGAGTGAGCTCTGGTCTGCATTTACATTACATGGAGTCAGATAACCTCATACAAATGCAGCTCTCCAGATTCATACCACAGAACCAGCAGCCCTGGGCCCACGGCTGCTGGGGAGAGCCCAGCACAGGCTGCTCAGAGCTGGATTCACTGCAGTGGCTCATTTTCCTCTTGGGCTGTATAAGAGGGGTTTGAGAAGTTGTTCAGTCACATCTTGGGGTTGAAGGCACTTGAGGAACTTGGGTTGAGTACTCAGAGTTCGGGGTTCAACTCTGGCTTGATGAAGGCATCTTAAGGTAGATTGCCTTGAATGAAAATGATTGAACGCATTTAAAACCTCATTTATTACTTTCACAGTAGGTTTACTGAGATAGATAAAATACCTTAAACCGGATTGTGATGATGAGGCTCTTGCTACTTCAGATGGAAGCTCAGAAGAGCTCTGGGGAGTTCTCGTGCTCGTTGGGGCTGCTGGAGGTCCAAACACAACGTTTTGGTGCTGCACCAAAGGTCATGTTCTTCCACGTGGGCAGGAGCAGTGGCTCCAGCTGGAATGCATATGGCTTGAAGGGGAACGGTGACATACACAGAAGTAGATGAAGTAATTAGTCATACATTTACATTTACAGGGCCTCTGAGGATTATAAATCTATATGCGGCAAACTAAACATTTCTTTGCCTGTGTCAACAGTGGCATGGTTTCTAATTAGAAGCGATCACCTTTCTAAATAGAACTTGTGGGGCATTGGTGTTCTTTTTGCCTTTATATTTTTTCGCAGTCTGGGGCATGAGAATTAAGTCTGGTTTCATTTTGGATAGTAAGATGCTTGTGTTCAGTTGCAAACAAGGGGTTGGGATATTTGCTTTGTGAAAAGCAATTTATGAAGGCAAATGATTAGAACAAATGAGTGCAAAATTGCTATTGTTTTTGAAGTTTAAAAAGTTGAATAGAAAAAAATAATTTCCACTCATTTCAGAATGGTTTAGTGGTGCTGGTAGCCTGATGAGGATTGCTAGGCAGACCCATCCTGCACAGGGCACAGTGGGCATCTGAGATGGGCATCAGCTCCTCACCCTTGTGGTTTCAGTAGCTGTGGTGGTCTCTGTAGTCAAGAAATTCTAAAGTGGGATCTAAGGAAATACATGTTGTGGAAAGAAGTACTTGTCATTAAATACGTGTTCTAATTTGCTCTAAAGTGTTGTCTAGTAATGATGTGAGACCTCAAGCTTCAGTTTTCCTTAAAATCGGCGTAATTGGTTTGTGAATTCCTACCTCCCTGTCCTTGAGAAGTTATTTCTGGTTTGAGGAAGGCAAGCTGAGAGCAAAACCCCAAGGTTTTGAGGTGCAGCTTCTCGGTGTTGAGCACAGCTAAGCTCCAGCACACAGTACAGCACAGGCAGGGAAAGGCTAGCATGCCAGCAGGTCACACCAACACAGGGTCTGCAGCCAGGAGAAGATGGACCCCACTTGTTACACCAACAAAAAGGGGCAGCACTTTCCCAGATGGGTTTCTGGCACATACACAAACCACGGTCTGGTGGTTTGATGTTAGCACCCACCCTCCTCTACAGCTTAAGAAGAATTACAGCCTCGTAATTCAGGCATCTCTTATTTATGCAGTTTCAAACACAGAAAGGATCTTGTTCATGAACTGTCATTTAAAAAAAAAATAGATTGTTTTTTTATGATGAGACGTTGATGAGAGCCTGGACAATCTTCCTTATCAGTGTCCAGTGTGCAAATGAAGCATTGCCCCATGTAAATCTCATATCCTGTGAGGGCAATAAAATCAGCTGCACTGATGGTGTTTGTCACGCGGTGATTTACCAACCGGGGGGAAGTTTTTCAGTGCAAGTTGCAGCATCAGGATTTGGAAATCCAGTATGAACATAGATCGGGGGAGATCGGGACTTTCACTGAGGAGCAGCAAGCGTTGCAGATGGCTGGCTCGTAATATAGGGCAGTGTGCATGTGCGTTTCTTTTTCATGGGACATACTGCTCTAGGGCTTTTATGGCTGAATTTGTAGTCTCTAGTAATTTGCAGTTTCCACCACAGTTTAAAATATTGACATCATTTTCAGGTTGATGATTTTTCCCAGTCATTTATCCCGAAAGCACTTTATCCTACTTAATCTGGGTCATAATTGACATGGGACTTGTGCATAAGCAAACATAGCCATAAGTTGTATTTGAATGGGCTATTAATGTCATGGATTTACTTTCATTCTGAAAAATAGATCAGAGGTTGGAATAAGTATAAATGTTCAAACAACTGGATGAATGCAAGCTGGTTACCGTGACTCAGACCCAGGAAGCACTCTTGAACACTTACGTGCTCAGAGTCACAGTGCTATTAGTATTAGCTAACAGCTGCCTTCTGCTGTAATGAAGATGTAAGGTTGAAAATTGTTGGCAAGAAAGCTGTTGGAATTGAATTTTATTTACTGCAAATCAACAGGATATCTTCACGAGTATGGAAAACATACGGAAAAGTCCACTGTTATCCTTGCAGTTTGTCGTGTCTCCAGATGTTCTCCCTCCTGCCCCACACTGGGGGTGGAAAGTGGAAAAGGTTTTCTCATCGTTTTCAGCTGGCAGTGCCAACATCTGCCTCGGCATTTCCCTGAGACATGCTGTCAGCATTACTTCAGGTTTCAGATTTATCATTTTTGTCTCATTTGTAGGTTTTAGTTTGTTTTCTCTTACTAATATTTTTTATGAAATGCCATGTATGAAATTTCAACCTCGGTTTAATTCCTTTTGAGGGAGCAGGACTGGAAACAAATCAAGGGAAATGGCTGGGTGACCGCTGAACTATGATAGCAACACTCATCAGCCGCCTTATTTTTAAGGAGCTCTAAATAAACCATTAAGACATTGCTCTGAGCTGATACTTGTCATTGAAAGAAATGAAGTTTGCATGCTCAAACACACCCAAAGACCTCAGTGTGCTTAAAATAACTCTATTTTTTAACATACATTTAGTCCATCTCTAGTTCATGGCATGGACTGTGCTGTCCTCTGGATGAAGGAGAGCCAAAGGAGTTTCTTCATTTGGAAGAACTCTTTCTTGCTCCTACACACTCTCTAGTTTTTTCCATAATGGTATTTTAGAAATTTCAGTTCCATAGTTTTGAGACAAGTTTTTTTATCCGCTTGGTGTGTGTGTGTAACACTAGCAAAGTTGACCCAAGTGTTGACAGCTGGCAAAGTTGTTTTTTTCTTTTTTTTTTTTTTTTTTAATAGAAATGCAAAAGAAAATAGCTTCTTCCTCCAAACTTTCTTTCCTGCTTGCCATAAACTATCCACTCAAAATCAGATTCTATTATTTTTTTTGTTGTTGTTCTTTTTAAAGCTATTTTTCTGTGCTTACATCTGACTTTCCAAACAGGAAGAAGCTGAAGACAATTCGGGCCAAAATTCTCAAATATAGGTGTATAAAACTAGACTTAAGTTTGGTTCATTTTGGGGGACAAAATCTGTGACTAGAGCTCCAAGGAGTTACTAGTATAAATTTCAGCAACTTTGGTCCATGGTTGGGCAAGTGTTTTGGTGGAATGTGTTGGAGCCCAGAAACTTCAAATTCTATAGGATCTCACACTTGGCTCATTTGTGCTTTTGGCGTTTGTTTGGCTACTTGTTTGCTTGCAGATACTCACAGTTCATTGCTGGTGTTTTGAGACCCTAGGAAGAATGTAATCAATTTTAGGAAGACTGATTACCTAACATTTTTTTCCAGCTAAAACACAAAATCACTCCTCTGCAGATACTTGAGGAAGGGTCAAAAACGCAAGAGGTGATGATTTCTCTATACTATTTCTCTATTCTATGTCTTCTTACTGTGGCTTTCATGGATTGCTGTGGTATCATCGTTATGTGGCTCGGTTTAGTCTGTGCTGTATAATATATGTACATTGACCCTAACAGTGATGTGCTAGCTTAACCTGTGATTGCTTTTTTATTAAGAAACATCTTGTGCCGTTATTTAGCTTTGCAGGAGGAGCCTGTGCAAGCCAACACTGGTAGTGATGTTGGTTCTGTATATCTCTGTGAACAGAAAGAATAGGACAAGGGGACAGTATTTATTGTACAGGCTTTAGAGCAGCAATATATTCCTTCAAGAAGGAAATCTTAATGATTTCTAAGATCACTAAGATCTTGAGGTCTCTTCCAACCTAGAAATTCTGTGATTCTGTGAAAGTGTGAAGGGATAACAATACCTTTTGTGGGTTAGCTTTCCAGTTTCATTTTATTTTCAAGATGGAATGTTCTAGCTTTTTGAGTTCTTCCCAAAGAAATTAATTCTAGACATGTGTAGGAGCAGTTTAATATTTTATGCATACAAAGGCTTGAAGTGTAAATATGGCCTCATGGCTGAACAATGGGTATTATTAAGTTTCCATTGGCCTCTGTGGGAGAACAGCATACAGGAAATCAGCAGGAAACGACTAAAAGATACTTCATCACAATTCATAGTGGTTCTCAAAATTACATTTTATTAAGAAAAGTTCTTTTATTAAGAAAAGGTTGCACATAGACAAGTTCATATAGCAAGTGTGGGGTGTTGCAGAATTCTCGTCCGCTGATGGCACCATCTGCTCCTCTGTAGGACTGTCCCGTAGGATGTTGCTGCATCTCCAGCGATGCGTCAAGGAGAGGCGGCCAGGAGCGTGGCATCATGGGCTCGTGTCCATGTCCAGCGCTGAGGCTAGCAGAGAAGCAAAAGCACTAACAAGAGAACCCCTGTGTGTTGTGCCACCCCCCTCCTGGGCCCACCCTGTCACCAGCCCCACTGTGATGTGGCCGTGACATCAGTGGGGCTGGTGCCAGCGGCACAATATGGGAAGGAACTGGGTGTTGACCTTCCTCAGCATGTGGCCATGGAGTCCAGGGATCTCTCCTGTAGAACGTTGACATGTCATGGGCTCGCATCCATGTCCAGCGCTGAGGCTAGGAGAGAAGCAAGTACGGGCAACAAGAGAACCGCCATGTCTAATACCAGGCCCCTCCTGGGCCCACTCTGTCACCAGCCCCACTGTGATGTGGCCTGACATCACCAGGGCCTGTGCCAGTGGCACAATGTGGGAAGATTGGGAGTTGACCTTCCTCAGCATGTGGCCATGGAGTCCAGGGATCTGTCCTGTGAATGTTGACGTGTCAGGGGCGTGTGTCCATGTCCAGCGGTGAGGCTAGCAGAGAAGCAAGTATGGGCAACAAGAGAGCCGCCATGTCTAACACCAGGCGTCTCCTGGGCCCACTGTGATGTGGCCGTGACATCAGTGGGGCTGGTGCCAGCGGCACAATGTGGGAAGGAACTGGGTGTTGACCTTCCTCAGCATGTGGCCATGGAGTCCAGGGATCTCTCCTGTAGAATGTTGACATGTCATGGGCTCGTGTCCAGCGGTGAGGCTAGCAGAGAAGCAAGTACGGGCAACAGGAGAACCGCCATGTCTAATACCAGGCCCCTCCTGGGCCCACTCTGTCACCAGCCCCACTGTGATGTGGCCTGACATCACCAGGGCCTGTGCCAGCGGCACAATGTGGGAAGATTGGGAGTTGACCTTCCTCAGCATGTGGCCATGGAGTCCAGGGATCTGTCCTGTAGAATTTTGATGTGTCATGGGCTCGTGTCTGTGTCCAGCGGTGAGGCTAGCAGAGAAGCAAGTACGGGCAACAAGAGAGCCGCCATGTCTACTACCAGGCGTCTCCTGGGCCCACCCTGTCACCAGCCTCACTGTGATGTGGCCGTGACATCAGTGGGGCTGGTGCCAGCGGCACAATATGGGAAGGGGCTGGGTGTTGACCTTCCTTATCATGTGGCCGTGGAGTCCAGGGATCTCTCCTGTAGAATGTTAACACGTCTCCAGCGGAGTGCTGGAAGAAGGCTGAAGCCATGGTCTTGCTCTGTCCTTTTCCAGGATTCTATCTGTAATAATAAATAATAAAAAAAAAAAAACAGCTGGAGGGGAGCGGCCGCCCTTCATTGCCATGGAGGGCCTCTCCTCTCCCTCCTCAGCCCACACTCATCTGGCTACTCCTCAGCCGGACTGGCCGGACTGGCCTGCTGCAGCCCTTTTATAGCTGCTCCCCCTGTGACACGGCCACCGCCAACATTCTGTCCCCTGTGACATGGCCATGGCATCACCAGGACCTGTGCCCACTGAGCAGAAGAAGCGTTAAAATAAAGTAAAATAAAGTAAGATAAAAGTATAACAACAAACAACAGACACTTGTAATTCTGGGGAGGGAAATTCAGCAGCTGTAAGATTGATTTGAAGATCAGCAGTTCAGCAAAGGTTAAAAGAGCATCAAATCCTGCAGGTACTGCCTACCCATTGCCACATTTTAAAGATGTGTGGTACTTGCTGCTGAGATTTGTGGGCTTGAAGGCTCAATTCCAGCAGGAAAATGTTTGTTGTCTGGAGGTGATACATCACACTTTGGGTATGAAAGATGTCCAGTGCCCAACCCTGTGTCCGCAAGTGCCTGACAGCGCTGAGGGTGTCTCAGCCAGAGCTGTAGACTTGCATCTTCCTTTCTCTTATGTGAACCAAAGATTTTGCCAGTGGCTGTCCCATGCTGCACACTCGAGTGGGACTCAAGAACAAAACCTGTAAATTATCTTCCATCTGCTTGATTCATTGCAGACTGTTACATCCTCTATAGAGGATGGCAAGAAGATGGCAAGAGGCAGCAGACACAAAGTGAAACCTGGGGGGGGGTTTCCTCTGAACATCAGGAAACGTTTTGGTGCTGTGCACGGGCTGCCCAGAGAGGTGGCTCAGTCTCTGTCCTTGGATGTTTAGATGTAGAGCTTAGGGATATGGTTTAGTGGAGGACTTGTTAGTGTTAGGTCAGAGGTTGGACTTGATGATCTTGAGGTCTCTTCCAACCTAGAAATTCTATGATTCTGTAATATTCTTCAAGCAAATAACATCATTTGTTTTTTTTCATTATTTAAATAGTAATAGTGGGAATATTGCTGATATGGTTAGATAAGTTGGTGTACAAGGAAATAGCAGCGGATTTCTGTTAGAGTTTTGTCTGCAAAATGAAGAATTCTCAAGTGTATGGGGATTCAAACAACCCATACAGATCAGAAGTTTTCAGATCCATGAGGTCTGATTCAGGCTTATCTCGTGTTTCTGTAAACCTCATTTGTGTGCAAATTCAGTGCAGGAGATTTTGTATGGCAACAATTCCACTGTGAATTCATTTGAGGTAGTAAGGTCAAAAGGTTTTATTGAACTTGTACATTTCTTCTAATTTTATTCAAATGTTCACATGCTGAGGTGTTGAGCTAGGAGTTGGATCTAATTTGCCACTTAATTGGGAGTATTTATTCATTTATTTGCCTTTACACGCCTGCAAATTTCCCTTTCCCCTTATATCTTTTCAGGTCAGGATCGCAGTGAAGCCACTTTAATAAAGAGGTTTAAGGGTGACGGTGTCCGATACAAAGCAAAACTGATTGGGATAGACGAGGTTTCTGCCGCCCGAGGAGACAAGTTATGCCAAGACTCCATGATGAAGCTCAAGGTGCAGTGCCACTTTTAATCTTTAACATTACAATGTCAAGGGGAGCGAATTTCAGCCTGAACTTTCACTCATTCTCTTTTCCTGACACTGAATCACGCTCTGGTTAATTATGTATCGAAGTCAGTCAATTGTACATGAACTCCTGGCTGGTATTGCTTATCCCAGTTTAATTTTAATAGGTTGTCTCAGAGTTCAGCAGTTGTTCATGATTGACACCACTGCAATTTGTCCGCAAATTATAAACAACACATCCACAAATTGAATAGTTTTAGTATGCAAAAGGGGAGGTAAACCACTACGAGCAAAAATAATACATCAGAACACTTCATATGACAGTGCTAATCAACTACAGCCTTACCTTGAACTATAGCTCCTGTGGGGACAGGCAGGAAGGGGGAGTGATGGTGTGGGGTATAAGGGGTGAGATACAGGGGAACTGGTGTCCTCAGTGAGAGGGGAATGTCTTGTACCTGTAACAGCAGGACTAAAGGGATACAAAATCAGGAGGTCGTGCCCTGAGAGGACAGAGCATGGGTTCCAGTCTTGGGGAGCAGGCAAGTACAGGTTGCTTATTCATGAGCAAACAGCACAGAATGACACACATCCCATGGTTCAGCAATCTAAAAGAAAGATCTGGTAGATAATTTACAAATCAGTTGCTAACATTTCATGACAGGCAAAAATTAATCTGTTCTAAAAGGTGTTCTACAGACTTACCACATCTGCCACAATATTTGTGTCTGTTTTGATTGCACACGGGGTATTTCACATCCTTCCATAGTTCCTAGAAGCAATTTGGGGGACTTGTCACTGTTCTGCTGGGCAAGCCTTTTTGTTTCCTTCCTCCATGGAGTACCATTTTCACACTTCCAAGATGCCAGATACCTGTTTGCTTACTGGCAGGATTGATCCAAACAGTACTGTGAGATGACTGAAACTCTTTAGGGAAGGAAGCATTAGAAATTCCTGTTTGTATGTAAGGCACCTTAGCACTAGGACACTTTTAAGTATCTAACAACAGTTTTAGGGCCAGGAATAATGTTTTGGGGGAACTTTTGACAAATCACTCAATTTTTCTCTTTAATTTTCACGTCTGTGTAATGGAAACAATGACCTCTGGAAGGTCTTAAAACATTTTGAAATTGCAGAGCATCAGATAAAGGCTAAACACTTTTATTTATTTGCTATTTACTATTTAATTTGATTACATTTCATCTTAGTACAGTGTTATTGATCAGGGCAGCCAGGCTCCTGAGAGGGTGGAAATAGGAGATACTATTATAGCTACGCTGCGGAAGGATAATATATGAATTGTGTATCAGCAAGTTCACTTACAAAGTAAAAGCCTGAGATCATGAAAAAAAATACCTCTGTATGCCAGTGTTTTTTACAGTAGATGT
Organism: Aythya marila; assembly: GCF_965140915.1. Classification (NCBI taxonomy): domain Eukaryota; kingdom Metazoa; phylum Chordata; class Aves; order Anseriformes; family Anatidae; genus Aythya; species Aythya marila. The sequence goes on along the minus strand of NC_139049.1, from coordinate 28,294,673 downwards.
GTAGTTTGATTTAGTAAAGAACATTTTTCTTCTATAAAAAGTTCGGTTTGCTTATTCCAGGTAAGTGTGTATCCATGAAGTAAGCTAAAGGCATGGACTTTTTTTTTTTCCCTTCACTGCTTGTTCTGTTTTTTTGTTGTTGTTGCTGTTGGCTTTTTGTTGTTTTTTGTTCTTTTATTTTTTTAAGGGAAAACAGAACAGCTTACAGCTAGAAAAAGTGCTCTAGAAATGACCTTCAGCTTCCATGAAAACAAATTTCACAGAGGATTAGCTAGTATAGGGATTGGAAGTGGGAGCACATTTGCAATGGTCTGTGGGTAGCATAAAAAGGATGCGCTACCTTGAAAAAAGGGAGGAAGCCAAAAGCAAGCAGGGTACTGCTCCTGAAAAGCCCTTAAGTATTCCCCAAGAGGCGATGAATCGCCCACAAGCAAATCTTTGTGCTTTGCTGTGGGCACCTATCGAAACACAAAACGAGGGGAATAATGAAACCAGCCAACCTGTTCTTTGTTTCTGTAGGGAATTGTTGCTGCGGCTCGTTCGAAAGGAGAGCATAAACAGAAAATCTTCTTAACAGTCTCCTTTGGAGGAATCAAAATCTTTGACGAAAAGACAGGGGTAAGTAAAACGATCGTACAATGGAACAAAATTGAATGTTTTCATGGTTGTTCCTTTAAAAGTATTTCCTAGCTGGACAGTAATATCTCACCAATGTGGGCACACATAAAGCATCTGACAAGCTTGATAAAGGGTTATCATATATCAGAGCAAGCCATTAGATGACTGAGGTGTAAAGTGTAGCACGGGGATGCAGTTTATTGTAAAGCTTTGTCCTGGCTACTTCTGCAGAAGAAATTACTTGAGTACACAAATGCTCCTTAGGTGCATAAACAGTCGCAGCTCTGGGTCCAGGAAGGGGGAGGAGAGGATCTGCTTTCCTTCTGCCAGATCACAAAATTGCTTCTTGGAGTCATCATCTCCTGTCTGGAGGAGACTTCAGTAGTCCCAGTTAGAGACTGGTAACTGTGCCCATATGGGTTTTCTTGTCCAGCCTTGGCCACTCCTCTGGATGCTGCTTTAAGACTCCTCAGCAGGACAGGGCAAATGACTTGGAAGTGGCAAGGGATTAGGATTGGGACTGGCTTGGATTTAGGCCTTTGTGCCATGGGAAGAAAACAAGCTAGGACAGAGAGCTGTGGGCAAGACCAAAAGGGTGAAGCTTATTTTCCCCACTGATGTCAGGGAAAGGGGAAGGACAGCAAGCTCAGAGCTGGGATTGCCTCAGGTGTCCCAGAGGAATTGTAAGAATTTCTCTCAGATCTGTAACTCCAGATCAGTGTGGTCATCGTCACCACAATGCACTATGCTCCTCTTAGCAGCAATGACAGTCTGTTGTCAGATAAGCAGTAAACACGAGAATTTACAGTTTTTATCATCACTGGTAGAAAATATGTATATTATATGGAATCGGAGGTACAAGATATCTGAAAATTTGAGGTTGCTGTTTGAGGCTTCCAAGCAGCAACTTGTCCATGTCAAGGAAGTTGCAGATGACCGTGTCGCATGCATTTATTTATTTTTTTGCCACAGAATTAGCATGTCTGATTTTTTTTTAAACTGCTTTGAAAGAAGAAAATCTAAGCAAAACATTATACTACTTAGATATAAAGACACAACACACAAACTATTTTAATCCTAATTAGGAAGATTTTTACAGCAGTTTTAGCTCTGCCTTGAATTTTAAAAGGCTCTTGATTTAATCTTTTGAAAGATTAACTATTTAACATGGTGCCAGAAATAAAACCCTACTGATGATAGATGAAATTATCTTTGCCAGTTAATTTATATTATTAGAAAATCAATGTCATTGAGCTCACTGATACATAATACAAGCAGTTAGTGATGAAAAGCTCGTTTGGAAAGTGTTGTGTACAGCATGTGCAAAGTATGCATACAAAAGCAGTGTTTAGGAGAACACTGCTGAGGTTACAGCCTGTGCTCAGAAGATAGGAAATGTCAGGATTAGGCTGCCAGTGCAGTCGTGGTTGGGTCCTCTAATATGCAGGCATTACAATAGTTTTTAATTACATGATGACATAACTTCCCTTTTTTGTGTGTGTTTTGTTAGAGACTATCAGTTTCACTCAGTGCACAGAGCAGCATTCACGTTCACTCCATGAATGGTGTATTCATATTTTGTTTTCTTTTTCTTCCATGTTCAGCCTGCTGCCTTACTGCACTCTGTGAAAAGGGCAATAAGGCAGTAGTTACTTTCTGTTTAGTCTTTTCTTGGGGAAATAAAAAAGAATAAAGAGAGAGACTCGTCCTGCGGCACCAAGCTCTGAGTGTTTCACAAACATTCCGTTTATTTTCCTAAGATGGCACTGAGAAAAGGCGATGCGTTTAGAAATACAGGTATAGTTCATCCAAATTGCCTTTCCTGCAGTGTCCCACACACTCTCATATCTGCAGCTAGTGAGGTGGGGACATGACAAGTCTCCTTCGAAGATTTCATAACTTTGACACCCTGTACTCTAAATCTGACATAACTATATCATCCTTATAGCAACCCTGTCACTCACTCACTGAGGCATAGGCTGAAAGCTTTAAATCCACCTTCCAGATGTCTGCCCCTGAGCTGCTGGAGTGATGTACAGGACTATTGGCTTGTCATTCTTGAAACAGGACCGTGACAAAGGGATGCAGGGTGATTTTGCCATCAGGTTTTATGTGGCTTTTTGAAAGCAGGAGAGTTGTGATTTCTGTTCCAAGCTTTTGAAAGCCAGCGTGCAGCAGGACTTCTCTGCCAGCCCCTCACAGTCACCATCCCTTAAGCTACATCCCCAGCTTGGCTTTACCGGTGTCCCAAACCCAGTTTCACATCCCTGACCCACTCAGCCCATCCAGCCTGTAGTTGCCATCCTGTTCTTGTTCCTACTGGTAGCCACATGCAGCTCCAGCATCTCAGACACGTCAGCAGCATCAGCAAGAGACTGTGCTGGACACCAACAGGTCTCTGCTCTCTGAGCTGCTGGAGCACTCATGTTCCAAGGTGCTTGCTACAGCATGAGGCACGTATTTAGGGGATGCCCTTAGGGGTGATTACCTTAGGGGTGATGTGTAATGTCTCACTCATTTGGCTGTGGTTCACTGTGGTGTAATGCTAAGAGATGCGAGCTGTTGTAACAGTAAATAAGACAATCAATGTAGGTTAACTTTGATATTTGGATGCTAACAACACTCCCAAAGAAAGCTGCATTATTGCTGTAAAGTAGAGCTTCCTATAAGGCAAAATAAGGACAATGCAATTGGGCAGTGCCAGGCACTGATAATCTCATTCTTGACTTAGAAGCGATAGCAAAGCTCCCAGGCTGGTGAAACTGGGGACGTGTGACTGCTCAGCCTGACTCTTGATGGGAAGGAAGGGAAAGGGACTGCAAAAAAAAAGTTGTGTTCTGCTTTCATAGATCTTCTGATATCCACATAATAGTTTATAAAGTTGGGAGACTGATGTTGAGATTTGTGCAACAGAGAGAAAAATATGTCCTCTCTAGGGAACAGCCTGGGCAATTTTACATGTGCTTTCTTCTCTTTTAACTGCCCTCTAGTCCTCTGCCAAGGCTTCCTCCCTTAGTTGTGTTTCTGTAATTTCGGGATTCCCAAAAGAATGTTTTGGGTCACAGTGCTCATTTGTTGTTTGTTTAGAAGGGCTACTTAGCTCTCTAGAATGCCCTTTCTTAGTTTTTATCATTTTCTATTGCTGTCATGTCTGCCACAGTGGCAGTCTGATGTGACATAAAAGAGAAAAAAATATTCTGAAGAAATGTAGGCTTCTGTATGTTAGTATCTTGTACGCTACTATTGGATTTTAATTTATCACAATAAAAAATCAATTTGTAGCTCAAAACTAGCAAAATTTTCTAAAATTGGCAATGTCATAGCTGACTTCATACAAATGATTTAGGAGAATTGCTCCATAATTCATTACAGATGAAGGTCTGTACGTGGGTTACTACTGAAAATCATAAGCATGGCTTTTCCCCCTGTACGTTACAGCTCTGATGGGTTACAGACATAATATTCATCAAATAATATTGATTTTAATAATGTCATTATTCGAGCTATCAGGAATTCTGCCCTTTGAGTAAATTTATCCATGAAGGGAGGTTTGGCTGAAAATGGAATAACATTTGGGAAGAATTTATCTCACCAAGAAAACCTCAAGGATTTGCTGTGAGTTTGCACTGCAGACACAAGGCAACTTTGTGCATCTATAGCACTGCAAAAGGAATTCCCTAAATAATATTAATAACACTCAGCTCATATATTCCTTAATTCTGTTCCATTGATTAGTCTAAACAAGCTCCTTCATACACTTTTCAGATACTAGTCAAGGTATTTAGAAAGCCATAGGCAAGGCTCTGCTCAGCAAAGCTCACCCTGTAAGTCTGCAGTTCGTGCACCCTGACTGACTCAGCTCCTGCTCAGTGTCAGATGCAAAAACAAACAAAAAAAGCATTTTGGAACGTGTTCCATGTTCTTCCGTTTAAAAAAAATCCTTCAAAAAATGATGATCATATAGGAAAAAAATCAGTGAAATTGAGCATTAGCAATAGATCCAGTCTGGCTTTTCATCTTACGATGAAGAGCAAAAAGGATGACCATCCCCCTACACCATTGTGCTGCTGTTAAACTTCCAAAATTAGCTGTGTAATCCAAAATTGCATTTAGTTTGACTAACAGGATGCTCTCCTGCTGCGTGCTAAAAATAGTCCTTACACATGGGCTTTGACCCTTTTTTTCTTTTTTTCTAATAAATGTACCCTTTTCTCTTCTATTTCTTGTGAGCCATCCGTACCATTTCACTTCTCCAGAATCCATTTTCCAAATATGCACATAATTTTAAGGGAAGATATGATCTTATTTAAAATTTAAAAACCACCACACTTATTACTAAATCCAAACTTTTTCTACCCAGTGCTACTTTGGGGATTTCATGCCTGCATGTTGTCTGAAAATAATTTTTGCCCATTTGTTCTGCTGTATTCCCCCTACACCCTGGTGCCATCTCAAGATGTCATCTTTCAACCAGCGTACCACACAAGCTGAAATATGCGCTGCACTCGTTGGCTTTCATAGGAGTGCTTTTATATTTTCAAAAGGATGCTCTGCAGAAGGCAAAAATGCAAATAGTTGCATTATGCTATTTAATATGCTCCTTTTCAGGGTGGAGCCTGGCGGTTAATGTGCTCCTTAGAAAGCAACAAACCCCATAACTCTCCATATAGCAGGATATGCACCATTTTTAAAGGACCATCATTGTTCATTAGCTATTTATGAGTATTATTTTGTTAATCACACACATCAGGCTATCTCCCTGTGATAGCTTAGTAATGCTTCATTAGACGTGCATGACTAATATGGTCTCTGTAAAGAGGCTGTAATTGTCTCATTGTTTATTAATGTAACAATAAATCTTTGTTTACTGTAGGTTACTTTACAAAAATGTATTTAAGAACAAGAATTTAATTCTATAAAATACTAGGGAAACCATTTTCTTCTGCATTCATGTAATGAGGTATGCTTTTAAATTCATGCTCTAATTGCAAAACCCCGTTGACTTTGATGGAAAACCCAGACACTGTAAAAGAGAATCATGTCAAAGGGAGAAATTTACAAATTGGCTTTAAGTAAAGAATTATTTCTGTTGAAGTAAAATTCTGTGTCAGCTCATGGGTATGGAAATTACCCGAATATACTGCAGTGTATATCTCTATATAAGCTATATACTGCTACACATGAAATATCTAGATGCGGCAGTCATCCAGACATCCTATATCAGAACCGCTTTTGTTTGTGAGAAATACTGTTAATATACGGATTGTAACCCAGTCTATGAAGATGCCAGTCACTTCACCAGTTTTTTCTTATTTTGTCATACGCAGCACCCCAAGAGTGAGTTTCATTTTCATTCTCTCTTGTACACTTGGGAGTATCAGTTGTTCAGAGATGCTGACCCGTATCTTTATGAAAACACAAGGCTTGGGCATAGCCTGTGGGTTTGTAACATTTCTGGGAAAACCGTAGATGTCTGATTGGGTTACAGTTTTGCAGAGAAGTGTTGCAGTGTGTTACTCATGTTTTATGAATTTAATCTGTAGCCATTTTCTGCCAGTATGAAGTTCAGGAAGGAAAACTGTGTACACACACATATATATATATCAATTCCATTTGTCTTATCCATCCTTTATTCTAACCTATCGTCTTTTAAGACAATTATGTGAATCTCATACAGAGCAGGGTTTACCTGTGTAAGCGTTACTCTATGAATAATACCTCCCTGTTTGTGCTAAGGGGACCAGATCTCATCTGTAGCATTTCGTGCAAAAGCAATGCATTTGTCTTTGCTTGCTGGCTGCAGAACTAACGACTGCAGTTTTGTGCTGATAACCCCAGTATTTGGTGCTCTTCTCCATTTGATGAGAATAGTGTTAATTATGCTGATAGATTGCTAACAGGACAGCTATTGTTGGCTGAAAGAAAATTTTAGCAAGATTAAAATTCTCACTGTTGGCAGAAGATCCCTCATTTAAAATGTACCAAAGGTACTTCTTGACTTTACTGGAAATCTGTTGGTTCTGGCATCTTTGACCAGAAATCGAGGTACGATTATGGCTCTGTAATTATTCCTTGAAGCACATGTGCTGGAGCAGATGAAATGTCAAACTGTCAAGTTTCTATCACTGAACGTCTCCAAATATTTAAAAATAGAAATAAAAGAAGGAACTTGTTTTATCTGCTTCGTACTTGCTCTGCAGTGAGCAGGAGAGAGGATATCATCTGCTCAAATCAAATCTCCCCATCTTCTTCTGCTCAAATGTTGACCTGTCCTTCCAGCCCTCTCCCTGCATGTTTAGCCATCAGATCAAGCTTAACATGACTAAAACAGGCCTTTTAATCCTGACTCCCAAAGGTCTTTCTCTGACCTTCTTTTTTGAGTGCAGAGGAAAATATCAGCATCATCTATTATTTAGCCCTGTAAACTCAGCAGCCTGCTTGACTCAACCTTGTTTTCGATTGCCACATCTAGGGCAACTCCAGATCTTACAGATTCCTCGTAGCTACTCTGAAATACAGCACTTATTGCCATGCTTACCGTTATGTACAGTTCTGCCTCTCTTCATCTCATGTCTCAATTGTTATCCTTTTCTCTGTCCTTGACAAATGTGACTTTTATTTTGGGAATCTGTCGTGACTGCCAAGATTGCTGTCTCAGCTTATTGTTTTGATCATGTCATGCTTCTCTTTGTATTCCTATGCTGAATCTGCCTTGTCTGTTTTATCAACCCATAGCCTGTCTGTTTTCGTTTCCAGGCCCTTCATGGCTCCTTTACTCTTCATCCTCATCCAAGGAGCCATTCCACAGTGCCAGCTTTCATCATCCATTTATTCAGCTCTCAAATAAACAACTCTGAGCCTCTCCCCATCCTGTCCATCAGACTTTGGGGGAATTCTTTGCAAATCTTCATCCAGTACTTCTGTATTTTTCTTCACATTTTTCCTTAAAGCACCCCTGTGCTGGAAACTCATTAAACTCCACGTCTCAGAGGTGCACCAGGCACGGCACTGCCAGCCGGACAAGGGAAGGGGTTGTCCTGCTTTGCTCTGTGCTGCTGCGGCCTCACCTCGAGTACTGTGTGTGGTTTTGATATAAGAAACACATAAATTGATTAGAGAGTGTCCAAGGCAGGGCTGCAAAGCTGGGGAAGGGTCTGGAGGGCCAGATGCACTAGGAGCAGCTGAGGTCCCTTGGTATGTTCAGCCCAGAGCAGAGGAGGCTGAGGGGAGGCCTCAGGTGCTTGGCACTTCCTATCTGTGTGTAAACGTGAGTGCTAAGACATAGCATTTACTGTTTTACATGTAGTAAATAAATCTAATTAGGATACGGCCCAGTAGGTAACTTAAAAACCCTGCATATTACTCTGACAAGGTATTTACAGTCTCATGATATTTTAAAAGGGAAACAATAATACATTTAATAAATAACATCTGACAGTTAGCAAAATGTAAATGTCAGGAGAACCTACCTCTATAATTACATCCCTTATTGACTATTGTAATTCATTTCTTATTGGCCTTCCCAACAGTGCCCTAGACAGTTTAGGTAGTTCAGAGTGCTCCACAGGGATTTTTAATAGCCACAAGCTTGTGGAGATACATTGCATACATGCTCAGTTTGCTGTATGAAGACTATAAAAGCCTTATATATTATGACAGTTTTGTCACTCTGAGGAAAAAAAAGAACCCAAAAGGTAAAACTCAGGTGTGATTTTGCACATTGCAAAGTCGGAGTGTTTTTGGATCTGGAGCTTTGGTTTGAATTTTCTCTTTCTTCCTAACATAAAGAGTAAGGCTGAAATTTCTGTCCCTTCTCTCATTTGGAAATGCTCTGATCTTCAGCTGAGCTCTGCCTTCTTGTAGTGAGTACCCACAGGAACTGCCTTCACATTTTTGACACCATCTGGCATGCAGATCAAATAAAGCTATTTGAGGCATTTTATCTAAACTGAAATAATTTGTTGGAATTTATTGTAATTTTATTTTTCAGCATGGAGAGGATAAACATTTGATTGCTTTCCAAAAGGCAGAAAATCAGATTTTTATGACTTACTGGTGGTCTCATTTGGCTGTTTAAGTCCTCCAGTTGTTTAAGCCAAACACCCAGCAATAGACTTAAACTCATCTGGTTTTACCGTTTGGTATGCTAATACAGAATATGGGGGCAATTTTACTAAAAACTGTAAAGTCAGCATAAAAATGTTTGTTCTTATGGATCCTATTATATAGTGGGGCTTCATTGCATCCTTCCAGTGAGGATGCATAGCAAAACAATCAAAGTCCCATAGCAAAAAACTCACAGTATAGAGTTACGTTTTTTTTGTTTGTTTGTTGTTTTTTTGTTTGTTTTTTGCCTGTAATCTCTTGCCTTCCTTAATTCAGATAAATTAAGATACGAAAGCCATGTAGTAGTCTCACAGACTCCAACATAGCTGTATTCCTTTTCTCCAGCTGCAATTTGTCCTGTAGAAGAGCACCCAAAATGCCATCGCTTGTGGGGAGATACTCGCAGGTACTGGTAGTTCAAAGCCAGGTTAACGCATTACACACTAGAAAAAAAATTGCAGGCCCATTTTCAGCACACGCAGAATTATAATGGCTGAATTTCAAACTGCTCAGGAAAGGATTTAGCGAGAGAAATGCTGACATAATAATAGAGCAGGCCACCGAGATGCACTAAAACTGCCCCGGAGAGCGGCGGGGGACCTTCAGCAGGTGCCCTAACAGAAAGTTACGTCCCCCTTTGAAATCCTCGGTGCCTTCCTCTTTGAGATGTCTGTGAAGCATTACACCCCGGGTGTGCCGGTGATTTTCCTTTCTATTCAGTGCATTTTAGCCGGTGGGCTGCTCTGCAATTTTCTGGTTTGCCCTGGTAATAGCAATACTGCGGGCGGCGCGTCTGAATTTCTGTGCGGACTTGTAGGCTGTTTAACCTCGCCTATTGCTGGTGTCAAACGCCCGGGAAACAGATGACCTTAGCTGTCAGCATAATGGGATAGGAAGCTACAGGAAGGTTTACTTTTAAAGTTACCTGGAGTTTGCGGGATGATAGTAATAGAGCTCTATTGGCAATAAAATCTCTGGATGATGTTCTGCCCTCGGGATCACATCTGTGTTTACAGGGAAGTCAGCAAGAGCTTTGTTCAGCCTGATAGTCCGGGGGGACAAGTAAATGCCTTTTCTTCCGCCTAGTTTATGTAGTAAGTGTCCCTGTGGAAGGAGAAGAGAAGAAAGGATGCTGGCAGCCACTGGATGCTGATAGTTGTTGACAGTTCCCAAACACAAATACCTTATTTTGTTCCTGTCCCTCAGTTAAATAAGTAATACCTTTCAGATACCGATAGATCTTTGATTAATATATAAATAACTGTTCATAGAAGTTGTCTTCCTAAGTGAGATAATTATCCTCACAACTTTCCATCTGTTTTATCCACTGTATCCTCAGCATGCATGCAAACACATATCGCGGAGCCTGAGGGCTGGAGCTACATCTCCCGGTGAGCTACCCAGTACCTGGTGGCAATGTGGCATTACACATCCCGGCATTGCAGCACTCTTCTGGAACAAGCAGCATTTAGTGGGCTGTCTCTGCTGTTAATACTTCTTAGCCTTTGTGTTCCCATCCTAACTCAGCATCACTGTACTCCCAGCAAAGCCAGCAGCAGCGTTGTGCAGACTTGGAAGGGAGTGTTGTGAAACAGATGAGGCAGAGCACTCATTCATCATTGCTTTTGGAGATTTCAATTAGGAGAAGACTAAACCTAAACATTCAGCCTCCATTACAGGAAAACAAGCAGGGGAGAAACAGTTCTGGGCATGAAACTGTGCGAATGGGAGCTTTGGGACTCTCTTTTGGATGGAAGGGAAGAACTTGTAAAATGCTTCACTGCTTGAATTGAAATGTAGAACTGCTGTAACACAACGGGACAAGGACCTACCGAGCACAACTCCAGAAATTCCTACCTCAGAATAAGGCAGGAAAAAACACCCCAAATGAAGCCTAAAATTACATGAAAGGTCTTTGTTCCTTTTAAAGTCTCTTTGAGGTTTGCCTTTTATATTTTATTTCATTCTTGTCTTCAGAGCTCCAGTACTACACACATTCACGTTGAGTTGCTCTGGATGTTTTATATCCTCAGTTAAGTGTCTGCTGTGGGACCTGAGCAAAAGGAAGGAGCGGCTTGTTTATGGGATTATCTGAAGTTGGTTTATACATGCAGTTGTAACTCACAGAAAAAGGTATCCTCTCTTTCTTTGTAGGAAGGCTGAGTATAAAATGTCATGAAGTGCCGGCGTGGTGTTTATGAGCGGGGTAGGTAGTTTGAATTCTAAGGATTTGACTCGAGTCTCTTGTACTGCACAGATATATCCTTCGTAGAAGTTAGGCTCTCCATTGGCTAACCTGCAGATATATAGCAAGTTCACTTTATCCACAGCCATCATCATAATACTTTGTGATGGTGCATCTTCAATTCTGGAATAATCTGAGATCTTACAATATTGTTAAAAAATGTTCATTAGCTTTTTTAAGGACACTGCCACAGTGTTGCAGGCCAGTTCTATACTGGGAGGAACATCCAGCAGCTCAGACACCTTAACTGTTTGGAGTACAGAAAGAAAAGAACTCAGATATTTCTCATATGCAAACCAGTGTCTGTGTTAGGGAATCTTTTAGGATGTGTCCTTTAGCTGGTACTGTGTAGTTATATGCTGGCCACTAGAAATTTAAGCCATGAATGATGAGGAGTTGAGCTGAGTGGATTTTGCCCAGTCCCGTACTGTGCCATTTGAAACTGATCTGTCAGTGCCCAATACAGGAAGGATTTCTTGCTAGTATGCTTCAGTTTATTTGTAGCTATGAAATCACTTTTGTGTTTGAAAGATATAAAATATTGCATCTTATACACTTCTCAACTTTTCTTGCTTTCATTTTTGGCTGGTTCAGGAACATGACATGTTGGTTATATGCAGTTCATGAGTTCATAAGGTCCTTTCCTATTCTTATTCTGTGTACATATGCTTTCCCTCAGCCCTATTTAAAGTCTTATTAAATTGGTAAAAGTATTTGACGTATGGACAGATAAATATAAACTAAATTCCCCTTGTCTTTTTCCCCTATTACAGAGAAGTTCATGATGTTATGAAATTAGAATTATGGTTAAAGTTTCTGTTTTGATGACTATCCATTGCAACTTGAATTTTAGTATTGCCAATATGAGTGGGATTTTTGTAATCTTTGTAAGCTCTGCTTTACAGAGTTTCTGTGACAAATCAAGAGCATCCGATGCTGGTTTTCAGCAACAAGCTTTTCAAATCACAGTCTACAAGAAGAGAGTGGCTCATAACACTTACTAAATCTGAAGCACTTAGGACTTGAGGCAGTTAAAGTCAAAAAATACCTCCAAAGCTACTAGGAGTTGTATGAAGAAACATCTTATGCTGTTCATATAAATCAAAAGCATTTCAGGAGGTGAAAGATATTGGTGTAAAGGAACAAAAGAACTTTGTAAAAGCCGAGGTTTCTCTGAAGCAATTCACAGGCTGTAAAGATGAATGCAATAAAAGTACCGGGATGTTCAGTGACACTGTAACAAACTGTCTTATTATTGAGTATTGTGCTCCCTCAAATTCCAGATTTCATCAATAACAGTCTTACAAACTTCAGAGCATAACAGGAAAGAACACAAGTTATGGGAAGAGGTGCTACGCTTCGGCTGTGTGCAAGCTTTGGCTTGAGAGTAGAGAGGCAATGCTGGGATATTTATGGCTGTATTGATCTTCTGACTGTTTTTCACAAGGTGATGAGGTGGGTGCTAACAGGGAATACAGTTGAATAGATGCGTGACAGCCTTGGAAACACAGCAGTGGCCACTGGGCCAGCTGCCATCCCAAGGAATAAAATAATAACTTAATAAGCAAGTATTGCTGCTTGTACACTACATTGAAGTAGTGAAATGGCAAGGTAAGGCAGCATATTATAGTCTGTAGATGGTCTCAAACAGCTGAGGTGTTTATAGAACTTAAGGGACGTATACAACCTAAAGGGGTATTGAGGATCACATTTGTTCCTTCTCGATATCCCTGTGCAAATCCTCCATTGTTTTAACCATCCTGGTAAAACAAAAACCATGTCTGACACAAAACCAATAAGAAAATAGTGCAAGGCTCATAGGAAGTCCAGCAGCACAGCTTCAGTGTAGCGCATTTGTTGTTCAAAAGCTCTGTAGAAATGTTTCCTTGCCCTTTAGGATTTTATTTGCCCTGGAATGATGTTTGTAAGTGCATATTTTAAGTATAACTCAGGATTAATGGTAATTGGACAAGGGCTTTATATTTAGCTAGCTAGTTTCACTGCTGGTACAATAAGAAATTGAAAAGCTGTTGAAGTAAAGATAGGAAATTGGCCATGTGTGCATTCCAGTTTTGTTTTGTTCCTTTCAGAAGTTCATATATCTAATAAATGGATCTTCTGCATGAGCAACTTAGCATTTGCTTTCGAAGACAATGAACAATAACTAAATTCATATCTGGTCTTTGTCAGACATTATTACAAATTATGAGAGCCAGACAGAAGTTTATTACCTTAGTGGTGTTCTGTTTCACAAATTAGGTTCTTTGAATATCCAGCTAGCTCAATGTTGTGGATCCATTCATCACAATTAGACCGCTGTGCTGGCAAAGTTAAGTCCTGCTAACTTAATTGACTAACGGTACACGCTGTGGGCCGTGAGTGAGGACAACTCCAGGCAAGTTGAGAGCATCATGGCATGTGCGCCTCGCAGAAAGCACAAACAAGGATGCCTCCATTTGTTCCCTTAAAAATTTGTTACTCTTACTCCCCAGTTTACACACAGGTGATAGTAGTAGTAGTAGTTCTTTGTCAAGCCAAAGAAACGGTAAGGGTTAGCTCAGACTTTAGATGAGGCTGAAGCACACTTTTAAGCCATCTTCTTGAGCCCAGCCAAACAGGCTATTACCTCGGGTACTTTCACTAAGTGCTTGTCTTCATGTAGCCTGAATTGAACTGTGCGGATTGAGCCTAGTACAGCACTTCACTTGAAGACTGGCTTATCTTTAAACATACAATTATGCTCGCTGACTTTTGTCCTTCCTGACTCAGCGGCACGTTCCCCTGTAAGCTGGAGCAAGTCACATTACCTGGTTTTGCTTCAGTCTCCTTGGCTGCAGGAAGAGAACAGTTCTTACGAGATTTTTTTTATTATTATTATTAAGAGGAAATAAAATTTACACATCTTTTGGGTGCTTTGCATAGATCAGGCCTTTAACTGCGTGTAACCTACAAGTGTGCTTTTCATGCCGTGTGTTTTTGTTGCGAAGCTTGTGCACTGAAATGCCTGTTAGGAGTTGGCACTTGGAAAAGTCTTTGTTTAGATTATTGTCTGCAAAATCAATCTGTATGGAAGAAGCACAGGGATTAGACAGACTTATTTCTGTCTCATTGTGAGGACATGCTTCAAGGCTGCCATCTGAGAAGTCCAGTCAGGCTTGGGGTACCCCCCAGAGCTTCCATTTTCCTTTCTAGCTCCTATTCTTGTATTTTTCAGGCAGAAAGTCCCTAACCTGTTGTTCACCTCAAGCTCCATGAGTGGCTTTGTATCGAAGGGATTTAGAGCTGGACTGTTCATTCTCGGCTGTGTAGCAATTTGCATGTTTTCAGTCTCTTTCAGCAGAAGGGTACGATCACGTTCACACTCAAACTCCAGCTTCAAAAACCTTTCAGCAGTGTGTGCTGCAGTACCCCTATAGATTATAGATACCTTGCTCATTATATGCTTCTTCTCACCCCATGCTGGTGTGTTTGGTTTATACTCTTTCCTTGGCCTGTGAAAAAAACTGATTGTCATAGCCAGTACCTGGAAGTGTCCCCCCCATCCTGAGCTGCAAGTGTTTTTTCTAGAGGATTTAGCTTTCCAAGTATTCATTTATGATGTTGGATTTTGAAAGCTGACCCCTTTTGTAGTATATGGCCTGGGTGAACTGCTGCCCTCTTGCCTTTCTAACCAATGGAACAAAATTCAAGTATTTGTTTGCATGCATCTTTGGAACATGGATCGAAATAATATAGAAGAAAAACAATGATGAAAACCAGATGTCCAATTGCTCAGGAAGTGGCAAGAGTAGCAGCTGACAGAAGGGCCACTGCAAGCTCGTCTTGAGCACCGGCAGTGAACACGACCAGCTCGTAGGTGTAGCAGAGTAACTGGCGTCGTGTCGGTACAGATCCAGCATGTCTGGCAGCAACGAGACAAAACTCATCTGAGAACCACTCACGTGTTTTACAGTTCATTGTTTTCACTTAACGTGTTGCAGTAGACAGTGGTAAATGTACTGTTACACTTCTAGCTTGCTAAGCTTATTGTCAAGGCGTTGCTGTAATTTTCCATGTTAGATTCAGGTCCTAGGGTTTGTTCAGTGCTCTTCCTAAAGGTATAAGCTGTGTTTTCCTAAAATTGAGCAAACATGATGTGAGTTGGTGTATGGGGGAGGCAGACAGCCACATGAAAAAAAAAAAAAAGGTGTATAAAATTATTTTATTATGAATCTTTCAAGAATTTTGCAGTTTGGAGGATAACGTTGTTGTTTGAGGGGCTTGATGTGACACGCAAAATGTGCTAATGCTTATTTAGGTGGGCTAGAAGGAAGAGCAATGCAGAGGGTGCTCAGGATGTCACGCACATCCCAGCACTGATGCTGGGGCGATGCCCAGCTGCAGGCAGGCTCACCGTAACATGAGGCAAGAGGCTGTGCAGCTGCAATCCCAGTGCAACTTGTCCTTACAGATGTGATGCTGTGAATATACGGATATAAAGTGGTACAAGTGTCCTGCTCTGGGTGGGGCAGCGCGTGTAGGAGGCTTTGCAGCTCGCAGATGGTTTTTGTTGTGGCTCTTAACACGGCGCCCCAGGCTCCACTAAATAGACAACCTCATTAAAAGAGAAATAGCAATGGTAAAGCAGTGACTTTCTCATGCCATCTAACTCACATATTTGACATGATTGCTGGGCCTTCCAAGTACTTAATTGATTGACTTAATTGATTTAGTGGCACTGGAGGCTACAGCATGGAAATAAAGGGGCAAGATGAGGATAAGGGGTGAAAAAATTTATGGTAGGTGCCAAGTGGCCTGAGGGAAATTAGAAATGCTACAGATCTCAGAGGTAGCTAAATCAATTCAGTGTGATGTACAGGGGGCGAGCGGGGGAAGAGGAGAAGCAGGGGATGGAGAGGAGAAGAGGAGAGAAAATAAGCATGGCTGGAGAGAGATGGGCAAATGGACAGGGAAGAGTGCGGTGCTGGCAGGTGCTGGGGCTGTCCCCGGTGCCATTGTATTTAGCCTAAAAAGAACAACTATTGCTCCCTGTGACTAGCTTAGTTGTCCAATATGAGGCTTTATCAGTGCTTGCATTTTAAAATCTTCAGTGTTTTCAAGTGGCTGAAGTCACGTGAGACCTAAAATAATGCGGAGGAAATACAGTGGATTTTTTTTAACAAGTGAAGCTTAAATGTTAAATTACTTTCTAATCTGTGCAATATTTAATTGACTGTATTGAACCATAATACAAATTAAGTCTTCTCTGTAATTTGTTCTGCCGTGCTGCAGCCCTCTGAACAATCTGATACCTCGTGTAAGACTTGGTGAATGGCTCCTAGCAGCACTCAGCAAAGATGCAGTAAAAACATCAAATAGCATGTGATGGAATCCATCAGACTGTGCATGTGGGGGTGTCATAAACATCTCCGAGCTATGAAATACTTCTTTCATATGCCTTTGACCCACTGGAGACAGGATTAAGTCATGTTAAAACCTTGAAGATGAAAAAAAAAAAAAAAAGGCTGGGGAGAGAGAGGCAGATGAGCTTGTGAATATTAACTGCTGGGCACTGACCAGCAGTTCTGCTGTAAGCAATTTTATGTGGCTCTTGTTTCATTTCCTTCAGAGGCTGGTGAACAGCTTGTCGAGAGGGTGGCTACGTGTAAGCACTTCCAGACTGAGTGGTGAAGAAGCCATTTCTATCAGTGGGCCTCATTCTGCAGGACAGATTAATCCCTGGGAGTGCACTAGGCGCAGATTTAATCAAAACATGCAAAGGCCGTGTATTTATAGACTGGCTCGGTTGTAAGTCTCCGTTGGATGGCTGGGTGAGACGAGACAAGGCTGTGCTTCTCATCATGCTGTCCCTTCTGTTGTCCTTCCATGCACGGCTCGCTGATGTGAGGGCTGTGCAGGGTATTGGGCAGGCTGCAGCCCTAAAACATGATTTACAAAAATGATGTGGTTCTGATCTTGTGTTTGGCATTGGTAAGTGTCTGCGGGCTGCAACAGGTGTCATTTCTGCTTCACGATGAGCAGAGAATCGGGCACTCCTTAAATAATATTCGGAGGTATTGGAGAATGTAGAAAGGACACAATCGATGCATCAAGGTCTGAAAGCCCAGGTTGAAATAAGTGCTTATTCCTGTGTTTCAGTACAGATGTGTATGCAACATTACATTTTATGTGCATGTTCCAACTCAGTATCCCTCAAACAAATGAAAAACTCTCTCTAAGCACTCTTTACAATAAAATACTTGAAAAGACAATGTTGCAGTCACCTTTGCTTAATCTGTACATATATTGATACAGTATGGGAAGTGTCATAACCATTACAAATGTAACGATTTTCAAACAGTTAATGAGGGTTCCCAAATAAATCGGAGCATCTCCATCTGCTGTCTTACATTGCTGGTGATATTTTTCCATGGTAGAATGCTCTTCAGATGTAATTCCACGAGGAAGGAATCTGATCACAGTTTAGTTTCAGTGCAAAATGCGGTCTCGCAATCAATAAAGCAATGTCAAGGAACTTTCATTTAATAGGAGCCAGAGATAACGTTCCCTGTTTTATACAGAATAGAGAGATGGGAACATTTCATTTATTGTAAGCATGCAAGCTGGCTTTCAGAAAAGCCTGATAAATCAATATCCATGTATTACCTAAGTAAGATCCCATCATTAATTTTAAACACTTAACACGTTGCAGAAGTCTGGAGCGCACCTTCGGCTTAGCCACAGCTCGAAGTCAGTGGCAGCACTTCCATTTCCCTAAGAACAAGCAATCTTGTTCTTGGGGAGCTAGGAATCACTTACTGAGGAATTAAAAGGAAATATGTCCAGTCTTTTGTTTTCTATATAGTCATCTGTCTCTTGCACCCTGCCTTCCCTTTTAAATTTTGGTCCGTGTTCTGTGGGAGTCTCGTCACTTGTCACTTGCCCTGCACGCGTGTAGCCTTTTCCCTTCTACGCACATGGATCCTCTCTGGTTTTGAATTTTAAAATGTTTTTTAAACTCTAAAAATAACCGGTTGTTTAGAGATTGCCTGGATGCCATGCTGATTTTCAAAATGTGCTTTTCTCCAAACCAGCAGGGATCTGGACCTCAAAAGAATTCAGTGTGAGGCTTTGCTTGCTCTCAGAAATGGCATTATCCCTAGATTATAAAGGAGCAAGCCAGTGTATCAGGGTAGGAATTCAAACTAATAGGTTGTTTTAGATAAACTTTTCAAGAACATTATTCTGAGTGGAAATACTTGAGCATTACTTTGGTAATGAAATACTAATTAGTCCACAGCAAGAAGGGTGCTGGCACTCTGAATTGCTGTCTGGCCAAACCATGCTTAGTGGAGTCTCAGGTTCCTGTCCTGGCTCTGGGGAGAATTTTACTCATAGATTTAAAAGGCAATTGGATGGTTTTTTGTTCCTAATTATTATTAACAGAAGTGGGATTCTAAATAAAATGGGAATATTTTCAAATAGCATTGTTTTAAGTTTGATAATCATGTTTCTGTGAATTTTCTGGGAAATTTTTTGGAGTTCTGATAGTGCTTAAGTGCAATATCACAACACCGCTTGCTTGCTGATGCTTACTGCTGTAGAGGTAGAGCAGCCCTGCTGCTGATTTGGAGAGCTCACATCTTCCACTTCTAGTCCTACAACCCCTGCAGATGAACCTGTCCTTAGAGTCACCCTGTAGGAAGCTACAGGAGGCTGCTGCTTCCTCTTTTCTATACCTATTAATATGGATTCTGCACCTAGGATGCTGTCTGTGTAGTAAGTAGGTAGTCCTATTTTTTAATTGAATCATATCTCACCAGAAGGTACTGAGAAAATTACTCAGTTGAAGGTTTTAGTCAAATTACTAAACGAAGTCAAATTTGGCCAGATTTTGAAAAGGGGATAGGCACACAGAGTACAGATGTTAATTGATTTTGACACCAGGGAATGCTTATTTTAATTCCATAGGTGTGCTGAGATCCAGGTGAAGCACTGGTGAAAGCAAATGATACAGCTTTAGTGGAACATTTTGATGGATATTTCTTGTGTTTTTTGATAGCTACTACAGCACCACCATGCAGTTCATGAAATATCTTACATTGCAAAGGATATCACAGACCACCGAGCGTTTGGATATGTATGTGGAAAGGAGGGAAATCATAGATTTGTGGCAATAAAAACAGCCCAGGCAGTAAGTATTAGACCATTGTCATTTTCTACAGTGTAACTCGATTGAAAAGTCATGTTCATAAGAAGCTGGTCAAGAGGCCAGTCTGTACTGGTTGTGATTGTGCTATACTTGTCACAAGTGTCTGCTTACATGTTCCTAAATGGCAAATAAATGAAGCCATCTTGGCAAAAAAATGAATTTATTTCACCATTTCTGATTTTTCTTGATATATGTATATATTTATATTTATAATTAGTTAAAACTTTGTGTTCTAACTAAACTCATTACTCTATTTGAATACAGATAACTTCGGGTATATTCCTATACTCATTTAACAAAGTGTTAGAAACCAATTAGCAATTTTGCATATAGCCTACCATAATTTCACTGAATAAGAAAATACTAATAAATATGAGTGGTTTTTATATTCAGAATTATAATTATCATTAACCTTAGCCTGCATGCTATGGCAGAAATTAATTCTATATGGAGTTCTCTCACTTTTTGGAGTTAGTATAACTGCTCTATCAGCAGGATGAGATAAGAGAAATGTGTCATCTAGAAACCTTTCTCATTCTTTTTGTTTCTGCAGGCTGAACCTGTAATTCTGGACTTGCGAGATCTGTTTCAGCTCATCTATGAACTGAAACAAAGGGAAGAAATGGAAAAAAAGGCACAAAAGGACAAACAGTGTGAACAAGCGGTATACCAGGTACATGCATAAGCTTAGACTACTGCCAAGAAAAGTATGGCTTGAAGTATTCCCCAAAACTGCTGCAAAGAGGCACTTGGTGTCCTCAGCATTTGTTAACAGCATCGGTTCTGAGTGATGCTAGCTCGAAATGGACCAATATGAAATAGCAGCTGTTGTTAGCTCAGAAGCAGGATTAAACAGTGACGAAAGCTATCACCTGGGGTAAGATGATCATGCTTAGCAACTTGAAATGATCCATTCATTTCCAGGATAGTGCTTCTTCTAATGCAGGAGGAAAACTTTAATGAAGGCTATTGTGTTGTAAGTCAGTTTAACAGCATCTTACACTGTAGGGAAGTTTCCGTATACTTCTGAATGTTTGTATTAGAATCAAATCAAATAAGGTGCAGATGGTTAAGCTGATGAAACATGAATAGAGTTACTTTGTGTAATAATTTGGCCTTATCTGCATAATAAAGTTTAAAAAAAAAACAAAACTATATGCTTACTTGCACATTTTGCTTATTTCTTTGCTGTCCTTTAATTTCTGAATACAGTTCTTTTATCTCTACTATTTATGTTCTTTGCTTTTACTGCCTGTCCTCTTTGCTGTAGACAATTTTGGAAGAAGATGTAGAAGACCCTGTATACCAGGTAATTTCTGAAGCTATGTAGCCTGGGAGTTTCAGAAATGACTAGATACATGCTGAGATAAATCTTCTCAGAAACTTCTAAGATTTTTTACAGAAAGTAGCATATTTAGAGATTAAGCTTTAAGTAAATGAAAAGTATATCTGCATAGAAATATTAGATTAAATATTTCCTGGTGTGGTTTTTGAGTCCAGAGTCAGTTTCCAAATGGCATTTGTCATTATTTTTTAAATGAACAGTCTAACAGAAAAAGGAGTTAATTTGAAAATAAGGAAGGTGTGATCTTGTTTTCATACTAATAAGTTGATATTTTGCTGTTGGTTTCTATGTAGCAAGAATTTCATTCAGAGGTTGAATATTTAGGGAAAAAAAAAAAAAAAAAGTAGAATTGATGTTCTAATACACTCCCTTGTTGGTATTTGGGCTATGATTTAATAATAAATCTGTAATTTAAGTCTTGTTTCATCCAAGCAAAACGTCTGGGAGCAAAGATGATTATCAGAAATATGTCAATATATTCATGTCCAATATCCTACTGAGTGTGAAGAAGAAAAAGATGTAATTTCTTTCTCATGTTTTTGTGCTGAAACAAAACATGTAGCAGTTAACTTCTTTTTTTTTTCCTGGTGATATTGTGTTCTTCCACTGAGGCATGGTAGTTGGAGAAACACTGAAAGAAACTGATTCAAGCATTAGTGATTATTGAGCACTGTGTAAGGTGTTTCCAGAAAGATGATAAGAATTAGGATGCCCTAAATTACTGTTCAGCTTTTATAATGTCAGGAGTTTTACTGTATGTGCTCTTCACAATAAAGCAAGAACCTGAAGATGAGAAGTGACAGCCTTTCGCTATGTGGCACGTTACATGAGCACCAGCCTGCTCTCCCAGTTTGGATTTAGCTTTTTTATTCACAGCTAACAAACACATGTGGAAATAATTGCCATTATGTAAAAGAGGCAAAATTCACATTGACTTCAGAAAATTAATATTGGGCTACAGGCAGTATCCCTAGTGAGAAGGAATTAGGAAGTTGCTCTAATGATCATTAGAGAAGATTTAGGTCTATTCACTATCAGTTTATGAAATATGAAACAACCTTACTCTGCTTTCCAACAAACCAGTTGGTGCCAGCCTGTACTTTGAACTTGTTTCTTTAATGCCTGCCTGTGTTTTTATGTGGAATTCCAAATTGCCTTTTTCCCTCTGTTTCATCTTTGACTTTTCCTCTCTGGCTGCTGGTGTAATAGTACATTGTGTTTGAGGCTGGACATGAGCCAATCCGTGAGCCTGAAACAGAAGAAAACATTTATCAGGTATAAAATCGCCGCTTCTGTGTTTTCATTGCAACAATTGCAAGCATTTAGTAAAATACATTTCATATATAATTCACTTTTATTAGTTTTCATTCATCACAAAAATGTCTGACATTTCATTCTTACGACCTTACATGAATAATCCACCAGTCTCAGTGTGATTTTTCTATTAATTTGTTTGTCTTTTCAGCTTCTGCAAATTTTATTAGCTTTATCTTTGTCAATTTATGATGGGTTTTAAGCTTTTGGTAGACCATGTAAGGTGATAAATGGTGGAGTCTGTTTTTTTTTCCTGTTAATTCTTTGAAACTTTTTACAACTGTTCTAAGAAACAGATACTAAAATCTTATGGAAGGCAGACCACCTAAACAGTTCCTAGAAAGGCATTTTGATGGTGCTGCTCTTCTTTCTGGCTAACCAAGGAGAATAACTGTGCAAAACCTAAGAGCTCTCTGGATATCCCCCATACTGGGGAAAATATTTTCAGCATATTATGTTAGAACCCAAGCTTTCATTCTTTGCACTGACAAAAAAAGTAATGCATTGAAAGCAATATAAAATATTTTTTGTTATTCAATTTATCTTCAAGGGATGTGGACATTATGTTTTTATTAAAACATAATGCAATTCATTTTGTATCACATACTAGAAGTAAATCTGGAGGTAGACAGAAATCTCTGTGTGCCATAAGAAAACTGTGATTTGAGGAAAGCATTTAGTATGGAGGGGAAGGAGATTCAAGAAGTGGTTAAACATTTCGTCTAGCTGTACTAAAGGTTGATCTGCTAATAGGAAAAACTTTTTAAGGTATACGGGAGCAGGGATAGAAGAAAAAAGATGAATAGTAATGTTGTTTTTTTTTTTTTAAAAAAAGAAGAAGTAGGGAGATCATAGAATAAAATGGAAAGGGTAGAGCAGCTGTAAACCAAAACAGAAAGAAGATAAATAGGAAAGGGAAATGAAAAATAAAAATTAGAAAATAACAATCTTGTAGACACCATTACAGGGTCATTAAGGTGAGATTCATTTTACCTGTCTTTATGGATTTCCTGGCACCTCCACCATGCACAATAGCTTACACATCTTTCTGCATCCCTAGAGCAAGGCATTCAAAGCTCTCAAGGTGAGAGCATGCCTCAGGTTGAAAATTTTCTACCACGTAGTGTTGAAAGTTTGACTATTTTCAGGAAAGCAATCCTTTAAAAAATGACTACTCTAGTTGTCAGTTTTATGCTAGAAACAAAATTCCCGTGACAACTGCATTCAGACAAAAAAAAATAAATCTGATTGCTCTTCATCAAAGTGCAAAGCTAGTAGGGACGTTTTAGGGAAGTATAAGTGAAAGCAAGCGAAATGGGGTCATCATTCCCTGTATCTGGAAATCTTAGAGCAAACTCTGGTGGTAGAGGTAGGACCCGTGTTCTGAAGAGCTGCCTAGAGAATAAAAAGAATTTGCATGTTTAGTTTTACTTAAAATGGCATAGAAGATGTTAAGCAGGTGGTGAGTTACTCATCTTGAGGTGCTGCTGTTACAGCCCTGTTGTAAGTCATGAGAACGTTGCTCAAGGCATCATTTGACTGTATCAGGATGTGAAGTGTTTCCTCCCACAGCTCGGCACAGCAAACACCTCTTCTCTGATAAACAATGCACAATAATCTGGGTACACACGATCTAGCATTGTCCTTCTCTGTCTTTAACACCCTGAACAGGGCAAATGCTGAGACTAGGTGCCATCGAGTCTGTTGTCTACTGCAGCTGGCAGATGCCAAAGTATGGCTACTGTAGGCTTGTCCAGAGCCACTGGCTTCCTAGATCCCACCTATTTCATGAGTCCTTGGCTTCCTATAAATTTGGGATCCTACGGCTCAGATCTTACAGCTCAGATCACCAGAAAAATTGTTTCTCTTACAAGATCTTGATGAACTCAGAACCATCTAGGCTACCAGGCTACTGTTCCCAAATGAAATTGGAAAAGGTCTTCTTGTGTTGGTTGTTGGGTTTTGTTTTTGTTGGCGGTGGCTTTTTTTTGGTTGGTTGTTTTTGGTACAAATTGTTGCTAGCTTCTATTATTTACTACCAAGTCTTTCCATACCACACTGAAAAATGTGTGTCTCCTCAGTTAGCTCATGCCTCCTCACTACTAAGTTGTGAAAAAGGCTTGAAGTCTTTCTCACCTGGTACTGCTCTGCTTTTTCAGCCAAGAGCTGGTACTCAAAAAGCTCATTTTTCCCCATGGTAGAAGAGATTCCTACCCAACAAGTAACTGAAGGTAGAAGATGCATGCTGAATGTGATAATCCTAATTCTGTTTAACGTAGTAGAGGTCACAACTTTCTTTTTAAGCATTCTCTCTATCAGCCTTCTTGATACATTACCCCGAAGTCTGTGTCTGTTTACTCCTTTTACACTGTCTATGTAAGCTGCTTTAATGCATTAGTTAGAATCATTTAGGTTATAAAAGACCTTCAAGATCACCAAGTCAACCATCACAGATTGATCACTGAGCATGATTTGATCATTGAGCGTGTACCAATCCTCTCAGCGAGTGTCAGATTTCTTGATAGCATCTTTGTCTGTCTGTTGTTTTATGATAGTGAGGTGGGTTGGGGATTTTGCTTTGTGTTATTTTTTATTGTGTATGTAGCAGCACCGCTTTCTGTATAGAAGCATGTTCTCTGCTGCACGGAGTTGACAACCTAGGAGGGAGGGGTTGAGTTGTGGTGCTCATATTGCTGGTAAAATGCAAGTCCATCAAAATGGTTTGCAACCCATCGCAGAGGCAGAGCTGTCAGCAGCACTGGTGCTGATAGCACTTTGCTGATATCACCAGACAAAGAAAAACAAGCAGACAAAATCTCTTGCAGATCCAGGTCTAAGTAGTGATGCAAAGAAATCTGGTGCTGTTTGGCAAGGACATTAGGAAGACAGGTTGGGAAAGAAAATGACTTTCAGAAAAGCTTCTGTGTCCTGTTATTAGAAGCCAGTATCTGCTTTTCTCAAATGTAATTATAAGCTGGAGTAAAAACAGCGGAATCGATAGTGCAGGGAAACAGTCATTCCACAACCAGCAGTGGGCAGCAGTGTGCAAACGGGGATGACTTCTGGGAAAAGCTGGGAGGAGGAAGAGGAAAATGATTGAGGAGGAAGCTTACCAGGGAGAAAGTAAAAATACCGTGCTGGTTATAGTTTGTAAATGGATTATTTCACAGCATTTGCCCTCTTTTAAAGGAAGACTAAACTTTCCAGTGACTTATGAAATGTAGAGCATTGATGGTTTCTGGTTTTGTATGGTAACTTACTAGTCTGTAAGGATAGTGTGTTTTTTTTTCTGTTAAATGGAATTGTTGACTTACTAGTCTCATGTGATGGGTGGTTTAAGTGGAAGAGACCAGTACTCTGAGAAAACCAAGGCAAACAAGTCATTCCCGGGATAGTATTAGAAAAGAAATCTTTTAAAAGTGCCCATAGTAATAAAACATGTTCAGTTTCTTGGAAGGTTCTGCATTTATGCCTCTTGAGTGCTCTTGAAAAGCTTCTTCCATGTGCACCACATTAAAGATGTGCACAGTTTTGATATCTAAATATGAACGTGTGAGTGTTAGAACAGTAGAAAGAACTTTAGGTATGTAATACAAAGTAAGAAACGATAGCGCAGTTTAATGAACAAGAACCATTCCTTCAGCTTCCTACTCTAGTATCAGAATTTCATATCTGCAATATTATTTCTTCTGTTTACCTTTGAGGTTTCATAAATGTCTGAAATGTAGCCTTCTTAGATTGAATGTCTTTCTTCAATGAAAAAGCAGCACTGGTTTACTTAGAGTGTGCCTGTCTAGAGCCTGTGTTTTTTTACCATTCTTTTTGCCTGTGTCATTTGCAATAGACATTTCAGTGCTTTTAGGAAGGAAAAGAAATAAAATCACAAATTACAAATACGTAAAACAGTAGTCCTTAGGCACATTAAGCTGAGTATTACAAAGCAAATGAATTTACACGAGTAAGATATAAATGCCCAAGGTGTAAATTATGACTGTTGATTCAACTAAAGACTTACTCAAAGTTTATTTAATTGTATTATCATCATCTTTATCCATGAGAGAGGCTGTTGACTTCAGCTCCCTGGCTGTGCAAGTGGTTACGCAGCCTCAGACCCTTACTGGCTGCTAACTCCATAGTACAAATTGCAGAACTGTGACCAAACATTGCTTAGAGCAGCTACAGGGTCCCATCACTGCAGGGATATGTGTTGTGACTTTACTTGACTTAAGTTATTAAATGAATTGGAAGGAAGAAACCTAATGCCATAGGCCAAATATCTCTCTCCTTCAGATCAATTGCTCTGCTCTGGTTCTCTGTTACGGAGGAAGATGACATACTGACCTGATCGTGCCTTCCATGGGCACTTCTAACTGCCAAGTAAAATGAAAAACAACCACTTTATTAGGAAAGAGGTCCACATGCACCTGATTTTCATTCAGCTGAACCTAACCAAGAATGAAAATCTCAATTCTGAGCACTACTGAGCTTTAGGATTTAAAACATTCAGATAGATGTTTTATTTCTTCAGTGTCATCTCCATTAACGTTACTGCTTGAATGAAAAGGAAAACATCCTTAAATGACTACCCTGTACTTAAATATCAGTTGCAGATTTCAACTTTTCATCAGACCTTCTGGGGTAATAACCATCGTTTTCATTTGTTCTTGCAGGTTCCTACCAGCCAAAAGAAGGAAGGTGTTTATGATGTGCCAAAAAGTCAACCTGTAAGTGTAAGTATCTTCACTATTTATATGCAGTCAAGAAGGTATGTTTCTTAGCTTCTGTGACTTTCATTATTGTATGCAATGTTTGGTACATTCCATGTGATGTCTATTTTATCAGTGATTTGCTATTGTTGGGTTGGTTCAGGGTAACCAGGGTTGTAATGTCATCTATATCCATCTCATTCATTACTTAGATCTCCTCCTTTCTGTCTTTTCTGATTGATTCTTCTGGAAGTCACAGTTTATAAATGTGGTGTCTGGTTAAGAGCTGACAGTGAGCCTTCTGCATGTTAATACATGAATCTTTGCTGTCTGGATCAGAAGTGTTATTCTACTACCCGAAGCTACACAGGGCTTATCACCCTCTGTTTTTGCTTCAGTCACATAGCACATGCTGACCGAGCATGGCTGTGTTTTCTCTCCTGTGCACTCATTCAGAGCCATACTTTATATGCTGTGCTCCTTGCAGCTTGTTTTAGTAGAACAGCAGGGGAAGGAAGGTCTGAACAGACTGGAGGACGAGAGAAGTAGCATTAGGAACAGCTATGTCGGAACGTTTTGTATGACCTCTGCAGTTGCTTTCTGTAGTTATCATGTCTGTACTTCTCAGAAGGCTTCCTTGTGAAAACAACATGCAAGTAGGCAAAGATTTCAAAAGCAGCTTCAAATCATACGTTACAAAACATTGCAAATTTGCATTGGAATTACTCTTCTGTCATTTGAAAAAACTTATATAAAAATTCAGCCTAACATACACCATGGAAAAGCAATTATTTTTCCAATAAAACCAACTTCTATGGTAGCTTAGTGTTACGAGAGCTGTACAGTTGTAGGGTAGAGATACGTGTAATTGCAATTGGTTTAAACAGCCATGAGAAACTCTGAAAGGAGCTACTACTCCAAGATTGTGTGTGAAAACACCTCGCTCAACAAATTCCTAAGTGGCAGAATCTTTGCTGTAAGTAGTGCATTGCTTTGCTGGTTATTAGAGACTGTAGTCAGCATGGAGAGATTTCCTCCCAGTTTTGCTGTGTTATTTCTGTAGTGCTCAATTTAACAGGTTGAGTATCAATGAAGGCTGGAGACTGAATTCTTTCTGTTCTATGCCTTGCATGGACAGTTGATTTTGTTCAAAAAGAAGGGTAAAATACGCTGTTCTATCCAAATGGCACCATTCCCTTTCTGAGTATGAGCATCTAGAAGTGGTGAAACATTGATCACCAGAATGTGTAAGGAATGGTAACAAGTGGCTGAGAGGAGAAGTGCAATAACAGATGCCTGAGCAACAAGGCATACATTTGCTGAAGGGTGGGTTATGTTGTTTAACACAAATTTAGGCTATAAGTGAAACAATACCTTGAGGAACTGTCTAATTGTGTTGGTTACACAGAAAATCAGTATTTCCAAGGATTTATGTGAGAATGGAGAAGAATTGAGGCAAGGGTCAGGAATTTCAGTTTTCTGTAAGCATCGGAAAAATGCCTGTGTTCAAGGGAGAGAAAGAAAGGCTCTTCTCACATAAGGATATGGTAAATTGCACAGCTTGGGCTGAGCACAGAGACTGAGATGCCAAATAAAAAAGATAAATGCTGGGGAGGGGTTGGATGGGGTCTGGATTGTGACACTTCTGTGGTTTGCACAAACAAACAAAACTTGCCATAAATATTTCATGATAATCCACTAGGAGGAGGGAGCCATCATCTTGTTGGCTGGGAAAATGTAAGATAACTCACGTTGCATAGCTAATTAAGGTATTTGTGGACCAGGAATAGCTCTAGGTTTTTCACTCATTTCTCATGTAGCTCAGTGTTACAATTTTTCCTCTGCACATTTCCAGTGACTTTTTTATTATTCCTTCAGTGATGTTTCAAATTTACTCTGGGTATAGTCTGTAATTTAGGTCGTTGCAATATGACTGTGTGTACAGTACACTTGCAATCATGTCTGCAGACACTTTGGTATTAGACTGTCCTGGTAAAGAGCATGGCTGTGAGATGTAAGGCATATGGGACCTACTCTGTAATCATCAAATATACTTAATCTGTCATCTCCATGAAGCTTGTTGCAGACTTAATTTTTTGTTTTTTTTTCTTGGTTATACTTAAAGCGATTAGACCTTTTTCTCAAAACAAGTTGTCTACTTTAATTTATAAAGGAAAAAATAAAAAAAAAAAAAAAGGAAGAGGGAGAAACGTGTAGCAGAGATTTTGTTTCACCTTTTTATATTAACGTGTATTAAAAAAAAGAAAAGCAGCAATCGCTCTTAAAATTAGCAATTTAATATTCCACTGCCCATCTGATTTATGGCTCACCCTTCCACGTGTGAGACTCTTTGTCATTGAGACACTTGCCATAATTTTTTTTTCAATTTATAGCTGTCCTTATTATATAAACCTCTAAAATTCAATCTGAGGGCAAATAATCTAGCTCATCTGCCTGGTTTAAACCTAAAAGGACACTTTCTTTATCAGGAGATCTTGCTTTCATTAATTTCATAATGGATGAAAGGAGAGAAACTTTTTGCAGCTCCTAATAGGTTTCAGGCACCATGAATTCTCTCCTGTGACAATAAATACAACACTTAATAAAAATGCAGCAAGTTTTGCTTGAGTTCAGACTGAATTGCCCACGTTCCCTAGACAGAGATTGATTTTCCATCTTGGGATTGTTTTCCTCTGGTGTGTTCTCAGACAAATTATCCCTAGCCTCAGCACATAAAAGTGAGGGATACTGAGCTAGTCATCTTGGGGCCCTCCACCCTTGTTGCTCAGTAGCCAGAGGAGAGAAATAGGTTCCTTCCAGGGGGATTTCCTCCTGTCTGTGTCATTCTCTTGTGGCTGTGGAGGGACTTTAAAGGACGTGAAGGAATAACTTGACTTTTAGATAGTTAGACATAGGTGGGATGAGTCCTACCATGCTGTAAAAATTAAGAGCCAGAATCCCTTTCTCAAAGGTTACTTTGCAACTGGGAGGTGTGATTCATGCTGATTCTCAACAAGATGTAGCTTCCTATGAAACCAGGACTGGTTTTGGCAAATGCTGCTTTCTCTGTGTGGGGGGGACCCCACTGTGGCTGAGGGTACGAAGCATCTTCCTGGTGGTGTCAAACAGACGTACGTGACACCGCATACGGGTCAAGATGGCGGATGCACTGACACGATGCCGGGCGGTCGTGGGAGGCCGCTCATCAGAAAGTGTCCAAGGGCTTTGGAGCGAGACTCCTCGTAGTCACCGTGGGATCTCTGATACCAAGTGGTGTAAATATGGTGGAAATAAGACGTAAAGGAATGGGGATCTTAGAACTTGAACATACCATTGAACGCAGGAGTGACAGCTGGTTGGCCAGTCACCTCTGACGCTGGGATGAAAAGATTGCTTACTCAATACAATTTCTATATTTCCCTGCTTCTTTGCTGCTTTCCTTCCCAGAAAATTGTACTCTTCTGGAGATTTCCTCTGTAAGGAGCGCAGCTCAGCTCCAAACATGCTTTCTTTTCATGCTTTCTGGTTTCCTTTCAGTATTGGCATCTCCCTTGCTCTGTATCATCAACTCACTCTTCTTGTATTCATTCCCATTTCTCTTTGTTCCTTCCTTAGATAAATTCTCACATTCCTCATTCGCTGAGAGTAGGCATCAAACAGATAAAGAAAGCAAGCTTACCCCAAAGAGCTTGTGTTAAGTGGTACATGCTCCACTTGGAAATTGTAGCTCTGTATGGGAAATTAACTGTTCTAAAAAAGTGAAATGTTTAATGAGCTCTTTTTGTCATAACTTCCAATCGTCTCCCCATTATACATACGCATCGAGTTATACCTGTCATGGTGTTTTTAGTAATAAGAGTCAGACTGTAAATACCTTTCACTGAGACTGTCAGTCACATCACAATAAAACCTTATCTTCTCATCAAAATGTCTAAACTATCTGCTTACGATTTTATGAAGGCTTTCAAACAACTCATCTTACAGCTATATAAAGATTCAAAGCATTATAGCTGATGCCTCACGGTACAGGCAGTCATTTGGCTGGTGCCATCAACGTGGCACTGTTCACAAACCAGCATGGAATGGGCAGGGAGTAATTGGCTTAGGGTAATTGGCATGGGAGGACCATCAGCCTCCACAGGAGGATACACGCCAGGTCCCTGGTAGCAGATAAAGCTGTGCTGGACCTGAGCCCACCCAGGTCTAGGAACCACAAGGGCTGCCTGACCCATCTGCCCCACCTAAGAAGCTGTGTTTGGAAGAGCTCTGTTTTAATTCTGGCTTTAATTCTACAGTGCCATTTGCAGGTCTGATTTTTCAGGTCTCATCTCATAGGAAGCACGCCTGCAGTCATCTGGAAGGCATGGGCAGCCCCTGTCTCCAGCAGCTCACGCAGAAAGTTTGTCCCTGGATTAATGGCATCCCGAAACGTCTGGCAATAAAGCAGTTCAAGCAGCTCTCCAGATCACTCTGACCATCCTCCAAAAACTGAATTCTTTCTGTGACAGTTGGTGTGGAGAAAAGCTTAATAACTGTGTCTTTTCCATACGTT
Organism: Aythya marila; assembly: GCF_965140915.1. Classification (NCBI taxonomy): domain Eukaryota; kingdom Metazoa; phylum Chordata; class Aves; order Anseriformes; family Anatidae; genus Aythya; species Aythya marila. The sequence continues at coordinate 28,263,596 of NC_139049.1, read as the reverse complement.
TGCATCAGTGGCTTTACAGAAACAGCTTGCAGCTTGGTGACATTCTTCAGCCATTAACTTCAGCCAGTGCTGTCAGCGTTAGGCTCTCAGGATCCACTTTTCTTACAGGAAAAGAAAGAGATTGCACAGACCAGTCTCTGGCCATCTGTGTCTACAAAGCCTTCCATTTCTGCTTCCCTTTGCTGAGAGACTCTTGTGCTCAAATACCCTGCCTCAGTTACATTCAATCCAATCCCTTGTATGAGGCTTCACATTGCAATGTGGAGCATGCTTTTTTAACAGGTACAGCTAGTTGTGGCAAAGTTTGAAAATACATTAGTTATGGTAAGGATTATTTTTTTTTTGGCAGGAGTTTCTTTGATGATTTGGAGGGCATTTGCTGTTGTTGTAGATAGAAGTGGATATACATACATACCCATGGAGTAGTCATTGCATTAACTGCTCTGATTTTGTGCAGAACTGGGAACATCTCAGTGCTCCTCCTGCAAGTTTTCCTTCTGTTTTAACACCAATAACTCGAGGTGGAAACCTGGCCGAGGCTGCCCCTGAAGCTGAGCCAGCTACAGCAAGCTGTTGGTCCCTGCTTTTCCTGCTCAGACACCTTTCTTCATGCTGAAATGGAATTCAGTGCAGGCTGGCCATTGCCACTGCATCAGCTGAAATGTTTTAATATTCCCCTTTGTTTCTAGTTTAATGTAGAATGGAAAAATATGTTTCATTTTAATATCTTTGCATTGCATCTTCTGCATACAATAAATTGCACCGTGTGGATTTTGGAGAGAATGTGGAGGAGGTGTCCTTGTGGTTGGGACCCTGAACCAGCACCCTCAGTGCTTTGAGACTTCAGTTATCCCAGGTGCTGGGGTGGCTGCAAGCAGCACGGTCTGGTTCCAGGCAGGAGTCACCCTTCTGGACTCTTGATTTATTAGAGCCTGTGAGAGAAAACAGGGACCTGAAACGTATTCCATACTATTTCCTTAAGAGTAAATACCCAAGGTACGCAGGGAATTCAGAATTAAGTTCCCTTCAAATGAGAAGAGAAAATAAGCGAGAACACGTGTGTTTTGATCATATGAAGAGATCCTTAATTTGAAGGAGGCTATCAAGTAGCAGTGAAACAGTTCTTCAGTGTATTGTCCTTAATGAGGAAGGAACTGCACACTTCTTTATCGAGATACCATGATGCTCCATTAATCCAGCAGTACTTTTATGGGAAAACGATGCGTCTGCTGGTTATTTTCAGTGTGCCTCAACCTGCTAGCTGTGATTTGACTGATTATTGGTTTACTCACAGTTCTGCTGTGCTCCTTTGTTATAGTTCTAATTGTTTTTTTAAGAATGAATTATAGTTAATTAGCAAGCTGCTTGCAGCTCATGGAGCTCGTGGTGATATCAGGATTCCTTCTGTATAAGGTTGTGCAAATAACTGAAGCTTGGCTGAATTAAAATAATGGTTTGAGCCATTGGAAAAAAATATTTGACATAGCCAAAATATTTACAATTTCCACTAAAATAAAAAAAAAATAAATAAATAACAGGTTTAATGTTAACCCTTTGACTTGTCATTAAACTTTCCATTCCCCCCAGCTTTTCCAGGGGGATTGGGAATGCAGAGAAGCAGCGTGGCTGGATGATCCCTGGGTGAGCCCGCTTTTGTATAGAGGGCCAAGTCCTAGGGCTCTTACCCTGACTGCAGGAAAACAAGTGTAAATCCCTCTGCTATCTTAAAAGACTTGAATAGCTAATAGCCAACTCAAAGGTTAATTACTAATTGCTGGTTAATTACTATATTTAGTATCCTACATACTCTTTTTAGCTTGCTGAGATCTGTATCAGAGTGCAAGTTAATTACTGTGTCTATTTTTCATGTTTTTTGAGCACCATCTCTGTGTAACTCTCTGACATTTCAGAACTGTGTTTTGTGAGACACTGCTTTTGTCATCTCACTTGGAAAAGTACAGAAATATTAAGCAGGTTTTCTCCTGCTGTAAGGTAGTGTTGATCCATCGCCTGTGGTAAAACCAGGCCGAGTATCAGAAGTTGGCTATTCTGGCTCTTACATAGATAGGACTGAACCAAGTAAGGTGCTTCTCACTCTTAGGAGAGCCATACGCCTCTCTTAGATTTCTCTTTGCAAATCCAAACTTTCACACTGCTTAGAAAACATTTTTCAGAGTAGTCGGCATTCAGAGGGAATACCGCAGTGGAGGTGGATCATTTTCGGTTCAGGTTTATGAAGGCTGCAGTTTATTTACCTCTTATCAGAGCTTTTTCCCAGCTCTTGGATTATATATTTTTCTTTACTGAACAGTGAAAAGCATCATGAGGAATTTCATTACTGGCTGGAGTGGTTTAAAAAGCTTGCTGCTGCTTTAAGAAGCCAGATTTACATATTTCATGTTTAAAAGATTTACGCTGTGTCTCACATGCCTATATAGAAAGACGGAGCTTTCATTACAGGTTTAACATCACCAAGATACAAGGATTAATTCTCTTTCCTCCACCTTGGTCTATGCAGCTGGTCGCAAACCACTCATGTTCCTGGCTGACTAAGCTGTAGGGGTGTTCTCACGTTCAAGGAGATGCATTTGTGAATGATTAAAGAAACTTTTACTCTGGCAAAACCCACAGATGGCAATTCTACAGAAAGATCAAGGCCTGGAGCATCTTCCCAGGCTTCTGGTTGCTTAATATCGTGCCCTGAAGGAAGAGGGAGCAGGAGCTTAACTTGAATTGTGAAAGTTAAGCTCTTTGCATTGAAAAGCCCAACCAGAGGAAGGCTCAGAGGCCAAATTCTGCCCTCGGTAGATGCCTTCCAACCTTGCCAGGGTTGCTGATGAAGGCAGTTCAATGCTCTGGAAGATGCAGGTATTTTGCCCTCAGGAGATGTCCCCTCATGGGTATTTCACCCTCAGGAGGTGTCTCAGCAGCATGCAACGCAGGCCGTGAGCTGAGGGAAGAGGCAGCCCAACGTGTCACGGTAATCGGGCACTCGGGGGTGTACAGGACATGTCAGGCAAATGTTTTCTGCTAGGTCCTGTGGCACACAGGTGGGAATTTCTGATGGCCCATTCTGATGTGACTGCTGCTCACATGTCCCCTCCATGTGGAGCCGTGGTTGTTTCCCTGCTGGTTCCCCAGAGCCATCGCGGTGGCTGGGGGGTGCAGCGAGGGCACAATCTGCTCCTTCAGGAGCTGTGGTGGGAGGGAGGATAAAAGGGGAAACATTCTGGGCTGTTCCTGAGACTTCTTAGCTAGTTTTAAATTTCTGTGAAGCTACTCAGTCATCTAAGGTTCTATTTTCAGTAATTTGCTGTTGTGTTTGTTTCTTAAGAAGTTAAAATCTCTAACACTTCTGTAAGTGTTGTCTGAAATTTAGCATTCTGAGGACACTTGAGTCATTATTGATGTTAAATATGTAGATGGATATAGATACATATGTATGTGTGGGCACATGCACAGTAGACATATACATTTTACACATACATACAAACAGAATTTAAACATCACTTGAATCGACTTATAGTAATTTAAATTTAAAAGTAATTTTAAAAATTGCTACGGAAAGGAAACTTGCATCTTAAATATAGATGCAAAAAAGAGGAAGCTGTGTTTTTGCAGAAGTATGTGCTTTTAGAGCTTTTGTTGTCCAAAACTTTTTCTTTTTTTTCCCTCTGAGTATGTTAAGTCCTTCCTGTCACCAAGCCACTGACATGTTCCAGTAACATAAGCAGGATCAGGCCTCACTGTGTATGCTTATTGTTGAAATAATAAACATCTGAAAAAGTAAATAGTTATGATGTATGCACCAGAAGACTAGATTTAGCACAGAGAAAGTGTATGTTTGCCTGTTTGCCCCCATATCCTAGCAGCATTTAAACTCACCTTTTTACTGTGATTTCATATCTGTACTCGCTGCAAGATTGAAAGGGTTTTCATTTCAACAGTGAAGTCAATAATTATGGAGGTTATCATTTTCATGCTCAGAAATTCATGTCATTTTCATAAATCATTCATTTCATTTCATAAATCATGCTTTACAGCTGGAGAATGGAAACTTATTGCTGGACATTGATGAAAATCTTGTTTCAGTCACTCAGGTAAGGTCGTGGCACTAAAAATGTTTTAAGGAAATATAGATAAAATCAGCTATAGGAATAGTGCAATTTGAAAATGTTCGGCTTGGGATTAACTTCACTAGGACATAGCTCATATCAGATGTGAATAATTCAAAAAAATATAGTGGGTGCACTCAGTTCTGTAGTGACACCGAAATTACAAAAGTAAAAGATGGTGGCTGGAATCTCATAAGCTGGAAGTGGATAAAACTGTGTGTCAGAGGGGTTGTGTGCATTTACATGGGCTGGGAACTAGGTTGTAGAAGCAAGCTAGACACAGAATCAGATCTAAACCATTTGAGACTTTAAAATCCCACCTCCAAGTGCTGCTGTTTAAGGTCTCTAGTAAGTAAATTAGCTCCTGTTGCATATAAAGTAGCTATTTGGTGAGACATAATCCCCCTGTAAATATATTCATTTTCCTTGGGGAATATTGTGAACAAGGATTTATCTTATTACAATAAATACCAAAGTCAGCTTTGATATCGCTCTGTTCAGCTGCCTGTTTAGAAATCCATCCACAGAGTTTCTTCCAAGAGCTTTAACAGAATTATTTCTGTAAAGGATTTCCCAAGATCCATCACCTTGGAGCACTTTGGGAAGTATTATTGTTCTATTTCACAGAAGTATTGAGGCAGAGAGATCTGAGTTGCCTCCTTCCGAGCGCATACCATATAATCCTGAATTCAGAAGTATACTCACAATCCATTTTCAGAATTGATACAAAATGCATGGGGTTTTTCCCCAAAAGACCTATAAGTAACGGTCTGCGTAACCACATGTGCCCTGCACTTTCTCACCCCTTCTGATCAGCTCTCCTGCTCCCTGACCTGGGGTGGAAACTCTGCAGGAGCTTTTGCTCGTGGCCTCCTCAGAAGGACAGAGGCTATTTCCTAGCGAGTCAGAGAGGAGGGTACTGGGGACAGCTCTGTAGAAAGCTTCCTTGTGCAGCAAAAGAGCAGCTTTAGGACTGCTGCTGAACGAGTGATTTGGAGAGATGAGAAGAAAGTGACCTCTTCTGTGATGCGGTGTCACTTAGCATCTCTTGAATCTGTAAAGCCTACAGGAGGCTTGAAGTGATTTCGGAAGGAACGCTGCTGTTGTCATTATTCCCACTTGTCTGGGCATTTTCACAATGCTTGCCTAGTGTGTACACACTACAGAAGTGACTTATGGGCCTTTTTTGTTTTTTGCAGAAGTTACTTCCAGCAGTATTTTAGTAATACACTCTAGAATTGTTATGCCCTGAAGAAAATGTAGATTTTCTTCGTTTTTCCTCCTTCCATCTCCACACAGATACTTCCAGGGATATATAGGCCCATAAGAGGAAAATATATTGTCATATCACTAAAGCAATGTGATCTATTTAATGCATGGCATGAGGTGAGAAAACATGAAATAATTTATCCCTAGGTACGTTATTAGACGTAAAGTTGCGAATCATCCAAGCTGCTCTACAAATTCCAGGTGAAAGTGATTGTAGCATTGCTTTTGTAGATGGGAATAGAGATTGGATTGCAAAAATGTATAAACCTTTGAAATTACTACCTTCTGAATGATAGTCTAATTTCTTGAAAGATCATTTATAATAGAAAATGGGGAGGAAAAAAGTCTTTGGGTGCTTTTTACCCTTCAGCTGTAAAGCTGTTACAACTGATGAGCCAGCATGGTGGTTAGCAGGAGGGCTAAGTTTCAACTAGGTTTGCAGATCAAGACAGATGAATTTCAAGCCTGTATGTGAAAAGGATGTAAAGTTTGTGTGCCTAAGTTGAGTTGGGATTCAATGAACTGAGTTAAGCTGTGCATTAAATCACATTCATACCAAGATTTCTGCCTTCCCGTGTATATGGGTATGACTGAGTAGAATTCAGGGGAGGTGGAAAACCTGTAAGCAGAAGAAAGGTAGGGGAGAAGTAGTCCTTGGTAAGGAGGGTGGATGGATTTTAGGTTTCCTGTGGAGTTTTGAGGGATCCATGCTTTAGTGGTAGATGGAGAGCAGCACTTAGGGAGAGCCCCCAGCTGGAGGCGACATCATTCCTGGATGTGTTACTGCTCCTGCTGCCTTCCACCCAGATCTATATGTGGGCATGCACAGACCCTGTGCTTATTCCTCACCTTATGGTTCAGCCATGAGCTGCTTTCTAGTTGTGAAAATTGGCTCTGTAGCTGTCCTTGTAGTGGAAAACCCCATTACCTTAATCAGCAGTGTTTGTTAAAATAATGGCTAGAGGAGGGGTGCTGGAATCAGGCTGTCCTGAAATGGACCCTTGGAAAGCAAAACATCCCTATAGGGGTCCTTCAGATTGTTACATGAACCTTAATTAATATCTCACTCTAATTTATAGTTAGAATATGAGGTCCTCTATCCCAGCAGCTTGACAGGGTGGTGAGGTAACGGGTGCAGGAGAGCAATTTTATTCCAGAGCATGTGGAGGAGGTTTGATTATGAAGCCACTCAAGGAAGGTGCTTCTCTTTATCAAAGTGCTTTTTCCCTACTGGTCCAGTTGTGTGAGACCTTTATGGGTGACCTAATTTGAGATCAAACTGAAGGATGCCCTTAGAAAACATTTCCAATGTGAGTTAAATGTAGAGTTACAAACTTAAAATAACCCAGTTATATATCCTCCTTCAAGTCCACTTATCCAGGTCACACCTGTCCCATGGGCAAGGGGAAATCAGGCAGCACTTTAAAAGTCCTTCCCTTCTGCACCCTTCTGTCACTTCCACAGTCTGCTTCTGGGTTTTAAGACCTTGAATTGGGGATTTAGAAAAGGAGCCAGGGAAAAAGGTCTGGCTATAAATCATGCTTGGTGTTTACTGATGTTAAGGGCAGAGCAATAATGCATCTGGTCCCATTCGGAATAGTTTTTTCACGCTTCATTTTTTAGGGGGAAGAATTCCCCATATGATCATTCTATAGGGTCGGTTGCCACCTATTTAGGTCCAGCAACAGTATAAAAAACCCGCAGCTTGAGCCCATGTGCTTCCTCTATATGGGACTGGACATTTGAAGCCTACGTGGCTTTTTTATTTATTTATACCAATAGCTGTAACTAGTTAACTTTACAAGTTATTGCTAATTAACTTGTACTTTCTTCTCCTCTAGAGATAAATAGAAATGTTATTTTATCTTTACAGGCTGTTACCCAACTAGAGCTTTTTGGGGACATGTCCACTCCTCCTGATGTAACCTCTCCCCCGGTAAGTAACCAGGGAAACTGAACGGTGTCTTTTTCTGCATCCTATTTTCAGCACATTTATTGAGCACATTTACAATTCAGGTCATTGGCCCTTGCAGTAGGGAGGATTTCAAAGTAGTTCTTATGTTGTGAGAAAATAAAAGTGAAGCAAATTGAATGTGGAATCACTGCTTCTTGAAGAAGTGCAAAAATATCTTCAATTTTTATTTATCTGATATAGGGCTAGGTGTCACATAAAATATAATCTGAACTGCAGATCTCCTTCCCTGGTGTTTATCAGAGCTGCATGCTTCACTGCTCTCTGTCTTGAACTCCCTGTCTCTCCACTGCACTGCAGGAAGATCCAGTTACAGCCTTATATATCACGTCTCCTTGGTTCCACCAAGCACACATCCCAGGACTGCTGTTAAAGGAAGGAAGACAAAAGAGTGGAGAGAGGCAGGGCTGAATGTGTTTTCAGAAGAAAGATTTTTCTCACTGGGCTTTTCTGCATTATAGAATGAAAACAGTTATTTTCCCATTATGTTTTTGAGCCATACTTTAGGCTGTAGGGAATATGAATATTCAGAGAAAATTGAGGTGCTGGGAAGTCACCAGCCTCAAATCTCGAAGGCATTTGGGGCTGTGTCTGGGACTAGATTTTCAAAGTCCTGTCTCCTCATCCTTAGCTTGCTCAATTACACTGTCTTTCTCCCTTAATGTAGACCTATGGCTCTGGTCCTGTCGGTTAATTGGAAGCAATATTTATTCACCTTTCCATAAATCTTGCAGATATTTCATTTGCCTTTATTTATTTATTATTATTTTTTTACATTAATGCCTAAGTCTGTAACTTATACTGGTTGTCACCTAACACCTAGAAGCACAAGTCTGTATGGTGTAGAGAGAAAAATCACGTCAATATTTCCATGAGATGTAATCCAGGGAAATTTTGTTTTTATTTTTCCCTTGTTACAAAGTCTCTCTCATTTTCTTTTTCTCCTGTCTCTAGCACATTATAACGCTCTTTATTTCTACTGCATCTCTCCTGCATCTTTCCATTCTTTTTCTTTTCTCTTTTTTTTCCTCTGCAAAACTGTGAGCTACAGAGAATGTTTAGCATTCACAGCAAAGTATGTGCTGCAGAAGCTGCAGCTGACATGTCATTGTTGTGTTTTATTCCTGCCTTACTGCAGACTCCTGCTACTCCAGGTGATGCCTTTATCCCATCTTCATCCCAGTCACTTCCTGCTAGTACAGACATGTTTGGTTCTGTACCTTTCAGCACTGCTGCCGTACCCTCAGGTAAGAAATCTACTGGAAATATGGGCTTGACTCAAATTTGGTCATCAGTTCTCAGGTCAGGCTTGCATTTTAGTATTTGTCATTAATTCAGTGCAGTGGAAGTGGGAAGGATTTTGAGGACAGTGCTGCAGGGCAAGGCAAAACAAGTCATTAACAAGCTGAGAATACATTATTTAGAATTTACCAACGTTATTAAAAGCAAAACCCAAAAACTTCAGTGGAAGTTCAACCATAGTTCAGCCATCTGGATAACATACCTTCTAGGTACAGCAGCAAGAGAGAAAAAAGCAGTTAGTTTAGCTTTGGTTTCTTTGCAATTGTAACGAGTTTTCTTCAGTAAATAGAGGATGAAACATGAAGAATTTGATTACATTTCAAAGATATTCCACTTAGTCGAATCCTGATATTTCCTCTAGACTTTTCTGCATTCCTCAAAGTGCTCAAAATTTAAAAACGATGTAACATTCTGCATGGGCATGCAAGAAATGTGGTTTTGACTGATGATCTCTCCCTGGGACACTCAGAGCACTGCGAGAACGGTGCTCTCAGCTCCACTTAGGAGGAAAAAGAAGGAGGAGTGCCTTGAATCATTCAACAGTGACTTTCTAATTGGTTAACTCCTTGTCTGATGCGGAATCAGATTAGCCACTGCGTCTCAGAAAGGTTATTCAGATGGTGAAGTGTTCAGGGATAATGTTAGATGAAAATCCCTCGCTGCTACCACGAGGTTACAGTGGGTGCAAGATAAAAGGGCACCTGGAAAATCCATCATAGCCACCTATCAAAATATGATGTGTTTCAAAGTTACTGTTCCTTTCATCACTCATTAATTTAGTCACATGAATCTCTCTTTCTCTTTTTCTTGGGGCTCTCCTGAGCCCCAAAGAAGGGAGCTGCCAGGTCACTGCTGATGAGGTCCTTCCACATAGGTATTCACACACACATGGGGTAGTCTCTCAGGAAGAAGAAAAGAACATTCTGTTCAGAGAAAGATACTGCCAATATGCCCCAACCCCTGTTTTTGTATACAAGTATTTGTTTAGTAATATGAATTCAACCACATCTTTCTTTTTCTTTTTTTTTTTTTTTTTTTTTAAGTGTGCTGAAGCTCTGGGACCACTAATGTAGCTGTGTATTTCTGATTTACTGTGTAGTTTTTTCTGCGTGCTCTTGACATTATCATATTTTTTTTTCCTGCTTTCTTTATTCTTTGAAGGTTATGTTGCCATGGGAGCTGTTCTGCCCTCGTTCTGGGGACAGCAACCACTTGTTCAACAGCAGTTGGCCATGGGTGCTCAGCCTCCAGTTGCTCAGGTGATGCAGGGAGGACAGCCGATAGCGTGGGGCCAACCCGGTATTTTTCCTCCTACTCAGCAACCGTGGCCATCTGTAGCTGGTCAGTTCCAACCAACTGCCTTCATGCCAACACAAACTGTTTTGCCTTTACAAGCAGCCATGTTTCAAGGTACCATTGCTCCTATAGCTACTGTTCCACCCACAAGTGATTCCAACAGATCAAGTCCACAGACAGACAGGCCCAGACAGAAAATGGGAAAAGAAATGTTTAAAGATTTCCAGATGGCTCAGCCTCCACCAGTGCCATCAAGAAAACCAGATCAGCCTTCCCTCAGTTGTACCTCAGAGGCCTTCTCAAGTTACTTTAACAAAGTTGGGATGGCACAGGAAGCAGATGATTGTGATGACTTTGACATCTCTCAATTAAATTTGACTCCTGTGACTTCCACGACACCATCAACAAACTCACGTAAGTACTCATATCCTTTCTACCATAACTTCCCTCAAATGTGGCTGCTCCTTAAAGCGTTTTACCTTTCATACAGTAAATTGCAACACAAATATGGACTGAGAACCTTTATGCATGGTCTGGCTTATTAAAAGTGTTCCAGCCATAAAGAAAAGTGCTACAGAGATCGTTGAAATCAACAGCCCCAATAGTTCCAGTCTGAAATTTAATTGTTTATATGACAGTAATATATGTGCTGTGCTAGGGACATGCAAGCTGGTTGGAAAATGCCTATAACATTCAACCTTACAAATGGTTTCTCATATGTCCCATTCAAGCCGTACTTGGTACAAATTAGGAGATGGGTATTTATTCTAATAGCTTGATGTACTGAACATGCAGAGAAATTCATTAAACAGCTGTAAAATAAGCTTATTCTGTTCATAGCATGAAGATGGGGGATTTTGCAGATTTCTGAAAAGGAATTCATGAGGCAGATTTACCAGAGGCCACTCAGAGACGCTATGTTTTGCTTACCTGCCATAGGGCAGGCAACTCATGCATTCTTAATGTAATGTTGTGATGTCTCCCTGGTTCCTAAAGACATAAGCCAGATGCAGCCATACTTAGTTTGGAAATCGCTGAATGAAATCAAACTTGCAGAATGGATAATGACTTCTGTTTACATTTACCTCTTACAGCTTTTTGCTGAAAATAGTTTTCAGGGGTAATGTAAGTTGAGGGCTCTAAAGCATGAGCAAATTTTGTGCTGCTGTGTCCCTCTGAACTAATTAACAGATATCTATTCTATGGCTGTTACCTTAATCTTTGTTTAGCTCCAACCCCTGCACCCAGACAGAGTTCTCCATCAAAATCATCAGCATCTCATACCAGCGACCCTGCTGCAGATGACCTCTTTGAAGAGGGATTTGAAAGCCCAAGCAAAAGTGAGGAGCAGGAGGCTGTGAGTAGCAACAAGGCTTCTAAATACTGATCACACTTCTTAGCTAGAAAAGAGAGAGAAGTTACTTAAATGTTGTTTGGTAGTCTCAGAAATAACTATTCTAATAGGACAGGGTGGAATTTAAAGGGGAGCTGCAGACGGGACTCCCTTACAGGTTTGATTTTGATAGCTGACAACATCAGCATGGTGTTTATGCTGATACAGCCTAATACTGCATGTGAGGAACCAAACTCAGAATTCATATGTAAAGCTGTATATGTTATCTGTGTACAATGCCCTTTTAAGCATACCAGCATTCACTTACAGATGGTAAGGGAGTCCCAGGTAGAATGACATACATGCTGAGGATGCAGAAAGAGATATGAGAGGTTGTGTGTTAAAAGATGATGGTTGACGTTGTCTTGCACCTTCTGGCATCCCAGTTGCTTGCCTCGTTGCATTCCTCAATGTTCTGGCCCTTGCTATTTCTTTGCCTTAGTCTCAGTGAACCAAAGCAAGAAATGGTATCAAAAAGAGATGACTTTAAATCACAAGGTATCTTAGGCAGATAAGAGCCTAAGTGAACCAAAGGCAAGAAGGAGTCTGTACAAATACGGACCCAAAAGTACAAAATGACACAAGCTTGAACTCTTTCTGATTCATGTAGATTCACAGCTTTTTCAGGGCCCTTTGCAGTTCTGGTTTATCTAATCCAGTACCTTTGAAGTCTGTGGCATCTCCTGCATGGACTCCAACAGGTACTGGTGTAGTCTTCTCCTGCCTGCATCAGCTACAGAAAAACATTATGGCTTTTGAGAACATATCAATGGTGAGGTCTCACTTTCTAGTTTTCATGAGATAGGATGTACTTGTTATGCCCACAGCATGAAAATAACCTCGTGTTGACTTTTCACTTTCTATTGTTGAGAAAAAAAGGTGTTATGTTCTTGTATTCTAGCCTGATGGGTCTCAGGCCTCATCCAACAGTGATCCATTTGGTGAGCCAACTGGTGATACTATAAGTCCACAGGTCGGTAGCTAGATAGCGCAGGTTGGGGTAGGTATCTGTCCTTTTTTTCTCTACACCCTGAGGTGCTCACTTATTCTTCCACCAGTGCCTACCATTGCTTTCATGGATGCATGGTTTGCTTTTCCTTTTCATCTCTTCCTTTTTTCCTCTCCATTATCCACGGTGTATTCCTCATGCTCAGTGGTTTGCATGGCTTTTGCCATTCACTAAGTGTTGCAACTTATGCAAATATGTGTTTCAGCTGCCTGCATGCTTTAAAGAAATGTAGACTTATTTTACTTTGTGTTCAAATTCTAAGGGGAAATAGGAAATTTGAGCCATTACTAACAGTATATTATGCAGAACATTTTTTTTTATTAAACCCAGTCTGGCCTTTAGGCAGATGTAACATATTAAGTGGAATAAGACATCTTACCCATAGACATAACAAACATTAAGTTAAATTATGTAATGATACGTGAACACCTCTACTCTAAATCAACGTGTAAATCAGCAGAAGAAACAAATGTATTATCTGCATGTAAAAATTATTGAAATGGGTTTGTATATTTTTATCTCCAACTGCAAATTAAGAACATCTGAAAGTTATGATCGTTCATATTAGCATTGGCATACTGATAGTTTCAAAATTACTCATCAAACGTAAGTCATTTAAACCCAGACAGAAGGGAAAGATGATCTTTTCATCTTCTGTGTTACAAAACACATTGAAAATGTGGTTGCTTGTGAAGGTTTTGTGATTTGCTTCAATACAGTATATAAGTTCTACCAAAGAAACCATAAAGCTACAAATTTTTATGTCTGCTGAGCATTGTTATTCCATCCAAATACACTCTAGTGTTACTATTTGAAGGATACGTTTCATTATCTTCTCCCTGTCTGCCATTCATGGTTTGTATTACTCAAATACATGATCTGGTGCTGCTTCTGTGCTTCAGCACAGAGCTCCTGGAAGAAATCCGTAACAATGGCAGAACCCTTTTAATTTTTGTACAGAAATCACACTGTGTTTACCAGTGACTTATGTGCCCTGAGCCTAGGCAATCTGGTTCCAACTCAAAATTAATAGTTTCATTAGGAGTCACTTTACTTTGTGCACTAAATATGGTTAAGAAAAAAGATCTTATGATAACTTAGCTTTGATCTACTTGGGGGTAATAAGATTATCTCTTAATAAGATACAGTGACAAGAGAAGGCATCTCCCCCTTACTCAACTCAGCTCTAAGGGGCTGAAGCAAACATAGCATTAAGCCTTGTGTCTCCTTGAGTCTAAAAATGACAGTATCTGGATATAGTCAAGCTAGGCTGACTCTATCCATTGGCTATAGTACTCCATCGAGAACTGCTTCTTGCAGATTGATGATGCCACACAGCAATTTGGCTTTGCCTTCGTCTGACCCCAGCCAGCAATGACGAAGCCAGCTATTCCAGCTTCAGAGCGTTTCAGGATTTCCTTCTTAGATCAAGAAAAAAGGATATGACCTTTATCTGAATCCTACACTCTGCAAACCTACGTGCATTTTTTTATTATGGTTTATCATAGTTGGGATATTTCTGAAATTCATCACAGGGAGAATAATGATAAAATCTCTTTCTAATTTTCTGACTGTCACAAAGATAGTTAGCATCATTTGTAAGCTAGCACTGTGCACATTTGCCTATCAGGAGTTCTGGGAATAGCTTGTAACAGTGATTGAAGTCTGTTGATGCATACTACAGTGTAAGACAGTCAAGTGTGGGACATCTTTTGTTCTGTTTTTATATAACGCTTACTAAACTACTTTCTTCTACCTGTCAGGGGTCTCTGGGTGCTACAAGAACAATATTTTGCTGGTGACTCCATAGGGTGTTTTTTTCCTGTGTTTTCTGTTAATGTTTTTACAATCTTGCATCTATACAATTTATATTATATATATATATACATATATATATATATATATTTCTCAGAAATATACTCTGGGAAGTGTTAAATAATGCCGTTGACTATGATATTATAGTAATTCCTAAGAGCAGTGGGCAGGAAGCGGAACAAAAAGAAGCATCTCTCCAGTGAATACACTGGAGATACACGAGCATCATTGTGCCTCAGTGCAGTGCCATCCAGCAGTCTGAGGGAAATCCACTTGCTAAAGCCAGCCCATCTAATTCTGCAGCCTGGTATCATCAGAGCAACGGAGAGTCTAATCTCCATGGAAAATGATCAGTTCAGGACTTACTACTGGGTTGTGTATTGAGGCTGCATTTGGAGGGAAACGTAATGGAGAGAAACGTGTAGTACAAAAGAATCACAGCCTGCTTAAAAGCCACTTTTGTGTGCAAGATGGAGATTACTTGGCTCTTTCAGAACATAGTTCTTCACACCAAGAACACCGCAGTATACAGCTTGGATGAATGGACCTCTCAGGAGCAAGACTTAGCATTGTGTTCAGAAATTTCAAACATTGTTCCCAGCGTTTGTATTAAATTAGCTGTGCCCATACAACATCTTTACTTACCTTTGTCTCGATGTATTCAGGATACTCACCTGCTTATTATTTTGTGCCCTGATCTTTCAGTGTACCTTAGCAATTTGATTTCTTCATTCCTTCTGCCATCCCCTATTCTCATTCAGATGTAATTCAGCGGCTTCTAGCAAGTATCTTTGTTTCTCCTTGTTTTGTCTCTCTCTTTTGTGATCTTCAACTTAAGCTTTCAAAACCTCATCCTAACAGTAGTCATTCGTATAAGTAACTCTTCTACAAATGGCTACGGGTTCTTAGCAGGTAAATGTGGCATTATACGGATAAATTACTTTTTTCTCCCTTTATGGCTGGAGATAAGGAGCAGCCTATGAAAGGCCTGACTTCACAGGTGAAAAAAAAATAAACTGTTTGCAGAGCTGTTCATAGCAAGATTTGTATCTTATTGTTTTCCGTTTGTTCATGAGCTGTGTCAAGGATGAGTAGTGATTTTCCAGAAGAGGTGAGAAGAACAGTGAATAGTAAGACTGCCATCTTCAGCTGATTAACATTTAATTCCTGATGCTGCCTATAGATTGTGTGGTGGGTAACTGCAGTGAAAGAAGAAAGGAACTGTACTTGGCTATGTTTATGCTGAATGTGCTGAACATTTCCCATTACTGACGTTGCTGATAAATCCAAAAAGTCTGAAAAGAGCAATTTTCACCTGGTCACCCCCTTTGCCCTGGTGCATGCAGTGACCCTGATGTTAGGGGTGCTAGGTACAGACCTCCCTAGTGTGGATATTTCTGTTCATGGGGCTATCTCAGCCTCAGCCCCCAACTCAACCTCAGCAATTGCACTCTGTGAAGCAAGGAAGCACTGAAACTTTAGAGTTGAAAGCTTAGGAAAGTCTGTAGGAAGGGGAGCCTTCAAGGATGGCAAGAACAAGGAAGGACTCCTTACGGACCATACAAACTGGTTCTTGAAGGCAAATTAGCAACAGGGTGAAAATTCTGAAAGCAAATAAAGGGGGTATTTGGTGCCACAATTAATCCAATAAAAGTCTTTTAAAATGCTGGAAGAAGTACAGCTCTATTGATATGATGCCCAGCTCAAGACTTGCACTGGCAGTCATTCATGAGAGATTTTCAGGAAGCCTTCAAAACATTTGTGGCTAGAGCATATCTTCCTCAGAAAGTTGTTTAGTTGTTCTGTGAAATGTGTGCAGACAATTAAAAGCCCTCAAAATATGTCGCACCCTTCACGATGCTATCAGCACTGTCAGGAGAGCAACAGTTCCTTTGAATATTTGTCTATCAGCTTTTGGTGGTACTTCGGTGGCCTGCTGCCATCTTCCATCTCGCAGCCTGTGCCATTCTTTGTGATGAATGTTCCTAATCATTTTAGTCAGCTCCAGAACGGACTACTTAAAAATCTTTATCTGGGCTGTTACTGTGAAGTTGACAGAAAATAGCAACTTAAGGACAAAGCACTGGCTTAGTCTGAGGATTTTGTGAGCCTCAGTAGGGCATATGAAGCTGATTCTGCAACCTGCTGTTCCTTTCTGGCCCCTTTCTGCTGCACGAGGAATCAGAGTGGGCTCAAACATTGAAGACTGTCTTTGCAGGATCTGTTACTGTCATTCATCCGCCTCAATAGGAACTGAACAGAGTCCAAAGAGAAATTCATAACGATTTTAGGTGACCTACTCCTACCATAGACCCTAGTGCTCTCAAACTGAAGAAACAGCACTGAGCAGGGTTATGGACCTTAGAGAGAAGTTGACAGGGTTATGTACTTGGAAAGGGATCCCAGTTCAGGAAATACTGCTTTCTTCCAGAGAGATCCCCAAATTGTTATTTCAGGCCCCATTTTCCTGCTTGTTTGTTCATCATTGTATTTCCCAGGGCATCTGAAGGACAAAGAGAAATCCAGGCTGCTCTGTGAGCAGATTTGCCTTCCTTTCACTGCTGCAATCCCCTCACTTGCCCCTTTTGTCTGTCTGTTTTCACATGACCAGCTCATACACAGGTTTCACAGCTTTTCCAATGTCTGCAAGCCTGCCTGGAGCAGCCAGGTACCTTTCAATTTCTCCAACTTCTTCCTCTGAACAAGGGACAACAAACTAGGTGGCTTGTCTACAGCCACGCGCTTGCTGATTGACAATCCAGCAATTCAATTAGGGCACGAGCTCTCCTACCTTTCTCTGTAATGAGGTCGTTTAAAAGTTCCCTGTCTTCTGCACAACAACTGATTTTCAGGACACTTGCGGTAATTTAGTATCTTTGAGACTTCTGAACAATTTGCTTCAAATTGGCTATTGGGCTCAAAAGTTATTAAGGAAAATTGGCAGTTACATAGACAGAAAGCATAATTTAATGGCTCCTGTTTTCTTAGGAAAGCAGCCCAGAAATAACAGGCGTGTTTCTATGCTGCAACTCATTATTATTCCACAACCAAGATTTAGCAGAGTTCATCAGTGTAAGTAGTTCTCATTGTTTTTTTTTCAGGTTGTGGTTGTATTGTATCCATACTGATACTAAAATGACAAAACTTGTAAAATGCTAGCAATCAAACTAGATATATGAGACTAGGAGATATTCCTGGGCAGGTTTGCAGTAAGAATAGAGGCACCCTTCAGTCACAATCCTTAATGAGAAGGTTGCTATATTTATGCAGCTAACTGTAATACAAACAAACAAAGAGAAGCCACAGGCTGTTAATGGGAGAATAGGAACTGCCCGTGTTTCCACCAAAGATTATTTAATTTAAATACTGCTTGCCAAGTTTACTCTGTCCTATTTTATTGCATCAGAATGCAATAGAGAAGATGCATTGCACTCCCGTTTCCCTTCACTTGCATCCCCAGCACAAGATTCTCCTTTTGGCTGGTGTTCCAGCACACTTATTTCATGAAACTCTATCATTTGAGCCTAACCTTTCTGATCAGTCAGCCAGGAGTAAAACTGGTGCTGAGAATCTATTGTAAAGGGCAAAGAAATCTATGCGGGCCTCACCTCTACAACTCAGTACATCTTGCCTGAAGCTTTGCACATAGCAGGGTGCCTTGCAATGATGAAAGGACTGCCAGTGTGAAAATAGTTGCTTCCTAACCAAGTCCTGTGTTATGTTTTGTGAGTGAGCTCACCTGCACGAGCCCAAGTAGTGCTGAATCTGCTGGAGGTGTTCTCCAATGCCTACTTCTGCTGGGGAGCAGATGTTAATGCCTTTGAATTGGGTGCAGTGTTATTCAGAACCATTAGCACCCTAGTTATCTCATGCAGTAGTGCACTATACCAAAAATCCATACTCTTTGCTACAGTGTTGTTTGTTGTGCAAAATGTTCCTGAAAATGGGAAGAATTACAAGATTTTAAACAGAAGTATCTCTGAAATACATAAATGTAGCATACAAAGGGAAAATTTTCTCTTTAGCATTTTTTTTCAGTGAATTTCAAGAGAGTTCATAACTCAAAATTGCACAACGTACTTTTAGATTCCTTAACATTTCGATGTTTAACTTACGACATGTATATTTAGACTTGCTGGTCCCCTCCTGCAACCTGCCTCTTCAGTCAGATATCTGATCTGTGATTTCATATCCTTTTCTTGCAATCTCTTGTAATTTAAAGGCAAGAAATAGGTTCAGCATAAAAAGCCACATCAGTATGTGAAGATGTAGGTAAACACTACATTGATAGCTGCTTCCAGACATAAAGGAAAACATACTTTTTTAAACATCTACGAGAAATTGCATACCCCCAAAGTTGATAGGCAGAACATGTCAGTGAGACAGGTCTGATGCTGTGCCAACAGTTAGGCTCTCCTGCCTTGTAATGGTATTTCCCATGATTTTTAAGTGGAGTACATAAAAAGAAGCGGGGTTATTTCTGCTTCCAAGGCCTAGCAAAATACTCCTGGTGAAAACTCCCCTGCCTGGCATTGTGAGAGGGAGGATCTGTGCTGTCAACAGTGCTGAACTCTCCTTGTGCTGCTTTTCTGTCCTTTACCGCTCTCTTCTGCTCTCCTGAGCATCACTGTAAGTTCTTTATAGCTGCTATTTACAGTGTTGGGCTGTAGTCAAGAGGCACTGTTGAATTATCTCAAAATAATATTAGAAAACAAGTCCCACCCACTGACTAAAAAAAAAAAGCTGAGAAGATTGCACAAAATTACAGCAATCGATTTCTCATTAATGCATCTGAAGGGGGAAATCACCTAGAGGAAGATGTAAGAGCTCACTTTTCATTCAGAATGCTCTGATCTACGAGAAGAAACATTATTCAAATTGTTGACAGAAGCAGACCTTTGCCACATGAAGTGTATGTTCATACTGGGTATGAATAAAAGTTCGAATTTTCTGCCTGAAAACTCTCCCTTGTGTGTTGTTGGAAGCGCTCATGACTGGCGATGAACTCTCCCTCCTCTTCCAGTGATGCCAGGTTCAGTGACACCTTAGGACACCTGTTACCTCAGTGTCTCTGCGTGTCTTATAGATATTGGAAGAGAGCTCTAACAAGCACATTCAACGTTTTTAAAGGCTTTTATATTCCCTAAGGCACTCGAAAAATCGACATCCTTTGTTCCAAAGTGATCTTCTCCCTCCCTCCCTTTTTCTTCCCCTCCTTCCTTTTTGCTTCCTGTCGCAATCACCTCAGGTTCAGCAAATGCCTGAAGAATGGCCTGGTGTGTGTCGGGTTCCCACATTAATTAGTTCAGATTTTCTCTGAACTAGCTGTGATAGATCATTCTGCCAGCCTCACGTCTGCAGTACATGAAAATTGGCGTAGGTAGAGTCAGCACGCAGTATGTGAGATGCAGTTATTTACTCTCACTCATCTCTTCTGATTACCTTTGGTTTCTCAAGGTCACCACATGTATTTGCTTCTTGCTGTGGATAATTTCCGCAGCCTTTATTTAATCATTCTGAGAGATTTCTTTCATCCTCTTTTAATGCTTGTGGTGTACTCAGGGCTTCTTGTGGGTAGGAGATAGGGAAGAGGAGTCTCCACAGGCTCCACAAATGTGGATGTTTGATAAGATAAGAGAGACAGCTTTCCTTGGCACATAGGGAGCAGGCCATATTTTGGAAGGAGGCTCATGGTGCTGTTTCATTCACCAAGAGCTGCTGGGTAAGGCAGGACGGGGCACTGCCTGCACCTCTGCCCAGACACCCCCACGCCAAGCACATGCAGCCCCTGTGGGGCTGGTTTTCTGATCAGCAGCACCATCTTTAAAAGCAGCGATTAAAATCCAGCACTGGCTCTTGCCAGACATTTCTGGGTCCGCAGTGCCCAGTGATTTGCCAGCCCTCAGTTCTTTTGCTTGAAGCCAGCTTCTGCTGACGCTGCTGTAACGTGAGTTGGTTCTAGCTTGGTGAAATTCAGCGGCGTGGTATTTGAATATTTATCAAGCTGCGGAGAGTTAATGCAGTATGGCATTAATTAGCCTTTCTGCCTGTCTTGTTCTTTTTTTAGATGTCATTCTTAGTTTAATAAATTAGTTTCTGGGAATGAAGTCGAGTGGATTCCAGGGCCCATGGATGGTTTGCTTCACGCTGCAGCCAAGACGAGCATAACATTCAGAAAACGCAGAGTGTCAGCTATGAAGGAGCATTAAAGACATGGCAGCTTTCCCCCCCCCTGCTCCCCACATCCAGGAAATTCCCAAGAAAATATCTGTTAGAAAATTGACATGTTTTCCTCCCAGCTTTAATGATTGTACTAATGGCTACACAGCCTCCTAATCAAACTGCACGGAGCTGGCTTTCCTCATTCTTCATAGGCGACTCACGCCACATCTCTCTGAAAATACTGTTATTTTAATCCCATCACAGCTTCATTAGTTCAGCTTTCAGCAGCGGTTTCTGCTTGCAAGTGTGTTTTTTTTTCTGCATGAGTTGTGTAAAACCCACAGCTAAGTGCTCTTGGGGTGGGATTCTCAGCCTGATGCAAGTTACAGCCTTTTATGCCAGCTACATTTCTGGCCCGTAAACTTCAAATCATCTAGTCATATAAATATCATTTCATTTCTTCATATGTTTATGCCCAGCAATACCTCCTGAGGATCGGTGCACAGCCAATATGGAAGAGGAAATTGATTGTAAGCATGCCTTTTCTGAAATAATATCACATTTCCTTCACAATCCAACTGGGGTGCCATGATCACTCAAAGCAGCACAGAAAACAAACACTTCCTTTGGGTTTTGACTCACGAGGTATTGCTGTTCTCAAGCAGATGTTCTAAAAATGTTCTAAAAATGTCTGGAGACATCTCTGCTTATTTTATTTTTATCATCCCCAGGAAGCAGAACCTCTCTACGCCCAGATCAACAGACCTAAGAAATAGCATTGGTACAGGCTTGTGGTGCTCCGAGACTCGAATGAAACCCACCAACCTGTCAGGCCTTTGGCTTTCATGCTTTTTTCCGATTGATTTTGGCTGGCAAGGATAGATGATTGCCCTCCTGGACTGGCTCTGCGAGTGTTCCTGATGATTTTTGGCAACCAATGGCAGATTCCTATGGCAGCACAAAATAAAAACTCCCTGCTTATCACACCAAGAGTCCAGCCCTGTCCCCACAAGTCATGGGTATCCAGACTAGGAAATCTTGCTCCTCGGTCTTCTTTTCAACATTTGTTATCTTCTGTATGCCACATATAAATAACGAGCATCTGAAATTTACTGAGTATCAGACATTCCTTTTCTTTTGAGCAAAAAGCAGAATCTGTATGTAGCAGTGGCATTATCATTCAACAGCCTTTTGGGCACAAGTCGGCACTTTTTATGTCACGGTGACATGTTTTTCATCATCATTTACATCAGGCTGATCCTGACTTATTTTTTTTTCCCTTGTGTAGGCATATTTAAACAACAGCAACAACAAAATACTGGCAGTGTCATTTTTTTTGTATTTCTTATTCTGTAGTTTTGTATGAGTGACAGATCTAACAGCAAAACACCTCCTGCGGAAACGATTCCTAACTTGAAACCACAGAATAAAACTCGGTTGTTTATCCATCCTGACTGAAAATGTTGCCAAATGTACCTTTAAGTTCTAGCGCATCATGAGGAAGAAATGCTGCTTTTCTGTTTGAATACTCATGTTGTGGGTAGAGGAAGGACATCAAGTCCCACTGATGGAAGAGATGAAAGATTCACTATTTCCTAGGAAACTCTAAACAAAGTACAGAAAAGGAATATTTTTATTTCTTCGATATCTTGCTGCTGTAATGCTATGCAGACAAGTGTTTTCTTCTCTGTGTGCCATTTTTGATGAAAAAAATCATTTGCCAAATAATACTGGTATGATTCTGGTTTTGGGAAGTTGGATGGAAAGGACTTTACAAATGGGACAACGGTGGCATGGATTTTGGAATAACGAACTGATTCTGTGATCAAATCGTTCATCTTTATCACTTTTTGTACATCAGAAAAATCAAATGGGATTTTTATTTTATAACTTGAAAAAAAATCTTACTGTTAAACTCTTTAAATGTTAAAGGGGAAATGGCTTTAAGGAGTTCGAATGAAAATTGCCAGTTTTTTTGTAAATATAAATGTTATGAAAATTCTTTTACTAATGCCATTACACGGTAGAGAAGGTAGCAAGTTGCAGTGCTTGGGAGGTGTGGCAAACCCAATTTGTGGTTCTCACATCACATACGTTTTTTCACATGCTTACGATAATGGGCTGAAGCTCAAGTGCATTTGCCAAAAGCAGTCAGCTTGTCAGCAACTAGTGAAATTAATGGGAACACATGATTTTATGATCTAGCTTTTTCACACAGGCATACTCCATGTACGAGAACTCACATTTCATTGGCATTCCTTTACAATTCCAGAACCTCTGCATAGAAGTCATCCAACTGTTTACACATAGAATGAAAGAATTTAAAACTTCCGTTTTTTTACATTTATGAAGCAAAAGTGCAGTGTTTGGGTTCATATGTTTAGCACATGATTTTCATAAAGAATCTATATATTTTTGCCCTACAGAGAATTGTTATACAGGTCAAATGTGTTTTCCTGATGTTCCTATGCAGTTACAGTATATTGAATTTAGTGGTTTAACACTAAAAAGAAAAAAAAAGAAAAAGAAGAAAAAAAGGAAAAAAAATAGAAAAAAAAAAAAGAAAAAAATAGAAAAACAAAAAAGGTTAAAGAAATTAAATGATTAATCTGTTTTTAGGGTTATTGTGCAGATTTTGTTTTTAAATTGACACATTAGGATTTGCATTTTTGTCATGATTAAAATAGGCCTGGAGTTATAAATATTTTACTTTCTTTCATCTCTATTATAAGCTAAAAATGGTTTAGAAGGCAGAATACCTGGGGTGGCAATTGTGGATACGTATAACCAAATCTCACCACATGATTCCAGTCTTTTATTTTGAATTAGAGAAATTAGAGAAATGTGCGTTACAGAATGTATGTGAATGAAAAATTAGCTGTGAATAGACCTAACAAACCTGCAGAGAAGAGAACTTTTATCCCCATCCACAGTCGTTTGATGCTTATTTCTTAGACATGTGCAAGCAGTTTTGTAGCAAATCTTATTTTCCCATCAGAAGAAAGGTCAGTTTTCTAACCGGAGACAATGAATTAAAACTTGGTGGGTTGAGCGTTTTGGGATTAAAAGCAGAGGTAAAAATGTTTCTGAAGGACATTGCATTAAGTATATTTTCCTAGTTTGCACAGTGGTGCTACCTTCTTCTTCAGTGGCTCCTTACAATTTTGTCCTACATACGGAACCACGAAGACAATTTTGATTCATCGTAGACATTTGAGGTTTAGTCTAGTCAGCGCATCTCCAGTTATGAGGTAAAATGTTGAAAGGAAAAGGAGAGATTTATGTCTCAGAGGATCCATTGACATCATATTTGTAGGAAGCAGATCATTTACATAGTCCTTGCAACAAATAGGTGCGGAGGGAAGGAGGCTGGGATTTTAGTGTTTTGGGAGAGACAGCTGGACCATCCCTGTGGACCACTGTCCTACCTTTGCCAATGCTCGTAAATAAAACTAAATTCTGAATTGTCGTGTCATACAATTAGATCGTCTTTGTCATGACTGAGATGCTGATTTGAGAGGATTGTAAGGCCTCTGCACTGTACCAGTATTGTAGATAACTAAAATATCCAGCTTGTGCAATTGTTTAATCCCTCGTCCTTCACTAGCACTAAATTCGTCACTTTAAATTTAAAAACCAGGGAATCCCACCGGCCATCTTGTTGTCATCCCCCGTAGATTCTTGATCTTTACCTGTCATGAAAAGATATTTTGATAGATCGTAGTCATCCAAGTGTCTGATGAAACCTTTCATCTAATAACGTACTGGGCACCTTCTTTGCAAAAATGTTTACTCCGTGGTTTTCATTCATTTTTATTTCTGCATTCTGACACATATTTTTTTAATAAAGATGAGAAAGATAAAATGACTGTTGCAGTACATTTCTAAACCTACTTTAACTTTACCTCAGATAATGACCATTTGTTAACACATACGGACACATTATTTTTAACTTTATGTATAATGCATTCAGCAACAAACAAAAAAAAAAAAAACAAATTTTTAGAAATTTTCCATTAATTTCTGTAACACACCATGTAATACTGTTATGAATAAAAACATTTTAAAAAGGTGTCATTTCACTAAGTTTGTTCCATAGCTTTTGCTCTTCTGTGAAAATTCTGGCATTTGTACAGTGCAATGTGAATATCTGTCATGACCAAAATTTTTGACAGGTACTAAATAATCGGGAAAGAATATCTGAGAAAAATAACTGCCTCTATTTGGAGAATACCTCTTCTTAATCACCCTAGTTGTTGATTATCTTGCAGAGGCTAAACTTGCTACTTTTAGATGCTGCCTCCCTAGTTTTGGCCTCTTCTGGGCTGTTGGAAACATTGACTGTTTTTAGTCACCTCCTGTTAAATCCTGTGTTCCTGGGGAAAACGTGCTGTGTAATGCTACCAGAGCCAGAGCAATTCTGTAGAATGAGAAGCTGCAAATCATTTTGCTCGAGGAAGATTTAAAATGAAAATTGTGCATTTAAACATGACAGTTTTCCAAGTTTGTAGTAAAACACCAAACTTTCCAGTAATGCACACAGAATTAAAGCCAAACCTTGATCCAGAAAATGTATTATTGGTCCCCTTCTTTTCCAGTGGGACTTTTCTGCCTCGTGTGGCACTGTGTAAGGTAAGCTGAAGTGTTCTGCTGGTGCGAAGCTCTGAGGCCACAAGTAAAATGCAATTGCTTGATTTTCAGAGGAACTAAGCACTGGATCTTTCAGCCAAAATGAAGAGTAATGGTTTTGCCAAGAAATAATGCAAATATGGAAGAGTCCACATTGAAATTTCAGGATAAGAAGTATGTGTCTATATAAAGGAAGAGAGAGAGCAGTATGTATGCACATATATTTAATTAAATGTCTTCTTGCTGTCCCTTTTTCATCTGCTGAAAGTGTCCAGTAGGTCATGCTGCAGCATTATGTGTTACTGCAACTTAGGCATGGTAGAAATCTGTGGATTGAATGTAAAAGTATCCACCTCAAGTGTAAGTAGGTAAAGAAATGATCCTAATTTAATTAATGTTTACTAAGGCCATGCTCTCCTGCAGCAACAACAACTTATTTAGCAAACAGTTTTCAGGATCACCGTGCAGTTTTACAAGGACTCTTGACAGAGCTCTTTTTTCCATGTCAGCGACTTCTGGGAACGAATTGTTTGTACAGACTGGGAATACTCAACTTGAACTGGTTTACGTTGGATCAAAGGTAATGTTGCTTCCTTTTCTAAGGTTGTGGTATATATTTCCATGCACCATTTCCTTTTTTCTTTCTTTTCTTTCTGAACAACTCATGTCCTATCAGGTTCATAGTTTTCTGGTAAATACCATCCTCATTCAGAAGAATATCATTTTCAAAGCAAGAAGAGGGGATGGTTGGTGTCAGTTTTGCTCCAGAGGTTTGGATTCATTGTCTATAATTGTCTCGTTAAGCCAACATGGAAAACACAATGGTAAATGAACGAAGTGAAATCCCAGAAAGTGCAGGTTTTTAGTAAATGTGTGACATTGGCCATCTATTCCACTCAAACATTACCACTATTGCTGACGCTGTCAGTACTGCCTCATGCAAGGCTCCTGGCATCTGATTCTGCTTCTGTATGGGAAACCAGTGGGACTCGCACCTGTTCCCATCTGTGGCCTGATGTTATTACTACAAAAGTCATGATCTGTAAGAGTTACTCTATGTACTCTCGTAACAAGGTCTTGCACAAGCTGGTCTTCTCAGTCTAATTCACTTTTTAGGAGCAGCCCTGTAAGGAGCCATTTTTTGAATACCTCAAATAAAGCAGAGAGGTGGCATGGGGAAGGGAGAAGGGTGTTTTATTTCTTGCTTCACTGGCTGTCTCAAAGTATGTAGGAACCAAATTATACATTTCAGCATGACAGTGAGCAATATGGGGAGATGTCCTGATACGATTTCCTGATTACCTGTTACATTGCCTGTCTCTTCTAAAATTATCCTATTGGAGGCAGGAAATAACAGGTCTATTAGTGCAATGATTGTCCAGCTATTAGTTTTTAGAGCTTTAAATAGTCTTATCTCAATGTACGTGTTTGCCCTGTGGCTCATCTATCACCCCTAAAATGTTTTATCAGCACCTGAAAAATCTCAGCAAGAGGAATAGCCTCAAATGTTACCCATTCAAGTGGTTTTCAGATACAGGGTATATTTTTTTAAAGGTCTTTTAAGATCTGATGCAATTTGTTAGCTTTTCAATCCCATTTCATAGCTCCCGCAGCACCACTTACATAAATGCTCCTAACCAGCAAGGAAAGGATATCACAATAGATTAAAAGAAAAACAGGTTAACAGGCAGCAAATCAATGTCCATTCGGCCTCAGACATTTGTGAAAATAAGGGATTACGAAGAATTATTGCCAGGTACTTCAAGTGTGAAGACTTTTGTGCCATTTCTGTCTTCCTTAACAGCGGATAGTTGTTAGGAGCTTGAGAAAAGCTCTCGGGGTCAGAAGCATGTTGTATTAGAAATAAGCAGAACTTATAAAGCTTTAAGCTGTTGCAATTCTCTGTAAATTTTATACTATTTGACAGTGAGATGATGAGAATCTCAGTTTTTCTTCAAAGTACATTGAGTTTCTAGTTTGAAAATGAATTTGTGTGTGTTATCTTGAAGTCCAATGGAGATGAGAGGGAGATGGTGTTTTTTTCTTTCATTGCCTACTTGATACTGCAACCACTGCTATACAGGATCCTAGAATTAGAGCTTTCAGTGTAGATGTACCTTTACCTAGTTTGGACCAAGCCATTATGAGGCATTACTTTTTAGTGAATCAAAAGGCAAAAACAGAGAATAAGCTTGACAAGGTGAATTTTTTATATCCAGGGCTTTACAGATAGCAGCTTCACTACCAGAAAACAACTGTATTAGTAACAGAAAAGATGATGCAAAATAGAAATGCTGAGTCAGTTGTAAGTAAACATCTGAAAATGTTCCTTGGGGTTTGTTATTTGTAACCTTTACCATGTATTTGCCACCTTACACTCTTCACCACTAAAATCTGTGGGAGATCCCCCTCTTACCCTTGAATAAGACAATTATGTTCTTCTGCAGAAGGAAGTATGAGTTATGAAGGAGGGAATGGAAAGAATTTTTTTCAGAAAAGGAGAAAGTTAAATTGTTTTTGACCAGTATAAAAACTTCTTGCTCCCATCTAACCTTTTCCACAGAGGGCCTTTCATCACTAGTATGTGTTAGTTTTAATTTGGGCAGAAAGCAGCCATTAAAAAAAAATCACCTTTGGTGAAACTGTATGGGTTTTATTTACAGGGGCAAGAGGTTACAAACTTTTGTTGGTGTTAGGAACCCTACAAAGGATGCATTGCACTTGAAAGCTCATGATGGACACTTAGCGAGCCTTCATTTTCAAGTGTGATAAAACCCACTTTCAGTGTCTTAGAGCACTGTTAGGGTTAAGTGCTTTGGGATTTAAAAAACAGCTCAGCAGACAGCCAGGGCTATTACACTCAGCAATGAAGAAGGCACAAAACTGTGGAAAGAGGACACAGGCGGTGCTACAGGGTGACATTCCCACTGATCCACAGACCCATTATGCCTCAAGCTGCAAGGAGGTGGAAAGCAAGCGGTGGTTGTCATTGTGAATTTTGCATGTTAGACCTCCCTCTTGTTAAACCACGGTATAAATGATGTGGAAAACGTGATTATGCTTTCCAATTCTCTTTGAACAGTATGTTAACATATAGGAAACTCTGCCTCCTTGGTCCCTGCTGTGATTTTAACCTAACATCTTTCTGCTAATTAAGGAGCAGGCATGATCACCACTAAGATGTGTGTGGAAAGAAGGAGTAAAACAGAGATGAGCAGCATGGCAGCAAGCTGCTTGGAGGTCTTCACACACTGTGGCACTATCGTGGTTTGCAGTAAAACCTAGGGTGTGCTCTGCGCTTACAATCTTAGCTTCTCTCTTGCTGCTATTGCAATATTGGATTTGTACTGCATTTCTCAGCCAGCAAGGGTCCTGCAGATGGAGAGGTCTTTCCTGTAAGTGGTTGTTTTTGTGTTGGTTTTGTGTGTGTTTATTTTTTTTGCTCTTGTGCATAAATAATTAACAGTTAAATCAATCATGTCAAAGGTTGAGCAAGCTGTATCAGATAGACACACCTTCATTTTAGTCTGGGGTCAAAGTCATTTGACACACACAAAAAATAAGGCAAAAAAAGGCAAACAAAAAGCCAGTCTCAGCCATCTTTCCTAATAGTTTGTCCTCCATGTCCAGAGATGAAAGGGCAGCTGGTCACTGACTGCATTCAGTAACGCTCTGAGAAACCGGCTGCCAGAACAATAAAAAATCTTCCTGTTCTGGTCAAATTCCTACAAGGACTGAGTTAATGTGCTTCTTTTTGTTAAATGGTTATCATCAAGTTGCCAAACTAAAAATGCAGCAGCCAGTTACTTCATTTTCAGAGATGGTACCATCTGTGAGGTGAGTACAACACATTTAAAAGGTGACACACTTGTCCAGGTCATTACACTGAGGTCGGTTTGGGATGGTGTCAGTGAATATGATTAATTTTATGTGCAGCATCCATCATTCCCGTAATGAGCAATTTTAAATGGATTTATTCCTTGTGGCATTGGAGCAATCAGATCCTTGGCCCAGGGCAAGAGACTGTGGTGCTAAGGCCACAGGGCAGGGCCGCGTCTCCTCAGAGAACCCCTCTGGTGTTCAGCCAGAGGAAGGCTGGGAAAACAATGATATACATCACTTTGTACAGGGAAATGCAGATTGGGAGAACTTTAACCCTCCAAAACGCTTGTGGTAGGTTGAAGAGGAAGGCTGTTGTGTCTCAGGAGTCAAAGAGAGCCATACCCGAATTGAGAAGCAGCGGGCCTGCGAATGCTGCCTCAGCAGGCAACTGAAGAAATACTCAGTGAGGTTTTGAGGATCCCAATCTGCCTCTGAAAGCTTGATTGAGCTGCTGGGAGGCAGCCCTTGGTGAGTTCCCTGCCCTGTTTATGCCCACATAGGTCAATACTCCGTCTGGTCTTCTGCTTGTGGCCTCAGGGCTTTGGGTATTTTGGGGAAAGGCCCAAGCCCTGGCGAGAGGCAGCACCCGGGATCCCTGTGCAGGCAGAGGAACTGCCCGGCCTTCCTCCGGGAGACAAACAGGCATTAAAAGCAGAAATAGATGAATGATTTTGCAGTCTACTCCTAGAGAGCTGGCTTTGGTTCACTTACTGCTTCCCTTTTGCCAAGACTTGAGTAATTCATTTGTTGAAATATTCATTTATTTCTGCCTCTTGATAGGAGCATTGCAAATGAAAGTGTAAATTGCTTCGGGACGGATCTCTGCTTTCTTCCCACTTGCCTGCAGAAAGCTGTGTGCTAACAATTACAAAGTTTACCTTGCAGATTTGCCAGGTGGCGGGTCATCTGCTGTTTACCGTGTGGAAATCCAATGAGCCAGCAGTTCGTCCTTTTCTGCTCAAACTGTTCTCAAATCCTCCATCAGACTGGGATAGGAACGGTGGTGGTTTCGAATCGCCGACAGTACATTGGCATGATGAGTACAGCACAGACAGTGTTTGCTCTGTACCCCATCAAACTGCTGCTGCTTTTTGCCACACTCGGCTTCCTAAATGTTCATTGCTTTGGGTAAGTGAACTCTTCTAAAGGGATATCCTTGGGGTGATATGATAAAACTGGGAAAATCAGCACCGACTGTCTGCTTTTACGCTCTATGGGGCGTAATTGCTGTCTTGAGCTATTTCTGTGTTTCTAATGAATAGTAAAAGACATTGTTTGGAAGTTAACGTGGTGCGTTGTGTCTGACTTGGGAAAAGTAATCCCGTCTGATAAATCTGGTACGACAAATTGCCCCGGTCGCATTGTAATGGAGAGTTGTGTTTGCAACATGCAACCTCCTGACGTGCCAGCTGCCCAGAAGTGTGCTGGAAGGAAGAGGTTTCATTTTCTTTAAGTACATAAATGGCAAAAATCTGCCTGATACTTGTTTCTTTCTCTATCAGCTTAATAGATTTTGCTCTTTCAAGGGGCTGCAGTCGATCAGTGTCTGTAATACTTATGCTCTAACTGCATTTTTCCACTGTTCTCTGAACTTTGAGCTCTGAATTCATGCTTCAGTGAGCTGATGAGTTTTTGTAATTCCTTTATTCCGTGTGATTTTTTAATATGCAGTAATGAGAGCCCCTTGTCAGGCAGTAAATCATACAGCTTCAGCGGGTGTTATCCTTGTATTGGCGAAGGAGCTGGGAACACAGCAGAGAGAGTTTGGTTGTCAAAGTGGTATGAAAAGAAACTCACTGTCAATATTTTACTTGAGCTTTCCCACTTAGATTAGGTGCTACAAGGAAGCATTTGTCTGGAACGAGGATTTAATCAGAAATAGTGAATCTGCTGAAAGAGAAGGCAACATTTTGGCTGCAGCATCATGGAAACCTTGGAGACAGTTGTACATAGTGGGGCAGAAGAGTGGAGGCTCACACTTGGGGTTCAAATTCATCACTGGGATGAATGGGATTAATGGGTTAATGACTCTACTGAGAACTGAGAATAGATAATACTTTTGCACAGTTTGAGAAAAAAATCACCTGCTTGGCAAAGGGAGGCACTTAAGCCTGGTTTTGAAAAATAAGAAGTGTGTGCAAGCCGTCTTTTACATTGCAGCTGGTGTTTGTTGTAGGGTGCCTGGCCCTGGAGCTATTCATCACGTACAGCAGCCAGGGACTGGGTACAGCAAGAGCAGGGAGCAGAGGGACAAGGGCAGGAGCAGGTGGTGCAGATTTTCCTGCTGGCCACTTTGCTGGGTTATTTTGTAGGGCTCAAGCAGCTTGAGATGATGCCCAGGCTGCTGGGATGAGGGTTGTGGTTCCCATGTGGTGTGGTTTAACAGGTGATAATCCTCTTCGGCATGTAGTTTTGCACTGACATAGGCCAGGTTGTTCTGATCTCATTGTTTTCACACGCTGAAGCTCTCGTGTTGTTGAATGCAGTGGTGGGAAGGAGTCCATGGGGCTGGGTGGCACCAACGGCAGCGTGGCCAACAGCAGGCGACCTCGGTCCACGGGAGACGTGCCACAGCCACGCGACTGCATCCTCTCCACGTGGTCTTCATGGAGTAAGTGCGATCCCTGCCAGAAGAAACGGGTGAGTGCTTGTGGCCAGGGCATGAAGCCTGAGAAGGCACCGTCCCACTGATGGTCCCCTGTAGGACCTGGGGACAGTCGGTGCCTCTCAGGATTAAGATGCTTTTTGTTGTCTGCCAACAAACATTCCCTACCAGAGGAGCCCCATCAAACGGAGGTATTGACCCCAGTAGTATGAACAGCAAAATCCTCATTGCTAGAGGGAGCTCTGCTAACAAACTGGAGAAGGCTCAACCAGGAATAACCAGTAGTGTGAGTCGTGAAGAGTGAAGCTTTGTATCAAATAGTTAATCTTAAAAGCTGGGGAAAAAAAAAAAAAAAAGAAGAGGGCTAACATATTGGACGGAGTAATTGACTGCTTCACAGCAGTGTTGTGGGCGGAAAAAATCCCTAATGATACAGAGGGCCAAGTAAATACACTGACAGAAAATAACAAGGGATGTCGTTACCAGCGTTAATTGAAAGAGAGGAGATGTAACTGAATCCTTCCTTACGCTTGCAAATGCCCGTACTCCTCTGTCAGGCACATTTAAACAAACTGTCATATAAAAGCAAACTTTCCATTATCCCTTCCAGTTCTCAAGCCTTACTTAGTAAAATTTAAACTGTCCCAGATCAGAAACATTTGAAATGAGGTGTGTTAGCAGTGTCACGCTTCTTTGCCTACACTTTTTTTTTTTTAATCATTCTGCTCTTAGATCTCCCCAGCACAAAGTTTGTTTTTAAACTAGGGAACCATAAAATTCACAATTTCTGTACGCTCCAGTCAATATTCTGTTATTTCATCACAGTACAGGTTTGCCCGCCTGGAACAACCTTCTCAGTTCAATGGAGAGCCGTGTGATTACTCTGACAAAGAAACTGAAGACTGTGTTACGAATAATCCTTGCAGAAATAAAGTCAGATGTGAAGGTTTTGTGTGTGCAGTTACAGGTAAGGATTCACTGCATGATGCTGTGCAGGTGACATCTCTGACATCACCACACACAACTTTCCTCTTCTACATGAGTTTGCCAGGCTAACGAGATGTCAGACATTGACCCTGGCCCATCCACGCTTGTGGTGTATTTGCATCAGTGATTTTGAGTGACTCTGTAAGTCAACATGTTAGTCTAAAGCATGTCCTTAGAATCTCAAAAAAATCCAAATACAAGTTAAAAGCTAGTTGTATCAGTAAAATCTGTAGCACACGTGGTTGTGATGGCAACAGCAGAACATGTACAAAGCATCACATACCCAAGAGCATAAGTTATTATGGTGCTCCATGTGGCATTTCTCTCCATCCATGTGAATGACTGATTAGTCAAGGACTCTCCAAACAGTGTGGGAAAGCAAGGTAGGCATTAGCCATCTCTAGAATTTGGTGGCCTCTGCTTTGTGCCTGCTCCCTGGCAGTAGGGAGAAAGTGTGCAGGGAGCAGGGCAATGCAGCAGAGGGGCAGGAGATGGGGCAAAGCTGCTGGGCTCCATTTTTCTGCTCAGAGGTAAAGAAGAGACACTGCTGATCCAGTCTTGTACCCAATATGTGAGTTTTGATGAGACTGGGAAACAAGAATTCAGTAATGAGGGACATGGGAAGAGAAAAAATAATATCATGTACTGTCTGCAGAAAAATCTCCAATGTAAGTTGTTTTTTTTTCATAAAATATTCTGTCCTGTTTTATACTTTATGTTTTTGTTGTTGTTGTTTATTTTTTTTTACCTTAGATTGAAAAAGATTTTAAGATTTTGAAAAGTTTTGAGCAAAACTGAGTAAATGGAATTTGGTGATTAAAAATCAAAGGCTCATGGAAGTGGCTGAGCCACCATCCCCAGAGGTATTTAAAAGATGTGGTGAACGGGAATATGGTTTGGTGGTAGACTTGACAGTGCTAGGTTAACAGTTGTTCTCAATAATCTTAAAGATCTTTTCCAACCTAAACGATTCTGTGATTCCATGAAATAATTTACAGGTAGTTTTGAACCATATATTACAAGATCCTTTTATTTCTCTTCCAGACTCTGAGCTGGGGGACTGTGATTTTGCAATATTACCACTAAGCATGACAATAGATTGTTTTCTGAGTAATGTACATATTGCAACCTAGGGAGATGCATTATGCGGAGGCTGCTTTGTAATGGGGATGATGACTGCGGGGACCAGTCAGATGAAAAAAACTGCAAAAAAGTGTTTCAGAAATGTGACCGGAAGATGGAGCAATACTGGGGAATAGAGAATCTGGCAAAAGGGTAAGTCCGTGATCTTCATGAGACGTTTTGTACAAGGGTAAGGGCTTCAGCCACAAACACAGACCCAAGAAGAGCTGTAGCCATCGCTGTATCCAGGAGTTACAGTCGGACAGCATTTGGGGTCTTGATCCAAAGCCCAGTGGGAAAATCCTTATTGACTCTGTGAGTCTTTCTGGGAGAGACATGGTGAGTAAAGTCCCAGATGTATCCAGTACATGTGCACCCTGCAGAGAGCATCAGCTCAGCCTGCAAGTGGACATTGCACGAGCTAGAGTGTGCCCTTTGTATTGTCAAACCCTGGGGAGTGAAAAGAGAAGTGTAGACACCAAACACTTCCCTTGTGTCTACAGGTACTTGCAATTAAATCAATCAGTGAGAGAGATGCAATCTTTTTTTTTTTTTTTTTCACAAGTGTCTTAAACCAGCATCTTGGGTTGCCTAGAATCTGAACCTGTCTATGGAGTTGTATTTTTGCACAGTGTAGTGGTTTATTGCTTGCATGTTAGCAAGCCCCAGCTTTCTGAGGATTCAAATCCACATCTGAACTGAAACAGCTTTTACTAGCTAAGACTGTGGCAACTTCCTGTAAGATCACACTGTGTGAAAAGAGTCCTTTTTTTTTTTTAAATTCTGGAGGAAAAAAAAAAAGCTTTTTACTTAAAAAAAAAAAAAAAAAGAAAAGAAAAAAACATTGTAGGAAAATGATAATTTCCTACTTACTCTCATGAGATATGGCTGCTGTTCATGTCATTGCTAGTGCTTTGTACTTCTGAGTTTAATCAAAATTTAAAATAATGTTGGACAATTATGGGAACATGCTTCTCATCTCTTTGAAGCTACAATTGCTCAGTAATTTGCTTTTAGTGGACTTCCCTCCTTCTCAGTTTGTTCTAAAATTAGAGTTAATATTTTACAGCTTCAGTGTCATTATCATGCAAGTCTCTCTCCCCAAAACAAGGAGAGGCAGGTCTAGCAGAGGCTGGGAACAGTAATGAGAACACAACATGGCCTATAGTAAATTTTTTCTTTTTTTTTTTTTTTTTTTTTTGTGAAGGGGGTGTGCTCTAATGACTCATTACTATTTGATGATGAATTTTGGAGATGAGTAACACATCCTGTGTGCCACAGGGGTGCTGTTAGGCTGTCCTGACAGCGAGTAACAGAAAGGTTTTTACTGCAACTAACCCACCAGCAGCAGTGGGAAAAGCAGTGAGCCTGGCTAAATTACTCCATGAAAAAAGGTTGCAGCGCTGCATCCTTCCTGG
The DNA here is from genome assembly GCF_965140915.1 of Aythya marila. Classification (NCBI taxonomy): domain Eukaryota; kingdom Metazoa; phylum Chordata; class Aves; order Anseriformes; family Anatidae; genus Aythya; species Aythya marila. The sequence goes on along the minus strand of NC_139049.1, from coordinate 28,228,620 downwards.
GCACAGGTCGCTGTCCTTCATCCCTAGTAGTCAAAGTAAAGTTTCCCAGTGACTTCAAGGAGCTGGTGAAGGATTGTTTGGCTGCCTAGATCTTATTCCCTGACAATTTTTACTTCTTGTCCACTGACTTGTGGTTGACCAACACAGCAAAGATCATGACTGATAAACTAGAACAAATTAAATGTCAATTAAAAATTAGTCTGGGCTGATGACATGAGCATAATTCTCCAGTGTTGTTCCTACTTGGGTAGATAAAACTGCCTTTCTGTAATTGATATCATATTCAGCAAAGTGTCAAAATTTGTCTCTGTCTTTTGTTTGCTTGTCAGGCATTGAGTTTTTTTGGAGGGTTTGGGCTGATTAAACAGTGGAAGAGACAGAGCTTTCTGCTGGGCTTTCAGAATAAAGAAGTATGCAACAAAGAGCTGTCAGCTAAGCATGAAACCCTTTTGCCTTTCTAACCCAACCCATTCTATGTGTATCCCTAAATCAATGATAAATTTAATATTTTGCTGTTATGCTTCATATACAGGTTAAATATCTTCACTAAAAACTTGGAAGGATTAGTTCTTGATCACAAGTACTATGCTGGGGGATGTTCTCCCCATTATATTGTGGACACAAGATTCAGAAAACCATACAATGTAGAAAGCTATGTGCCAGAGGTACGTGTCAGATTCTTCTGCAGCTAAACATACATAAGTATATTCCAATAAATTTAGCACAAAATACCGATCAAGTTTCATTACTAAATTATTTTTTGAAGGATTTCAGAGCTCATGCAATCAAATGGGATGAGACTGAGTGTAGCCCAACTTTTAGGGCTAATAACCCATGCAGTAGATGGACTTGGAACGGTGCCTTTATATTAAGATCTGTGTGCACTGGAATAGATGGCAAAATTCCCTTGAACCTCTCCACTGCAAAGCCTAGGCCTTTTTGACTGTAGTTCATTAGGAAACCTTTTCCTCTCAGGGTTTCTACTTTCATTGCTGTCTATGTTTCACCATCTTTGCATAAGATTGACATATTCAGTAAAGGCCTGAGGTCCTTGCAGTATGGAGGAGATCGTAGCTTTCCTACTGCTATAAATCAGGTATTCTTGAAGTAGTAGTGTCAATAACAGTAATGCTTTGCAATTATACAAGGCTTTTCATCTTCAAAGTGCAAGCATTAATTCACAAGTATATTTGTATCTGTTCTCCCTTTCCATGCTTCAGGTATATGATCACTACGCAGGAAATAAAATGTGTTGTTTTTGCTTTCTGTTTAGACCAAAGGCAAATATGAATTTACAATGACGGAATATGACTCCTACTCAAGTTATGAAAGAAATGTCCTAAGGCAAAAAGCTTCTCAGTCTAGCTTCAGCTTCGGTATAAAGATACTCCAACTGTTTGAAATTGGTTACAGTCAAAATGACAACAGGTTCAAGAAGTTCATTCAAAGGATGAAAAGCTTTTCTTCAACAGTAAGCACCGCTCTACTTAATTCTCTGCTAACACATTTTCTGTATTTGTGTCTCTGTTGATTTCATCCCCATCGTCAGGTCAGCAGCCATGAATAGGATGAACAAAATCTTTCCCCCTGATTGGATTTTTCAGTTTGTATTGGTCCAGTGTTTATAAAGCTACAACACCTTGGTTTGTGTTTGCAGCACCCAGGAGCTTTTCTTTTCACAGACCTGCCAGGAACCAGGCTGCCAACCTTTAAAATTAGCCACAATCTTGTACAATCTGTCCAGTCAACTGCTGAATATCCACATTCAGGTGTTTGGGGTGAAATCACTTGCAAAAAATGAAACTAAGAAGCAGGTACAAATGGCCTCCCCTCCCTGCAGTAAACTTGCTGGTAGGAGATGTACAAATGGGACCCTGAGCAGGGTCTCCACGTGGGTGCAATCAGAAGAGGGAATCTGTACAGGTGAAACTGGGGTTTAGCTAATGAACCCAGGAGTCCAGGGTTTCCCCTGCACTGTGGGTGGGTTACACTGAGTAATGGAGAAATGTTGGGTGGAAAAAGGGGCAAATAGGATTTTCTGCGGTTCCAGGATTTGTGCACCAGTAAACGGTCCAGAAAACAGTCTGTGGTGTGGACAGCTGTTGCCTGTGTGTTCGCTGCAGGATAGCATGTCACACATGAAGGGCCATTCCTCGTTTAGGTGGGTTCAGCAAGGCAGGAGCTGTCACTTGGGTAAATGATAATGCAAACAGCGAAGCCAAGCTATTCTACTGTAGGACAGCCTTCACAATAAAATGGAATGAAAACTGCTAGCAGGCCTTCCGTGGGTTTAATTATAGACTAACACATGCCATTTTACTTCAGTTGATGTGATCTATCTGCTGAATACATCATTCATCAGATAAGGACACACACACCACAAAATACGGATGGCACAGTCACTTCCAGCCTCATCTTCAGAGATGTGGTCACAGCTGTGATCTGAGGCACACTTTAAGCTGGCTGGAGATGCTTTAATCTATAACTCCTAGGACTGCTTTATGAGATTCATTCTGAAGTAGTGTGCAACATCATTTGATTTCTTCTTTTCATCTGTTATTGCTGTAAACAAACCTAGCTCTTGTCAGTGGTTTAATAGTACTGCTGATCTATGTCTCTCCCCCCAGTATACAGTGCGCTCAGCAATGGCAGAATATTCCTTGTTGCTATTAAACTTGCATTTGCTTCCTGCAAAGTGACATTTCCCATGACAAGATCAGAGCTATATGAGAAGCATTTGCAGTAGATATCCAGAAAGAAACCCTGTACTAAGTCCTGATTTTATTATTTAGCTACGGAGTTCTGTGTTGAAATGCCTTTGATGGGGTATTCCGGCTGGCCCAAACTGGACACTAAATTCTTTGGACATGACAAAAGACCTCAGTTCTTGACATTTATGCCAGGAAAGGGAGGTATAATATATACCCACACACACATATTTACACAAATACATACAAGTGCGCATGTGTGCAAGTGTTTGTGTTTTCCTCTTTCCATGGAGTCTTGGTGATAGCATATTCTGCAGAATACAAATATAAATATTAATGTGGATCAGCCAGAGAATTACTGACTCATGTATAAATCATCATGCTTTCAGTTGTTCAACTTTTTCAGGAGAGAGCCTGTGAAAGCAAAGGCTGGTCAACACTGTTAGAGGTAGAGCACTCTCTTGGGATGCTGTTTGTGTCCTTGCAGCTGGCAGAGCAGAGGCTTGAACCTGGCTTTCCCCATGTTGCAGCTGAACAGCAGAGCCGTCACCTCTCTGTATTGGATGTCCCCCCCTTCATCCTTCTCCTCTCTTCAGTACCAGTCAGAATCCTGATTTTCAGAAACTTTACTACTAAAAGGCTTGATTTTACTAAATTAAAATATTTCCAGTTGAAAATTGTTAAATTGGTAAATCCTGACCAGTATAACTATGTAATGGAAAATACTGACACGTTGTGGCAAGAACGACACCACTCACTTCTGGATTCTCTTGCGTTTCTGTATGCCACGTAGTCCAGCAAATTCATTCACGCCCGTTCTGAGCTGACTGTTGCCACTTACAAGCTGAAGCCCCGAGCCCTGATGCTGCATTACGAGTTCCTGCAAAGACTCCATCAGCTCCCACTGGAGTACAGCTACGGGGAGTACAGAGAGCTGTACAGAGACTACGGGACACACTACATCACCGAGGCTACCATCGGTGGCATCTACGAGTATACTTTAGTCTTGAACAGTAATGAGCTCCAAAAGGCAGGTACGTGCATCTGCAGCTTGTAAAAAGGGCAGACCCAGCTTTTCAGTGGGAAAATCCCTCTCCAGGCACCCAGTGATGGTTCAGATCTGAGGACAGAAAAGAGAGGCTGTGGAAGAAGGAGCCAACAACATCTCAAAGACAGCCCGTAGGAAATATGGGAGTAGCAGTGTTTCATGGCAGTGAATAAAGCACCTGGTTTTCAAAGAATGCTCAGCATCATGGGCTCCGTTGAGCTCTCAAGCTGTGGGTGCTGCCAGTTCACAAAAAGGGCCTTGGGGCAAGTGTTTTAGACTACACATTCAGGGGGCTGACACGATGTTGAGATGAATGAGAGTCATGTAGCTTAATGCCTTTGTTAGCTTTGAAAGCTTTCTCCTAAGTTCTTTTTCCATTGCCTTTCAAATGGCAGTTTTGAAACACCTTTAGCCTCGAGAGCTTTTCCAGCATGTAGGAAACAGTAAATAATTTGCTGGGTGACTCTTGTGCCTGACACTGCTCTTGCTCTTTGACTCTGGCTTCCTTTTTTGCAAGAAATGATGATTGTTGTGTAGGGTAGAGAGAGCTGTGTGACATTAATCAATAGCTGCACTCTCTTATTTATTCATTGGCATGGGAGTGAGGAACTGCCTTCACTGTCTATTTGTGAAAGCATTTAGTGGACTCTGCTTTGTGCAGCACTTGGTCTGTTTGCTCTTCTGCTGGCTAGGAATGTGCTAGCTTGTGCTGCAGCACGTATGGCCCAGAGAGACAGACTTCAGGTTCAGATTTCAGATATTCAAAACATCAGCAGTTTCTCAGATGATGGTGTGGGTCTGTCACAAGCAAACTTTTGTTGAACTAACATATATTGTCGTTGGCATCCAAATGCTACCGCACGGTATCTGCAGAACTAGATCAGGAGTCTGCAGTAGAGCTCAGGGTAGTAGTGCTCCCTCATCTGTGGGAAAGATGGCAGTGGAGAGGACTGGATTGTACCTGATGCTGTGCCAGGATGTCATAAACCAATGGTTTCTGCCTTAATTGCATATGGACTGCAAGCATTAATAAAGGCTGCACTGGATCAACCCCAATATCAGATGTGTGGGAAGACCATGAGATCTTTTAATTATCCCAAAGAAGGCTTCATCTTTTCTACCAAAGACAAATCACATATCAACTTACATTTTCTGCATATAAGGACATAAAAAGAGCTACTTTATTAAAACACCACAATCTTTTGCTGTTTATTTAAGGTTATACTTTGAGCGATGTCCAGAAATGCGCACAGCATGGCTTTAAAATTGGTGGAACTATTAAAGGTGTCAGCTTGAGTCTTGGAGTAAACGTAGAAGGCTGTAATGCCCTTTTAAATGAGATCGGAGGTAAGCAAGAAACACTTTGGTGATTTTATTTCTGGCTTATGTCATAGTGAAAAATCTTTTCTTCCATCGTGGTGGAGAGAAGTTTCCGGCTGTGGAAGAACTTCCAAGCATTACAGCTGGCCACCTGAGGGAAGAAATTGAGTGGGCAGGTATAAAGGACAGGAGGATGGGGGTATCACTACAAGGGAGCAGGACAGGCACAGGACACACAGTGTAGGAAACCAGGCTGCAGGTGTGAAGCACCCATGGCCTTTCTCCTGTGCCTTCTCAGTGGGATGGGTCATTTCCAGAGGTGCTTTGCTGTGAGCTTGTGTCCCATTTCAGTCCACAAAGAAATACCTGTGTGAAGCTGACCGCTTTCTGAATGCATTTTTTTGCAGACAGCACCGCCAAAAAGCAGTATGTGGAAGATTTCATCGCCCTCGTGCGTGGTGGAGCAAGCGAACACATTACTGCACTGGCCTACAAAAGCCTGCCGACTGCCACACTAATGCAGGAGTGGGGAGATGCTGTACAGTACAACCCCGAAATCATACAGCTGAAGGTACTGTATGCTTCGCTTCATTCAGCCTCACTTAGCTGAGTGCCTCGGAGAGCTCTGTGTCTGGAAAAATGAGATTTAAAAAAAAAAAAAAAAACAACAGGGCAATTTCTAGGGCAACTAATAGAACTATATTGTGTAGCTCTGAGAATGGGTGATCAGGAAATCAAAGTTGTGATGCATTAAAAAGGATGGTGTAGCTGAAAGCAAATGAAGTAAACAGCTTTTACCCTTTGTAACTTGTCCACACTGATGTGATTGCTTACTGCCCACCCAGCAGGTAAGACTTCCCACTTTATCTTCTACCAATATATCACTTAACAGAAGTATCACTGGCAGCATATAAGGACTTCTTTTGCTTGAAATTTCTTGTTGTTCATGAGTAGCAGTGACTATTTAGCAACAATTCTCTCTGGTTCAGGAGGTCAAGAAGCTCACCATACAAGCTTGGATGTTTGTGCAGATTAGCTAAATAAAAACAGGCCCTGGGTTTTGAAGGGTCAAGGGGTTTTGATCCTATAGAGTTTTAGAAATGCAAAGTGCTGTAAAAGTGAAAAGTGAGCAGAAGCATGTAATGATTCTGCCTCATTGTTTTTAATGTCAAAATAAGCTCCTTCTGAGTGCATATTGATTGAATACCATAGGTAGAAGAAAACATCCTTTTAAAGCAGGAGTTTGGACTGTCAGAGGTGGAAATTGGTTTTGTTATTATTATTGGTCTTCGTTGTGAAATTAATTTTAGGCAAAAATATTGATATTTGTAACAGGAACTTGGTTCTCATTGAATTTCTGACATTTTGTTTATAAATAAAAAATAAAAAAGGTGAATTCTAAGCAATCTGAAGCAAAGAAAATATCAGTAACTTGGAAATACTGCCAGTGCCTTTCCAGCACTTGCTGCAGTGCATTTGCCTTTCCCATGCCCCTGGTGCACCGTGGACAGAGTTTCAGAAATTCATTGGGAAGTTTCCCAGCAGGAGACAGGGTGACCACAACGATCTGCACAGATCCCATTTCCAGAAAGTTCTCCCACGGCCAATTGTGGCATCCTTTGTCTGGCCTGGCATCAGTGGCCAGGCTGCCCAGTGAAAACCCCAGACGGATGTAACTTGCATTTGGTATCTGTGATCCCTCATTTCCATACCAGAATCCCTGTGGGGTTTGAAGATCAAACATACCAGCAGAGTCAGCCCAGGAATGCTTAGTTAGGGAAAACTGAAGCAAATCAGTTCATAAATCAACTGCAGAAGGGCCTTGGCAGGTCACTCTTAGTGTATTTCCTCGTAAGTATGATCTGAATTCAAAAAGCAAAGTATGGATCACAGATAATTGATGAAGAGGGAACATACAGCAGCAGGAAATGAGCATTCTTTATTAAAACCTCCTATTTCTAGCAGTTAGAGACTCTAACAGCAACACAGGAACCATTCATGCTTACTGAATTGCAGCAGCAGGTATCCCTACAGCAAGGTTGGGAATCTGGGATGTGTCGTCTGAGGAGAGGCACCAGCATCATCCCCCTGGCTTTAGTAGATGACTGCCAATCTGTAGGGCACACCTAAACTTCTCCTCCTTCTCAGAAAAAGGAATAAGAAGGACAAAATCTCCTTGTTTTCTACAGCGTGTTCACTGTGCTTTGCACTCTTACCTTCCACCACTGGGCCTACCTGTGGTGCTTGTGTTTCAAGATCACAATCCTCTCCCTTCTGAAGGCAGTGGAAACCCTTATCTTGGCTTCATAAAGAGAGAAATCAGCCTTGAAATGCAGAAGTGGTTGTACTGAAAATGCAATGTGCTGTGCAGCTGTGTGAGGAATGAAGGAGATTTCCGTGGGTGGGTTTTGGGGGGTCCTTTTCAAATTGGGGTGAGAGAGCATTCAGGAAAAGTACATTTGATCAAATCTGGTCTCAAAATGTTAAAATCAAGAAAATGGTAAGTAAGTGTTGAATGAAACTAAAACTTCGCCTGTTTTTCAACTAACTGTGTGGTGCTGAATCTCCTTATGCATTTGCAGTGCCTTTGGTGCTGTAAACCAAGGGGAGGACTCTTGCAGGGATTCCTGCTGCTGCTGTTCACTAGGTTGAAAGAAACACTAATGGGAAACCTGGAGCACGTGCCACAGGCCCTTCATTTCCCTCCCCAGCTGTGCTCCCATGGTTGCTCGCACCATCTTGAACACCAAAATGAGTGCAGTTCCTTCCCTCCCTCTAGGTGCAGCCGCTCTACCAGCTGGTGACTCCAACCGACTTCGCTAATGCAATCACAATAAAAGAAAATCTGCGACGGGCTCTTGATGAGTTTCAGCTGGAGACCAGTTCCTGTCGCTGCGCTCCATGCCAGGGCAACGGGACCCCCTTTATGAAAGGTAGGAGGATTTCACGCCCCTTCTCTGGCTTCTAAGAGCAATGAGCAGGGAATTTGTGGGGAGGGAGGAAGCTTAGCAAGTAAACTGCTCTTTGGTTACTGCTGTAATTTCTCTACCAGGTAATAAAAAAAAAAAAAATAGCTTTTTTAAAAGATGGTCTATTCATAGAGTGCCACAATTTAATAAACACAGTAGGGTCACAGAATGCACCTTTTCAATGGGAGTGATCATCTGTATCAGTTCCATGGAAAAATTTGATCCCCTTTCAATTATGTGTGAAAAAAAGCAACAACTTGATGTCTCCTCCTTTGCTTTTAAGATTGCTTCCATCATCCTGGAGAAGTGACTACTGTCTCAGCATTAATTAGTGTTTGTAAAAGTGTTCTGAAGATGAAAAGCACCACATAAGTGCCAAGCACAGTTATCACCATCACCTCCCCCCATTTCTAATAAGAAGCTGTCCTCCTTTGTAAGCAGACTGTGATTTAAAAATGAAGGGGAAAAATAATCAAATCAAATGAAAACCACACTGCCTAAACAGAGATATATGATGTGATGAGAGCTTCTAACAAAGGGACCAATTTTTTCAAGTGCTTAATTCCAATCTGCATCCGCAGAAGTCCTGATGAGGATCGTTATCATCTAAATGTGCCTAATGCAGAAACGACTGCTTCAGGTACCAGCTAGATGATTGTAGCACTTAAAGGGTTTGTCTCGTGATTACCCTTGTTTAAATAACTTCTCAGGATATAAGTTAGGTTAGTGTTTCATTTAGGAACTTCTCAAGGAGAGGCTTTCAATGTCCATTACTTTCCGAGGTGGGAGCTCTCATCCCAGGTTCAGCTGTGGGAAGGAAGCATGCCGTGGCCCTGAGAAGCTCAAGCGGGGTTTTGCAGGTGTCCCTCCTGCACAAACCCTTCCTCACCCACTGCAAACGGCTTGCTTCCCTCCCAACACTGCCAAGACATCTCTGGCAAGGAGCAGGGGGCTTGCTGGAGAGGCAAGTGGGGCAGCAGCATGCTCACAGCTTCCCTGCTTAATTGCTATTTTATACTTTCACCAACGGAGAAGAATGCTGACATAATTTCATCCTCCCAGAAGAGGACTGAAAAGGACTGTGTGTCTGCAAGGAAACAAGACTTGAAATGAAGTCTGTAATCCCACCATCTCTGCTTGCTTTCAGGGACGGAGTGCGAGTGCCTGTGTCCCGTTGGCTACCGTGGCACTGCCTGTGAGATCACCAACAGGAGAGGTAAGTGGCCCCCAGCCCTCCCGCTGGCTGTCCAGCCCCATGCACAAGAGATTGGGGTCCTGCAGAAGTGACCATCATCCTTTGCCTGCTCTCTTCTAAAATTCTGAATTTCTTTGTGCTCACCCAGAAGTGGCTTTTCTTCTGCAGTTCCAAGGCACCCCCACCGACCTTGCAGTTTTATCAACATATAAACTCCTGCCTAATTTACAACCCATGGCAAGCCTTGGGGCTCCTCCAGCAGTTTTGTTCCCTAAGTTTTCCCCTTTGATACAGCCAGTATGTTGCAGACTGTTTTCCTCTAGATATGCTACCATGCATTTTAATCTTAAAATCTTATTATGTTGTTTTGAAGCATTTACTAATGCTTCTTGGTCACTTTGTATTACTGCTGTCTCCTGACTGATGTTCTTAACTCCTTCGAGTTTAGGATGATCTGTGACTTTAATCATTCTGTTTACTTCTTCCAGCTCATTAATTTAGATGCTAAATAATCCCAGATCTCAGGCACCCAGAGCTCTGGCACCATCCCACAATTTGATGCACAGCATTTATCACTGCGCTTTGTTTACAGTCTTGTAGCCAGTTCTCATTCTGCATGACTGTGTCCTAACCAAGCCAGGCTGAAATACATTTTAAGCTGAGATTTCACCAAGCAGAGGGTCAATTTTGTAGGTGTTTCTAAGCCAGTCCATTCAGCCTGAAACTGTGGAGTCGCTTACACCTTGTTCCAGTCTGTTTACTGCACACATAATTACATCCAACCCTCCCAAAGACTCACATCCATCCGCTTGTCAACATACAACTTCCTTTCCCACTCCCCTTTCCTTCTTTTATGTGTTGCTTCTGTGTTCGGCTCTGTGATTCTTAGGATGCTGAATTTATGTCACTCACATGCTCAGGGTCCAGAAGAAGACAGTGTAATAGGCAAAGCAGTGGGTAGAAAGCTGAATATTCAAGCTGTTGTTCACTGAAGAAGAACATGCCAACATTATCCCTAGCACCTCAAAATGTGGCTGACAATTTAGTGCCCTTCTTAGCAAGGCTTGGACTAGGTCAGTGAGGGAAACACCCAACAACAAAATATAAAGCTAATTGATGCTTTTTTCTTGTCCTTGCTGCATAAAGGGTAGTTAGAACAAACACCAGGAATGCTGAACAGAGAATTAAATGTGTTGGAAACAATCACTCATTGTTAATGACTCAAGTATGTTGTTGGTGGTATGGATGGGGCAGAGCTGTTTGTATTTATATATGATTCGTGGAAGCTGACAGCTCTCCCCTTGGAAAGAGCTGCTTTATCCTGACACTCCTTTCTGGCTTGTTCTTTTGTTTTCAGATACTGCTATTAATGGAAATTGGGGTTGCTGGGCCAGCTGGTCTCCATGCTCAGGAGGTCAACGAACACGGAAACGACAGTGCAACAACCCTGCACCACAAAACGGGGGTTCGTCATGCTCAGGGCCAGATGCTGAAACGGTTAATTGCTAGAGGCAATCATTAAGAACTCACACAAAAATGATGAGCAGGTTGCAGACTGAGTGGGAAGACGTTACCTGACTGGCTCACTAAGTTGGCTTTGCTGTGCTTATGGGTCTCATCCACATGCGTTGAAGCTGGAAAAATTTCAGAAGGCTTTGGGAGTACCACACCTTTGGACATGCTTTGCAGTTGTCCTATGCAACTGAATGTGCTTACTGTTCTTAATAGTGTTCTGGGTCTCAATTACAATGGGCTAATTAGGATGAGCTCGATCTGCCTTATTTAGTAGCTGTAGATTTTAAGTTTCTCTTTTATTTTTGAATGTTTCTTTGAGATAAGAAAAGACTGTTTGATCTTATGTGCGCCAGAATGTGCACTAATATGCAGCTTCTGTGAAGACAGATGTGTCATGTGGAGCAAAATACAGCATATTAAAGTCTAAATCTCAATGAGCACAATAGTATCTAGCGTGACATTTAAAGCTGCTGTGCCTCACTACACCAGTTTCCCTACTTATTGTATTTAACTTAAATTGTCTGTCATACCAGAAATTTTCTTGAAGGAGTGAAAACCAAATTGTGAAGCAGTCTGGTGACACCACGGCATTGTTATACGACTGAATAGCAGTTGTACTCTTACTGCAGAGGCGAGCTTCCTCCTGCACGTTTCTTCAGGCACACTGAGGCCCATGTGCACCCCAGTCTGCTCAAATGCACTGAGCTGGTTCCTTGGGATGCAGGAGGAAGGACAGAGGGATGCTTCTGGGATGGGAAAAGGCTGTATTTCAGTAGTTGCATTGCTGCTCCTCTCAGGTTAGGACATCTGAGATGGAGAGAGCTTGCTATGAAAAAAGTCAAAGCAAAACAAATGGTTTGCCCTTTGTTACTGTCCCTGAAGCCATGCATCGCAAGCTGGGTCAAACAAAAGAGGATCTTGTACTGAATGCTGCATGTGGTTTCATGACTCACCTGAGAGGGATTGTTCCAGGGACTTCCCTCCTCCCACATCATTGGTGCTTCATGGCTTTTGCATTGTTGGGGCTTGCTGTAAAATAACTAAAGACATCTTTGTTTAGGGAAAATAGCACAACCAGTGCAAAGTTCCTCCTAAATGTTGTGAGTCTTCTAACACCAGCAAGGTCAATTGCTCTTCCAAGGGCTTTTAGCAGTGCTGGTGATGATGGGTTGGTATCACGAGTTTCTCTTCTCTCAGACTGACGTTGTCTAAATGCACTTCTTATAAGAGCGACTCAGGCTCTCTGACATCCGAACAATGGAACATGCATTTAGTTTTAGCCTTCATGCCGCCTCCACACTTATCAATAAGGTTTCTGTGACAGCTTTAAGAAAGGAAGAGCACATTGCATATGTGCATATGTAAAATAAGCACGATCTGTAGTCATAATGGGCTACGTAATTGAGCTGCCAACCAAAAACATTTCCCTTATCCACTGTGTAACCGTTATATCTTTTGTGTGATAGAAAAGCTTCGTACAGGGTCATGGTCAATAAGGTCACTGCTTATGCTATATGCAGTATTCCTCAATGCTTTGTAAAGAGTCCCTGCAAAAGCTGTGCAAGAGAGTACCCTGATTACCAATGTGCTTTGGTTCATGGGTGCCTTTGAGAACGTGCACTGCAGTGCAGTTGCTTGCTCTTGCTGAGAAGCATTGATGTGATCTGATTAAGAAACTTTCTCAGATGACTAGAGCTGCTTTTGTACATTTGAACACCTTTCCTGACCATCAAGGTGGAGAAAGCACTCTGACACATGGTCATGGCGCATCTCTCCACTGCTGCCACGAGCAGTGAAGCAGAGCCAAGTATAGCAACCTGAAGGCTCTCCCCTGATCAGAAAAGCCCAGATGTTTTGAAATGTCAGTGCCTGGGTTTGGATATTTGGCGTTGGCCTTTGTTGCTTCGTTGTGTGTTTTATTTATTTATTTATTTATTTTGAGGAGGAGAGAAAAGATTTTATGGTGTTCAAGATGAGCAGGATGGTCTACCTGAGGTATAGTTTCAGGGGTGCTTGCACATTGAGCCTATAGACTCCAGAAGCCTCCTATAAAGGACATAACTTTATCTTGTCCTTGTGATGTTGTGCTTAGATTTAACTAACTAATCATTTATTATGACCTGGAGGGTAATAAAAATTACTATGCTGAAGCTTTTATTGTTTCATTTTGGTACACATTAAATTTTGGTGCTATCTTTTATTGGTGTTTCTCACTTCCACTTTCTGTGCAAGTTTGCATTAACAACCCAGGTATGAAAGCAGGGTAAGGCTGCAGACACGACATGTGCATGTTCTGCACTGGGTATGCCCAGTTCCCTGGCGAAGACTCTTGTCTCAATGGGTTTTATTACATCCCTTATTACATTCCTACCCTGGTCCAAATAAGTCATCTTAATGGGGGCTTCTTTAAACCTGCAGTAGTCCTGTATTGTGGTTTTGTCACCTGTATCTCGCCACTGATTTGCAGTTACCACCACACTGCTGCTATGTGTAAAAAACTGGTGCTTCACTTGTCATGGCTTAGCAAAGAGCTGAGGTACCAAACTGTGCAATTGCCACTGCTGATGCCATTGATGTGTGGAAAAAAAGAGCTCCGTAAATGTGGAAAAGCTGTATTTTCTCCACCTCCCTGCCTGAAGGTGTTTGTGCTGGGATGTGTGTTGGATCTGGTCAGCATGGCTTTGGAAGGTCCAGAAACAGTATTTTGGGTCAGCTGTAAGTGCCAACTTTCCCAGAATCAAACCTACTCAACTCCTGCTGCCCCCAAAATCATCAGGAATGGGTCCATTTCCAGCCGGGATTCATTTGCTGCCCAGCTTTTCCTCTCAAGTGGACACTTTACATTTACCCATGAGGCTGGGACGTGGTCTAGGCTGTGGCTGGGGTCTTGTAACCCTGTGTGGTAGCCACAGGGTTTCTAAATCACTCCCCATGTTCCTATTCCTCCCTGTCAGATGAACGTAGCTGCCCGTCCCTGTATTGTGTTGCTGGCTGCAGCGGCCTATCTGCGCGGCCTACCTGCCAGCCCTTGCAGTGGTGGGACCGGAGAGCTCGGTGACAATATCAGCGCTCCTGACATCCCCACCCAGGTTCCCAGGGGCATACAGAACAGAAATCTTCTTTACAGAGAAAGTAATGGGTGTAGAGACAGAGAGAGGTTGTTGGAAGCACCCTGGCGAGTCCTTGTGGAGGTGTGAGCAGTCCCCACATTGCCAGCTCAGGGTTCTGCTGTGCTTGCTGAAGAACCCAGTAAGCACCCCAAAAACCCGCCAGCTTTCAAGGCAAATTACACCTGCTGATCCTTTTATACCCCATTTGAACACCGTCCCACTTGCGTAAATCAACAGCACTAGAGATGCAGACAGCAATTATTACCATTATGGACATTTGTGTTTTATCTATCAGTAGTGCAGGACTCGGAGTCCCACCATGCTGGGCATGACACAGCCCCACAACAAACACCAGCCTCCCCCAGACCCTCCAGGACCCGGTGTTTCTTTTGGTTTGGGCAGGACTGAACATTTTCTTCCTTCCTGTGCCTCTGCATTAGCACTGGACGAAAAGGGAGGCGACAATTTCAGAGCTGCTCCTGGTGGGCAATCCTCGGCTGCTGTAAAATCGCAGGCTCGGGGGGACGCAGGCGTTTGGGCACTCAGCGTGACATTGACCCCGAGGTAGGAAACAGCCCTTATCTCCTCTCCTGTTAGCTGGTTATCTGGAGCCTGCACCTTGCAACCTCAGGTGTATTGTCATCAATCATTTGCTATTTTCCGTTGCGTACTGGTTCCTCGCTGCCCTTCCTTTGTTAATAACCCAGTTTGCCTATATCCATAAAAATATCTGATTGTGATACCATTTATCCAAAGCACCATACATCCATCATGTACTTATGAGAGAGATAAACAAGGTCTCCTGGGAAATATGCCGCAAGAAATATATAGGATAAATAACTATATCAAATGTATGTCAGTGTGCAAGAGGGGAAAATCCATTCATTAAAGCCAGGGTGGAACTGCAGTGTTTTATTGTACCCTCTAAGCTTTTAGTTTAAGTAAGAAATGTACATTTTTGCTGCTTATCTCATCTAGCACAGCTCTCATGCTGGCCACTTCAGCAGGAGATATATTAGCTTCTTTGACTGGCATTGTAAATGTGTAATTGCTCATAATCTCTCTCTCTCTTTTTTTTTTCTTTTTTATTTATTTATTTTTTATTATTTATTTAACAGACCTTACAGGCAGCTTCTCCCTCCCTCTGACTGCAGCTTCCCTGCTCCAGAGCTGCTGCTGGGAGGACAACCAGGCTCTGGGTGAGCTGGGAACAAACCTTGGGGCTGCTGGTGTTCCTCTGCTATCGTCCCTTTAATCTCTTGGGTTTCCTATTGTAGTGTCGGCGACTCTCCAGCATGGCATCTATCCTTCTAGAAAGGTCTCCGAAGCTGAGGCTGCAGGTCCCCTTCCCGCAGGCCTCCTCCTCCCTTCCCAGCCTCCCAGGCACCATCTTCCCCTCTGATTACTTCTTCAACTGGTCACAGAGGAGACACGCTGCTCTCTAACCCAGTTGACACTCATTTGCTCTCAAGATTTGTCCTCAGCCCTGCCTGGTCCATGTGCAGGTAAGAATTGAGCCCATGAGCCAAGCTAGCTGTGGTTATAGGAGCCCTGTCTCATGTTTCTACACAACATGCCAGCTCCGTGCCAAAGAGTGTTGATAAAACTGTGGCTGAAAACTGCTGCTCTGATCCCACATTTCACATTCCTCTGGGCTAAATCACACCGAGTTCAATGGGTGCTTCATGCCACTGCATTTTCCCAGCATAGAAGACATCAGATTCAAGCCCTTGGGAGCAAATTTGTCTCTGGGTGAGCACAGCCTTTACCTGGAAAGGCAGGGTTGGCAAAAAGGCCACAGTTTTATCACCCATTTGCCCATGTCTTAGAAATATGTCATAGTAATTTTTCACTGAAAAATCAAATCTCAGTGCTCGAGACAACATGGTTTGTTGTTTTCTTATACAAAAACAGCCTGCAGTTTCATTTTCGAGCAAAAGAGAAGAAGCAGTGAAAAAATTGTCTTACGGCAAACATGCACACAAAAGAAAATATGGGGCCAGATCTTCAGGTAGCATAAATCAGCTGCGGTGAAGGAGCTACACTGATTTACATCAGCTAAGTGTCAGACTCTAAATCACTACTGACACGCTGTTGAAAAACAAGCATTTCCAAGAATCAGAGCTGTAGCTGAGCAATTTTTTTTTCACTAAACCACGGTTCCTTTCTAGTCGCTCTTTCCATTCAAATGTATATAGAAGTGCTCTTTTGTGCTTTGAGGTTTTGTTGCTGGTGTTGCTTTTCCTAATGCCTAATTCCTTCTCAGGGCTTTTTTTTTTTTTTTTTTCCCTTTCCTTCCTTGCAGTGAAAAGCACAGTGAAATGAAGTGCTGCTCGCCTTCTGCCCACCCCGTGTTTTTGCAGCAGTTCATTAAGAGCACTGAGCTGCAGGCTCTGGCCACAGTTTCTGGATGCAGTTCAATAGCATGTGTATTCTTGTGCTGAGATTTACACCTTACATTCAAAATTAAAAAAACATAAATCAAGCAGCCCTTGAGCATCTTCTCTGGCTCTGGGTGCCTGGGAGATAAAATGCCCTTGTGCCCATACTCAGTCCATCACTGATCTGAGAGAGGAACAGCCTTCACGTGTGCGTGAACACCCTCTGTGGAACAGTTTCACTTGAGCCTCTACATTTATTATTTTATTTATTTATGTAGTATTTCTCATTAGTTCAAGTTCGCGTTTTGCAATGGCTCTTCAGTGTCTTTGGGCTGAAGCTTCCTCCCATACAGATCAGCATATGGCTTTGCTGAAAACGCAGCCCTGTCCAATATGCTAGACTTAAAAATCTGACAGTGCCAACTTATAAAAGTTTCATGGTACATATGTCAATACCAACTGCATAAAAATGCAAGGATCGTGGGCTTTTAATTTGTTTTCCAAAGGCAAACATAAAAATTTCTGTGACTGAAGCTGACTTAAGTAAACAGTTTTAGTAAATGTATTTCATGAGCAGCAAGAGCCCCGTGGTCACGCAGCAGCAAAGCCTCCTGTGCTGGTTCTCCACCACCTCCTGCATTCTGGCAGCATGGCTGTGACGTGGTGGGGACACCAGCTGACACGGTGGGGACTCCAGTTGACACAATGGGGACACCAGTTGATACAATGGGGAGCAGACCTGGTGGAGACACCAGTGGACCTGCTGGAGATACCAGCTGACCCAGTGGGGACACCAGTGGACTTTTTCAACCAGAGCACTGGTAGATCAGTGTGCAGCCAGGCATGCATGCAATCAGCCCGAGCAATTTGTCTGGACAGCAGCTGGGTTTCATACAACAAATCCAGCTCATCCCTCTACGCATGTAAATGCAATGATTTGTCCCCAGCGTAATTCAGTTGCAGAGTTATGCCCGCTGTATTTATTGCCCAGCACAGTCACCAAAACACCTTGAGCACGTACCGTTGGGGAGCAGTGCTGATTTTAGCACGCTTTGCTCTGCACGCTCGTCCCCACGCAGGGTGCCCCACCGTGCTGCGGGGCAGGGTTGTTGCACTGCCGGCTGCGCCTCCTCGAGCCCCCCTGGCAGGGAGCCCAGGGTGACCAGCAGCTCCAGCGCCCACTTGTCCCAGTGCCTGAAAAAGCATATTGAATAAGAGGCTGAACCAAACTATAAAGTAAAATTAAATATATATATATATAAAAGCAAAATATAAAATAAAATTAAGTAAAATTAAGTAAAATTAAGTTAAAATAATAAAATAAAATAAAATAAAATAAAATAAAATAAAATAAAATAAAATAAAATAAAATATAATAAAATAAAACAAAACAAAACAAAACATACTGCAAGCTCTTCCTTTTCCTCCTCTGAAGAGCTGCCATTTGACTTCCCTTTCCCAAAGGGTTGCTGGTGGCTCTCTCTGCACTAACTTTCCCACCTCCAAGCAAGGCAGAGGGACAAATGTCTCCTAATGTCACTGTCATGGAGCTGTTCTGAAAAGTCTGCCTGTCCCTTTGGAGACAGGTCATTTTGAGGCTTTTTCATTACAGGACAGACTGAGTTGTCAGGAGCGTTCGATACTATAGATCATGGTGGCACTCCTGAATGATGGGAGTGCTTGATGGCTGTCATTTACTGTCGTTTTTTATTTACTCAACTGGCCTTCATTCCTGGCTTGGGCACTTTATTAATCCAGACAGTAAAAATGGATCTGTGTGCTCTTACTTAGGGCTGGATGAAACGCTGGGGTTTCTGTCTGCTGAAACATTGGTCTTTACAAAACTGCTTTTGGTCTTAAATGAGTCTTGAAACTAAAAATCCGCTTCCTTTCAGTAAACTGGAAGCTTCCCCCAGCACTGCTAAAAGCAACGATGCTCAGAGCAGCTCGCAGGAACATAATGGTTTTCCATGTGCCTCATCTCAAGCAGATTCCTTGGATTTGGAGACAACTCAAAGAACCTGATTTTTTTAATTTTTATTTTTAAAGAAACCCAGTTTTGAGTCACTGAACCAGTGCTTTTGAGTTCAGCTTCATAAACCATCTACCCAGCTCTGCTCTTAACTCCTTAGCTCATCACAGGTTTGATTTTCCAATGGTGAGACCCTAAGTAAGAGCACATAGTTGAAGGCCTGGAGCTCTGCTGGAACTGGTCTGAAGATGAATTTTTATCCTTTTTTTTTTTTTTTTTTTTTTTTTTTCTGCCAGCTTCAAGTGCTGAGATTGGGAAATTTTCATCATCATGAATCAGGACACAAATGTCTAGAAATAACCCTGGCATTTTTTTGAAACAAAAGAGCATGTTCTGAGGTTAGCTTTTTATTGCCACCCATTTCATTTTTTAGAACAGAACATAAAGTAATAAAGCATAAATAAAAGCCTGTTACTTGGGGATGTCACTTTTTTTTTTGTTCCCTCTCCCCAGATTAGTTGCATATAATTAAAATGTTTCTCTGTCTGAGGGGAAGCCTGGCAATTTGGCCAAAACTTTGGTTTTGGTGGCACTTCACTGGAGCATCACTTCCCAGCCACGTAGCCTGACCCTTTCAGCCTCCCTTCTTTTCCTGCCTGCCAGGGTTTGCACTCCTGCCCTTGCAGCAGACATCCACATCAGGATGCCCCAAGTGCTCCAGAGAATCGCTGTGCCCAGGACGTGCCATGTCAGTCATCAGGGACCGGGTGACAGTCTCATTCACACCAGGGCCTTACCTGGGCGCTTGCTCTGCTCACAGGCATGGCCCTCGTACCCCGGCTGGCACTGGCAGACACACGTGTCACCCACCAGGATGGGCTCGCCGTTGTTCTGGCACGGTCCGCAGCGGCAGGCGTTGAACTCCTGCAAGTAATCATCCAGAGCCCTCTTCAGGTGCTGCCGCTTGGTTTCCATGTTGGTGAGGTCACTCCTGCGTAGAATTTCGTGGATGGGTTGCAGCTGTGCAGGACAGAGACAAAAAGTGGAGTTTGGGGTTTTCATCTAGTCATAGGCCCGCGTGTTGCCAGGATGCAGTCAGGGAGCAGGGAGGTCGCTGGATGAGCTCGGGGCTGAGAAAAAGCGTGTTTGTCTTCCTTGACAGCTCCATATACACCATGAAAATACATTACCACTGATAGACCCCAGTGTGAAACCAAACCTTTTCCTATCTTAGGGGTTTTTGCAGGGTTGGCTTGCTCTGGAAGTTCAGTGTGGACCCAAATGATAAATTCAAACACCCCAGAAAGCCCATTTTTTGATTAGTTTCTTAGTGCTACCATAATAAATTTCATGTCAGAAATTTTCTCATGCTTTTTCCCTTTTTGAAACAAAACATGTAGGTAAGAGATTTGGACAGTGGGTATCATCAAAACTTAACACCGACCTGCCACTAACGGTGACCAGATCATGAACGATCCAGTAAAGGCACAGCGTGGAGACTTTTACCTGCCTACATTTTACCCTTTGTTGCAGTGAAATAATACTGAGCCATCTACAGCTTTAAAAATATGACCAGCTTGTAATATTTCCAGTGGCAAATTGCAATTCTTATATACCATTCAACAAAAATAGCCCAGTGTGGACAACTGTAATTGTAACCTGGCTTCTGCTTTCAACCTATTATATCGAATCGATTGGATTAGCTGAAGGGCAGCAGGCCCCAACGCTGGTGGCGCCGTTCTGCCTTTCAAAATGCGGCTCTTTGGGGTGTTTTAAGCATTCAGCTGTGTTTAGGTTGAAAAATCTCAGCCCTTCCAGTTTTACCAGTAATAAAAATGAACGATAAGCTGCGAGCTCCAGGCTGATGCAAGGACATATTTATAAATATGTGTGCCTGGCTGGGAATTGGTAGACAGTGGTCCCAGGGCAGTCCTGGGCATCACCTCATTGCACAAGCACATGGGGAGTGATTCGTGGGGAGGGCCAGCCAGGCTTTGGGAAGGGCTCTTAGACATATTTGCACAGACCTGTTTATCAAATGAGCGTGAGCTGCAGATAAGAGAGGCTGAAGTGGACGTGGGCGTTTATCGGCAGCCTGAACTGCTGCTGGTTGCACAGAGGTTGCTGAGCTCCGAAAGCAGCCAACAGAGAGGTCAGCATGTGGTTTACTGGAAAAGTGCAATAAGCTTTGCCCAGAATTGATGGGAACTTGTGAAGAAAGGTGAATAACCCGCAGCATGCGTTCAGCTGTAAACGAGAGCGCTTGTACTTTAGCTGGCCTTTCTGCCACCAGGGCGCTGCCCAGAAAGATTCCCATTTCTCCTGACAATAACGCAGATCATTCCCAATTCCACCTGCCCATCGCCTTTCTTCCACTGTCTGGCTTTCCTGCTGTGTGCCTACAGTTGCTGATGAGAAGGATGTTCATGGCAGTGCATCTGTGGCATGACTGAGGGCCTTTCCTCACACCACAAAGCCCCGTAGGATGCCTCAGTGACCTTCCCATTTTATGGGACATCCAATAAAACAGGAGGCAGGAAGAGAACTTTGCTGATTGCGATCACCACCGACCCTCTTAGTGGAGCATGGAGAGACGGGACCCACCTAAGAAAGTGGTGTCCCCTCCTCCATAAACTCCTGGAGGCACCCAGAGCGAGACCCACCATGGTGTGCAGAGGTCAGGCAGAGCCACTGTGTCTCTGAAGCAGGTGCAGTGGAGGGGGGGCATCTGTGCAAAGCCTTCAGCAGGGGGGTGGCTGCCTCCCCCATGAGCCCCCTGCTTATACGGGAAGGCAGGAGCATTACGGAGAATAATGGGGATGGCTGCAACTATGGAGAGCCGTTCATTGGCAAGCTGCTTGGGGACACATCAAAAACTTAACTCGGCACTAATCCAGCATTAAGCTCCTTGTCTGTCTCCCTGCTGATGCTGTCGGTGGGAGATGTACTCCCCATTGTGAAATGAATAAGAGGTTACTAGATCAGTGGCCCATTACATTTAATCTTGTTCTGTGATGGGATCACAATAAAAATACGAAATGATCTGCTCGACTACACTTTCATTCGTTATAGCGGCAGAGTTTCTTCAACTGCAGAAAGCCTTACCTCAAAATCAATAATAGCAGGATTGTATTTTAATGACCTTCCCCAGCGACGATACATGTTGCCGTCCCAACTGTTTAAGAGCCCTCCACTGCCAGCAGTATCTCCACCTTTAATCCGGGGAATAATATCTTCCACGATGGCATTGTGGCTCTGCTCATCTGAAAAGTTGAATTACACCCATATATTTAGTTACAATTTCCACGCCTACTCTGGAAACTGAGGTGATATCAGTCACAAGGGGGGCTACCACAATGCTGTGCCTCCCACATCAATGGGTGCTCTGCCTCCCCCTCAGCCTTGTACAAGGCAATGGGGTGATGAGTTAAACATCCCAAATGCCCTAAAACACTGCAGCCCAAAGGTCCTGCACGGCCCCAGCCTTTGTGTCTGGTTATCACTAGTTAAAGTGATTTACAATCGGTAGCTTCCTGACCTCTTTGAGCACTTTTTATGGCCAGATTTGACTTTAATCATCACCGATGTTGCCCTCTCTGGACCAGTGTTGGGACCATGGGGCCCAGCTGGGGCTCTGCCATGTGTTTGGTCCAGACTGGTGGCACATGGGACACATGCAGGAAGGACCAGAGCCACAAGACATTCCCCAGGAGTGCTTGGGGGAGAATCGGACCTGATTTTAGTGTTTTCTCCCAGGTTCCTCACTCTTGGCCTGGGCTTGCTAAAGGGACCGGAGCTCCCCAGTCACCCACTCACCCAGCAATGTGCATTTCTGTCCAGACGATGTAACTCCAGTTCCTTTCAAGAGGAGCCAGTACTGCTGGGGACTTGGCCCTGAAGACATATTGGTCCCACCTTTGGGCCTGAGCTGTGCCTGAGGATGGCACTAGAGCACCCTTTTCACACCCCAGCGTAACCCGACTTCTGTCCCCTGCCCCAGTGGCCACAGACCTATCTCCCCAGCGTACCCTCATCCAGAAGTTTTTTATTATCACATTGAGAGTATGACATGGATGCTCCCACTGCCAGCCCATACTTGCTGACCGAAACGCCAGCTGAGAGGCCAAAACAGGCCATGACTTCTTCGGAGCGGATTTCTGCAAAACAAGAAGGAGACCAGTAAAAGCAGTGGCTCTGTTCATTTTCCTCCTGGTATCTTTCATGTCTATTAAGAAAATACTCATCTAATTGCATGGTCTGCAACTTGAAGAATTATTCCATGGCAGAGGACAGGCTTTAGTCTTGTAGTGACAAAGCCAAACTTGTATTGGGGTATGTTGGGCCTACTGCACAAGTGAATAGGGAAACTTCCTTGACATAAAGCAGTGTCCTCAGGAAGTATTAGAAGAAACTGAATATCTTAATGCAGGGTTTCAAGCATGTATTTCATTGTTCAGCCTATTTATTTAAAAATAAAAACATTTCCACAGACTAAGTCATAACTAAAGCTGGGAACAGCAGTTGAAATTAACGGATCCTAGCTAATTTCCTAAACTGAGGGTCTGACCCCTGTATTAGCAGCTTAAGCAGCATCTTCGAGTAGCAACCTGCAAAAGTATTGTGTGCTGAGAGCTGCAAAGCCTTGCGGCACGCTGCTGTGCTGCTGCCACCAGTACTGCCACATACATCACCCGAATTTGTAACTGGAGACCCATGAAGTGACTGCAGA
Organism: Aythya marila; assembly: GCF_965140915.1. Classification (NCBI taxonomy): domain Eukaryota; kingdom Metazoa; phylum Chordata; class Aves; order Anseriformes; family Anatidae; genus Aythya; species Aythya marila. The sequence continues at coordinate 28,205,673 of NC_139049.1, read as the reverse complement.
GGGGAGAAGCAAGCTAACGAGGTGGCTTCACCAAGGTAAGCAATGCGCATATTTCACACAGCCTGTTTTGTGGTTGTTTTTTGTTTTTTGTTTTTTTTTGTACACACTTCAGCCTCCTGCAAATATAAGGCTGTCTTCTGGAATAGTTAAAAAATCCATTGATTTCAATAAATACAGGTATTGTAAGTAATAGGTAACGTTCGTGTTGCTCTTTTTGTCAGAGGATCTTAAAGTGATTTACAAAGCAGCCCGGCAATCAATACCACCCTGTTGGAAGGGAGGCATGGAGGTCAGCAGGATTTGTGCATCGTGGCTTAGCAGTTTAATGATCGAGGCTGGACCCAGAGTGCCGAGCTGCTCTGCCTCACCCAGTACCGGGGATCAGAGCCTCATCTTGCTCGTATTTAAGACCCTGATCTTAATTAGCTCCTGTAGCTCCCGCTCTGTGGGAGAGGCCAGCTGGAGCTGTGTGGGCACGGGGCTGCTCGTTGGCTTGGAGAGGGTGCTCAATGTCCCAGGAAAGGGAGTCCAAGTCCTGGAGCCAAAGAGGTGGGACCTGAAGCATGCTTGAGACTTCATGGAGAATTACATCCCAATGCAAAATGGGCCCCTTGAGGAAGATTAAATGTGTAGCACTCAATTACTCGTAGTAAACTGTTCAACAGTTGTAAATGCAGTGGGTAAAGTTCATTCACCCAAAGCACCGTGAGTGATTGCTCATCTTGGTGTTGGAGTGCCATAAAATTAAACTTGAGGAACACCCTGATTAATTGATTTGCCATGGTTCCTGGTGAGTAATTATGTTCAGCAAGGGTCTGTCAATACAATTTGCTATTGGTTGCAGCAAGATCAGATCTTGATAAATGAAAAGTGGTTATCACTGCAAAAGGGTGGTCATAGAAAATATTGGCACTTGAGGGGGGAGCCCTGATAGTTTTTTATAAGATATAATTTGTGATAGTTGAATGTGCTCAAGTGATAAGATTTACTGCTGCATTTTGAATTAATCAGAATATATGAAGACTCTTTCTAATTTACTCTGAGCATAATGTTTCTCCCATAAATGTTCTTGTAATGTGTGAACACATTATACTGTTTTCTGCTAAATAATAGAACCATAACAATCTATTTTAAAAACAAGTAATGAAAAATATTGATGGCAGAGCAACAAGGGACCTCGTTCTGACATATGTATTTATTTCACTCATGACCACATCCATAGAAGCCCTTGCAGCCTGAAAGCTAGAAACAGGTCTGGCTGCAGAACTGCCATCCTAAACACTGCACAAGTGGGTTGTGGTCTCTTCCTGGGTGTCCAAACCCAGAAGGTGATTTCATTTTCAAAATTAAAGTTTCCCATATGCTTAACATCCAGCTCATGCCTATGCCTAGCTGGATGCTCAGTGACCCCCAGGTATCTTTCATTTAGAGAGGACTCAGCCTGGGGACGTTATTTCCTGGATACAAATGGCTTAGTCACCAGTCTAGGGAAAAATAAAAAATAAAAATAAAGGAGCATATTTTCTTTCAAAGCATTTAACACGTAGCCTCCTAGGTTAGGTGAGCTCTCAGGATGCATGAGTGGATCTGAAGCTGGTGCTGCTCAGTCCTGCAGGGTCTCAGCAGTACATCTCTAGGCATCTGCAGAGCTTCTAGATCATTATCTGAAGCTCTTGTTTGCAAGATTTGAGCACTTATACCCTGATCCTGACCAACCCTCAGGAGACATGGCTAATCCTCTTGCAAACACAGCCTTCAAGCATGGTGGCGATCGCCAATGGGAAGACATTTTTTGACTTGACAAATGTGGACTTTCTAGCAGAGTCTGAGTTAGATGAAAATTATACAAATGTGCTACATTAAAACGAAAATTGCATCTCTACTGGGGCGCGTTTTTGTCTTTTGCTGAATTTCAGCATCCTTCTTTCCTAAAAGAGGGCATCTTGTAGCAGTAAATCTCCTCAGATACACAACAAGCACAAGATAAAGTAAAATAATAGCTTCCCTCCACATGCTCTTGATTCATTCTTCCTCTGAAATTGGCAGTCTGCTTCCTGAAGACTTGCTTGCCAAGATGTTATTCTTGTTCTATATCACTCACTCTTCAAAGTGAATAAATGATTTGAAGAGGCATCATGTTTCCAAACATTAGTAGTTCAGGGACTTAATGAAAATTCTCTCAATTGGTAGTTGCTCACAGGAAAAAAATGGCATGGTTAACACTCACTATGGAGTGTATGTATTGTTATCCTAGTTCTGATGGTACAAAACCATTTCAGACTGGAAGGTCCATGGCAGAATTTGGGGCAGACTCATGGAAATCAATGGAATTATAGCAATTTGCACCAACTGTGACAATTTACACCTGCTGTCCAAGGTCACAATTTTCTTTTGCATAAACATTCAGCCTGAAGTTACCAAGGTGGAGTTACCCTCAGAAGATCAGGGTGATTATGTTTAGGCAAAGTGGGATCTATTGCACTGTCAACACCTTTGCAAAAGTCGGCAATCTGGTTAGTGTACTGAAGTACCGCATTATTGTTGTTCTGCATCTTATGTTTTTGATTAGGAAAAATGCTATGCTTTAGCTCTCCAGTAATGGCTATTCTTGTAGTCCAGATATCTGGAGCGGATATTTCATATAACTGAGATTTAGGGGTATGGCTCTCCAGCCTCATACACTCTAATTTGTTGAGAACTGGAGCTAACAGAGCTCTGTTAGTTTTCAGATATGACACTAACCAGAGTAAAGTGGCAGTGGTATTGCCAAGTGCAAAGCGTTATTTCCATTTACAGAAAATTGAAACTCTCACTACCAGGATGCTAAAACATCAGTGGGCTATTATTCTTTACTCTGGCTGAGTTTGCAGTCTTTGAGCATTCATAAGGATGGCCAGAACAAAGATAATAAGCAGTAAGAGAAGTTTAGAGAAGTCTAGTAAACAACACTGAAAAAAGGGGAGAAAACGTTATTCAGATTCCTTCCTAAACTATAAAAACATTACCCAGATTCTTCTGAAATTAGCTCAGGAAGTAGTTTGTGACACTTGAGCTTCTCCCTTGCTATGCAGTGAGTTGTTCATTCATCTCATAAAGAGCACATGGATACCTGTACCCCATGCCAACTGTGCATTTTTGGTGCCTATCACATAATAGGACACTCCAGCTACCTTGGCAAGGAGAGTCTGATGAGTATCCACCCTCCCAGGGCCCAGAGAAATGATGGGTGTGGGGAGCAACCAGATGAATTATTCAGGTGGGCTGGACCCAATCCATGGTCTCTAGGTGGGAAATGCCTGCTTTAGAGCAGAAAGTTGTGAGCAGAGAATTTTGTGCATTATTCTAACCTTTTCGTCTCATTTCCTCTTTGTTAACAACAAGGATGTACTCAAAGACACCTCCCATAGTGCCGGATGTCATGAAATGGGTGCCGTAGTCATCGATGAATTTGGCGTACATGCCATAGTTGTATGTGTCTGGAAGCTCTTGCAGGGAGAGGAGCATGTCTTCATCCAAAACGATGTTGTTCCTTCTCATCTTGAAACGGGCCGTCTGCACCTTGGTCACAGCTCTAATGAATCCAACATCCTGTGGGCAAAGACTGCCAATCAATATTCACTGAAGAAAAAAAAAAAGTAATTTCTAGGCTGGTTTGCAGAGGAAAACCTGAATCTGTAACTGTCACTGTATGTTAAGGGCTTGAAAAGCAGGCCAACTTCAAAAGAAATCAGTGGCAATTCTTTTTTTCAATGTCTTTTTCTTGTGTGTGGAGGGCAGAGTTATGGTGTGGGTGCTTTGGGTTTTTTATTGATGTGCAAATTTCTGCTATTTCTGGTTTTTGTTTCCATGCTGCTTATGCCTTTTTATTTATTTATTTATTTATTTATTTGTTGGCAGCCTTGACTAGTGATGTGGGACAAAGCAGCAGGGGGATTCCCTGGCTGGGAAGATGCTGACCCAGGTGGATTTCCTTGTTCTACCACCAGCTCCATGGCTTCTCCTCTAGACTGGCCATTACCCCAGGCAAGGTGCCAGTGCAACAGGACCAGCCCCTTCAATGATTTCTCCAATAAATGATCATTGTTCAGCTGCAAACATCGTGTGAGTCTAGACAAGTGCACAGTAAATACTCTAATGGTGCCAATTTCAAACAGCTTTTAAGGGCATTTCAACTCGGAACACCATCAAAGTAATTATTCTGTATTGTTTGCTGTCAGCAGCCAAGAAAGAAGAGAAGACAAGGATGGTATATGTGGGAAATACCAGCGTTCATGTTATTAGATGGGAAAAAGCACCACAGCTATTCCATGATTTAAACTCATGAGAAATAAACCTTTTTAATGGAAGCTCTTTTTTTTTTTTTTTTTTAATATAATGTTTTTTTAACCTTTCTTCAAAAGTAACATATTTCCCTATCATAAGGCAGCTTGTATTAATTGGAACAAGATATATTTGCTACTGGAAATCATTCCCCGAGGAAAACTGTTTTGATCAACATCTTGATATTTCCTTCTCCCTCATCGTCACTTTAAACATTTTTTATTTATGTGCTTAACGTAGCCATGAAACAGGATGGGGTGAGATGACATGTGTTGTGGTACTTCGTAATTCAATTTTATTCCCACTCCCTGTTTGCTAAAATGTAATAAGAACAACAAACAGGATTACTAACGATCATACATTTGCAATTACACGAACAAATTAAGGTACAATTGCTATGTGTTAAAAAATGCAATTAAGAGAATAAACAGACGTAACTTACAGCCAGACCATGCAATGCACAGATGACATGATTGGAGTGTACGCGTCGCTGATTTTTTTTTTTTTTACCTTTGCATTGTATTCTGTGAAATTCTTCAGGGATCCTTTGCCACGTGATAAAGAAAAGCCAAGGTTTAGCTTTACAGGTACTGATTTAGGTCCAATCCCAAAGGTTAAACCGCCTCCTCTGCTTTTACTACTTCCAACGGCATTAAGCAGATCTTTTGAATCTTCATAAAACTCAAAAGAGAATCCAGAATCAGCATGAGCCTAAAGTGAAAGGAGCACACATTAATTTTTCAGGCATTTTCCTTCCTTTTTAACCAATATTTCTTTAAGGAGCAGATCATACCTCCATTGAGGCCAGTGATGCTCCTGATGGCACCAACACTGACTTCAGTGAACACAGAATAAAGAATTCAGTCATGAGCCATTTAATTTGGAAATATGTGAGAGATGCAGATAAAGCCATGCATTTTGTGTCATCTATCTCCAGACAGGGGAAAGGTTTGTGTTTGGCCCCAGAAAGCAATGCCATTACAGGTAGATCTGGTAACAGTGTCTAGTAAGCTACCTTGACACTTTCCATTATAAAGCCCTCCTTCCAGTTCCCTGCAAGTCTGCCAAATCCTGACTATTTGGAGTGAATTTTTTTCCACTCCTGCCTGCTTCTGGATGAATTTATTAAGAAAAAGATTCAGCAGCGGTGATCCAGACACTTACGAGGGCAACATCAGAAAATAAACATTGTTCTGCCTGTTTTAGAGAAGTGACCTTTCCCTTGACAGCTCTGCTTTGCCAGCACGTGGAATTTAGCAGCCTTGCCGAGTCTGGGCTGTGCCATTTGCCATCTCTATAAAAAGCCAGATAAATTTTCCAACACTGAAAAATGGCATCTGACATGGTCGTGAGTGTCTTCCTAGACCCAGGCAGGTACAAACTCCAAAGTCAGCCTAGATGTGAGACATTCTTGAGCATCCCTCCCCATGTGTCTGTGGTACAGGTGTGCTTCCACCAGCAGCAGCAGGTAAAAGAGGGAAGAAAACATTGCTGGTGTGGTGGGTCTGTCTGGGTTCAACTGGGGACTAAGGAATTCTGCCTGTGGTGAGCACATGAGAGTCTATTACATTGGACTTTTAGCTGTAATATTGCCTTGGAATAATATTTATTTCATTCATCCATTGCAAAAAAAAAGCATGACAGATGCTTTTTTTTAGCTGTAGCGAGGCCACAGCTCCTACTTAGGACACGGGACACCCAGCTTAAGTCCCCCCTCTGCTAGGTTCAGTTTCAAACATCCAAAGTCAGATGCCACCCCAAAGCACACAGGTGTTGTGATACATGTTGTGATGGCTTTCAGGATCTCTGTCTCACTCAGAATTCAGATTTATGTCCCTTGTAGCCATGCCATAGACTTAAATGCTTCCAAAGATTGAACTGGTAGCATTGTTCCTATTTTACACATGGCCAATTTCATCCCTGGAGAGGCAAGTGGCTCGCGCAAGCTCTACAGCTCATTAATAGCAGAATTTAGTAAAAAAACATTTATCTTGGCTCTGACTAGGCCAGAATAAGCAGTGGGGATGCCTGGGTGATAAAGCACGTTAGTGCCTTGATGTGCCATAAAACTGCATTTATATCACTGATTGCCTGTTGTCTTGGGGACAGCCGGAGGAAGGTGCCTTGAAAGACAACACACAGCAAATTCTCCTCGATAAAATGTGCACAATACCTTTATAACAAGTTGGGCCCTTAGCTGGGAAAACTGCCGAATTTGACCACCCGAGGTACTCACTAGGAACTGGTACACGTGGAAGTTGTAAGGCTTGCGGAAATACTTCTCATCGTCCCCGTAGTAGAGGTGTTCGCAGGCAGTGTCATACTTCAGCTCCCGCCACTCCCCGTTGTAGACATACTCGCAATGCCCCCCCCCAAAATTGGGATCGTACACGTACTGCTTCTCCTCCTGTGTTAGGATGTTGTATCTTAGAAAAACATAACATTCAGAATGTTATACTTTTTTGTTTTTGTTGTTGTTTGGTTTGTTTTTTTGTTTGTTTGTTTGTTTGTTTTCCCCAACAGACACTGTTCCCGTTTCTGTTCTCCTGACACTACGGCACTGCATGTAACCTATACTCAGGTCTCTGGCTTAGAACTGAGATTACAACGATAACCTGAGGTTTGGGTCTTCTCTCTCTCTTTGCTGTCTCCTTCCCAAAGCTAACAGAAGGCATTGTTTCAGACTCAGATCCTAGAGATGGAAGAAGTCAGTTTAATTGTCCAGTCCATCCCCACGAGTCCAGTTGTGAAAGTCCGACAGCACTGGGATTCCTCCAGTCCCAGCAAGGCTTTCACAGCCTGATGCATCTCCCTACCACAAAGGGTTTCCTGGCAGCCTCTGTAATTGTTTCCTATCTTAATTTCATCTCCTTCCTTTTAATAGCAGTCTCATTTCTCAGTGGATTTAGCACCCTCCCTAGACTTGAAGCCTCCTGTTTTGCCAAGTCACTTGCTTATTATTTCCTCATGCCTTTCTCCTCCTGCTTTCCAGCCATCACAGCTGCTGCCCTCCCAAATCCCGCCTGTTACTTAATATTCCCTGTAATTCGATGGCTCAAAATGAAAGCATTATTCAAACTAGACAGCAGCATTGCTCCTCACAACAGGGAATCATCTTTAAGACCAGGATAGTAAATGCTATTGCTTTTGTGTGTTCTGCGGAGAAAACAAATCAGAGAGCAGTATTAAATGCGGTGCTGACTGCAAATTAATAGATGTCTTGAAAAACTTTTGATGGACTTTCCCAGGCCCTGGGCCAGAGATGCATTTATCTCATTGACTCAGGAGAGTGTTGGATAGGAGAATTATCCAATGACTGGTTGCATTGTCATACCATAGCTCATGCTCTCCAAATGAAACTAAGCGGTTGTGTTAGGACACAGGATTTAAAACAAAAATTTCACAATAGGAAATTTGCCTTTAAATTCATGCCAGTCTTCTTTTCTATATTGCATAATTAAAATTGGAAGCTGAATAGCCTAAAACATTTTCATGCATAGAAATACTTACTTCAGCTTATTTCCATTTGGTGCTCAGGCTCTCTGCCTTCAAAATACTCTGAAGTCCTAAATCCTGGAGCCATTTTCCATAAAACTGGAAGCCACCAGAATGCTGCACCTCCAACACTTACTGTTTCCTTTAATATTTGCTTCTATCAGCTATGGAAAGGACTCAGAGAACTGAGATATATTGTTACATGAGCATAAAGGGTACACTCACAACTACCGAGTGTCTGAGAGAGGCCAAGGTCAGGCAGTAAATCTGAGGAGAATTTGGAATAAAAGCTGGGCCGAGCCCTCCAGCCTCTGACACAGCTACCCATGGCTGTGTGGGACGGACACTCTCCTTTGGGTTTTGCACAGCACGGTATTAATTCATGGAATTCTTACTAAGCAGGAGCAATATGAAAACCTTCCTCCTGCTTTGATTGCTAGAGTAGCAGCTATTGATTAATTACTCACCCCTGTGCTGCTTTTTCAGACCCTGGGATTGGGAACAGGTCTTCACAGGGGCTTTCAATATCTTCATCCTCACAGTTATTCTCATCAGACCCATCTCTGCAGTCTCTCTCACCGTTGCACACAAGATGTCGTTTAATACAGCGACCTAGAATGCACAGGGACAGGAGATCCCTTGGCTGCTTTCAGGAAAACTTTTTGGCAGCCTGATTTTGCTGCTCTGCACACATATTTCAGTGCCACAGGAAGCCATGCTGTGCGTTGGACACTGCACTGCTCCATCAGGAGCTTATTGCAATAACCATAGCGCAAGAACAGCTGTTTGCAGGAATCACAACCTGAAAGGACCTTATTTATTTATTTTTTTTAATTTCTGGGGGTGAGGAGAAAGCCCTGACATGGCAGTCATGGAGGGAAGTGGTGGAGCAGCAATGACATGCTCCAGCTGAGGAGCTGCCCCCAGAGCTGCTGTGCATTGCTAAATTTCATTAGGATTTTCATTACATGCTCAAGGTGGGAGCTCAAGCCACTCGTGCAAAAGGAAAAATCTGCCAAGGTGAGCCAAATGTCCCGAGAACAGCCGTATCACATCCCAGTCCTCAGAGCTGGGAATGGCTAAAAATAAATAATTCACCCCAACAGATTGCTGGTTGGGTTCAGGACTGAGCTGCGTTATTCTCAGGGAGAGGAAGCGTGTGTTGGGGGAGCTCTGGTGCCCACAGAGGGGGATGTGAGCGCACAGCACGGCTGTTGGAGCAGAATATTTCTAGAATCTTTATTCCACTGAAAAATTAACCTTTTCCATGTCACACATGCCTTCTTTTCGCTCCAAATCGAAGTGTAACATGGAAGGACTTCTGTAAAAGTGAAGAAAAAAAACAAAGATGGGGGAAATCTCATATTTTTCCATTTCACCATCCTGCTGGCCAGCCTGAATGCATTTTGGCAAAGCCCTGCCCACAGCAGATGCCATTCTGTCCCACCAATGTCTGACCCACTTCCCCTCGGTCTGTCCACCCGAACCCGGAGTCTGAGCCCCGTTCACTCACCAGTCTCCTCGCACCGAAAGTCCTTCCCGCAGCTGGGGGCTCTGGTGCAGGTCTCCTCAGCATGGCAAGCTTGCTCGTCCCAGAGATTCCCCACGCAGCGCTGCCCTGCGAACCCCGCGGGCTGCACCAGCGTCCGGTACCGGTGCTGGGTCATACAAGAGAGAAACACCTAATTCGTGTCCCCCTGGCATTACCACCACGGGCAGTAATGCAATTATACCTATAGCTTTTATCTAAATTGTTATTTCTCTGTGCAGTCCTCATATGCATAGTCTTGTGCATAAGTGGAGGAGAATCAGCAGAGAGGTGGGAGCCCAGGAGAGCTGCCCGAAGTTAAAACAAGTGAATTTGGGGTGGAATGGAATGACTGTTTTTAAAATCTCTTCCTATTTTATACTTTGGAAGCAATAAAGAATTTTTCCAATCGCACATTTTGTACTGGAATGTAATGGGTTCAGATGGACATAGACACTAATTGCAATGCTGATTCTGAAACATAAACATTTCTGATGGATTATTAATGAGGATTGCTGCTCTTAAACCAGGAAAAAACAAAAAAAAAAAAAAAAGAGAGAGGGAGAGAACAGCCAAATCATTTGCTGATTATAAGCACAGGAACAAAAATACAGGGATATAAACTAAGCAGAGAGCAAAATTATGTCAGGTATTTGAAAATAAATTCTTGAATTATGAAGACATATGTGAAATTATATCGAAAATTGAGAACGGGACCTGACGAATGAAGGTTGCTTTTAATTTCTTTTCAGTAGAATATTTGCATTAAGAATCAGGGGATACTTAATTAAATCTGAATTTGAAAAGGAAAATCTTGGCCAAGTATTCTGGCCTGATTCTTCCACCTTTTGCCTTGATTTTGTGTTTTGCAGCTCTGCTGCCTTAAACAAATTTATTCCCTGTTTACACCAGGGAAAGTAAGAGCCTCTCTATGAGAGGAGCACCTCCGTCATATTTGGATGAGTTTACGGGATGCTTCAGAATGATTAATATGTATAATATATATAATTAATGTGTGTACATCCTTGTTGCAGACACATCTGAGGATAAATGAATGCATAACGGTAGAGCCTTACTTTTTTCTCTTGGCAAGGAAAGCAATCAGTCCACGCTGACCACTGGCTCAGCTGACAGTTGACAGGAGCTGGGGAATTAACATCTCTGCTGCTTCTTCTGAGGAGAAGAGAGAGTGGTCTAAGGGCTTTGAAGGTGTGCTTTAAGAAGGGTTGGAGGCCAGCAGGGAGAATATAATCTCTGTGTGTTCTTCCACTAGGAACTCATTTTGTAGGAAACGGACACTGGGGTAGACCCTTAGTAGGGTTGGCCGTCCTACCCCGGCTGCCCTGTCCAAGAAGTCCACCCTCAAAATATGGTCTGGGGCAGTAGGTGTAGGACCTGAGCATTTTGCCTCTGGTTTCCTGCTCTCCTGGGAGATCCTAGCTCTTTCCAACAGTTGGATTGCAATAAAATGTATGTACACCATACACGAGAGGCCAAACACCCTGAGAGACAGAAGGAATGTCCAGAAAAGACAGGTTTTAAGGAAAAGCTTCTTTAGGACTTTCTTCTCTGGAGCACCTCACAAACTGCAGGATTACTGATGTTTGTCACCTGGTTTGAAATCAATCAATTTCACTTTTTTTACACCATTCTGAATTGTCAGTATTTTTCCACACAGGGTTTGATGCCCATGCAAGCTGTAGTGGGAACGGCTGCACCAATGGTGCTGAGCTGCAAGCCATGAGGCCGTGCTGACCACCAGAATTTGTTGGCTGACTATTTCTAAAAGGAAATACCTAGATTCTGTGGAGGGGGAAAAGTTAAAGAAAGAGTATAAAAAACAGAAAATGGCAAGAGTTGTGTATCACAATGGTCTCTGGACATACATGTACATTGAATATTGCCGTACAGTAGCAAGAAAATACTTGTCTTGCTACCCAGCCCTGTCATTGTATCTCTGTGTTTCTGTCCCCACTCCTACAACCTTTATTTTCACACGTTTCTTTGTCTTGAGGAGCAGTCTGTGGCACTAAGAAATGACTCTCCAGTTGCCACAGCCTTCTAAGCATTTTGAGGGGTTATTCCTAAGCCAAAACATTATTATCATTATTTTGGTGATTAACTAATGAGCAGTCTGTTTTACTTATAAGACTGCAGCCCAAAGAGAAATCCCGATAATTAGCAGAGGTAGGGAGCACGCTGGGCATTCATCAGCAAGGCCACCAGACGAGAGGCACAGCGGCTTGGGCAGGGAGCCTGTGGGCACAGATCACCCACCAGGAGAACAGCAGGATCCTGGAGACACACACGGTGATGGAGGAGGCACCCGTACTGATCCCTCCCGGCTCTGACAGGAGGTTTTGTGGGCCGTGTCCTTCAGCACTTCACCAAGCACTTAATTGGCTCACCTTCGACTGGATTTCACGTTTACCTCTTCATTATTCTGCCTTGTTTGATAAGTTCATCAAACATCAAAAATCTCGTCTTTGTTCCTTTTCAAAAGGGATTATCAGAATAAGTCTACATAATTAAGTGTATCACTACCATGATTTTTTTTTCCCTTCTGCCTTCTCCTAGTCTTCACATTCCAATTATCAGTGATACCTTTTCTTGATCCTTCTAAATCACATTTGCTTTTACAACAATCCTGAAATTAATAACTGTAGGAAAACAAACAAACAAACAAACAAAAAACCCAACTCTTCTCCTATCACGACACTGTAGCTTTAGAAAAAAATAACTTGTATATCCCTTTCCTTCAAAGCTTAAATGACACTTGTATATGTTAATAATATTGTTCAGAGAAAAAAAAAATAGAGGTACATGATTCTGGCTTGGATTGAAAATTGGGTTGTGTACAAGCACATGTTAATTGTCAAATGCAAAATAATTATTATGAGAATGAATAGGAAAAATATTTCTTTGTAAGTCTTCCTGTGTAAGGAATTCACTCCAAGTGCCCCAAAATAATACGGTGATTTTGGTAAAAATGTTTAAGCAGGCTTAATAGTCATCTGTGAAAGAAAACCCATTGTGCAAACAGTTCATATAAGAAGGAATTATGATTCCTCGCTTGGGCTTGGATAACGGCCAACATTTTTTTTTATTATTTTTTTTTTCTGGAAGCTGTTTACAGAGAGCACAGTGTGCACATGCCTCAAGTCAAGACGAAATTGATGGGCTGACTGACTAGCCCGCAGTTTCTGTACGTAAAGCTGGGTGGAAGCAGACTTACCTCTGGGAAGGCGCCGCCACCGGCTCCCGGTGCGCCGCAGCCGTGCCCCGACGTGCTGTTAGAGACAGCGAGCATACAGCGAGAATCAAAAGAGAAACCTGATGCAGGCTCCACTGCATTGTTTTTCCATATGTAAACGTTTGCTATTAATTAGCTGCAAGCAAAAGCTTGAGGCTTTGGTAGGCTGTGGGGACAGCGCTGCTGGGAGAAGTGCGGAGCCCCCCGGGCGCAGCACGCTGCGGTAAATCATTGACGACAGCACCCATCAGATCATGAAGAATCAGGACACGTCCTGGAGGCCTTTACCCTTTTGGAAACAAATTCCCAATCTTCTGGCAAGGGAATATATTAAACTGTTTGACTGTTTCCACATGAAAGTCAGTCAGGCCCTGTCAAGGCGGTCATGTTTCTTGCCCACCCTGTACCCTCCAGTTCATTTGAAGGAGGAAACCCATTTTATTTCCCACAGCACCTGTAATTTTGGCCATTTCCCAGCACAGCCAATTGAAGATTCTTACAAAATTCTGTTATGAGGGACACATACCATCCAGATACATCACGGAGAGGTCAGTTCAGCTTTTTCCCTTTTCCATTCCCATAAGGCAGTGTCCCATGTCCAAAGCCACCGGGAATTATAACCTGACTCAGAAGGGCTTTGGGATGGTCCTACACAGTCACTGCAACGTGGGGATCTAAACACTCATTTTTTAAACTGATTCAGAGTGAGGAAGATGCCCCCTCACTCTGAAATTTTGTCCTGTCCCAGCTGCTGTGTGAACCTGTCCATAGGTGATGGCTTTAATGCTTTTAGTAGGCTGGGATCTCAGTGCAGGAGTAGTGGATGTGCAAGTGCACAGGTGTAAGACAATAACACCATACAAAGCAAAACACCATGGGTTATTTATTATTAAGAGAATAGCCACAAGATAAGGATATTTAGTTTTCACGTGTTGAAAAAAAGGGAAAAAGCAGCCACTGGAAAACCACTTGCACATAGGGTTGCATATAACCTTCAAAATCCCCCTTGAGGGTTTCTGGGCAGGAACAAAAGTGCACAAGGACTCTGTAACATTATTAGTAGTTAAAATAGAAAAAAAAAAAAAAAAAAAAAAAGATATCTGTGGAGACTTTTGTATTTGAACAAGCCTCCATGTCTTTTCTTCTGCCTAAGAGGGCTGAGATACTTCATGCATAAATGAAGCGTTCCCAGCAGACGACTGGAAACTTGAACCTCCATAAATTTGAGAGAAAGTGTAATTATTGTAGGAAAATCTGGTCTTGGGCTATTACGGCTATTAAGCGGACAGTGAATTGTTCTCTGCTCACAGAAGACTGGGATAGAAGTGTCACTCTGTGTATTTCCCAAATTAATGTGAAGCTCATTTCAATAGCAGGTATTGTAAATTATCAAAATAAAAGGACCTCTTACCGTGTTATTTTAATGTAATTAAAGTTTAGAATGACCCTGGAGCTTGTCTGCACTAAACAAGAAGAAATGTATCACATGGGTAAACTCTGTAGTGAGATGAAATGAAAACTGCCTTTTTGTGACCTTCAGGAGTATGTTAATGCAGTCCCTTACCTACTAATGTACTTCAGATGGGTTCAGAAAGACCTCCTTTCTTCGCCTATGCAAGAAGAACTCAACTAAAGTTTTAATTTATTATTATTTTTTTAATATTAGGCCTAAATTGCTTTTACCTGGGAGAAAAGCACGGGACTGAAACTGGCATAAAGTGATACCCACCATTACTCCCTGTTACATGTTGTAACCCCTCTGCATGTCACTGAGAACAATAAAGAAGGGTCTTAGCAATGCTTACAGAGATCTGGTGGGGACAATTCCACTGTGCCCAAGGAGGGAGCCTCCTCTGCTGTCTGTCTGATCTGTCTTCAGTCCAAACTTCTGCCGTCCTTTGATATAAATGGCTGCACTGCAGTCAAATGCCTCCTCAGCATCCAGCAGGACTGGAGAAGCATTATATCTTTTCTGATAGCAGCATCAGAAACACACCATATATATAATGAAAGTTATTTGTGGACTGTCTCCCAGATAAAAGGCTGGGCCAGTTTGTGCAATCAGGCACATCAACAATTTCGCACTGATGGGTGAAGTCGTTTAGGGGGGGGGAGGCATGCGAGAGATTTAAGCTGCAAGCGATGCACACCACGTTAGAGGTGAAGTTAAAGAACCTTTCTCAAAGGTGTTATGTTCCAAAAGCGATATATATAAAAGTTATGGTTCCATTTATAACATTATGAATTGAACTTGTCTAAAATGCGTGTTGGATCCTCTCCTTTAAGCCTGAATTAACTCTGAACCTCAGCGATGCTGCCGATAGCTGCGCAGTCACCTTCAGGAGGCTGGGCAGTGGGATGGGGACTGGGGGCCAGTCGGTAGCAGGGAAATTGGGGCTGGGGGCAGGTGTGAGAGGAGTCAGTGGCAAATCTGGGTGGGAATTTGCATCAGGCACTTTGTGAGTATTGCAAAACTCTTTTCCTTGCCACCAAAGAACTCTCCACAGCTAATATTTGATTAAAAGACATGCAGATCTTCACTGAAAACCCTTTTAACCCCATATAGCTACAGAGTCCTGCCCTATTTGATTCCATCCTGTGCACTGTACTCTCAGTGCTGTACCCCAGGTCCCTGCTGTTGATGATCCCACTAGGTAATGTTGCTGCCACCTGTCATGTGCTGTTTGCTCTCCGAGCAGACAGCCTCTCTTTTAGGGGTAGCATATTTTTTTTCCTTTAATATAGGGGTGGTTGCAAAGTACAGAGGTTACAGAGATGTTTGGTAAGGCAAGAGCAAGGAATTGTGCCCAGCGATTGGAGCTCTGCCCTTGGGAATCCTGCCATTTCACACCTGCTTTCACAGCACACATGGGCTTCCTCAGTTCATCCCCTCCACAAGTGCCAGCGAGTTTTCCCTGCACAGGAGCTGGGTAAAATAACTTCTGTTTTTCCACGGCAGCAAGGCTGCTTCTCCAGGTCTTCATCTCCCAGCTTCAAAATCAAAGTCCCGGAGCAGATACCTTGGAGAGAAGGGCTTGGATTAAGACGAGGGCTTTATATTCTGCAGCAAAACCGGAGACATCAGCACTGCTCTGGGGTTTGGAGGAGGGCTTCATCCACCAGCCCTGCTCCTGGGGAGCAGCAGGCAGGGCACAGGCGGTGCTCGCTCCCCCTCTGCTGGAGCCCCGCGGAACCGCTGCGGGAGGAAAAGGCTGGGGAGGGCAGAATTGGGGTTAGGGACCCGGCAGAATAAGGTAAAAGCTGGGCTGCAATCCCCCCACACACATGCAAACACCCCCCCGAATGGGATTGTGCCCTGCTAGCCGCTTGTGGCCATTTCTCTGAATTTGGAGATGGGCATCCTGCTCCAGGGGTGGCATCCCTGCACACAGGGGGGCTTGCAGCTGGGTGGGCTGCAGGATCCCTTCTGCCCCTAAATGCTGTGTCCCTTCTGTCCCCAACCAATTCCAGCCCAGGCCAGCCATTTCCATCTCCTGCCCATCCCTGCCAGCTGTAACACGGGAAAAAAATCTCATCAGGCTCTCCCTTGCCAATAACATTTTGTCCCTGCTCTGTTTCCAGTGATACATCACAGGTGAGTCAATCTAGGTGTCTTGAAGAGAAGGGTGGATTGTCCTAAAATTTCCCTAGGCTGCACCAGGCACACCAACCCCCTTTCTGAAAGTGCGAAAGATTGGGGTAAGTGATACTCCTGAGGTGTTCCTGTGGCTAGTCTATGGTAAGACTTGGGAAATCCAGAAAAAGGACTGCCCTGGAACTGTATAATATACCTGTAACATACAATAAACTCTATTGTTCATAAAGTTGCTGAAAAGAATAAAGAAGGGAAAATAAGTGTGCTTGTAGCCCTTGGACTGAGGTGTGTATATAAGAGGGTATTGAATCACTGCAAAAATAATAACATGTATATATTTAATAGGTTTAAGTCCTGATTTTCTGCCCGGGTTCTCCAAGGAAGCTCGTGGTGCCTCGTGACCCTTTAGGTGACTCAGCCTGGAGGAGATGAGCAGAGCTGGCTCCCCCTGGGCACTGCTTGATGTGTGCAGCACCGTGGCTGCCCCGTGCTCCACCACAGTTATTATGACCCAGCACAATTTATGGCAGCCCTGGGGCTGCTTTCGAATGAGGTGAGGCAAGCGGGGGTCCCACCAGGGCTAGCACTCACCAAATGCTTGTTTTAGAGACACCTTTGGCTTGTCTTTATTTCTTTTAGGGCCTGCAAGAAGGATACTGCCCTGTCCCTTTCCGTAGGACCCCAGCTCCAAAGTCACAATCTCCCTGTTCTCCAACACTGCTTTAATTCAGGGCCTGTGTTCATAGCACTGGGCGGCTCGTAAATCCTCCCCAGCCCCTGTGCACAAAGCCACCATTCATTCTGGTCACGCCACGACTCCAGGCTGGGCTTGGGGGACTTCCCTGCCGGCGCGCGGCTCGGCGGGACCCCCTCTTTCTTCTCCGAGACCACCACGCAGCAGCAGGGCTTTTCATGTGGCCAGGAGTGAGACTTAGGCTTTGAGTCATGTCTCCAGTGACCAAGCCTTTTATTTTCCTTCTTTTTTTTTTTTTTTTTCTTTTTTTTTTTTTTCTTTTTTCCCCCTTTTTTATTTTATTTTATTATTTTTTATATATTTTTTTCAAGCCATCAGCAAGCTTGGCTCTGACAGGCTGGGTCATGAGAGCACCAGTCCTGCTCCCAGGGGTGGTACGGGTGGTTGGACAAGGCCTGATGCCCACGTGCAGAGAGGCAATGCCCATCCATAAGCCACATATCACCCCTATTACCATCAAATCATTGGAAAGAAATTTCAGATGCCTGAGACACCGGACACACACGGTCTGCCAGCAGGTCCCACACATCACAGGCATGTTTTCCTGCAACCACAAGGCCTCCTGGTGCTGCAGGGGTTCTTTTCCAGGCAGATCCTTGGGGATGGTCTATGTGAGAGGTAGCTGGGAGTAGGGCCAGCCTGACAGGGGCAATCATTGCTTAGGAAACTCACCTCTGAGTACTGCCCAGCTAGGGCTTGATGCTGCTGCCATCCCTCTGGTCTACAGAAGAAAGACCAAATAAATCTGATCAGTTATGGAGGGAAAGGGGAATTCCCGTGGTTCTCTTCCTGCCAAGCTCAGCAGCCTTGCTTTTCCTAGGAGATGTGCTCTGCAAAAGCACAGGATCAATGTTTGGACAGAGCCTTTCAGGCTCTTCTCCAGGACCAAAACATCCATGAAAAGCCTTATTTGCTCATATTTAGCTGGCATGCCCTGTGGACATCAAGGAAAAGCTCACTGAGAGGAGGAGCAGCTTCACCAGGGAACAAGTACAGATTTCAGCAAGGACAACAGTTTTTGCTGGGCTCTGCTATCTAGGGATGAAGCAAACACATTTCCCCTCTGGGAAAATGCCTGCTTTAATCCCTGCAAGCTCTTCAGCTCAGGCTGGGTGGATGCAGTGGGATGGGCATCGCAGCGGGGAGACCACAATGAGCAGGAGCAGCAAGGGTCAGTGGGGCTCTTTGTATTTTAAAGGTTAGGGGCTGTGTGTGGTGCTGCTGGCCACCCCTTCCCCACCTCCAGCCAGGCTGCGAGCCTTTTCCACCAGCACTGGGAACGAAACCAAAACCTAGGCAGAGGACTTGTGACAGTTCGATCCCTGGCTTGCAAAAAGGCAAAACCTCCCTCCAGCTGGAGGGCTGATAAGATAAGCAGGAGGGAAGGGCTGAGCCCAGGTGAGGTTCTCCCCACCCCGGGGGCAGAGCCGTGGCCCAGGTGTGTTTCGGGCTCGCTCCGCCTCGCCGGGCAGCAGGAAGGGTGACGGAGCAGGAGGCAGGAGGGCACCGTGGGGCTGGATGGGTGACGCCAGCGCTGAAGAGCGAAGCCATGGACGTGGTAACTCCCTCGGGCTGCTCCTTTCTGCTACAGCAGGGGCTGAGCTGCATGAAATGCTTGCTGCTTGGCTCCCCTCCACATATTTATATACTCAGGGCTGCGGGTAGTAGCTTATCCTCCTGGTGAGATAAACGCTCCTAGAGCTGTTCTGCTCTCTGTGGAGCCATACGGGGATGTTTCCCTGCCCCAAAGCAGGCACCAAGGGGCTGCTGGTGCCTGGCTTCTTCCCCACCGATCTGAGATGAGTGGCAGTGGCTCCCTTTTAATTTACTGAAAAATAGAGGTGGATTTTTAATTTTCCTAAATTTTTTTAGAAGAAGCCGGTGAGTTAATGAGTAGCCGGCGGCTACGTGTGGGCAGAGGGCAGCGCCGGTTACACATTCACCCATGGGAACTCCCTTGGTGATCCAGAGAGGGGAGGAAAACAGAGGCACGTCAGGAAGGGAGCGAGCAGTCCTTCCTGTCCCCGTCTTCAGTAGGGTTTCTCTCCCTCTGTCGATTATTTCTAGAAAAGCAGAAAGGTACTGAGAGTTCAGGCTCTGTTTGGTCAGCCCTTATAACAGCACAGACCTCCAGCTGCTGCTCTCTCAGAAAGGTGCCCATACTGAAGCCCTAGGCTGAGCTTTATTCTGCTTCCTAGCATGATATTAATGTTAGAAGAGCACTTTATTTATAGGGAGAAAATATGGAAAGTTTAGCTGTCCCCTGACTCCATAATGCTTGTAGCTTTCCGGCCAGGAAAAGTTTGTTTCCTTTTTATTCTCTCCCTCTCTCATCTTGCATGCTCTTTTGCCAAGTGCATTATTATTCCCGGTGAATTATTTGGCCAGATGTAGCTGTAATGCACGCTGTGAGCTTTTTCCAATCCTTTAAATTTACGGGTGGCTTCTCCCCACTGTGCTGACCACTCTGATTTACGGCTGGGTGCCCGGCAGCCTGGGCTGGGGGGCCAGGACTTGACGTGTGCCCTGAGCTGGGCGAGGGGCTTCCAGGGCTCATCTCCCTGAGCTGGCTACAGGCAGAGCTGGGGAAAATGCCCTGTTGAGACCTGGAGAACTCATTGCACAGCACAGGACCTTGCTGAGTTCAGCACAAGCTTTGTGGGGAGGGAGGTGGCATCGGGTTTGGGGTGAGATTTATGCCGAGCATCCCTGCAGCCCCTGCCAGGAGGTTTGGGGCACCCGGTTGGGCTGTCTGTGTCCCTCCTGGCTTGTGGCATCACCACAAATATCCCACGTGGCTGCAAAATGGGGAAAACCCTTGTGGTGAAGGTCCCTGTGAGTGTGTTAAGCACAGATTACCTTCACATTAATTACACGAGTGGTTTGAAGCTGCCGTTTCAAGGCGAGAGCAATAACAAGTTGAAGAGAAAAAAGGGAGCCTTGAAACCACCTCTGTGCAATCCAAGGTGCCAGCCAGGGGGCTGCCCTGTCTGCCCCAGCAAGTACCCAGCCCAAAATCCTGTTTCACCTTGCTTGCGGTGCTGGGCACGCTGAGACACGCAGGTACTTCTTCTTTTGCTTTCTCTATCTCCAAGGGTGCTTCCGGGGAACTACGTGTTGCAGAAGCAAAAGGAAATCAGTAAGGAGAGGTAAACAGCGCTGAACTCTTCAACTGTTGCTACAGCACGTGCAAAAGCTTGGTGCAATCGCATTAGGGC
Source organism: Aythya marila (assembly GCF_965140915.1). Taxonomy (NCBI): domain Eukaryota; kingdom Metazoa; phylum Chordata; class Aves; order Anseriformes; family Anatidae; genus Aythya; species Aythya marila. The sequence continues at coordinate 28,185,510 of NC_139049.1, read as the reverse complement.
ACCGCGCTGCTTTATTTCCTGTCTGGCATCGCTGGAGGGATCTGGGACACGTGGGATTTGTTTTAAACCTGATTCATCCTCCGTATGCTTCTGAAAATTCCCACTCCCTGTAGGCTCTCTGCTAGATTAGGCTGTCTGGGCAGCTTACACGGCATCACACTGCTGACCACTAATATGAAATATAATTGGAGCAATTCAAACCTCTCCCCCAAGGGCTGGCTCTTTACATCATGCACTACCCTGTGAAAGTAATAAAGTTAGTGAAAGGGGTTATTCAAGAGAAATTGTCAGTGTTTAATAAATCGTGCAATTAAATGCAATAAAACCTCAGTATGCTATTCATCTGTTCTGCCTTAACACTTAAGGCTGGGGCTTTTTTCAGAATAACGAAGTTCTGTCCCAGATAATTTTTTCCAATTTCCTCATTAGACAGGTTCTCGTGAAGCCTTACAGTTCTCAGCACTGAACTACACTGCCAGAGTAGTGCACCTAATGTAATCATGGCATATAAAAAGTTATAGAGCAGTTCAAGGACTTAAGTAGCTCATAAATTTTTCTTCATATTTTCTCCTTAGTTCATTTTGGGGCTGAGTTTAAGCTGCAGCATTGCAGCCAAAAACTGGGGTCTTCTTTCTGTAGTGGGGCATCGAGATGTCTGGGGAAAAAGGGATGAACAAAATGTTCCATAAGTGCCCTTTCAAAGTGTGGTGTTACTGATTTTTATTTATATATTTATTTTTAATCAAAATTGTATATAACCTTGGGACTGGTGGCTGTATGGGAGAGGAATCAAGTGTCTTAGCCAGTGTTCATCACCCAGCCCAGGAGATGCTCTTGCTGTTCTCGTGTGCCACATGGGTGGTTTGCATGCCCTCTGCGCCATGGGGTGGGAACAACAGCAAGTCTGAAGCCTCCTTTTCTCTGAAACAATCACATAAATTGCCTCTAAAAGCAGATGTTTTCTGCTCTCTTTTCTTCTCCCACCCAGGAAGGTGTGACTGATTTCAAAGCCCTCCGAGCAAAATTTCAGAATGACTCCAACCTTGCCAACAAGCTGGTGCGGCCATGCCAGAAACCTCCACCCAAAATCGCACCCAAACCGGGCTCTGGAGGCAGTGGCATGTCCAGCCCTGTGCCAGTGAGTAAGAGAGAAGTGCTCATACCCAAACCCAAGGATGAACTTCTCCATCCTGCCTCCCAGCCCTCTGCTCTCGCGTGGTGGGCCAAGCTGGAGCGCACGGAGCCAACGGAGCATAAGGAAGAGAGCAAAGGAAATGTCTTGGAGAAAGGGCTGAGCTCCCCCAGGATCAGCTCTCAGAAGCCTCCAATGCCCTGTTGCACTGACCAGCAAGGACCGGTCCCTGAGGATGCTCCGCTCTCCAAATCTTTCCACCGTGCCCTGCAGATGTGGGAAAACACTTTATCCTGTGGGGAGAAAGCAAGCACAGAGCTCCCAGCCCAGCGGGTGATGAACTTGTACGTGAACCCTCGCCCGGAGCAGAGGATGATGCATGCTCCCACTGTGCTGGAGAGCAGCAAGATGCAACCAGATGGAAACCAGCCTGCCTCATCCCAGAGGAAGGATGCTCTGCGTGGCCTCGGGCTGACTTCTCCCCAGGCTGCCAGGAGAGATGGGAGAGCTGCAGAGAGCACTGCAACAGTCACATTGCAACCTGAACGCCATAAAGGTATAGTAAGCTATAATCTTATTATATACATTTTATATATTTATATATTTATTTATTTATTTATATATATACACACACGCACGTGAGCGTATATAGGTGTTCTGAATCTGCAAGGTACAGCACAACAGGTAGGAGAGGAAGGCAAGAGCAAGCTGGGCCCCTCAAAGTGTGATGTTAACTGGCTTGTTGGAGTGCTCCCGTTCTTCCTTGAAGGTCCTGGAGATAGGGGAGGGTTCCCTGATTCCACTGCATTTTTCAAAACCCCACTCTAAGAAATCGCCAAATTTCTGAGAGTAGAGTAAAGTGTGAGAAAAGGAGAGCATCTTATTTTCATTTGCCTTGGCCTACTGCAAGGTAAACATGACTACAGCCTGCTGTTTGGTTTTCACAGAGACGTACAAAGGCTTTTATTTCTTGCAAAGGTAGTTTAGTTCAAATAAAAGTGGTTTAAGCCTGAAGTCTCTGTACGCTCTCAGTTTTGCAGCAGGTCACACGTCAGCAAGGAGAGCGTGTTCTCCTTGCAGAAAGGGGAGCTGAATGCAGTGAGGTTCCCCTGGCCAGCATCATGCTGAGCAGCAGGGCACTGCAAGGCTGAGTCTTTATTTACTCTGGAAAGCTTCCCCGCTTGGGCTGGGTATAGAAAACAGCCACAGTCCCAAATCCTGGCAGATTAAAGAGTTATCGGTACAGAAAATTAGGCTAGTGTTTTATAACCAACAGGAAGGGAGCTGTTGAGAGTTGAGGCCCTGACATGGCAAACTTTGTAAAAATCTTGAAAAGTGGCATTTTTCTCCACTTTTCCATTCTGGTAGTGTGGTAAGAGCCTGTGTTATGGGGACGCTGACCTCAGGGGGAAGCAGTGATGGTGAGAAATCACTGTGTAGAAACTAGTGATGCTGGGCAGATTTGTGCTGCAAGGAGGGGTAATTGTGCCTGTGTTTGTGGTTCCCTGGAGCAGAGCCGGAGCATCTCCTGTGCCATCTGGGAGTGGGAACAAGCTTGAGCAGCCTGGGCAGCAAGCCACCAAAAGTGAAACCTCTTCCTTCAGCTGCGTCCCTGGGTCCTGCCCCCAGAAAACCCCCAAGACCCCCGAACGTTGATCTCAGCTCTTTCCGAAGTGCAATGCCTTCAGTCCACAGAGGAAATGAAACAAGTAAGAGATTTCTAGCCTTTCTCCCCAAACCAGCCCTTCAGAAAATGAATGAAAAAGTACAGTTCATTGACATCTATAAGACGTGTGGAAATGAGGGGTCGTTGCTCATTTCTCGCATCCTCCTCAAATATTAGAAAGAGCTGATCATTGGCAACGCAGATGTTTTTTGCCTTTAATCTGGGGAAGGGATCTAGTGTTCCTTGTTGGGCGCCATCCCCCGTGCAGAAACCTGCCTCCATTCTTGCTGCAGCTCCATTGCGAGCGCCGGCAGCTGCTGCGGTTTTACGGCCAGCTGCAAAGCACTGCGAGCTGATCTTTATCGCCCCGCTTCAATGCGAAATGCCTTCGCTCTGGAGCACACGGCTGTGGGAAGGCACAATAAAATTGGTAGAAACCAGTCTGCTAATCCCCCCCCCCTTATGTTTTAAATACAACAGAGGGCAACGTCGTTAAACGTTCCAACATCAAGAAACGCAAGAGTTGAATTTCCCATAATAAAACCCTATTGATGTTGCATAATAGAATATTTTGGCCTGCTTATTAAGCTGCTAAATGCTGTTTCTTTATAGATACGGGCTTAATTACAGCCAGATCTGTAGGCACAACTTTTGCTGAATTCAAAGGGAGCTGCGTTTCTAAGAAGGGCTCAGCTAAAATCTTGTTGGCTTACTGAGCCTGTGCTTGTTGCTCTGCTCTGGGCTTAGCAGGAGTCACAGGCAGAGAGATTTTCACTGAAAGTCTTCCCTAATGTGCCTGCCTTTTCTAAACATGTAAATGGCACAGAGGAAACTAGTTATTTATATGTCATCACTTGCATGCCCTATCAATATTGCTCAACTATTGATCTCTAGAAGGCCTGAGACTGTTGCCTGGAAACACGAAATAATGACATATTAACATAGCCACATCCACTGGCAATCCTATTTCATGCCCATCTCTGTGTGCTGCCTTGAGGAAAGGCCTCCCCATTGCACCTCTCCGTCCCTGCAGATGCTTTTTTGCCTCCAAAAGCTAATCCTCTGTGTGTTTGTGTGCAGCTGCTGAAGACGAGGATTACCTGATCCCCGAAAGGTGAGCATGTGGTGGGGGCACCCTGCTCTCTCTCACCCACCAAGGTTTTCGGCAAGGTGATGCTTTTGAGAGCTGTTGCAGAAACAAAGCCCTGGCAGGTGTTGGGGTTTTGGCAGCAGCCTCGCTGTGTGTTTGTGCAGCAAGGGCAGTGCTGCCCCTGCCCTCCAGCTTCAGCTGCCTCCAGATGCCCAGGTGAGAATTTTATGGGGTGGCCACCCGAAACTCTTCACTGGGAGATGTGAGACGGTCAGTTCAGCTTCTGGTGTGGCCATGTATGAAATGGATCAAAAAAATCTCAGACACGATTGTTTTGGTGTGCTAGGTGATCCTGACTTCTTCTGGTATGCCTCTGATTTGTCATGAGGGGTCGTAGGGTGATCCCAGATCTGTACCAAAGAGATGTTGGTTTGTAGGGAAGTGTTCATATACCTGTTTTTGACAGGTTTATGGACGTATATATATATATATGTGTGTATATATATATGTGTGTATATATATATATATATATATATATATATATATGTTGGATGCACGAACATACTGTGAAAATGGGAAACAGAATGGCTGAACTAAAGGAAAAGGAGCCAAATTCTTAACATACCTTCAGCGCCCAAACAATGAGCTCTTGCAGCAAACAACACAGACAGTTGTGCTTCTCACATTGTGAGGTGTTCCTGCCAGGGCGGGCCTGTGTTTTGATTAACTTTCAGCCTTTACTTGTCAAAAGAGAACTGGTCAAAAAATAACCAGCCCAATAACTGTTATGCACCACAAGGAAGCTGTCCCGGTAGTTCATTACATCAAGATTAGCAATCTTTCTCTCATACTTGTGATATGGCCTTTACAATAGGTCACTTGTTAAATATTAACCATGTTGTAAATGGGGAAACGAATTAATTGCATAACAGCAAATAATGGGAGAAATTTTCCTCCCTGAATCCCAGAGCTGGAAGCCTCACCAGCTCTTAGGGACTGTAATAAAAAACAGTCCCTCAAAGCCCCTGGTGTTATTGCTTGGGGCACCTAATCCTGGGCTCCAGCTCCTTGTTTGGGGATAAACAGGCAGGGATCCACCTGCCCAGCTGTGTTTCAGGTTCAGTGGAGCACTGTGGTGCTTACCAACCATGGTCTGGTGCCCAGCCAAGCACCAAGGATGTTATTTTACCCCAGGAATGGGGAAGTGAAAGGCCATGGTTCTTCCTGACCAGGAAGTCCTTTGGTGTCAGCACAAGTTTCTGCCCAATTCTAGCTGTCATTTCTCATTCTGACTTCACAGCTGTCCAAACGCACCTTGAGCTCTTTGTTCCTGTTGCTGCAGTTTGCAGTGACTACCTGGTTCTTCCTCTGCTGGAGCTCAGTTGTGGCAGCAGGATGATTAAAGGGAAACCAATCCTTCCCTGAGGTTTATTATAGACTTGGTGTTAACAGATATCCCGTGCAGTTCTTGCTACAGATCTTCCTGATGCTCTCTCACCCAGGGGATTGCCTCGATGGGCACCCAAACAAATGAGCCGAACTTCCCTTCTCCTACTGTTTCACAGGTGGATGGGGTTGGAAGAGGCTCTTTCCCCCACTCTCTTTGTGTTATTTTTTTAAGTTGTTTGTATGAAACAACCTAGCTTTGCCTGAGAGGACTTGTGTTTCTCCCTGCACCCGTTCCCAAATGGCATTAATCTGAATTTCTGCAGGAAGAAAGGGAAAAAGGAGGTTGAGGAGAGAGGGTCTGGGGTGGGAATCCAAATATTGAGGCTGTGTGGTGTGGGGCTGGATGCTGCCAGCATGGAGCCCCTCACTTTTTCATACCTTTGTATGTACCCTCTGATACCTGTTTTTGCTTTTTTTTTTTTTTTTTTTTTTTCCTGCCTGTTTCTGTAAGTGAGAAACAGCTTGCTGAACAATGCAATGGGATTGTTGTTATTATTTAAGTAGTTGCAGTAAGCTTGAAAATTGTTGCACTCAGATTTCCATGGGCTTTTTGTTCCGTTTCTCCTTGACGTATCACAGTAGGCAGAGGACCATAATCCAAGTACAAAGTCCCCTGATGTGCTTCAAGCTCTGTATCTGCAGCAGAATCTCCTAAAGGAAAAGCAAGTGGCAGTGTGGGGTCACGGGGGGGCTCAGCTGAGCCCCGCATTGTGCACAGGTCTCCTCTCCCTCTGAGGAATTCTTGATTTCACTTCGCTTTCTTGTAGGCTCGGTATCAAAGCACTTGAAGCTCTTGTCCTTAAGATGAATACATTTTTATTTTTTTCAGACTTCTAAAAAGGCCAGAAAAACACTTTTTCCTCTCTTTTCTCTCATCCTCTCAGTGCTCAACTTGAAGAGCAGCATAATTGTGAAGAAACCCTGATGTACCCGAATCAGTCTGGAGATACCACAACCTTGTGTGCCATTGAAGGTACTTTGCAAGACTAGACTGTTAAAGGAATCGCATGTTGTCTGGGACAGCCTTTAAAAAAGGCAATATTATCTCTTCTTCAGCTGAAAAAAACAACAGTTGCACATTGGTTGGGCTGAACAGATGACTGCCTGTATTGTCTCTCTGCACACTGGCAGGGTATGAGGACTCTGGGGCACTGACCAGAAAATAAGTCAGCATTTTGGTGGTGAGATGCTGCTTACAGTAAAAGTGCAGTGGGGAGAGTTCAACACACATTGATCATGTGGAAGGAAAAGGGAAGAAGAGAGTAAAGTATTGTCTTGGCAATGAGGGCTTTCAGTGTAAGGCTCTCTTCCACCTCCTCTTCCATCACTACTTCATTCGAGTATAATTTTCTCTATCAGAGTTGCCAGTGCTCTGTGGTTGTTTTGTTTTGTTTTGTTTTGTTTGTTTGTTTAATATTTGCCACTTGGAGGTGAAATCAGTTTTTGCCTTGTTTTTTTGTTTTAATCTCCCATTGGAATGGGAGCAAAACAACCTCCTTGGGGAGACCCATCAAAACCCTCTTGGGTTTGCCCCAAAGACTGTGAAAATTGTGGCCAGCCTGACTTGATGCTGCAGTGCTCAGAACGTAAACCAGTGCTAAACAACAAATTCAAGGACCCTGGGCAGTATAACATGGTGAATGTGTGCCTGGATGTTGAGCATATGGGCTAAATTTGGGGGTTGCAACTTGAAGTACAGTGATCTAATGTTTACTAAAAACTAATACCTGTTCACAAATATCTTTTCTAGTACCAAAGGTAGAGCCTCAAGAACAGAAGGTAAGTCTCTTCACAGCCTGTTTTGACCTTTCAGGTTCAGCTGTACTGTACATCCAGAGTTTTCCTATCTTAGAAGCTTTTAATATTCATATTTCTTATATGCTGGGTATTTCTGTATGTTTGTTGTCTGTGAAGACTCTCAAAGAATAAATAAGAAAATGCAGAGGGGACATGAAGATTAATGAGGTTTCCAAATACAGTCGAGGTGAGAGTCAATTCCCTTGACTTCCTCTTCAAACATGTAAGGAAGTGGTAACACCATCTGGACATTGGTAGGAGACCAAGTAAGTGTCAAGCACCAGCATCAAGATCATAAATTCTTGAAGGCAAAATCCACTGAATTGCTCTGGAAATTCCTGCCAAAGGCAAGGTGGTGCTGGTAATCCCTCTTTGAAGGCATAAAAGCAAAAGTGAACTAACTTCTTTATCACAGCAGCGTTCTCTGAGCTTTGGCTCATAAGTGAGGGCAAGGTTTGTGGGAATGACCATACGGGTTCTTGTCCTCTGCTGCAGGGATCCCTGCTGCTATGACCCAACACTTCTCATTGTACCCTGGCTACAAAACCGGTGGCAGCTCACCTTGTCAGGGGAGGCATCCTATAGGGTGGTGCCTGGAAGGGATTGCTACAGGTGTCCACAGGGAAGCCCAGTGTGGCTGCACAGCAGAGTCTGTAGCTCGTGGTGGGTAACTGGGCTGAGAGAGCAAGTCCCCTCGTGGCAGAGAACGACTGGGTGTCAGTTCTGCCTCTGTTAAAAGAGGGAAAACTGCATTTTAGAAAAGGTCAAACTCCACTTTCAAATACTGACTTGCAAAGCAATCAAAATTGTCCAGGAAGCAGCGTAGGCTTCCAAATGCACTTCTCTGTGCATGATTTGCAGAGAAGTTCTCTGGCTCATCTGTAGTCTTATTTTATGGAAGGTTGGAAAATCTTTAAGTAATAAAAAAACATTCCTCCTTTGCTGTAAGCTCTCCAGCCTGTAATTGCTGTTTTTCTGACCAGTAGCTTCATTGGCCTGATCCCTTGCACTGTTACGTTATTTCTATATAGTTTGTCAATATGTGTATCCCCTGTCCTGCAAGCAGAGGAAACATCCTTGTATGATGACTATTCCAAACGTGAAATGCTTCTGGGTTCTCTAAAGAAATATTTCTTTAAATACTAGCTGACAGTTGAGGTCTTGCATAAAAGTTTGACTGCTGCAAAAAGCAGAGTGCCTAAAAGCTTTCCTCTTCTTTATTCTAGAAACAGAAGACTCTTCCCTTTGGCAAATCCAGGTAATTTCCTTTCCATTCTCCCAGACTGCTTCTAACCCCACAGCTAACCTAGGTTAGGGTTACGATATTGCAACGCTCAGGAAATAGAATGAAATTTCATACATTTCATGACCAGGACAATGTAGAAGATCAAGCCCTTCTGCATCAGCACTCAAGATTTCTCAGCTTGTTTCATTATAAAGAGTTGGTTGAGGGGGTTGTCTCTTTCCACTGACACACACACACACACACACACACACAAATCTTGTTTTCTTACTGAAACTGGAACTCTTTCAGTGTAAGAAAGGAGAGGCATTGAGTTCTCAGACTGGGAAGCCCAGCTCCAGACTGGGAAGTTCCAGCTCCAAAGCTGTGTGGTAAGGCAAGGTCCACACCAAATTTCACCCTGTAAATGGCACATTTCAAACTCTTGGCAGTGTTTAATTACTGTCATTAGCTGAAGTGTTTTGTTGTTGTTGTTGTTTTGTTTGTTTGTTTTTTTGTGGGAGTTAAAGAAACACATGATAAAATGGTATCACTTCTTTGGGAAATATGATGCTGTGGAAAAAAAAGTATCATTGCTGCCTCTGTTGCTGTATCTCCTTCCCTAAATTGCAAAATAATATAGCAAGGGGCAAGTCCCATGAGCCAGGTACCACCTCTGGCAAGTGGATCTAGCTACTCCATTGACGTTACTAGAAAACAGTCATCTTAGCTTGTTTTTGTTTTCCAAGTAACCAGTGGCCTTTAGATCTTGAATTTGCCCTGACAGTACCAGTGTTTTTTTATGGCACCTACCCCATTCAAAGGGAAAATGAGCTGCTTATTGTGGCACAGTCATAAAGCAACATGTTTGTTGGTGACTTTACTTCAGTGTCTCTTTTCTGAGATCCCTTTCATTTCTGAAATTTTCAGTCCTTGGAGAGATACCATAGAAGATGAAAAAGAGGAGAAACCAAATCTTGAAAGAGTGAAACAGGAACTAAAGAAAATACTCAAGGTATCATATCCTTAAGACTGATTTTAATAGCTACTGAAGGTTATTTCTTCTCCTCCTACCATCCTTTTGTTCATGAAACACTTGAAATATTTGATTCTTTAATCACCTGTGTTTGTTTTTTTTTTTTGTCTTCTCCTTTGTTTGTCCATTGCCCAACTGGCACTGTCTAAAAGACCTGTAATGCTGCCAAGCAGCATGTACATCTACCAGAAATCCCTGATGGAAAATAGGTGTGAAACCCTTCTAAGTCCACAGAAGGATAACTTATATTCTTATATATTAACTTATATCAGAAAGCTGTTTCTGAAGGCTGTATCCACTGAACCAGATGTCTGATCTCAGGCAGGTGGAAACGAATACGTATCTCTCAGCAGCCAAACCAGGGAAGATGGTAGAGGTGGGATAAAGGCTCTGCATGTGAAGCAAGATGTGACCAGTACCCAGCCTGCAAAGCATCCTACCCCACAGGGGCTGGCAAAAGACAGAGCAGAGCCCCGTGAGTATCTCATTTGGCTGTTGAGTGTTTCCTCAATCCTCAGTCCCATCTGTTGCCCAAATGTCTCTTCCATATGGGAAAAGACATTAAATTTGGATGGAACTCTTGAACCAATTTAGTTAAACCAGGGCAAAAGGTTGCATGCACATTTATACTCTGGTCTGAATCATTTATTTTGGCTTTGCAAATAGCTTCCTAAGTTGGTTAACCATCTGCATAACTCAAACCGAGGTGTTTGTTTTTCTAGCAGATTGCCCTTATCCGAGAGAGCTGAAATCCATCTCCTCTGCTCCAAATAATTTATTGAGTCTCAGAAGAGGGTTTGGCTTGTGGTAGAAACACACGTGAGCAGGATGAGAGCCTGGCGTCTCCCTCTGTCTCCTATTAAGATGGATGACAATTCCTTGCTCTATCCTCTCAGTGGCTCCAGTGAGTCTTCTTGTATGGTTATGGCATCTGACCTTGGGATCCTCCTCTCAAGGTGCTCTGAGACAGCATCCAGAGCTGGTGACGTGCACCTGAGCTGCAGTTATACCCAGCCATGTCTCCTCTGTAAATGCTACCTTTGCTTCGGGTGTAAGCGTGCGTGAGCTGTGTTTTGCTATGCCTTGACCCTGCCCCTGCAAGCCATTAGTGTTTTGTGGCAGGATTTCAGAGGTGCAGGAGAGAAATGCAGCTCTGCTGGGCACTGTGGACAGAACAGGGGTGTGATGGAGAAAGTGCAAATTGGCTATGGTTGTTATTGGTGTGGTTCTGGGGATTTGTTTCTTTTTAATTTTGAATTACTTCATAGTCATTTTCCGGTTCGGTTGGTGTCTGTTTTTGTAAGCGGTGTTTCTGGTTTGCTTGACCGTTGGATGGCTGGAGGCAAATTCTCGTGGGATTTTTAATTTATTTTATTTTATTTTTTTTTTTTTAGAAGTACTCATGGTGGGCCTCCTGCTCCACCAGAGGGGCTGATTTGAGAACTGATGTTCCCTCAAGCCCCCATTCTTCTTCTCAAGGAGAATTGCTCTCTGGGGCCTGAATGTTTTGCAGAAATTTCTGTTGTTAGCTAGAGCATGTTGTGGTGGTACATGCTTCTGGTGAGAGCCAGACACAGGTATGGACCTGTGTTCATTTAGGAATAGTATCTGTTTTGATTTGTGTGGCTGCATTTCTTCTAAATATATTATTCCAACACTTCTTTTAAATTCATTAAGCATTTAATATTGCCACTGAACAGAGTCCTCTGATAACTATCAGTTTCTAACCTCGTGAGGTGCAGCTCTCATGCTTTGTTTCCATCCACTGGTGGAAAACACTTCTGGGAGGCTCTCCCTCCTCGTCTCCTTTCCAACATGTTGATTTACAGGTGGATTCCTGATGGACTGGCCCATTATTTGGGTCTCAGCAGCTCTAGAAGCCATGCTAAGCCTTCCCTTTAACCACACCTGCAAACATCTGTGAATAGTCCCTTGGGAAGTTTTCAGCTGAGGAGGAATTGGCTCAAAGCTGCTACAACTGAGAATACTGATGGATATTTAATTTATTTTTTTTAAAACATAAAATATTTCAAAACTTGAGGTTATTTTTTTTTTTAAAGTCTTAAAACTTACACTATTTTAAAGTTCTTCTGAAAGTAGCTCAGAAAAGAGACTTTTCTGGACTCCAACTGCCATCCTCAACAGCTGTCCTTGCCTTGAGAGAAGTTGCTGAGAGAAGCTCCCAAAGCAAAAAATCCTTTCTTGTTTCCAGCACGCTACATGTATGTTGGTGCTCCAAGACCAGGTGAAGAAGAAACAGCTTTGAGCCAAAATACTCTGCTGACACCAGAGGATGTGTACGATGATGTTGAAGGACTGCAGGATAGACTGTGAGTATGGACAGGGAGGGGCTCATTGCAATGGCTGAAATGAAATGTCTTTGATAAAATAGGCTGCAGCAAACCCCCAAGTAATATTTCTGTCTTGTCTTCTAGCAGCCATGCATCAGATGTCTCGAGTCCATCTGCTTCAGGCAGCAGTAAGTGCAGCACATGGGGTAGCTCAAGCAGGGCTGCTTTTAATTTGGGCTGGTGCCTGGTAGATGACGTGAATACCTTCATTTAACTTTCAACATCTATAGTGTCTCCTCGGGCCCGATTGCTCTCAATTCCCATTAAAAGCAGTGGGGAGCAATACACGTGTCTAGCATGGAATTCATTTGAGCAACTTTGAAGCCTCTGTTAGGGTAATATGTAACGGCCTGGATGCAATTTGTCCAGCAAAACTCACCTCATTGCTACTGAACGTGGTTTGTGATAATGGCATGCCTTGGTTTTAAGTTTCAGGAAGCAACTGCGAAGAAACATATGAAGATGTTGAGATCGGGGGTGATAATCCAGCAAAAGAGGAGTAAGTTGCAATTTATTAGCCTGTATTTCAAACTTGATCTCACATGCCAGGTACTGGCTGCAAGCCTTGTTTTTCTAATGCAACTCCAGGAAAGTTGTTGTATGTGTGGGTTTCTGCCCCCCTTCCTCTGTCTTTCCCCTTTGGCTGACACTTAGGGAACAAAAACCAGTCAACAAAATTAACTCCCTTAGCAGCAAGGCCTTTCTATGAGAGCCTGCAGCATTCTCCATCCACTGGAAGTGCTCCCCTTACGGACCCCTGCTAGCGCAAAGTCTTGCTCCCCTCTCGGGCAAAAGCCTGGTTCAGCTGTAGCTGAGAAATGGCACCTCTTCGTATGCCCAAGGGACAAATGGGGACACTGTCCCCATAAAAAGGGACAAAATGCTGACATTTCAGATCACAGAGAGTTGGAAAGCTGAAAGGAGTCCAGGCTGTGAGCTAAAGCCTGCAGCTGACATGCTCCAAGTTACTTGCAGCCTGCTCTTTTTTTACAGGGCTTCTCATGATGTTTGCTTCCAGAGGCTGTGTTATAAAAGCAATGAGTTTTGCAGCCTCAGGTTTACACACTGCCTGAGCTTCCCAAATGGTGAAACTTGAAGTTAGTTGTGTTTTTACTTATTAGTTTTGTATGGTTCCCTGCCCTTGCAGATTTCCTGCATCCCTTTGTAAGAAATAGAGACAGCCTTTGGGAACGGCATATGGGCTGCGGATGCTGCACACAATTACTTCGAGTGCATCTGGTGGCTCTCTTCTAAGGAGCAATGTGGGAGGAATAATAAGGTGTTTCTGTACATCTGCTTTTCCCTTATGGATGTGGGACTCATACTGGCGTGCATCTGGATTCAAGTCTAGCTTAGGCATGCACCTAAAGCCTGCTCCTCTCAGAGAGGGGGGAAAAAAAGTAGAGGAAACTTGAAACCCTGGAAGTGACTGGGCAGTTATTTAGAGGTGATAGCATCATTTCTCTGCTGATTGTCCACGGGAGTTGTGTGGTGGAGGTGCACAAGTGTCTCCAGCCAGATGTGCTGGTGTCTGCATCCCATCCCTGGACTGCCTGCAGGGAGCTCCAACTCCAGCTTTGCTCCTTCCCCATGCCTGTCCTGCACCTCTGTGTACATAGGTGTGCAACAGTAGCAGAAATTAAACTCTTCTAATTAATGGGAAAATGGAGGAGCAGAGCATCTTGCTGGAACTATGTAAAGAATTGTTGCAAATGAATTATTCATCAGAGCTGGGGCTGTGACCAAATTCAGGGGGTTCAGAGCTCAGTATCTTAACCCCCAAAGCACTCTACAAAACCTTTCTATTGTTCCCCCATGCAGGGCTAGCTATGCTAACACATACATGAGGTATTTTTAATAGCACTTGCGCATGGGTAATATCCCCCATGTGAGGATCTTGGTTCTCTGCAGATAGAGTAATAGAAAATCACTGTAGCTTTGCAGCCTCTCTTAAGCTCCAGAGAGGTGTGTGTGTGCAGTGGAACGCCTTTCTGAAGGGCGTACATGACAGAAATGTGTGATGAAGGGTGGCACAGACCAATCTTCTGGATGTCCTCCTTTAATGTGCGTTGTGTGCCGCTGGGGAATTGTTGTCCCTTTCATCAGTTTTTACTCCAAATGCATCTGGATCAGTCTGCAGCTGCTCGGTCAGGGAAGGACAGGGAGGGACTTCGCCCCTTCTGTATTTTAACTGCAGTTAACACAAAAGTTTAAAGCTAGGCAAAAGATTTGAGCTTGGACTTTATAATTAGTCACCTTTCACTGCATCTTTGACTATCTCATTGAAACCATCATTCATCCACATGATGCTATTAAGGATAACGATAAGCTTAAACGATATTGCTGAAGTGAGGCTTAAGGTCTGCTGACTCTCCTCTACATGCTTTGGGATCTCAGGGGCTCTGAATACTGCACCTCATATACTTCAGTGCCTAGCGACTCTCTAATTTAAAATCTTTTCTGTTTTGGGCAGATCAGAAAGACAAAAGAGATTTGGAAACCTCTTTAAAATAGAAAAATTGAAACTGAATACCAGGTTTAAGGAAAACTTAAGGTAAGGAAACATTGATTGTCCAGCCCTTTCCCCCTCCAAACCTGAGCAGCTGTATCTGCAACAGTCTGAGATCAGGAGGACTAGAAGTAAGGAGTGAGTACATCTTTACCTGAAAAACAACACTCAGAGTGCTTTTGCCAACTCACTAGGAGCTGTTATGGCAGATGTGGACAGTGGCCTATCTGTGCAGCTTCTTTGGCATCAGCAATCTGGAGGAACTGGTCCTAGAGCAGCATCCAAGTTTTCTAAGGTTTTCTGCTGCCCTCTGTACCTTTCCAATACCTCAGCATGTTGCAGCTGCTCAAGGGAATGCAGAAACACGATACCTGCTGCCTGGACCTGTTAGCCAAAGGCTTGTTGATGTGGCTCCTCAGGATCGAGTGTTTTCTTCCAAATACCAGTTGTCGTCAAGCTGGCAACAGCATCTGCTGTTTAGGTTTACTGTTGAGTCTGTAGTCTAACAAGGGAGCAGCAAAAAGAAGAGAGAATATTGTATAACTTCCTGTAGGAACATACATTTTCAGGCATTCTTATTTGAGTATTTAAAACCCTGGTTAAATGTCCATGGAAAAACTCCTTCAGCTTTTCCCCAGGTGTACAGTGGCTGCTTGTAGAGCCTGTCCTTCACCTCTGCCAGAGTGTGCCTCACCTTGTGCATGATGTAGGGCCAAGACTGAAAAAAGTTACTTTTTCTTATTATTTTGGAAATTCCAGGTTATTTTCTCTTCATTTCCTCTTTTATCTGAGGAAGGGTGCTCTCTGGATGCACTGTAGACCTTTCACAACATGTTTTTTGAACACACGGCTCTTGTTGCTACCAGAGGGTAGAGATGACTAATTAGCAAGGGATGGCATTTTGGCAAAAGCTTTTGCTGTCAGGGATGCCATGCATCCAGAGCTGCCCTGCATTGCCTCAGCAGCAAATATGGCATGCCACTGGCTTGTTAGTGCTCATGGCTTTTTTGGTGATGCTGATGTGAAAGCCTGCTTCTAAAAGCATCTTTCTCTCCTCAGATTGTTTTCCATTTCGGTACCAAATTTAGGTAAGCATCTTTCATGTATCTGGCTCTTGGGAATTTGTGCATGCATGAAGAGGAAAATGTATTGCACAATGGAGAATCAACTCTACAAGATTTTCAGATGGGCACAATGTGTAATGTGGCAGTGTTAATTTGAAGGCTTAATATAGGTTTATGCTGCAGTTGAGACTTGGGGTTTTGTTTATTTTTTGGTAGTTTTGTTTAAAGATCCTGAGGATTTGGATATATCTTGGGAGGCAATGTGGGCTCTCTGCAAAGCTTCATTGCTGATCAGGCATTAACTGCCTGCTGGAGGGACAGGGTTGTGCCTTCTGTAATTGGGATGGGCACACCAACTGTTCCCACCATGCGAGGGTGCCAGAGTGAACTCCCCGTGTCCTTGGGAAAGAAAACTGCCCACAAACACATCTGTCAGACCCCAGCATCTTGCCTTGTGCTGGAGTTTTGGCCATCTTCTGGAGCTGTGAGGCTCTTCCTTTCGCCTTGCCTTGGCCCCTTTGGGTTGAGTGGCTTAAAACATCCCCATCCTCTTCTGCAATAAACTGTGCTGAGTGCCAGACTTGGAATGACCTTTTTCAATTGTCTCTGCTGCATTTGGGTTCCAGCAAATGTCTCCCAGGAGGATATGGTGTATGACGATGTTGAGGCGGGACAGAGAGACCCCAGGTGAGGAGCAGGGCCTTCTTCAGGGGATGGACTAGTAGATGGGGCCCTTGCTGTGAGACTGGGGACCCTGCCGGGCTGCGAGGCACCAAGGGTCATGAGCTGGGCAGGACCCACTCCTCTGGACACAGTCCAGATGCACTCTGCTTGTGTGTTTAATTTGGCAAGAAACATCCCCCAAAATGTTCCTTTGACGTGACGTAGTTAGTGCCAAAGATGTGAAAAGGGGAGAGCTGCTCGCTGCCGTGCAGCAAAACTCAGATAGTTTTCCTAAGGAAGGAAAAGCCCAGCTCCCAGAGCCGATAATCAGCGCGGTCCTGGCAAGCTCCTTGTCAGAAAAATTACTTTTAATAGGAACAGCATGTCTTGGTGCCTGGCTGCCAGATGATCACAGCGGCAGCGTGTGCTGGTACAAAGCGCAGCACATGCTTGCATCTGGGTGGGAGATGCGGGGGGAGGCAGAGAGGGAAAAATCACGGCTTTGTACCAACTCAGGTTTGGGGAGGGGATGTGTCCTGCTGCAAAACCTCAATTTGTGTGGCTCTCTCTCCTCCCTCCTCTCAGAGAGAAGGACGACAAGTACAAAACCTGGATGCCAAAATTCCTGATGTCAAGAGATGAGAAGGACCGAAGGAAAAGCAGCGACGACGTGGACAGGTCTTTACTTGCATTAAGTGTTTTTCCTGTGTTGTCTGACTTTGTATGGGGTGTGTCGTGATGCGGTTCTCAAGTCACTTGAAGGAGCAGGATGCCCTTGCTTAAGCAAACATTGGTGTTTGGCTGCTGCTCCAGGGTCCTTTTCCTTTGAACCCAGCTTTTGGAAACTTTACGGAAAGTATTTTGAAGGCAAAACAAATTCTTGGATCAGAGTTGTGTACAAGTAGGGGATACCTTGAGGGTCTCATACTGACTGTGTATGTGTTCTTCCTGCTTCGCTGAGACAAAAAGGTGTTCCTTGCTATGCATTGGGCTGCTTTTCTGCCGTGCTCAGCCCCATTCCTTCCCTCATCATGCCTTGATTAAATATTTCATCTCCATAGATCAGCTGTTGCTGTTTTGGCAAGAACATTGTTTTTGAAGACCCATACACAGTATCCTGTGTGTTCCCCTTGCCCTTATTTAAAGTATTGATTTTTATTTATTTTTTCTTCCCCATCAATGTTTATAACATTGCCTCTTGCTGTACCATTTGTGCACGTAAAATTGAAGGTAAAACTTCGTTACCAGTGCTGCAAAACCTTGCATGGAAGCAGGCAATTTCATTTCCCTTTCAGATCAGAAAAATGTGAGCTGCAATGAGCTTTCCATGGCCCAGACCCTGTGACTTCAAACAAATGGCAATCAGTGATATACTTTCTGGGTTCCTACCACAGAGTTTCTGCATGGGGTTGCTAAAACACTGCTTGTTGTGTTGTGCGAAGTCATGTGCATAATTGTAGGGAATATCAGGAAACTGATGTGATTTCATCTGCTCCTTAGAGAGCACAGCTCCTGTGAGTGGAGTCTGCCAATGACAAATTTCTTAACAGTTTAGAAGTCCCTAATTTCAGCTCTTGTTTCCCCTTCCTCTTAAAATTAAAAGCATGAAAGTTAGCCAAGTGTGAATAATTTATTGCAAGTGTTGTGTATTTTTTTTTCCCCTGAAATGAATGTCACAACTGTAACCCCACATATAAACCAGAAAGAGTGGCATCTCCATATCCATGGCCCTTACTCCCCTTAACTTGGTTGTAAGAGCTTGTTTTTCATTTTATAGTGCCATATAAACTTCTGTTTTGGTGACATTCTCCTCCATGTGCTAAAAAGGCAACACAAACCTGCAAGGCTGTGTTGAGCCCTTCTTTCATTAACGGCTCATGATAAAAATTACCTGGGGACCGTTTTTGTTTGAACATAAATTAAAACAGGAGATAAATTGCTGGGGGAAAAGTCAACTGTCTTCTACAAAACCATGATTGATTTTAAACCCTTGATAAAGTGCTTATTTGTTCTCCTGCCGTTTACAGCGAGAACACTTGTTCCAAATGGAGATACCAAATGGCTCAAGTTATGCTCACCAATAAATTTGAGTTGCATATTCATCTGTTAAATAAAATAGCAGAATGAATGGTGTGCTTCGGTCTTGATAGAGTTCATTGCAGACAAACCTGGAGCAAGGCTCTGGGTTGCATTTCCTGCTGTCACCCAGTGCCAGAGGACACCAAAATGATGCTCAGAATGTATATTTCTCTTGATGCAGAAGTATCCTCAAAATCAGGAAGAACAGTGCAGAAAAAATCAAGACGATGGAAAAAGAAGAGAAGATTTTTAGAGAAATGTTTCTGGTATGTGAGATTTTTTGGAGCTGTATCTGTGCCATAGGAGGAAAGCAGATATGTGTCATGTTTAAGAGTTGTACAGTGAGAAGTTTTTGGTTCTTAGCTATGCTGGGAGATAAATCCACCTGGTCTGCTGTGTTCTCCCCTCATCCAACATCTCCATCAGGGATGTTGTTGGGCTTTCCCCCCCTCTCCAGCCCCAAACAAAGCCTCACAACCTGTTCCCTCCCTCTCTCCCCGCTGCCCTTGAAGACATCACACACACTTGTAGGACGATGTGTGTTTTCATTTCCTTCCTGCAGTACGACAAGGAGATCAGTGTCATCAACACCGCGACTGCCGAGTGCTCTGTCCCCAGTAAGAGGAGAGCTGATCTCCCGCTCACAGCTGGCGAGCAGCTGGATGTGATCGATGTCACGGAGGGCAATGCAGTGATATGCCGCAACTCGGAGGGCAGATGTAAGTTTGCAGAAACTTTCTAGTATGAGGGGTCATCTTTCAATCTAGTTTTAAGGAGCAAATTGGCTCATCAAATATTATGTGCTTTGTGCATAGCCATAGTATTTGCTCAGGAGTTTACTGATTTACTTATTTTTTTTTCCCTTTTCTCAGATGGGTATGTTCTAGTGGAGCATTTAAACTTCAGGTAAATTTGGGTTTTATTTATTGTGATGCATGTTTTCTTCTCCCTCTATGTGGATATTTGAGATCTAGAGAATCGTGCTTTAAACTTCCAAAGCCAAGGGATGGCTAATGTGAACAGACACTATTAAATATTTCTTGTTTGAGTCTGCTATTAGTTACCCAGGTTTCCAGTCCAAATGCAGCTAGAAAAAAAAAAATGCTTGTCCAGTCATGAGCTGTATAAACTGGAGATTCTTGACTGCCTTCAGCTATGCCTTATTAATTCATATCTGCTTCAAACTAGGCCCACTCTGTGTGCATTGCCCTTCCAAAACACATCCTTAAAACCCCTACTGCGACAGTATTTCTTTGCATGCCCCATTGTAATTGCTACAAATGAACCTCCTATTGCCAATGTGTCTGTTGCTGTGAAATTCTCTTCTTTGACAGACACTACTAACCTCCCAGGAGCATCCCTGCAGCGCCCTTCTGAGCTTCATGGGCCTGTGAGAGCCCACATTTGTCAACGGTGCAGACCTGATACACATGTAAATAAAGTTGTTTGTTTTTTTTACACTTGTAAACATGCAAGAGACTTTTTCATTTTTTGTCTATTTTGAATGAGTTCACTGACTTCTCTGAACTTTAGCTATTTTCAGGGTTTCTTACTTTCTGGAGTACCTCCTTGTTCAGTTCTGAAGTGGCTTACATTTCTGTATTGGCATGAAAAAATCTTATGCAGAAAACAGAAATGTAATTACTCCACATCCATTCACTACTGTCCATCTTAGGGGCTGGAATTGCAAGGTTTCCATAAAGATTTGTTCCTCTAAAAATCAAATCATATAAATTTTTGATCTTGATAGAAGTATTGGGACAAGTATTTACTGCATTCTTGCTAGGTTCAGTATATAAAACAGTGGAAAAGTTGACTCATTCCTTTCAAATAATAAAAAATACATACATTTTAAAAAGTAAATAAAGCTTTCAGTAAAAATTTACTTTATTTTTGCAAGCTAACTCAGGCATCCAAGATATGTAAAGGCTGCCTTTTGGCTTCCCCCACTGCTTAGCAGCAGGTACTTACCCAACAGTTGTCCCTGTGTTTGGGCTGTGAGGCTGGGAGAGCTGAGTGCTTATTTTAAGAAAAATGCTCCTAAAAGTAGGAGGAGAAATATAAATTGCCACTGGCTTCTCCTTAGCATATCCAGTGGCTGGATACCTTTTCAACACACAAAAAATGTGGACTCTGATTTTGTGTTCCCGGGTCTGGCAGAAACAAACTTGACTATTGCTGTGCAGCCCCCACCCCTCCCCAGCGCTGTATCAGTGCGCTCATAAATAATCCTAAAAATGTAGATGGCTTAATTAGAAATTATTAAATGTTCCAGGCTTATGAAAACACAGCAAAATAAAAACACTGTTTGCCACAGGGCCATTTGAAAACTGGCATCGAAAAGATCAGAAAAACAGAGCAAATATTTAACATTTACTTTAAAGTCTATACAGGCATTCTTATTTATTTTACCATGTGGTTACTATTAAGTGTGTTGGCCAGCATCCACCCTGGAAAAAAAAAAAGACCAACAAAATAAAACCCCAACCCCCTTCAAGCATGCGCAGCTCTGCAGGCTTGCCAGCCCAAATATTTAGACTTCTCTAGCAGAGATGGAGAGCTGGGGAGCTAGGGTGCGTACTTGGCTGCAGAGCAGCCAGGGACATGTGTCCTTCACCCCCAGACTTCCTGGGGAACGGACCCGATAGAGGCCAGGGAGATGCTAACTTACCTTTAGGCTCTCTTGTATGGCAATATTTAGGAGTGATCCCATCAGGAAAACACCTTCTTCATGACTGCTTCCTCCCTATCCCAGGATAGCTCAGAAGGCCTCACCTGTTAATAATGCACCCAGCGGATGCGATAGGTGAGTCTTGCATTAGCGGCACGTGCAAATTCTCTTTCGTCGAGGTGAAGCACAAAGGGCTGTGCTGGTGCTGGCTGCAGCGAGCAGCTTGGATAATGCACGGAAGCCTCGCAATGCACTTGAACTATTTTTCTTCATGGCCAGGTTCCAACACGTACACAGAGGGAAAGTGCCTGATTAGGATTGACTTAAGACAATACCAAATGCTTTACATACAGCACCTTAGATTAGATTTCCTCATTTAAACCACAGATTGGCTATACTTAGGTCAAGATACTGTTTAGGAAATTGAAGTTTTCCTTTCCTTTTTTTTTTTTTTTTTTTTTTTTTTTTAAAAAATAGCCTTGCTGGTATATCCTGAATGAATCAAAACTTAGAAAAAATTAGCATGTAAATTTCAAACTCCCATTTCTTTTCAATATGGAAATCACTGTGTTAACATTTCTGATCTGCTGAATATGAGGGAGAACTGGAATTTCTTAAAGCCAGTTCTATCACAGAAATTGTGATTAAAGGAGACTGCAGATAGGGATGAAGCTGGAGCGCTCACTGCAGCTTTGTGCTTTATAATTGAATTTACGTCCCTCTGTATCACAGGCATACATGAACTAGCCCCCAGTTTCTTATCCAAACTCTTATTTTTTGCAAAATATCTTTAAAATATTTGTTTCTGTTCTTTTGCATAAGAAGTCAAGATCTGATTCAGTACAGGTTCATCAGCTCCAATAGATTCATGTTCAAATAGGAGAAAAAATTGTGGGTCTGGCTTATGGTGTGCATTCTGGGTTGGGGAAGCTGTTTTTGTTACACACTCAGACATCTTAACTCCTTCCTGCCCCTTCACCCAGACAGTAAGTTTTAAAGATGTGTTGTTATCATTTTTTTTTTTTTTTTTTTTTTTTTTGTCTCTGAGTTTATTAAAGTGCAAATGTCAACCATGGAAACAGCTATCACATGCAGTGCAGTACACTGAGAACCACTTTCCACACCATCAACAGAAGGTAAAAGGCTTCTTTGTGATTATCTAATGCACAGTTACTTGCACAAAGGCCAAAACTGAACCCAAACTCTGTGCCCTTCCACAAAGGCTATACCTAGAAATAAATCTCAATTTCAATGAACCAGTCAACACAACCTTCCCAATCAGTTGACAAAGTACATAATGTCAAGAAGGATGGAGTAGTCATAGAACTCAGTATTCTCTTCTGAGCTTCATGTTAATGATATGTTGGAAGAGATGCTTATACTCAGAGCTTTTTAAAGTTCAGCATCTTAGCAGAAGAAAAATCATAAATATTCTTTATAATCCAAACAAAACCTTGCAATGGGCTAGTCTGGTTCCTATCTCAGAGGTGAGGATTGTCTGCCCAGAGATGCTGGGCCATGGGTACTACAGTTGTCCTGGGATTCAGTTTTGCTTTGCACTCTAAAAGAAAAAAACAAATGCATTGAGGTACAAAACACATGAATATAACATGATACAGAACACATGAACATGCTTTCAGCAACAAGAATAAATGTTACCATGTCTACAGTATCTACTTCACAGCTTTGTGAGATGAGGATAAATAAACTATTTCAAAACTTGGATAAAAAAAAAAAAAAACAAAAAAACTTAGAGATGAGTCTTACAAATATATTTTTTTTTTTTAATTAAGGCAGCTTCAGCAAAAATTTCAAGGCTTTTTGTTGGAAACAGACTGTTTCTGTAACACTAAACATGCTTTGCATCCATAGTTCTGACTGACTGTCTAATTTTGATGCTTAAAACTAGCAAAGATAAGTGCATTACATATGTGCAGCATCAGTTCTGCTGCAAAAGTCAGTGTTTGGTCAACAGGAATAATGTGGGAATTCTGAAAATCAGTTCATCTTTCAGGCATGGAGAGAGAAACCTCTGAATGAACCTTTAAATCCATGTCCCAAGAGGCGGACTGGAAATTCAGAATTATAGGAAGCTGTTGCCTTCTTGTAAGTAAATGGTGAAGAGAAATCAATGAGGGAAGGACTCAGGAAGCCAAAGGAAAGCACTAAGTGGAGAACCCATATCAAAGTAAGACCTTAAGAAAGGTGGCTGTAAATAGTTACACAAAAATGAATCCTAAAACTTTAGAATAAAACAATATAGAAGCTGGAGCAGGGATTCGTTTGGCTCACCTGAAGGGACGGATGTGAGATTCTTCCCCCCATCCCTCTCTGAACCAATACAAAAACAAAAAAAAACTGCACAACAAATGATACTTCAAGTTTTCAGGAACATGGCCTGCATGTCTCACCGGTATGATTCTGCGTGAGCTGCGAGATTTGTGCACCTCGGGAAATAAAGCTGCAGTTTCCAGCAGTCCTAATGTGTGTTGAAGGCACGATTTCATGTCCTGTGCTAGGGTCTCTCTTCCTTCTACATGGGTGCACAAAAGACTGATGGTAAAGAGCATTAAAATGAAACGGAGTAGACAGAACGGTTACTTTGTTCAGACTTCATCTATTCTGATATGATTTGGCATTATAATCACACAAAAAAATGTATATACAACAGATACGAATCAGTTGCTTCACTTTTTACAACACTGCCCACATCCCTGTGCTTGTAGACACCTTCTGAAAAGCTGAACTCGACACACATGCTGCATGTGCACTTCTAACTTATTAAACTAAAACCTCCCGCTGCCTTTGCCTGATTAGCTCCAACTCCTGAGAACCAAACTGCCCCTGCCCATACAATATACACATATATATATTTGCCAACTAGTACATTACAAGCTATTTCTGAATTAACTCACCAGGAGCTGGAGGTTAATGCTGGAGCCTAACTGACCTCTGCATGGTGTCTCTCTCCCGGCTGGGCTGAAGCAATGTTCAGGTGAATCTGTGGCTTGCAAAGCACAGCTGTCCAGTGGCTTATGAAGAATTGCACTTGGAGGAATTCAAGTTTGTTTAGTTCAAATACATCTACCCTGCTTTTCCTAATAGTCGTGCACGTACCAGTATAATTCAAATATCCGACCACAGTGTAACAGTGTAAAAGTTAAACTTTGCCTCCAGAAATTATAACTGGAGGTCAGTAGTTTCTTTGCTTCTGGGAACCAGAAAACAGCCTATTTGAGGGTTAAAAAAAATTAAAAATAAAAATGATGAAACCTCTCAGAACATCTCCAAATGCAGCATGGATTTAGGTAAGGCTGTTTAACGGAGAGTTTCATCTCATCTGTTCGCTGAGGAGGTCCTTCCACCAGCTCTGGGCTGGAGCTCTACGTGCTTACCACCTTGACCTACTTGCTTCAATGCCTCTGCTGAAAGTAGCTTCGTCTCTTTGCTTTTCTCCATATGGAAACCTGAGACACTCTTGTTGCCTTTTTGGCAGGACTGGTGTTGCAGACCCATACATTTAGTTAATGTTTGCATGGGTCTGAGAAGATGCGAAGTGCCACAAGGTCTTATCCTACCAGCTGGAAATCCCACGTGCCTCCAGGAAGCAAGTATTTCTTCCTTAGGGAACGTGCTGCTGCTTAGCACTACTAGTCCTGCTGGGTAGGAAATCCCAGAGGACAAGTGTAATTTTAAGGCGAGACATCAGTACATCTACACACCTCTGAACAACAGATTACATCTAATGCATGAGCCCATTATCAGCTGGGCCACAGTTGTTTCCAGGGCAAGTGCCTTGGCAAGATGCTAAATTGTGAGTGATGACTTAAACAGCCTCTTACATTTCAAATATACTTCACAGCAGGGACACGGAGATTCCTAATTGTTTCCTAGATGGGAATTCCTGTCTGTACCTACAGCCACTTGTCCACCCTGTCCTGCTCCTTTCTGAGGAGCTTCTCTCCAACACCTAAAACATCCAGGTCTGTTTGCTTAACATTTGCTGGCATCTCAGCACTGATCCAAAAGCTCCTAAGGAGCAAGATGCTGGCCAGATTTGGCTCTAGGGCTTTTTCTTTTGTTTTGTTTTGTTTTGTATGAAGGCTTCTGTATTCTCTGTTCTTTCTTATACTGGAGCACAGGAGATATGCATCACCTGATAGCCACCAGGCACACTGTCAAAGCCATCCCTCACCCCAGAGTATTTTATTTCATAACGATAATATAATAAAAGCTTATTACAAAACCTAGGAGTACTACAAATATTTCCAGTGTTTCTTTTAAAAACAAAATTGTTCTGCTGTCAGGTTTGTAATCCAAACACTGCCGTGTTGGATTCTGCATACGAGAACTTAACAGCAAAACGGATGGGTTTTTGGCAGCTTTCTACTTTGTGCGGCTTTTGGAAAAAATGGAGCTGGAAATTCACACTAGTGAGAATCAAAGTGTAATCTGTAACAAAAGTAAGGCAATTTTGTGTTTGTTAAAAAAAGGGACTTCAAGTTGAAAACGTCCACTTAACTGCCAGTAGATGGCAAAAATATCCTGTATTTGTCTTCATTACCTAAAATGATTAGTACAAAAGGCTTAACGTGTCTTTCTCTTCCTTGCTTCTCGTAGAAACTTTCAGAAAGTATAAATTAAAGTGCAACTGTACAAAAAAACCAATTCCTAGCAAAAACCATCTAGGGTCATAAGAAGCTATCAAAAAAATTGTTTTGTTTTGTTGTGTTTTTTTTTTTAAACATCAAACGACCAAATTCCTGGGACCAGTAACATTGGTTCTCCTTTGTTTTCTTAAGACAAAACCCAAAAAAAGTATGAAAAAAAAAAAAAAAACCACCCAGGATTTTTTGGCAAACTTTTCATAAAGCATTTGTTCCTTGACTGATTAGCCTATTATGTTCCTTCGCAATCAAGTAAATGGAATTAAATACCATAGCAAAGCCAAGCAGATGCCAACGCTGTCCATGAGATTAAGCCTATGCGATGAGAAGTAGTAACTCTTTTAAACAAAGAAGTCGTCACACACGCACTAGACTTTACCCTCAAATAACAAGAATTTTAACCTTAAAAATCCCCACAGTTTGTCTGAAAGTATAAAATCCTATCCTTCAGATAGTAAAGGAACAGTGAAATGTTCAAGATATCCCTGCCTTCTCCATGGAGCGGCGAGGTCCCAGCCCCTTCAGCATCAGGACAGCAGAGCTCTTTGTTCTCAGATCCTCCGGTAGGTGAAGGCAGGCGGCTTTGGCAGAGGTTTTGGGGTGGTGACGATGGCCAAAAGCTTCCTACGGGAAAGGTGAAAGGTAAATGTGCCAGGGCCATGCTGCTGGCTCTCGAGTGTGCAGGGAAGCTCCCCCTCCATGAGAATACTGAGGACAAAGTGCTGGATTTGGGGGGGGCTCGGGAGCATCCTGTCCCACATCTGCAATGGGAGCTTTGCACATCCCACCCCTCACCCTTCTTTAGTAGGGGAAAAAGAACAGAGGGTAGGATGGCACTAGAAGCAGGAGCACTTCAGCAGCTGCTGGTTTTAGGAGAAAAGCATTGCCAGAGGCTCACATCCTCCCCGTGCTTGGAGCAGCACAGAGGTTTCAACATGAACCTCGCTGCACACTGTGTTTGTCATAGAAAGAGATGCTTGGCCACAGCTCTGTAAATTCAGGATCAACCAGGAGGAAGGTGTCTACCAAAAAGTCAGTGATACGTTTGCTACTTTAAAGCCATGCCCATGTTTCCAATTTGGTTCACAAGGAAAAGTTCATTGTATACATTTCACCCAGGTCTAACGAGTGAAATTAAGTTATTCCTGATTTCCTCAATGCCTTGTTAGAGGGGACTGGATCCTTTGAGAGTACAAAGGAGTACATTTTGGATCTTTTAAAAAAGGAATTGGTTCTGTGTCGCAGGCTATGGAGCGGTGAGGAGGACGAAGGAAGAAGAAGAAAGAAGGAACGGCCACGTCGGACCTGATCCTCACAGTGCGATACCGTGTGCTGGGGGAGCGGTGCCTGGCTCAGCGAGCCAGAGCCATGATCAGGCTGGCGCACATCTCGAAGAAGTCCATGGTGTGGCTGCCCAGGCGTGGGGGCACCGAGGGGATGCTGCCCACGAAGGAACCGCTCAGGGACCCCATCAGTGACTGGCACTCGGTGGCTGCTGCGGCATCAATGCTCAGTCTCGGCCGGTGCAAGCCTGCAGCAGAGCACGAGCGCTGTGGGGTGGATGAGCCAGACCTCTGTTCCATCACCTCGTCTTCAAGGAGGAGAAAAAAAAAAGGGCAAGAAAAAATAAAACGCAACATTAGTTTGGCATCCCTAACATGTTTGCTAAGGAACTAGTAATAGTAGTGGAGACGAATGGATCAGAAGGGCTTTAGGAGTTAGACTCAATGATCCTTGTGGGCCCCTTCCAACTTCAGATATTCTATGATTACAATTCTAACTGAACAGCACTGTGTGCTACAAAAGCATTCGGGAATGGAAAGAATGATTATTTTTCTTCCAAACCACCAAACTTGCCATTTTGTATGTTTTCCATCTCAAGTTGCACCATTTCCCACTTACCATCAATGCTTTTGAAGTCCAGGAGATAGCTGCGGTTGTCCACCTGGTACAGCTGCAGACTCATTTTCACGTAGTTGCCCGTCACTGGGTTCTTTCTGCGCACTCTGAGATGGTAGGAGTTCACCACCTGCAACATGCAACTGGCTTTAAGGAATACCATTCAAGGGAGCAAGAAGAATCCTTATTTTTTTCCTAAATACTAGCAAGACACCGTTTGAGGTAAATAAAACCAACGCAACAGTTTCTGAAAAGACTAATTATTTTAAAATAAGCAAATGGCTTCATAACCTATTTCCTCTTAGAATTCGTTTTTAAAAATGCTTCTTGGGGCTCTGATTCACCATCCCTGCTGGCAGACAAAGCCTTTGCAGCCTGTCTGCCAGGCACCAAGCTGACATTGTTGCTCCCTCAACAGCAGCAATGGCCAAATGAGCCACAAGGCCACTCGCACACCCGCATACGAGGACTGTGCCTGGGAAAACCGGGCAGGCTGGATGGTGGGGACCAGTAATCTCTCCCATCAGCACAGCTAAACTCAGTGTTCGTGAATCAGTCCTGAGCCATGCTACGCATTTTCTCTTGCCACTTCCCACCCTACAATCTGCTGCATCTCATTTGCAACGAGATCTTTTCTCTGTGCTATATTTACGAAGCGATTGCATGGATGGGAGAGCTATTTTGACTAAGAGCCACAGCTGAAGTTATTCTTAGGGTGGAAAGGACTATTGTGAAACCTCCTTGTACAAAAAAAGCTCCACTGCCTACATAAAGGCGTTTGCCTGAGTCGCTTCGCAAAGCTACACCAGAAATACATTAGGTTTGTTAGCTCTCCTCAAAGCTGCGCAGCTAAGAAATGTCTGGCTCTTGTAGGCATGTGCATCTGGAGACAGTCCATCTCTTCACTGGTGCCATGAAAGCAGGCTTCTGGGCGCTACTTAGCTTTAAATACGTAACAATATTATCAAAATAAGGAGGAGATATGAGGCTTTGATGAAAGCCTGGGATCCAGCTGGGATGCAGCTACCAAACACAAACAGCATTTCCTGCAGGCAGATGCTCGCTACTGAGCGAGATGAAGGAAGGTGTGCCAGCATGCTTGAAGGAGCAAAGCTGCATGGGCACAAAACTTGGGCATTTTCTAAGTGCTGAAGTGTGACATTCAACCTGCAAAACCCTCTGGACCTGGAATGAGAAGAGTGACTCTGGTGATGAAGATCTAGGCAGAAATTCTCCTATCTTGGTCCTGATGCTTGCACAAGGCTGCAGCAAAAGGCCAGAAGAGCCCACACCCACAACTGCAATTAGTTTTAGGAAGCTGGACCCTGTAGCCATAGTGAGGACTCGCTCATGGGTTTACTCATCCGAACATGAAAAAGATTGTGACCAAATGCTGCGTACCTCTGCTGAAATATCTGAAGCAAATATTATCAACTAAAATGTCATTTGGATTTAAATCAGGCTTCAAGAAGCTCAGCCCTAAACCATGGAAGCAATGTCTGGAAACACATCTGGTCACTGCTCTGGCTCTGTCAAGGAAAATGCCACCACATCAACGATACAAACAGCTTCAGTGTGGCTTCTGCCCCCAAACACCCCAGCATCTCATCTGGGCCTCTTCTATGATGTAGCAGGTTTACAGGGCAAGGTTTTGGTAGTGGGGGGGCTGCATGGTCCCACATGGAGCAGATCTCCACGCTGCAGCCCGTGGAGGAGCCCCTGGTGGAGCAGGTGGATGTGGCCTGGAGGAAGCTGTGGCCCATGGAGAGCCCCTGCAGGAGCAGGCCCCGGGCCAGAGGTGCAGCCCGTGGAAAGGAGCCCACGCAGGAGCAGGGGGCTAGGGGGAGCTGCTGTCCGTGGGGGACCCATGCTGGAGCAGTTTGCTCCTGAGGGATGGACCTCATGGTTCCTGAAGTGCTGATGCCTCTGGGCAGCCCCCACAGGATCAGTCCAGGAAGGACAGCATCCTGTGGGAAGGAGCCCATGTGAAGGAGCAGCGGAGATGAAGCATCAGGGACTGATGGCAGCCCCCATTCCCTGTTCCCCTGCACACTTGGGGGGAGAAGGTAGAAGAGGGTGGATGGGGAAAAGTTTTTTTTAGCTTGTTTTTAGTTCCAACTGCTCTAGTCTGTTAGTAAAATGCAATGAATTACATTAATCTCTGTACACTGAGTCTCTTTTGCTTGTGACAGTAATTGGTGAGTGCTCTCCTTGTCCTTACTTATACCCATGAGCTTTTTTCATCGTATTTTCTCTCCCTGTTCTTTTGAAGAAAAGGGAGTGAGAGAGGAGTGTGGTGGAGCTTAGCTGCCCATCAGTGTGAAATCACCACATAAGAAGGAATAAGGGAACACGTATCGTGCTATTTCAGGACACGTGGCTGCAATGGCCCAAGCAGAAATAATGGGACTTGCTTTTCTTGGGAGCACTCGAGATGACCTCGCAAGGAATTAGCCACTAAAATTAGAAATGTAACCAGCTCCTCTTATCCCCACAGCTAAACAAGGCAGAATTATCTTTCCAGCCAGAGGCTTAGGGCATTCAGGGAGAAAACGCTTATTTCATGCCATAAATAAATGGCATGGATACTGAGCCACAGCCAGCATCTTCACACAGTGTGTTGGTATAAATAAGCACTAGCAGGGATGATCACAAGGTGTGGGTATTTGTTTGGAAACAGGTGAGACTGACACTACACTTTTACTAACATTGTCGATCAACTCAGGTCATAAGAAAATAACCCTTGAAAACCTCCCTACAACATATTTCCTACCTTCCACTCAAAATCCAGCTGTTTCATAGCGCGGTACACCTCGGCCATAATGTCGTAGGGCTTGCTCTGGCTGCGGATCCCCAGATGCCACTTGGCCTTTTTGACAGTCAGAGGTTTGGGCTTTGTGGTGTTGAGTGCATCCAAAGGGCATCGTGCCTTGGGGCTGTCTGCTATCAAAGGTGGCATCCGCTCGGGGTGCGGCTTCACGCCAGGAGGGATGTGCATGGTGCTGTCATCCATGAAGGAGCCAGTGGGGGGACTGGAGGCGAGGTAGAACTCGCTGGCTTGGTTCATGATCCTCCGGTTGTCGATGACGAGGTGGTAGGCGACTGCCAGCTGGTCCTGCGGGTCACCACTGTACAGGCTGTTCATCACCTCTGACTCGGTGCATTCAAACTTCTCACAGACCTCCCGAACTGCGTCATCGTCAATGACAGTGGCGTCATAGGAAGGGTCCTCTGGGAAGAGGTAACTGGGCAGCTCTTCCTTAAACCATTCGTGTTCCCTGGGGAAAGACAGGTGCCACTGTCAGCTCTGGGCAACCACTGATGCCACTTTGGTGAAAAACTAGATATTTTTTGTACAGGAGAGGAGACGGAGAAAACGAGCTCTCTGGCTGCATATCTCTGGATGAGAAATGGGGTGGCTGCATGTACCCCACACAGGTTGCTTGGTCAAACTAGGACTAATCCTCAGACACAGAAAGGGGAGCTGGACCTGGTCCTGCATGGTTCCCCCAACATTGCAGCACTGCGGACACACAGCTGCTTGCTCACCTGCCTCTGCAGCAAGAGGCAGCACTTAAAAGACACTCATGCTTTTTCATTCCCATGGGTCTGATAGAGATGCTGAGACTCAGAACTACCCAGGCCCCCAATTCCCATGGATTTACAATGAAGTCGATGATAATTAAGTGGGTAAAAGCCACAGAGAGCCTTGGTGCCATGTACCAACTGTAATCTTACCATGTGTGCTGCAGCTCTAACATGTAATTAAATCCTCCAGTCTTAAGGACTCAAGAGATAAAAAAAAAGGCGTTTATGATCTGAATTTTACTCAAATGGTTAAATTACAGCCATCAATTGCAAAAATATATCAAAAAATAGGAAGTCCTGAAAGTGTCTGTAACATTTATGTATATGCTTAGTGTACCAGCTACATGTAACAGCTACCATAAATTTCATAAAATGTACATATTGGGCTCAAGTTTTACAAAGCTTTTTTAAAATTACCGAAGTCCTGTTTGCAGTCATGAACTTTTAATGATATCTGAAGGCTCAAATATCTGCTTAAGAGCCCACTTGTTCCCTTTACCTTGAATACCCACAGTGATGCATGCTGGCAAAGGCTCATGAGCAGTACACTCATTGACTACACAAGAAAAGGATGCTGCATTTAAAGATAAACCATTTGCTCACATTTTAAGCTATATCTGATATTTTAACATTAATTTAGTAATTCTTGCATTCCTCTTAATTTTTTATTGAATGGACATTAAATAAATTGACTACCCTTTTATTCTGAACTGGTATCCTGAGGGATATGTTCTTAAAATAAAATACTGAAAAATGGTTGATGAATATTAAGTTCTTAGGATTATTGTGTTATAGACCTGGTTTTCCTAAGGACTTTTAAGACATTTTTGACGTTATTTTTATCATGCAATAACACAGCATTATATATATGGAAATGTATACATATATATAAATTATATATATATACACACACACAAACATATATATATAAAATTGCAGGAAGTTACCTATTGCCCTTTTTTCACACGCATTGGTGAAGCCACTGAGAAAGAAAGTCACCACCCCAGGTTCATCATCACCCACCTCTCCATCAGCACAGAACATTGCAGGAGGGTACCAAAATTAAATCCCTCAGGACAAAACCCAGCTGGATTAACTGACTACTCCTGTAAAGCATGCTGTGGGCTGACCTGATGTCTTTGATGGTTGCTCGCTTGAGGGGGTCAACCTGCAGCATGTGCATGAGCAGCGTGGCAACAGAGCGGTTGAGGTACTCTGGGATGTAAAACACACCTCCCCGGATCTTCTTGAAGAGTGTGGGGACGTGCTCGTCGTCGAAGGGCAGCGTGCCACAGAGAAGGGCGTAGAGGATAACGCCACAGCTCCAGATGTCCACCTCTGGGCCAGCGTACAGCCTGCACAAAGACAAGGGCAGGAGAAAGGGGTCACCCCTCTGCCCACCTCCCGCTCTGCTCTCCTTCCCTGGGCCCAGCTACCTTAAAAACCTATCTAAGCCCAAAACCACACAAGAGTGATAGGCAATGACCTGCAGAGCTGGTGCTGGCTGACCACGTTCCTCCATGGCGTAAGGAGCAGGTATGTGAGTGTCTCCCCCAGACCTATGGAAAAGCCAAAACCCGCATTTCCAGGAGCTCTGCCAGGTTGCTTGTTCCTTTGCCCCCAGGGCCAGGCAACTCAGCCAGCAATTTCTATTCATTCAGAGAGGCAGATTAAGTGGCAGTAGATACTATATCTCTTGAGTGTTTATTTTCAGTTGAAGTTTGTGTGCTGGTATGCAAGAGCTCCTGCTTCCGACAAGCTGCTAATGTGCTCCCTGGCATCACCATGTCAGGACACCCCAAATATATGGGTTTTGCTCCTGCTCTCCTGCTCAATTTGTTTGTTGCTTTTTGCTACAACTGATGCTTTCTTAGAGACTCTGGGAGGCAGTGCTACCCTGGGGCTGAAAAATCAAAATGGACAGGGGGAAATGGAAAGACAGAGGTCCGTTCATGAAACCTAATCATCCTGCACTTGCTGCTCTTGAAAAGCTCTGCTGCAGCCACACCTGGTATACAAAAAGCACCAGTCGTGTATGCTGTCATTCTCTGAATGCTACCAGAGCACCAAAACACTGCCTTTGCTTCCAAGTGTGAGACTTTCCCCACTGAGTCCAGCAGCGAAATTAGGGCATTTTGAAAATGCACTTATCAGTTAGCCACCCCCTGGTCCTGCCACTGCGTGCCAGCTTTCAGTAGATAGGAGGCCAGATTTTTTGGCTGGTAGTCACATTGTTTGAACAGTGGTTGGATTTTTAATACCAAATGAGGCATCCTTCAGTTACGCTGAAATCCAAGGTCTCACATTCTGGACCTGCCAAGGCAGCAGAGCTCTGGAAGCAGCTCACCTCCTCCAGCCTGCCATACCCACCCCCAGAGGTATATTTACCCTCTGGCAGAAACGGCAGATCATTCCTCTCCCCCACAAACACAGCTCTCGTATGCTGTTACAGATTTGAGGAAAGGGCAGCTTGGCACATAATTCAAGGGTATAAATCACAGGAGTCACTTCACTGATGCTGTGAGCGGTACTGATGCGGGATGGCTGCAGGAAACACTGTGGTTGGTGAAAAAGTGCCACAGGCAGGTTTGGTGTTGCTTTTTTTCCTTACTTTGCTTGTTAATAAGCAGTATTCCCTCTATCCTTGGAATGATTACACTCTGCATACCAGGACCTGTAGAGACTAAATACTTCTTGTTAATCTCCCAGGTGCCTTCTCTCTTACATGAACTCAAAAAGAAATGCATTTCTGGCCTTTATTGAAAAGGACAAAGAGATAATGTTAATATTTTTTGGAATCACAGCAGAGTTTCTGGCATTGTGCCCCTCTTGACAATGAGGATTTGCTTGCTTTCATATATAGAGCTGTAGTCACAACAGGCTTTTTGGATGCTGGTCTAGTTTCTAGGATACTCTGCCAACACATGCGCCTGTGTAAACAGGCATAAAATAGTCACAATCACAACTTCAAACAAAATGCTGGATTTAAAAGTTATAGGTATAAATATACTGGACTATGAAAACTAATGTTCATGCAAAGGATGATTAAAACATATAGAGCAGATACTAAGGAGACAGGCAGCCTGAAAGACCACGCAGAGGGCTGTAAATTTGAAAATCTGTGTTTATAATCTGCACTATGCCATTACAGAAAAGTAATGGAAATCGATGTAGCTTAGATTCTTGACAGAAAAACACGGGAGTTAAAATGTCTGTATCAATGTGACAAGACTGAACTCAGCCTTGTAGCCTGAGTTCAAATGCCATGTGCATGCAGATGCTGCACACTAGCAAGATGCAGCTCAGATATGCCACTGCACTGGCGTTTTGTCAGTTCAATTCATCAATTCAAAACAAAGCTATGACAGCTGAACCTACTGAAAAAAAAAAAAAAAAAAAAAGAGCCTAGCTTAAGGAACCAGAAGCCAAGGATTTTCAATACAAGAGCTTAGCGGTGTAGGGAAGAAAGTAAAGAACATACTGATTGCTCTCATAGTGAATGGTTTTTCTCATTAACATTGTGTTTTATATTATAGGTGGGCAGGAGAGAAGGGGGTGGCCTGAAAGAGCCTTTCCAACTGAAACCTCAGTATTTGCATTCAAAGAGCAATTTCCATCCTCTTTAATTAGCAATATAAACAGTAAACATCTGCTATTAATAATTTCTCCAGAGTAAACAACTTTAGCAAAACATGTTTTGCTATTACAGCCATTGAGAAATGTAATAACCGAGAAAACCTTATTATTTTGCTAGTAGATTCACCCAAACATAAAACACAGACTGGAACCATTCAGCTGCTTTTACTAGATGTACAAAGCTGTTTCCAATCCCAAGAGCAAATTTAAAGATCACATACTCACATGTGCTCTGATTAGAAGTGGCATGTCCTACCTTCCAGAGATGACTTCAGGGGCTGCATAATTTGGGGAACCACAGCTGGTGCGAAGAAATTCACCATCTGACATCATGTTGGACAATCCTAAAAACAAGATGTTCGCTACATATTGACATTTGATGTGAATGTCCAGACAGACGAGACTCAACAGAGGAGGAGAGATATGGCAAGTGGAGGGGGAAATTTGACATCATTTAGGCAGAAACCTCTGAGCTGCTTTGATAATCCTTAATATTTTCTTTTCACATCCATACAAGGAATATTGACTCCAAGCTAGCTTTGCTTCTCTGAGTTGCAAAGCTCGGAGCCTTCTTTAGCAGAGGAAGAGAGATATAATTCACTCCAGAGTGTGTTGTTTATATGGGAATTGTGTGGGGTTGTGAAATTTGTAAATCTTTAAAAGGATTTATCACTGCTAGAAAAGACTGAATGGGACTGAGCTGGTAACCCAGCTTTTACGTTGGATTTCAAACAGTAATGCCACTTAAAGACTCCTGTTACTGTTCATTTGGAAAATGAAGTGAGGCCAAGAGCACATGGCCATACTAAGGAGAACACACATGAAAATAAACATATGCAGCCAGCTCACCCTGGAACTAACTGTGATGAGTCTGTCTTAAACATAAATTAACTAAATCTTTATATTAGGTGATTATAATAAAACATAGTGAAGATTTGCAAATGACCTTGCTTCTCCATTATTAATGCAAGCACAGAAGCAGCCTACAATAAGTAATCCCTGCTTTTGCTAAGAAGCCAGTGTTTATAACTGTGGGCTTTTCAGGTAGAGAAACTGCTAGTGGTTATGAAAACAGACTCTGGGTTTTGTAAGGCGTGCTACGCAGACACGCTCCAGCAAGCGGCTTGTAGCTGGCTGCATTTCTGGAATGCTGTTGGGGTCACATACCAAAATCAGCTATCTTCGCATTCATGTGTGCGTCCAGCAGCACGTTCTCCGGTTTCAGGTCTCGGTGGACAACCATGTGTCGGTGACAGTAATCCACTGCAGAGAGAATCTGCTGGAAAAGGCGTCGAGCCTCTGCCTCTTCAACCTGCAGAAGCAAGGGGAAACCGGCCTGAAGGCTGCGGGGCTGGCAAGGGGAGGTTTGCCTTAGCAAGGAGCCAAAACTCTTTCACAGAGCGGAGACAAAACTATGACATGCTTGTGACCACGCTGGAACCAGGAGCAGCAAATGAAGCAAATTTCCCACTGGCATTTAATAACGTGCTCGTGTTTTCAAGTGATATAGCCCAGAACTGGGGGTAATGAGATGAAATTGGAAAACTAAATTTGGCTGAGCTGTCAAGGAGAACCTACTGGTGACACCTATCAGGCAATAGCCTGCTTTCACAAGGGGACAGGCTCTGTTGTACAGCATATGAAGATCAAAACACTGCAGAGGATGCTACAGGGATGATGATACTGCAGTGATGCTACAGACAGAAAATCTACATATAAAATGATCAGGAGACTTATTGTTTATGCTGAAGACTTCCTAAATATTCCCTTCGTGAAAATTTAGTTTCTGAATGTGAGAGTTCAGAAAGGATCCAAACTGGTCATTGGACAGATCCAAGTGGGCAAAATCAGAAATTATGCTGGAATCAGAACTGTATATAAAAACATAAATTAGTTAGCTCCGTCTACCAGTGCAATAACCTAAAAAAAATAAAATAAAATTGTAAATTGATTGACTTTTTGTAGTATAGAGAAGAAAATGGACTGATCCTTCACCCGAAGCCTTATTCTGGATGTTCATTTTAGTCCATTTTTGTCTCTTTGACCTGAGACTGCTCCCTAACTATGAGGATGTCCACAAGTGATTTTCTCTGTAACCATAATATCATATTTCATGCACTCAACCTATTCCTCAGATGATTTATACCCAGTAGGAATACTGTCATTTGAAAATGTTGTTCAGATAAGCCACATCCTTAAAAAGTCTTCAAAAAGTCTGACATGGAGCCAAGGGGGAGTCTGGAGGAGGAAAATGACTGGGATGGAGACCACACCGAGTGCTCTTTCCCTCCAATGCCCTGCACACACGTAAATCTGCTGCTGAACCAGGGGGGTTTGACAGGCAATCTATAGCGAAAAATTAAAAAAAATAAATATATGGTAGTTTTCCAAATATTTTCGCTAAGCAACACGTTACCTTGGATATTTTGGTTTGCGTATCGAAATACATCACAGAATGTTGCAAAAAATGGCACACAACTTTTGTGCAAGGCGAGTACGAGACGCTCCAGATGGGATTGCTGTGAAGCAACTTCTATTTTGGGCCTTAACCTTAACCGTGTTCCCTGTAGCAGCCGTTTTACTTCTAAACATCATCCTCTTCCCACACAAGTGTTTGGGCTGACACGGTACTGGCACTTACGCGTCCATGCTTACAGATGTAATCAAATAATTCTCCGCCAGATACATATTCCATGACCATGAAGAAGTCTGTTGGTGTGCTGATGACCTGGTACCTTCAAAAACACAAGGGGAAAATAGAACAATAGTAAGAAATGGAAAGGCTTTTAAACAGATTATTAGTGTCCCGTCAATCCTTAAAATAAGCAGTGCTTGGATCTTGCATTTATAATTGCTTTCCATTTCTGAAAAGCCATCTCTTATTTCAAGGGGCAAGTCAGGATAATCTTTCACTTGACTATGAAAGAATCTCTTTTACAGATTTACCTTCTTCCTTCAAGCTTTTCAATAATCCTCTAAAATCTCTGCCAGAGAATCCTATTGCAATTAGGGCTGTCCTGACTTTCAAATTTCCATTTTGGCTATGATCTGCAACAAAATCTTCAGAAATGAAGGCTTTATTAAAATGGGGATGGGAATGGGGTATATTTGGTTTCCCTCTTGGTGAAGATAAATAAAGGAAGTCTAGACACTAGAGGGAGCTGCCCTTGGAAAGGCATAGAGACAAAGATGAGTGCTCCAGATTAATGTTATTTTTCAAACATTAAACTCCTTTATATTCTAATGATAGGTGTGTGGGGGAAAAGAGTATCCCCATTGACTTGCAAATTTACTCTCCACCTCCGCTAAACGATCCCAGAGTGCCACAAATGCACTTCAGTTTCCCAGCTGGCAGAACCTAACGGTGATGAGCTGCGGTCAATGCAGCTGTAGTAATTCATAGCAGCACCAGCCGAGGTGCCCTGTTTTAGACAGGTTATTTGCCCCCCCACACCCTTTTTTTTTTTTTTTTTTTCCACAATTGGTAAATAGATTTCAAATTATTTTCAGAGATCAGCAAGTGAACAGGTGTTAGTTCAATAAGGATCAATAGGATCAACTTAATTTTTCTGAAGTGCTTTGCACCCAGACATCTAAGTTATTAGTAGCACTAATATTTCTTTCATTTATATGTAAAGTGATGGGACATCGCAATGGACTGAAAGAGGAGGCTTATGTACTGTAGTCTCCTCCTCACGTCTTTTCTTTATCACTGTATTTCAGGATTGCAGTATTTACTGTAGGACACCAATGTTTTTAAACTGGTTTTAATTTCTAGGCTTTAAAAGGTTGTTTGATAAATGTGTGAGCGGGACTTGCAGGATACTGCATGCACAGCTGAGGACTCTTGCTGGCTTTTTTGTAAAATAATACCAATGTGTTCTCCAATAAATCCAGGGAACTGTGAAGTTACTCTAAAGTCAACAGTTGCTGCATGGTTAGTTATTTAACTGTAGGGAGAATTTGTTTTCCCTTGCCTCTAAGTCCCAGGTATTTGCTATATCTCATGCCAGTTTTAAGGCTGACCTAAATGTCAACTTATCCTCGCAGTTACCATTCAACAGCTTTCTTTTATAGAAATGCCAAAGATATTATCAAGTGCCTCATTAATGTGGACTGGCTGCACAAACTGGGGATTGAGAAGGAATCCCAGAGGCTGCAGTGCAGGTGCTGATTTACAACTTAAATTCAGGTTCATCAGAGTGGCAATGTTGAAAACTTATGTCTGAATAATAAATAAATAAAAATGTTCCTTTAAGCTCTGGATAATCAGGCCATTAAAACATAAATCCTATTGAATTCAGGCCAAAGCTTCACTCTAAGGGCCTGGCTGTGCTGTAATTCCTCAGGCATGATTCTCAGTAGCTTCAAGTCCTGAAATACCAACCCAAAAAAGGGAAAAATCACAGAAATTTCATATAGCATCCCAACACAGGAAAGTACAGATCCTCAGATCCTCTCCAGGCAACTTTGTAACGGCCTCAGCAAGGAAAACAGGATGTTTTGTGCAACTTTAGCTAAGCCAAACTTGGTGCGGGGACAAGTCTGATGGCCGGTATAATGGCCCAAACTCCCAATGGTAGACACATTTTCCATCATTTCTCAATATGTTGATTGTGTCCCCAGGCAAATTAGCAGGAGGATTCTCAAAAAAACATTTGGCTCTAAAATGCAAAAACTTGACCATGCACCTAGCATCCTCTACAACTATAAGCCTTCTGTTGAAGCCAAGTCGCCATGTGAAGCCTTTGCAGATGGCGCAGTAAGGTGAACACATGGAAGAAAATGTACTTACAGTTTGATAATATGAGGGTGCCGGAAGAGTTTCAAGTTTTGAATTTCTCGTTTGATCTTCCCAACCACATCCAGGCTGCGTATTTTCTGTCTGTTTAGTATTTTTACTGCCACTTTGTGCCCTGTCAGCTGGTGTTCGCCAACTAAATAGAAAGAAAGCATTGCAAAGTCACTAAACAGAGAACCAAAGTTCACATAAGCAACTTAAGATACTGAGACAGACAATTTCTAAGCAAAAAGCAACTCTCGAAGGGAAAAAGCAATAGAACTTGGGATGTTCTGCATGTAGTCTGGATATTAGGACTTTATTTTCCTCAGCTTTCCTATAGGTACTCTTCACATTTCTTAAGCCCTCTTTCAGAGAGAAAAGTTGGAACCAAACACCCAGGGAAAGAGGCAAGTTTAAAGGAAGCAAAATGGTGCAGCATTTCATAAAATGCCTTAACTAAAAGAGCAGAAATCAGTGCCACAATATATAAATGACTTTACAACTAGATTTGGCACATTCGTAAAGCAAATCCCAATAGACCTATTCAAAAAGACAATTTGGATAAAGAATGACTGAGTGCTTAAAAGTCAGCTTGTGTCTCTTCACTTTATTATTTTCCCATTGAAGTGCAGGAAGAAAAGAGGGGACTTATCTGCAAAGTGAGTTATTGGAGGTGTTCATACCCAAAGCTAATTTGCAAGGATTTATAGCACGAAAAGGTTACAGCGATCAGAAGCAGATATATTTAAATGGCAGCAGAGAATCTCCACTGTCACGCATGGGTTGAGTAAATCCCTGATAAACCAAATCTTAAAACTAGAACATCACGCTTCTTTAAGAAAAAAGATATAGAGATTTTTCCCTGCCCAAAACAGGACTGCGGGATTTGCATTACTAAAATGAATTTCTATTTATACTTCCTTAAGTGTGCTTCTTGTTTTGATGACAAGCAGCAGGAACACCACACTGGAGAGTAAGAGCTCCAGCAAATTCTGCTTGTAGAAAAGACACAAACTTTAATATGTGTTTTTATAATATCCACATGGTGCACTTACAGTGATGCTTATCTGTTGCACACATCAGGACAAACAGTGACCATAATCTGGAGTAGCACCACGGTTACTGGTGTAATGGCACTAATTTATCAGTAATG
Source organism: Aythya marila (assembly GCF_965140915.1). NCBI lineage: Eukaryota > Metazoa > Chordata > Aves > Anseriformes > Anatidae > Aythya > Aythya marila. The sequence goes on along the minus strand of NC_139049.1, from coordinate 28,145,055 downwards.
TAAAATGAATTCAGAATTTAATCCATTTGCTATCAACAAATAGACTATTTTAAAAAGGAAAACAATTGCTCTGTGTTGCAGGAAGCAAAATTTATAGTCAAGTTAAACTGCTGAAACTGCTTGAAAACTGTCCATCAGGTGTTTACATCTAAAAGGGTTCTCTGGCCACAGGCTACCCCTCTGCAGTATCTCAAGGTGTGACACTCAAAAAGGTGGCATAGAGATGGCTTTCTAAAGACTGTAGGCAAAACCTGCTTACGGTACATATCTGGTCTCCCTAATTATGAATATTACCCCTTCAATAATAACATAGAGCACAAGGAGTTAATAATTATGAGCGAACCCTGTTATTATGTTATTAGAGTCTGTAATTTTGGAGCCTTTAACAAGGTGATCAGAAGCAACCTGCATAAGCAGGCAGCCTGAGAAGGACCGGACGGCAGCACCAGCACTGCTCAGGGCACGCAAGGTCACTATTATTAGCCACGAGATAAGACCTGCCGGAGATTCTTTCCTCAATAAGACCATCCTAAAAATAAAACACTTTACTGCCCTTGAAAATTAAAGCACCACTTTGCATGTCCATTTTATTCCTCGTAATACTTAAACTACCAGATGAAATGAAAATAAACTCAGCTTTGCAGTTTGGATGCAATTTAGGGATTAGCTGAGGGCTGAAGTAGGGAGGTAATTCCTCCCGTGTGGTACAAGGAGAGCACTGAAAATAGTCGGAGGAGGCATTTTCCCTGGTGATCCTCGGGGATGGGAGAGCAGGGCAGTGCTGGACTTGCCCCGCTGCAGGGAGGCTGTGCTGGAGCAAAACTCTGCAAAGCAGCCTGTGTGCAAGGGGTGCAAAAGCCTGCCCCAGGTTTACTGGCCAGGGCACAGCTTCTTCATTCACTGCAAGAAATCTTCCCCAACTTGCTGTGCTTTGGCCGATAGTAGGCCTGCAAAAGGCGCCGACCTCTCCTTGCCCAGGTTGTCAGGGTTTATGCACAGTACACGCTGCACCGAGGAGGCTGGGGAAGGCAGAACAGAGGGGGAGCAACAACTGCAGCAGGTGTCTTCAAGACATTTGACTTGGTTGACCTTTGTGCTGCAATACTTCTGCCCTCTCCTTCCCTACCTCTGTGGCTGGGAATGCAATACACTGCATTTTGAAAGCTGCCCTTGCTTCATTTAGTCCCATTCAAGAACTGTAGTGCACTAGGGCAGTACTTGGGAAAACGAGGACCAGCAAAGCAAAGTGGCTTATGGCAGAACTATGAAGAAGACTCAGATCACTGCCATCCTTTGTTCAAGACAAGTCTGTCTGGCCTTACCCCAGTATATACTTCAGGGGAAAAAAAAAAGAAAAAAAAAGCCATTCCCGGAATGAATAATTATTGTTTTTAAACTACTGCCGAATAGTTCATCTTCTTTCCACCCATGACAAACAACACTCAACTCTGCAAAGGTTTTCTAGTTCAAAGACATCAATAATTAAAAATAAACAGTCTATTTTGTAATCCATCTTTTGCTTACAGTAAGCATTAGATACAGAGATATTATTGTTTCGGTCCCCAGTGGCTTGTTAAGCCTACTCGAACGTCTTGAGAGAGACAAAGAGAGAATATAATTTGCTATGTGGTGGGTGTCTTTTAAGCCTTTTGGGTCCCTCCTGCTGCAGCCTGCGGACACGGGAATTTCCACACATGGCTCTAGGGACAATTTTCCCCTCTGCTCACTAAGTTTCCAACCCAGCACACACCGGGGGCACGGTGCAGCCCTGGCACGGGAACACCAGCAAGTCCCACGTGCTTGGGTAGGGCTGAAAGCCATCTCTGTGCTTATGGGTTTGTCCTTTCCTGGTCCCTGGGATGGTGGTGCTGAGGGAGCCTTCTCCTTCCTTCTCCCTCCCTGCCCGGATTAAGAGCCCACGGGGAGGAGGGAGGGCTGAGCAGCAGTATTAGGAGAGGGATTGGTGCACATCTCGTCTTTTAGTGGCAAGTGCTCTGGTAAGCTCCCCCGCTGCTTAAAATCAGCAACCAAGGCTCCTTCAGGGCAGGTAGAGGAGATGGATTTGACCTTGAGATGAGGAGCAGCCCTGTGTACTGAACAGAGGCCTTAAACTCCTAAAACTGGCACCAAACCAGACGTGGTGCGAGTGTCCTCAGCCACTACAGCATCTGCTTACACATGGGACTGCCTGGGGACAAGAACACTTCAGTATCAGATGCTACTAGAGAAAGAAGAGAAGATACAACCGAATGAGTTTCTGTCAGAAGACCTTTTTTGTTTTGTTATTTTACATGAGAAAAAGATAAGGATGAATAGTGTTTATCTTGCAGTGGGCCAAGATAATCACTGAAGCCCCTTGCCAGCGTGGCTTTTTACATGAAGCCCACCTCTGGGTGTGTGTTTGGCATCGCTCAGGCAGCACAAGCACTTATGTTTTTTGCAAATACTTTACAAGGACTGTAAAAGTTTGGGGAAAGGAGAGAAAACTCCTTCCCTATCAGCTGTGCTGGCCCTTATCTTAGCCTGAAGTTACAAATGAAATCAATCCAAAGCATATATTTAGCCATGACGTATTACTCCTGTCCCAGTGCCACTTGCTCATATGTTCTGTCACCGTTCCTCTCCCTTTCCTTCATCTGTTCAGGCTCTTCTAGTTGATCATCCTCCAGTGCAAGGTTTGTCCTTTAGCAGCAATGGAAAACAGGACCTGACCCTGCCTCGAGCCCTACGAACAGATATAAACATAACCCAAGATCTGCAGGTCCCTGAGGAACCATGAATTGATCACTTTGGTGGCCAAGAAGCGTAGGTACAAAACCACCAATTGGCCACCTGAGACGCTGAGCATGACACCACAAGAAGAAACACTGCAGCAATTCCTCCTGCTGCTATATTTCTTCCCTAAGCTCCAAATCCACAATACGGACACCTCAGCTCTATTTTCTGCAAATTCATCTCGTCTTGAGTGTAGAGGTCAGGGGGAATAACTATCACCAGCTCTCCCTGGATTTGGCAAAACCCTGTGGCACCAGTGGCAGCTCCGAGCCTTCCTCCAAAGCCTGCTGTCCATCCACACTCACATCCACCACCTTCCTCCCCTGTAACAAGTGCTGTATTCCCATCAGCTCTTCCAACTGGGATTTCAGCATTAGCACCAAAATCCTGCTCTCATCTCTCAACCTATCTGCTCCCCTCATCTCGTGCCTTGTGTGGTCTTCCTGTAAATGAGATTAAGGAACTGAAGGGGCTTAAAAGTAACTATTTCTTTTAGCTTTCAGTGAGGCAGTATCATGCACCAATGACACGGGCAGCGTTGAAGTAGAATGAACATCCCAACAGGGCAGCAGTGACTTTTGCTATCATACCTCTGGTTTCTGATAGCTGGAAGTGACTCCTCAGCTGCAGCCACAAATTCAAGCTCCATTAGCATCCCATCACCACTAAATCCTCCCCCCACCCTTCCACTGCCATGTTTCTGGTTCCTTAATACCTTCACGGCTGGAAATTGCAATTTATTATTTCTTAACCATGGAGAGTAAGGCAGAAAAAGTGCCTCTCGCAAAGTCTTGTGCAAGGCAGGTTGAAGAAAACACATCAGCAACAAGAAACGCGGCACGGATGGCCCCAGCCTGCTGAGTGCAGAAGTAATTATCACACACAACGTACACAAAGCTTGAAGCAACCAGGAAAAAAATCTCTTTGCTTTCCCTGTGTTTTCTGCTAAACACGGTGAATACGGTCTTTTCTAAAGCCCATTAGATTAAAACACCACAATTCTGCACAAACAGGAGATCCAGTTTCTATGTCTCGGTTTCCAATCTCACATCCAGATTTCACCTGTCAAACACCAACTGCCATCACAGGCAAAATACTATGTGAAAAATACACAAGTATAGCGCGTACTACTTACTCATATAAGGCTTTGAGTTTAGAAATCATTTTTGTGTTATTTTAAACGCACCTCTGAAACTGTTCTTAACCAAAGCAGGGAGATGTATGCGCTGGGAGTGCTGGTGCTAGCTACTCCTGAAAGGTAGCTAAGGAAAACAGGCTTTGTTGGCAGGCTTAATTTGGTCCGCAAGAAAAAAAATGCTCTTGAAACACTTTTTGAGGTCCGCTGGCATACAGGAGTGACTTAAACAGTCCTTACTGTTAGAAATATTTATTCTGATAATTCTTTAGTCGCTAATTTGTGGTTTGGGATTAAACGCAGCAATATATTTTTAGGGGCCTGATTAATGGTCACAGGTGGATTTAGCTCCAGCGGTCGAGGTGTTTTCTCTCCCCTGCTGTCAGTTTTGGTTTATTTTAATACTCCGGCCGCTGAGTGCGGGCACATCTCCTGTCTGAGCAGCCTCTGGGTGCTGCAGCAGCCTCCCATGGCAGGGCAGGGGACAGCCCAGCGGGGCAGATGCTCCGCACCAGCAGTCTGGAATCACAGCTCTTCATTTCCCTTAGATAACAAAATTTTATAAAGCTTTTTAAATGTATTTATTTATTAATATCATGACTCAGTGTGAAAATGGCAGATTTGGCAGGAAAAAGAGAAAGAAATCTTGGTGTCAGGTAAAGCAAAGCTGGTGTCTCTCTTGAGTTGCCCTCTCTGGGGTGAATCCCAGGGGACCCTCCCGAGCCCCAGCCCTGTCTGGCCGCGGGGCTGCTCGCACGGGGAAGGGGGGTGGACAGCAAAAAGACCCCCTCTCTCTTCCTCTTCCTCGCACCCCCCCGGCTCGAAGCGAGCAGGATAAGCAGCCCACAGCCCGTTTTCCATGCAAGGCTCGGCAACGGCGACCCTGCCGCCCAGCCTCCCGCATCGCCGGCCTCCCGCCGCCGGTTCAAAGTTTTGCTGGGGGCACCACAGGCGCTGGGGGCAAGGGAGGGGGCCGCAGCCGCTGCTACCAAAGGGCCAGCTCGGCGCTCCCTCGCCCCTTTCCCCCCACACACCCCCAATTTGCAGGGGCCGCCCCATCCTCTGCGCCCACCCGGCGCGGCGCCAGCCTCCGCCCGCCCCCGGGATGCAGCGCGGAGAGGGGGCGATGCCCGGGGAGGGGAGGGGGGGAGGCGACACGGAGCGACATGGAGACCCCCCCCCTCGTCCAGCCAAGCCCCCTCCCCTCCCTCCATCCCCTCCCCTCGGTACTCAGCTCTTGACTTTGCCGAAGGTGCCGACCCCCAGCGTGTCGCCCAGCACGTAGTGGCCGATCTTCACCCGCCCGTCGTGCTTCTGCTTCTCGGCCATCTTCGCCCCCCGCCGGCGGACCACAATGCGCAGGGCTGGCCCGGCACGGCACGGCTCTCAGCACGGCTCGGCACGGCTCTTAGCACGGCTCGGCACGGCGCAGCGCAACGGGCGTGCGCAGCGGGGAGCGGCGGCGGCGGCGGCCCGGGCTGGGTGCGCGGGGGCGGGGATGGGCGCGCCCGGTGCTGATGGATAGGGTGGGATGGGATGGGGTGGGATGGGATGCAGCTTCCCGGGGCTGAGGCCGGCCTCAGGGATACTCCTCGCCGGGGTGCACCTGCCTGCGGGTGTCCCCCGTGCTCGGGGTGGAGCCCCGAGGAGGTGCCGCTGCCTCCCCGGTGCGCCCTACCCGGGATGCGCCCCCTTCCTGCTGGGGAGGGTCGCCTTAGGGTGTCCCCTCTTCGGGGGGCTGCTAGCTCGGGTGGAATTTAGTAGGGGGTTTTGTCTGCCTGGGGGTGGCAGCATCCTGGGGGTGCAGGAGCCTAAGGGTGATGCTGGCCTCAGGATGCATCCTGCTTGCATGGGATGCTATTTGGGGTGAAACCTGCCTTATGGTGCATCCCTTTTGGGGTGCACCTGTGTGAAAGTGACACTGTCCTCTGAGGGACACCCAGCTGAGGGTGGCAGTGTCCTTGGGGTGCACCTATTTGGGGGTGTCACACCTGGGTAGCACCCATCTGCCCTCGGGGTGTGTCCTCTTCTGGTGCACCCTCTTTGGGTTGATACCCCCTTGTGGCATACCTGGCTTGGGGTGACACCCAGCTTGGGCAGCAGCTGCTTGAGCCTGACACCCTGCTTGTGGTGACACCTTGCTTCAGGTGACACCAGCTAGGGGAATTGTGTCGGGTCTATAAAGTGCATCCCCACAAGAGGGATGCTGTGGGGCAGGAGGCATGGCCCAATACGTGCCCTGTGTGGCCTGGATGTAGCTTGGGCTGGGAGATGAGATGGGCAGGTGGAGGGAAAGGATGAAAATAATCAATAATGGGCGATTAAATAACATGGGCTGGTGAGGGTGAGGGGAAGGGAAAGGAAGGGAAAGGCTGGCTTTGGGTGATGGAGGTGCTGCCTGCTTCTAGCAGCTGCTGGCTGGGCTGTGGGGGCTGCTGTGAGGTTCATGCTTGGCAAAACAGCTCCAGGAGCCTTCCTGCGGGTCACTTGCTGTGTTAGTACAAGGGAATGAAACAGATTCACAGGGAAGGAAGCATCCGTACATCAGTCAGTGCAGCCAGCCGAAGCCATCTCCACATCCTGGCAGTGTTGTCAGCTGCTTCTCCTGAGCTAACAGCTCATCCTAATGATAGCGTTATCTGTTCCTTAGCATTTCAGCCCTGGGACAGCCTACGGTCTGCTATGGTAATGTTGTAAATTAAATAACAACACAACTGCTTTAAGTGGGCTAATTCCTCTTGCTAGAGCTTCTGTCTCATTAAAAGTGTACTTTAGGGGAGGGAAAAAAAAAAAGCTATCCTGAAGGAAACACCCATTCAGCAATCCCAACTTTATTCTGTAATGAAGATTCCCCTTTCACTTATTAAGAGGAAAACTGTAACCCCAAAAAGAAAGCCCCTTTCCCCACTGTGCAAAAACTGAGCTCAGCAAGCAGCTGGCACAGGTTTGTTTGATATAATGAGGTGATGGTCTGCCTCCTTCACAGCCCTGTGGCCTCAGGTGCATGGTCCTGGGACCCCAACATCACCTTAAAAAAACACATGTGCTCTTCCCAAGTAAGCAGCAAGGCTGAGCACTGAAATAAATGGATCTCATGTATTTCAAGTGTGGTCCTGACATGTTTTTATTCTAACCTCTCCAATACTGAACTTTGTTATTCAGCTGCAAGAGGTAGCAGAAGGTAGCCAAATGCAGTCCACGTTCTGAAATAATAAAGAGCTATTTGGGAAGCTGGAATGGGAAGATGTATAAACAAAGGATGTGTGATAAAATAATGACCAGACTGTGCAGCCGTACTGTCATAAATAATAAAATGACGACTTAATTCAACAAATCCATTCATGTAAATAAAATAGCAATCTCAGGGCAGAGACAAGAAGGTTGCTGCAGTATAAAACCATATGTAGTGTAATGAAACCATATCTGTTCAATCAGAACAATAGCTGTACATCAGGTTGTAAGAGAAGCAGTATTTACAAATAACAATATTACTATCTTATCTGAAGTTTACTATGTCTTGGAAAGCCTATGAAAACTGGTCTTCAGGCAGCTGCAAACATCCGTCCGTGCAAGTCTTTACCTTGCAAAGTCTCGGCAGCTTTCTTCACTCCTAGCACACCCGAGCACATGGGGTTTGTTTGATCTCTGCTTCCAGTCTTGGCAAGCCCTGAGCCTGCCTGAATGAGGCACCACAACAACTAGTGAGATCTCGCATGGTATTTTTGTAATGGCTAAATTAATGTGTTTAACAGGAGCTGCTGTATGTAGGTGCGTTATTTAGCCTTGCTTGTTTCTTCAAAGCTGGTAGCTAAATCTCAGAGCAAACTGATGCATCATGAACATTGATGCAGCTTATTATTACATACAGATGCTAGTAAATAGAAATATTGACTTAATACAATAATATTGAATTAATATCAATAAAGTTTTTAATCTACAGATACATTTTCTGGGCTTAATGCTTACAGGAGATATCCAGCAAGCCCTTTGCTCAGAAGCAGACGTGTCTGTAGGTGGGTGGGCACCTTCCACCTGCACAAGATCACTGAGAACAGTTTTGCAAAGATCCCGATGTGCTGTGGGAAGGCAGCACCATGGCTCAGGTTCCTCTGTGGCTGTTTACCTGTGCTTTTTCAGCCACCATGGGCTAGCAGTCGGCTTTTCTGGTCCGGGGGTTATTAAATGCATCCTGCTGGGGCTTGTTCTATGTATTGTTGTTCATGCCCCTTGTTGGACCCCAGTGCCAGGACTCCAACTCACATCTGGCTCTGCCTATGCCTTCCCCAGCCACATCTGGCCCTGTGGGGATTTCAGCTTGGCACCCTGAACCTCTCGGCTTGCCTGGGGATGCGTTACGATGCTGCCCTTTCTGGCTCAGGCCATGTTTTCTGGTTCAATGTGACCAAAAAAGACTAGGAACGCTGTGCATCTATTTATATGGGAGCTCAGATTCGGGGCCACGCCGTCCAACTCTGTTAAGTGCCCTAAATCTGTGGATTTTCAGTAGGATTTGATTTTCCGGGCTGTTTGGAGGAGATGGTTAATGAGATAATGCAGCAGCGGGTAAACTGTGACATGTGAAATGATTTATTTTGAATGTTTCCGAAACTACATGCATCAGAGGCTTATGGACACTAGATTTGTAACCAAGCAATTTCCATTTATATTATGTAACTGATGTTATTTATCAAACTGCACGCGCTGGCCAAGAGCAGATGTTGAACTGCAGTACTACGGTGTTGGAAATGAACTTTTCAGAGGGTTAGTTATTTGAAAACAATCTTGTGATTAGTTCATTGTGATGTAAGCATATTCCAAAAATGTAGTGCATATGGGTCCAAAGTCTATTATGTTCTTTTCAGTATTAAGTGAAAATCTGGACTGCGTGGCAACATATGATGCTCTGCTGGGGATGTGTGCTGAAAACCCTCCCGGAGTCAGGGGAGGCAATGAATGTGATATTTCTGACATCCTAAATAAAACACTTCAAGCATGCAACATGCTAAACAGTTGTTTAATTAGGAGACTGCTGAAAAGAGGCTGCTTGTGCCACCAAAAATCTGATTTTAGAGGCCAAATGTGCATGTAATGAGATACCTCATCTCACTAGAAGTCAATAATAATCAATTACAGTTGTTTTTTTGTATGCTCTGCAATGGCTTATCTGGGCACTTTGGGGTCATTTGTAAGGCAGATGTGTACACTACTCCTTTTTCTGCAGTCATGGAATTGATCTTTTAGGCTGTATCTACGGATGTGTAGCACGACATGGATTTACAGTGAGCTTTACGGGTAGTTTATATTGTTTCTGCACAGCCTCGCCCTCCTTTTCTTTACAAATACAGGCAGTCCAGCTCCAAATCCTGGAAGATAACTTCTAGCAGTGCAGAGGGAAAAGCAGTGACCGTGTGAGCTGCTTATAGCATTTTTCTGTGGCTTGCCAAGTATGTTTTCTTTCAGGGCATAATCTGCGAGAGCTGGCAGACCTTCTCTTGGCTTTGCCTAATTAAATCATCTGGGAAAGGGCTTGTTGGTGAGGAGGAGTCTGAAGTGTGTCCTCACTGCTACTTAGCACCCTTCTCTTTGGACCAGTGAGGTTATGCTCCAGCGACTGACTGTAAAACTTCAGGATTTGGTCCTTTGCCTATAAAGTCAATCCAGCCTCTTTTGACCTTGCTATAAAATGCTATTTAAAGATTCACAGCCTTGCAGAATCAGTCCACTGTTTCCTTGCCTCTTCAGTATTTTTGTTCTGAATCAGAGGATTGCTGCAGACAGGGTGGAACAACATGTTCTCCACGTCCACAATGGCCAGGACAAGAATAGGGCTAAAATTAAACCACAGACAGATGGTATGAAATGAAGAAATGCTTAAAATGAGGCTTGTTGAAGCATCAGAACCTATTTGGTTGGGACTGTGGAGTGCAGATGTTCCTGCCCAGGGCAGAAGGATGCTGCGAGGTCAGTTCCCGCACATTGAGCGTTTGATTCATGTCCCAGTCAGGGCCTTGGGATTTGGGTTCAGCCCCTGTGGGATGCTGGGCAAGCTGCTAAGGGCCACGTGAAATTTAGGGCTGAAGTCCCCAAAGTGGGGGAGCTGAGCTGAAGTTGAAAAATCATGATCCGAATCTCTGACTCTGCTGCTGCCAAGCCCTGATGTTTAGGTGGCTTTTTTATTATTAATATTTTTTAATTTATTTTTTACTATTAAGCTCCCCAAATGGGAATCTGCCAAAGAAAAAAAAAAAAAAAAGCCAAACCTCCTTTTTTTAACACAAACAGCTCTGTTTTTACCAGCACTGAGCTGTGGAGTTACCTAACCCAGAGCAACCCAAGATGTGGGCCCTCCCTTGTGCCTAATACCTGGGTGCCCTGGGAGCACCTTTAGCACCTTGCAGTACCTGTGGCTTGGGAGAAAGCTTTGCTTGGGGGAAATTTCTGCTTCCCTTTTCCAGTTGTGGCTACATATAATTTTCCATCACCAATGTTAAAATAAATATAGATCCTTTTTTTGGTCGTATCTCACAGTCTTTGTGCTTGTTCCCAGTCCTCACAACTTATTCTTTTTCCTTGCCAGTATCTGAGAGGGTATTTTAGGCTGGAAACTCTCCGACCTGTTCTGAAAATATATGTAAGTATTGCAGGATGTGATGCATCATGGCAGGATGCTGGTGTGGAGGGTTGGCTGTCCCTTCAAGAGATTTGTCCCTGCTGTCATCTGGGCTGGATTTGAGCACTCCTGGCCTTATCACAGCACATAGTGCTGTTTGTGCCTGTGTTTAATGTGCGGGTTGTTCCACGTGAAATGCCTATCTCTGGGGCTGGCATGCTCAGAGGATTGCTCTTGCCCTCTCTCACCTCAGTGGCAAACTGATAAAGATTTCCTTCAGTCAGCTGGGGGAGAGGGGGAGGATTTATGAATCGGAGATATGCATTCCTGGTGTGGAGTAGGCACATTCTGCACCCCCAACCCCCCGGCTCAATAAAAGCACCATTTGTGTGGCAAATAGCCAAGGGTTTTATGAATACGGCTCTTACTTTCTCCAGCTGCTAGAAACCTTTCTCGAATATGAATTAAAATAAAAGCTATGATAGACACTTTTAGCACTCCTAATTCTGCTATTTTGGGGCTGCGGTGTGGAGTTCTTGCATCAGAAATCACGGTTTGAGAGGCTTCTTTCAAATGTCATTAACCAGAAGAAAACCTGAGAGATGGATGACTTCAATCTCACACATGACAAGGATCATCAAGACCTCGATGTGATTGCATCCCCAGATCTGATGTTTCCCTAGTTGTTGTGGCTGAAATTCCATTCCTGACATCTTTATATAGACTTACCCTTCCTTCAGGAAAACACTGGGGTATGTTCTCGAGAAATTGGTACGCTGTGGGTTAGGTGTTTTTAATAAATGAGCTACCAGGGAGAAGACGAGATAAGGACCGCCATCCACACATGGGAATCTCCTGTAGGTTTTAGGAAAGCATTTTTCGTTACATCATGGGAATGAGCTTTGGTAAGAGAAAGAGGAAACCATGGTAACGGCAGTGAGCTGGATGAATTGTGAGTTTGCATGGCGGGGAGAGCTGCGTCTGGGCGACTTGTCATGCAGGCAGGCGTGGGACAGGGATGGGCGCTCGCTCTGGTGCACATGCACCGCACAGGGGAGGAAGCAGCATCTTCTGGAGGAAGGATTTGGACAGTTTACAGTCAGTGATTTTGGGCAAATATCTGCCCTGTGCTTACCTGTGTGCTGGGATTTTGGGTACTTCCCTGCTCAGAGGGGCTTTTGCCTTGCTCGGAGTCCCTCAGAAGGGTGGTACCACCTGGGCAGTAGCTACAGTGGGACTTGGGGCAGCCCTTCCCTGCAGTGTCTGCAATCCAGCTGCCCCTCTTGCTATAATATATTCTGGCCAGAGCCTGCTTTTTTTTTTCTTATTGTCTTATTTCAGTGGCTGGACCCTCCCAGCTCTTCTGTGTTCCTGTACTGCAATGCAGGCAGCCGGCAGTGAGAGGAAAAGATCTGGACAAATGTAAATCTCACCCACTAGGATTTTGAAGGTGAATCGTGAAAATGTGCCAGAGGGGGATCTAGTTATATATAGGCTGTGGTGTCATTAAGATGGAGTGGATGCGAGTTACAGGCATTCATTAAACAATCGTTTATTCCTAGACCTATGCATGGCAGGGAGAGGTGAAACAGAACAAATCTTTCCTTATAAATTTGTGTGACATGGCAATGTGATGGCTCAATCTATTTGCAGGAGCTGTAGGGATTTTTCACTTCTGTTGCATCAGTCTGAATCTCAGCCAGATCAGAAATAAACAAAAGAGCCCTCTGGAGACCACAAACTGTCTGAAGGGCCCTTGTACCTTTGCTTTTGGTCTACACTCAGAAATTCTGATTATTGCTGGCTGGTAGGAAAGAGTGGGAATTCCCCTCATCACCCCAGTTGTGTGCATCAAACCCTTTCTGGCGGGGTCATCTTCTGGGATGAAAAGTTCAGTGTCTGCAATGGTTGTGCTGAGGCTTCCCCAGAACTGATGCTCAGAGGTAATTACGTGACGCTTTGGCACTTTTTTTGTTGTCTGTGAGTTGGAAACTTGTCTGAGGCTCCAGCAGCACTGCTCATGTAGGTCACCAAGCTTAACAAGGCAGTGATGGGAAACGTGCATGAACTGCTGCACTCGTTTGTAGAAGGGACTTAATTATGTAGAGAGTTTGTTGGAAATAATTGCTAAAGGCTTTGGTACATGAACAAGTTGCCATTGTCAAAGAAGTTCTCAGCCACCAGCAGCTCCACGGGAGCTTCACGTGCCCAGGCTTACCCTGGTGTAGATGTGGAGCAAGCTGCCATGAATTTTCTTGCTTTCATACACATGTAAGGCATTTTACCTGGGCACTAACTAGAGATCACCCCAAATGGGGTAATGTTTTACACCGCAGCAACGTGACTGTGTGTCACAGCCCTTGAAGCATGTTGTGGGCATGTAAGCTCTCCCACTTACAGCACTCATATGTCTTGTTTCTCTTCAACTTGCGTGCCTTACTATCATGTAAAAAACCTTAATGAATTAAGGCCTCACCAAAGGGGCATTACTCACATTTTACTGATCAGAAGATAAACACCAAATCACACTTAATAAGGGGTGTTTTCCCCGATTCCCAGGCTTCTGAGTTAACCTCTAAACAGCACTTTCTTTAATAACTCAGCAGCATATTGTGAAAATAAACCCAAATCTGGCCATCCATGTTAAAAACAAACAAAGCAAAACCTCTTTCATAAGAAATAACAATCTTTCAGCTATATTTTGTGTGTCTTAGAAACAACCCCATAACACACTAATCATGACCACTGGATATATGCAGCAATATTACTGTATAGCCAGAAATATCATATTTTGCTTCGGGTATATTGCACGCAAGTGCATCAATATAACTTTCCACTCTGCTTGATACGACCGCTTTTATAAGCCAGGATATCATTTTACTAGCGTGCTATCGCAAGGTTGTGCATTAGTATAATTTTTCATTTTGTTCCAAAGCATACTGAAAGCAGTCTTTTTTCCCCATGTGCTTCAGTGTATGTTGTATTGCAAATGAGCTGATTAATTTGAGAAATAGCATATTATAATGATCCTGAAAATGTCTTCTGACCAATTCACATGATAGAGAACTTCATCCTACGGTAGCATTTTTGTTCCATGTGTTGCCTAAATAAAAGCGACTCTCACAGCTGGCCTTCCCATCAGTTTTTCCCCTGCTGCCTAGAGATTAGATCTCCTAATCTGTTTTTATCGTTTCTGAGAATCAGCCACACTGTTTTAGACCCCTCTGCCCTGCCAGCACCGCGGAGCACTTCCAGCCTGATAGTGCCCTCTCAGCTGCAGGCCACGGGATGGCCCGGCCGTGGGAGCCACGCTCGCATCCTCCCCAGAAATCTTCAGAGACCTGTTCTGAGATGAGAACGTGAGGCTTTCACAGCCCACTTCAGCAGAAATTAAGATGTCATTGCCAAGTTTGCTGGGCTGGGAGGAAAAATCTGGGATATGCAGATGGAGGTGGAATCTCATGAACTTCCCCGGAGAGCCCCAACACCACCGCGTTTTGCTGTGCGGCCCGGCGACGGATGTGGCAAAGCTGCATGAGCAATGAAATGGGGTCCCAAAAGTCCCTGATTGTCATAGCTGGCCTGGGCTGGGGTGTCTGACAAGAGGGAAATGGCTGATGATTTTGGGTCGTGTAAGTCAGCGTGTGGAAACGGAGCCCTGCTATGTTTCATGGCCATCTGAGTCGCACATGTTCGGCAAAGGCGCTTGTGATTTGGCTGTTATCTCTGTATGAGGGAGAAGTGGGAGATAAATCTGAAGGTTTTTCCAGACAAAAGAAACTTATCGAGTAATACTGAAACAGGTGGCTCAGAGCCAAGTTGGGATTTGGCCCTTGTTTTGAGCTGAGTAGATAGAAACGGTGGCCAAGGATCAGCTGGAAAACCATTTAACCTTTCTGAGATTGAACAGCGGCTTTTGCTGAGAAAGTCTCAGTTGAAATGCAAGCATGAGAAAAATTGAGAGCAGTGATTTGTACAGTGATTGACAGCATGTCATGTAGGACAACGTACGAGCTCACCTCCTGAAGGTTATACCATGTATGATCATGTACTCTGATGAGGTGGGGCTATAAAGTATAAGAGGTAATAGAGGAAAAATGCCGCTTCTGATTCTTTTCACCTCTTCTGATGTGACTTTCCCTTACCCTGCATTTCTCAAAATCTGTTTCAGGCCCAAGCTTTGCTAGGGATAATGAAGTTAGAGGGATTAGCACCATAAAATTCATCCATTGTAATACTGGCAACCTCTTTATTTGCTGAATTCCTCCCTGTTGCGTTGTGGTTCTCTGACCTCCAGCTCATGTTTGCTGTTCCTTCATCTGACCATACTATTTGTGAGCCCTTAATCAGCTTAGGCATTCTAGAAATAATTTTATTTATTTATTTATTTATTTTTAATAACTTGGCTCTCTTCTTCTCTGATCCCAAGGAACAAGGAGGAAGTAATTTAAGACTTGGGGAAAGCTTCTAGGCAGTTGGGCCATCGCATTTTCCTCGTCTTATTATTGTGTGTAAAGGCATGAGAAGAAGACAGCTTCCTTGCTGAGCAAGGATATCTTTGTGGGATATTTCACTTTATATCTATGATGACTTTTAGATTAATGAAGAGTAGTATTCATTTCAGTTGTGTTCTCCCTGTAAGTGATGGGTGCTGCTTTTCCTCCTTTCTAAAGCAACCTGAGCTGTATAGATGAGAAACACTAGATAGGATCAGGGTATTATTGTCTAATGGCTACTTTAGCCATTTAAGGCATGCTGAAGCTATTGTAAAACATGATTCCTCTCCAGTGGCTTCAGTGAGCTGGTTTTGCTGTACTGTGCCTAAAGGGAAGAAATAAAAATCAGATCCATCTCATGCTTACCTATGCAGTGAAATGACTCTGGATGGCCAGATTTTTATACTTCACATGCATTACATTTTTCTTGTCTTGCAGAGCAGCTGTGGTACCCAGGTAGGCCTTGAATTTCACCTCTCTTTGGTCCACAGTGACCATCACTTTACATAGTGTCATGATGCAGGATGCTCTTGGATCTCCATGTAAAGTACAGGAAAATTTTACTCTTAAGGCAGTCCTGGTGCTTGCTGGCCCCTAGTGAATAGAGTGTTTTATTTTGTGATGCTCTTAGCTGGAAGGAGTCCTAAGACTTCGCTGTTTATCCTTCATTTGGAGTCCAGTGCTAGCTTTCCTGTTTTTACAAATGATAAAGTTGTTGATTGCAGGTTTGCTACAGGGTTGTTATGAGATTGCTGAGAAAAATTCCCCAAGAACTAGTTTCCAGCAAAAACCTCAAATCCAATTCTACTCCAGCTGTGCTGCAGAGGTCTTTAGTCAGCCTTCTTTAACTTCAGCACCAAGAAGTGTCTGTTAGGACATCCTTCCAGAACAAATCTACCAAAACAGAGCACATTGCTTAAACCGTTTTCAATGGCAAAAGTGAGACTCATTGCTTATGCATGATAGGAAGGCATTACAGTATTTAAGATATGCAAACCTGTGGGATAGGTACTTATAATTGCTTGATATTTTCCAGTTATTTTTAACTGATGTATCATCTGATGCTCATCCCTCTTCATAAAATGCAGAGTAGATCAAAGAACAGAGCTCCTCAAGTCTTTGTTCAGGCAGCATTTTATCAATGTTTGGAGATCAGCAAGAACTAACAAAAACTTAAGGATCTCTCTTAAAGAAACTGAAGATTAAAACATCTTTTAGGTTGCCTCTCTATCCTGTAGGGAGTGTGTCTTTGCAGGGCTTGTCTTTGCATATCACCTTACACAGTGGGGTTTAGAGCCATTGCTTGGGATCCCTAAGCCCTATGTGCAGAAATGAGAGTTAATGAGAGCACAAACATTTTTCTCTGTAATGAAATCCTACTATTATTTCAAATACTTTGTTAATATTCTTTAATTATTCTCTCCTTGTGATCATCCCCCTCTGCGTTTTCAATTATCAGTGTTCTAAATGAAGGAATTCTGAAGTATGAAAGATTAGATAAGGAAACGTTCAACATCAAGAAGCTTTTTGCTCAGAGGGGCTTTGAACGGGACTGTTGTATTGATTCCTTAAACCAGAGCCTGTCTTTTATCAGCAAGACATAAATCAAATGGCACGGTGCACAACAAATGTACTTACAGTTTCCAATAGGAAAAGAGACCTTGTTGTCTGAAGTGCTTCTGCTTGACATAAGAGAACGAAGAGTATTTTTTGTTGTTGTGTTGTTCTCTTTTTATTTTTTTTTTTATATGTATATTTTTTTAAATGAAGAATGATGGAGTAGGTCTATGAGAAAAAAGATTGAACTCGTTTCAAATCCAAGGGAAGCTGTTTTGCTCCTAATTCATGAACTGTCGCACGTTACAGACCAATCCAGCCCAGCTCTGACAAAACCCATGCCCTGAGCCCTTTTTAAAAACTGCATCACCTCTGGGCAGGGTTGTGCACACAGGACCAGGAGGGAGAGTGGGAATGCAGCTCCAGGAGCAGGATAGCCCCTTGCTCCATGCCATGTAGCAGCAGCAGCCAAGTGTTTTTCTTGGGGGACACAAAGGACTGCGAGCCGTGATGTTCCATCCTATCTGAGAGATTTAATTTTGTCATAAAACAACACCTAATCAATTTAAGCCAAGCTTTACTGTCACAGGTCTAAACCAAAATAAAGTCCTGCTACTTTTTTGTACAGGTTTACCTTCTGTTAAACGCTGGCTGTTGTGCCAAGCACAGGATGCCCTGCTGCTGATGTGTTGGGTGATGTTGGGCAATGTCAATGTCCAGCCATGCATTTTAGACCCCCTTTTAATTTCTCTCTGTCCTGCAGAATACAAGTGTTGATGCAGGGGTGGAAAGAATATAAATGGGACTATCTGTAGTGTGCTGAAGAAACCAAGCAGAGTGTAACTAGCATCTCTGATGAAACTTTGAGCTGCATATTGCTCAGGAAGCCCAACACAAATGTACATCCTCCAGGTGGAAGGACATGCCAGCCCCCTGCCTTGCATCCTGCTGGCTCTTTGTCCATGTGGCGTGCTCTCCAGCTCCTCCTCCAAGCCTCAGGCTGGGGTAAGTGCAGCGATTTCACAGGCATCGCCACCCAGCGGATCTTAAACCCGCAGCAGGGATGGGCCCGGCCTGACTGAGATCAGTTCTACCCACATTAAAGTCAATTAACTTTGGATGGGTAGGAATGAGAGCAAAATTTAGCCTGGCTTGTCTTCTCTGTGAAATATTTCGTGTTGGCTGAGATGAAGTCTCACCTCTCTCCTCCAGGCAGAGGCTGCTGTGTGCGGGAAGGCCAGGACTTACACAGAGCCATTAGCGCAAGGGAAAGAGCTTTGATCTCTAAATTGCACCATTTGAAATTGCAGATGAAAAAAAAAAAAAAAAAAAAAAAAGGAATTAATAAACCAGCAGCGAGCCTGCGAGTGAATCACTGCAGCTTCTCCCAGAGCAGGCTGGGTGCTGAGATGGGAGCAGGGCTCGGTGGGAGCCAGGCATTGCCACGAGGGAACTGAGCAGTGACCATCCCTCTAGCCTCATTGCACCAGAGTGGGTGCACATCATTTTTTGGGGGCAGGCAGGGGAAAGCAGGGTTACCTGCTGAGGGGGTGCAGCCCAGGCAGACAGCTTGCTTTGCACCGTAATACTGCTCTGTGGCTGCCAGACCAGACCTGACTTGCACCCTGCCAGATCCAGGCAGGAGCGGAGAAGCAGGAGCCCGGCGAGCAGACGTGCCCTGAGGATACGTCTGCCTTGTGGCATGGAGGTGAGACCTGGGCTGGGTGAGACAGACTGGGATCTTGGCCACTGGGGTTGTGATGTACCTGGAATATGTGGAGCGGGTGCCCCCAGCTCTGGGATGAGGTGAAGAGGAGGAGGAGGAAGGAGGATTCCAGCCTCAGAGTCTTGTGATGCTTTGGGGGACTGAGGTTGGGTGGTGGAAGGGCTTTATGGGCTGGCATATGCTGTGCTCACCAGTGGGATGCTCACCCTGTGGAGACCATGCAGGAAAGTCAAGGCCAGCAGCACTGTGCTGGAGTTAGGGTAAAATACCTGCCTGTCCTGCTTAGGATGCACAAATCTCAGGGGCTGATTGAGCATCATCACCCCTTACCCTGGCACTGGGACAAGCCCTGGCACTTTGGCTGTATGGTTCCTCACATGGAGACCAAAACCATCTTTGAGAGGTACCTCTCTGAATCCACGAAGAATCCTCTTCTGTTTGAATTCACCATGCTGGCTTGTGGAAATCTATCCAAAGTTTCCCTCAAAACCAGGACAGCCCTGCATAGGACCCATGCCACCCACTGAAGAGGTGGCTGGATCCCACTTTGGTTCACTTCACAGTTAAATGAAGAGAAATAAGCACTTCCTGGGGCAGCCTTCTCTTATACATCTGATAAATTCTTTCCTTCAAGTACTAGTATTTACACTGGTTGGAGACAGATTTTAGATGGCTCCAGCAGATGCTGTCCTCTGAAGGAACCCCACCTCCTTATGTTTGGTCATTCCTGAAATCCTGAAATTGTACATTAGAGAAAGAAAGAAAAAAAAAAAAAAAAAAAAGAAAAAAAAAACAGTCATAAGAAAGTTTGTTAATTAAAAATCACAGACGAAGGTCTTTTCCAACCTAAATGATTCCATTCCTTCCTATTTAGTGATGGGACTCAATAGGTCAGATTGATTGCTGGACTTGAAAATCTTGAAGGTCTTTTCCATCCTAAACAATTCTATGATTTCTGCTGAGATTTTGGGAAACAGCCTGGTGTGAGCAAGCTGCTTAAAGCCAGAAGGGTGGCAGCAGCTGCTGGAAGAGGAGCAGAGCAGATCCCAGCAGCTCCTGGCACCTGCGAGGGCTCCTCCAGTCTCAGCTCTGAGCACTAGATGGCACACAGAGTGTGGAGCTGGGGCTCCTGGGCTCTGAAATGACAATTGCAGCTGGGTCCAAAAATACTAATGACAGCTGGGAGAATAAAAAGGAGAGGGGACGTGGACTTTTCCCACTTGTGCTACCATCCCACAGGGGCTTTTCTCTGCCGAGCTGAGCAGTGGACCATGGGGCAGGCAGCTATGGTGAGGGGATGGAGGGGGAAGGCACTGTGCCCCAGTCAAGGTGTGTTGAAGCCCAGTGGCTGTTTGCTCATGTCCTCTTTTGCTGGGGATGCTGCCAGCCTCAGCAGTGCTCGAGCATGCTGTGCACGTTGCTGTCTCTTCATCTGCTGTCCCTCGGTGTCCCCTGAGGTGTGCGGTCAGGGGATAACTGCGGGTGACTGGAAATACTGCTGGTAGACATCCCCTAATGAGGGAATTAACTTTTACTTCACCTAGTTTTATAAATAAGCCAAGCTCCCTAGGCCGTCACTGAACTTTGGGAAAAGCAGAGACACCACAAAAGGTGGCTCTTGGCCGGATGGCAGTTCCTTCTCTCTGCCCTGGAGAAGATGTCTTTTTGGTGGTGTGGGTGAGCAGGGGGAGCATTTAGCATCCCCCCAGCCCCATCCCACTCCTCTGTGTGCTTCAGGGAGCACACAGCTTCCACTCTGGGCAGGATTACTCCCCAATTTGGGGAGTAAATGTCTGCAGGAGCCAGACAGGAGAGCAGATGAGTAAGTGGCTGTGGGCAGCCACAGGCAGGAGGAGCAAGGCGCTCCCTGCCTGCCTCGCCTGTGTGTGACCTGGAGTTTAACAACTGAACGAGTGCTGTGCAATTGCCAGCATCATTTCAGATCACCCTGTCACTAGCCAGGACGCCACATGCTGGAGGTGGCTTTAGCACTGTCAGGGTTCACTGCCTGGAGGTCCTGCACCAACCTCATCACTTTGGGTCTCATCACTATCCAAACCCCATTCTCCTTCTAA
Organism: Aythya marila; assembly: GCF_965140915.1. Lineage (NCBI taxonomy): Eukaryota > Metazoa > Chordata > Aves > Anseriformes > Anatidae > Aythya > Aythya marila. The sequence continues at coordinate 28,124,681 of NC_139049.1, read as the reverse complement.
AACACCTTCATGCCCTTACATTTTTTATTTTGTCTGTTTGTTTATTTGTTTTTATTTCCTGGTGTGAATACAGCTCCAGGAATGCAGGAGAGTTTTACTGAGGTTCGCTTGGAGTTCAAATAGTTTTCTTCCCCAAAGTATATGTACCTACAAGAAATAGCTTCAGCCTGAGCACTGGGTAATGCTGAGTTACTACAGGCTCCTGTTTGTGTGCCTGTTCCTTTTACCTACAATTATGGGGAAATTGCCATCGTGTAAGCAGCAGGCTGTATGAATAGCTTTATTATTTATTATTATTAGGCCTAGATGTGTGTTTTTCTTTAGATCATATCAGCACAAGAAGTCACAATAATAATAGCCTTTTGGCTGCTGGTGGACTAGCCGAGTTTCATTTCTATGGACCATGAAACTTTTGAAGTAGGGTGCTGTTTATTGCTTTCTTTGTAAGATCAGAGGTGTTAAACAGTCATGGTGGAGAGGTCTCTGCTTTCTCCAGGCTGAGTTCCTCCGAGGGCAGTCATGTTGTACTCGTCCTCCCCCGCTGGCATCAGCAAAAGGGTCTCTTGTTACAGCCTGGTGCCAAGCTATTTTAAGGAGCAGGATTCCCCTTTTAGGGATTTTTTTTTCATCATATCAATTTAACTACTGTGCTCATTGTGCCTTTTATTTATTTATTTATGTTTGTTTCATTCTGTTCTACCTGCTGCCTTCAAGTGGGATGTGAAAGCAACATGACCAAGAATGGATCAAAAAATGGGAAAAGATCATGTCTTCTCCCCATGGTCCACTATCAGGAACAGTGGGGGTTGTCTTCTTTTGCTTTTGGTTTCCTCTTGTTTCGAAACAATCTCAGGGTTTTGAAAGAGGATTTTGACATTTACTGTTTGGTGTTGGCAGGACTGGATAAAGGAGATAAAGTGGCCTGTGACAAGGCACGCAAGCTATTTGTGATCTATTGTGCAACAACTGTCAGTGAATCTGTCTTTGTGTGTTTAAAGTGTATTTCTTGACATTTACTAGCAATTTTAAAGGGATTTACTCTTTGCGATTTCATAATCCCTGGTTCAGAGCAAACCTGCAGATTTTGAAAATCAGAGGAGACCATTAACGCTGTAGGCTCTGGATAGCTCAAGCCCCCTAACTTCATCCTCTTCTGTACCGAGCCCAATACTTTTTGTTCAGCCACTGCATATCTTCCAGAAAGGTGTTCAGGCATGGCATGAAAGTGGAGAGATCAACCACTAACCCAACAGTTTGTTCCAAGAGGTGATCATTATCAGTATTTAAAATAAAAAAGGTAATTTACTCCTCATTTTTCTTCATGTGCCTTTGGCTAGAAGATGACTTATGCCCAAACAAACTTATAAAAGCAAATATTTATTTAGCCCTTTCAAAATAAAGCAAAGAAGAGGGTAGATATGTATTATAGTGAATCTCTGTGGCTTTGCAGAGAAAACAGAGCAGCATCCTTCCAGTGGTTTGATGCTGTGGTCTGCATGCCTTTGTAACATCATTTGAGCTGTATTAAAGCCAGTATCATATCCTGAACATCATTTATTTCAGTGGCTTTTCTTCTTTGTCTGCATTTCTTCAGTCTTTTGAAATCCAATGTCCCGAGAAAAATTAAACTGGCACAGAAAAGTGAGGTAGAAGGTTGTGCACTTAGGTGAAAAAAAGGCATTTAATTGCATTCATGGAAATGTGTGACAAATGAAAGCAGGCCCGGCTTGACCCTTTCTGGCTATTAGGCTACATTGCAGGATAATTTGGGAAAATATTGTAGACAGACAGAGGGCGTGAACCAAGTGGTTCATCCTGAGTCAGTAACGTGAGGGCTGTAGTAGTTTTGTAACGTTCTGCTAACCCAACAGCTGATCCCACCACTCCTCGAATTTTGGGACTGGGCTCTTATCCTAGTATCGAACAGCCCCTGCAAGAGTATTCAGAAGACAAATGGGGAAGAAAATCCTTTTCAGAGCTATAAAACAATCTTCTGTTGCAAGGAGCTTTTTGGCATGGCTTTCAAAGAAAACAGTGTTGAGATCCCCCCGATGAATAGGAACATTAATATATTAGGTATGCATTATGTAAATCCACACTTCAGTGGAGTGCTAGATAAGATAAATGGGAGCAAAGAGCAGGCTTTGAAGGTTACTGGTGAGGTTTTTTTGTGTGCTGTGCCCCTCAAAGTCTTGGTGCAGGGCTCGCAGCCCAGGGGGATAGTGTTCCTCTGGTACACATGGAGGAAACCTCCTGGGTATTGCATGGCATGGACAGATCAAGACCAGGATAGCCAGGGTGAGAGCAAACCAAACCTGTGTGCTGAAGCAAATATTTGGGGAGGGTCCAGCTTGGCCCCTTGCAAACACATTTAAATACTTCAGCCTCACTGACAATGAATTATCGAGATGGAGACTTGTGAGCAGATAAGCCCGGGGACTCGTGCATTGTATACAAATGCCCAGCCTGACTCTCACATCTCACGTGGGACGGCAGTAAGGATGAAGGAGCTTTTCCTGGTGCATCTCCATCTTCGTACCAGATGTTGGGAGGACACGAGCTCACTCCGCCTCGGCCCCAGTCCACACACCTGCCTGGCTGTGTGCTCAGGAGCTCGATGCCTGCTTTGAAGGAGATGCCAGAAGCTATCGGGTGGCCTGTAAAATGGTTTGGTCTAGACGTGGAGAAAAATACATATATATTTTTTTCTCTTTTTGGTTGGATGCTGAGCACTTTCAAACAGGTTGTTTAGATGGTTTGCGACCCAAAATCAGTCCAGGCTGAAAAAAGGTAGATGTGCCTGTTTACATTATAAACCATGAATGTTTGAATCCCACAACAACTGTCTGGGAAGTGTCCAGACGAGACGTTACCAATGTGTTAACTGCTGCGAGCTAACCGGTAATCGGTTCGGGGCTAAAATCTCGAGTGTGGACCTTTCCTACAAGACTGCTCTTTCCAACGGGGCTTTCATTTAGATCCTGACCTTGCAGAGTAATTAAAACATGCCACATTCTTGACTTTCAAACAAACTTCTGGGAGCCAGCCAGCACGGAGCACAGAGCTGGGTTTTAGCGGGTCTGGAGCAGCGCGGCCATGCACCACCTCTTTCATTAACGGTTGTTGACTGTGAAAATGCCTTCCCTGGCAGAAATTGCACATAAGGACGAATTATACAGGCAGCCCTTTAAGGCTCTGCTAATAAACACATGAAAGGATTCAAGGGAAATATATGAAAATACTGCTACACTGAAATCCCTTTTAATGCCACCAGTTGGGGAGGGCGCGCGTTATGCAGGACGGGGGGTTCTGATAATTAACGTGCCCATTCCGTCATTAAGCTCTGCTTTGATTTCCCAGCCCAGATTTGTTCTGGTGCCTCCCCAGGGCTGTGGGGCCGGGGATGAAGGATGCTGCTGGGCCAGCAGAGGCAGGTACAAGGCAGCAGGGGGTGCTGTCAGCCTCCTTTTTGGGGACAAGGCGCTCACGCTGCCTCCGCAGGAGCTTTGCGCCCTTGCCTGCGCCCAGGGGCCCCTGTCCCAAACCGGGCTCCTTTGACTTCACGACACCTTCAGGTGAAATAACGAGGTGCTCTTTCCTACATTGTGTGCCTTTTGGTCTCTCGGATGATTTTTTGAGGCTGTTTTTCTTCCTAATCGTGTCACTTGATTTTTATTATTTTTTTTTTCTTTTTAATAATGCGAAGCAGAATCCTGTAACCAGAGCACTTCAGGAGGCAGCAAGATTTAGGGGAACTAAATTAAATTAAGGAGGAACACCAGGATTGTGAAACTTGGCAGTGGGACAAAAGCTGGTTTCAAAACAGGCTGGACTTTTAGGCTGTTGGCAAATCAAATGCATCTGACCCGTGGGTGATTTGGGATGCCAGGAACGGGTCCCTGACCCAGCTTCCTACCCTGTGGGTCACTGAGGCACGTGCTTGAGGGCTGACCCCCCTGGCCTGCATAAATCTGGATGCCTGATTTCATGAAGGGCAGAAAATACTGCTTGGGCTGGCCTTGGCAGGGCCCCCCCTGCACCCTCTCCTGGCTGGGGAGAGATGGGGCTGAGAATAGGTCTGAGCGGGGCAGCAGTGGTTCAGCTTGGGACTTTCGAAAAGGTCCCTGCTGTTCAGGACTTGTGCCTCCGGATCAGGCCACCTGATGCTCAGCATGTTAACTGCTCCAATTTCCCCATCTGATAGGGAACAATCTGAGATAACGGAAGGATAACAACCTGCAAACTGATTTCTTATTTTAGGTTTCCTATAGACGTGGTCATGAATGGCTCTGAACAACACAACAGACAGTGCCTGCCCCTTCCCACTGCGTGTCCCATCTATAGAAGAGCTGCTGCCAAATTGTCCCTGCGATGGAAAAGCCACAGGGACTCCTATATAAAACCCCACTCTATGTCTGAGGGGGCAGTGGTTTTGGCACTGGGCTGTGCATCACTAAACATGCAAATATACATGCTTGAAACACCCATCTGCTCTGCGGCCTCACATTGCTTCAGCACATCAGGCAAAGCGGGAGGGATCCCCTACAACTGCAAGAGGGACAGTGGGGCTGGATGGGGCTGCTGCTGCAGTGGTAATGCCAGATTAATGAAACACGTTGTAGGGGCTAACAAAGCACTCCCAACCCAATTAATAGTGATTTTACATTAAATAATGGGTGAGCGGAATAAAATACACCCATGAGCCTTGGAGCAGGAACTGCCTCCCTTCCCTTCTCTCTCCCCCAAAAATACCCTGGGCACCAGGTGGAAACTGCAGCTGTCCGTAGGGTGCTCTGCCCCCAAACCAGATCCTACTGCCCCCCTCGGCCATGTTCTCCTATAGAAGAAAAAGTAAAAACGGGAACTTTTAAACTTTTTTTTCTTTCTTTTTGACAGAAGTGAGACCCTTTGACCTGAATCATGATGACTGGTGACACTGAATGTGGAAGAGGTGCTTTCAGTTTTAAGTTATTGTTGTGGAACAAGCAGATTTCCATAGGGGGGTTGGAGCCACGTCCTGCAGATACAAAGATACAAGGAGTACAAGCATCCCATTGCTGCTACTCCTGCTACAACGGTGGTTTTAAAGGAGCTTATTCTCATAAAATGACCAGACTGGATGAATAAAACACGATTTCTCTTTTAATATTGTTGGGTTCTGAAATACTACAGTTAAGGTGCAGATCTGGGCAAGAAGAAATTTTACTGCAAATGCTTTATCTTCTGATAAATTATCCTCACGCTGTGTTCTTCATTCATTGGGGCCTGGTTCAGCTCACAATGGAAGATGGTGAAAATCATGGGAGATCTCCAAAAAAGTGGGGTAAAATTCACTGGTAACATAAAGGCAGTTGGTTTGGTTAATCTATATCAAGAACAAGTACAGCCCACGGCAGGAATTTAGAGTAGGACTGAGAAGAAAAGTTGAGCCCTAAAAGGGTAGCTGGTGCGTGGTGCATTCAATAATTGCATTTATGAATGAACAATTAATTATTACCAACGAATCTCTTGCATATTATTGACCAAGACACAGAAGCTGCCTTTTGGCACTGATGGCTTGCTCAGTTCACGCTTGACAATGGGGGATTGTAGTGGCTGTTCCCTTAAGAAATTGCCCAAGATTGGGACTTATTTGTGCACCATTGCTTGCATCAATTAACAGCACAATCTTTTTGTTATGAAAATGCAAACATTAGTGGCCTGAGGGGCCTTGTAAATGCAAATATAAAACTTTAATTTCAGTATCCCTCACTTTCCCTTTAAGCAAAAGAAAGGCTTTTTTTTTTTTTTTTACTCATTTGTTGTTACAATGACAGGTCTTTTTTATTTTATTTTATTTTATTTTATTTTCTCACTTTAAACACAAAATTGAATTGAACCCAGGGAATTTCCATGGGGATCACTGTCAATCAGCAGGTTTGGATGCATGCTCGGGGCGGCTGGAGCCGGCTGTCGAAAGCCACAGGCTCCTTGGGGCAGGTTGGTGCCAGCCCTCGGGGAGGGAGCTGGGCTGGGCAGCAGGGCTGTCCCCGGGTAGGTGACAATTCCCATGTGAGGATTCTTTCCACTCGCTCCAGGCAGCTGGGGAGCCTAAATTTGGCACTTGCGGTCAGGGGAAGGAGAGAGAGACCTTGAGACGTGTCCTGAAGTCACAAGGTGGCCCCAGCTGGGTGACCGTCACCACCGGGAATGGTTTTGGGTCAAAAACTGATAGTTTTGCCCTCCTCACCATGAGATGTGAGGCAAAAGAGAGGTGTCTCCTCCAAAGCAAGGTGGGAGACAGCACCTGAGTCCATGCCGTTGAGGTGCGATGAAAGAATTGGCGAAAAACCCAAGGTCTGTTTTCCCTTTTCTTTTTACACCGCACATATACAAGTAAAATAATAAAACAGCCACTTCGCTTTCTTCCTCCCAGGCTGGCCCAAATGTGCCCAGGTATGTGTCTAAACAGATTCCTGGAAAACCTGCCCCCGCCGAGGCGCGGGCTCTTGCCTTGGCTGCAGTCTGCAGCTCCGCTGGCGGTGGTTCTCCAGCGCGGATGGGAGCCCGAGGTCAGCTACAAGGCAAAAGCACAAAAAATAGCGGTCAGATGCTGTCCCGAGCAGCATCCTTTGGTACCCACAGGCTCTGCCCGCTCCCCCAGCCTCCCTGCTCGGAGCTGTTAAAATTGCCATCCGGGATTCCTGGTGAACGCTTCATTTGCATCCCTGGCAATTCCTAATTAGACCAAAGGGACAATTAGCCAAGGTAACAATCCCCTACCTAACTCCTAACGCTCTTGTTACCTTTATTTCACAAAGCTGGTGCCGCTGCCACAGGAGAATGAGGATGCTAGGCTTCGGTGGTGGCACCCAGCCTTCCCTTGACCCCATCCTACAGCCCCACATGGGCACGGCAGGACCCGGCCCCGTGTGGTGGCCTTTTGGGGTCTGTTGGGTTTTAGGGTCTGTGGGCACTGCACACACTGGAAAAGGGCCTGTCCCAGCACAGGGAACAGAGCTTAGAGGCAGGGGGAAAAAACAGAAGGAGGAAAAAAAAAAAAAAAAAAAAAAAAAAAAAAAAGAGTTTTAAGCTATTTGTCACCAGTTTTCTCCCCTTCACACCACAACCACCTTTCAGGAGTCCTCCCTTGGAAAGGCTGGTTGTTTTTCTTCCCCCCCTCCCTCTGCCGTTGCACTCCTCTGCTTTGTGAACGCTAGAGGCTCTCTGCGAAAAAACTTTAGTTCCTGACTCTTTTTCTTTTCTTTTTCTTTTTTTTTTTTTTTTCCAACTTCCCTCAGGGAAAAATGTGGAGTTAATTAGCTATGTAAAATGTCAGATGCAGGAAAGGGGCTGTGCTTACTTGGATATCCCATCCGAGGCGAAGTGACTGATATTTTTTTTTTTCCCCCTTCGTTTTTTTTTTTTTTTCTAAGGGGTGGAAAGGAGCTCGCGAAATAAAAGTGCAGCAACGAGCCGGTGGCTCCCAGAGCGGCCGGGGCGGGCGCGTCGGGAGCCCCCAAGGCAGCGCAGCGCGGAGCCCACCTGCCCCCGGGAGCTGCTCGCCCCTCGCTCCGCACCTCTCCCCCGGCACCCAGCCGCCCTGCTAGGCGCACGCCGAGGCTTTTCTCCTTCCCTTCGACTTCTCCTCCAGGACTTTTCCACCGCCGCTGGGACAGCCGCAAACTTTTTCTTTTTTTTTTTTTTTTTTTTTTTTTCTTCTTTCCTCCCTTCCCTCCCACCTTCGCTGGTGGTTTTGTGCTTTTTTGTTGTTGTTGTTGTTGTTTTGCTCTTTTTTTAAATTTTTTAAACTTTGTTGTTGCTATTATTTATTTATTTCGGGGGAAGACCCGCCTGCGTTTCAACCTCCCGTGGCCCCAGCGGAGAGGCCGGGAGCGGCTCCGGCAGCACCTCCCCGGCGCACCGCGTGCGAGCCCGGCCCGGCACGGCTCGGCACGGCTCGGCTCGGCCCGGCACGGCACGGCTCGGGCTTTCGCCCCCGATAATGCAGAGCTACAAGTACGACAAGGCGATCGCGCCGGAGAGCAAGAACGGGGGCAGCCCGGCGCTGAACAACAACCCGGCCAAAGGCAGCAGCAAGAAAGCCCTGCTCATCTGCCTCGACTTCCTCTGCCTCGTCATGGGTGAGCACGGCGCCCCAGCCTTCCTCTCCCCTCTCCTCCTCATCCTCTCCCCGGGTCCCGCTGGGGAGGGAGGCTCGGGGTTGAGCCGAGCCCAGCCGGGCCGGGGCCGCGCCGCTTCCCGAACAAAAGCGGGGCCCTACGGAAGGCGGGGGGGGGGTGAGAGAGAGACACACAAGCTTGGGAAGTGTGCACAACCCCCCGAGCTAGCTCTTTTTGCAATTTATTTAACTTTGTTAAAGCCCAAACTTGTTTAACTCTGCGGCCCCGCGCTGCCGTGCGCTCCCCCGGCGCTGGGGGTGCCCCCGGCAGGGTCCCCGCAGCCCCTCAGGGGCTGCGAGCTCCAGGTGGAGGCAGTGCTGGGGGGCTCCGGGGACAGGGAGCAAAGCTTTGACTCTGCTCTGTGCCGGGGGGGGATGGTGCTGCTTCCCTCCATCTCCCTTGGTTGTTTAAAAAGCTGCTTTGAAGCTCGCCCGGGCATCTCCCAGTGCCTGGAGGAGCCCCAGCCTCAGCCCGCTGGTCTTTTTGGAAGTGGTGGGGCAGGCACAGAAACTGTCAGCGCTCTGCCTCCGAAAAGCCTTCGCATGCCAAAACATCAACCGGTCAATTATGGCTGCGATGCCGAATATTTAATTGACAGACGCAGGCAGGGGAAATCAACTGGCTTCCAACAAAGAGATTAATAACGCAACAGCACGTGAGTTTAATACTCCAGACACCACAGTCTTTAAAACAATTGTTTCTGCTTAGGGCCCGTTTTTTTGAGGACTGTCAGTTTGATTTAATTTTTCTGTAGTTTATTGATCATCTGGTGTATATTACGAGGCACTAATATATTAAGAAGAGAGGCATGGTTTTCTCTTTATATTCCCACAAGAATAGGGGCCAGTGCAGAAAGCTTCATCTTGTATCTGGAAAAAATAAAAATACTCGGTATCCTCTATGTGAAACTAACGTAAGCAGAAATGTAGCTTGACTTACCTCACTTACTGAAACAGGAGGTTGGATTCCTAGTAAAACAACTCCTAGGAGTCAGAACTTTTAAACTTTTATTTACTCAAGTTTTCTTGACTTTAGGCATTCCTGGCATGAGTAAGTGCTATTTGAATGGGTAAAGGACTTTTGTTGTTGTGTATTGTTTTTTTTCTTCTCTAGACTAAGGGTCCAAAATGAAAAAGCAATTAGTTGACATGTGTTATTCTACTTGTGATGGTTTTGGTAAACAGAACTTATCAAGCATCACTGGAAGGTATTGTTAGCAGTGAATAATGTGATACACCAAAAGCTGTGATTGTTGCTTTGTTTCACGTTACTGCAGGTGGAAATCGGAGAGTAAACACAAGGGTTGTTTTTAGGGTGAGGAATGTTTGAAAGTAGGAGCATGAATTCAACAGCTGAAGAAGAGAGCTTTGGTCTGGCTAATGACATGCAGGTGAAGAGCACTGGTGGGACGTGCCAAGGGAGGTGATTATGTGATGGAGAGGCCGGGGTGTGTGTTTGTGGATGGGCTTTTCAAATCCACCCAGCCCAGCAGTATGGGACCTGCTGGTGGATGTCTTTGCATGAGTTGCTGTGAAAGCCAGCTGCCCAGCTCGCAGGAGGCTTGGCTTGCTCTTCTCTCTGCCTTCCTCTAGGGAAAACTAAGAGTTTGCAGTTTTCCAGGCACTTGATTACTATTTTTCTTTGTCACAAGGAAAACACTTTGGAGGTGAGGGAGGGAAAAATAAGTGCTCTAGCTGAAGCCTGGAATAGGAACCTGGATGGTTACAAGATGAGGGGTATTTACATGTCCAGTAAAGAAATAGAGTCCTACGTAAGCTAATGAGAAGCAGAGTTGAGTGAAATGATTTGTTTTAAGGTGGATGCACTGAGCCAGGGTCTTCTGCTGGTGCACGTAGGCATGGCCAATGGCCTCCAGTGCAGTTAAAGTGAGTTACGCCCCTTGAGTGGCTGCCCAAACACATTCGGAGTAACAGGGAAACAGAAGGCTTTTCTCATTTGAAGACCACTTTAGGAAATATTAAAACTGGTCATTTGATTTGCAGAGGGCTACGATGCATTGGCTTCTGCTGCAGTTATTTTGCTGTAAGTCTGCCCTGAGTCAGTATTCTATGGGGAGAAATGAAAAGAATAAGCTATGGCTGAAATGCCTTTCAGAAATGACACATGCTTTTTGTGAGGCAGCAGATGTGTACAAACTCTTCTTTGTTTACATACAAATTTAACCAAATTACCCAGAAGACAATTATCATAAACATCTCAGAAAGTTAAAATAAGTAAAGCAGCGCTATCAGGAGCTTCCTCCAGCTTTAATTTGATGCAAGGTGTTAGAAAGATCCACTTTGTCTTTCATCGTCATTACAATGGTTATCTTGATAGCAAATGCATGAGGGGAAGATTAGTATCTCTGTTCCTCGGGGATGGTGGGGAGCAGTTGTCAATCCATTGATGGGAGCACGTTGCTTTGGCAGCTGCCAGAGCATTGCTGGTGGGGTGGGCTTCGTGAAGATCTGACAAACCAGATCACCCTCAATTTCCCCCGCATTTCCAGCTTGGATTGGGCTAAATATTTCTGAATACCCCGCTCCTGATGAGTGCACTCTGCCTATGAATGTGCCAAGCACCCATACTGACAAATCTCCACTTCCTTGCACCAACGAGAGGTTTCATCACAGATACCGTGAACATCCCAGAAACTGTGTCAGAGTTCAACTGGGTAAAAGAGGCAGAAAAGAACTGAATGTGCATTTAAACCAGGTCATTTGAGGGGGGGAAAATAACTTTCTCCATCTGCTTCCTCTTCTCGGGATGGCTCTGTTTAGAGAATTAGAAGATGCTTCCTGAAATTGTTAGGGCCACAGGCAAGCCTGGTGGTTTGGAAGAGTCCTGCTGGTCACCACGACACATCTGAAAATGTGGCTGAGGAGCTCGGCCTGGGGGGCTCAGCTTGGCCCCGCTAAGACAGTCAGTGGCATGGGTTGAGGAGCAACGGGAGAGTTTTTGAGGAAGGCTCTGATGTGAGGACCTCACGCCACCTACAGTGGTCGCCCTGGTTGCGAGCAGCTCAACCAGCCATCACCTTTCTGCATGGGACGTGGGCCCAGTGGGGCAAGTCCTCCTATCCCGACCCTTCAGGTGGGATGTCTTGGAGGCTGTTCCCATGGAAGTAGCATCTAGGGTTAAATTTGCTCCTCTCAGTCCTGCTTTTTTTTTTTTTTTGCATTAGGCAAACTGTGAGCAGCCACCTGTGCTCTGCTGACAGGCGCCAAGCCGAGCGTTTCATCTCAGAAGAGGGGAAGGCTGCGTCAGCAAGGCCAGCAGGGCACGCTAGGGTCTTCAGTAGCTTGTGTTTTTGCAGCTTGCGCAGGTACAGCAGCTTCCCAAACGTCCTGCTTGTGCTATAAAATAGAGGGGTTTCATCTGGCTGACCCGCTTCCTCTGCTTGTGGAAGTCAGGCTTATGGGCATGTGTATTTAGGGCTGGTGAGATGTAAAGCACGCTTAACTTACCATGCTTCTCATCCTCTGTCTCTAATTGAATTTTTTCTTTTTTTGCCAGTCACAGTTAGTCAACACAACACAAGTTTTACTGCCTTCAGGAAGTTTTGAAGCAACAGATTGATAGGCCTCTTACGCCCTTAATATCTCTTCAGCTTTCTCACAAATTTGGCATCTCTTCTGTTGTGAGTCTGATGCTAAAATGAACTTTGAAAGTAAATATTTATGCTAGCAGGACCTTGAAATGTTTATGTAAGCGGGGATATAATCTTGTAATTTGGGCTAACAGTTTAGGTTACTCTTAACTCTCGTCTGTGTAGAAAATTGTGTTGTTGTCCAGCTTCCAGAAGCAAAAAAGGCTTGAGTTCCACCTGAACCCCTGCCATGCCATCACAAAAATTGGCACAAACAGGCCTGGGTTTGTCATTTAATTGTAAGGAGTGGGAGGAATTAAAGATGAGGGATGAGGTTAGAGTTCTTTGGAGGCTGTAAAGTTGAATCCGATGAGCTAAGCAACTCTGTTTTGTTTGGGTTGTTTTTTGTTGTTTTGTTTTTTTACGACTACCCTGCCATGCAGGGCGTGCAGATGTGCAGGTAACATCTTCCTATAGGTACCTGAAAAACTGCTGACTCAGCTGTTTCTTATTTTTGGTGAGGGACAATGAGCTCTGGCCACACTAAACCAGCCAAGCAGTCCCAGTGCCTTGGTGGTGTCTTCTCCATGCCTTCCCTGGGCTGGGGAGGTCTGGGCCTGCACCACACGGCAGAAGCTGTGTGGGTGGAGAGCCGTCATCGTGCTTGGAGCATCCCTAAATCAGGTTTGGTTGTTGGTGTTTACGTATTGCTTCTTTTCATCCTGGTAGGAGCTCCTCATGGCAGAGGTCTGTCACGAAGCAGCAGGGTCTGTCTCAGGGATGGATGCTGTGGAAGTGCTCTGGTGAATGCAGGTTTGCAGGGGAGGCATCTTGGTAAGGGGCTGTATGGCTGCATCCCATTGTACCTTGATTGGGATGCTTCTTCTAAAAAATTTTTCAAGACTGAACCAGCAATCAGCATCCAAGCATGATATCCATCCTCAGTTTTTGCCCCTTTTTTGGAGGACAGAAAGAGCAAAAGATGACTGGAAGAAAATATGAGAGAAATGTTTTGGAGGTGTTTAAAATATTTTTTTCTTTTGTGTGCGTGTGTTGACTTTATAAAAACTGAAACAAAAAGTATCAAGAGCAGGTTATTAGTGACAATTATACCTGAGGTGTTAATTGCAGAACAAGGAAGTGCTGTACCTATGGCAGACCGAGTCCTCGGGGGTATAAATCTGCTTGCTTTCCTGAGTTGGTGGAATTCAGCCAGGCTGAAGATGTGTCTCCAGGAAAGCAGGATTACGTGCTACTGCTTCGTGGCCAGGAGTGCTTTGAATCTTGTGTACCTGCTGCTGAGACAGGCAGGAGATGGGATCGCAATTACAGTAGACGACATTTTTTTTTTAATCATATCTGTTTGTAGTGAGCACAGAAAATAATATAAACATCGCTCCCAGATCAAACAGATTATTTTTATACCCTTTAAAACTCGATTTAATATGCATACCTTTCTGGGGCTGTCTTGGTCTGACTTTGTTTGCCTAGATACAGGTTGACAGTACATCCTCCAGATGCTCGTGCCTCCATAGACCGCCCAGAAATGGTTTGCATACTTGAGCTAGGAAGGCTGTTCGCATGCCTCCATCTCTGTCTGAAATGAGTTAAAAGAGGGGAAAAAAAAACACCCCAGCCCTGTTCTGTAGCTTGCTGTGGAGGAGCAGACTCCGTCCTCTCCGTTTCATTCATACAATGCTCCCGCTTCATCCGTGGCAATCCAGGAGGGACCGTTGTGGTCGCCCGGTCTGCCTTCGCCTCGAACAAGGGCATGCCTGTTGAAGGCAGCGTGGGGAGAGGCAGCAGCCTCCAAGCCCTCCTAGCCTAGCCTCAATGCAGCCAGCTCTGAGAGCTGCAGCTTCCCCGGGGGATGTGTCACGGGGGGAACAGGGAACCCCCCTCCCCGGATGCCAGCTGGGGGCTGGGTATCATTGCCCTGTGTTGTGGTGTTTTGGTGCTTAGGGCCCTGGCTGCTGCAGTTATGCTGCTTTTTTTGATAGCTCAGGTTTCATGTTTAAAAAAAACAACATGTGACCCAAGTGAATGATAATGCCTCAGAAGAGCAGTGACTTGAAGAATCCAGCATTTATGCTGTAATGGTAAAGTCTAAAGTTGTTTTTCTGAATACACTTCATGATTCGTATATTCTTTGGGTGGCTGATGTGGCAGAGCAGTGGGAACTGGTTCAGCAGAGGCTAACGGAGCCCTCTGTGCCTCCAGCACTATGACTCTGCCCTGTGCCCCTGCCCAGATTTCTGTCAGGCTGGAGAGGTCTCACCAAAAGCTGGGATGAGGATGCCCCATGCACCGTCTCCTGAGGGCTCAGTGTGATCCCTTTCACAGAAGGACATTCATATCCCAGTCAGAGCCACCCCATCCTTTTTTCCATTTCGCTCTCTCTCGTGACACCTATTTGCAGAAGCACGATCCGCTCCACGATTTTAGCACGCGAAAAGCTCCTCAGTGTAGATCAGGTGTCCGCGTGCAGGGTTGTGTTGGGGCAGCTGTTGGGAGGTCGTGCTCAGGAATTCTCCTGAGCAGGAAGGATGCTGCCAAGAAAGAGGAGTTTGAAAGTGTCTTCATGGAGTTTCCTGACGCAAACCACTGGAAAACTTGCCTTAAGTTTATCACCAAGACAATGTATTAAAAAGCTTGAAACTTAGGTTGGCCAGGCAGCTCTAGGTGCCAGAAATATATTTAAACTCTTGTACTTTCAAGTTGGTCACGTAAGTGGGCTTGTTTTTCACATGCGTTGGATGTTTTGAGGACAGAGGGTTGAAAACCGACTCTCCGCGTCAAGTAAATATTACAAGCAGAGCCTGTAACCTAACTCCGGAGCTCCTGATGTTCTGAGGCTGCCTGTGCTCTTTGTGCTGGGTGTTCCCATTCCAGTGCTGCCTGTATGTAGCTTGCACCTTTCCGCGAACTTGTCTTATCAGAGCACATGGTGCTCTCCATCAGGAGCTACGGGACTGGGCTGGGGCTGCTAGCCAAAGCCCAAATGGAGCTGCGTGTGGTCTGACTGCTGCTGACACTGAATCACTGGAGAGCATTTGTAATCCTCTAGTACTTTCCCATCATTTTCCATCCCTTGCCCCAAAAGGATGCGGCAACTACACTGAGCACAGCACAGAAGCTTGGGAGATGACTGCAGCCTTCTGCTAAAGCACACCCATGGGTCTAGTCTGCAATGGCCGAGACACAAATTGAAGATGGATTGGCAGTGCTCTTGCTTGGTTTAGGCTGGAAAAACCCGGGCCTTGCCCTGAACAGTGCCGGCAGCTGTGGCACGGAGGTGTCCTACATGGCACTGAGGGTTTGCAGATGGCTGAACCTCTTGGGGTTGCTTCAGCTTGCCGGTCGGAGGAGCTGAACACAGTGTGGTGCTCCTTTCCACGAGGTTAAACAGAAAAAGTGAAAGTCCCTGGTTAGTGGTTTTGGGCAGACGTCCCTCTTGAAGCAAATGATGATCCCTCTGAGAGCTTGCTTTTCCCCACGGTGTCAGGGTTGTAGCCTGCTGCCATGCAGAGGAAGCAACAAGCTGCATTCCCTGTAATTAGCTTTCAGCTGGTTTTACTGTAAATTAGCGAGAATGACGGTCACTTTTTGAAAGCTTTTACAGCAGTGCCCTTCATCTGATTGTGCATGTGTTGGAGGAAGGCACCGCAAGCAGACATTAATTCCACTGCCATTAATCCAGTGTGTGCTTATTCATGGCTGAGACATCGCATGCCTCGGGACGAACCACTGCATTTGAAAGCTGCTGTGACAAGCGGGGTCTGGGCTTCCTGGCCTGGGAAGTTATTCCCCACCTCTGTTCTGGGGTGGTTTGATGCTCTTTTCTCAAAGCCCAGCCCTGCTGGTCTTTCCCACTGATGTTGTCTGCGAGGTCTCTGCTGCAGCAGCGCAGTGGCCGTGGCAACCGCTCCTGCACCCCAAGTATTTCAGCACAGAAGAGCTTTGAGGCTTTCCAAGGCTTTTTGTTAGGCCCACCACTCTCCAAAGTGATAGTTTCCAAAGGGAAAGCCAAAAATATCTCTCAGAATGCTGCTTAGCGAACAGCGGGTACGTTTATTTTCCCGAGTGATGCTCGTGGGTTATTTTGGATGATGGTGAGCCGGCGACAGGCAGCAAGGCTCCTCTGAAGCTGATAGCTGTGACTCGGTTTGGTGCTATCAGGTTTCTGAAGCAGCCCTTTGATCAGTGATTAGATGGCCCTGGCTTTTTGCAAAGCTGCTGCTCCCTTTGGCTCCTGGGTTTCTGCCCTGGACCTCAAAGGCCCAAAGGAATGATCCCTGTGCAGAGCCTGCTGTCCTTCCTTGTGGCCGGGGAGGTTTGTGCCTCTTGATGTAGGGAACATGAAGGAGCATCCGCCGCCATGGGTGAGGAGCAGGAGCACAATGAGGGCACTCCTCAAAGGCCAAATTTCCATTACAGATGTGCCCAGCTGCCTGGTGGGGTTTGCAGAGCTAACGGGGTACCTCTAATTCCTGATCATTTCATGTAGGCTCAAGGCCTCTGCCAGGGCCTCGCCGGGTAGGGAGGCAGCTTTTGAATGCTGATCCTCAGCCATGTGCCATCCAGGAGGAAGTCTGTGGCTCTTGTGGCCAGGCCGAATCCTGTCCCTAGGATATGTGTGCACCTGCCCCTGAAATTTCCACCTTGGTTCCTATGTGAACGTAGCTAGGTGGCCCCCCTTGCACGCTTCCCACTTCTGCAGAAAAGGGAAGCAGCCTTGGATCACCAGCTGCAGCTGGCTCGGCCCTTCCCCAAACCAGGGCTGAGGCTTTTCTTGGTAAGGGTGCATGGGAAGAGGTGTGCTGAGAGGTCTACCAACCGATAACAAGAGGCACAGGTGGATAGTTCACAGAAGAAGGGGTTGGAGGGTGTTTTTGCTTCCTCAGAACTGCCAAGCTAAGGAGAATTTCCTTTTTCTGCATAGCAATACAAGGCTGTTTTCAGTAGAGGCCTGCCTTTTTTCTTATTTTCTTATAAAAGTTTGTAGCATCAGTGACTATCTCATAAAATAATCCCATTTATTTTCACCCATAATCCAGGATAAGTTTCTTTTTCTTTCATTGCCTAACACTCCCCATTTCTTGACCCTCCCTGTCGCGTTAGCATGCAGTGGTCATTCTGCTGCAGCTCCCACAAAGCAGCAGAAAACCAAGGTAACAGCAACATTTTGAGTGAAGGGGATGAAATGTGGAATAGGTTCAGCGTATTTCTTTGTCATTGTTGGAGTCCTATTCAGTCTGGAGCTGAATAGGAGGCTGATTAGCATGTGGAAGCATTTCTAAAGCATTGGTCTGGGGAGGGTTGGTTTTTTTGTGTTTGTTTTTTTTTCTTCCTTAAAGGAGAAGTTTTGTGGCATTTATTTTTCTTACTGAGCTGGCATGAATCTTTGTGAAATGCAAAACCATGGAAAAGTCAAATAGCATTTTAGAGAGAGCCTGTTTTGATAAATTATCACATGCACGGGCACAAAGAAGTTCTGCAATGCCTAAAGTTGCTGCAGGGTCTATGGGTGCCACATTTTTGAAATGGTCAGATGAGTGGGAGTGAGTTTGACCATAGGATGCATCTGGATTGCAGATATGAGACTTTGCTTTTGCTCTTGCTGAAGTCATCTGCAAAACTGGATGTTGCTTTACGAATGCAGGATTGGGTCCACAGTCTGAAAATCCACCTGCTTGAACGCTCAGCATTTTGCTTTCACAGGGAAAGATATAATGCTGAGGTCGATGAAAAAGCTCACTGCAAGTGGAAAACCAGCTTTTCCCAGTGATATTGCTTCAGGTTCTGGGTGTGGGGTTTCAGGGAAGAAAGTTCGTTTTCCCTTTGGCATTGGCAGAGTTACCCACGTGGAGGGGAAACCTGCTGCACCGTCCCTTGCTTTGTGCTTAGATGACACCAGAGTCACCACAGGACTTGGTGCTGGCACACCAGGGGACTTCTTGGGCGAGTTGCAGCCCTTTGCTGTGAGGTCTGGTGTGCTTAGCTCCAGGTAACTGCAATTATTGCCTCGCTGCCATCTGTGCTGCAGGGCCTCTGCTGGGGCTGTGCTAGTGCAGAGGTCCTGTCCTGGATGCACTGCATCTTCTCGTCCTAGGGGCACTGCAGGATTTTCGGGGTGCTTGCAGACCTAAAGAGAGATAGGAGACCAAGTTGCATGCTGCAGCTGTGTGGGTTTAGCACACTTGTTCCCCCGAGCTTGCAGACAGAGTGGGTTAGTACAGGAAAGTGGATTTAACATCCCATTGAGAATCTGCTGCAGCTCGCTGCTGTGTCTTCACGCAGCCTAATGAATCCTGATTAAAGCTGCTGTTTAATTAAGGAGAACTTAGCTCCTCTGGTCACAACTCACGATTAAAGGACTGTTTGAAGTAATTCTGCAATACTTTTCCCCCCTCCTCCTTTAACGTGAAGAAAGCTGCTAGCGCCGTACGTGCCCCAGCGCCGAGGTTTTGAACGTTATTACAGGACCGCAAACCTGCTGGCGAATCTGGCTGCTGCCAAGGCACCCGAACATTAAAAAGCCCTGCAGAGGGGTGGGAGGGAGTTCAATCTCAGGATACGCTGATTTGGAAAGGGAATCCAAACAAAGAGGCTTTTCAGCAGAGGCTGAGACTTGGCTTCTCTCAAGGGCAGTTTGGGCTTGGGGAAGCATCCGGGAGGCAGTGAGCAGCGCGGGAGTGCGCGAGCTGGATGCGGCGCGGTGTAAGGTTTCCCAGCACAGCATGGTTTTGTGTTACAGGCTGGGGACCTGCCTGTAAGTGCTCCCCTCTCTTCTTTTTTTCTCTTTTCCCCTTTATTTCTGTTGGAAACAAAGGGGAGGTTTAGGCTCTTCTTTTTTTTTTTTTTTTTTTTTTTTTTTTTTTTTTTAAAGAGAGGGAAAATAAAGGTCCTTGCCTCCAGCTCCCGGAGTTTTGGTGCCGAAGAGGAACCTGGTGGTGTCTCCAACCTGGAGAAACCCTTTGCTGGGGGGACAGGATCTTGGTGGGCAAGTGTTTGGCTCAGACAGGGAGAAATGGATACCAGGACACCTTCATGATAAAGTGGGATGTGCATCCACAAGGCGCCCCACTGCTGTTGTGCTGAGGGCAGGGCACTCCACGGCCCACAGTGCAAGCCCTTTCCCTTTTGGTGGCACCTCCAAGTGCCACTGAGCTTTTAAGAAATGTCAGGAAGAGCAGAGTGGAGAGGAGGTGCTACCAACCATCTCAACCAACCAGTCGTTTTTTTTATTTTTATAGGCACCAGATGGTTTTAATAGAGGAAAGCTGAACTTCTTATGACCCTTCCCCACAGACGCTGTTTGTTGTTTTGTAATTGTGGCCAGGATAAAACCGTGTCCCAGGACCTGCCGCGAGGGTGAGGGCTTGGTGCCTGGTGCTTTCTTCTCTCACCCCACCATGTGCCCTCCCCACTGCCCCATGCCCCTCTCCCTGCCCTGCCTCCAAATTATCTGGGGGAAGCTGCTGGCCATGAAAGACTTGAGGCTTTCCACCCATCCCCGTGTAAAGAGATTAGCAATAGTACAAATCAGAGAAAACTGAAACATCTCAAAGCAAAGCGCAAGGAAGCAATAAAACGTCAGGCCATGTTTTCCCTTCTAGTTGATTAAAAATGCTTCTGATAAGCAAGAAAGCTTTCCTGGCTGGACAAGATCTGTATCGTGTCAAATGCACTGAAAAGTTTATTAGGAAGATAAAGTGGTGTGAGCGTTGGGCTGTGCTTGCAGCCCGCCGGTGTCAGCGCTGAGTTACCCTGTGGGGCTGAAGGCTTTTTGCAGTGGTATGGGGGGAAGGAGTGTGATGGGAGAATTGCTCGCCCTATGGAGAGGGGGAAATACAAATGTAGGGAAATAGGGGTGTCTGGAGGGATGGTGGGAGACATGGGCGTCTGCATGCTTAAAAGCTGTTGGAAAATTTTGTATAGAAATTGGCTGTTGGGTAAAGGTAGAAGAGCAAAATTTATCAAATTACTGCTAATGAGGGCCTCTGGGTGCTATATCCATAATGCAACCAAACCATGATTTTTGAGTGCATAGCTCTCCCGTGACTGATGCCTCCAGGAGCAATGTTCCACCAGGGCTGACCAGTTCTGCAAATTCCCTCTCAACACGTCCAGCCTTGTTTCTGGCTAGCAGCCTCAAACCTCCAGTAAATCTGAAATAAAGATCCATAGGGCTCCTGGGCAGAGAGGCAGCCAGGAACAAACTGTTATCCCTATCCCCTTTGCTTTTGTTTCCAATAAGGTTTACTTCTTTGGGAGCAAATGGAAAAATGTCTTCAGATGCATGTTGAAAAAGTCCCGTGCTTGGCTAGCCCATCTCAGAGACCAGAGACCATTTTAACAGTTCCAAGCTGTAATGGTCATTATTTTTATCACCCATTTGATGAGTGGTAGGTGATGGGACAGCCTGCTGGCATGCATTTTTGTGGCAGAGAGCTTTGCTGCCCATCTTGTGTGCCACTCGTTTCATGGTGCCTCTGTGGACAGGAGGCCACTGAACCACAGCATGCCAGGGGGAAGAGAGGCTCAGAGGACTTGCCTTGGCTTTTGGAAAGTGTAAAATCAAGTAGGAAAATGAGATGAGGGCTAGGTTTCCTTCTCTCCATGGGAGAACCAGTGGTGGTGCTTGGAGATCTGCTCGACAGAGCGAGGGGCTCGGCAGGCAGAGACCTGCTCCGCTGTGGCTTCCCCTTTGCTTGAGAACTCGATGCCTGTGTTTTCTGCTCAGAGATCAAATACAGGACAAGAATTAAAAAGCAGGAAGACAAAAGATTAGCTTCCGTGCCGTTGTTTGACTTCCCAAGGTTTAATTGCCAAGGGCTGCTCCGGGAGCCAGCTGGCTGTGAAGGGACGCGGATCTCAAGTTAGAGAAGGGCTTTTTTGCTCCCACGATCTGGTAGCTGCTATATTTTCTTTTGCAGGAGATAGAGCTTTGTATATATTTATTCCTCCAGAGGTGAATTATCTTCAGGTACCTGCTTCCTCAATTTCTCCAGTTGCTGTTCAAGCTCCTGCTGTCACTGTTTTACTACCTACATCAGCAAGAGGGTGAAAGCAGCAGGAATGGCAAGTATGGAGTGCAACCTGCACCTTAATTGTAGAGTTTTCCCTCTGTGGAGCAGAAAAGTAGTGTTTATGTGAAGGGAGAACATGATAGGTGGTTCAACTTGCAAGCCCTTGTTGGGGTGAGCGGAAGCAAAAGAGCAGTAATGAACTATTTAATGCCACTCATCCATTTTTTAAAGAAATATGTTTCTGGTGAGCTTTGATGGCTTGTAGTGTAGGAGCAAAACCCCAGTGGTTTCCATCCAGACCGTGCACCAAGGGATGTGCACATCCCCCAGTGACAGCAGGATTAGCCCCACTGGTGTGTGGCCTGGGAGCGAGCTGGACAATCCCAGTTTTGCTGCCAGAACCTCACTTTTACACTAACTCAGAAAGAAGGGAGGAAAAAAAGACCAGCTTACTCCCCCTCCAAAACCAAACAACCAACCTGCCACCCCCCAACAAATGCATGCATTATTTGACATGCTGGCTGTATAAACCTCGACATTAGCTACCTGTGAATCATCCAGCAGCATGTTAATTGGTACCCCTCGGTAGATTAGGATTTGGCATCAGGTCTGCATGTAATTACAAGCCACACACAGAAGGACACAGGCAGCTAATGAACTCCTGCCAAACTCCAGCTCTGCTTCTGCGGCTTTTGAAGTTTGCTGGTCTTTCAGTGTTTTGTATAGCGAGCGCTGAAAGGCATCAAATCACTCCTTTGACAGCGTTTAGAAAGAGCTGGTTTGTTGAATGAGAGAGTCCCTCCAAGCTCTGATCTGAGAACTGGAGCATCTATAGGCGCCTTTCTCACCGGAGCAGTAAATAGGCTGGAAATCGAGGACACCCCCTACGAGCTGCTAAGCTCCTGCCTGGGCAGCAGGAGCCAGGGGGCTCTGGTTGCCACGATGGGCTGCAAGAAAAGAAACTATTTCCATTTAAAAACATCCTTCCAAACAACCATGCCAGTGGTAGAGGGAGAAATGGGCTTTTTCCCAATCGTCGAAGCGCTTAGAAAAGAGGCTGTGCGAAGTGGGTTGCGGCACATTGCATGGGGCTGAGATTGCAAAGGAGGTGGGAAAAGGGGTGTTGGAGGTTTCTGCAGGTTTTTGTGATGCTGAGCAGTGGCATTGTAGGGTGCCCGGTTCAGAGGCTTGGGGGTGCTTTTCTGTGGCATTTTGTTTCTGTGGTCAGGCCTGAGCCCCTCTCCTCTTTTCATGATGGATGTGACAAAGGGAGCTGTTGAAGGAAAAAAAAACAATTTCCCTGAAAACCTGCAATTTTCAGGCAAACATACCAGGCAAGTTTCATGGCAGTACCATGGTGAAGAGGAATAATGCAACTTGGCACGAAGCCCTTCAAGAAAAAAAAAAAAAAATAGGGAAACAGTAGAGCCTTTGTCAAAATTAACCGCAATAAAGAAAAAGGGACTGCCATTCCCTTGGGCTTCTTTAACCTTTTTTCCCCAATTTATTCACACGTTCCTTGACAGCGGGGCAGGGCATTGTTACGAGGGGGCTGGAAAGGGAAATGGGGAGTTATCCATTTTTTGCTCTTAAAGAACACTGTATGCATTGTGTCCCCTGGGTGCGTGTAAATAAGGAGCCTGGATGTTGCCTGTGCTGTTCGGATCCGGCCCCATTTCTGCCCTGCCTTAAGGGAACAGGGCCATGTAGTGTCACCTGGCCACAGAGCTGCTGTTAGAGAGGTAGTTCATCCCATCCTTGCTGGTAGTACGGGGCAGCCACCTCTGTTGCTCAAGGTGACCACCAAAGTAGCCCATTCACAGCTGTTTTTCACCAAAATATCTTAACCCACACAACTGGGCAGCAAGGCCAAGGCAGAAGCCTTCATGTACAAGGCTTGCCCTCCCTGTAATATGAAGCTCGTATAGTTAACTGCATGATTTTATTTTATTTATATATATTTTTAATATTACCTGGATACCAGCACAGTCTCAGCTATGTCACACATTGCCGTATATTAGGGTGCCACTCTCATGGTGCGACTTCAGTCAAAGTACAGGAGAGGAAGAAATGAGATAATCCTGGATCTTTTTAACCCATTGGGCATAGGCACAGCCTTGTGGGGCTTTGCCTATGGGACCAGTGAGATTAAACCCCCATCACTTGAAGGGCTCTTGAACCATTTCCACCTGCACTCATGCTTTTTTGATTTTCTTTCAGCGCCGTGCATTATATCCTGGAAAGTGTACCAGATCACGACTACCGAGGGGGAAAAGTTTCATTTCCAGTTAATCAAGGGAGTTGTGTAATACCATTTTCTCCTGGGGAACTTCCAGAAAAAAGGAAAAAAATAAGAGGAGGGAGTATTATATAAAGCGAGTATATTAAGAGGAAATAAATTATGAATTAAAAGTGATTAGTGAACTTTTAAGGAAGAGGTCAGAAGTGCATTTTGGACTACAAACTTCTTAAGCTTTCAGTGCTTGTCTTCGGTTACAGAGTTATAACCCCGCATTATTTGTGCAGGTGGCTGCTGCTGCAAATCCGAAGCAGGATTTTGCATTTACAATAGGTACATTGACAGAACGGGGTCACAAAGCTACTCGCGGCCTCCTCCTGCAAAGGAGCAGTTGCTCCCAAAAACGTGCTCAATTATGGCTGTAGAGCTTGGCCAGGATGCTCCGGGCAAGCAGGGAGGAAGCTCGGGAAGTTTAGCAGATGAATTTTGTTTTGTTTTTGTTTTAAGGGGCCTGATGTGGACCAGGTGAGCTGGCTGTATTCCTGCATTTGCTCCTTTACTGTTTTAAAAAATAATAGGATTTGGTCAACTGCATCACTTTGGCTGCAGCTTTATATTTCCACTGTAAGCTTTTGCTAAGGTTTGTCATGGTTGTGCAATGAAAAGTAGCTTATACCTGGCAGTGTTTGGAGTAGTGAGCTGAGGTAAGGAGTCGCTGCTCATTATTCTTGTATATTAACGTGAGACCTACAGCCCGCAGAACTTTAATTTTGAGTAGGGGCTGGCAGAGTTGAGCAGACCCCTTGTTATAAGGGCAAATTGGAGGGTGCCCATGGCAGTGTGTGTCAGTGGGGCCAGTGCGAGCTCTTCCTCGAAGGCAGACCCAGGGAAGCCGTGGCGAGGCAGAGCTCCTTCCAAACCCCACTGACTGGCAGAGGAAACTGGGCTCGCTTCATTTCTAATTGAAAACATAATGGTCGCCACAGCGTGTTTTTCACACGCTCTGTTTGCCCTGGGTATTGCAGGGTTTGAGGATGTGTTCTTAATTTTTTTCCCCTCTCTATTTGAGCTGGGTCATCCTAGGTCAGACTTGGCATATCTGGAAGGCCTTCCACAGCACTTGGCCATATAGAGGTGCATCAAAAGATCTGATGCCTTGGGTTTTCATGGCACATTGCATTTTTATTTGTTTTTCTAGACAATGTGAGCTTATGGCTTTTTTTCCATCATGCTTGATTGGCGCCGTCTCTGGGTTCCTATTTATAATGTCTTTTATAATCATCCTCTCCAGCTTTTGCGGGTTGGCCAGTCTGGCTTAGATCCGTTCTACCCCACAAATGCAGAATTTTATATGCATCTAGATATTGTGACTTGGATAAGCTTTTGTTCTTATTAACGCATTTTTTAGGTATTAAAAATATATGCACACTTTATATTAAAGCTCTTTTTAATATATCAGCTAACGCCAAACTCCCAGGAGGAACAACTTAACATACTTCTTAGAATTCCTTTCTCTCCTTTTTTCCTTTGTACATGGTGTTTACTTCTGGAAATAGGTAACAGGTACTCTCTGAAAGAGCAGAATTCCTCCCAGCAACAGCAATGGCAGCGCTCCTGTTCATCTGGAGCCTTTGGAGAGCGAGTGCATGGGTCTGGCACAGCGAGCTCCGGCCACATAAGGAAGCGTTTCCTGCTGGGGTTTCGAATCCAGAGGAATTTGCAGTGCGTGAGAATAATTTCACATTTGGTTTAAAGTATCTGTGACCAAGAGCTTTTCTCTTAATGTCCTCCAGAATGGTTGGGTCAATGAGCGTACTCCAGATAGTACTTATTGCAAAAGATGGGTTGTGCTGCTGAATAATGGTTTTGGTCTCAAGGTAGAGATAGCTGTCAGTCATCCAGTGGCGTTCCTGCCACCGTCACCACTTCCTTTTAGAGGCACTTCTCAAATACCTGTGCGGCTTGGGGTCATAAATATTACAGGGTTGTCCATATAGAAGATGAGTGCTCTTTGCTTTCTTCATTTGCCATTGCTCTCACAGGCATGAGAAGGCATTTTGCCCAGCATTCCTGCATAACCAGCTCTTATTAAAGAGGTGTTGTGGGGAACACAACGTAAAGTCTAGAAAATATCATCATCTAGGTCAAAATGAACAATGAACCTGTGTCTGCCCATCAGGAAGCAGACCTGGTAGACCTAAAAAATGGTGAGGTTTACATTGTGTAGTCCCTATGAATTGGCTGAAATAGAACTAATAATTATAAAGTGG
Organism: Aythya marila; assembly: GCF_965140915.1. Lineage (NCBI taxonomy): Eukaryota > Metazoa > Chordata > Aves > Anseriformes > Anatidae > Aythya > Aythya marila. Next base: position 28,099,389 of record NC_139049.1, on the reverse strand, counting down.
ATGGAAGTGTCGCTGTCTTGATAGCTAGGAAGAGCACCAGACAGATTGATGTAGGCAGCCGCAAAGGTTAGTGTGAGCTACTTGGCAGAACCTACAGCAGGTAGAAAATGGACTAGGGTCTTGGTTCTAGTGGAAATCAGCCCTTTGTGTGTTGGGACTTTTCCAAACGGGTCAAATCAGTGAAATGCCATGCATACTGCTCCTTGTTTGTAGGTTCTTCGGTATTCTAAAGCAGGTACCTGGTCTACAGTAAAGTCTAGGGTTTGTTTGTACATGTATGTTTAGGGAATCTTCTATCCCCATGCGTTTCTGCGTAGCTGAGTAGTAGAACCGTAATAGAGTGAGTTGAATGGGAATCTGTTTTGAAAACAAAGACATTAAATGTGTTTCCAAAATACGGGAAGATGCCCAGAGCGGTCTTCTGGACAGCTGGAACCATGGTGAAGAACAATTACAACTGAGCAGCTAATAAAATGTGAGGCTGAAGGTATTGTGCATTTCTGATATTAGCTTTCTGGTGAAGATATGAGCATTAAGTATCCAGATTCAGTCAAAAAAACATTGAGGGGGCACTCACTGATCCTTTCAAGAACTTTGAAGATCCCAGCATAATTCAGCATGATTCTTCTTTTAGCTGTCATTTGACTATGGATCAGGTCCTTTGAGATGTAGTTTTTGTTGACCAACCTCCTACTGTTTGTTCCTCCATCCGTTTTGTTGGTGCTGGTGCAGAGTCAGGCCCTATAGTGACTGTCAGCATATGCCTGATATGATGAAGATGTGGAAATAGTTTTATTCTTCGTGTTATAAAATTTTATCGGTGTGTACATATATTTGTATCTATATAATGTCAACTGTCTTCAAGAGTCATTCACTCTTGCAGTAGCTGCCAAAGCTTGATGTGTTTATTTCTCATCTGAAGTGCTGCCATTTTCCTCCAAAAGCTGGGGAAGCCAACATTTAAAGCCCCAGTAAAAGCTCACCGTAGCCAAATATAGTTTTATGCATTATAAAATATGTACAAATATTGTAAACCAAATAAGGTTTATATGTACCCAAGATCAGCCACTAAATAGTTCAAATAGAAAGCCTGTCTCTTGCTGGAACCCAAATATTTACACAATGTATCTTGAATGAGGAATTAGATGCCCCACTCAGCCCTGCCAAATTATTTAATGATTTTTTTCACTTACTAAGCTAGACCTGTAATCTACTGAAACCTTAAAAACATGCCCACGGCCTGGACACTGGCAGCCAAACCCATCACAGCGCTAGAAATTATCATTGCTTTGTTGAGATAGCCAGCAACATCCCACTGACCTGCTCTCTTTAAAGAATTTTTTTTTCTGGAAAAAAAAAAAAAACTACCTCCATCAAAACCAAACTATTAAAAAAAAATAGACTGAGAGGGTGTTTAATTTAGTGCAAAGGTGAAGTTTGGGCTGGGAAGATGAGAGCTACATAGGTGGGTCACTGCCAAAATGGCTCTTCCCCTCCTGCTCCCTCCACAACTTTTCCAATGGGTGGCCAAGGAAAGCTTATCCCTTTATTTTTTTTTTTTCTCATTAAATCCGCACAAGTGCTAACTTTTCAAAGGCTCCAAGATTCAAAGTGCTGTACCCAACACTGAGTCCTTTCTTCTGCCTTTGATTTTCTGCACGTTTCAAGCTGGTCGGAGAGTACATTGGGGTTTTGCAAGGGATTTTGTTTGGGCTCGGCGGTGAGGTTTTAGCTTTCCCCTGCACCCTGCCAGCCTTCCCAGGATTATTGCCTATTAATTGCCTGTTGATAAAGGTGCTGATCAAGGAAAGGATTTTTTTTTTTCCCTTGGTGCTAGATTTTCCAAACTTGATTGGCTTTATTAAATGGAAAGATAAATAAATTGAAAGCCTCCAATATTAGCATGGGACACCAGCGGTTTGGGGTCACGAAGTCACTTGGACTTCCTCCCAACAAAAGCAACATCATTTTTCAACGTCCAGCCCCGTGGCATCCTGTGGTGCCTCGCACAATTCGTTAGTGTCCACACCTGCTCTGTGCCGCCCTCCACGCGGACCCATGGCAAACCCCTGTGGGTTTGGATGGGGCAGGATCAGCCCCCAGGAGATTTCTGTTATGCTCATGGTTTGGAGCCCTGTTTGATCTCCTGCAGTGTAGTTAGATAAAAGCATGTGGTTGGGATTTCCTTGTTCTGTTATTAAAGCAGAAATTCCCCTTTATGTACGGGGGAAAAAGCCTTTCCTTTACCTTACAAAGGATGTTACAATTCAGAAGGGCAATCTCTGTTCCATTTACCTTTTTTACTTTGGAATAAGCAAATCCCTCTGTTGTACTCTGCCTTGGTTTTATCTGTCTGAAAAATTGGGATAATAATCCCATCTCTGGCTACATGGTCCCATATGAATATGCCAGGGTGGTCTTGATGCATTAGGGGATGGTTCATTGGCTGCTGCGTAAAATATCTCAGCATGGTGATAGCAGTAATAAGAAGGATGTGAAGTCCTTCTGCAGTGCTATTAAAGGTTTTGCAAGTGATCTGAGAACACAGGTGCCTTATAGCGACAGGCAGAATGGCCAAATAGGGCCATTTTAGGAGAAGGTGGACCATCCCTAAGTCAGTGTAATTTTTTGTATGCCTTGTAGGGCTACTGGTCACTTCAGTGCAAATTGCCACTTGTTAGCATGTTCTGAGACGTACCTCATCTATCCTCAGTAGTTCTGTACTGTGGCTGGGGATGGGAAGTGGGAAGGGTGGAGGAGATGGGAAGTGGTAGAGGTTGGAAAGTCAGCACCATTGTGGGCAGTTCAGCTGTTGAATTTGTTGATGCAAATCTTTGCAGGCAGGGATTCATAACCTGAATTTTTTATCACTAAAATGAGTTACACTGGGGCATAAGAAGTCATGAGGCAAAATGTGATCTCTCTGGTATAACCCTACACTACTTTGCCTTGCCTTTCCAAGGGTGCATGGGCTGTAGCTCCAGTTCTGGCTACCTTTGCCTCCTAGTGTGAATAAAGTTTCTGTGGTGTTTTTCTAAGGGATCTCAAAGGCATCTTGCTCCGCTTTTAATTTTCTGTGTTCTTCCAGACTTCCCTCTGTAGTGTTTTCTGCAAAACCCATTCTCTGGACGCCTTTTGGCTCTGCTTCAGGCCTCTCCGTGCTGGAACCCCCTTGCCAAAAAAATGTGGGTGGTGACCTAGTCCAGTAGACAACCCATGCTCCAAGAAATAATCTCTTGGAAGAAGAGCCATCTTTAGCACAATTTACCATTCAGCACAGGCTGGGGCTAGGGTCTTCTGTTGCTTGGGTAATTATGGCTGCAAAAGCAGCCTCTTACCCAGCCCTCGAAATCAAGGGCATGTTATGTCTTCTAAGCAATATCCGTTCAGCTATGGAGTGTGTTTATGTTTCTCATGTTAAAAAAAAAAAAAAAGGGGAGGGGAGAAAAAAAAAGGGAATCTGAGGTTACTGTTTTGCTGGAAAAATGTCAAGACTCGATTGGCAATATCCCACTAAACCACAAGTTTGTAGGAGAGAAAACAAAACCATTGGATTTTCTGAACTATGCCTATGCGCGCTTAAAGAAAATATATACCATATAGGTCAGTTATGCTCTTATTATAGCTGTGGCAAGCGTACATATAATTGAAATGCGGAAATACTACCCCATGCTGTTCAGTGAATGAAGGGAAAACAAATCTTTATTATTCCTGGGTTCATATAATATATAGGAACACTATTGTCTTTTTTTTTTTTATTTTATTTTAAGCCAGTTTTAGCTTTCAGATGTATTTTATTGTCTGTGGGAACATGTGTTTTACAGACCTGTCATGTGAAAGCTATTAACAAGAGGAACTGGAGAAATAACAATAAGCCACGTAACCGTGGCATGTCTACTCCCCGAGTTCAACTGTTACGCTGCCGCTTCAAGTGCATGTGAAATTGGATCACACCGAGCGCCGTTAGCTCTTCTACTGCAATTTTTCATTGGGAAACTAAGGATTTTTTAAGTGGCCTATTAATATCATATTGCTGGCATCAGAGGCACATTTCAGGGCCAAGCTGGCTATGCCTCAGAACAGTTAAATAGCAGAATGAAGATCAACTGGATTCACACGAGATGTCCGATCGTATTTACCAAATCCGAGATGGGCATGCAGGTCTGAAACCTTGGTTTATCATTTCACATGTGTTGGAAACTGCCCTGTCCTGCCAAGCACTGCAGGGCTGAATGCTCACCATTAACCCATTTCTGGAGCTTTTGGAGGTGATCTGGTAGGAGTCCTGAGTGGTGGCCCTGGCTACTTCCAAAAGGCTTTGGGTATGAGTGGTTTTGGCCCTGCTCACTTGGAGCAGGCAGCGGATGAGTGGCACTATCTTCTTTTATTTTTTTTGTTAATAGGCTAACAAAAAACCCCTAATAATCCTGGATTAGGTAAACCTGTTAACAGAGAGCAAAGGGAGCCAAAATGGATTGCGCAAACAAAGGACAAAAATTGTTCCCGTGGAGATGAGGAAAGTTATTTTGATTATGTGTTAACTCCTCAAGCAGTACCTTTGCAAATCACGCTCAGTGGACTGTGATCCAAATTTATAAAAAAAAAAAAAAAAAAAAAAATTGTTTTATTTTTTTCATTGCTGGTTAAAACAAACAAAACAAAAAAAAAACACTGATCTCTTGGACTTCTAGCTGTGCTAACAAACCAAGGGGGGCTTAAGCAAGTTGATGGTTGACAAACATTCCCACATGCTTTCTACTAGGTCTGGGCATAAGACTTGCTATTTTGGCCCAAAGCTTGAGCCACTCTGCGTTGTCACCTAAATGGCATCCCCTGTGCTTTCCACTGGCCACGGCTCATGGTTTTTCTGCTTTGCCTTGGCCCCATCCTTTACATATTCTTGCTGTGCTGCATCAGGTGCTCTGCCTTGTTTGTTTTCCTCTTGCCAGTGTTCTGCTCTGTGAGTGGGAGGAGGGTTTCCTGCACGTTGTGGTCTGTGATTTGCTCTGAACGGGGTTCAGGGAATTAGGGCCTTGCTTTGATGGGGATGTACTGCTTAACAGCAAAGATGGATGGGGAGACTGAGGCATGAGGAATGTGTGTGCCCTGTGCAAGTTAACGTTGTGGCTGGGAAATACCTTTTGAGGTAACGCTGTGTTTCACCAAAACACTAAGGAGAATATGGAGTTTCACATGCACAGCAATCTCGGTGTCCTTTTGTGTGTCCTAATCCATGGCAGTCTGTTTTTTGAGCCCAGCACCTGATGCAGAGCTCCAGCTGAGCTGGTTGGATGCATCTGACTTGTGCAGGGGCTTTCAAATGGTGTTTTATTACGATTTTCACGTGGCCTTAGTGTGATTGAAGGGGAATGGGCTCTGATGGGCTTTCAGTAGCTACTGGAGCTGGGTGCAAGCTCAGGTTACCCTTGTGTGGATGGGTGGAGGACGGATGTCCTGTGGCTGCCTAAAACACATAGACTTAGGGCATGGGAGGGTACCAGCATGCCCGTACCCTGTAAATAGGAGGGAGCCAAGGGAAGGCTTCCAAGGCATAAAAGGAACGTGGGTTGACTTTAGCTGGGCCAGTCAGGTAGGAAATGCAGTGCTGATACCCAATCCCTCAGTGTTTGTTTGCACAGCTCGTCCTGCCTGGCGGCAGGGCGCTGTGGTGGGGCATCAGCCCACCGTGGAGAAAAGTGCCAGCTTTGCTTTCATGGCTTTTTGCCGAGGGATTGCTTTTGGGGTCCGTTCCTGTAAGTTAATATTTGCAGTGCATGAGGCTTAACTGAAACCAGGCAGAGCAGACATCTGATAACCATAACAGGAGAGATGCTTTCTCCCCACAAGAGCAACTTGGAAAAACAAAACCCAAAGCTATCCCCTCTGGAAAGATAGCAATACGAAAAGAGAAGCATCAGGAATGGCACTGGGTGGTTTGCAAGGGTTTTTCTACTTTTATTTTATATGTGTGTACATATATGTATATATGTATAATTTTTATGGCTTGTTTGTATTTACCTTGTATCACTGATGGGTTGCTTATCGTCTCCCCTTCTTTCTAGCTGGGTTGCCCTTCCTCATCATTGAAACAAGCACAATCCAGCCCTACCAGCGGGGCTTCTACTGCGACGATGACAGCATCAGGTACCCGCTGAAGTCGATGGAGACGATCAACGATGCAGTGCTGTGTGCTGCAGGCATCCTCATTGCCATCCTTGCTGTAAGTACCATCTTTGAAGCCTCCTCTCCTGCCCCTTGGGCATTCATGACAGCTTTTTTTAACCTCTGTAGCCGGTCCGTGCTATGTACTGAGGTGCACCTCTTCTCGGCGGCTATCTGACTTCCGTGTAAGTTCAGTGAACATTTGCAAATGAAAGCTGGTAATGGGAGGAATAAGATTACTCTCGAAGCTCATAAACAGGCCCAAAGCTGTTTGGGCAAGTCTGGGAGCTCTGCAAGAGCTTTTTCACCCTGTGGTAGGAGTTCAGAGCAGAAGCAAAAAGAGTTGAGTGTCAGTGAGGACTTGGCATGGTTTGTCCCTATTCAAATAACTCTAGGTATTTGCCTATTTTATAAGGCTGAAAAAAAAATAATAAAAAGATGAACCTTTTCAGCTAACCAGTACCTGGAAAAGTTTCACAGGTTAGTATTAGATTTTTAAGAGATTGTATAATACAGGCATATTAAAAAGACAATTAAAATCTTCCACGGGGAGCATATTCCCAGAGCCCTCACTGTAAAAGGTAGTTGATACACCACCTTCCCAACGTCTTCATTTCTTTTCCTGCCAGGTTTCCTAGAGCTATGCTAAGAGATGATGATTGTACAGTGAGAGCTTTATATTTCAGCCAAAAAGCTGAACTCAGCCCATGGAGCTGAGCCTCCTTCCACCAGCACGTGTCTCATGCTTGGGCAGGAGCCGTCTCCTGGCTGCTGGTCAAACACTTGCATCTGCAGATGAAATTCCCAATGAGTTATTTAATGAAAAGTACCTGCATTTTCCTTGCTCACCTGCTGGCAGCACAGCTCAGGTGCTTTCCCAAAGATGCTGCCTTCCTCTTGCTCCATGCTGGAGATGGGGAGGTCAGGAGCACTTGTTCCCCTCTTGGCTTCCATCCTCCCTCGTGGGAGCAATGTCATGGCTGGTAGATATTTTAGTGTGGCATGGTGCCTGCTCCAGTAACACCTTGTCCCCAGCCTTGCTGCTTTGAGTAGTTAATATAACAGAACGGTTCTGTTGGAAGGGACATTCAAAGATCTTGGAGTCCAATGAATGTTCCCCAGAATAGCCTCCCTGTGTTGTCCCTGGGCGCTCATGAAGCGCCAATGTTCCCTCTCACTGGGGCCAGCAGAAACCATCCCGTTCCTTTCATTTTGCTGCCAATAGGCCATGAGTCTGCTCGCAGGCAGCAGCGAGATGTGCAGTGCATCTGCCAGCTTGTGCCCATCTCTCCATCATTCCCTGACCACGTGCATTTACTTAGCAGAATAGGTCCCCAAAACACCTTCTCCTTATTCCCTCCCTACTCAAAGCAACCCCCAAAAGGTGACAACCCCCTAATTCCATAAGTGCAGCAGAATTTTACCCTGCAGGTGAATTACCCCCGAGTGTGGAAAAGCCATAAAAACGAAATGAGAAAGCCCCTCATTTTCACATTACTGCCTGAGCTATCGTCATGCTGGCTGCATGCGGAGTGTGCTTCGGATCAGTAATGAGGCGGTGGCAAATAGAGGAGTTGGAACAGAAACTGGAAACATAATCAGCTGCCTATGTGATCCATCAGCTTTCTACCAAGAAATAGCAGGTCAATTAAAAGAAAAAGAAAATCCCCAAAGAATTAGATGTTTCTGCACTGGTTTCACTGTGCCCACAACAAATGTAATTTAATAAGGTAAATTCACAAGCTCCGTTATTTGCTGGTGAGTGATACAAATGGCTAACGAGGAATTGAAGAAACAGATTTCTGTGCTATGGCAGCACGTGTGGAAAATTCAAGTCAGTCTGACCTCTTTTTCAGATGTAACCCAGATACCAGAATTATTGTAGCATAATAGGAATTCCTTCCAAATCCACAAAGCACTGACTCTGTTCCTTTTTGCTCAAAACATTTGCCTTCGAAAGGCAGGACAGCGGTTAGGAGGGCTGCCAGGGGGATGGCATGTTGGGTGGCAAAGCCAAAATCTTACACCCTTGCCTTACGTGGCGTGATGGGCAGCCTAGCCCTGGGCAAAAGGTCCAGGTCATGTTTTAAATGGCTTGAGGACACTCAGAGCTCCAGTTAAGTAAACACAGAGCCACAGACCTTTGCTTCCATCAGGCTGTGAGGAGATACACATTTGTCTTTAATACCTACGTATTTACTGATGAAAGGCAAATTCCCATGCAGATGACCCTGAAGTTGTGGGCTGTGTGCTCCCACATCTCTTCTGACTGTTTCTGCTAGAAAATTGTCAGTTTGATCTTCCTGGATTAAAGAAGCACGTTGGTGTTCACTGGGATGGAAAATGCCCTTTTCTTCTTCCTGAGCCTTGTGCAGGCACCACTGCAGTGTGGCCCCAGCCCTGACACCTGATGAGCTGTAAACACCTGTGGAAAATACCTAAGGAGGTGGATTTCATGGGTAATATGAGTTTCACATCCAGGTTAGCTGACTGTTTTGCAGTTCGAGGTGATAGGCTTCAATGCAATTAAGCACAGAGAACGATGCTCCAAAGACCTAAGGGTTCGAAAGACTCTAAGCAATCACAGGCTAATTGAATTGCAGCTGATACCTTGTGATAACAGTGAAATGGGCATGAGAACTGAAAATGTGCAAAAGGCATGCACAGACAGAAGAGCTTGCTATTGCCTTTGTCATAATGGCCAACTTTTTTGAACACGTGTGGCAGTCACGGCGCTCATCCCACGTGGATGGCTCGCCAGGGACACGAGGCAGGAGCAGAGCTGAATGGATAGCTTTGACTTGCTCATTTTCAGGATGTCTTTTCAGTTCCTGCACATCTGTGCTACGTTAATTTTCCACCATCCTGCTTTATCTGGGACGGCACTGCCAAAAAAACAAGTTTACCCAATTTTAGTTTCTCATTAACCTTGAGCCATGACTTTAACTGAGCGTGGAGGGCTCACGGCTGCCCAGCCGTGTGTTAGTGAGGGAATGAAGTCTCCAATTTACAATCTGCTACATGTGTGCAATTACCGAGACCACCAACGGTGAGAAAAAAATATTAATCCCCAGACTTTTGTTGGTCCTTGCTAAAAATGTTGGTCACATGCCTTTTCCCAGGCCAGGAGCCTCAGCTTTACGTGGCTGTTTGTGCATTGGGAGCAATGGCACATCAGCTGGTATCAGATGTCGCCCTTAATTCAGCTCGTCTCCCCTTTGCAAGAGCTGGAGAGCTGCAAGGCTCAAAACTCCCTTCTTGCAGATTTAGGTGTTTAGGAGGCTGCAGGCAGTGGCTGTGCCCTTGTGTGCATGGCAGAAGCCTTTGTATGCTGGGTGCATGATGAAGGCAGAGACAAGGTACTTGCAGGTTTTTGTCACCAGCATGAGAATGAGCCCAGGGAGATGCAGATGGATGGGAGTGAGTCTCCAAACAGCCCCAAGGACCATCCGCATCCATCATCTGCATCCACTCCGGATGCCCAAGTGTTGCCTCCTGGCAGAGGAGCAGGAGATGCTCTGACATTCTTCTGTGGTTCTCATGCAAAGAGATTTCCTGGATCCCAGCTTGGGCTTGAAGGTAGCCCAGAATGGGGATAAAGACTGTGCAAATGATGGTTTGGAGTCTGTGAGGATTAAAATGGAGCTGGTTAGCTGCAGCTCCCCAGGCAGCTCTTGGGCACGACCAGGCTTCCAAGAGTAAATATTAGATTTGACGTGTAAGCCCTGGATGACAGTGCAGCTGCCTGATATATTTCTGTGTACAGCTGCTGAAAGATCTGGCTTGGTTTTTGTTTTTTCATTATTGTACTTGTATCTCTTCTTGATAAACCCTGCTTAGCTGTGATTTCAGACGCCTTAGGTCAACCTTTGTTTTCCAAGCTGTGGTACGAGTGAGTTCAAACAGTGATACAACTTCATCTCTTCTTGGCCTAATTGCCATACTTTTCCAGTTTATTAGTTTCCAAACGTTGTGCCAAGCTTTTAAAAAGGTAGGCAGGGGAGCCTTGTCTCCTGAACGCCTCTGGCAGGCTGCCACACCAGCAGGAATATTGCTGCCTGCTCCAGAAAGGGATTAACATGAAGGCATTTTTCCTGATGGTTGAATTTACGTATCGCCGTCCTTGTGACCAGACCAGAGAGGGGCAGAGACGATGGGGCAGCCAAAACAAAACAAAGAAACCCCTTGCCTTGCTTTATTGGTCAGGTATAAAAGCATTTAAAGTAATGAATGAAATCCTGAAGTTGTAAATCTGGAGCTCAAAAGCTAGGTGTGTAACGTGACAGAGAACAACTTAAGCCTTTGCCTCTTTGGGAGAGGTGAGACATTTGGACTTGGTTTCACAGCCAGATTTTCATTAAGCTGCCTTTTAAAAGTTGGGATTACAAGAAGCCAGCCCTCTGCTCTGCGATGGCAATATTGCCAAAGCCTTTGGTGGCACCACAAATGCATCGTTTGCTGCCATGCAACTTAGGGATCCCTTGAGGTTCCCAGCAATACCTGGTGTGTGTGGTGGCTTTGCATGGCTGAAATGGAGTCTGGTGGTGGCAAATTTGGGGCCAGAATCTGGGAAGCTCAGCGTTTTCTGAGTCATGCCCTGTTGTGTGCATGGGTTTCAAAGAGGAAGAGAGACAGGTTGGGAAGTTGTTCATTTTTTTTTTTCCTTTCCAAAGTCACTTTGATGTGGGGACAGTGGATCTGGCTTCTCCTTCCCAAACAATCCCATGTTATGTATCTGTTTTATGTTGAATTTTTATTTCTGTGACACTGAAATAGAATAGAATGGGGCACTATTTCAGTTCTGTGAAGATACACAAACATGCTAAACCAAAATCCAGCTTTTTTTTTTTTTTTTTTTTTGAAATTTTCTATTAACGAAACTTTGAGGAGTGCAATCTCTTCTTGAGAGGCAGTAAAAAGTGGAAGATGAGGAGGATCAGGAGGTGGCAACCTCTGGACTAAGCTTTACTCACTATGGCAACAGATTCTTGGTTTGAGATGCTCATAGCAAGAAGAGCAAATCATTAAGCAGCCTGTTGTAAGAGTGAATTTTGTCTCTCCTGGCTTGCAGCTTGGCACATCTTCATCTTGCTGTCTCGGCTGGTTTTGCAAAGCATCCTTCCCTCTCTCTAACCCCAGCCCCTCTGTGTTGCTTGATCCCCGCAGATCATCACGGGAGAGCTGTACCGAATCCACTACCTGAAGGAGAAGTCGCACTCCTTTATCCAGAACCCCTACGTGGCAGCGCTCTACAAGCAGGTGGGCTGCTTCGTTTTCGGCTGTGCCATCAGCCAGTCCTTCACAGACATTGCCAAAGTGTCCGTCGGGCGCTTGCGGCCGCATTTCCTGGAGGTTTGCGACCTGGATTTCTCCACCATCAGCTGCGGGAAGGGGGTTTACATCCAGAACTACACCTGCAGGGGAAACGACAGCAAGGTCCAGGAAGCCAGGTGAGAGCCCTTGTGTCCCTGTCGGGGGGAAAGCGTCCAAAGAAATGGGCTGCTGATGCCAAAACGGTGTCTCACGCTAAATATTCTCAGGGTTTCTCTGCCAGCAGTAGACGATCTCGCTGCTGCTGTCCCTGGGAAGGCTGCAGCAACGGGTGGTTTCCCTCGGGAGTCGTGGGGTTCGCCTGAATAGTTTTCTTCTTCCTTTCTCTGTACTCCTACACTATTGTTTCGTGAGAGGTTGCTCAATGTGGGAATTCACCATAAGAGCTGAGTTAATGTCAGCCATCCGTCCCGCTGTGCAGGGAGGGCTTCTCCTTTAGGTCCCTAGCACCTCCCTTTCACGCTCCTCATCAGACTCATCCCATGCCCAGTTTTGACATTTTTAGGGGGAACCTAAATGAGGGGCGCCTAAATGCCGTAATCAAGCGACCGGAGAAGTGCTTGCTTTTCATTTCTTCACGGTTTCCTGGTTATTTGAGGCGAGACGATGAGTTATCGTGCTGTCCTGGAAATAGCTGCGCTGTCCCACGAATAGACCAGGAAGGGACGAACAATGCGCACATCCTGCCCATCCGCTCGTTTTCGGCCTCGGGAGCGAGCAGGGCGGATAACAGGGCTTTTGTAACCCGAAAGATGGGGGAGTTGTGGTTCCCTCTGCTTTGGGGCCATCTCGCTAGCTAATGGGCAAGTTACCCTGTTATGTGTAATCTTGTGACACCGAGAATATGGTAGTGGCTGGTTCTTAGCACCTGTTTGTTTTGCAGGAAATCCTTCTTCTCCGGGCACGCGTCCTTCTCCCTCTACACCATGCTGTATTTGGTGGTAAGTGACCTCAGCCTTACTGGAGATGGAGCTGGTTCAACCCCTGACCCCCACCCCAAGGCATTCCCCCCCGTTCGGTAGCAATAGTAGTGAGATGAGGACTAGAGATGGGGGAGTTGGTTGAAAACAAGAGCCCAAACACGCCAATGGTGGAAAAAATCTCACTTTTGGACCCTGCGGTGTTATTTGGGCTGGAAACTCCCGGGTTATAGCTGAGCTGTGCAGCTTTTGGATGTAGCCAAGGCTGCAATTAAATCCGAGCCCTGCTACCCCAGCAGATGACTTGTGCATTTTTGCTCACCCCAAGCTGCGGTTTCCACCAGGGAGAATTTTGAGGGTGCCAAAATACTGCATTGGCCATGGTGGTGGTGGGGGGATGCACCGTGGCATCTCCATCAGGGGTGTGGGTTGATTCCTAGGCTGTGTTTCAGGGCTGGCGGAGCAGGTGAAGCTGCCTGCCCGGCCGGATCTGTCGTGGAGGGCTGAGGCTCGTTTTCCTTTGTCGGTGACAAATGGCTCTGCCCTTCCTGCGCGGGGCCCGTGCCAAGGTGCTTCCTGCCAGGGCTGCCGCAGGCACGCTCCCCGCGCCCCCAAAAAGGTCCCGCACTGAGTTTTTTTTGTGGAAGGGATTTGGATAGTGATTTGTGCTTTTAAAAAAAAAAAAAAAAACAAAAAAAAAACGGTTTCAGGTTCCTTTCAAGATTTGTCCCCCCTCCCCATCTCCTGTAAGCTCAGACTGGCAAGCAAAGAACCAGCCCTGTGCTTGTAGTGCTTGTAAAAACATTAAACATGAACTCTTATTTATCTATTAGCAGTGCTTCCCCCGTCCCTCTACTTTCTCCTCTGAAAAGATAAATTACTGCAGCTCCCTCCTGGCTTTTAATCCCTGGATTTACCCTCCGTGGGCTGGGCGCTGTTCCTGTAATTTAATTACTAAGCTTTCCAGGCTGTATGGGGAGAGTGTATTAAATTCTTTCCTCATTCCCCCTGTAGTTTTTTTTTTTTTAATCTGTTCTTGAAATATTTTGGGAAACAGTTTGGCCATCTCCTCCTCCCAGCCACGTTACAATAATGAGGTTGAAGCTCTGCCAGGTGCTAGGCTGGGGGAGAAGCAGCCCGCACCCCCTGTGTTGCCCTTACCAGAAGCCAGTGTGGGGAGGACGAGGCAGGAAACAAAAGAGAAACCAGCTCCCTGCCGCAGCGTGTGTGGTGTTTTGTTTTGTTTTTTTTTTTCCATTTTCCCACCGACAAAAATCACTGCTTGCACAAAAATGGCCCTCCTGTGCCCCAGCCAGGGCACCCGAAGCGTGGTGGTTGGCAGCATCTCCCCCACCCCGTGCCGGAGCCGCCTCGTGATGCTTCGCAGGAGGCTCGGCCCTCCTGCCCTGCCCTCGCAAAACTTTCCGAGCTGAGTTTGGAAATTGTCACTCTCACTGCCTCGGGAGGGGCATTTATTTATTTCTGAGTGTTCTGCAGGCAGGGAGATAAGTTGGCCTGGCATCTGGAGGCAGCAGGGACTGCCAGTCCCCACTAAGTCGGTCGTGTTTCTTCCTCGAATACTTAGCAAGGTTACTGGTACTTTTATTTTTTAGGAGAGGCAGCTCCCAGGCCTTTTTGGAAGCCCAGCACGACCTCTCACCCTTTTCACAGCATCGTAGCCTGTGGCAGGGTAGGGGACAAACCTGGGCTTCCCAGGCAGTGCCTCGGGGAGAGCCCAGCCCCATCCCATGTTCCCAGTTGCTCGCTTTGGCCGTAGCTGGCCGACGCTGCCAGGGCTTGACCCGCTTTCCAAAGGGCGCCATGCAGACCGCTCTGCTTTGCCAGGACTTTTTGTCCCTTGTTTTTCTGAAAAAACAGTGGTTATGGAACAAGTGAGATGCAAAATGAGAATTCAGATGCCTGGAAGGCACTGGTGGCAGGGGGTGCGCTGGAGACCCTAAAGCAGTAACGTGTAGCATTCCCTTAGGACATGTGGAAAAAATGTGGCTCATTTTCCAATGCTGCTTTGTACTAGTGCCTGCACTAATACAAAGTAGCCTAATTTTCTTTTAGCTTTGCAACAGGCTTTGGAAGTGCTCCTGTGTAACTCTGGGGGCCATGACTTCGGAGCAAAAAGTCAGCTCCGATCTGTTCACTATCCTTTCCTTTCCCCTTATGGGAACATTGGAGCTGTCAGCACCCAGCAGCCGCTGCTCCTCTCCCCATCTGCTCCCCTTATTCCTCTCCATGGAGCAGTTTTGTCCCCTAAGAATGACTTTGTTTTAAACTATACCTTGTCCAGTGACCGAGATAAGGTTGGTAGCAGGCTCCCTCTGACCGGCTGTTCAGTTGTGCAGTGCCTTAAAAAGTCAGGGGAAAAAATCACACCCAGGGTTCAGCCATAAATGAATGAGAGGATTTTTGGAAGACTAGCTAGGGATGGTGAAGTTGTAACATGGCAGCAGGTTGTTGCTGGAGCAATGGCAACTGGGAGCTGGCAGGGGACCTCTGCAAACTGGAGGCACTGGTGGTGGTGAAGGCACTTTGGGGGCATTTTGGAGCTGAGCGAGAGCTGCAGAGGTTCAGCTGGCCAGCCGTGTCCTAAGTGCAGCGTCCAAGCTCTGTGTTGAACAATACTTCATTTTCCAAGAACAAGTCACTTCCTGGCATGCCCTGGCATGGCTCTTGCAGCCCATTCAGCACGACGATGGCTTCAAGTCCTGTGTCCCATGCGATGGAGGTCGTGGGTGCAGAAAGCTTTAGTCGGTCTATTAAAAGATATTACATCACCCCACGCTTGAAGTCAAGCCACCTTTAAAATGCAGCATCCACACATGGGCAGGGGGATATTTTTGATGGAAGTTTGCTCTGTGTGTGCTCACCAGTGATGTGCTGGTGTGTATAAACCCCGTGCAGAAACAAGTTTATGGTCAGTAATATGTTGTATGTCGTGGTGGGATCTGTGGCCAACAGGGTCTGTCTGGAGACCTCAAGGATGCTGCAAAATGCCTTCCGTTGGGGAAAATACCTGCAGAATCCATCATTGCTGGAGTGTGTTGGGTCTGCAGAGGGTCCTGCAGGGTCTGAGGCTGGGCAGGAACAGGGAGGCGGTGGGTGACCAGTGCCTGGTTTCAGCACTGAGCCCTGTGGCCAGCTGGTCTCTGTTGGGCACTATTGGTTTGGGCATGGGATCCCAACAGGGACCTGTGAATTGATGCCAAGCCCTGGAGGGCTTTGGTGGAAAAGTCCCACAGAAAGGCGTTTGCCACACAGTCAGAGCTCCTGGGATTTCATTATAAGCCCTGAGACTTCAGGGCTAAGTTTCTCGCAGCCTCCTTGTCACCAAGAATACCCAATTAACATCAGGCCTTTGTATAAAAATTTAAAAGGGGAAATTGCGCTTGGGCAATCCTCTTTGTCTTAATTTTCCTTGCTTTGTTGCTCCTTGGCTGAGCGAGCCCATAGCCCATATTTATAGCAGGCTGAGGAAGGAGGAGGTCTGTAACAGCTCACGGTGCACCCAGCCCACACCTCAAGTTTGTGGCGAGGCTTCGAGAGGAGCAGTGGGGTTTTCTGCTCCCATCAGGCACCTGAGACCATAATGCTGATTATTCTTTTTCAGCCAGAACTTCCCCAAAACCCCAGCCATTTGCTCAGAGGGTGAAGGAAAATAGTTAAGTTAGATAGATATAGATAAGTTAATATCCCTCAGCAGCGTTGGCTGATTCTGGAGAAAATGAGAGTAAAACAGAGCAGCTTGGGTGTTAAATGGGTGTTCAGTGGGTGAGGTTGAAGCCTTCAGATCAGAAGGGGTTTTAGTGCGGTCTGCTGTTTGTATGGAAACTTACAGGTGCTTCTGGTTTTGCCTGGGTGACCATGGAGCTTTGCACTGGCGTTTCTTGCCAAGGGCAGAGAAGCTCCCAATGCTGCCGTGCTGCTGAGTGATGATGTGTACGAGGGAAGCTCCACGGTGGTTGTGGACTTGGATTGAGGCTTGGTGGTGACCTAAGTACGTGAAAAAAGTGGTTTATACCAGAGGCTGGGGCCGAGGTGCGACCTTCTCTGCCGAGCAGACGGCGATATTCCCAGTAGGGTGGGAGGATGCTGTGCAGCCAGCAGAGGCGGGGAAGAGGCAATCAGCTCGTCCACGTGGTGCTGGGAGGTCTTTATCCTTCTGCCTACATCGAGGGTTTGAGGACTTCTGGCCTCACACCGTTTCAGTTACTGCTCCAGATGGGGCTGGAGGAGGTAACGTCAGGTTAACTCCGAAACAAGACCGGCTGCTTCCCAGAAGGAAACCTTGGGGTGACTCAGAGCCGTGGTTGGTGGAGCTCAGCCTTGTGGTGGGGGCAGCGTGAAGGGGATGGGATGTCTGGGTGGCAGAGAGCCCTGGGAGGCTGGAGATGAGGTTCTCAGCCCGTGTCCCTGCCAGCTCCTCCCCAATGGGTTCGCTCAGGGGTTGTGTGTGGCCGCGGGTTGTCCCCGCCGACGCTGTGGAAGTCCCCTGGCAGGAGCAGAGCTATGCGATGCCCTCGAAGCCATCTGCTCCGTGGTAATTCGGCTCCTGCCAGAAGCCAGGCAGTGGGTGGGAGCTCCAGACAGCTCCTGCTGTGATCTCGCTTCATTCTCTCCATCCACCCCTTCTCTGGGCTGTTCCCATTGATGCTGCTCCTGCCTTTAGCTGCCCTGTGACAGTCTGTGGTGCAGATAACCCAGGCTGTGGTCTTGCTCTGCCGTCCCCTCCCTGGAAGAGCTTTGTCCAGCCCCACGTTCCCACCCAAACCTGGCAGTCCTTAGCAGGCATCGCTCGGTACGTGCTCCCAGCCTGCTTCCAAAGCAGGTTCTCAGACAAGTGTGGGTGTGAGTCGGTGCTGGGTGCTCTGGTGGCTTCCAGGACACCCAGGACAGTGCTGCTCAGCCTTTCCACGCCTTACACAGGGCCAGAGGGTGTACACGAGCTGCACAGGCCAGGGTTGTGCTGGGGAAAGTGGGAATCAGTTTGCAAACAGCCTCTTGCACCATTTGAAGGAAACGGGGCTTGCGTGACCTTGCTGTCTGCATCTGCGTGGCAATTTGTGATAACTTTTGAACTCCTGGGCTGATTTCAGCAGGGCACAGTGGGGATGGAGTGCAAGTTGCATGGAAGTAGGGGAACGGGACATCGCGATGCAAACATGCAAGTTTTGCTCCAAGTCCAAGTGGTTTCGGACTTGGCTGTTTCCTGGAGCAGGAGGCACCGGGGCCAGAGGACACGGGGGCAGAGGCTGGGCAGGGGAAGGGAGGGCAGTTTTTGCAAGTGTTTCTAAAGAAAAGGTAAAATCTCCGTATAATCTAGTTGATAAAATGGTTTGCCCAAAGCACAAATCTCAAACAAGTTAGACATTTCTTTCCTTGTTTTATAGAATTTCCTGTGTTTTTTTTTTTTTTTTTTTTAAATCACTTCAGACTCCAAAAGGTGTCTGTTTTATCATGTTCAAATTCAGTGTTAGTTTTTTATTGCTAATTTTTAACCAAAAATTTGCTTCATCTCTTAGACCTATCTAGTTCGAGCTTGTGGGATATAAGGATTTGAGGGGATGTTGGGGTGGTCTAAAGGGACAAATGTCAGGTTACCCAGCATCAAATTTCATTCTTAATGGCTTTAGTGGGACACAGCCTGAAGTGTAAGACATTAAGTTTCAAACCCCCTGGTAGAACTAAGGGTAACAGTTTGTAAGATATAGTACATGGAACTATTTTTGCTCTGCAACAACATACTGGAAGCTGAGCTTTGCACTGTACCCTGGACCTGAAAGTATTCCTGAGACATTTACTTCACCAGACTGCAGCAGTGGGGGGTGCCACAAGGATCTGAGAGCCATAGCTTGTCCCCCAGCATCTTGTGGACCAGTTTGCACAGTGTGGGGTGTGTGCTGTGGGGATGTGGCCCCGTTCCCAGACTCTGGCTGGTTTGCAGAAATATTCCCCAGAATCATAATGTGAGCTAGCCAGCACCAAGCTGTTTTGGTGCTGCTCTCTTCCATGCTAATTGGCTAACAATTTGGGTAATTTGGAGCATCTGCTCCATTCCGATGACATGATGTTTCGTTTCCTTTAACAAGCCTGGTGTGTATTCCTTCCAAAAAGGGGTAAATAGAATGCTTATGCAACAGCCAGACACACTAAATCAACCAACACAGGGTTCCCCCATATCAGCTTTCCAATTAATTCTGCTTCAGTAGGTAAATGGTATTATTAAGCTGCTTGGGGTTTCTGGTGAGAGCTTCGTTCCCTCCTGTCTCAAGGCAGTGTGAACTGCTCTGGGTGCACAAAAGGGGCTGTAAATGGGTATCAAGCCCCTTGCCAGGCTCCAAAGTGGCAGGCAGGAGGTCACAGGCCTGTAGAGAGCATCCTTTGTGTTAAAAACTCCCCCTCCTTGCTCCATGGGGCCCCTGCATCTACCCCAGTGCAGGTGGGACCCTCAAATTAACTCACCCTTTTTTCTTTTTTTTTTCTCTCTTCCCTGCAGTTTTATCTGCAGGCCAGGTTCACGTGGAAGGGCGCCCGCCTGCTCCGTCCCCTGCTGCAGTTCACGCTCATCATGATGGCGTTTTACACCGGCCTGTCCCGCGTGTCAGACCACAAGCATCACCCCACCGACGTGCTGGCAGGCTTTGCACAGGGAGCCCTGGTGGCTTACTGCGTGGTGAGTGCTGCTGCAGGGGGGGCCTCTGGGGCAGGGGTTACTGGTGCTGCTGCTGTGAGCTCGGCTTTTTAATGTAGCGGAAGGGCTCGTGAGAAAACTGTTAACAAAAGCTGTGTCTGCTTGTCTGTGGCAGCCTGGGCTGCTCTCATGCAATTTACTCTCTGAGGAGTGACCTGACTGCAGGACCCGTAACTGGAAGTGACAGATGGAAGTGGTGGGGGGCACTGGGGCTGTTCTCAGGGTTGCTGCCTTGCCTGGAAACAAAGGGGCTGGGGTCACTCGTGTCTTTGTACAAGCTCCCCAAACCAAGGCTGTAACAGCTTACCACTTTCTGGTCTAGAGGTGTTTTTTTTTGTTTTTTTTTTTTTCTTTAACTGATGGAAAAGTGATGCAAAACGAGGCAAGGAATTAAGTTCCCTAATGCTTTATTTCTCAGGGAGAGAAAATAGGTTGTGTATATACTTTCCACTCATTGATAATAATCCATAGCTAAGTCAAAAATGGCACGGCTGGAAAGTTGTTATAAAGCATTATTAACCCACTGGGCAAAGATTGGGTTGTGGCGTTGCTGAATGCCAAAGTCCCGTTCAGGCACGTGGAGCCAGCAGATGCAGAAGGCAGCTGCCTTAACCCTGCCGCCAGCGTCAGCACAGCTCCTGCATCTTCCGTACCAATACTGCCAGGGTGTTTCCACACATCCTGGTCATCTTTTCCTCTGCGGGGTTTGCAGGAGGTCCAGACACCGGGTCACATCACCAGGCTGTGTTACAGGGGTGCAGTTAACCTTTCCATATGCCAGCAGTATTTGGGATATAGGGCAGTGGCTGCCCGGATCACGGTGTCAGGAAGACAGCAGCTCTCCGGATGCTTGGTGCAGACATCCCCAGGCTTCCTGGCTGGGGCCAGCAGCAGATCTGGCCGTTTTCCCCCCAGCAGATGGAAGCTGTGCTGGGAAGGGGAGGCCACAGCAGCGCTAGGCTGGTTTTCCTGTATGGAGGCAAAGCAGTGTAGGAAGCAGCTGCCTGCGAGCTTCACAGGTGGGCACGAGTTTGCTGGTGCTGCCCTTTCCAGCCAGCTTGTGGAAGGGCTGGTCATCTCCATGCCCTTTGGAGACAGGGGTTGGAGGCCAGGAAAGCCTCACCCCAGACTCTTTGGGGTAGGTGGAGGTCTTAGAGCGTTTTGTTGGTGTGTCCCAGGGCTGCTAGCCCAGGTTGGGTTCAGGTGCTCATGCAGGGGATGCTGCAAAGCAGAGGCAGGGACCTGCTGCTCTTCCCCTCCCTGCAGCACAGCCTTCAGCAGCACGCCGGATGATGGCCGTTAAAACACCGTAGTTATCAGGCTATAATTTCTGCTAGAAACCGATTGTGGGTTTCACCTCCGAGGACTGCCAGGACTTAAATCCAGGTTGTGCTGCAGCAGACGCGTTTGTCCTCCAGTGCCTGAAATAACAAGCAGAAGACATTAGTGTCAAGCGCTTCCAGCTGATGAAACATTCGGACTTGGTTCCAGGGTGAAATATAATGAGGACTGCTTAAATGGAAATAGTTTTTATGCACGTCGCAGGCAGCCTGCTATGTGTCGTGCAGTTTATGTCTTTTCTGATGGAGAGAAAAGGGGAGGTGTCAGAAGGACACGCTCCTGGTGTTGCTCTGGTTTGATCAGAAGGTTGATTTAACCTCTCTGTCTGTGATTAAGGAATTCTTCGGCATACCGAAAAGGAATATGACTTGCTAAGTGGCAATATAAGATATTGGCTTTGTACAACAGGCGCTCAGTCTTCTGCTGTCAAGTTTTCTTTATGGGTGGAGAGCACCTTCTACAGGAAATGGAGCTAATCCAAGTGAAAAACTTTGCACGTTTATTAGTCCTTTTTTGTGTTAAACACTTCAAGCATTAGGAGGATTTAACACACTGTTTTAACCCCAAAAGATCATGTTTCATGATTCCTATAAGTGTTTGTATAACCTCCAGCCACGTTGAAGTGAAATACAGTTTAAAGAGAAAGGAAACCTCTTACCCAGTCTCTGAATGAAACCCCGAAAAGCAGCAAGCAGCACAGTAAAGGCTGAAGTGCGCAGGATGACACTCCACCATAACTCACTCCTGTCCAAAACAAGGACCAGGCTCAGCGTAATCCCCATATGCTTCTTGAACTGAGCACTCTCCTCCCGTAAATCAATTTGTCATGGCTGTGTCGGTGCAGAAATTGGACATCTTTTTGATTGAATCCAGCTCTCCGAGGTGGGCACGCGAGAACGCTGGCACCAGCAGCCAGCCGAGCGGAGGTTTTACGCTTGTTAACAGCCAAGAGGAAAACCATCACCAGAGCAGCTCAAGATGCTCATGCTCTGAGATGCGGCAGCAAGAGGCCAGATCCAGGCTTGTGATCCTCTGTGGGTTCAGCTGGATCCTGTGATGGAAATAGAGGCGCAAATGCTGCTGCTTGGATGCCCTGTAAATGACTTTACCAGCTCCGTTACAAAACCAGGCAGCCAGATACCAACATGTCCCCAAGGAAAAAGCCACTTTGCATGTCAGCTCCTTCCGTGCCTGTCTGTGAAGCAATAAAAGCTGAGCAGCAACAGCTCGGCTTCCTGAATCCGCAGTTATGGTTGTAGGAGTGAATTGCCATTTATAGCAGGTTTGGTGTCTATTCAGCTCAGTTCCTTATCTTCCTGTGCTGATATGGACTTGCAAAAGTTGTTTCCAAGGACAACTAAACTTGCCGTGTGAGGCTGTGGGTAGCTAGAAAATGTGGAGAGGCAGAGGGGAATGTCTCAGCTCCTTCCCTGTGTTACCCAGCCTGAAGGTGTAAATCTGATATTACTCATTTGAGCACCTTGGATTTTTTTTCCCCCCTCATTTATCTTGTTGCTTAGATGTTGGATCTGAGTACTGGAGGAGAAAAGTCAAATGTGCTGCTAATTCCTGCAGCTGCCACATGCTGCTCTTCCCAGGGCTTCAGTTCAGCTAACCCACACCTTGCTCTGAGTTACCAGCGCTTGATGATACCTGAAGCTGAGCCAGCGACTTCGGGCTGGCAGAAGCCACTGATGGCACGACTGAAGTTCTGGGATTTGGTACCAGCTAACAAAAAAAAGAGTTCTGGCTGCTTTTTGCTACCTCTGGAGGATCTGTGCTGTCTAAGTCTTTTCCCTCCTGGTGTGGGGCTGAGGTTTGGCATGGGAGAAAGTGCCCCGGTCTGACGGTGCTGATAAGCTCAGTGCAGTGGCTGCCAAGGGAGGATGTGGAAGTTTCCTCCCAGCACTTTGTTTCTTATTGTGTTGCTGCCTCCCAAAATTGCCAAGCGCTGGCTTTTTCACATCCGGGAGAGGGCTTACATCACGGGATATTTAGGAAAAAGCAGTCAGGAATGGCTCCTCCTCTATTCTCTGGGCTGGTGGGGAAAGGGCAAGATGTAAATCAAATCCATCGTGTGCTTTGGACTTGCTGCCTGTAACGTTTAGTACAATTTGGATTTGAGGGCGTCTCATTGCCTACCTGGTGTCTGCCTAAATGTGTTATTTCACATCGATCCCATCCCTAAAACGGCTTGTATGAGTCAGGCAGGCTCATTGGAGACCTTTGTTTTGTGTGAGTGTGAGCCGTGTGTCTGTTTCCTGGCTTTTTAACCCGCTCAGCAGTGGGGTTGGGGTCCTGCTCTTGGTGAAGACACAGCAATAAATGAAATTGTTCTGTCATGTTTTTATGCTGTGTTATGTGAGGTCTGAGCCTTCTGTGTCCTACGGGAAGGTGGTAGCAGGTGCTGGGGCTACATGCAGGAATTCAACAGCACAAGAAGTGTTTGAGCCTGCAGCTTTGTACGTGCTTTGTAAACCAAATTTGTGAATGAAGCATCTCCCAGTGGGGCTAAGTTTGCCTTTCCCTCTTGTTCCCCCAGGTGTTTTACGTCTCAGACCTCTTCAAACCCAAGACAAAGACCTGCCTGCCACCGCCCCCCATCCGGAAGGAGATCCTTTCACCTGTGGACATCATTGAACGCAATAACCATCACAACATGGTGTAGGCCTTTGAGAGATCGGATTGGCGTTGTATTTTATTTTATTTTTTATTTTTGCAAAAAAATGACTGCTGACAGCAACTACCTGCTGCTCTCAAATCTCATCAGACAGTAGAATGTAGGGAGAGACTTTCTTGCCCGACCGGTAAAGTCTTACTCTGTGGTCTTTTCAACTTGCGACATTTGGAGGAGAGGGGTGGTGGTCAACTAAGTCAGAAGCGACAGTGAGAAACAGACACACGACAAAAAGATGAACAAGCAAAGAGAGCTGCCGGAGTCCTGGATGTGCAATTGGTTTGAGTGTTCATGTTGTAGTGAACGCCAAATTGTTCATAGCGTAATGAACACTAAGGGATTTTGGAAAGCTGGCCATCTTAGTTGTTTTTGTTTTCTTTTTTATGATGAAGATGTCCAATGCCTGCGAGGAAAAAAAAACAACTCACAATTGAATTATATAGCACTATGTATGAGAAACAGCACTGAGTCAAGATCTGGGATTGGTTTGTAAGAGTTGCTTTTTTTTTTCCTATCGGATGCTGGTTTGTTTTTGCCTCCTCTGTTCCATACTGTGACTTAGCGTAGAAGAAGCTTGCCCAGTCAAAGATCTCCGGAGGGTCTCTGTTCACACTACACACCTTTCACAAGCAGTCCTGAGACACGCAGCGAGGTTGAACAAACCCACCCTTGGCACAGAAAGCCACATTTCTTCCTTCCCGCTCGCTTCCTGGCGAGGCTTCATCCTGCCTGAGCCACTGGGCGCATGCAGCAGCCGCAAATGGCCTTAAAATGGAAAAGAGCATCCTCCGCTTCCCGGTCCTCCCCCCCCTCAAAATTGCAGCAGATTTTCTGTGCGCTCACGGTTTGGGCAGTGGCGGCTCTGCCGGAGGCACGTTCGCACTACGACCTCGGGGCTGAGTCCCGGGGAAACTTTAATTCTGCCGTTTTGGGACGGGCTGCTGGGCGGCACGTCCCAGCCTGGGTGTCAGTCGGTTCGTGCATCCCCCCCCCCTGCTTCTCCCGTTGGCGCCCTGGTGTGCGCTGCCGCTGCGGGTGCCAGGCGGAGTGCTCTGTTCGGGGACGCCGGTGGGAAATCAGTTGTGCCTCCGCCGAGTGTGATTTTTTTTTTTTTTAATTTTTTTTTTTTAGTTTTTGTTTTTGCCCGGAAACCACAGGTTTTTGGCTTGCAGACCTTTCACAGAGCGCGCTTGCAAAGGGATCACGCAAAGCATGCAGAACGGCCATTTGCACATCCTTCGTACAGAATCCGTCCTATCATTTCAACTATAGCAAGCTATGATTTTTTTATATATAAATATTATATAAATAATGTATAAAACCTTAAAAATTAACTATGTAAAATATTATTTCTGAAACAATTTTAGATATATCCACTATGACTATAAACTGTGTCCTGACCTGTGTTATTTACATTTTGCTGCTTAAAAAAGCATTGAATTAATTTTTTATAGTCGACTAAAATATTGTAGTTCTGTGGTAGTAATATTTTAATGAAAATAACTACAATTAGAGACATTTGTATAAAAAAATCATATTAAATTGTCTGTATTTTTGTAATGTTCCATTTTGTAAAGAGAAGAATATTCAAAGACTTTTGTAGAATACAAAATTAAAATTTGTATCTGCGAAATTATTGCTGTATAAATGTGCTTTTTAAATAAAAGCTCATAACACAACTAAACAGCCCCACGTGTGTTGCGTCCTGCCTTTGGGTTGAGCCCTCCTGCCCAGGGAACTCGGGTCACCCTTTGGGACTTGATGCACGAGTCATCTGGATGTAGGGGACCCGATGCCACCATAGGTAGGCTTCTGGGTGGAGAGGGTATGGTGGCTGCAATCACAGGTCTGCATTGAACTGCTCCTGACAATGCGCAGGCTTTAAAGACATTTCTTTTTATTGATTGCATCCCTTTCTTCATCAATATTCTAAGATTTAAATAAATATGGTTTTTTTTGTTTGTTTGTTTTTAAGAGTCTGGCTGCTGGGTCTCCCAGGAGGGCTCACAACTCTGCCAACACCTTTCCCATGAAACAACCCCATGATACTTTGCAACTGAACCAAAAGCCTTGCAGCTTGATGGGTTGTGAAGATGTGGGTGGAAGGGGAAAAGAGGAAAAAAAAACATCCCACAGTGGCGTGTGCTCACATACACACACGTGCACAGCGTACAGTTCCACTTCAGGCTTGATTTTTTTTTCCCCCACTCCTACAGGATCTGAGAACAAAATTAACTCCTTGGTGGTGACACCCTCAGTCAGAGCTGCGTTTCGGCCACTCCTTGGGTGAACCACATTGGCAAGATAACGCAGCACAGAAATAATTTGCAAGAATGCATGACAGGAAGTGAATACCACATCAAACTGAAAATAAATAGCAGGTGGAAATTAAGCAGGCAGAGCTCAGCTAGCACTTGCTATTATTACCGTAATTAGTAGTAGTATTTTATTACGTGTGGAACAACTTAGTAAACCTGTGCCTGTCCTAAATGTAAAGGGAGCTTTGCTAGTGTTGGGTGTATGGAAACAGGTGTACAGATATATGGGGGACAGAGGAGGGTTTGGGGAGCATCAGGCAGCTGGTGAGGTGGTGAGATGCTGGAGGCCTTGTGTGGGATGTGTAGGCCAGGTACGGGGCAGGAAAGGCAGTCAGTGCATGTTTCTGGACAAGGCAGCAGACTTTAAGGTTATAATGTGTGTCCTGGTGTCAGTAGCACCGTGTCCTATTTCTGGCTCTGCTGCTCACCCCTGCTGACTGCTTGGTAAATAAGCAAAGGGGAGTGATGACTGCCAGCAGCACAGTCCAGAGTGCCCTGTCCCGATTAGCAGAAGAGTGAGTGTATAGGTGCTAGAGGAGAAATGAGTTCTGGGCATGCTGGTCCAGGCAGTGGCAGGGTCATGCTGGACACCAGTGTGGGAGGCATCCAGCAGCACTGTGAGCTGCCAATTGCACATCACAGGCACCACCACAAGTGTGGAGGGGAGACTGAATGGGGTGGCTGGATCTGAGCAGGCAGTGTGAGCCATGAGAACAGCAATGGGGCATATCTGTTATCATCGCTTCCTGCGGGGCAGGAAGGAAGTGAAAGAGAAAAGAGTGAAATGGAAAAAGAAAAAAGAAAAAAAAAAAAAAAACCACTTTTAAAACCAAACCATACATGCTCTAGGATCTGAAGGCAACCACTTCTGCAGGCAGTCCCTGAGCAGAGTTTGTGCATGCTGCTGGAGCAAGCACCGTGCCAGGTTTGGTCCTTCATGCACATCAGCGGGGATGGGGAGCAGCCACGAGACTGTGGCTGGCTGGGTTGGGCAGCACGGTGGTTTTCATGCTGCAGCTCTCCCAGTGAGTTTGATGGATGAAAAGACTCAAACACATTTATGCAAACCAGGCACGTTGCTGGAGCCCGAGGCTGGGTGCCCGTTGTGGCCTTCAGTGCTGCAAAACGTGGGCTCTGCTCCTGCAGATGCTAATCGGAGGCTGTGGAGCACCCAGCACACATCTGCCTTTGATGCTGGCAGGTCCTTTCTGCACAAGGGGCTGTTCCAGTCAAACCTGTCTTTTTTTGCACAGAGACCGGTTCGGCGTGTTTTCACACGATTCATGCAGTGCACCTGACTGCTATGGGAGCAGATCTTTTGTTCCAAGGTAAGAAAGGTTTACGCAAGCCCCAGGTTCGGCCGTGTTTCGGTGTACCCAAACAGCTTCCCTCAGCAAGAATGCTTGGCAGCCTTCAGACGCTGAAGCTGTTGAACTTCTGCTTGATGATTTTTTGGATATGAAGTTTTCAATCAAGGGAGGGAGAGGGAGGAGATCCTTCCTGCAAGCAGGGACCTGCTGTGCTCTGCTCCAAACCTGGCTCGTTTGGGTGGCCGGAGGTTTCATCCAGCTGTTTGCAGCGACCCAGCAAGCAGCCAGCCACAGGGCCACAGGACCTGTGAGGCTGAGCTCCTCCAGCTCGGTGCTGGAAGCTGGTTTCAGCCTCCCGACCACACCATGGACACCTCAGGAGACAGCACCCCGTGTTTGCTGCATTTCTCACCCCACGTCCCCTTTCTCTTGCCGCACCCTCGGCTTCACCCACCGCTCCCCTCCCAAAAGGCAGGCCTGGTGCTCAGCCTCACCTCTGGGGCCGAGATCGGAGAGGCAGATTTTATGAATGAGGTGAATCACCCGGCTCCTGCCGTCTGTAAACACAGGCTGGGGGCCTCCTTACAGACCTGGGCTGC
Source organism: Aythya marila (assembly GCF_965140915.1). Taxonomy (NCBI): domain Eukaryota; kingdom Metazoa; phylum Chordata; class Aves; order Anseriformes; family Anatidae; genus Aythya; species Aythya marila. Next base: position 28,072,028 of record NC_139049.1, on the reverse strand, counting down.
TGCCCAGCCCTGCACACCTCCCGACACTTGCTGACGGGGTGCCAGGGGCCTGCCAGGCCTGGGCTCAGACCTGTGAGCCTGAAGACAAGTCGCCACCTTCACTGAAGGAAGCAGGAGGTCCAAAACAACAACCTGTTGATTCAGCGGGGGGGGGGAAATAACACACACAAAACAACCCTCGAACCCAACAACTTTCAATTATCACCTTTGCACGCCACCCCCGCTGGCACCAGCCGGCGTGGGAGTGCCTGTGTGAGCTTGTCTTAAGTTATGATTTCCTCGGGGCACAGACTACACCTATGCATGTGTTTGGGTAGCAGTGATCAGACTGGTTGCGACGAATACCTAGCCCGTCCTATCTGTAGCTAGAAGGGAGCGCAGTCACGAGGAAAAATCTCCCAGTGCCCTTTGGTTTCCTTAGAAAGTCTCGTTCGGCCTGTTCCTGCCCTGCTCGAGAGCCGCCGACTGCGACCGCGGCGGTAGCTCGCAGGCAGCGCTGCTTTTAATATATACAGGCGCGGCTGCGTGAAACGTTTAATTTTTGTTCTTCCCCTAGAATATGACCGTCTTTGTGTTGGTGTTTGGTGTTTTGCTGCTGTTGTTGTTTGTTTGTTTGTTGGTGTGTTTCATTTTTTCCATCGCTAATCAGGTGACTCTCCGTGCTGTGTTTTTGGGACACGTGAAGTGTGAGGCCGCCGGCTAATTCTCTGCTGGTAGCAAAGGCACCAGCATCTGCGGTGTGCAAAGGCACGAGCTCTGCAGGGTTTGATCTCGCTTTGTACTGAGAATTCACAACCAACAGGAACAATGGGTTGTGATTTAAGAAAAACGTCTTTTAGTGTTCTCACGTGTCAGCAGGAATTTGAGGATAAGAACCACCAAACACCAAAATATACGTACACATACATATACACAGATGGGAAAAATGGGAATTAATGGGAATTCAGCCTGCTCCTGCAGTCTTTGAAGTAATTAAAGCTACACCAAAACTTGAAATAATGTGACTTCACTTACCCTGAAAAAGAGTGAAGTGAAACAAAGCCATCACTTTGTACAGGAACCGGTGTGAAAATCTTGGCTTTCCACCCAAACTTTGACATCTCCATCTCCAGGTGTGTGGTGTGGGTGCGTGCCAGCTGAGGTCATTTGGAGATATAAATTAAATCAAAGAGCATTTAATACGTGCTAGGCTGATCTTTTCCCTAAAGAAACCTCACAAATGGAACGGGAAGAACTGTGCTGTTTTAATAAGGAACTCAGAAATAAAATAAAATCTAAAAAAGAAAAGAAACACTCTTTTCATCCGACAGAGGAAGGGAGCCAGATCTCCCATGAGCACAAGCCGATGTAACACCATTATATCAAAGGGCCTGGCCCTCTACACAAGTGCATAATTTGCTTCTTTTCAAGGAAATTTCAGTGACGTAGAAGGCAAATAAATAATGTTTCTCCAGCCTCCCAGGGCTTGTCTGAACAAGAAAGATTGTTAATGTTTAATATGAGGTAAAATTTTAATCCATTTCATTAAACTGTGTAGATATTCTTAGTTTAGTTTTAAGCAGGATTAGTCCTGTTTACCTGAAGTCAAGTAAGCACAAGTATAACTTCAACTGATATAAGCCTTGCTCAAATTAAAGCAAGAATAACTACCAAGGCTTGGGGGGTGGGGGAAAATACCATTGAAGCTTTTCCTTAAAACAAAAAATGGGCTGTGCTTTGATATTTTTTTCTTTATGAAGTATTTCTTGCCATGGGAAAATAATAAAAACTAGAAAAAGTCTATGGAAGTTGTGCTTGTAAATGATGAGACAATAGCAGCTGAAAAAACACTGCTTAATTGAAGAGAGGCAGTGCTTTTCAGCACACCCAGCCTAGGGTTCCCCTGAACGGGTGCAGGCTGGTTGGACATGGCATTTTCAACTCATGGATTTCCAGGAGTCGTCAACATGGATGGCAAACAAATTAACTGATGCTGAGGCCAACAGTACACCAACACTCCATCCTTTGCTCAGAAATCGTCCCACAGCTTTTGTGTTTAGCCTGATAGCAATGGCTAAGGTACTGCATGGCCTTTAGGAAGTCATCCAGGATTGATGCAAAGGTGCCAAATTGCGTAGGATTTACCACATGCCTTGGCCAGCTGTCCCACTGGCTCCTGGGCCTCACTGTTAAAAATGTGCTGTTAACTCCCTTATTTTTCATTACTAACTGCCTCTGTATTCTCAAGTACCATATCCCTTTGTTTTTATTTATCAAAAAAAAAATATCTTATTAAATCACACCATTTTCCCATAGCTAAGTCCCCTAGTTAGCTTTTCATGGGCCTTGCTTGTAAATAATGCTTCTAAGTTTAAAGCCTGCTCACTTTTTGTTCAGGTTTTTCCTCGCTTTTCAAAAATGTCAGAAAGGCTGCAAGTTAACACAAAACCGGTGGGGAAGTGAATAGCTGAGGACCAATTTTCCTTTTTAGAAGCAATTAGAGAGGAGCACCTTCTGCCTGTAGGTCAGATTTTATCTGACACTGTCAAAGAGGAGATCCCTTATCAGGTCCTAACCCCTACCAGGCCCCGGGAGAGTCACCGCTTGATGGCATTTGCCCTCCTTCATGCCTGCTTCTGTCAGGCACCTTATCTGCTTGACCTTGGGGTGCTCTGGGGAAAGGATAACTGCACTCTTGTTGGGTTGTCCATAGCTGCAGAAGAGGCCTCTTTGCAAGATGAGCATTAGTGATTTCCATGCCAATGTGTAAGATGCAATTCGTCAGGTGATGCTGGGGAGGTTGGTTGCGTTTCCAAGCTTGGAGTGGGGGGCTAAGTTACTTCGTGCTCATTTATACTCAGTATAAATCAGGTGTGATGCTGTTAAGGGTGTGAACCAGGCCCCATGACCTAAGGTACACATGGCAAAAGACCTTGAGAGGTTTGGAGATGATTCTTTGGTTGACGCAAAGCTGGAGGGTTAAGATATATTCGGAAAGACAGCTTTGCCACATATTGACCTTTACCTTAAAATTCACACAGCAGAAATTCCTATAGTCATTTCAGCTTTCCAGAGGAGCTACGAAGGAACCAGAGGTTACCTCTATGCTACATTCTTGCAGTGCAACTGACTTATGCAGATGTGACCTTGCTGAAAGTAAACAGCGGCACATGGGGCTGATAACAGTTATCTGCACAGACACCGACGAACGAGAGCCGAACAAAAGCCTGCATAAGACTTTCCACCCACTGTATGCTAAATAGGCCAGAGGGGCAAGGGGAGGGATGCCAGGCTGGGGTTACAGCTTCAGTCTTGTTTATTAAGGACAAAATATTCAAATAATTGTGTGCCTGCTCCTTGTCTGAACTGGCACTGAAAATAAGGCGGCAATTGTATTTCTAAGCCCTTGCAGGAAGATTTGAATAGTACAGGCAAGCTCACTCGAGGCATTAAGCCATGCATGTCTCATCTTGCAAAGAAGAGAGCAGCTCCCCGCGGAAGTGGGCCAGGCTAGGCACCGAGCAGGTGGATTAACAGTTCAGAGGAAAGAGCATGGAAAGCAGCTCTCTTGCAGAGCAGGTCTCTGTACAAATACATCCAAGGCAGCGAGGATTAGTGCTTAAGCTAATGAACCACCCGCCAGACCTCTCTGGGAGAAGATATTAGCACATAGCGGTACTGCTGACGACAAGCTGGCACCTCTGCAAGCAGCCAGAGGGTTCGATCAGGAGCAGGCTGCTTGGAGCCAAGCTACCAAAATACCCGTTGTGCTTTATGGGCAACATAACACAAACATTTCCAGCATGGGACCTGTAATGAGCTTTGAGTTTGCCTCGAGACGTTTTCTCCCAATTTGATTATATTTATGAGCAGCTATTTCTGTTTAAGTAAGGAAAGGGGGAAAAATGGCACAGATTTAGCTCCACTTGCCCCTGCACACACTGCTGCAGCCCTTGGGGCATCTACATGGACACGGGGAGATCTTTTGGGGTGGGTCATGTCCATACATGAGATGCTGTGCATTATCTTTCCTTGCACAGGGAAAACTGTGCATTTTTTGCACATAACAGCCATGCAATCAAGAGGTTTATTAAACAAAAAATGAGCTTAAGAACACAACAGGCAAATACAACCTCTATATCTACATATTGTGTGGTGCCAAGGCGGACAGGAGTGAGGTGAGGTTGCTGCACTGAGATGGCTTTGGCTCTAAGGCACTCACCCTTCTTGGTCCAAGGAAAACCTTTCACATTTGGGTTTAGTGACTCCAGGAAACTGAGGCAGATGTCACGAGTCAGAAGGGAAGGACATCCTAAAGGCACATTTGTATGGTATGTCCCACCAGCTACTCCATCAGCCAAGGTACATAATCAGCAAGAAGATCTGCTGGTATTTATAGTTGCCAAAAATACTGGCGGGTTCTGCTAGCCATTCCCCACTTTATTAAGGCAGTTTTGAATGTGGGGTTTCTATCCCTTGAGAAATTCAGATATTTTACTATTTTCCTCTTGAATTGAGGCAGAAAGTCAAAATACGAATCCCCATTAGGAAATGTTAAACAATTTTTTTCAAATCTGTTTTCCCAGTTACAATGCAGATCTACATAGTTGCAGGCACCAAGAACACACACAAAAAAACTCCTTATCTCCAAAATCACTTACAATCTCAAAGTGCTTGAGGAGTGTTTTCCTTTTCTTTTGTACCTCAAGACACAATGCAAACAGCAAGAGAAGACTCATTATTTTTAACAAAGCGTGGCTGCAAGGCTTGCTCCTGGGAAGCCCTTTGGCTGGGGTGGCAGGAGGAACGTGGTGAGCTCCACTCATGCTCACCGAGGGACAGCCGTGCAAGCACGTGGCTCACCAGCCTGTGAGGTGTTGCCTGGAGCATGGCCCCCAAGCTCAGCAAAATGAGATGCTCCTGGCATAGCTGCTGGGTCCATTGGCAGGGGTTGCCTCTCTCCTTCCCCCAGAGCCAATCTTTCCTAAGTGTGTAGTGGAAAATGATGCAGTCTTCCCCATACTGAGACCTCTGGAGATGGTGATATTGGCTGTAAGGACACATTTCAGGCAATGTGGAAGGTAACCTGCCAATGATGGTGAAGTGATGCTCCCCATGCACTTTGCTGTGCAGCACATGCTAGGCACCTAAAGTCCCTGTGAACCTCGGCATTGCTCTACATGTTTATTTAGGGGCAGGTTTTAACAGGAGCTGGTGCTAAATGGCAGCAAGGGGGCTAAATAACCTTCCAGGTAAGGGTCCTGTGTCCAGCTGGAGCACGTTCTTACAGGAACAAGATTTCCAGGAATGTTGCTTTCCTCACCCCAAATTCTCTGTTGTCTGATGGCACTCAGAGTTTGAACAAACATGGGCTAAGCCGAAGTGAGAACTGGCTGCCGGAGCTCAGCAGCACATGTTTTGCATTACGGAGCTGTTTGAGGGGCCTATGCAGCTTAGTGGAAAAATCAACAGGTTTGTCCCCTTGCAGCTCACAGGTCCAGAATAGCTAGTGGCCCTAAAGTGGGGAAAACTCCCCCCGAGCTCAGCTCCCTCACTAGTTTCCATGTCAGAGGCTATGCATGGTGTGGGACAGATGGCACACGGGCCATGTGTGTGGGTTGTACCCTGCGAAGCCCTCGGGAGCAGTTTGCAGGATGCAGCAATCCCAGCCCTGCCACGCATAGCCTGTCCTCAGGTCGCCTACCCTCCACTTCCAGAGCAAGCACTGTCTATTCCTGAAACAGGGGAAAAGCGATGAAAATAGCAAAGAAACGTAAGCCTGAGGATCTTCTAGCACACAAATAGCAAAGGAAAGAGAGATAAATACTGTGATAGCCTTTAAATATCTGTGGAGGAAACCAGCCAGGAGCCAGCTTGGCTACAGCGAGATGGGCTGGGTGATAATGACAGATGATCCCAATATTCCCGAGAGGATTTCTGACCACCGTTTGTACAAACAAAGCGGAACGTGACATTCTGGAGATTTGGGTTCATTTTCTTGGGAGGAAAAGGACTGCTAAAAGCCTTTAATAGCTCCAATTCAGGTAATCACAATTATAAGGAGCAGGGGAGGAAGCTGGGCCTGATGTATGACATGCCAAAGAGCTGAGTGCAGTAAACAAGGGTAGGGGAATATTTGTTTGGCCAGCACGCTCGGTACACAGGAAACATCAAGCAATAAGAGGACGACTGAGTGCAGGAGTTCCCAGTCCTATATTTACGAGCAAATAAAATGATGGGAGGACCCCACAAATTACAGACATCTACAAATAACCGCAGAGCTTTTGTCTGAGCTGTGGGAAGATGCTGTGGACGCTGATAACAGAGGCTGCCTTGCACAAGGCTGGGGAGTGTGGGGCTTGGCCCTGTGTCCACTGTGCCGAGCATCCCGGCCCCATCCTGGCTCCAGGCTGCAGGGGAAGGCGGAGAGAGCACAGGAGAGGATAATTATGGAATAACCTGTCGATGGAGGAAGTGGCTTCCCAACCTCTCTTTATTTAGGGCTTGAGTTATGCTCAAAAACAGGCAGATTTATAGCCCTCCCATGGTTGTGTTGTTTTCTCCTTCTGGCCAGATTAATATAATAAATGAGAGGTAGGAAAACGGCTGAAAAGCAAAGCCCCTGCAGCGATGTTGTGTCACATCATTAAATAAGGGGGCTTTTTACTTAAGAGGAGATGTTTGACCCATAATTACAGCTAAACTCCAATTTGGAAAATGGCTTTCAGTCTATTGAGACTTCTGTAATTTTAACAGGATGCAGCATTCGAATCCTCACCCTCTGTTTTAGAGGGCGGCATAAAGTGATTATAAAACACTAAATAGCAGCTGTTTTTCAGGCTGGAAGGGGCTCTTCATTGCTGTGTGATTCTGCTCTACACAAAGGCTCTTTCTGAAATTAAATACCCACTGTAAATGTCAAGTAGTATTTGGTTCTCATTCCTGAGGTCTGCACACAATTCGTTCTAGCAAAACATGGGCTGAAAACTAACCTGACTTGTATGGCAGAGTGAGTATCGACTGGGAATTTCCAAATCCCAGCATCAGCAGGGCGGCTGGAGCTCAGAAGATTATCAAAGGCAAAGGTATTGCAGTGTCCTGAAACAGGGGTTAACCACGCTTGCAATATTTACTGTCCCCCAAGACTGGATTGGGTATATCGGGAATGTGATGGCATGTTTAAACACGTTGCTTTATCACCTTTTTGATCTAAACCAATCACGAACATATAAACCAGCTCTGAGGTGACCGGGCAGCTTGTTTTTTGATAACAATAATTATGTTCCTCGCATTTACACGGAGCATTTCGTTTGTAGATCACAGGATGCTTCATCAAAGCAGGCTGCAATCACCACTGCCCATCATTACCAGTAGAGAAAATGAGGTGCAGGGGAGGGAAACACCTTGTTTGTCCCAAACCAGACATCAGGTGATGGGGTGGCAGGAAATAGGAGCCTTGTGGTCCTTATTGAAAGGACAAACCCTAGCTTCTGACCATGGATTAGCATGGGATTGGCCAAAACCCCCTGGCAAGGAGATGTCTGGGAAGTTTTGGATGAAAAACTTCTGCTTCATTCTTTATTTTTACTTTATCTTCAAAATGGAAGGTTTCATAGGAAAGAGCACTTTCTAACAAAGCGTTCCTGGGGAAGGTTTTTTTTTTGATATCACAAGGCATTTTGTGGTCAGGAAACACGTGTGTTTAGCCATGACGGGCCGTGGTGGGGATGTGGGAACCCCAGACCTGAGTCCCACCTGTGTCTGAGTCAGACCTCCATGGCCAAATCTCCCCAGTCCCTGATGAGATTCTGGTTGCGGTCTCACTGGTGTGGTGCAGCTGGTCGGGGTTTCTCAAAATGCATGGTTCATCCAGCCCAAATGCTAGCTGTTAGCCATCTCACACACCAGCAGACTCCTGCTTTAACTGTTTCTCCAAAAAGGATTTAAATCCCTTATATCCCCTCATGTCTGGATTGCGACCAGTTGTGGGACGAGACACGAGCGCTCTTCCTATCTAACAGCTTTCAAAGGTGTTGGTCTCACATCCACTTCCAGGCGAGCGGGGCTACATTTTGACATCTCAGCAAATTTTTCTGCCTGTCCCCATGTGGGAAATTTCCTGCCCATATTTAAGCCTTGCGTGGCCTCTTTCTGCTGTTGTTCCCCGTGACAAGAGGGCTGCAAACAAAAGAGAGCAAAAACAAAAAGACGAGCCTGCGAAAATGTCCTCTGCTGTGTCCTCTTAAGATCCAATTTTCATTTCACATCACTTCTAATCAGACTCTGGTTTCATTCCAAAATTAAGCACTGGGAAAAACAGCTTTTTTTTTTTTTTTTTTTCTTTTTTCTTTTATTAAGAAATATTGCCTTCTTGAAGAAAACAACAACAACAACAACAAAACTCCTCTTGATTCTTTCTGAACAGCTCTTCTAATACTTGAGCTGGAGTGGTTTACAATGCATGAAGTCCTTTGTGCTTTGCATTTTTCAATGCTTTGGGCTTCTGCCTGCAGTTGTGCAAAGTTTCAGCAAAAATAACCCACCAAGAGTTATTTCAGTTTTTGATTCACATTTTGGTGTCAGAAAGGGGCTGAGATCTCAAGGATGGAATGAAGTTCTCTGTCATAATTTTGCAAGTCTGCAGTTTGATTTAATAGTTGTCTGAATCAACTCCATGAAAACTTGTATGGCTATTATTGTCCTGGCTTCCTTCACTAAAACAGGCATATCCTAAAAATAGGTAGTTTGTAAATAAGAGGGGAAAAAAAAAAAAAAAAAAAAAAAGCTGGCATCCCAGGTTCTTTTAAATAAGAAAGATGCACTTCGCAACTTTAATTTTTTAGGTTGGTTTCCATTCATTCCATTTTGCATATGAGGAGAGGCAGAAGAACCAGGTGCACTGGTTTGTGAAAAGGCAGGATAGTGATTTTTTTTCCCCAAAATAGTTGGCCTACTGTGAGGCTCACAAACTCAGAAGTAAATTCCCAAATCCCACAACAGAGGTTAAAAGCCCTTGTGTCCTGCAGCAGCACCAGACCGTTTTATTGCGAGGAAAAATGATGATTATTCTGGGGGGCTAGGGCTGAGCTTGCTGGAAGCTTCAGGACAGATTTGTGTCCCCACCAAGCTCTGTGCCAGGCTTGCCGGGTCGCAAATCCCCAGGCAACCTGCAGTGCATGTTGTTTTCTGCTGTCCACAGCTCCCCAGGGTAGGGAGAGAAATTAAACCATGGTGCAGAGGTGTGAATATTCCCAATAAAACCATCCTGATGGGAATGTCTTTTTCTCATGGAAGCCATCTAAATAGCAATTCACCATGGCAACACACATTTGGGCTATAAAAACCCTCAAAGAAGAGGATTTTTGCTTTATTTAACTTCACAAATACCTACTTCATCACCCACCCCACGGACGGGCTCAGGAGCTGGGCACAGCACAGGGAGGACTTTGTCACGCAAAGCAACCTCCACGTGCTTTAGGATCAGATATGGAGCCAAGAACTGGAAGAGGAGGCAGATTTCCTTGGGAGATAAGGGAGAGCCCAGCCAGGAGGCTGGAGGGGCGTGAGGGCGCTCCAGCCTCACCCGTTATCGTCGTCCACCATCGAGCAAACCTTCCTTCGCCTTCCAAGCAGATAAAACCCGTCTGCGGACATTGCACGTTTCAGCTGATTCAGACACAGCTGGCGTGCTGGGAGCTGGAGGGAATTTATTTCTCTTGGCCGATGACCCGCTCTCTTTGAGGGCTGCGTTTTCCATGTACTCTTTGCCTGGCCGCAACGTTTATACCGCTGACAATTATTATTATTTCATTATTGGGCTAAGAGCTAATGAATTAGGCTAATATGCAGCTGGTAGCCTGTGGACTCTTTTGCAAGACTGTTTCAGTGACACTTGGAGGAGACTTTATAGATAGGCTGTTCAAACTCAGCACAACCCTAGTCTGGCATTTAGCTGCGGCTTGCAGAATATAATGGCTAAATACGTTTAGCCCGTGCCCACAATAACTCTCTTTGACTGCAGAAGAAGTTCCAATAAACATGTCATTCACATGCGAATGTATTCCAGTAAAAATTAGTGAGCTGATGCTATGAATAACCTGCAGAGCCGTCGTGTATTTTCAATTGCCCTCCCATCAGACGGTAACGAGATGATTAACACCAGATCGGCCAAGATATTTATATTGCTCGGATCATGATGTGTCATAAGCAAATGCAAAATTGCATACTGTATTGTAACAGCAGGGATGGGAAGAGCCACGTAATGAGCTGGTTTTATAGTGAAAAACAAATGGGATTGTAATACAACCCTGGAAACAAGGGAGTGCTTCCAAGCAGGGCGAGGGAACAGGACAGCGGCGCGTGAGAGCAGTGCTGAGAGTGACTCTTTGGTGAAATGAAGTGATTTATATAAACAGAGGGTGGTTTATTTCTTTTTTTTTTCTTTTTTTTTTTTTTTCTTTCCTGCAGCAGCTTCGAGTGATACAGCATGGATTTGGACAGCACATCATTGGACCTGGCCAGCGTGGGAGAGCTTTTTATTAAGTTAATTCTTTTTGTTTGCTTCTTGGGGATAAAATGAACACTGCAAGTCTGGGTTCCTTTGTGGCTCTGTCACCTTCTCCCCACCTCCCCTATTTTATAATTAACAGAAGCCCCTGCAAATCTTCCCCTGCAACAGGAGAACCCTCCCCCACCTGTGGCCCCTCTCCACCAAGCGCTATTTTGTAAAATCTCTTGTCACCAGGGCTCTGCGAAGACTTAGGCGCCTAATGGGAAACATGTGTCTTTCCCGGCACTCACAGCCTCACCCCGAGGAACTCTGCAGTGGAGCTCTCTCAACAGAGACAAGGAGCTGATGGAGAAAGCAACGAGGTGGCAACTTGGGTGTTTCTGCTTGCTTCAGATGCACGGTGATGGCAGCAGCACACAGCAGCTTCTCCGCAGAGGGAGGCACATTGGGCAAGAGTGCCTGGTGCTCCTGCTGGGAAGCCTAGACAAAAGGCAGCAAGGGGGAAATTAATGGCTTTTTAGAAGAGGGAAAAAGCAAAATGATGGGAAAACAACCCCCAGTTTGGAGCCTCGGCCCACCACAGTTTTGTTTCATTTCCTAAGCAAGGGAGAAAAAAAAAAAAGAGAAGTTGGAGAAGATGCACAGAAACTGGGGGATCCTATTTTTTTCTTCATTATTTTTCATGGATTATCACCATCAAAATAGTGGGCATCTTAATACTGTATGCATCGTACAGAAAGTATAAGTTATGTAATATAAATTGGCTGCATGCCTCATTGTTTTTCTTTCTGGATGTTCTGATCTGTAGTCTTCTGTACAAAACAGATCCTGTAAATAAATCAGTGCAGTGCCCAAAGGCACCAGGCCCAGACTTTGGGCAAGATTAACTCCAGCCATAAAACCTATTCATCACTTTGGTCACCTTCTTCAATTTCTTGAGTACAGGGGATCTCTGGGTAGATGGAGCTTCAGAAGCCAAAAGATGCAGTGCCATCCCTAAAACTTGGGTGCTACTGGGCCTCATTTGGATTTAAGTGATCAAATAGCCAAGCTTGCTGGATCTGGCTGGTGTCTGACAGCTAGCACTGTTGGGTGTCCAACAGCCAAATTTTGAGAATAAAAATCAGGATTGGGCTGAGGTGTGTCATTTCCCTGGGTGTTCCCTTGTAAAGGTCACTGCTCCTCTCTCCCCACCCCAGTGTATCCCTCTCTGCAACTCTGTTGTTTGTGCAAGACTTCAGGAATTAAAACCTCATTTCAAGGGTTATGAGTAGACCACAGCAGTGATGCATTGCACTGATTATGAGCAGCAGGCGAGCTGTTCCCCGTCAGCTCTCTTGCCACAGTAGTGTGCAAGTTCTGTATGGCTTGCACTGATTTTTCTTGCCTGTGAATTCTATTTATTTATTTATTTTCTAGCAAACAAGAACTCCATTGCATTAGTGGAACAGACTTATCATGATAAATTGCATAGAATAATATTGTTACAGGGTATTGCCATCACCTCAGCAGTAATAGAAATTAAAAATAAAATTAGAAAAAAAAAAAAAAGTTGAAAAATAGATAAGTATCTGTGAGATAGCTGGGAGTACACTGGAAGGAAAAAATGGCCCTGGTAGGGAAATAGACAGATGTCCTCTTCAGATGTAAATGTTTGTTTATGGGGACAACACTGGGAAATCTTCATATGAAAGAGTCAAGCCATAGGAAAGTAGTTGTATTTATGAAAATGTTGGGGTTCAGGGCTTCCAAGGGGCTTAAAGTTTCTAGATCTGCAGTTCACTTGTCTATGACATGAAGGGAACATCATCTTTAGCCTTGGAAATCTGGGCATCTTGCCGCAGAACCCCTTAAAACCAAGGGAGCCTCAGATCACTCAGTGCTACTGTAAATAGGCACATCATTGATTAAAGACCTGGCAGGAAGGTTATCTTTCTTGGCCTCTTGCATAACAGAAGCTAGATAATTAAATTTTATAATCTTTGCATCAAGCCTGTAATTCCCTGCTTGTGTTAGGGTATGACTTTGAGAAGAAGCCCCCACCTGAGCACCCTGAGAAGTGCTCACCTCCCTTGGCAATCGCTGCGGTTGCCATTAGGAAGGGCCACAACTGGAAAGGGTTTACTATTTCTTCCATCACTTCTGCTGGGTTGGTGAAAGATCAATTTCCCACCAGCAGCCCTTTCCCTTTCCTCTCCCTGCTTTGGGGACCAGCTGGTTGCAATGAACCAGCCTCTCACCATCCTCCTTGGGAAGCTCAATGGTTTGGATTCCTGAGATGCTCAGCCCACAACAAGGTTTTCAAACAGCTGTTTTCAGAAGTGTTTTCCTGAACTCTCACTAATTCACCAGGATCCTCCCCAAAGCCCAGCCTCCACGCCAAGCCCCAGCCGGGCATGTTCCCAGCAGCGCTATATAGGGTAGTAGCCACACTCATAACGCCAGCCTCTGTCTCTCTTTTATTTCTCTATATCATTATGTTGATGTAATAAATATGCAGAGGAGCTCCAGGCATCAGCCATGTCCTTTGTTTGAAACACTCTACCACGTTCTCCCAACTTGGTATTACCATATGATTATATACATGCCAGAGAAATAAGTCCCAATGTCAGTGCTGCTTTTATACTGCAGCTCTGCCTTCCTGTCCTCCCGTCTGCGTTTCCCATCCCACATTCACACGCTCCCATTACATGGCTAGCCTATATTTTACTCCCTCTGTTCTTGCTGCAGCTCTTCTTGGTAAGGGAAGTCTTGATTATATGTTATGGCTGAATGACTTAAATCACAGAAAAAAATGTACGCAGAAGAGCAAAATGAGGTCAAAATGAAGTCAGAGCGCTCCAGTTGGGAGGCAGGTCCTTATGGAGGGCTGGTGGCACCTCCCCTTGCTCTGCTGAGCCTCCCTGTGCCCATAAGGACTCAGCAGATGCTTAACCTCCAGGGGGAAACCCCAACCCGCCAAGCCAGCCCAAAGTGAGCTGGTGCAGGCCAAAATTTTATAAGCAGGCTGCAAACGTGGGCTGCCGGGAAGATTTCTGCCTATTTCCAGCACTGGGAAAATGCACGAGCAGGGAAGTCGTATTTATATAAGTCAAGGAAAACACTGTTTCCTTCTTCAGCAGGAAACAGAAGTTATTCTCAGAGCTTCAGCAAAAGAACAAGAAATTAAATAAAGTGCTGGCAGCCTAAACTTGTTTTATTCCTGTGGTTTTACAATCTCTGAGTCAAAATAAACACATTTTCGATCTCAGGATAATTATTAGGGTAATAATGGGGGGGGGGGGGGGGGGGGGGAAGTTATTTACAGGCTCCATAGGAATTATTTGATGAATCATGTGAACTGAAACAACAGATTCAGGGCAAGAAAACTCACATTTATGCAACTCTTTGGTTTGATTCTTTTGTTAGAGGGCACCCAGATGCTGTAATATAAGATTGGGCAAACCTTTGGGTGCTCCCAGCAGGATTTTTGCCTGAGAGAAGAGCAGTGACCACTATTGCAACAACTGATTTCTTTCAGTTAAGAGCGTTGATGAATTTTAATGATGTTGATCCTCCTTAAGTCTGGGGTGGGGTCTCATGGTGGTGCCAAACCAGAGCCCCTGGGTGAGGGCTTACATCCCAGGCTGGGTAGGGTGCTAATTTGCACTACCCTGTGATATCCGATGAGGCAGATGAAAAGCAAAGGAGAATTTTGAATCCTCATACCTTCAAGTGCTTACCACCGCACCTCTTAATAACTCAATTTAGTATTTAATAAGAGGAAAGGTTTTCTTAAAGGGAAACTGGAAACTGGAGCACTCAGTGGGATAAGTGCCTGGGGCAAAGTGTTTTTTGGGAGCTGTGTCTACTACAGCAAGACAAGGGTAACCAAAGTGTAGTTACAAGAAATAGCTACAAGACGTAGTCACAAGGGGAACTACAAGAGGTAGCTACAAGGGTACATAACGGAGGTAGTTATCAGGCTCTTGGCACTTTGAGAGTGAAGGGCACAGGAAGAGGAGCAGGTATGGGGCCTCCTACACAGGAATGATGCAATCACAGCAACTCCTGAAGCTTTTTGTCCCTTCTTTCACTAAAGCAAAGGCAAAAGAAGGTAGCAGGAGGGTGAGAATGTCTTGAATTGCATATTCTTTTCAAAACCAAAGTGGGCTAGGAACACTTCACCCTGCATGAAGCAGTCCCGAGGTTTAGGCTGCTGTTTAAAGGGTAGAGGTTTAACTCTGAAGCAAGCCCATAATTTTTATAAACAAGGCTCCTATTTCCCTTCTGGAAATATATATATGGAAACCCACGTACGCATGAAGCCTAAGACATGCACGAGAAGACCATTGAAGCCTTGTTATCTTTGCTTTTGTTCTGCTTTCCTGGTGCTTTTTCAATTCCCTTACCGGTACTGCCTTGGAATCGACTCCCTTTTCCAGGATGAGCTTTTCACAGGGCCGCAGGGCTTTGTTCTCGCCCTGCTGCCCCTCACCCTTGTTTGTTGTGCGGTCCCTGGGGTGTGCTTCTGCTCTTGTAGGGGGCCAGTGGCGGAGAGGAAGAGGCAGAGGATGTGAACTCCCATGTTTGAGCACAAAGAGAGAGGTGGACCCGTTCACTCCTATGCTCAACGCTCCTCAGCAGGCAGAGAGAGCTCCTGGAGCTAAAGAGCAAAATACCCACCAAGGACTGGGGCAGAGGGGTGTAAGCTGGGTTTCTCCCCACCAAATGGCACAGTGGCACTGTCTGCAGCCCTCGCTGCCATCATTGCCTTCTCGATCCTTATGTGCATTCTTCAGATCTGTGTGGGAGTCTCCTGCGCAACTTCCAGGTATAAAACTTTTTGGCTCCAGAGAAGCTGCTTCACATACCGCGGCAAGGAACATAAATACATCAGTGCCGATGGCGCCTGGGAGGGAGCCATGACCATTCCCAGGCACGTAGGACTGGAAGGGACCACCTGCGTCACGGGGCTCAGTCACCGGCTCCTCACAAACACCTTCCACAAGCTGGTCAAGCACCGGCTCCTCAGCGATTTCCTGGTTGTTCTTGCAGCTGCTGCCCCTTGCTTGTTAAAAGCTTGGCATAAGTACCAGAGCAATTCCGTTTGCCTCAATATTTTTGTCACCTAAAGGATCACAGGGCCTTTTTGAGGAAGATCCAGAGTCCATCTGATGCAGATGCCATCATGATTCCCCTTTTTAAAAATAAGAGTAGTAAGCAACAAAGCTAACATGCATATTCATTTATTGCACCTTTTTTATTTTATTTTATTTTCCCCTGAAAAAATTCTAGTTTGTTTTCTTTTAGCTCTTTGCTTGCTCTCCTGAGAACATAGGCCTGGAGGAGATTTCATGTTTGGTGGTCCAGCATGGGGAGGCAAGGCTGCAGTCATTTTGCAGCCCTTCTCCCCACGTCTTAGGGCCCCAACGACCCACAGGCACAGCCCGAGGACTGCTGGGTGGGTGGTAAAGGGAGACCTGCCTAAGGCTCTTGCTTTCTGCCTTCTCCCCAGTGGCTATCATGAATAATTAAATCATTAAAGTGAACGATGTGCTGTGATATAACCTCAGCTTAACCACCTTCTGCATCTTCACAACAGTGCTGCCTCCGCCATCCCCCTTGTCTGAATTATACAGCTTAGGAGCCAGATCTTAGAGATGATCTGTGCTATAAACAGTATTGTTAGGGGAAGAGAGAATTAATTAATTTCAGTGATGAACATTTCTTCACAGTGACACACACAGCTGTGGAGAGCATGCAATCCATAGGCACTGGGAAGCAGCAGGAAAGTGTTTCTTAATTTGTTGTTTTTGTTGGTGTTTTGACTATTTTTATTTGCTTATTTGCTTGTTTGTTCATTTTTATTTGCTAGCAGAGCCATCATACCATGAAATCATACTCAGTGATTGAAAACATGTATTTCACAGTCACGCAGTGTGGCAGACATGGTCATAGGGTTGAGCTGAAGGGTTCTCCAGTGTGACAGCCCTGCCTCCGAACGGTCCCAGAGTAACAGTGTTGGGACCTGAAGGTCCTCAAACTCAATGAAACTAGAGCAAGTTAGCGTGCACTTGTTGCAGATTAACAGGAGCACATGGACAATTACAGCAGAGCAGCCACCGTGCAAGCCATGAGTGCTGTCAGTGCACGGTGGGAACCTGCCTGGGACTCCGTCCCCACCGCCGGGCTGATCGGTGGTTATCTCAAGGTCAGGCGTGCAGGAAGCCACCAGGACACCGTGAATATTGTGTGAGTGGGAGCTGCTGGCGGGGCTATCAGAGCTTCCCAGGTCAGCAGGACAAGCAGGGAGTTGCCCAAGCTCAGGACGAAGCAGGAAGAAATGAAGATGGCGCCGAAAATCCTGGTGGGAAGGTTCAAAGCCCGGCCAGTGCAAATGACCCCCGTCAGCAAGGGGAGGCCAGGGCTGCATCGATGCCTGCCCCAAGCGTACCCTAGTGTGAGTCCTAAATCCACACTGCTTCCTCTTAACACCACCCCACCTTCCCCTATGCCCTTCCTATACCTTCAGCTGCCAAGGTTAGAATTACATTTGCAGTGCTTTGCGTTTTACTGTGGACAAGCATGTTATTGTAATGGTCTATGGATGCCTTTTCACCAACTTTTTGCACAGAAGTCCCTGCCCTGTAGAACCAACTCTGGTGAGGCTGAACTTACCCCCACAAAAAGCCTTTGGGGTCTTTTTGCTTCATGTTTACGCATTTCTTTATCTGAGAATATCCTCGTCCATGGAGCAGCTCACAGGCAAATAACGACAGCAACTATAATAAAATCACCACCAGTTTCTGGATTGTCTTGAGGGTGAAAACTAATGATGACGTGGCTGCACAGCCATAAAATCAACAGCAGCTTTCCAAAAAAATCCAGAAGGCAATGACTGCAGGAGCACCAGTCATCGGTAACATCTTTAAGGGTTAAAGTAGCAAGTTGACAAAAGCTTTAATGTTTTTACAGCGCACAGACATGTAACATACAATACAGGACGATTTGTTCTATTGATGTCTAAAAATGCTTAATGGAGAAACAGGCTGTTAAAATACAGGATACTTTATAGGTTAGCTCTTCTCCATACTTTATCCTCTGGTATTTGCCAAGTTAGCAGAGCATCAGACTTCAAGTCACATTTATGCTTCTTCAGAGCAGTTTTTCCACTAAAAGCTTAGCTAAAAGACATACATATTAGTGAAAAGGAGTCATTCATTCTTGTCACACAATTTGTCCTCAGAACAGTTGCAAATCCTGCATATCATTTTTTTTTTTAATCGAGGGGAAATAAAACAGCTTTTATATAGTTAAACAATTGTCCACAGTCTCTCCCAAGAATGGAAAAACGCCCTAAAAATGGAAAGCAGGTGGGTTTTCTCCACATCAAGTTGCTTCTTCTGCACAAGAACAAATAGGCTACATCTTTGTTCTCTTTTTAAAAATAAAATAAATAAAAGCAACAGAATTGGTATGTCTTCTAAAAGAGTCCTGTAAGCAGGAGATCTCTAGGAAGTGTTCTTTGGTGCCTGCGCTGGCTTTTTGTGTCTGCAGTTTCTTCTAAGTGGATTGACAAAACTTTCCTACTTTCCTACCATACCACTGCAACCTTGGCATCCCACATTTCCTTTCCATTGCTGCTAACATGGGAATTTCTGCATATTTCTTTGATGTTGCTGCTGGCTTGGGAGTGTCAAAGCCAAAGAACACAGAGAGGATGTCTTCAGAGATGTCGATGGGGGCAGGCAACCAGAAGAATGGTACGTCGCTGGCTGAAAAGAGACACCTGAGGATGTAGGAGGAAACGAGAAATGTTCAGCAAAACAACCTCTGCTGCAAGACTCTGGGTCTGAAGCTCCCTAGCACTTCACTGGGGATTTGCTTACTTACTTCTATAGGTCTTTATTAACTCAGAAGCCTCCTTGGTGGAAATATAGATGGCAAAAATGGGCAATTCTGACATGTATTTTTACAGGCAGGTGGATCCCAGCCAAGCACTCAGTCATGCCATTATTTTAGGCATAGGTTATCAGCAATGCACACAAAAATGCTGGGTTAGGAGAGCAACTTTCAGAAGAAACGATCCTGCTAAACCTGGAAATACTCTCAGACCCCTGTGGCACAGGAACAATAAGTTAAGTGAGTGGCAAAGCAAACCCCATGACCTGAACATCTGCAAATTTCAGAGGCATTTAAAACAAAACCTCAAACTGAACTCAGAGGCCTAGCACCATGCATGACAACAAGACAGAAAATTGTGTTGATATTACTGAGGCACTACGTGGGATGAAGTTCGCCTCAAGGTCAAATTTGGGTACCTTCCTGGCTTTTCTGGATTATTTTTTTTTTAATTTTTGGAAGTACTCTGTCTAACTCAGCAAGAAGCACCCGATGGACACCTGCAGATTGCTTTGCTCTCAGCAGCATCACTCCCAGATAAACCAGTCCACCTTATTTATTGTGCCAGCTAATGGAGGAATAAAGGCAGACAGGACAGTTCCATTTTGCTATTTTTCCTCCCATTTTTATTTTTCACGGCCTGTCACCGATTCCCTTTCCTCCCCCCTTTTTTCCCCCCTATTAAAACAAAACATCTGCTGCTGTTTTAAGATGTGGTGGGCTTTCGCAGGCTGTTATGGACAAAGATAGCACTTGGCAGGGAGGGGAGCTGAGCAAGAGCCACAGCAGGTGAAGGGTTTTAATTCCCCCATTACTGTAATCAGCTGCCACAGCCGCGGGAGGCAGTGGTAATGATTTCCAAACCCAAAAGCCTGGCAAAGGGCAAGTGTTCACACGATGAGGGAGCGCTGGCGGGCTGGACGTGGGCTTGGCCCCATCCATCAGGGCTCTGCAGAGCTCAGCTGGTGACTAGTCGCTGCGTCACTCCTTTCTGATTAAATTCCCATTAAGTTTAAAATAATAATATGTCCTTAGTGGAATACGAAACTCTGGAAGAAGAAGAAAAAAAATCTTCGTGGGGTTTTTTTGGCCAGTGGTGAGCTAAGGTCCAGCCCTGAGGAAGCATATGGGAATGGCTCTGTGATCATGCTCTTCTGTTACAGTGGGGGGCTTATCCTTGCTTTTGCTATGACCACAAAATCCAAATTCAGTGGCTATCCAAGACCCTTTATATGATTTTGACAATGAAAAAAGCCTGAACAATATACATAAATTATTATGTGTGAACTATAAGGCACAGAAGCGCCCAAATCTTTCAGCAGACAATTTCTCAAAGGAGGTTGATCAGAACAACCTGCACATTTGCGTCCAAGATCTTTGGTCTAACATTTTTCTCTCCCAGCTATCTAACCCTTTTTTTCATTATCTGTCTGCTCGCAGTCCTGAGTGGGAGCCAAGCAGACAGAGCAGAAGGGGCCACAAGGTATTTTGGCATCCGCAGTCAGACCAGACTTGAAGGAACAGATAGAGGTAGGTCCACGCCACTGGATTCCCAAAGCAGGGAGCATCCATCTTTACCACCACTAAGATTTGCCTGCACAGCCAAGGACCAGTAGTTACTACACCAGCAGTACTATTAATTATATTAATAATATATCTTCTTGGTTTATGTTTCTTATCCTTTAGGTTCTTCAGTCTGCCAGTCACTGGGGAGGGAATAACAGTTTGTGTCCAGCCCAGAAATCAGATCTGCCTTGTTTTAGCACTGAAAATAGACGAGGAGACCCTAGGAAAAAAAAATAAATAATAGTGCGTTAATTAAAACTTCTTGCTAAATGTGAGATATGTCTTACTTAATTTAGTGCCTATAAAATCATTTTAGGTATCTTATTCTTATGGTTCAAGTCTGAAGACAAAAAAAAAAAGGAAACATTGCAGCTTTTCCATGGCCAATATTTACACTTAAGAAACTGATATAAAAGTAAGAATATTTTCCAGGTCCAGCACTCCCTCTTGTCACAGAAACTATTTACCAGATCTGAACCCACTCACAGTCTTTCTCTCCCCAGAGCCCCATTTTGAGGGATGAACTTTTGCAGAAACTTACCCCAATTCTGGATAGTTTCAATTGCCCCAGTCAGGGAGCAGATATAGCTGAGCCCCATGGGTCTGCCATGGACCTCCACATACCCCATGGGTCTGCCTCCCCTTCATCCCAACACCCCACCCAGGCTACCTGGATTTACCTGGTGAGTTGCCAGATGCAGTACATGGTAGTCCTGGGGGAAAGTGGAGGAGCAGCAGAAATTATGTGTGTCATCTGAAGAGTAAATGTATGCCCAGATAATAACAGCAGGCTACCTGATGCTTGAGTCCAGCATGTATAAATAGGTAGTAGAAGTGTGAGGGCTTTGGCAAATGCCCGCTTCTGTTTGTGCTTGCTTAGGTTTGGGATAAGGCTTTCCTACTCAAAGCTAATTCACATCAGTCAGGTTACCTGGGAAAAGATTAGGAGAACAGCAAAAGAAGAGGCCATAAATCATCTTAAGACTTCTGGAGATCAGGTTGAATTCCTTGGGACCACGAGGCTGGGGGCAAACACAGGAATGCAGCGTGTAATGGACTTGCTTATCACCCTGGTGCTGTATCCAGGAGTTATTAATGGGCTCTGGCGTGCTGTGACAGTAACACGAGCTTGAGGAGCAGCCTAATAAAAGAGGCTCCCTGCTCCAGACAGCAGAGCCAGGTCGCTCGTAGACATCGCAGCCTCAGTGCTGCCTCCCAAAGACACGACGTTGGTCGTCTGCTGTTTCCACCGTATGTTTCCTCCATCTCTGTGCCTGGAAGGATTTTAATGGCTCCCGCGATGATCAGGCTCAGATTATTAAGGTATTAGAGAGCAAAAGAAAGCTCCTTGAAATCCTGGGAAACTCTACCTGGCACACACCGAGGGGCTGATAATACCACCCTCTGTGACACACCAGCAGAGGGTAGGAGGAGCCGACCCATTAATCTTTTGTAATCTAGCTGGAATGAAGTGACAGTGATGAAGTAGTTTGTAATGGACTTCCTGAATCCTCATACAAATGGAGGAAGTGACCACCCTTGACCAGATTTCTGCTCATTTAGCCAGCTTCCCTGCCTGCATTACGCATTTTTCCCTTTTGCAATCGGTTCCGATCCCGCTTTAGCTGGGCTGGTGCGTTAATGCTCCACCAACCCGTGAGAGCAGGGGTCTGGAGGGGATGGGGTCTTCCTGAAGAGTGGGGCACAGGGTGTCATCCAGCAGCAATAAATCTGATAAATCTGCAGTGCCTCTGGAGGCTCTGGGGTCTCTGGAGGGCCAGAAAGGCCCCCCTGGGGTGGCAGCCTCCTGGGGGGGCCTGGGGAAATCCAACCGGTGGTGCCCCAAAGCTCCAGGCTCTCCTGAGAACACCAAGAAGCACTGTCCTCAGGTAGTCCCAACTATATGGACGGGGTCTGCCCTTCCTGGTGGCTTCAGTCAGCAGAGACACGGTGTTCAGCAGCCAGCAGCTGTGCTGGAGGAGCCGGAGCCTTGCAATACTGTGTCCTGCAGGCCGCACGTGGGAGAGGATGGCTTTATTTTGGGAAGGCGTCAGTCGAGCTCTATTGTCCTGGCATACCCATGTTACAAAACCATGTTGGGGACCCATCCCTGCCTCGTGATGGGCTTGTGTAACCGTCCAGCAGCATTCGTGTTGAAAAGGGACCACGACCTTCCCTTTGTGGAGCAGCGCTGCATTGCCACAGCCGGGAGCTCTGGCAGACAAACCCCAGCAAGCTTATGAACTCCGTGTCTCCCACCCAACAAGCTGGTCAGGAACATACCCTGAAGGCCCATGTTGAAGAGTCAGTGTAAAACAAAAAAGAGACCACAGATTACGGCCCATGGGAGCTTCAAACCACGCCAAAGGCAAGAGCCAGTGGACCCTATAGCCATAGAAGGGCATATTCAGGGCCGGTTCCCAGCATCCTGACCTTGGTTTCAAGTGCTGGCTTTGGAAATACTGTCTGGCAGTCTGTGTGGGCTCTGCCTCTGGCATTGGGCTGGCAGGAGGAGGTAAAAGCTCAGAGAAATTCCTTGGCTGATCTGGCCCTGGGAGCCTTGCAAGCGTGGGGACAAAGCCCTAGGCTGCGATGAGGTGGCTGCAGAGAAGGAGCAGAGGTGACCCCAAGAGGATGTGGAGCAGGGTAGTGAGAGAATTCCCACAGCCCAGCCCTCATTAATTTCACCAGCAAGAAGAGTTGGCCCACAAGGTTTCAGCTCAGGCACAGGCTTTGATTTTTTCACTTTTTTCCTGGTCAAACTCCTGGGCATTCTGAGCAGGAAGGAATCTGAGACAGCTGTACCCCTTGACACCAGTTCTGGATCTGGCCAGTTGGTCCTGACATGTTTTAAAACAAAAATGACATTATCAGTGGTCTTTGGTCCTGCTCTGTCCTAGCTCCCACATCCTGGAGCACATCACTCAGCAAAGAGTCCCCTCTGATCTTCACAAATGTGGATTCACCCACAGGGGCGAGTCACAACCAGGCACTAAGGTCTGTGTAACCTGATAGTTCTTTTCTACCTTTTTAAAAAAATTAAAAAAAAAAATCTTTTTCATCTGAACCAGGAAGACCTAAAGACTTAGTAAAATGTTCAGGCTATGATCCAGTGTTTTTTTGTCACTTAGTTATCTAAATAAGGCACAGAAAGCTCCTGCATTTCAGGCCAGGCTCTCCACAAAATGTGTAGAACAGGAGAGGTGCGAATGGAAACCTTGGTGGCATTAGGTGTTGTTTTTCTAAACATTCCCCATCAGTAAGCAGGCAGCCTCTCAGTGCTGCACAGTCCCACTGAGGTCTTTAAAATCATATTTCTAGGATTTCTCTAAACCAGGGGCCTCAAGCTTTTAAACACAAAGGGAGCTGGGGAATGGTTTCTTTAGCAAGAGATTTGAGCAAATCAGTGCTTTTTGTCTCACTTTTTTTTTTTCCTTTTTTTTTTTTTTTTTTAATGGACATCTGCTGGGGTTTGTATTTTTTGAGCCGTGGGGGTGAAGGGGGTAGAGGGGGAAAGAGAGGTTTGCAGACGGGGTGAGCACAACTTATTCTGGAAAAAATCCCGGATGCTATAAATGGGAGCCCCCTAACAGTGCAGCTCATCTGAAGTAAAATGAAAATATCAGGCATCCAAGAAACATATGTGCAGATGGCTTAGAGCCCAGTCTCCTTACTAGGGCTCTGCATTAAATAAAATGCACCGGGTCATGTTGCTACAGATATAAGAGATTACTAGGTGCAATGTGCACTTCTCTGTGAAACTGCAGGTTTTTAAACAATTGGAAATACAGACCTTGTTTATGGATCAAGCAAATGGCTTCAGTCAAGCAGAACAGCTGCTTTTTTTTTTTTTTGGCTAGGGCTGGGGTCAGGAGGCTCGTACTCTGTTTGCGAGACTTCACTGCAGACACCGCTCCAAAGGAGAGCAGTCTCAACACCAACTTGAGAAGTGGCGTCCAAGAGGGCTATTGACTATGACCTGTATTTTTGAAGGATGATATGAATCAATCCAGAGCCTTGGCAGGACCCCGCGGCTGGGGCTTGTGCTTTCAGCCAATGTCAATTATGTCATTACTGAGCCTGCAGAAGCTATTACTAATGTTACTTTTACAGTTCACTGCCGACCAGAGAAAAGAGTTTTTCACACTGTTGTCGTTTTGTTGGAGCAAGACTATACGAATCGCAGATGGCTTCCTTGCCAGATGCAGCCTCGCAGGACGGCAGTTTGGGGTTTACAAGAGGTTTAATGAAAACTTGGCATTTTCCCAACTTTTGGCAAATACTCTTGGGCTGTCAACTCACGCAAGCAAGTCAAGATCCTAAAAATGTCGAATGACTTGTTCTCACCAAACGGGGAGGTGAAAAGTTTTACCTGAGAAACCAAATCCAAATGAGCAAACCAATACAATATCACACTGGGCCTGAGCTCATGAGCACTGCAGTTATTGAAAGGCTCTCACTGAGTGCTGGATCTGTTCCCAAGTCTATGCTATTGCTTTGGAGGGGTCCAACGTATTTCAGCTGACATGGTACATTGAATGTGGAGGGGGGAAAAGGGGGAGAAGTGACATCCAGGTGTGTTGAAAATCACATCATCCTGTCTTTGATGTCTGCTGCTCATATTTCAGGGATGACTTTGCTGCTTTGTCTTGGAAGGAGAGTTTGCTTCCTAGCTTTTCTGCTTGGTTTGTTTTTCCCTGATGGTTTGAGCAGCTCATTTAAATTGTGTTAAAGGAAATTCTCAGGTGTGTGCCTTCAAATGGATGGCATCTCCTATACTCAACAACATGTCCAAATGGTGCAGAACTAACCGGCTTCTCCAGCACCAAGTTGGAAACTCTTCACATTATTTGAGTTCTCAAGCCTATTATTTCCCTTTTCCTGTTCATGGATATTTGCATTCAGCAAAACTTGGCATAGCATGGTGTCATGTTAAGCATAACTCTTCTTAGTTTACCAGTACCACCATTCTCCATTCCCACCACCCTGGCCTAATATTCGTCTTTGTCTACACTGCCAAATGGAGTCAGCTGCAGTGATTTGGCTGTGAATTTTCTTCAGTTATGGTCTGGATGAGAAATGATTTCCTAGGTCCCAGTAGCCTCAAAATGCTGTCTTGTGTGCAATGCATTGGAAGAAAAATGCCAGGAGCTGCCCCAGTGAGACAGAACACAACTGTGCCTGTGTGTACACAAAAGCATGCATTGGGGCCATTCAGAAAATCAGCTCCAACAAACAAACCCTGAAACATTATTCACACTGAGTCTCAAGATAATGAGCCTCTCCCCGTGGGCCCTGAGCAGTCTCCCATAACCAACTGCCTTTGCCTTAGCCAGCCTGCTGATCTTTGAATATCTTCATCCTGAGTCTAGCTTGAACAGTACATTTTTTATCACCGTTGGTGCACAAACCAGATGATTGAATTCTCCAGAGGAAGGAGGAAGTAGCACTTTACGTCCATGTGGCAAAGGGATTAACTAACCGGCTGGAGAAATGTAATCATGGAGATGTCATCCTTTTTCCGCTGACGGAGGTTTGGATGCAGACCTGATATCTAACCCTCCTTTGCACTCCTGTGGATCCAGTCTTCTTCAGAAACGCTCTTAAATGGGGTTTTTCTGACTTTGCAGAAATGAAATTCATTTGCCAAGATGCAAATTGAATCAACATCCCCGAGACAAAGCACACCAAGCACCATGGGTCTCCCTCTTTTGTTGGAGATTGCATGGCTGAGCTGGAGATTGCCTTAGAGGAGCTATAAAAGACTGTAAATCTCTCCCCCTTCTCCTTCACAAAAGAAAAACTGTAAGTGCTTTTTCAAAGAAGTTTCTTATAATCTTTAGTTTTCTAGATGAACCCTGGATAGGACCAGAAGAAATCAACTGATTTGTGATTACTAATCCTTAAAAAGTGCCATGTGTCTTTCCATAGAGCAATGGCTTGCTGACTCAGGAGGGTGATTGCTAGTTGTACGCTTCAGAGCTGCATAATATGCCCTGCTTTATGAAATAGAAGAGGCATATCCTAGTACAGCAGTAGTCCTAGTAGTAATCATCCTTGAAGTACTTTCAACTTTAAGTTATTCTTTCTTGATCTGTGTGGTTTTGTTTGTTTGTTTGTTTGTTCCTCCAGTGAAACCTTGAGAACCTTTATTCTCATGGTATATAACACTTTGACCTCTGTTCTGCAAATGTTTCTCCACAGGTGTCTCAAGGATCTCTTCCTTACCGAGTTCTGAGTCTCAAAGGAAAGTTCTGGGGCTCTGAAGAAATGACTATGAAACGCAGAAGTGTGGGAGAGGAGTATTTAATACCTTTATACACTGTAAATATTTGATGTGGTCCCTTAGCTAAGGCAGATTTCATCTCACTACCCGCTGCATACATCTATACTCAGCAAAGACATCGAGATATCTCCAGAGCATTGTGGACATCCATGACCTGCCTTCCTGAGGAACCAGCATCTCTTTGTTGACTAAAATGGAACCTAACTAATGCAGGCAGTAGGTGAGGTGACTCCTATCCCTACGCTAAACTGTGCTTTCTTCCTTCCTCCCATAAAATAAAAATGAATACATCTCCACCTGAAAGAGCTGCTGTAAGGACCCAGACCTTACAGAGAGGGAAGTGCTTAAATGAGCCAGCAAGGCGGTCATGGTAAATACCTACATTCAAGAGTGCGTGGTTGGTAATGTATAACATTCCCTAGTAAAATCACAGTGTTATTAATTTTTCTGGCTTTTATACCTCTGGAATGGTAAAAGCAAGAGGAGAAATCTGGCCCAGTGATCCATCATCAGGGGCTTTGAAATAGAGCCAAGCTGAGTGAAATTTGAGTGAGCCCTTAGAAACACAAGGAGAG
The DNA here is from genome assembly GCF_965140915.1 of Aythya marila. NCBI lineage: Eukaryota > Metazoa > Chordata > Aves > Anseriformes > Anatidae > Aythya > Aythya marila. The sequence continues at coordinate 28,045,228 of NC_139049.1, read as the reverse complement.
CGAAAGCAACAAGTGCATTTTACTGAGCTATGATATCATCCTGTATTCGTTTCTAGAGGGGAAGCTGTTTATCGGATGTGTAGGAAAGGAAAAAGAAGCAGAAAAGCACACACATACATTTAAATATTAAAAGCCGCCCCAGGAAAGAACTTAAAATCTGAGGTCATTTCCTTGATGAGCTTAAAACGTTATTTGTCATCCACACTGAACCAGAAGAAAAAGAGAAATAAAAGCACAGGAAAAGTCCGTCGCACCCTTGGCACTCATGGTTTGGATGGGAAGGCGCTGAGCTGCGATGGGTGGCATAGAGCCAGAGCTGGCCCAGCCAGCCCACGAGGCTGCCCTTTGATCTGCTCAGGGCTGGCTCTGAGCACCAAGGTGGCAAAATTTGTCGGGGGGAACCAAGGAGGCTTGTCAAAGCCATGGTACTGCCTAGGGGCGTTTCACATTGCCATTCCACCAGAGTGCTGAGCCATTTGTTAGAACCTTAAAACAAGTGGTCTCGAAGCAAAGACCCTTCTCTGCCCTTTCTAGGTTGTGTATATCTGGAGGGACACATAAACTCACTCCAGAGAAGGTAGGAAAGAGGAGATCTAACCAGCACCTCCAGGAGGCTGTCTAATCTGCTTTAATATCACAATATCATATTGGTTTTTTGGCTTGATTTAAAAGTTTCATTTGCATATCAACACAAAGTTGGTGTAATAAGGCGTTGTTACATATTGTAATTAAGTGTAAAGGGCAGAAGTGTCCCTTGCAAGTATGATCATCACCCCGATGATGATCAGGAGGGTGCAGAGTGGAGACTCTAGAAGGCAGAGCCAGAGTGAAGCAGCAGCTTGTGCTCAAGTCCAGTGGAAATGGCTGGGTAACTGGAAGACAATATAGTGCTTCACTGGGAACTGAGTTAATAATCTGGGGACCTGGATCTGCCTGATGATAGCACCTGTTTAAGACTCAAGCCCCTTTATTGATAGGGGGTAAGCAGGCACTGCACAGTGTTCACTGTTATCAAGGGCTCCCAGCACACTGATTCTGAGCTCAGGAAGACATTGCCTTTCCAGGCTGTGAGAGCTGTACATCTTTCCCCCCAGTAAATTTGACTTGAGCCACACCAGTCTTGTAAAGCGGCAGAATGTCTGAGAAAAGACTGGTGATTTAAACACATTTGCCTATTAAAAAAAAAAAAGCTGTGCTTATACATCTTGCTCTCTAGCTGAGGGAAGCTTCTCCAGTGGCTGCTTTCACTCTGTAAGAGAGAAGGATAATAGTGATAATGAACATTACGTGAGGTATTTCTCCTTGCTGAAATTTGGACCAAGAACCAAAAGATGCTGTGCACGGGCTGGTGCAGCAGTGTTAGTGTATGCCTCCAGCAGCAAACGCCGTCCTTCCCCTGCCTCAGCCACTGCAGAGCCCATCACATGCTGCTGCTCAGCAGCACAGCGGAGCCAATAAACTGGCACAGTGCTTCCCTTGAAGCTGGAGCAGCACCTTGTCAGCACTGCCCTGAATGAGTACATCACTGCCTGATGTCAGGTGGCACAGAATTTTTGTTCTTTTTTTTGCTCTCCTGACTGTACTGTAAGCAAGTGCTGCCCTTCCAGGGAAGCACTCAGCCCCTTCCTGAGCTCCGGATGCAGCCCAAATGGGACATCTCATCGTTAAAACATATTAGGGATGGTTTGGGGTGGCTCCACAGCCCTTCCACAGCATGGGAATCACATCCAGCCATCAGTTCTTGCTGGGAAGTAAGGTGAGCATGGGCGATTCCTGTTTCCCTGATCAATGTGCAGCAGAAGGGAAAGCCCTCCTGGAGCACTGGGCAGCAAGGCAGTGAGGGGTCTGCAGTACGTCGGCACCAGGCGGTCTGCAGACATTGCTGTAAAGCAATAAATGCTGCCAGACAGCGATGTGAAGTGGCCACACAAAGCTGCAGGGGTGTGAATACTCCCCGGCTGCTCCCTAGGCTCATGTCAGCTCATTGTAGCTTTCTGTAGCATGCAGAATAAAATGAATTTTTTTTTTTTTAAAGGGCTATTAATCTACGTAAGGGCCAGAAGTACCTGGCATGACCCTCCAGCAAAGTCACCTGCCCTACACCGACCGTGTCCCATGATGTCTGGTGGAGCAGGAGTCTCATTTCCGTCAAATGTGGAAAAGACTGGCTTCTTCCCCACTGTAAAATATCTTTTTGTGTGTGTATGTGTATTATAATTTTAAAATAACAAAGTGGAATTGCTCAGCAGGGCAAACTTCAGCTCTAACCACAAACACAGGCCTGGCTGAAGGAAGCGGCAAGCTGGGAGGCATTACCAGGTTGTTAGTGTTAAAAGCAAGAAATTGCAAGGAAAATCTATTCCCTGCTGCCTCCCAACATGCTGGCCTCTGGTCAGCCTTCCCAGGCTAGTTTTCCACCAGTGGCATGAAAATCAGCAGGGCCCATCCAGCCATTTAAGTATAACAGGGAGGATTTTCCACAAGTCATCACTAGCCCAAATCACGTTGCTGTAATCAAAACCTGCTGAGCTATCTATCGCTGTTCAAAGGCAAATGAAGAGTGATTGAGGCAGATGTGATGGGGTCACAAAGTAGACTCGTCGCGACAGAGGAGCATGGGGGCACAGGGAGAGCCGTGCCTTTGTCTTATCCCTCTCTCCTTTCACCATCACCTCCCTTTCTCACCACATATTGCATGTTAACACCATATAGACATTTACTTGCTTTGACCCTAATGGACCTGTAGAAGGGCAATGCATTTTGGATATTTTTTTTCCTTTTTTTTTTTTTTTTCCCAATTTATTAATTCTGAATTTAAACTCGATTGTTTAAATTCATTGACAATTTTGCTCCTCTTACTCATTATGTGTACACCAGCCCTCACTCATTATCCCCAAGAGGCCATGCCTCTCCTCCGCTCACTAAGCCCCATGGGGTTTCACCACGGATGAGAACTCCCCATGCTCTGGTTTGACTTTTCTGTCAATAACCTTTCTTGGCTGCTTCTGGGATTTGTCAGGACAAGGAGGTTTTCTTCATACACAGCTTAATACTCTGCTTGGACCATTCACAATTCATCTCAGCCTGACATTTGATGCACATCCAGAAACCCACATGGCCCCGAGTGGAATTAGATAGCCCTTTAATGGCAGGGTGGGCAGAAATATAGTGAGGTCAGGGTGAAAAATGTCAAAAGTCAGTTTAAACAACAAAAACAGCTGCTTTGAACCCAAACAGAACTCATCTGTGCCACAACACAAAGTTCATCCCAGTTAGGTGTATAAAGGGCCGAGTGCCACACTCTTCCTTATCAGCAAGGAAAATTTTAGGAATTCTCCACAAACCTTGGACCCAGTTGTTATTCCCAAGAAGAGAGGATCTCAGGGCTATGTCAGATTTCAGGAAAACACAACAACAAAGACTGTGCTTCCCAGACACTGATATTTCAGTAATGATAGTGGTTTTTTTCAAGGCAGAAGGCAGCGGCCTGGAGTTCAGTTACATTGTGCGGGTGATTAATGTGTTGTTTAGGGAGCAGACAGAAGCAAGGAGCCTGAGAGAGGTCTCCTACTATCCATGAAAAATAAATAAATAAAAGCAAATTTAGCCCATGTGGTGGACAGTGTGTATTTTCTGGCTATCTAACGAGCGTTGCATTGGAGGTATATCGTGTGCATGGTGGGAATGACCCAGACAGGCACTTGTGCATCTTGTGCATGCTGGGGGCAAGCATTCATGTTTAATTGCTTCGTGTACACAGCTTATCAGTCAACAGTACAACAACAAGAACACCAACAATGCAAACAAAACCCCCAAAGAAACCAAAGGCAATGAGATATTTCTCATTTAATTTTATATACATGCAAAGGGCAGGATTCAAAGTGGCACAGGTTTGGTACCGTAGGCTCCTTCCACCCAGCGCACGCATTCGGCATACGCTGAAATGTATAAATAAACCAGCATTTTGCTGGGTCAGCCCTCTGCTGGCAACCTCTTTGCACTTTGTCACTGGAGGCCACAACTCCACTTGAAGTGACTGCTTGGTCTTGGCAGGGCTCGCTCACTTATTCACTCGCTCCTCGGCTCTGCTGCTTGGTGCCAAAGAGCAGCTCCTCGTTGCTCTTGGCTTCCCCTCTGCTAGCGAGGGCTGAGCTGTGGGACAGCCCATGCCATACAAAGGGAAAAAAGGACAAAAATACTACTTGTGCCAGCTTCCAAGAAAAGGGAGGAGATATACGCTGTCAGGTCCCATTCAACCACGGGCCATAGGGAGGATCTCAGGGCGTGTTTATAGCTCCTACCATTGGCTTCCACATGGGCTTTAAGATACCCCGCTGGTCCTGATGGAGAAAGGCTCTTTATAGGACAGCCATGGCTGCTCACAGCATTTCCCAGACCTGTGACATTCCTCTCTTTGTGTCCAGAGGCTGAATGGGCTGATCCCTTCTGTATTCACGAGCTGCTTTCAGAACTGGCATTGCTTTTTCCCATCCTAACTTTAAATGAGTATGTGGGCCTGCTCCTTTTCAATGCTGGATTGTTTCTTGAATTGCAAAATGTCTGTAATGGAAAAACAAAGAGTTATGGGTGTCGCTGTGTTCGCTGCTGCCTCCCAGAAGATGCTCCCTGTCTTTGAAGGGGTGCTGCTACAGGCACAGGCTGAGCATCTCTAAAAATGGGGGCTTGGTGGAGGCTAAAATTTGGGAAATGGATGGATGATTTCAGATGCACAGCCTCAAAGGTGGTTTGTTCTCTGGGGACAGCACTCTCCCAAACATCATTCTGATCCTAAAGCTGGACACTGTTCTGGAAAGCATCAAAAGTCTTGCGTGGCATTTCAGAGGGATGTCCAAAATATTTCTATTTAGTAAACAGGAAGTCACATTGTCTGGAGAGGATATTTTCCCCCTTTCAATAGCCGCATGCCGTCTTTTTACATAACCCCATTTTACAGCATTTCAGGACTGAAAAGTTCATTTCCCTCTCATAAGCACATCGGAGAATGCAGCTGCCACCCAGACATCCTTTAAATGGGACCACATGTAAGCCACTTAGTCTCCAAAAATGAAAGGAAAACACAGCGCTGTCATCACTGCACGGCACCGTCAATCAGAGCTGCTCATAACGCGCTGCGCCACGTACGTCTCATACCCTGTTTATTATAAGCTTACGCTGATGTGCAATAATCAGGCAGATTATTACAAAGGTTAGGAACTTTGGTGAAATAAATGAGGGATAAGTGGAAACAAAGTTCAGAGTCGGCCTCTTTTCTGTCCGTGAGGTTTGGCGGACACAAATTCCTCTAATTCTCAGCTGAGGTGTTTTTCCCAGCTTCAGCCTGCCCTGACTGTGTTTGCTGGGCATTTTTGCTCATGGTCTGTTACTCCACTGAACAACCAAAATTGAATTATTTTCCTTGCAAGTTCAGAAAACTGAGTTTGCCAGGGATACTGCTTGTGGAGTGGATGGGAGACACCCAGGTGGGTCATGGCTGCCTGTTTTATCATCCTTCTTGCCCTGCTGGTCCCATCGTATGATCCAGAAAGACCTCAATAGGATGTGCTGTTGACACTTTACCTTAATCTACTTGAAACGTAATTTAAAAAAAAAAAAAAAGGAAATTTTGAAAACGTATTTGTTCATTTGTGTAAAACCCTTTAAATACTTCACCATCATCTTTGGAGTGCTTAAAGAGGGAGAACGATCATTAAGAAATGAGGCCAGGGCACGAGGTCTCTCTGATGGGGTCTGACGCACGGGTTGGTTTTGGCAAGGAAGGCGCCTCCGCTCCTTTCACCATGCCCTGGCTGGAAAAGCAGTTGGGGTCTTATATGAACCAGCTGACACGTGCTAAGTATTTGTTGTTACTCATATGCATCCAAGTATAAAACAAGGGCTGCATAGGCTGAGTAAATAAACAGACTTGCTAATCTCTGGTGAGGAGGTCTGTGTCATTTTATTCACACTTTTCACCATATACTCCAGAGTCCTTTGCCAGACTGGGAATAAATGGCATCTGGTTCTGTAACCCAAGCTCAATCTCCTCTTTCTTACAAAGATGTTTCACTCCTGGTTGTTTCTAGGGTGCAAAAAACTGAAAAGGTAAAAAAGGAAATTTACCTCCAAAATGTCTTAAATGTGTCTGAAAACTTTGGGCCTGATTCTGACTGTGTTTACTCCCTTTTTCTGCCATCCGGACAGGGCAGAGAATCTGACTCCCTGGATTTTATTTATGTCCAGCCAGAAAGCGCTGAGATATTTGTCTCAAATTTGCTAAATCTCAGTAGAGCCAATTTAAATAAATCAGCTGCTTTAAACATGCAATGCCTCTATTATTAAACACCAAACACTTTTCAGTGGGAGGATTTAACAAGAAGTGATTTCAGCAAAGGCAAAACACCATTTGCGGGAAGAAGCAAACCACCCAATTCAGAAGTCAATTTGTTCACCAGTCACACAGAATTCACACCAATTTTACACAATTTGACATTGCTTGAGTTCCTCTGAGTCGGTGCCACTGAGAAAGGCAAGTGGAGCCTAACGAGCTGCCTTTGCGGAGATTTTGGACTCTGTCCTTTCAACAAACACACTTTATTATTTCATGATGGTCTTTCAAACTAGAGAACAATTCGGGTCTTGCTGCAGCCATGAAACCTCCCTGTTGCCTTCCAGTGGAAGATCAAAATTGTGAAAATGGTTTTTGCTCACTAAACTCAATCCTGCAAATATTTATAAGCAATGGAAAAAAAATAAAAAATAAAAAATAAAAAATAAAAAAGGAAAAGGAAAAGGAAAAAGGAATAAAGAAAAAGAAAAAGCTAAGAGTAGAAACTGGTATACCAGGGCATCTGCTCACAGTTTAATGTAGGTCTGACACATGGGTGCCTGGTGGCCATGGGCAGGGTTTTGGTTATCTTCCTTGGCTGCTGCTCACCCCCAGCACTCTTGCTGCCACCTAAATCCAGGGAGAGTCCTCCAAATAAATTTCTGGGATTAAAAATGGGAGATGGGTGAATGCTGTGTCTCGGGAATGCAGGATTGCCATCATAAATGTACAGCAGTGCTTGGGCAGGAGGCAGAAGTTGTGGGCACACCAATCACCCACACCAAAGCAGACAGCAAAGCTTGGGCTTGGGCTGGATTTCCTTAGAGGATGGGAGGCACATCACTGGAAAATGTGGCACGCTTCTGGGTCCATGCAAAACCCTTCCCTTGTTATTAATTTTGGAAACCCCTTATTATGCTTTCATTAAATGATACCTCTCTTAAAATGCCCTTTCGTGCTGAAGGCTGTGCGTGGTGTTCACAGCAGCCCTCAGTGCCACTTCAGGTGCAAACCCTTGGGCCTCCTATGACTCCTGGCAGGGAAAGGAGAAGAGTAAAGCCAGAGACAGGGAAGCTGTAATGCTTTTGCATGCTGAAAGCCAGGTGAAGGTGGATATTTGTGGTTTAATCCTGCTTTATTGAAATAAATGGCAGGTTTGCCACTGATGTCTGTGGGAGTAGGTTTAGCCTCGGACTGCGACGCAGGCATGGAATTAGAGCAGTGCCTAAGAGCATTAATTAGGGGTGGTTAGCGGAAAAGTGAATCCCCGGCGGTACAGGAGGTTATTTAGCGGTGGCGCAATGTGGGATCGTGCCTTCTGCTCCTGGGCTGCTCTCACCCTACACTCAGTCCTGGCTCATGCTCCCGGCCTCCCAGAGATGCTTTTCTCCTGCGTAGGAAGGCAGCACGTGAGCGCGTCCATGATGGATGCGTTGTGGCTGGCTTAGAGCAGCAGTGCGAGGGGGATTTTTCAAGCATAGTGACAGGGGAAGAAAGGCTTGCGCACTGAGCAGATGTATCTTTGAAGACAGAACATGGGTCATGTCTAGGAATTTAGGGACTGTCATATGGGAACAGTTTGCTGGGCTTTCGGGGTTTCTTTGCTGTGACGTTTTGTACCAAGATAGATCCTCATCTGCTACCTATCACACAGACCTAATTGCACAGTAATATGCCACAGGGAGGTAAGTGTTTTTTATTAGTCTTGGCTCCTTGTTTTGCTTTTTTCTCCTACCTGATAAAATCACAGGTATAATCTCTATTCTTATATATGCTTCTCTGCATAGATCAGTTTTGCACATCACTCTAAAAGCACCTCACCTCAGTGAATCGCCAAACACAATTTCAATCTTTCACTTTTAGCTCTGGTGTAAACTATCATTGCACAAAGGGAGAAAAAAAAAATAAACAAAATCACTAAGTTATTTTTTTTCCAGGTTGTAAAGACAGAAGCTTTCAAAGAGGATTAGTATTATTGCTGGGAGGAAAACTCATCCCTGTGCAGCGAGACATTTGTTCAGCTTTGCAAGTCAGGCAAACCTGGGTTACGACTGGACATCAAAGCTCTGGTAAGCACTTGTTAAGCCTTGGCCAATTCTCCTACCCAGCCAGGAAAGCAGGGCAGCACAGCTGGGCTCTGCTTTGGTTTGGGTTAATAACACACACGATAGATGTTGAGACTCGGTGCTGCAGAGACAGAAGACATGGATCTGTGAAGTTCCTCTGTAACCCACCAGCTCCAATGATGACCTTTGTTTTTGAAGGTTTTCTTTCTTTTGAATGCAATATTTCATAAAGGTTGGACTAGATGACCTTAGAGATCTTTTCCAACCTGAACGATTCTATGATTCTATGGTTCTGTTTATTCCTCTGTGTATTTATCCCTACAATGTGGCAGTCATTCATGAATGTAGCATTATATAGTTTATCATTTTCCTCACTTTTCTCTTACCAGATGCTGCTTTAGTGGCTGTTTCAGTGGTTTGATTTTGTTTAACAGGCACGTTAATATTCTCCGGTGGAGATGCAGATCACCTTGCAATGCATTTAAACCTGATAATGGCTTTCCTTAGTTACATTTCACAGACTTCTTGGAAATAATCCATGGACCCCCATGGGTTTTCAGTCCACAGGTCAAAACCTACCTATTTATTTGTGAAACACCTTCCACTACTGAATGGGTTGCTCTCCGTGTTGCTTGTGCCTGCTACGTGGGTCACAAGGCTGTTGCATGCTAACAATGCAGGCAAACACTTCATGAACAGACCCAACTTCATTTTGAAATCAGGTTCATAATTTGTCTCCCTCTGCAAGGCTCTTCTTGACCTCAGTGCCCTCGTGGTTGCTGGGAGCTAAAGAAATGGATCCAGAGCTCCAGATGGTTTGATATCTTCTTTGGTATTGCACTGAGGGGTTTCATCAGGATTTGGAAACTCTGAGTCTGGGCTGGTTTTCACTGCATTAGCCCAGGACTATTGTCTCTGTGTGTACACATGGGGCCTGTTGCTCCCAGCCATGGAGAAGTCCTCCTTCATCCTAATGATCACCAAGGGAGAATGGGGCCCTGGTGTTGCAACAGCCCTAAATACTCAGGCCTGGAAATAAAGCTCTGTCTTGCAATAAGGCACACTTTCCTGCCTTCAGGACTAATAATTCAGAGAGCAATTATTTTAAAGATCTCATTCTCCAAACACTTATTCCCTCATTGTGTTACTAATGTCATACTTGGCTCTATTTTCCTTCATTTTCAAACTCTCCTGCTCCCACTCCATGCTCCAAATTCATCACAGCCCCTGCAAGACAGCATTAAAGGACAGTGCTGTGTAGAGGAACCCATGTTGTGATGTTCAGCTATAGCCCAGGTTGTAAAGTCTGAGCTAAAATACCCTGTTCCTCATACCCAAGCTGCCCCAATATTTGGGGTACCTCCAAAAGCAACAAAGAAATACTTTTAGGTCTGATCAGACTCATTCAGCTGAGGTGCTTGAATTAAAATTAAAAATGACAATGCAGACATTGCAATTCAATTTAGGGTTTATCTTGGTTTTACACTACCTTGATATTAAGCTTAGCTCAATGCAGCAGACAAACAGATTTGGCTAAGATAAAAAAGAGGTTGGAGTTCTCTCCCAGAGGATGTGTCCAATTCTTTTCAGAGATGTGTAAATGTTGGGAAAGAAAGTGGAAATAATGAACTACTATAAATAAAACCAACTCTTCCAATGTTTCCATCAGAGCCAGCCAAAGCCTGGAGGTGCAGGATAAGTCTTGAGAAAATCTAGCCTGGTCACTGGTATGTCGACATCCAGCACTCGGGGTGGTTTGAAAAGCCAGAGGGTGTTGGTTTGGCTTCTCTTTGTTACTTTATCAAAACAATAACACCAAGCAACTTAAAAACATTTTTTTTTTCTTGGACCTAGAGTGTTTTTATATAACAATATTAAGGCAATGACAAGGCAAGAGGTGTTGTAAGCCCTTTCATGGACAAGATGAGAACCCAACATGTTCTGGAGAAAGTAAGGCTCCATCTGAAATAAAGAGGATGCTATGTAATGCAGAAAAAAAAAAAAAAAAAAGAAAAAAAAAAAAGCTGATGCTGGCACATCACTAGAGCAGGTGCAAAAAGCAGGCAAGGAACTGGGAGCCTACCTCAGAAAGGGGCTGAAGAGGTGCTCAGGCTGGGGTGTCTGTCCCAGAAATGTCCTATAACCCAATCTGCCAAAAGGACTAAAAAACAAAACAAAACAAACAAACAAAACAAACAAAACAAACAAACAAACAAAAAACAGACAGCACTCTGGTGCACATAAAGCAGAGTGACTTGTGTCATTTATGTGTCTATCTGTTATCCCCTAGGCGTACCCCTTCTGCTGTGCTTGCGGCTGGCAAAGCCTCAGCCACAGCGAACCGTCCAACTTCTGCAATCCAGCCTTCAAGGAAGACCTGGAGAGAGTTCAGCAGGGAGTGATGAGAGCTCTAGAAATCATGATTTCTGCCACATGAGAGCAAGCACCGAGCTCATGCCGTCCTGAGCAGGGAGGACCAAGGGGGAGGACATGATATTATAACTCAAATATTTTAGTGGAGTGGAAAGGAATAAACTGGTTTTGAGTCCGCTGGGGAATGAGGCAAGAAATCGCAGGCAAATCTCCTGCAAAAGAGATTTATGTTAAAGGTAGGGATGGTCTGACATGGGTTTTTGGGGGGTTGCCACCACTGCTTGGTGTGTAAGTAGCCGCATGGGGCACCTCTGCCCCACGGGAAGTTTGGAGTCTGGCACCATCCGTGCAGCATGACCTCGCGAGCTCCCTCCCAGCTGCATTTTCTGAGAACTCGTAATAATGGCAAAATTACATGCTGACAGCGTAAGAGCTGGGATTATTTGCTTTAGGATTAATATAATTAGGCTAAGTATGAATCAGATGGTTCAGCTATTTATAATGAGAACACACGGGAGAGATGCGATGTCCTTTCTGTGTCGGTGACACTTGTGCAAGGGCAGAAAGCGAAGCTGGCGGACACCTTCCTCCCACCCCAGGGCAGGCAGGGCAGGCAGGGCTATGCCAAGGATTAGGCTTCATCTCTTTTAAGACCACTGCATAGTGCCAAGCTGAGTTTTGCTTGTGTAACCATAGCATTTCCGCTGTCATACATTCACTGTCTTAATTAGCATCAATGAATGTTAACACTTGCTGGATTTATTAGGAAGCTTAGAGTGCCAGCTTAATTCAATGCTGACGTATCGACTGTTACTTCTGAGATGTGATCCATCTCAGAGCTGTCTGTTTCAAGATCTCAGGGCTCTTCGACATCTCCTGCATCACACGGGGAACCGGAAACATCAGAGCCACCTGGGTGGGACTGACACCCGGCCTGGGCTGGAAATCTTCAAGTGATGAAGAGCCAAAGAGATCCCTAGCGAGAGCTCCAGTTGATGGCTATACTCCCAGCTCAAAACATACCTAGCTTCTGGCTGAAACGTTTTAACTCTGTCTGCTGGCTGTACCTTGGTTTCCCTTTACCTGATCGATTACAAATTATCAGCTAGGATAGGCTGGGATGTTTCAGATGGGTAGATCTGTCACAAAGATCATTCCAGCCTTGGCCATGACTGCTTTTGGCCCCCACTTCCAGCCTGGTTGTAACAGACAAACCATGGAGGCTTTTCTGCTGTTCCCTGTTTTTTCTTCTGGTAGGAAGCTGTCAAAAGGGGATGTGATGCTGCAGACCCTTTCGTAACAAGTGCTGAGTAGGTTTTTGGAAGATTTTATTTGAAAGGACAAGCTCCCGGATCAACAACAGTACTGGTTTGCTGGGAAACTCTGCCAGCATAGCTGAAACCTTAATTGGTGTCTGCTGTAGAGAGATGGGGACACACCGGAATTTTCCTGACAGATGCGTCATTTCTTCAAAGAGGAAAAATCCTACAGAAGTTTTCAAATCAGGCTAGATTCTGGAAGTCCCAAAAGTGCGTGTGTAGGGGGAAATCTCATAAAATCACAGAATCATCTGGCCAGGCCTTGCTCCTGACATCAAACCCCTCTGAAATTCCCTGCTGGAGATGGGGACACGCGATCCCAACGCCCAGGCTGCGCTCGCTGAGCGATTTTGCAGAAAGCCCGGGTGACCCCTGGCTGCAGCATTGTCATCTGTGGTCCATTATTGGGGATTTTGTACCAGCTGGGCAGCAGGAGCTCATCTGAAATCCACCCCAGCTCAGGAGACGATGAGTTATTTAGCGACTGGTTGTACTTGTCTTATAAAAGTAACAGCACTGTGTTCTGTGGCCATTAAGGCCCGATATTAAATGCATAAATATCCTAATAGGTCTAAAGCAAGAACTAGGAAGGCCTTTTATTTCTAATGAACTGAAAATTGTTGTGATCTCATTCACCCACCCATGAAATCCACTGACTGACAGGGTCCCATTTCTGGGCAGCAGGGTTAAATGTGCTTCAGACAAAAGCCAGATTTTCCTTTCTTCTGCATGCCATGGGCAGGATCAAAGGAGTGGGGAAATGGACATTAAAGCCCTTGTAATCAGGGCCACAGACTCCAACCCAGCATGGGCCAGCCCCCTTGCAGGCTCATGGAAATGCCACTGTGCATTTTTGCATGGGAAGCTTGGGAGCAAACTGGGCAAGAAAATAAGGCTGGGGAGCAAGTGCCACATGGAGTGGGCTCATCTGTCATCACCAGGAGCTTCTGCTTGGAAGGAACCTGGGAGCAAACAGCCCTCGCACCTTTGATGCTTCCTCCCTCCGTTTAAAAAAGGGAGGGAGGCTTTAAAAAGTGACTTAGTGAGGCTGTAATATCTCTGGGACGCAGCAGATGGTGCTAGCATGGATAACCCTAGGAGCAGAGTGTGGCTGAGTGATGGGCAAACAGATCCTGGGGGAGCAGGGAAAGCAGGACATCCAGGTTGATTACAATTCTTCACCAGGAAAGCTCTTCTCATTCACCACATTTCTCTGCAACTGGGAAAACACTGCAGTGGTGGTGGCACAGCTAGAAATCCATTAAATGTATGTGACAGCCACCTCAAAGGACAGCAAGGCCAGTCCCCTTGCTTTGTTATGCAAACCGCAGGACCTGGATAGGAGGTGAGGATGAAGGTGGCCTTCAGAGAAGCTGGCCAGTCGTTTCTCCTCTGGCATTGTCTTTTTTTTTTTTTTTTTTTTTTTTTTAATAATATCTTTTTCAAATAACCCTCTCAAATGATCTTGAAAAGGACGGGAGGTAAAATTGCTGATGCTTCCCAAAAGGCAGCAAACTGGTGATAGCTTGTTTTCCAAGCACATATGAGTTCATTTTCTTCTCAAAATTTGCATTTATTTTTAACTGGATTAACATCCAGCTAATGTGGATGTCAACTACTTGGAATGCAATTTTGGGAATTACAGAGGAATTCAGCACCACTGATATAAACCAAATGTGATGGTGTTGGAAAGCATCTGATATTTATCTACATGGGCTTGGTGTCATCAGTATGCTCTGCCTTTCTCCTACGTTAACTCTTAGGCAATCTGCATGGAAATACTTCTACTATGGCTCCCGTATGACTAATAAGATACAGTGTATTATCTGGCTTGGGGTTTTAAAGAAATAATAGGGAGTTTATTACTCTGACTTTCCTTCCTCTAACAGGAATGGCCAATGACACTACATACATAAAGCATTTTTTTACTTGGTGTGCTATTATGTTTCATTTGTCTCTGTTTCAATTACAAAGGTTATTGTAGTGCATAGTGCTTTGGAAAAGCACAAACACAAGGATAAGGATACTGTGCTTATTCTGCATCTATTTGAAGCAAGTTTGATGTAGGTCAGGCAAATTCTGAGACTCCGTGGTGATTAGTCAGGAAAGGACTTAAACATCCTCAAGTCTGTACCCAGAAAGGCAACATTTAAATACCTGCTTCATGCCCTGTTTTCTGGGTGTTTTCCTGAGCTCAGGCCATGAAGAAAAAACATCGTCCTTCTACATGGATAGGATCCAGCGGCCTTCTCAGTGTTGAAATCCTGCCTTCAGGAAACACAGACAGGCAAGCATCAAAGCAGAGAGGACGAGTTGTTCCTTAATCAAAATATTGTGAAACTGTGGTTCTGTCAATGGTTTGCTGTTCGGGTTTTGTAGATACGTAGGATGATTGGGAAGCTTCAAAGAAAGATGTCAACCAAATGTTTTTCAGAGTCACATGCAAGGCAGAAGGAAATGTGCTTCCTAAAGGTCCCACTGGCAGATGAACTTCTTTCTGAGATCATTAAAGTTGTTAAGCCCCCCCTCCCTGAACACACATGGAAGATGATAGGGTTTGCATGCCAGCCAAAACCAGACTGGGAATCAGACCTCTCCCTTCGAGGGGAAGGGAAGAAACAGGGGAGATACTGGGGGAGAGCACAGCATGGACTCGCTCACCGTGTCGGGTGGCTTCTTGTCCTCTGCTCTACCCCAACACCAGCAGACACCTCCCTGCAGGGGCCCACTGCAGATGCAGGGCTTCCTGAGGAGCAAAACTGCCCAATTTTACATTTGGGGAGCCCTACTTTAAAACTCCACTGTACAGCTATCTTCTACATTGGTGAAAATGAATTTGGTAACGCTGCCAGAGGCTTTTCACATCTCTTTTCCCCAGAGATGTGTTCACCTGACTGTATTTTTCCATCTGCAAAATTGTCTAACTTTACATTTGGGGAGCCCTTTACATCAGAGGGAGGCAACATGAGTGATGAGTTTGAGCACATCCATTGATAAGTTAGAGGAATGATAAAATGATAATGGTTGGTTTTGGGCTCATGCCTCTGATATGTAGGATTTCTAGTAACCGTGTGAGGT
Source organism: Aythya marila (assembly GCF_965140915.1). Classification (NCBI taxonomy): domain Eukaryota; kingdom Metazoa; phylum Chordata; class Aves; order Anseriformes; family Anatidae; genus Aythya; species Aythya marila. Next base: position 28,030,067 of record NC_139049.1, on the reverse strand, counting down.
TGCTATCTCACAAAAAGTAGGAACAAGAATAAGGATTTGAGTAAAACTCCCACTTCCTGTGTTCAGACCAACCTTAACCTTATTTCATGCTCTTCAGAAATGGAGAAAGGCAGTTTTGGATGGACGCGTTGGGAAAATGCCTTAGATTCATCATCCTCTTTATTGCTTTGTAATTTATGTTCAACAGCCTCCTTGGAATTGCAGACCAGTAGAGAGATACTGCTTCTGCATCGCAGATCTGCTGAGCTGGGGTGGTGGTACTCCATGCATGAGATCTAACATGGACTGCTTACTCTTATCTTGCAATTAGCAACTGAGCCATTCCCTATTAAATCCCATGAATGACTAGGGGGCATTAAAAATCTTTTATCACTGGTTAATTCCATAATTTTTGGAAACAGAAACCCCACGTGTTTTTTCAATAAGCACTTCTCCTCCTGACAGCGCTACATCTTTCATAAACACAGCAAGAATAACCTCTGGACTTCGCCTGCAGCATTGAAGTATGAAATTCTGAATTCCATGGGTCACTGTTTTTGCCGCAGCCAGATGTGGATAAAAGGCGGAGGGTGTTTTATTGTTGTTTTTTCAAGAAACAGAGAAAGGTTTGTACTGAGGTACACCCTCTATCCTAAAAACAAGTGGCTAACATGTGGCTTGAATATCGTCAATTGCCATTTCAAAAGATGAAGCTTAAGAAAAAATATTTTGAATTGAAATATTCTGTCTGCAGTTAATAAAGTACATAATGCCTTCAAATCATGTTAGAGAAAATGCACAGGAGAGCTACAACCATGATGCCGAGCTGTGAATTAGCAATGCAACTGCTGGTGTAGTTGGTTCTGTCTTGGTGGTTTCATTGGTTTCAATGAGTTGTGGTGAATGTAAAGGAGAAATACAAAATGGCTGAGAAAAACAGTATAACAAATCCTTCCTTTTGTTCCCAACAGATTGGGTTATTCACTGGAAATAAATTAACAAATGAATTCAACCCCTCTTTGCACTGATGGATGAGTCCCTGAAACCTATCATTACTGGTATGCATTTTATGCAAACTCTTTTGGAGACTGAAGAGTGTTAAATAAACTTCTTAGCTTAATTTCTCTGAAGTTCCTGTGTGACACTGATGGTTCAAATCCTGTTTCTTTCTTGGGTAACTGGATGGTGAGTAACCAGGAAAGAACACCTCATTTCTGGAATTTTATGAAGAAGATTGTCTTCTTGGTAAATTTCATTGGAAATCATCACTTGGAAACCCTGCCAGGGAATAACTGAAACAATAAATAATGAATTGAGAAGTTCACTATCTACTTGTGAATTTTGTTTGTTCGATTGTTTATTTATTTATTTACTTACTTATTTTTGCTTGCCAAATGCACTAGTAGCCAGGTCGTGACAACCCACTGGTTTTACTGCTTTACCACTGATTTTACTGCAAGGATCACTGCACTCTGAGAATGATGGATTTTAAATGTCAGTAACTGTCAGTCCTGCACAGTCAAGTTTTTTCCCCCGTTGCAAGGGAAAATTCTGTAGAAAGTTTGATTTTTCCTTGTTTCCTTGTTGCTGCCTAAGTCAGTAAGACGAGGAGCACTGTGCAAATATACATCATAAAACTGCGTGCTGGTTCTCAGAGACCAACAGCCAGACTTCTGGAGCTGCAGAATACTCCCCCATGACTTTATCTAAAATCCCTTTAGGTGACTTTATGAGCATTTAGAGACCATTACTGCAGCAATTTTGTAATATCGCCAGCTGCTGCATGGGAAAAGTTGTTTTGGAAGAGGAAAAGAGAAATGTCCAGCTGTCCACTTGTAAGTGCTGAGAGCACCCATTTCTTCTCCAAACTGTGGGCTGCCTTTGCTTGTGCCTTTCCATCTGTGTGCATTGCACACAGAGCTTCAGTGCTCCAGAAGCCAGTTTGACTCACAGATTTAGCAGGAAATGATCTGGCTGGGGAAGGATGGATCATTTTTTGCCCCCCCCCCCCCCCCCCCCCATGAAAACAAGGTCAGACAAATGTTAGAGCAGAGTACAGCCAAGCATGGCACCACTGCAGCTGCCTGCAGGGACACAGCTAGCGCATGGCTCTGCTCCCCATGGGCAGAGGCAAATACAGGAGCTCCTTCTTTCTCCTCCCTGGACCACAGGCTGGGATCACCTTTTTGGAGTTACCATCAGGTGTGCTGCACAGCCAGTCCTGCTCCAAACAAAGCCTTCAGTGCAGAAACTGTACCACGAAGGATCATGGAAACTCAGCCCCGGTGGTTAAATGCTCTCAATAACTGAAACGCTTTGAGGAGCAGATATTTTCATCCCGTTCTAATTTGCAGTTGGGACCTAGGGCAATTTTTGTTCCTAAAACTTTGGAGTCACTTCAACATTTTCAGCCACAGAACAACTGCTCGTGTTCTTGCTCCAGTCATTTGAAGTCTCCCTGTGAAACAGCTGGCCTCTGATGTGCGAGATACCTGCTTCCCACTATTTGGCTTCCAACAGCAAGAAGATGACTTACGGCCATGAACTATCCCTTAATTTAACACATCAAAACCGAGCGAAAATAAACAAAGCAGAGTGAAGAACACATGTAGATCATGAACTCACATTCTGCACCTTGCACTTTTGCCCAGAGCACATGTTTTTGCAGCTTATCTCCCTAGGTATCTGTGATGGTGCCTTCTCATGTGTTTGTTTTCTTTGTGTGGGGATACTTGGCAAGAAACTGCTTCTATGGGAGAAAAAGCAGTTTCTGCTTCTCTGTGGCCATGGACCAAACAAAGACCATAACTGGACACTTAACCACAGGCTTGCTGCAAAACCTGTCTGGGTAAGTGAAATAGCTTGCACTGATCTCAGTGGGTTTTGAGGAAGGTTCTGTCCAGGTTGTTTTGTCATTTTTTTTTTTCCTTTTTTTTTCTGTGTTTCCCACCTTCATTTAATTCACTGTTGGCTTTCGTGTTTTTCTTAATCTCAGAAAGTCCTTCTGCAGCCCCAAAATGTAATTTTATTTCACAGCAGCAACAGAAAACAGACTTGGTGAGGCTCAGCTTCAAGTGAAATACAACAGCCTATAACGTCTCCTGGAAACTTTTTGACTCATATCTAAATTCACTTAAACTCTTCTTGAAACCTGAATAAATGGCATTTGAAACAAAAAATAAGGAAATCGGTGCCAATTATTGCTGCTGGCCAGAGAACAGACATACTCCTTCCCCAGCTGATGCTGGATTTGTGCTATGGCTGGCAGACATCTGAGTGGCCACGTCCTCACCAGGCTCAAGCATCCAAGTCTTCAGCTGGGTTTGCAGAGCTCCAACACCCACTCAGAAACTCTTCTGTTGTCAGCAGAGATCTGCCCACATGGATCTTATCTACATAAAAAACGTGCATACAGCTGAGAAGGTGTTAAAGGCAGCGCATTCATGCTGCTGATAATGAATGAAAATAAGCCTTTTGTGCATGGCTTCGCTGCCTGGAGATGAATGCAGAAAGAAAGGGTCAAATCGAAAGCTGATGGCTGGTCAGAGATTCGGTTTGGTGAGGGTTAAGATCAAGTCTCACGGAGTCAGGAAGGAGAAAGGCCCCAAGTGTCCTCGAAATTTCCATATGACATTTAGGTATCAATAACATCATTGTTCAGGAGCAAGAGCTCATTTTCTAAGAAAGGCTGCTCGCTCCTCGCAGGCCGCGCTCCCTGCAGCTGAGGATGCCAGGCTGCTGCTTGGCAAGAAGCTTGTTAGTTCATTTAAAAAATGCTCAAATTAAATGTGGTATAAATCAACACCATTTCACTCACATTAGGACACACCAGTGTAATCCTGCTGAGGACAGTAACCTGAAAATATTTAATGATGCCAACTTTTCAAAGGAAAAATTTCCATGTGTGGAATTTTGAAAGGTTTTTGGTGTTTTTGCAGTTTATTTTTCTTTTGAAAAATCCATTTGCCTTTTTTTTCTTTTCTTTTTTTTTTTTTTTTTTCCCAAAAAAAAAGGATTATCTGTTAATCTTACCCTGTTACAAAATATATTCATAATCCTCATGGCAGTTACTTAGCAAGTCTTAAACCTGTCATTAAAATACCTCCTCTTGTTACTACAATCAGCAGCCTTAATCCACTCCGAGCCTCTAATTTTTTTTCTTTTCCCACTTTGTTCCCAAATGGCTTAAACCAAGGTATGACAGGTAGCAAACAGTCCCCAATCTAATTACTTGGAAGAAACAAATGAAGGGAAGGAGCATGTTTGTGTGGCAAATTCCTGAGAGTTTAGAAACTAAAGGTGGTAGGAATGTGCCTGGGGAAAATTTTAAACCCACTCCAAAGCTGTGGGTTTGAAAAGTGTTGAATTTAGTCCCTGGGGGGCATTGATGGGGAGTGGTGGTGCCAAAAGAGGGGGCGGCCACGAGCAGTGCCAGCCCCGGGGTAGGGACAATTCACGTGGTCCTCCATGGGAGGATGCTCATGGGCTGGATCCAGCACAACAAGCACTGAGATTTACCTGAAAACTGTTTGGCAGCCTGGTGAAGCCTGGCAGCACCCTAATGGCTCCAAGCACCAGATTCCCTGTGAAATCCCAGCCCAGGAAGCTGTGGGTACATGCTGATGAGTAGGAGGATGAGCGGTGGGAAGCAGAGAAGACCACATTGCTGGAGAAGGGTGTGTGAGTATTGGGAATAAAAGGCTGGTACCAGGATGTTGATTCATAAGAGGAAAAAAAAAAAAAAAATTGAATTAAAGACAAGCAGAAGAAATGCAGCATCTTGGCACAATGGTTTGCCAGGAGGGGGAGGAACAAGGCATCATTTGGTCAGTGTTCAATGGGACGTGGCACTAAACACAGGTTAAACACATCAGACAGATCCCACTTGCTGGAAGCTCAATGCTTTTCAGGACCTGGCCCCATCCCAAAAGAGCATCTCCAGAGAGGGGTATCCATAACCAGTCACTGCATGTGCCCTCTGTGAAGGCTTGGAGGGGCAAACAAGAGCTCACTTTCATGCTCCCTGAAGACCTCAGGCTGTCCTGGGAGCTGCTGGGTAAACACGGTGCTGATGTGAAATCAGATATCGTCTGTACAAAACCCTTCAGAAGATAATTAGGCTGAACTGGGATTTTTAAAAGGCATTAAGCCCATGAACTTTTCGATCTTAAACAATGCCACCATGACCACGTTGGGAATAAGGCACTGTGGCCCTTCTTGGAGATCATGTGTTAAAGTTGTCTTGTTAGCAGGGAGACACTAATGTAATAAAAGAAAGCTTTGTGGCCTGGAACAGCTGGGCTTTTCTAACTGCTTGCCTAAATGTGGGTGATTAATGACCAAAATGCATCCTTGCTGAATGGCATTGAGAGCCTGGTCTGGAGGTATTTCATGGCATTTTCCTTTTCCCATTTTTGTAAGAGATTTATTGGAAACAAAGATCCATTGATGTAAAATCATTACAGATATGCAAAGTGAATATTGTATTACTGCCTATCTGATGGGTGACAGTAATCTTACATTGCTATTGCATATTTTTTGCTTTAGGACCTAAAGATACTCAAACAAACAAACAAACAAAAAACAAACAAACAAACAAAAAAAAACAACTAAACAAAAAAAAACACTTGGTGCTATTGAGACTGGAGAAACTCAAAAATTTTAATAAGATTTGTTGTCACTGTTGCTGGAAAATGCTGCTTCATCCAAACCAAAATGTCTCACAGTGAAATAGTCCCACTAATAATATTTCCATGGGAAAGTTTTCAGAGTTTCTGGGGTCAATTTATAAGCGGAGAAGGATCTAAATGAGAACCCTGATCTTCTCACTCTGAAAACAGATGTTTCAATGGCAACAATAACATAATCATCAACAACAACAACAACAAAAAACATTTTGGGGTTTGAAAAGTTTGGTTCTTGTTCCACACCAGAATGAAAACACATTTCCAGACCTCAGAAACCTTCTTGGAAGTGCACTGCTGATTTCTCACTACCTCTGCCAGAAACTTCCTGGCCTGTTGGAAACAGCCCTGATTTGTGGGCTCTTGGCTGTTCTGGCCACACTATGGCCACCTGCCCCACTCTTGGACTTTGATAAGGATGCCACCCATCCTTCATCCTTTGCTGCTTTTTGCATGCCTCCCGTGCTTTCCCAGAAGCCTCCAGAAAAGCAGAATAGCTGCCTGAAGTCTCACGTTGCTTTTCTTCACCCGTGGAAATGTTCAAAGTTGTTCACAAATAATAATAATAATAATAATAATAATAAAGTCTCCTTTGAGCAACAGAGTAGCCATCTGGGAGAGGTGTAATGTTCTGGTAGCATGGGAAGAGAGACTCCATCACCGTAAAAAACACAGAGTAGGTTTATAATGTGGTTATCAGGAGTGCATGGGAAAGCTGAAGTCAAAGGCTAGAAGATTGCAAGAGATGCTAGATGATTTTCTTTGCAAAACAGATATTGCTCTGACCAAGGAAGGTACACCTTGCTTTTCTCCAACTATCTCACTTCCAGACACTTTTTTTTTTCCCCTCAGCCAACATGTTGGCTTTTGTCATTCATCAGGCCCTGGGATTGTTTTTCCTAACATCCCCTTAAGAAGGATGTATTTTTCAAAATACTGCCATTCCATTCACTGAAACAGGGTTTGATGTGGCTACTTCAAATCAAAACCATGAGCTTTCCTCTCCTCACACCCACCGACTTAAAACCTGCCCCCAACGCCAGTGGTTCAGAACTATCCAAATAAAGTAGTTGCTTTAAGGACTGTTTGCTTTTCCTCTCAGACTCCTTCTCCTGACGTTATATTGTTTGTGGAAAAAGAGTTCTCTGGGTGGGTCACTTAGCTGTCGTGGTTAAGAAGCTGTATTTGAAGTCTGGTTCTGTGCAGAAGGAAAACATGTCAAAACGGCCTTGGAAATACAGTTCACTTCTTTTCCCTCCATGTCAGGATGTTACCTTTTTCCCTCCATGAAACAGCTCTTTCCCATGAAAAATAGCATCGTGAGGACGTTTGCTGGGAGGCTCCAGAATGCAGTGAACATAACCCTCTTTTCATAGTGGGAAAACAAATTACTTCTTGAATAAAGCCGCCTCAAACTCTGCTTGAGCACCTACTCCTGAATATACCAAGGAAACATGCTTAATTATTCTTGAGTAATTTTGCTTTCTGGACTGCAATCCCTCAAATTAATGCTATGTGGGACTTTGTTGATGATGTCGTTTTTTCATTTGAAATGATGCCAGGGAGCAGGTTTCCCTCTTCCATCTTCCCCCCCTCCACCTTTGACTTTAAAGCAGATTCTCTGTTCCTTACATAAACACTCCTCCAAGATACTTTTACAGAGTGGCATGTGCACCATGAGCCAGAAATGGCATTAATGCATTTTTCTTCTGCAGCTTTGGCATGACGTGCATCCAATGTGAATGTGTGTTGCCTCGGAGAATGCTCTGTTTTATATTCCTGCATCTGATTTTGTGCAGCTGGGAAGCCACGATTCGCAGGTGGTTGGTAAGCTTATTAGATTATTCATAACTGGTTTTATTTCTCTTATTTCCTTTTTTTTTTTTTTTTTTTTTTTTTTTAATAATTAAAAACATGTGTCAAAGGAGGCCCATGATGATTAGAAGCACTGCTGACATCTATTTCCCGCTTACCTTTTGCTGTTTTCACTCGCATTATACAGAGCCTGGTGCTGGTACTCATACAAGTGTGCCACTTATTCACGTGGACATGGCTCTGAGCCCACACCAGCCAAGTTAGCAAGAAATACATGCTATTCCTGTTGGAAAATATTTTTTTTAAAGAGGAAGTAAACCATATTTATTGGTAGTTTATCAGGTATTTACTTGGTGAGAAACTTCTGCTGGCAAAGAGCAGCAATCACAGTAATAATTACGATAATGATGATGAATGTTTGGAGTCATTTTTTCTGTTGACCCAAAGCAGCGATAAATTCTGGTCATGGAGCAATTCATCCAAGGAAGAGTTCCTGATCTGTAGTACTCTTGAAACAGGCACATACAAGAAGAAGGGTAAAAATACTGAAGGAGTCGCTGATGGGGTGAAGTTTTGCCAGCAGAAGAGGTCAGCTCCAGGCCTTGGGTAACATGAATTCCTGGCTGAAATTCAGACCAGACTACCGGGGTGAAACACACAGCCCTGCAAGCCTCCACCAGGATGGTCCCAGCCATGTGTGATCCAGATAGCAGCTCTGCATCTCCTCCAGAGGAGGACTCCGGTAGCTAGCATGTGGCCTGTTCAACTTCTGCTTCCCAGAGGAGTCGAGGTTGAGTTTTCAGAGGTGTTGAGCTTTGACTGGCTCAAAGTCAGGCTGTGTGTTAGCCTTTTAGATAGTCAGACTCTCAAAAGCTGAGCTGAATTTCGCAGAATAACTTCTAGGAATGGAAAGTGCTTCGCTGATGTATGTAATGAACGAGTTTTTTAAGTTGTTTTGTTTATAGAAAATAGAATTTATATGTCCTGAAAACTGGATTTTTAAAGGATTCGTGCATGCAGTGGAAGGAGGAGGGGTGCTGAGATTAATATCAGGAACAGCAGTGGTGACAGGTGCCACCCACAGTGCTGTGGATATGCTGCTTTGGCAGAGGCACAGGCACTCGGTGGTCTTCAGATCTCCTGAACCCCTGTCTTCAAGACAGGCTTCAGGAACGAATCCACAAACCCTTGTGCAGGGGATGATCCAGGACACGTATTGGCCGTGGCGATGGGACCTCCTTGCCTTCCTGGTGCACAGAAGCAGCCACTTGCTTGCATAACCCTGCAGGGCTGAGCAGAGCCTCTCTCCAGCTGGTCACCCTGCCCCAAGCATCACCCAGCCCCAGAGCAGTGCACACGCTGCTCCAGCAGGAAGATTTGGCTTCCTCTTCCTCGCTGTGGCTAAGTGACAACTGCCTTTCCCTGCTGGATCCGTGTCTCCACAGCAGGCCAGCAACCCCCTCCTTTTCCCCAACTCTTCTGCTGCTAAATAAGTCAGATGATGAAAAGCTTTGTTTTGAAATGTTCCTGGCTTATTTGTGCCCTTCACACGCTGCAGTTTTCTGCATTGTCTCCTTCTCCGCCTTCAGGTCATTTCTTATACACAGGAAACAAGAACAGGATGGCGAAGCTTGCATGAAATATCTCTTCTTGCCTGGGAGAAAACACAGCCTGCTGACTCAGGCTACGCACACAAACAGTCCAAACACTAAAAAATATATAACCCCACAGCTCCTCCAGCTGCACGTGTTCCCACGTGGACCGTCTGCCACGCCACGTTTGCACAATCAGCCACGTCACACATCACCCACCTTGAAGATCTTCAAAAAAGTCCGGGGAAAAAAGACTTGGGGAAAACATTTGGGAAGGCAGAGGGTGGCTAAGGTTGAGTACACACTTACACCTAGCCTCACCCTAGCAGAAGTTGGAGTTGCAAAATGTGCTGCCTGCGTGGCAAATGTCCCTTTCGTCACGTCTGGTGGGCCTGCGGAGACTGCCACGAGCTGTGCTCCTCGGTGACCTTTCTCTCGCAGCCGGATATGAACTTCTTCGCTTCATCCTGACATCTGTGAGCAATCTGAGGCAGCTCCGTGCCACACGGCTTGGTTTTGAAACGTTTTGGTGAGGAAAGCTCGCATGGGATGAGCCGAGCGATGTTTTCCAGTTTGCCCACAGGTCTCACCTCTGGTTCCAATCACTTCATGGAAACCAAAAGCATGTCTATTGTGTCGGGAAAGGCAGATGGATGATCAGAGGGGAAGCCAGATTTACTTGGCTATTCCCCCTCTACCCCCTGCCCCCATCCCAGGGCTCTTCAAACTTGTCCAAATTCCTACTTCTCAAGTGAGAAGCTGCTGGGAGGGCTTTATTAAGTAGCCATAGAAACACCTAAGGAAAAGGAGCAGCCTAACAGCTGACTTACATGGAAGTGAGGCAACAAATCTGGCTTTCATCAGGGCAATCTGGAGTCATTCTGGAATTTTATTTTGCAAACACCAGTTTCCTTGCCCTAGAGTTACCTGCATTTCCAGCTGAAGGTCCAATCCTCCTTTTCCACTCGTGGGCTTGGCATTTGGAGACATTTCCTGGAGCCTGAGGAGAGGAGGACAGCAAACACAGGGCTGTCTGAGATGGCCCACATAGCCCACAGAGGCCGCTGACGGTGTCACTCGTAAGAACAAGCTTTGTTGGCTTAATCAAGGCCAGATTTCCTGGCAGGGCTGGGATCCTGCAGACAGCACATCCAGCCTGCCCGGATGCATCCCATCCGGTGTACACTGTCCCCATGCATACCCTGCCTGCCTCTACCACCAGTAATGATGCTCCCACTGATACCGGGAATAAAACTCTGATTAACCTCAGTGAGATCAGACTTCCTTCTGCTCGGAGTGATTTTGAAAATCCCACCGTGGTTGTCTCACCTCCTTGGTCCAGGGGCTCCCCCGACAATGCTATCACCTGCTTTGCCTGCACAGGAGGTGGAGGTGGTTTGCAGCCCTCCCAGCTGCACCACGCCAACTTTTCCTGGAGCACAAAGCTGCCCCAAGGTTTTGCTACAGCCTTGAGCTACTGGAAGCTGTTGGGCAGTCCGCATGCTCCTCTCGTGTTTCAATCCTAGGTTGCTCATCTTTTGCAACTTGAGCTCAGCTTGAGTGGTAGAAAACACAGGAAAAAAGGAAGAAAAAGCTTTCTCTTCCTTTCTCCACCCCTCTTCCTCATGGGCACTGATGCTCACCCACATTTCCCAAGCACTTTCTCTGCTCTGTTTTCATGGAGTCAAGGAAGCGACTCACTCCTTGGAATTTACATGCCTTTGAGGTAGTGGCAGAGCAGCTTTGAGAGATGAATCCTGCTCTCTGTTGCTGGCTTTGTGGCTAGCTTGGCAGACCATGGGAGTGCGATTTTGCAGCTCAAACTCTGCAGCTTTTTTGTGTCACTGCCTGAGCTGACACCTTGCCTTTGAAATGGAGAAGGTGGCAAGTGGTTTTTATCCAGTATCTTGAGCCTTAATCCAACTTTTGCAAGGGACTCAGGATTTTTGTGGGCAGTTTCTTTTTTTTTAATCCTTCCCCTGACCCACTTTGCTGCTGTGCTTGGATAAATAATTTCTGCAGGGTAGGAAGTGCAGCCAAAGTAAGTAGCTTAATGTCTTTTCTCAGTAAAAAATCATAAAAATTATCAGTCTCAGATTCACTTCAGCAGTAAATTAAAACTATCACAAACAAAAACTGCATAAAAAGCCCGGCTCCAAAGTGGTTAGTACCTTCCTGCATTACTTATGCTCGTGCAATATACATTTGTGCTTTCAGCTGGAGTACAAAGGCAAAGCTGGTGTTAAATCTGGAAGCAGTTTTCAACCAAACTTTACCCGGTGGCCTCATCAGTCTCATATGATCAATTTGACCCATGTTGTCCTTGTAGAGCTGAATGCAAAAGGCAGTGATAGAAGATGCCACATCACATTATTTTCTGGGGGAATTCTGGAAGCGAAGGGACATGTTGCTGCCTGCCAGTCCAGGCAGCTTGCAGAGCAGAGGCTTCAATATCTCAGCGTTTGCTTCTGAAGCCCAGAGACACATTACCTCCACTGAGCAGAGTGCAAAGGGATTCCTCTCCCAGTGCACAGCATCTCCTGCAGCTAAACAACCCAGCATCTTCTTACCTAAGCCTTTTGCAAAGAGAAAACCGACAGGATCCGTCCATCTCTGACATGGCACCAAGTACAGAGGCACTCTGTGCTTTCCTTCCCCTTCCAGCTCTGTCTTTTTCCATTTGGTCCTTAGGTGGTGTCGTTAGGAGGTTGTTTTTTTTTTCCTGTGAATGTTAGAACTGGTCACCAGATACTCTTATCCCCCACGGCCGTTACCTGATCATTTCTGCACACACTGCCGGGACTCCAAAGTTCCTCATCTGTAGATCTTAAGAAGCCTGAAGTTATGTCTTTCTTTGCTGGCTCCAGATAATCAGGTAAAGCTTTGTCCATGCCCCAAGGATGCATAATAAAATAAACAGTGAAATTCAGATAAACTGGAGGAGAAACATAACCTCAAACTCATGTTTGGTTAATGTAAACAAAGCTGACATTTTCACTTGTCATTAAATTTCATCTGATTCACTGTGTTGTCCTATCTTGCCTCTATGACAGTAAAAACCATTATGGTATTTTTTAGTACCTTAAGCCAACCTGATAAGGAAATTTCATTTCTTCTCATCCACACTTGTGGTTAAAAATCCCTCCTCCATAATGGAAAAGACTGTGAAACACTTACTCATCTGCCCCAATAAAAGCCTTTCTGGGGATGAAAGGGAAAAGGAGTAATGTTTTCCAGCACTCACCAGATCAATTAACTAGAATTTCATATGAAATTTTAATTCATCATATAATTTTAATCCTAGAGACCTGATCCAGGGAGGATGATGCTTGTGGGTCATATGTCACGCACGCACCAAATGCTGCTCAGAACAACAACCACACAGAATTTACTAGGGGTTACTTTGCCCTTAGCTATTTCTTGCATCCACTTACTGATATATGGATATATTGATATATCCACACATATATATATATTGCAAATCCCCTCGAGCATCATCTGCCCATCACCTTGGTGCTCCCAGAATGCCAGCAGAGAGAAACCACCTGAGGGGCCCTCCGTGTCCTCTTGAACAGGGTCTTTTGGGTTTATCCTTTGAGTTTGGAACCCCCTCCATGGGGTCCATTGCATTTGGGCCCCTCAAGGGTTAGGAGTTTGCAGGTCCTTGGGTGAAGAGGATGCCTGGTGAGCACCAGGCAGGTGCAGAGCATGGTGGGCTCTGGCCTGGGGCCAGCCCTCCTCCTTCCCACGGCTGCGTGCTCACTGCTCCATCAGCACAGATTTATTTCCATGCTCGATTTGTAGGAATAAAAGAGCCAGATAAGAAATATGTTTTTAATGCTAATGTCACCAGTGAATGCTGAGGATCTTGATATCAGCCATTAAGTAAAAGCAGGGGTGGAATGAGCATCATTTGTCTGTTGCCAGCTTCTCTCAACTGGCTTTCATTTAGATGAGGGAAAAAAAAAAATAAAAAAATCATTGCTATCCAGGTAATAGTGAAATATATTTGTTGTCAGCAACAGGTCAAAATGCAGAGATACATTATTCTCAGCAAGCTGACTTCACATTTTCTGAGCTAAATGCTGGATCCTTTTCCTCAATTATTCACATATGTTTTCTGCTTTAATAATAACCCACATGCTGTCTCCTAAAGAAAGCTTGCAATTTACAGGCTTCATGATCTTCACCCAGAACACACGCATCTGCTCGGCCATTTCTTGTTCCAGAGGATGAGCCAGTGAACCACAGAGATGACATTAAGAAAGGTGCCAGTAAGAAGTGCATCCTGATAAATATATATATATATATATATAATTATAAAAATAGATTGCAAGTGAGAAATGTTGTGATGTCACAACTTCAGCAGAGAGACCTAAATAAGAAACAAAGCAAGCCTGATGGTCACAGTGTAATAGCTAACCGATGTTTTCCCCCAGCACAAAAACACTCCATCATTCAGCATGTTTGGAGGCGTCTGCCACTGTGTTCCAGCACAACGTACTGCATTCCACTGTGAAATAGCATGTATGTAGCCTTACATGACAAACGGCCATGCTTGCTGCTTAGCAAGTGCTCGGAGACTTTGATGTAGAGTTTTGTTTGGTGCGCGGCATGTGACAGCAGCATTGCTTGGGTAAACAAGTATGTGCTCTGGTCTGAACAAACACGTCGCTTCTGCTGTGAGTGCTGGAGCTGCATGGCAGATGTCTGTCTTTCCTTCTTGTTCTCCTTCTTTCTTCCACCCTCTGCTTCAGCCCTTCTGCAAAGCAGATTATTTCTCTGCCCACATAGATCTGGACTGTTTTTCTATCAGCTCGGTTGATGCGTTTTTTTACCCCTTGAATTCTGCGTGGGTGCAAGAGTTCGTTCACCTTCAGAAAAGAAAAGTAAAAACTGAAACAGTAAACGTGAGCTTGCCTGGGGTAATGCCTCTTTGTACACTGCTGCGGAGTCACCACACAATGATCAGAGCCACGGTCAGCTCCTATAGCTGGTCTGTAACAGAGGTGCTGTGGGTCTGTTACCCCATCTTATAAAGCATAATGTTCCTAAGGGTGGAGTTTGTCTAGGAGAAAGGGAGTTCAGTCACAGTAGATATGCATAGAAGCAGGAAAGTGGTAAAATCTCCCGCTCATGTCATCGTTCACCTCCCGTTTTCAGCTCCCTGGCAGCAGGAAGGTACCAGCTCAGGAGACACCTCTGTGATGGGTGACGTTGTGCTCACTGGTGTTACAAATCCCCTTGTCAGGCTTTGGATCCAGAAACCCGGGCTGTTCACCGGTGGGGGTTTCGGTTTCTGATAGAAAAAACAAACGTTTTGAAAACACAGATGGCGTTCGTGTAACCAAACCCCACGTCCTCCCTGGAAAAAAGTTCAGCGAGAGATTTTTTGAGCAGCACCAAATACACTTCCAGCCACAATGGCTGAGTGATCCCCCAAAGATGAAAGACCAAGGAGCTTTGGGTTCCCCTCCTCCTGTGCATCACCTCTTGGTGAAGCCTGGGCAGTCAGGCATTAAACAGTGTCCTGCCCACGCTCTCTAAGTGATCACTTTCAAGTGTAATGCAGTAAACCCTCATATTATTTCCATATGTCCTGCTGCCAGAATATTTTGCAACTGATTCATGATGAAAAAAAAAGAAAAAAGAAAAAAAAAAAAAAAGAAAACAACTTATAAACACATTATCTTGACAGGAGCAATTCTTGAAGTAGTAGGACATACAATAGCAGAGACTTTGAAAGGAGGTCATTATTATCCAGTAGCGTTTTTCACTGGATGTCCATGAAATTTATGTCAATGAGTCACATCCTTTGAAAAGAAGGAGTGAAAAGTGCCCTGTAGGACAGGTGAGCTCCTCCCCAAGCCTCCCCATGCCTATTTAGCTCCAGAGCTGTTTGCAGCCCTGCCAGCAAGGCTATTAGCTGAACAAGCCACAGATCCAGATGCCTCGGCTGGGAAAGAAAATGATCCAAGCTTCGCCATATGGGTTTTGCTACAGCTGCGGCCGCAAGTGCTGACTCCTTTGCTGGAGGACGCAGAGAGGCCAGATGGAAAGAAAAGCAACACCGCCGCTGCTGCCCACAAAACCGGACGGTTCGAGGCAGCCGGCGGTGAAATGGCACGCATATTTCTGACAGCATGTAACTGGACGTGGGAGCACGGCTCTGGGGGTGATGCGGCACTTGGGAACTTCCAGGGTTGTGTACAGGATGCAGAAGCCTCAAGGTCTGCCAGTCCAGGCCTCCCGGCTGTTCCCTGCTAGGCTGGAAGTTGTTTATTTGATGTGAGAACATCTCCATCCTCTGTGCTAGGACTGGTTTTGATGCTTAGGATTCTCCCTCTCTATTTTTTTTTTTATACTTCAAAATACCTGTTTCTGGGTGACCACCGTGAGACTCCATCGAAGGACCTGCTTTCTGGAGAAGGCTAAGCACAAATTCCTCTGCAAACCCCTGCCTGGCAGAGATGCTCACCTCTCCAAAGCAAGACATTTCAAAAGTAACTGTTGTGCCCAGCCTGGAATTATCCACAAATAACAATCCTAGTATTACATATAATTTCAAAGCAGATCCAAAGCTGAATGGCAGAGCTGGCCTGGAAATCCTGTACACCCACCTGAGTAGGGTAGACAGGTCCCAGGAGTTCAGCTGTGTCCTGCAGATCTCTTGGCTTTCCATAAAGAAATTGTGTTACTGCTTAAACTGGCAAATCCATGAAAAGACCCCTCCTTTACATGTCCATGTATTTGCTTCCCATCTTATGGAACTGCATCCCTATCTTTAGACAGGGAATCTGAAAGATAACTAAAGCTAGTGGGGAAATAATACTGCATTAACTGCTCAAAACATCTGAGAGGTGCTGGGCAGGTTGTGTGTTTTCAGCGTGAAGGCTGGTTCAGCTCTTTGTGAATTTGTAGTAAATCAGCACTTCATAATAAGAACAAATGTTTCATTCTCACTTAAAAATTACTACAGTTAGAAGCTTGTAATGTGTAGTTTTCATGCAGGGGTTACATGACGGGAACTTAAATCTGTTCCATTTTCATCTGTAATTTAAAACGTGTCATTTTGATCGATGAATTAGTAAAGGAACCCAGGATAATTTTGAAACTACCAGCTTAGTAAAGTTGCCTGACCTTGCAAATAACCTTTTCAGTTTAGAAGCCTTTAATAGCTTAACTATTAGCTAATCTCCTGGGAAACTTTTTCCCTGGGCAAAACTAGTATGGAAATATAACACCAGTAATAAGGTTTCCATCTTTCTTCTATCTTGATCTTTTTAATTAATTGCCACTCAGTAAAAACATAGACTGGGAGGCAGGGGATAAAAATCTTTGCAAGGGGAGGGCAGGAGTTAACTGCAGACTGTTTCTATCCTTTACCTGCCCTTTTTGCATAGATTCATTAGGTGCTGAAAGATATTAGCAATTGTTAAGGTACAACTGCTGCTTGATTGTTTGACGCTTTTGGCTGAAAGCTGTGAAATCGATCATTTTGTTATGGAAAAAAGGCACTCAGTGCCTACCAGGAGCAAACATTTTAAAGACTTGAATGCTTTGTAGAGCACCTCATCAGGCCCCTGGGAGCTTTTGTGTTACAGTCGTGTTGGTTCTGGTTCTTGGGTTTTGTGGGTTATTTCTGGAAAAGACTTTTCCAAGGTTTTTTTTTTTTTTTTTTTTTTTTTTTTTTTTTTTTTTTCTCTAAGGGCAGCCAAGGACTGCAAATATTTGATTTGCCAGAAGAAAACAAGGAACGAGGAGTTTAGAGGACAAGGTAAAAGTTCAGTGCCCAGGTGACACATGGACTAGCATCTAGTCCAAAACAGGCCGTAAGTTCCTGAGCATCCTATTTAGTTTATTTTCCCAAAGTTTTGATTTTACACATTTTACCCAACCCTCTAAAAGAAGTACTACATTGAACTGTTGGGTGGTTCTCCCTATCTCCTTACCCAGTGGATGAAGGGGTTCAGGGTTATCATTTTGGTTGATGTGCATTTTTTTCCATGCTGTTTGGAGGGGAAAAAAAAAAAAAATAGTAAAATAAATTTTCTAGGCCAGCATGGTGATACCCTTGCATTGCTTTAGCTCTCTCTGCCAGCCCAGCTCCATACTCAGCTGACCCTCTTTCCAGTAAGGATAGGGGCACCACCGTGCCAAGCACCCAGGGAAGACTTGAATATCTGTTGTGCTTCAGGTGCACACATTAGTTTTGGGGAGGGCATGGCTTGAAGAGCTCAGTGAAATCTCCACTTACTTGCAAGCATCTTTTGCTGAGATAAAGATCATCAACCAGACAGGTTGAAGGCACAAATTATGAAGCTATAGCATGTCTCCTGGATGAAGTCCTACAGTTTTGGTGCAAGTGAACACAGTCACAGCTTTTCCCTCAGGCTTATCTTTAACCCCTACAGTTTACTCTGCAGGTCTGCGCTTCAAGCTTTTTGGCTACGTGAGTGAGGGTAGGCTCCTATCTCTGTGCCAGTGACACAACCAGCATCTGCTCTGGCACCGCGTGTCTACGCTATTGATCTCCAACCACCTCCTTCCCCGCTGAGACTGTGCAGACACACACCGCATGTGATTGACTGCGCGCAGGGTCCTGCTCTGTGGGCTCTGTTTTTACTGAAAATGAGCTTCATCCTTGCTCGGCGACTGGTGTTGCCTGGTGACCTTTGAACCAGCACTTAAGCCCCTGGAGCACAGAAATTAGACTTCAGTCTGGAAGGACCTCTGCTCCAACAGATGACCTGTTATTTTATCTTGAGCAGCGGCAGCCGTGGAGGAGCGTTGGCACATGGCTTTTAGAGCTAATCACTCACTCGCTTTGAGGAGAGCAGGAATTTCACTCCCTCCCCCTTCAGCAACCTGGGACTTTATTGCATGTCTGGATCATTTCAGGCTGATCCTTCCTTAACTATTCCTGTTTATTTCTCCTGGGCCCAAACTTTTGATATAATGACTGGACCTCTCTAGCACACATGATGAAGGCTCTTCACCTGAGCTCATTGAAAATACACCCTTCCCTACTGTGGGTCCTGGTTATGTCCGTGAGCCCACCTGCAGTGTATTTCATCCTTCTGGGAACTCGCCACCAAGCCCTGAGTTTCCCATACCCAAATCCTCTCTTCTCGCCTCTTTCAGTATCATTGATGATGCACAGGAGGCAACCAAGGAAGAGGTGAAAAGGAGCAGGTCCTCCACACCCTTTCTCTCCTATCAAGCACTCAGGGAAAGCCTGAGGCTACAACTAAATTAGATAAGGGAATTTCAGTTTTTCATGCCCTGAGGCTCCTGAACATTTAGTCCAATTCTGCTTTGCTTAACAAGGGCTCCCCTCCTAGATTGGAGTGTGAAGTAGCAAGACCCAAGCTTCTGTCTCAAGAAAATGACAAGTGCCTCACCTAGCTGAGCTATCTTGACACTCAAACCAAGAGCTCTTGTGATTGACACTATCCCAGAGCTAAGGTTGCCATTTCTCCCAGCGGGCCTACCAAGCCTCTTGAGGTTACAGAGCAGAATAAATGTGGTTTGTTCACTAGAAAATGCTGCCAGTCCCTGGGAAGGGCTGAGATTTCTTGGAGGGTGGTAGGAGAAAAAAAAAAAAAAAGAGGAAGAGAGGGAGAATGCTATGCATAAATCCATTAGTAATGTGTCCAAACAACCCCCAAAACTTGTGCAAGAGCAATGGTGAAGAGGTTGAGCACCATAGCAGCTCCAGCCTCCCTCCCATCTCATTAGGGTCAAGCCAGGCTTAAGATCTTCCCAGGGCTGCCAGGTACCACCTCCATCCATGAGAAGAGCTCGGCTTGTGGGTCAGGCCCTGAATTGGCTCCTCCAAGTAGGTGTTAATGGCAGGTTTACTCTGACCCCCCTGATGCCAACACAGGGTCCCAGCTTGGAGGCTCCCAGAAGGCAGGATGAGACCCCATGGGAGGAGAAGCAGAGCCTGGCATGGCCTTTGGATCTTGCTGGTTGTGTTGCTGGAGGCAGTTACTGTCAGAAACATGCTCAGAGATGTGCAACATCCCAGGAAACAGAAGAAATGAACCTGTTGTTTCTGTCCAGAGAGTCTCAAAGTGGTGTATTCTCAGCATGTCAGCTGCCACCTCCTTCTTTCACCTTACCACACTTATGGCGAGCCTGCATCTCTGGTCTCCACGGGGTTATCCCTCTACTAATTTTACCAGACGAGTGCCTGGTCCAAACACTGGATGCACACACACGGCTTTCTTGGAGGTCTGTGAGCTAATGGGCCTCTACCTGTCCTCCCAGCAAGCTGCACGGCAACCCACAGAAAAGCCATTTAGCAAAAATGTCGGGCTGAAATGCTCCTGTCTGGTCGGGGACATTGCAACTGCAGAGGAGAATTCATGGCCTCTCGCAGAGGACTGCACTCAAAGTAAATAATATTATTTTAGAAAACAAAATTCATTTTGCAGCCTGAGACCAACTGCAACAGGATACAAGGTGGGGGGAAAAAAAAAAAAAAAGTAAAAATGCCTCGCCCCCAGGGCTATTTATTATTTATACACCACCGTGCCTAGATAAACTCCTCCTTGAAAGAGGAGGACGAAAATAATTCTGCAATGTGGAAACAAACTGCCTATTTAAAGTGATTTTCTGCCTGAATGGTCTCATTATAAAAACAGCCTGTGTGCAATAACTTTTTACCTTTTTCTACGTTATCCAATGAACTGCTTTTTGTCACTCTCACCAGCTCAGCGCTTTCATGCAGCCACCTTGGTGGAAGGCCTCCGCGGTTTCCTTAGAAACGTCTTCCTTCCTGGAGGTTGACCCACGGTGGTTGAGGCAGAGAAAGCCCTGGAGAGGCCCTGTTCAAACAGGAAAGAGCAGACAGTTTAATGGCCAGCTTTGCAGCTCTATTCCTCCACAGTTTACAGTAGTTGGGAGCTATAAAAAAAAAAAAAAATCATAACGAATGTTTCTTTATTTTACTTTGTGTTGGTGCTTTTTGACAAAACGTGATAGGCCACGGGCCGAATCTGGAGCTCGTGAGCTGTTGTTGGGCCTTGGTGGGTTCGCTTGCCAAGTGCTGGTGCCTGGGAGATGGCTTCCCGTGCTCAAATAGACCTCGTCCTTTGGAAAAAAATGCATGTTCTTGAGCTTGTAGGTACATTCATAAGTCAGTAGCAGAAGGAAGCCAGACTGAGAAGCCATAAATAACGTCACCTTTCAAGTGTTTAGCAGTGCTTGTATGTGAATGCTCTGCGATGTCCATGCAGGAATGAAAGGCTGGTGTCCAGCAGTGCAGGAGGGAGCTGGGACAAGCACTTATCAGGGCTGAGTGTTATTGCATGAAGCTTATCCATAGCTCTGCTCGAGGCCTTACACTTGTTCACAGGCACAGGAATCCACCGCACACGCCGACTTCTGCCATTGGCATTGCTGGGGACGTTGCTGGTAAAGCTGGAGGAGGCTTCAGAGTGACCCCTGTGTGAAAGGAGCTGGTGAGAGCTTTCCTCCTTGTACCTCCTACAAAGTCATCCCCACCTGTCTAAGACACCAGTGAGAGCAGCCCATAGGACAGGTCACGCAGATATTTCATGTTTGCAGCTTTCTTGCATTTTCTTTTCACTTCCAGAGGATCTGGTGAAGTCCCAGAGTTACGCTAAGGCCTGGGCGCTTGACACTGCCTAAATACTGATGGCACCTTCCAAATGGGGACAGGCAGCTTGGGGTGACCTGGGACCACCTGCAAAAGCTGTTCAAAGCCAGCCTTAGGGGGGGGCTGGCTTTCCCCAGCAGGGGATGGTGCCCACCTGTGTGTACTCCTGAACTCCCTCATGTATGGAAAGTCTGTGTTATTTCTGTCTATAATGCACTGGCTCAACTGCTAAATCTGTAAATAAATTTTTGTTGCAAGGGCTGGGCAGAAGCAGAGAGGAGTGACATAAAGAGATTTAAAAGGGAGGACTGTAATTAGCTACAACAAAAGTAAATTACTCAAGAACATTTCTCTTAATGTTTTTAGTAGCAAACATCATGGAGAGCAGGTTTCTCAGGCCAAACAGGAAGGAAAACAAACAAACAACTACAGGCAGCTAATTCACAGGCTTTTAGAAGTCAGGTTATCAACCAGGGACCCAGAGACAGGAACTGATGAAGCACAAAACTCCAGGGAAACAGATGAGGTTTCCAAAGAACACAAACACATAAAACCCTAAGATGTACATTTATAAATAAATCCAGGAAAGAGCAGGACACCTGATTCCCAGGCTGAGATTTACAAGCTGGAAGAAGAGCCTTCAGACTCTTGATTCACACAGTTAAAATCTGGAAGTGTTTGAGGAGGTAACTTGGATATGTGCACATTGTTGATAAGGCAAATAATGTTAGTGAGAGTGACTGCTGCTGGCCAGGGTGTGACAGCAGAAGAGGAGGGCAAAGAACAGCTGAAGAATATATAGAAATGTGGAAGCCAAGCATTAGACAACTCCGCTGGACAGAGATAGCTATGGAAGAATGTCCCGCAGCGCTGCCCACAATCTTTAGGGCAGAAACACCACTATTAAATCAAATCAGAAACCACAAGGCTCTTGAGAGATGCTGAACTGTGCTTTGGGATGACCTGCCATTAGCTCCCATTCCTTTCCAAGCACTTCCCAACCTCCAGACCGTTTGTATTTTCAGTGACATAGTAATGGATAGGGTTTAATACCTACAGGCAAGAGTTAAATGCCCTCTTGGCGATGTGTAAATTAGTGAGTGGACAGTTGCTCCAGAGAGAAATGGCAAACAAATATTTATTAGTTGTTTCAAAGAACCACAGCCATAAAACTCTGTCTTTTGACTGCAGAAGTGTTTGTGTTTTTACTGAAACCAATGCTAAAGGTGATAGTTTTATTCCTGACTGAGGTAACATGTATAACTCTGATTTACTGCCTTCATCTAATAAGAAAAATAGCAATAAAGAAAAAAAAAAAAAAAGAATAAACAGAATGTGTTTTATTTTGCTCTGCTTTTGCAGTATACAAGGAAGATGCCAAAAAGGAAGTTAAATACCATTTTATTTGAGCAAAATTACTGTTGATTTCACTAAAATATCAGATTTTGTGGCCTATTTGCTTTGTATCAAAGTAATCACTGACTTCCTGGGCAAAGAGCTTTAGCTAAGTGATGGTGTAGTGGGACAAATGGTGTAGCCAGGAAGTTAACAGGGGCAGCATGAGCATTGGACAGTGTTACAGGAGTTAATAATGGATCCAGTACTGCTTAACAACTCCATTAACAACCTGGAGGTAATGGGCATAAATTGCAATACAGAAAATTACATTTGCTGAAACACAGCATTTTTTTTTCCATTTGAAAAACAAACAAACAAACAAAAAAAACTTTTTTAAAGTGAGGATGGATGGATGGACACTGGACCAGGTTGCCTAAAGAGGTTGTGGGTTTTCCATTGTCTATCTTCTAAGCTATCTAAGGCATCATCTAAACTAAAAAACCAAACACCCTGTAGTTAGGCACATAATTACCCAGCATAATATTTGGAAATATTGAGTGGACATAAGTCTTTAGGTCCAGTGGGGACCTCAAGTAAGGTAAAACACTGTCCAGCAGGAATGAGGTCATTAGAATATAAGGATACAGACAAATTATTGCAGCCCCATATAGATATCTTAAACATATGTTTATGTAATATAACATGACCTACATGAAACACATTTACATATCCTAAATTACAGTGACTTCTAATAAGATCCGTGCTAGACAGTGAGCAGTTGGCATTAGGTGAATAATTCAGTGTTAACTTTTTCCTTGCATTTTACAGTGTCACTAGAACCTACCGTGATTTGCTCAAGGTTAACTTACAGAAAGAGTTGTTTCTAAACCCATATATAGGTTTTTAGATGGGAGGTTAGACATAGAGGCACCAGACACTGATGAGGGATAAGGAAATGATGGAAGCTGTCATTCAGCAAGGAACCTGGGTATGTGCCATGGCTGACACTTCTGAGTTTACTCCAACCTACCTGCAATAAGTGCTTAAATGGCTGAATGGTCTGAGCACACACAATGAGGAGTAGAACATGTACAAAGTGTGCTGTTTTCCCACTCCCACCCAGAAATAACAGTAACTGCTTCTTGATCTGAGGGCTGTGGTTTAGTATGAATTTACAGAAGATCATGCCATGTACACTTCAGTGCAGCCTTTGAAATAACTCGTGTTTCAGTGACCCCATCATCCTGAGTCAACTTAGTTAAGGAAATATGCACCGAGAGGTCATAAAAGAGGCCAGGCCCTCTGCAGCTCTGCGGAGACACACCAGTGCCTGGAGACAGCCATCCTTCAGGCTCTGGTTTCATACAATTTCTCTCTTATCTCCATGGATAGAACAGCCATACTAAAACTGGCACTCTTTTACAAAGATGATCTCTAAATACTTGGCTTGGGGACTGAAACAAAACAAGGAGAATATCCTGATGATTCAGAAAGCAAAAGAAAGTTCAGTGATGATTACCCTCAGCAAGAACGTCCCTGATCTCCAGGGAAACTGGTTTTGAGCTTGAGATGGGGAAAAAAAACATAGCCGCTAGGCTGTTTACAGTGAGAAAAACTCATTCTTTTCTGTATGCATGTGTGAGTAGCGGCTGAAGTATTTCATTGCTCTGTGCTTGCTAATTCACCTTTCAGCTGAGACCATGACAAAAAAATGCCATCCCCAAAGGAAAATGTCATTTATTTCTGGGAAGACATGAATTAACGCAAATTAAAATCCTATTTGCATAATTCACTTGGAATTCTAGTTGAAATGCTTTTGCAATCTTAATTACACCATTTGTTTCTCATTTAATTGCAATTGCTCAATGCTCCTGAATCAAGTTAAAAAGGAAGAGCCGCTGTGTGACTTCTCCATGAGACACCTAAGCCCGGATGGCTCCTTCCTGGGCAGCTCTGAGCGTGTGTCATCAGGCAGCTGGCCCCAACCTCTCTGGGCAATGCATTCCCCTTTCTCCCTTAGGACACGTGAGCATGAAATCCTAAATACCCCTGTGCCTCCCCAGAAGCCAAATCACCCAGGTGCCTTCAAGGGAAATTTTACAAAATGAGAAGGGGGGGAAGAAAAATAACTCCAGGATGAATGTAGATGAGCTGTTATTAGTAACAAAAATCCTTTTATTAACCCCTCCCAGTCAGCTTTGGTTCTGCTGGGGAGGGGGAAAGTTGTAAAGATAACTGCAATACATTGAAGGGACTAACTCTGTGTGCAACAAGCCATGACACGTAAGATAAATCCCTAGGGACTCTCTGCCTGTTTACAGTACTTCCAGATAAAATAACTGGGCTGCCACCATGGAGAAACTCCCCTTTTCCAGGAGTGCCAAATCTGGAGCTGAGCAACTCAATTTGTGCCCTGACAGTCAGATCAGCTTTACACGGCCTCTAATCCCCCCAGATTACTTTCCTCCGTGAAGACTACCACTTCATTAGTACAGAAGGTGAATTTTGTAGCAGCACCAAGGTTCGTTCTCATATGTTATCTTTGCCTAGAGAATAGGACTTTTGACATAAACCTGGAAGGTAGTTCAAAGCCTAACAGCATAAACACACATCCATTTTTTGTACTTTAGGAATAGGTAATGTAAGAGTTGAAAGGTGAAGGTTATGGCAGTTCGTGTTTATTTCACCAAGAGCCAAGAGATGGGAAACATCTGGCACTTACACACCATGCAAGTCTTAAAAACAAAGAGACCTAGACTTTAGTCCGGCTGAGCAAGCACTGGGATAAAAGCTAATGACAGGCTGCTTATTTAAAGGGATCATAATACAGAACAGCCATGTAGGGAACCGGGGAGGATTGGGAAGAGGGAAAATGAGGGTAGAATTTAGCTGTGTATTTCCAAGGGTCAGAGCCTGACTTCAGTACACTCCAGTGTCAATCCTGTCCTCCAGGCCTTACACAGCACCTAGGACCCTCCGGATTTCACCTTTTCCTGATTTCTAACACAGACAGATATCCAAAGCAGACATGCTGCTGATGTATTTCATGTATGACAGTGCAGAAGTCCTTAGGACCAAGGGCTTTCCTGTAGGTGAAAGGAGAGATTCGAGCATAGAAGCAGCAACTCAGGGGGCTGTGATTTGTCACGTCAATGTGAAAAGCTCATCTGTAGTATTGCTTGGGAATGATGGAAGAGCTCAAGCACATTGAAGTGGCCTCCCTGGAGCAAATCTTCACCTGCTTTGTGTCTTCCTGAAAAGGCTTGGCAAAAAAAAAAAGTGCTTTGTAGAGTGGGGCTCCCTGCTTTAGAAAAATCCTATGTTCATTTATTGTGGTTGCTCCTCTCCAAATCATATCACTCTGATCTTTTATTTTCTTTATCCAACACCAAAACCAAAATAGTCTCTTCAGCAGGGATTTGCCCAGAAACTGAAGAGCTGTGACCCTTTCACCCCTTTCCCCCTTGTGCATAGACATTGCACTGGTTGTGCTCCTGCCTCTGCTCAGTGGCAGTGGCTGGGCTGCATGGTCACCCCTGCCTCCCTGACCTAATGTCCTGTCCATATCCCCACACCAGAGATCATATCCCACCACAAAAAAGAATCATTTAGAACAGAAAAATAAACTTGTGTGTGTGTGTGTGATGTGCTACCATGTGTGATCTTCCAGCCAAGGACGCAGATATTACAGCCATGCTATTTCCTTCACACTGCCCTACCCATTGCTTCCACTTGTTGGCAAGGTAAGATTCCAGTCCCAACCCCACAATGACACCGAGGATTGATATTTAATATATCTCCACAGTAATGAGGAAATGTGATCTCCTTTTAGGCTTTTAAAGCTAAGCATTGAAAATTGAGCGTACTCTACTTTGTAGCAAACACGCACAAGAGACCTCTGTAATATGCTGTTTTTTCAAGATTAAAGACCTGTTACAGGCGTACAACTAAGCAGCAAAATCCTCTTGATCGCCTAACATGTGATAAGGAAATGATGCCCTAGAAAAAGATTCCAATTTTCAGGGGCTAGGTACGTGACAGGCGCAGAAGTGCTAATTCTTATTAAGGCTGTGGTTTGTACCCAACTGGAAGATTTGTGGTGTCATACCACCAGTGCCGTGTGCCAGATGAGCATCATGCTGCTAGAGCATAGGCAAGCTCTAATTAATGGGTTCACATTTGTCAAAAAAAAAAAAAAAAAAAAAAAAAAAAAAAAAAGCACCCTAAAAAACTTATAACAGCATTTTTTGTTAGCAGATCAGTATCCAACTTCATCTTGGACCAGCTATCTTCTGCCTTTCCACAGCAGGGGTGCAGCGAGCACAGAAGTATAAAGCTGGTATAAATTCCATATCATGTCCCTCGGCTAATTTGACAAAACACAATCATGTGTCCATGCCTGATCCACATTAGATTTATAGTCCTGGGCGAGCTGGTAGTGCACAGATCTGGTCTTAATAATCCTGGAACCACAGCCTAAACCTATTAGCTGGAAGCAGTTATATGATTCTTAATCCTATTTTGTGTCAGAGCAGATGACTGCAGCAAGACTGAGCAGAAATTGCATGTTTTTGCCTAGCTACGCCTGCCTTGGGCCTGAGATTTTTTGAGAGTTTGGGCCATTCCAGGCACTAATCATAAAACTGATGTTTTGGGGTCAGTTTATGGGAATTGAACCTAGATGCCCAAGATCCCAAAGCATGAAGACTTGTCCTGGGGCAAATAGACTCCTTTTACTTGAAAGATGCTTATATTACGTGCAAAGAAATACCATCTACCTTTGTGAATCCACCATAAGAGCAGGATAAAAGCTCCCATGCTCAATGTGATTTGCATGCATAGTAAAGATTGTGAACAGTGTTCCCAGAAAACTTAACGAGAGACCTGTAGTGCAAGAGTTCACCATAAAAACTCAGATCCCTTCCTTAGAATGATTTACCTATACTAAATATCTGAAAATCATAATCATGTTGCTTCCCCAGCAATTAGAAATTTTTATATACTACATTTCTTTAATAATAATAAAACTTTATATATATATATATTTTAAAAAGCCATCCCCTTACAAACACATTATTAAATTACAGTTTATAGCTCTTGCAGTGGGGTAAATTATGGCTCTTTTATTAAAGAATTTTATAAAGACTGGAATTTTACCGACATGCTGCTCGCTGCCAATAGCTGGCCAGGCTGCAAAGGTGCAAGTTGCATCTCACAGAGGTCTCCTGCACACCAAGAGGGAATTTCTGTTGGGCTTTCCAAATACAGGGATGCCACAGAAAACATCTCTCAGCTCCAGCTCTGAGCCTCTGATCTTTAGCACCCATTATCTGTGTTGTCAATGCTGTATGCTCTCTCCCAGGAGCGTTGGGTGATGGGTAGACCCATGGAGGAAGGAACTGTTGGACTAAATGATCTTCCAAGGTCCCTTCCAATCCCTAACATCCTGTGATTCTGTGATTTTGTTACTGGTTTACTCTTGCTGCATTAGTTTAGTTGCTTCTTTGCGAGTGGCCCTGCTTCTCCATAGGGACTGGCCCACCTGGAGCTCTTCACCTCGAAGCACTTGCACATGCTTTTTAAACTGCAAATCATAAATAAAGCATTGGCAATATTCAGGCTGCATAAAGATGCAACAAAAACGCAAACTCAAGTCACCATTCCAGCTATGCCAAGGGCAAGTTTGCCTTCAGGACCCGCTTGTCCTCTGTGTTGCCCTCCCTGCACTTACAAATTAATGTTGGGGAAAGGAAAATCAAATCCCAGATATTAAATGGAAAACTTAGGCCTTGTTTTAAGTCTGTATTGCATTTTCCCCCTTCTGCAGGCTTGTATCTGCCATCAGTAGCTACCTGCTTTTGATGGTTGATGCTGAATTTCACCATAAGAGCAGACCCGCACACGCATGTGGTCACTGAGCTGAAGCTCTGACAGCCTCGCCGGGGGCTGATCCTGCGGGAGAGCTCCTTGTCTCCTGCTCTGAGCAATTTCTGCACGCAGCATTTGGCACTCCAACAGGAAATTAAGGGCTGTAGGAAAGCAACCTTTGGCCTTTAATTCACTTTTTAATAAAATCATTAAAAGAAACTAACTCCCTGCCAGACATTATGGGAAATTGCTTTAATGATACTTTTAAGCAAAACACATTCACTCAGCTGTATGCGTGGCTTGCTCAATACCTTCAGCTTCCTTATTTATGTGTTTGCAGTATGAAAATGGTTTGAATTATGAAGTCAGGGTAGAAAATTCTCTGTGAACCTGGCCATGATAACAGCTAGGGACCAGGTTCTGTCTGTTAAATACTTCTTTAATGTGTAAAGGACAGTTTGAAAGTTTTGCTAGCAAGGATCGATAGGTATGAGCCAAAGATGAGCATCAACAGGAAAGGACAAAGCAGAGGGGTTCTGTGTCCCCTCTTCTTGCTTTGAACAAAAAGGGTGCCATTAACTGCACAAGGTGTGGGTGTAAAGCAAAGCAAAGAAGCAGTTTGTGGGAACACAAACCTGCCCGACCACAGGCTTAGCTCCCCATCTGACTGTCCTTCCATTAGCTTTAGTTTGCCATTTCATTCTAAGCTTTTGCAAAAAAATCCACAGGATTTTTTGTACTAGAGAAAAGGCAATTCTTGCTTTATCATTGTTAAATTCATAACTTACCACTTGGGCATGTAGGTGTTTATTTAAGAAATTTTAGTAATTGAACTGATCCTATGGATAAGTAGATGGCTACTGAGGACATCTAAAGAATTACAAAGGAGAGCCGTGTTAAACCCCATTGCTCAGTTACAGCAGTGAAATTTTAAAAGACTGAATAACTTTTATGGAGTGCAAAATTTGCCCTCACATATTTTGATTCTTTCTTTCCCATTGTTTAACAAAATGTTAATCGACAAACCTGGTAGTCGGTTTTCTACAATCAATAAATTCTAAGTCCAAGTCACAGTAGCTTTTATGTCTGTACGTTGTAAAAGTAAATTTACATCATATGTCAAACATTACACATGAAGACAAAAACAACGCTGATTTCGAGCCCTAAAAGATATATGTGCATCCATAAAAGCAGCAAGCTGTGTCCTGAGTACAGCTGGATGATCATGCTCTGACCAAATGGCTTTTTGTTGAAAACCGGAGATTCGTAGGACTCAACTGTTTTCCAGAACTGCATCTGTTTCAGGGAGCTTTGGGAAATGTGGGAAGAGCCCCTGGGTTTCTGCCGGTGCTGGGGAGCCCTCATTTTCCTGCTCTGTGGCTGTAGAGCAGCTGAGGGGACATGCCAGGATCCCAGAGGCTTTGGGATGCCCAGAGCAGAGTCCAAATGAAAGCTGCATTGCTCAGGGCACCACAGCAGTCTGGTAAAGTACAGTCACCAGACTGTAATGGCATGAGAGGAAAGACCCAGCTGTGCTAATTAATCACAGGATGACTTGACACCACCAGCGAGATCATGAGAAAGGCAGATCTGATCCTGACAAGATGGACTGCGCGGACATAGGAGGCAGGGAAGCCTTTTCAAAGGCCTCATGGGCTCATTGGGGGTCCTGGGTGTATTTCTGTGTACTTCCCAGGCCAGGTAAATACCAGAAGAAATTCAGAAAAAAGTCAACTAGAACCACCAGGTAATAAGCAGCCTTTCTCATGAAAAAAACAAACATAAAATCTGTGCTACCTCCAACCGACTGAAATGCAATCTGAGGAGGACACATTATCTATCTAGATATATATTGGAATAGAGCAATGCAAAGGAAAAAGAAAAAAAAAAAAAAAGGCAACAAAACAGTGACACATTGTTTTAATTTAAAGAATAAATGTGGCACAAGAAGGATGGAGTATAATCTATGCCCATAATTACATACACGTACAAGGAGCTCTGCTGCCTAGAGGAAAGCCAGACCAGCACAGCTTTAAGGCTGATGGGATCTCCACAGAAATTCCCCCAGCACACTGGAGGTAGCAGAAATCTTCTTGCAGTGGCTGTAAATATTTATTTTATTTTTTTTTCCAGAAGTGAATATATATTGTTACTTATCCTAACTCCAGGAGCCTGCACTTCAGGGACTGGGGAACATGACAGAAAAGGAAAAGGTGGATCCAGAAGAGCAGATCTGTTCACAGGCTCATTGTAAGTGGGAACATCCTCTGTGAAAAAAACCACACTGCTTCTAGAGAATACAAATCCAATGAAAGCATTTCCAGAACATTTTCCAATGACATGACATTACTTTAGTTGGGTGGACTCATCTCTGGCTAGTTGTGTCCCCATTCTTGGCTGGAAACCTCACAGATGAGTAAAGAAAGGGACGCCACCTATTCCCATGAGCAAAGAGGCAGTTTGAGCTGCCCTCTTCAACAAAGAAAGCCCCTGTGTACCTTTCTTATGGAAGGAATTTATTAGAAAATCCCTAATGAAAATTAATGTACTTCTGAAATGAGCTTTTTATCTAATACCTCACCAGCTTGCTGGGAAGCAACTGGGTGGAGGCAAGCAGATTTCATGCTGGATCCAGTTAACATAAACTGCCACCTGGTGAATGCCAAAATGTATTTTTGCCTCTGCTAGGCGTGGTCTGGTTTAAATTTTGGAGAAGGACTGATGCTCAGATATTCACATTGTACAATCAAGGCTTACAACACAGATGCAGGTGCCATGAAATCATTGCACTGTTTCCTCCCAGCCGCACTGCAGAGAAGGATTTAATGTAATGCATGGGTTCCTCCTGGAGCCCCCAGGCCCTTCCTGCTGATCCAGCTGCCTTCACATCACAGGTGGAGGTGTCTCAAGAAGCTGTCCTGCAGCACCTGCATCCACACAGGAATGAGAATACTTCTCTTCTTTGTGGGGATGGTGGAGGATGATGAGGGCAATGAATGAGGCATCCGAACCCTGTGGCGATGACACCAGAGTAGTGTCCAAGGGAGATGTGGGGTGCAAGGCTGCAGCAGCTCCTTTCAGGCAGCTCGTGGCATCACAGGCCCACTCTGAAACCTATTGACACCGGGGGACTCCCACTGACTTTTATCAGCTTTGGCTCACATCCTTGGCATCTGGCTCATGCCTCTTTATTTATAATGTCATGCATATCAGAGGCAGCCTCCCAGGGAAAATACGCCAACTCATCTCCTCGCTCAAAGAAGCCATTTAGCTGCGATCATAATCTGTGATTTCATTGCTAGACCCTATTTGCCTTCGCAGTTAGACTCTCCAGGGATGGAATTTTATTTCCTTGGCACAGCTTAAGCATTGTGCTGTGCAAATCTATCTCTCTCTTTATCTCATGCATACCTATGTAATAAGTGTGTATGTGATGAATAATAAGTACATAGGTGTTATGGGCCTCCTTTGGATTGCTATGGTGCTATAAATAGCCCCAAAAGTGCAAATAACTCTACTGTGTGCCAGCTCTAAGCTTTCTTGATATAGCCATAGCACTGTAAGGGAGTATTTTTATAAGCAGAACATTTCTGAATAATTAATCTTTCTGATATAAGACACGCATACCAATTCCAAATAACCCCTGTATGCATTCTTGTTTGAAAGGAGAAAAGAAAGATGGGGAAAAATTGGAGCTAAAGTTAGGAGCTAAGATACAAACTACAGCCAGGAACATACAGATTATTTTTCTCCTTATCCTTACAATTCAGAACGTATTTTCCCTATAAAGTAAATGTATAAAATATCCAAGCACACCTCTGACAGGATCGCAGCTACACATGCAGCAGTGGGGTGTAGGGATGGAGTGCTGGACAGTGTCTTCTGCCAATAACCACCAAGTATGGTCCCAAAAAGTCAGCTCCAAGCTCTCGGCTTTGCAGCAGCAGGCATGCAACCTGTCAGATGCCCCGAGGCATCTGTGTGTGACTTATAAACACATCCAGGTTTTAGCTTTAGCAGCTGTAGCAGAATTCACTGGGCTGAGATGGGCAAGAAACACGTGCAAGGCAGGAAGTTTGGTGGTGTGCTCATCGTTTCAGTGGGTGTTTCTCTGCACTCCATTATTTTTACGGGAGCAGAAGGCATCGGCACGTGGCACACCCAGCTGGAGGAGGCGGCAGGCCATGGGGACACCACTTTCAGTATTACTCACGACTTTCTATTCACCGTCCAGCTCGTGTTGCCATTCCTGAAAGTCAGTCTTGCCCTGCCTCAAACAAGTGGTTCATTACCCCTCCAAAATGGAGTTATGGGATGGCCTCTGTACGGTAACATCAGAAACAAAATGGCCCTGAGTCTTTAAACATGGTTAATCAGACACCAGGATCTTCTTAAGAATGAAGGCTAATTTCTACTTTTTCCAGTTGTCTCATCTATTTTCTTCTGTGCCATCTGAAGGCTTACAAATCAAGCCAAAAGCATCTTTTGTAAATAAAGGTTGAAAGAGCTTTGCTTGTCAGTAATGTAATGTGAAATTATACATAATATACGAAATTAAAAACAAACAAACAAACAGAAATCAGAGTGGCTTGTGAGAATAACACACTTCTTCTCTGACTAATACAAAAGGCATTGTCAGAGCACTCCCAGAGCTGGCATTTATAGATGGCCTCAGCCTTTGAAATCCTGCAGTCCTGTACTGCTGAAACACCGATGAGCTGGCAGATGTGGCTGATCCTCGTCCATGCCATGAGGTTTGGGCTGCAGGTCTGGAGGAAATTTGACTTCTCCTTCACCCAGGACTCTGCCATGGAGGTGTTGGTGTGGAGGGGAGAGATCACTGTGATTTATCATGGTATGCATGTTGGTGGACCAAACAACCTAATTTTGGTGATGGATAGCCCAGCCTTGCAACTGCAATCCAGATCCAGGATGGGCTCAAAACCAGCCATTCAGTTTGGAAGTGTGGTTTGGATTATCCATGCTAATTTCTGCTCTCTGCCTTGCAGGAGATTCTGCTGCTGGTGGCTGCAGGCTTACATTTTATCATTAAGCTGCAAGGACATATAAATAGTCTAACTATAGCTAAATCTGTCAGAGGAACTACATGAAAATCCCAAGAAACTTGGACTTTAGCAGCAATTGTGGTATTTAGCATTGTGTTATTGTTTTGTTTTGTTCTCTTTTGTTTTTTAAAAACATTTCTTTATGATGACTTTAGTGGGAAAGGAAAATTGAATTTGCAGTTTTCTTTTGGGATTTAGAAGGATTTTTGCAATACTAAAGACCAGGACTGACCACAAACCTCTCCCCAGATCCACGGAACTCCCTCTGTCACAGGGATGCCATGCCTGAAATGTGCTCTGTGAACAGCGAGGGTCCCCTAGACCTTAACAGGTTGGTCCCTGGTACTAAACACCTGGGAGACAAAGACCAGTGCATTTAATACCATTACAACAGGGCAGCTTAGCATCACACAGAACATCACACAAAGCTTTAGGTCTCTATTGCAAGGTTATAAATCAACCCCAATTTACATGAGGGGACAAGTTCAAGTTGAAGTTATCAGGGATGACGGCTCAAGTGGCATCCTGTACGTCAGGCCCAGAACTGAATGACCCCTCTTTTCCTTTTGCCAGAGAAACAACTGGTGAGAACTTGTCAGATTTTATCTCTGATTCATGATTTTGGTTGGGAACATAGGAAATTTTTAGCTGAAAATAATGTCTTTTTAGGGGCGTGTTACAACATTTTCCTGACAGGCTTTTATTTTTAAAAAGGGGGCAATAAACAGAACAACACCCAAATAATGACAAGATTGAACTAGACGGGCATGTTTAAGCATTTGTCATCGAAGAAAAGCTGAGTTTCTTGTCTCCAAAGGGCAACTCATGAATGAGTTTCCTTGCAGCAGGACAGCATAGTAAGCCTTGGCCTGTGCCACTTGTGCAGATGAGATAAGCCTCTGCCAGATCTTTCATCTTCGTCCCCTGACAGGAGGTCCCCAGTGGTCCCCTGCTGAATTATCAAAGCACTGCTGACACACCACACTCCTTCCCACCGTGAGGTTCCCCAGGACCACGATGTGACCATGACATCCTACAGAAACCAGCAGCTGCTTCTGCGTCAGCACGGACGATCTGTGGCCTAGTTAGAGCACTTCTACGTGTCAGAGTGCTGCAAGGAAGATGGGGTCTTATGATCCCCTTAAACAACCAAAGCTCCCCCATAATAACAATAAGAACAATAATAATAAATATAATAACTACAATAACAACAACAACAACAACAATAATAAACAACCTACAACAACAACAATAATAATAATAAAACTACAGAACAAAACATCATGAAAACTTCTCAGTCCTTCACTGGAGAGCTGTCAGATCATCTAATCCATCCGTATGCACATCTCAAGCAGAGAGACATTGCTCTTTCCCTTTGTGTTAGATGAACAGCAGCTTCTTTCCTTTTTTAATTTTTTTTCCTTTCTTAAGGAAATTGCAACCTTGCAGCAGGCTGAGCTACTCAGAGGCAGAGTTAAAACAGCCTTCGCAATCCTCTCCACTAGGAAGCAACCAAACACACTTAGCAGGAACACTACGTGTTTGATCACTTTTGCCAAATTGTTTTTATGCTACTTTTCAACTGCTTTTAGCATTCACAAGACTATAGCACGTCTCGAAACACAGGCCATAAAAGCTCTTGCTGTTCCCAGGAAAGGGACAAGAGGTCCTTCACACATCCGTGACAGCTCTCTGCTGCTCTTCTGGCTTTCAGTCCCATGAGTGACCGTGTGAGTCCTGCAGAAATGGCCCAACAGGCTGCAGCAGACTGCCCTTTGTGGAGAAGGAAGGCACTCAGCAGCCTCGTGGCCATCCAGCTCAGAGCCTGCATCCCAACAAACGCGAGGGGGCTGTGTCTGCTTCCCTCTCTGCACCTGGACCCACCACAGAGGCTCATGACAGCCGTGGGCTCCTCCTCATCTCAGGGTTATCCCCCACCAAGCCCCTGCAGCGGCAGCCAAAGCGGTTCTGGAAAGCGTGGTGAGCAGTAGCATTTTTAAAACATTTAATTCCACAGAATTAATTTCCCAATCCTCATTACCATGTTTCTGAAAGTACTCCCACTTGTCTACTGTGCAGTAAAGCTAATTAATTTCACTCAACAACGTTACATTTTAGAGCTGGAAATATCTTTTTTTTTTTTTTTTTTTTTTTTTTAAGGAAAGCTTTGTGATCAGCCAGCCCTGTGGTGAGGCAGCACTTATTGTTCCTCAGTGGGAAGAGACTTAGTGACACATGCTGCCTAAAGCACGGTTATTAACCCTAATTCCTCCAGTAAACAGCACACCAGTCCCACAAACTGCTCTCTCTTTCCGATAAGGAAGGAAAAAAATCAATGAAAAAAATTGCTGGTCATCAGGAAGCATATTGTGGCTGGAATTTTCCAGCGAGCTCAGTGCTTCTAGCAGTGGCCAAGCCTTCAAGAGAAGCTCTTCATAGTCCAAAACAAATGTCTATGTTTTCAGAAGACAAGCAAAGATTAGGCACTGTCTGGGAAGAGATTCCACTTTCTGTTGCTTCCAAGTTTTATTTTTGCACTTGAGTCTTGTCCTGGTGCCTGGAGGGCTTGCAGAGGCTCCTGACAAGTGCTCCTGCTCCTGCTCCGTGCTCGATGCTTCTGTGGTACTGCTGGTTGCTGCCCCTCAAAGTCCACTGCAGCTTAGGGGTGGCCTGGCCTCATCCTGCTAGTCTGGGCTAGGCAAAGAGAGACAGAGAGGGAGTATAACCTCCCCAGAGGACTCCTCAGAGCAGAAACACCCATCAGGTTTGCCCTCTGGAGCATAAGAGAAAAGCCTCGCAAATGCTCACACCCCAGAAAAGCGCACAGAGATTGTATCGTATTGCCGGCTGTAGCACAAGCGAAATGAGAAATCAAAGACACTGCAGACTTTTATTGTTCTTTTTAAGTTCTCTCCCAGCAAATACGGTGCCCATATTTTACAAGGCTACAACACAATAATCTACCACCACCACTTTAACGACCAAGCAGTTGCAGAGTTGATCTATAAACTGATGTTGCCATTTAATGTGGTTTCCAGTGAACTGTAAAATTTATAGCTGTAACTAACACCCCCCCTGCCCCTCTCTCTTTTATGTTCTCCTCAAAAACAAGCTGCTCCACAGCTCCAAAAGGCAATGGGCAGAAAATCAATGTGTAACCTGACGTGAGCTAATTAGGATCATATTCACATACCACGGATCTGCAGCCTTCTGGTCAATTAAGCGGAGATTAATGTCTAACACTGGATGGATGAATACCACCAAAAGGAAGGCACAGAAATATTCAGGTCCGCCCTTCTTGCGCAGCCTCTTTCATGAATCCTGGCAAAGCTGCAGTGCAGAGCAGAGACCCTCTGGGGTCTTTTTTTTCCATGGGTTTTCTTCCAGTCCATCCCTTGTACACCTCTTGGCTCTTTTTTGCCATCATCTCTGTGCCATGCTGTGGGCTGGGAAGCAAATCCACTGGCACCCCTGCTTCAGCAGCTGCCTGGGGTGCACTGACAAGGGTTCCTGTAAGGTGTTCTCCACTTCTGCTCATTGTCCTGCTTCTTCTTGCACCCCATTCCAAGTGATCAATGGGATTTAAATGAACTTCATTTCAGGCCCATGACATGGGGGGGGGGGGGGGGGGGGAATTTTGTTCCAAACGAACGTAATGTAGGAAAATCTTGTAGGGTGCACATGCATGCGGGCTGATTTAAGCTCACTGTTGTGAAAGTTTGGAATAAAACCCAGCAGTCTGATCCCAAAGCCCATTAGCCTTTGGAAAGCCTCCCTGTGATGTCAGTGGAGTTTGGAACCAGCTTTTGATGCTTTCTGGTAAGGCCTGATGGAAAAAAATGTCCAAGCTTCATGGGGTTGGGGGCTGGTGGTAAGGAAAAGGTTTTTTTGATGACCACAACCTTTGCAGGGGGTGAATATGCTTGCTTGAAGTCCGTTGATATTTTCTGTAGCAAACACTCACATTGCTTCTGTCTACTTCTTGGCAGTCTGCTTTTTTTCTGGGGGGGTGGCGATTTAAGTTTGTGACCTTATGTGAGATCACATTTAATGTTTTAATCTCTGTAGCAGCTTCCTAATGTGAAGGAGGCTTCAGTTCAAGATTTTATCTGGATATTCAATCAAAACCTTGGCCTTAGTTCCCCCATCCACCCACCCCCACTGCCTCTCTACTGCAAGCAAGCCTGTCTGCAAGCAATGGATGCTCACTGCCCCCATGAGAAAGAGGGAGGCTTCTTGGGGGGATGGAGAGAGCAGCAATAAGGGATGCTGAGCACCCTCAAGCCTTCCCCAGGTGATCTAGGGAGCTCCTGAGGCTGCAGCCTGCTGCTACTAGTGATGAGAGAAGTTCATGGTCTTCAGCATCATGCTTGCAGCACTTACATGAGCACAGACTTGCTTCAGCCTGGCTTGTTTGGAGTCAGAACATGAGCAGCGATTTGGGGTAAGGCAACCTCACAGTGATTTTTGGAGAATCAGCATGTTAAGCTCATGCTAACAGTGCCATGCTTTTTTATTAAACAACAAAGCAAAAGAAAAGCAGAGGACCAGATTCTGTTGCAATTTGTGCTAGTAAATCCCATCATAAGTCAATGGGTAATGAACTGGCCAATGGAGAACCATGGTGCTATCCCACATAATTATGGTCATCCCCACAGACATCGCTGGAGGTGGAAATGAAAGAGGAATTGGAATTTGGGACATTCAAAAGTGTCAAATCAATTATTTTTTTCCCTTGACTTAATACAGTGTCTATGCTTGCTGATGAAGACTGCCCACTGCAAGTCCCCCTGCTCTGCACCATGCAGTTATGCCAAGGCACCACTGTACAAGCCAGCAGACGTGGTGCTTGCTTTTTGCTGATAGGGCTGGGAGTGGAAACACCAAGAAACTTGCAGGCATCCTAGCAGCACTACGGGACATTGATGGAGCACCGCGATGCAGAGCCAGCCACTGTGTAACCAAAGAGCCCATAAAGCAGTAACAATAAAAGAGCAGTGCAAATAGAAACAAATATTATCTCTGTGAATCCACTCTGAACATTTTACAGCAAGGAGAGCTCAACTCCAGTTTCATAAAATAGGCCAGCAGCTGTGCTATTTATACGTTCACCACCAAGCTTTCATTAATTTTAACGTGTGTTAATGGATGCCATGTATTATTCTGGGAGACTAAATGTGAGATTTGTTTAATTTCCTTAAATATCAAATATGGTTCAAGCAAAATAAACCATGGATCATACCCTTAAAAAAAAAAAAAAAAAAAAAAAAAAAGTGCCAGTTTAACAGAATTCAGACAGAGCAATGACTGATCATATTTACAGCATTTATAGGTTTGGAAATCTCCAAAGAAATCTGAGGAAACCTAAAGCCTGCCTTCATACATGGAGTGAAATTCCTCTTGGTAATGCATAATTATTCCACAGGTCTTTACAAAAATCCTTTTTAACTATACTTAAATATTCCACAATCTTTTCGAAAATCTCCAATTTAGAGGTGATGCTTATAACAGGCTTTTTTAAAAAATTAAATTTTTTAATGCCATTTGCAGATCCTATCATTTCCCTCGGATTTCTTCCTTTTCCTAAAAACATCAGTATTTCCAAACAGTGATACAAAGGCTTTGGAAACAGAGACCCTGTGTTGTTTTAAAAAAAAGTTCTCAAATATGAACTGCATACAGCTAAATCAAATTGCAGATACAAACAAACCTACTTCTCACCTCATCTTGTTCCTTAGGATTTAATGGAAAACTGGCATAAAGCGTGGCAAGAGAAAAAATGCCTGCCACAAAAAATAAATCTGTCAAACTCGGGAAAGTCCATTCTTCAAAGGAGGAAAAAATACAATGAAATCGTGAGAAGTTTATGGAATAAATCTGTAACTGATTTGGCTCCAATATTTAATCACCTTCTGCTACCTTGTAGTGCGATGGTGTTCACCCTGCAGAACTTGAACATGACAATGGGTTTTTAGCAGTAAATTTATAGCTTAATCAGGATATTGCTAGTACAGTAGGACAAAGCTGGCATCTTGTGAGTGTTTTTGATTCTGAACAGAGGGGCGGGTGCTCGGGGAGGTGAATGGGACGGGGCCTGGTTTGTAACACTCGGCCTCATAGGAGAGACATCAAATGGCACCACAGCAGAAAGCCGCATTGGAAAAGGCTCCACAAAGCAAAACTGCCCCTGTGCACACCGATTCTGGTTAGATGTAACCTTGTTTTGTCTAGGGGACCAGGTTCTGGCATCACAGGTTTGTAGTGAACAAGAAAATGTACCAAGAGAAAAGCTCTAGGCTCTGCTGCTTTACCACAACACCTTCATCCCTCGCACCCTGACATAATGCTGACCGTGCAATGAGCTATCGAAGGAGGATGAGGGGTAGCTGTGAAGGAGCTGGTATTGCAAGGAGGCTTCATGGGTGTAAAGCTGTGTCCTCCTCTAGCCCAGCACCAAGCGGGGGCAAACAGCATCCATCCAGCCCCGCTGGCACTCCCTGGGATGGGCAGGAGCATGTCAAACAGTTACTTATTCACCATCAGTCCTAAAATGATGTTCTTTGGACCAGGCAGAAGGGCAGAAGCTTCTTACAGTGACACATTTCTGCTGGTCCTGAGATGCAGGATGCCATAGCTTTAAGGAAGAGCCTCCAGCAGGATATTTATCTCTCTGGGCTACCGGGAGTGCCGTAATTGCCACTTGGTCTCCTCCCCCTGTGACTCCCCAGCGGCAGTCTCTTTTGCGACAACCCCGATGGTGATGACTTATGTCATATCAATAACATATGTTGGCATAATCATCTTTCCCCACTTCCTAATTCACCAGTTCCTCAATGAGTTTTGCAAACGCAAGAGGAATGTGAAGGAAAGTGATCGGCGCTCAGTGACTGAAGGGCTTTGTGCGAGCTGTCACCCTGATCCTGGGTGAGCATCTCCGCTTGCCACCACGCTGCTGGGCACCTGGGGAAGTGCTGCTGCCTCCCTCTGCTCCTCAGTATGTGATGCAGCCCAAAAGCAGCAAAAATTGCCCACATAGCTATTTTTAAAATAAGGCATCCACCTTTTCCCTTTCTGTGCTGCGTGCTTGCTCAGAGACGGATGCCTTGCTTGCGTCTTATTCCTCTCTCCTTGTTTTGTCTGCTGTCTCTGTGATAATCGCCTGCATTTGTACACTGCATTGCTGTCATTCCAGCCACCAGCGAGATAAGAAGATCACTTAGGACTATCTGCTCATGTGCCTGACAGGCTTTGCACAGCCCAGGCAGCGCTGGGTGCACCAGGGGGATGCTCAGCAGCTCAGCCTCAGGTCCTGGGTCCCAGCTCCACATCAGCCTTGACCTTGTTGCACAACCAGGAGCAAACTGCTTTATCCGTTTCCCCATTTGACACCATCTCTCTGCTTATTTTTGAGAGCAAGGCTGACTTTTAACGCAGAGAGATGGAGCACTAAGCATGGGCCTGGACCATGACTGAATCTCTGCTGGCTTCTGTACTATGAATTGCATTGTAATGTACAATATGTTGTTTTGCATCCAAGTTTTAGGCAAATATTTGTATATAGATAAGCTGACATTTTGTTTAGTGCATGTATTCTAATTTCCAATAAAACTTCCAATAAAGACTTATAAAGTGAATTTATTGTTTCACTTCAAAGCAAGGACATGGTGCCAGTTTGAAGGGGTACTTGAAGTGTTAAACCCATGTCTATAATGCTTTAATCCATTTTTTGTACTTTATTTTTTTTTAAGTTATTTTAATATTATTGTGCCACTCTGTTAAAAGGCCATAAAATATTTTAAAGAGCAATAAAAGTAAACACAAAAGCTAAAAAGCCCATTCTTCTCTCCCTGGCCCAAAGAGAGAGGAAGAGACAGAGGATTTAGGCATAACGAAATTCATGGCAGCTGTGTAAATAAAATAAATGAGCACAATGTTTTTCTGTTGACGGTGATCCTGAACATCTTGCTATCTGGGTCTTGTTTAGCAGGAGCCCAAGGCAAGCTAGGGGAAGGAAGCAGAAGTGCTGATGGAGAGGATGCAGTGGAGGGCAGGCTTTGTGTCCTCCCCCAAAAATGGCAACCACGACAAAAGAACCAAGGCAAAGAGCCTTTGTCCAGCAGCCTTCTGCTGCAAGTGTGAGCTAGCTGAAGGGTGTTATTGCAAGCGGTGTTAATAAGGATGTATTCCTGGCCAAGCCAGAGCTGGCTTCAATGGGACTGACCCCCCTGAGAGACCCCGTTTTTACTCCCTGGCTTTCATTCGCTTTCTGCAAACCACAGAGTTTTTAGCTCTGCGCTGGGTACCTGCTGTACGCTTATGGTTCACTGAAGTTGTAGAAAAGAGGGCTTAAGGAAAGCACTACTGCTCCATAAACTGCACGGCTCTTCTCAGCCCACCCATGAATTTCACGCAGGGTAGGAAGAGAAAAGTCTGGTCCAGCTGCAAAGCTGAAGCTCAAGTGGGGATGAACATGCTCAGAGTGTTTCAAAAATCTGAATAATGACTGCTGGTGTTACTAAAAATAGAGACAAAAAAAAAAAAAAAAAAAAAAAAAAAAAAAAAAAGCTGCCAAAATGGGTTTATCTCAGGGAAATTGGATTCTAAATGTTGATGCTCTCTGCAGAAATTTACAGCAGTTCTCATAAAAGAAAATCACGGATTTTGAGCCAATATCCCTCCCATTGTAGATATTCGTAATGAAAGCTCTCTTTTCCCAGCTCAGGAAGCACAGCAGGAGCACAGCACCTTCCCACGCTGGCTCCCTCATCCAGTGCACCAAGAGGCTGGCAAAGCTGCTGCCAGCTTGCTGCCTCCCTGCCTAAGAAGGATATTTAAAAATAAAAAAGAAGTGATATAGCACCTATAAAATCTCGATTTGCAGCTAGATCTACAGGTAGAAGCTGATTTACTGCCCTATGCCCAGCCTGTGTTCAGGGGTCATCAATTATTTCATTATAGATCAAAACCTCCCAAACTGTCATGTCTGTTGGAGTTTTCAGAGAAGATTTTTGTTTTGTTTTGTTTTGTTTTTTTAATACTTTTTTTTTTTTTTTTTCTAAGAGGCAATTATAAACTTACTTTCTCTTGAAGACTGTTTCACCAATGAGCTCTTACAAATGCACTGTTTCACATATGACAGCAGCTGGGGTGATGACAAAAGTGGTAATGATTTTGCCTTCAAAAGCCAAGGTATGAAAGAAAGGTAGAATAAATCTGGGAGAACCAGGGTCAGGGAAAACTTAAGGGAACCAAAAAATGACTAATGATGAGGTTGGTCCAGCAGGTAATGAGCATCATGGAGAGCTTCAAGAGCTGGAGACCTCCAGGCTTGTGTTACAAGGTTCCCCGGGTGAAGCTGTAGCAGGATCCAGCATATTCAGTGGGCACCACAAACCTGGGGACATCTGAAACACATTGCAGGGTCTCTGCTGCCCCAGTGCACCCCAACCTGCCCCACACCAGGCAGGACACGCAGCTCTCCTAGCTCCTGGTGAGCCCACTGCAACCTGCAGTTGCAGCACACACACACGGACCCATGTGTTACATGAGCAAAGCATTTGACAATGTTTTTCTGGAAGTGACTTCATATGGTCTGAGACCTTAGTGCAGGATTTGGTTGTATTTATTTATTCTTCCCGGTGTTTTCTTGTCCTAGACAACATATTTGCAGCTGCGAAGGCTGATGACTCCCTTTGCTCAGCAGTCTTTCTCCTGAGAGCCTTCTTTCAATGGTCTCCATTGTAACGATCTGGATTTTGCATTTCCGCCGCCGTGCTGACGAATGGAGTCCCAGGGCCTGGAGCCACGACAGTGAGCACGGGGCAGAAATCACAGCCAAATTCGCCAGCACAGCTCACTAGCCACTGATTTATTTTCCTCCGTGACCTCCATGTGGCAGCGGTCCAGATGCGAGCCCACGTCCTGCTGGAATCCTACACATCATTTCGGGGTCTTTACTCATCATTTACTAGACGGTGCTCTCCGAGTTCTCAGTTCCACTTCCAGGAGTGAGATGCTCTCATTGCGCTCAGTGGGGATTTGGCCATTGCTTTCCGGAAGAACAGGAATACTGAAAATATTAATGGCCTCCAAGTTACTCACTTCAGAGTGTCTGTAAGGTCTGCATATGGAAAATTATTTGTCATTTCCTTGCAGACACTATTTTCAAAGGAGAGATATAGCAGTCTGGCAACAGCACAGCACCGTGATTTAATAGTTTGTTTATCTCCCAGCACAGCTCTGCTGTGTAAGTTCAGGAATCCAGCTCTGTCCCATCTTCCTATCCTTTTTTGTTAACAAGTACACTGTTCTGCTCTAATAAGGCTTGTTCTTCCAGCGAGATTCACTGACATGAATGAACTCTGGCTACCAAGGAACATGGGAGCTTGCAGTTCCTGTACGGAAGTAACTGCTCCTGCACCCAGAGCTACAGCCTGGAGTGGCTCCAACACGTAAAGAGCTTTAGGGATGGGACTTCACCATTTCATTCCATTAGAGAGACACCATCTCTGTCAGATGTGCTGCCAGGCCTGGCACACACCTACCCCAGCTAGGAAGGCACGTTGCAAACCAGCCCTGGGCCATGCCACCCATCTTGGTGATGGGCATCCCTTCCTTATCGCCAGTGGTTCCACCCTCTAAAACTAAGAGCACAAGCACGCTTGGATTTGTTTTTTAAATAAAAATGGGGATTT
The DNA here is from genome assembly GCF_965140915.1 of Aythya marila. Classification (NCBI taxonomy): domain Eukaryota; kingdom Metazoa; phylum Chordata; class Aves; order Anseriformes; family Anatidae; genus Aythya; species Aythya marila. Next base: position 27,986,402 of record NC_139049.1, on the reverse strand, counting down.
TTACATCTCACTGAACCACTGCACTGCTGGAAAGCAGAGATGTTTGTGTTATGTAGAACAACCACCACCTAGATCCCCTGGTATCTGGGTGCCAGGGTGGTGGCTGCCAGTGCATCACCCCCTGCTTCCATTTCGCTGTGCCTGAAGCTACATGAGCAGGTAAATGTGTGACCTGGCACAGCACAAGTGGAGCACGTCACCCAAACACACAAGTTTTGGTCTTGTTGAAAGATGAAAGATTTTACCCCACAACTGTCTTGAACCCAAGGATCTGCTTTGCTCCACAGCCTCCAAGTGACTTTGCTGGTGCAACATGAGAGCCACATCAACACAGATATCAGCTTTATTTCCTTCTCCAGCTCAGGTGAACATTTTTAGGGTCTTCTGAAGTGGTTAGAGCTTTCTCCCAGTTTTCTCTTATTTTATAAGAGGCACAATGCTTTATTTTCTAAGTTTTAGAAGCAGTAAAGTTACAAGGAGCCTGGTCTTCTGAGTGCTTGAGTTCACTCTGATTCAATGGAGTTCAGCCTCAGATTTGCTTTGAAGAGGAGCTGAAGTGCCTCTAAATTCTGGCTGGACAAAAACCATGGATATAGTTAGACTGCTTACAGGAGAAGTCAAATTACATCTTTGGAATGGGAACCAGACATTTCGGAGCTGGGACAGAAATTCATTGGAAATAAGAGAGAAGACCGTGAAGTCCAGGGCCATGAATGGAAGAAGTTAAATAACCTCCTGAAGCCCTGACAGGCCAACAGCCTCCTCCACCAAAATATTAAAGATGTCTCCTCAGAAAATAATAATAATAATAATAAAGTGCATTTTAGGGCTTGAGAGAGGTCTGCCTTCAGGAATTTCTTTGTCCACTTGCCCAAAAGTCTCAGTATCAGTTACAGTCTTTGAAACACTCAAAGCTTTCTGGGGTCTCTTAGCCAGCAGATTCCCTCTCTCTGCTTCCAAGGATTATTTTTTCCCCATTAGACTACACGTTTTGGACAATTTCCCTCTCATCGTGCACAAGTGTAACAGATGATCTCTCACTGAATTATTTTAGAAATGCATTTATGGAGTCTGTTGTCTGGAATATAGAAGCTCCATCTTTTCTAGGTTATTTATTATCATATATAATTCACAAGGTCCAAAGCATGAAAGAGTGACTTTAAAAATGAGAAAAAGCCTTCATCAGTCAACCGGGATGCTCTGTTATGTGTTTGCACTGTGCTAATAATCCGGGTGTCTCTCTCAAGTGCTCCTTGCATGTGGAGGACAGAAAGCTCTTACTGACACCAGCTGCTGCTGCTTGGGTGACAAAAGCTTGCACCTTTTGGTCACCCAGATCCCACGCCTGCTTCCCACTGAGGCCACAACCCTGGCTGTTCACAGCCGCAGAGTTGACGCCGTTGATGCCATATGCTGTCATGATGCTGTCTGCTGACCTGGTGAAGTATTTTGAAAAGCTTTCTGCTAAACGGTCGTGATGGAAGAGGAGGGCTCTGGCCACACGCATGCTCACCCTCCTGGTCTGTAGGTGCACAGGCTGCTCATGTCCTGGGTCCTTGTTAGGAACTGACCTGAACGGGGTCTGTCTGCCTGGTGTGCCCTGATTCCTTGGGGAGGGAAAGGGCCTGGGGTCATTCCCTTACTCTAGACAAGCTGCAGACACAAACTAGGGACCTTACCATCATGAAGCATCGGTGCCTTATAACCTTCATCCATTTTGTGTTGGAGTGAGGCAAGGGGGAGTTGTCATTAGGTTTTATTTTCAAAGAAAACCAAGAGAAATCACAAACCCAATATCATATGATGGGCAGCGTAGAAAATACACTGTCCTGATCCAACCAAATACTTAAGCAGATACTTAGTCTTTTCTTTGTATTTAAAATTTATGCTCAGGGATTTGGCTCTTGACACCAAACATCTTGGGCAATTCAGTCTCCCAGTGCTGCTCAGGACATTCTTTTCCGCTTATAAGGAAACTTTATTGAAGCAGTACAAGATGATAAGCATTAATAGAAGGAGAGGAGAGGAAGAAGAGAGAAACAGAATTCCTGTTCCATAACTTCAAAGGAAGAAACAAAACCAAACAAAAAACCATTAAGTTTCCTTTGCAGAAGTATGTGGAGTGTGAATCCTTGGAAGGGCAGGGAATAAAAGATGATAACCTGGCTGTCAAAAATAAAATGTGAGCTGCATATTGCACCCTTTGCTTTAGAGAAGCAATACATCTTGCTGGAAAAAGCCCTGGTCTGTCACTATTCACACCATGCCTGACTTGATCATCTCAACGTCAGCTAATGCCCATGTGCATTACCCCAGATGCAGCTGGGCTTGGGCAGTCCCCCCCCTTCCCAGCTCTGTGCTGGGTGGCCTCAGACCTGCCTGCCATGTTGCTGCCCTCTCCTGTTGGATGGACCGACCAAAACTGTCCTTTTGGTGGCCAGAAAGAGCATGGAGGGACACACAAACATGGCACAGTGGGAATGGGAGTGCAGCAGTTTGGTGCCGTTGCAGGGAAGACCACTCCAGCAGGTTGTGCTCTGTGCTCTGCTCCCGCCCCATTGCCATCCCTGGGGCTAACCCCAGCCGTGGACACACGGACGAGTGCTGCCTGCCGACCCACTGGGGCTCTGAGCCCAGCACCAAGTACTGGGGAGAGATAAGAGACAGAGATGTGTGCCATGAGAAAGGCAACTAACCACAGCCCCAGATAAGAGTGAAATATTCCATCTGTCTTTGTTTTAATGTCATTGATCTAAGCCAGAGGCGCAACAATTTCCAGTGCAAAAGTTTATGGATGTAATCTCTGTTTGCTGGTGGAAATGGCTCCACGTACTTGGGAGTGGGAGCATGCCCTGCTGGTGTGGTTTGTCTTCTGGGGAGCTAAAGACTTCAAGGAGATTGCTTTAGCAAGGGGTTAGTAAACTTCACAGTTGTCCGCAATATTTTATTGGAGGCCGGAGAGACCGCTCAAACATCTGTTTGAGGGAGCAAACAAACAGCTTTGCCACGTTGGTTAGAGCTGACTCATGGTTTCTGTGATCAATGGACTGAAATTACACGCTGAAAGTGCAGGCCGGTATCTAGGATATGACTTTAGGGTAAATAAGAGCATAAAGAGGGTGCGGAGCCTCCATGTGATTGAGCTCTGGCCTTCTCCATTGCACTCTTTAATATCACATCCCCGAAGGGAGACTTGGTGGTGGTTGCTTTTCAGAATAAACATTCTGGGTCACAGCAGTAATTAATACAGCAGAGATCTGGGAAAATATACCTCTGTAAACAGTGACGTTTTATAGCTGTGAAAGGAACTGTGTGTACTGAGAACTCTCTGCCTGTATCTGAGCATGCCCCACATGCAGAAACAAATCAACAACTGGGAATTTCTGCATTTGGTGAAAAATAATCAGATTTCATTTGTACAATGCATCTGTATTTTTCTGGGAATTAAGAGAGAGAATATATATTGTGATAGGAAAATGAATATAAGAGGAGCCAAAAGAGAGTTCAATCAGATTTCTTATGCAGATAACATAATGAAATATATTATAAAAGTTTAACTTTGCTATCAGTTACCAAAGAGAAAGTTTAAAATATAGATCCTGCCTGCCACAAATTTCCAGTATAATAATATTATCCACTATAATGTTATACGCTCCACAAATATATAAATATATAGCTGCAGAAATACAGACATTTAATACTCACAAACGTGTGTCACCCAAGTGAAACAGTGAAATATGCAGGGTGCAAAGGAGGTGGTGATGCTATCTGTTATCCGCGTGCCAGTCCTGCCAGCAGCTGGGAACTCCAGCTCCACAGGGGTTTGAGGTCGGCAGGAGAAGCCGGTACATGTAACCTAATAGTGCAGTATAGGCAGGAATGGTTTGCACTATACAAAGGGCAATTTCATGGTCATCTCCCTTGGAAAGCTGATGGGATTTGGAAGCTGAACAGCTATGTGTGTCTTTGAAAACATCTCCTGCAACGCTTAGACAGAATGGCGACAGGCCTTAAAAAAAAATCCCCAAAATAGGCAAAGTTAGAACCTGTTTTATTCTAATGCTGTCCAAGAATAGGGAAGTCTGTCATGTGAACTACAGAAAATTATTAAGTGTTCCCTCATGGTAAAATGTGACTTTGATTAACTGCTCTTACCAGTGCTGATGGCTGTAGGGAATGGTGTATGCAGACCAGGGGAGGGTCCCTTTAATATCTGGTGAGCAGTGAGTGACATGCAACACACTTTGCAGCTGAGGATGCTCCAGAAACCACTGATATCATCACTGGGGATATATGTAGCTGCATCATTCATATAGAGAGTACAGTGCTGAGCTTCAGGGGCTTAGCATCTTTCTTGTGCTAAAGAACAAACAGCATCCCTAGAAGAAATCCAGCATTTCTCTGCAACAGGAACTTTGCTCTCTGCCCTGGCATGCAAAGTCCTTTTCTTCCCCTGTAAATACTTTCTCCTTCAATAAATGTCATAACATGCGGTAATCTTATTATGCTAGGTAGGTTATTTTTGCAAAGAAAACACATCTTTCACCTCTGAAAGTCTGCTTCATTCAGAGCCCATTCAGCTCTCTAAGGAAAAAACAAGGCCTGGGCTATGCTGGCAAGTGTGCTGGGAAATTCGGGAGCTGATCCATTCTTCGTGTTGCCTTCAGTGCCAGGGGGCTCATGTTTTCCATGGTTCCCTTGAATGTGGATATCACTTCCTTGCCCTTTTTAGGAGGTTTTCCCCAGTGCTTGTGGCCATGAAGGTGTCCCTTGCTGCCCAGGTTTGCTCTGGGAGAAGGGGAGAAGGAGGAGAAGAGGACAAGGAGAAGAAAGAGGAGAAGGAGCAGAAGAAGTAGGGGGTTATCTGTGCTGGGTTTTAGCCTCTGATCCCAAATCTTTCTGAAAATTTAACAATCAGCTTAATAACAGGAAGTTGGGAGCTGGCAAATTACCGTTCCTATAATCAGAACAGGACGCTGAGAGAAGGAGCTGTGCTTTGGCAGTGATAACTGGTTTCCATGTCTCATTAAAACAATATGGCTTATTCATATTTTAAGATTGTTTTTGTTGTTGTTGTTGTTCAAAGGCTAACAGAGCAGGTGCCCCTTTTATGGGCCACTAACCCATTTTGGCGGAGTGGTTTGCATTGGTCTGCAGCGGATTTACTCAAGCTGCCTGGGTAAACATGGTACCAGCTCTGCATCCCTCTGATATCAGGACTTTAGGGGAAAAGACACGAAACAAGTCACTTCTGTCGTGTCCCCAATCCACGCCTGGGCTGACCGTCCTGGCAGCCCTCTGGCCATGCACGTCTCCTGAACTGTTTTTCTCAGAAGAGGGTCAAAATTTTGGTGTAGGTGGGAATGAAAAGTGACTGAAAGGATAAATAAGGACATGGTTATCAGGATGCAGGCATGCACCCAGCCATTGTGCAGTGCAATGCGTGCCTGGAGCTGCGCAGGGGTGATGCTGTGACCAATACCAGAAATATATGAACCATTTCCTACAGCTGGGACTGTAAAAGGGTAAAAGAGACCTTCCTCCTCCGCCTGTTGGTAAAGCCCCTACCCATGAGGACAGAAGCACTGCTCTCGCGAAAGGAAAATGTATAAAAACCAGATTCCTTGAGTGCATTGTGGCTTTTCCCAGCAGGAGCCCTCGTTGGTGGAAATCCCTTCTCAGTCCTACCTGGCTGCAGCAGGCAGGGTGCTGGGGTGTGATGGGCAGTAAGTGCACAGCACAGCTCCCAGGATGTTTTGCAAAGCCGGCTCAAAGCTCTGTGCAGAGACACAACAGAGATAAGCCAGACTGCGAGTGACTGAAAGCTGCGTTACCAAAGGTGTGGGTCACAACGATCCCATAACAACACTAGCACAGAGTTTCTGGGACAGAATCTTTGAGGGGATAAGGCTGTATTTTGACTGAGTTGGGTCTGAAGGCTGTTGTGGAGTTGTGGAGGCTGTCTGTGCTGCGGCCCCAGAATCAATGGTTTGGGCAGAACCTCTTGCTGCAAAATAGCAGGACTCAAGGCAGTGCTGGCTGCTGCTGGCCAACCCTGCAGAAATGACAGAAGGAAAAAAAAAAAAAAAAAAAAAAAAAAAATAAAGTAGAAGTAGGAACTATGAAGATGAAAAATGTCTATCCTCTGAGTAACGAAGAGTATTTATGAATAGTTTGTACCTCTGGCAATAAGGCAGCAATAGCAAACATCCAAAAAATCCAGCATAATGTTCAAGTGAATGGGGACTTACTCCTTTGCATTATGCTTAAGGATAGTACAGACCAAGCGTGTGTCTTCATCAGACAGCTCCATAACAAGATCTGAACCAAACTTTTGTATTGAGCAACTTAGGAGCAAGGAGGAAGTCATGACACACCAAGCTTTTCCAGTTTTCTCTAAGAACTGAAGAGCCCAGTGCAGAAGGGAGACAGGTCTCTGAGGCCCAGCACCTTTTGCTAGACGACATAGTGACTGTAGGCACAATGCTGTAAAATATCCTGTCTGCTTTATCTTGGGTGGAGCAAGAAAGGAAGGAAAGTCACAATAGCTCTCCTCCCTTAATCAAAATAGCCCATGTCTATCTATGAATCAAAGATAAATTAGTAATAGGGATCCTTGGGGATTTGGACTGCTACTAGAAGCCAATGAGAGACAGGGTGAATATGCATACTTGAATGTCATCCAAGCATTTAACACACTCCAGTTTGGACAAAGTGTCTGTGTAGCATCCCTCTGACCAGTTCCTGTGCAGTCTCATAAAATGCGTGAAAACAGCACTTTTTTTTAAAAAAAAAAAAAAAAAAAAAGCCTCTCTTTCCTTTCCTATACCTATACTTCCTCTTTCCCTTCCTATTCCTATATCCCTCACATCCTCTGCTACTGAGTCCCAAAGAGGATCCAGTGCCTTCCAGCCCTGCAGCCTCCCAGAGCCCATCACTGTTGGGAGCGGTTCCTTCTGCGTGTCCTGATGCAGACGCGTTATAGCCCAGTGGCACGATGTCATGTCATGCCATCAGAGAAGCTGTCCCTTTGGAGTTTGCCTTTTTTTTTTTTCCTTCAGCAGTTCAAAAGACGTCCTAGCTGAACTCCTCGTTTGCACTTGGTCACGTATTACTCACATTTATTTTACTGGTGCTGAGTATTTATGCATTTCCTGCATTTAAAAATATCCATGTACAATTTTTATTTTCCAAGGAAAGAAGGAAAATTTTACCTCAGATTCCTAAGCAAAACGGAGAGAAAAACCTGGAGGTGAACAGAGAAAGGACCTTAGGACTGAGTTTTATTCTCTTATTATCAAAGTTTATTCTCTGAAGGCAGTGACTTACACTGTAACAAGAGAGATTCAGGGAAAAAACATCCATGTCACTCACTGACAGTAGTAGGGGAGCAGTGGGAAAGTCCATGGGAAGACATGTGTGTGATGTCTCCATTTCCAGCAATTCTGAAGTGCAATTTTCACCGGTATGGGTCAGGGCAGTTGGCAGTGGTGCTGGTTTGGGTTCTGGGTGACACCTACCTCAAGCAAGGCTCAGGCTAGCAGCGAGGTGACCCAGCTCTGCATTCAGACACACAGACCTGTTTTAAGGGATACGGCATCCCAAGAAGGAGAGGGAAAAAAAATAATGCACATTTTCTCATGATTTATGCAACTGATATGAAATATTTGTTGTACATTTCCTTTGGGATGCATTCAGTTCAAAACCTGTGATACCAACTGATAATGAGTTACACATTTATTTTGAAGCAGAGCAGGCCAACACTAATTGGAAGCACGTTCTGTTTGACTAAGCAGGTACAGGAACTCCAAAATATTCACCGTCACTTAACTTAGGTCTTTACAATAGTATTAATCAAACCACTTTTTCTAGGCTTAGAAAAAGTCAATGGAACAGTCATCAGGCAGGACACAGAGCAAAGCAATCCTGGTCAGGACCAGTCAAAAAGCGTTTTCTTTTTAGGACTGTTATATTTTCATTATAAATGAATAAATATATGAATAATAATAAAAAATAATTAAATTAAATTAAATTAAATTAAATTAAATTGTAAAGCTTTCAACTGTGGCTAGTAAATATTTCATTGTCAGATGAAAACTTCTAGTGATTTCAGGAAATATCTTTTTTTTTTCTCCCTACAGAAAGGAGGCATTTTTGTAAAAAAAAGTCGCTGTGAGTTTCAGGCCCCGCTTCCCACTGAGGAGCAGCCTTCTGGGGAATCTGTGAGCAGTTCTTGTACACGTTCCTCCTGTGCTCCCTGGCAATCACGATGCGTCTACAAACATTAACGGGTTGTGCTGGGGCCCAACCACAGCCATGCAAGATGGAAGGCGAGCGCTGTATCCCTTACACAGATGAAGAAATTAAGATACGAGGCCACGGCAGCTGCTGCTGCAGAGCTGAGCGCCTGGCAACACTTTTCATCATCGTCATTTGCATTATATTATCCTGCACTATCACGCAAACAGGGCTGAGGCTGCGGACTGCAATGTGGTATAGAAAGACACATGAGGAGGCTATTATATCTCTTGGGACACAATTTAATGTTATCTGTAGCAGGTCTGCTCTGATAGTCATTATACGGAAAATTAATTCACAGCCAGAAAGGGGAGGCACGAGGACAGCCCTTCAGATGGCATGTTAAGTGTAGAAAACTGTGACAGCACTGCCCTAACAAGACAGTCAGCCCTTGAAATGCATTGACAATCTAGATTTTTTATGACAGCAGAGAGATCTGCGTATTAAACCCTTCACTTTTTTCTATAGATAAATAAATAGCAATAATACACACGAGTGTGGATGATGGTGGAAGCCTTCCTGTGGGCAGGAATGTATTTAGAGAACTACTCAATGAGCATTACCACGTACAGTAACAGCCGCATGGAAAAGCAGAAAATGACCAGAGGAGGCTTCTGGTGCCAGATCCTACAGCCTCGTGACCAATGCCCCAAGCTGCCCATTGAAGTGATCCGTCCTAGACACTGAAATATTGTTTTCATGGTGCTGCAATGTGGGGAACCATCAACTAATTTCTAAGCTATAGCTGTTTTTTTCCAAGTGCCAGATCTTGCCAAACACTTGGGGAAAATAATAAAAGACTATTCTCAATTGAGTTTATCTTACAATTTCAGGTGCTAGACACTGTTTCCTTCCCCAGATATGAGAAAAAAAAATGCTGTGGGTTGGTTTATTATTTTTTTCCATGTCTAATTCCAGCTGTGGGATGATTTTATGTGCCTGGCAATCCTTGCTGTGCTATCTAATAAGTGGCTGTTGAGCATTCACAATTGGCTGGAAGAATTTCAACCGCACTTCTGCAGGAGAAGAGTTCAGCAAAATTTCACAAGGGTACTTCAGCACTAAACTTTCCTATCTGGCCAAGTTACAAAATGGGCCTTTCCCTCATACCACGAGGAGATAATAAACCAGCAAAACCTCCATACACACAGGTTGGAAGAAGAAGACAACAGAGAAGGGCTCACGGGGGAGCCAGGACAGAACGCCCTGGTGCAAACACACTGCAATATTAAGTAAATGGGGAAAAACTATGTAGAGATTTTAATTAGTGTTAGTAGATGGTGCATGGATCTACAGCAAGGAATCCACTGAAAAACACAGGTTGCTTGGTACTGCTGGGCTGGCTCCACGCCTTGGAGAAACACAGAGTGATCTCCAGCGAGGGAATGTTCCACAAAACAGCACAGCGAGGACATCCTGCGCTGCACCATGGCTTTTTCCAAGAAAAACAGCCAGCAGCCCAAACCAAGCCCCAAACAACGCAAACCTCAGAAACGTAAATAAAACTGAGCAGGAGAAAGCAGCCTTCGGAAATCTGGGAGAGCAAGGAAGGAGCAGCCCAGCTGAAGGCACCGTGGGACTTGCAGAAGACCAGCCTGCTATTTGCTCATTGCAGCAGGGTAAACACGTGGCCAACCTGTGATGAAACTGGCCCTGGGAGCAAGAGATCTGGCTGGTGAGAGCACAACAACATGCCTGTTTCCTTAGATGGGAGGTTTTGTGTGGACTTCAGCACCAGACAGTAGTAACTTTCCGTTCAAAAGCCAACGAGGAGAGTTACCACGATGGTGTAAGTCCTCTCTGAAGAAGAAAAGCACTGAGCACAGCCAGTCCCTTGGACAGTGGATGCAAGTCCATGGGTTAGAGCATCTCTTGCCAGATGCTACAGAGAGCCACTCCAAACAAAGGGCCCTCTCAACGTGACACAAGTGGTGGTGAGTGTTTGCCTGGAAGTGCAGCTGACATCAGAAATAAAAAGAGTCTCCAGGAAAAACAGACTGGTCTCGAGCACTGTGCCTTTAAATAACAAGATCCTCTCTTCCAGATGATTTTAATAAGCCCAGGCACATGTGTTGTAACCCCTTGATGCAGTACAATATGAATAACCAAATAAAAGATCTCTCCAGATTTTAAGATTTACTGTTTGCGATGGGAAAAGGCCAACCAGATGACATCATTATACTTCAAATGTGAATTACTGCCAAGTTTGGTAATACTAAACTGGAGAAATTGATCCTCTATGTTTTTTCAGAAAAATGATTTTTGGCTTCGGTGGTGATTTTTTCTTTTGTTATTTATGTAACTGTAACATTTGTGTTTAGCAAACTTTAATTTTACTTAAAACTGGAGCCAGAGTACCTTATCTTACAGGTTATTTGTTTTCAGCCATCTGCTTAGCTGGAAATAATTGAGTTTGACAATTTATGGGTTAAAGAGTCAATGGATTGTGTTGGATAATTCACAAAGAGCCAAATTCTAGCTCAGGCAAAGCTGTAGCTGGCTTCAGTGGGAGTCTGCCTGATGAGGATGTCAGGATCCTGGTCTCTGTCTGGAAGATGTTGCATTGTTTGCCTGAGGAAGAAAAACCCATCCGTATGTAACAATAGCACCCTTTTCATGTAACACATCTGGATTTCTGGAAGGATAAAAAGCCACGATACTCCAGCTAGTACAATACTATATTTCATTTATATACCATCTCCTCTGATCCCATGGATATTTTCAAGCACCCCCTTGAACGAGGTCCACCAAACGCTGCTCAGCTCACCGCGGAGCTAAACAGACCGAGTCCCAAGGAGGTTAAGCCACTTGCCCAAGACTGCAAAGTGATTCACAGGCAGAGCTGAAACTGAAAACCACAAAGCTCTTTTTCCCACACCCCTGCACACCACTTCTTTCAAAGTGTTTGTTGATGATGTGAATAACAACAGTTGCAAAGCTTTGTGTTGCAGACAATTCCGGTGATATATATATATATATATATATATATATATATATATTAATCAACTACTTACTGAAATCTCCTCATTTTCCATTGCATTAAAGGATTCTGAAATTTCTCATTACAGCACTGTTTGCAGGCAAATCCACATCCTTAAGGCCAGGAAAATGTTCTATTTTTACAGTGTACATAAGTATACTTATTAAAGCAGCCATATATGCATGGAATCATGTTGGATCTGTATTTTTCAGAGAGGAAGCCCCAAGCCTTACAGCTGTTATTACTCTTAAAAGAGTGTAGCATGACACCCATGAAACCCACTTGATTCACCACCTACAGCAGAACAGGTCTTATTTAAGGCTTGGTGCCATCAGTGCTGCAGAGTACGATTTGCCTAGTGGAAATCACCGCCTGTTGATAACTCACTGCTGATTTATTTGTTGTGTTTGATCCTTAAGCCTAATTCCCCAGCCCCAGTGCCATGAGATGCTTTGCCCTGAGGATGGCACGGGGAGGAGATACACGCCAGATCCTGCTGCCCTTGGGAGCCTGTGGCATGCCACATTGGTGCTTTTTGTTGTTGACATCTCTTGCTGAGGGGTACATCTCCCAGCTGTGGACACATTTTTTCTCAGTGCCCGTGAAGGATTGGTATGATATTACTGTTAGCTGTAAAGGAAACACATGCATGTCTGAGGAGACCCTGAAGTCACATGCTACAAAAAGTGGCCTGTGACAATGACCTTACTCCACTTCATCCTCCAATGATTTTGCTGAAGTTTTAGCCAAGTTTGGTGAAGTTTTAGCTGTATCATCAAGTAAATACACAACCCTTCCATGCTCATCCTCATAGTCACAACTATCATGCAGACTGATATACTTTGAAGCAATTTTCCTGTTGCAAAACAGTGTTGTGCATTAAATTACAGACTTTTGGAGCACGTCTGTGCAAGCCCCAGGAGTTAACCACGCTTTCATCCATCACTCGATGAGTTTTTGCAATACATCTCTGCATCGTGGCTTTGCCCGTGGCAGGTGAGGGAGCGCTCCCAAGACACAGTGAGCAGAACCATGAGCCCCAGCCCAGCAGGAAGACGATGCTAAGTGCCTGCTGGTGGTGGGAAGAGATCCTGGAGCATGCCCATAGCCTGGGAGCAGCAGCGAGGAGTGGAGGACGAGGCCAAAACAAGCACAGGAACTGACAAACGCCAAGGGGAAGCTCTGGGGCCAAGCACGGGTTGGGAAGAGCGCTTGGCTCTCTGAGTGAGAAGAACCTTCCCGGCTCTTTGGTTCCTGGTGTGCAGGGGAAATGGGGCTTCACAGCAGCCCTTGGAGGAAGCCGCCCCACATCAGCACTGGCTTTCACCCCAGCCAGGCATTTTTCCTCCCACCAGCCAAATGAGGAAAGAAAAGAGGGACAAAAAAAATAGCGCTAAGCCCTGAATTTTGGCGAGCTGCTTCAGCCATTAAAAAAAAAGTTGAAGGCCTCTCTGGTTACAGCAACAGCCGCCATCTGAACTGTGGGCGAGTGCAAGCCCAAGGATGGCTTTGTAGGACTGGTTGTGAGGAGGTTTGGGGTGGGATGGTTCACACACCTCATTAGGGACCAGTGCCAGGGTAAGAGCTGTGTGTGGCTGGCCTCACGCCAGTGGCTAGTTTTAGTCACACCAGCTGGCATCTGGGCTGGAGTAGGGCGGGGCAGCTGCAGATGAGGCAGCATCAGTCTCTCAAATCCTCTTGGCTTTAGAAGCTGGTTTCCGTGGCTCAGGGAGGTTTGGGTGGCATAAAGAGCTTTCTGTTGTCCAAACCAGTCCTGGGGGAAAGGTTCAGGGATGACCAGCTCCTGGGCACGGAAAGAAGTGTAAATATTTGCTGCCGTTTTATTAAAAAAAAAATGATATATTTTTTTTCCCACCCAGCTGCACAGACATGCTCCACAGATGTGGTGGGCAGATGAGGATCTGGAGTGGGGAAAGCAGAAAATCTCTGCTCCTGCGCTTCTTGCTGCACCCCTAGGTGCTCTGCTAGTTGGATTGTTGGTAGATATGGGAATCTGGCAAGCTACGAACAGCCACTTGCTTTAACCAGAGAGTGTGAATGCAGTTATGTATTTCACAGCATGCAAAATCTACCATGGACTTGGCAGAAATGTCCCCACTAGTCAAAAGAATAAGGAATATATAAAATACTGAATTCCTGTATCCAGATGAACTGGAACACAACCCCAGAAAGGAAGAACTAAAGAATTAAAGCACAACATTTAGTTAAAGGTCCTTACATTAAGCAATATCATGGCCATGATATAGGGCCCCCAGAGCTTTATTCTCAATGGGGCATGACGCAGTGCATGGAGGAGGGAGGCCAGGTTTGCAGACACAGCACACAGCACATGGCACATGGCTTGGCACGATGGGGAGGGCCAGCAGAGGTGAAAATGATCAAGGTTTTCCCAGGGAGAGGGAGGTGAAGGAGCTATAACAACCCTTCAGAGGAAAGCATTGTCCCTTTCCAATATCACATCCTTACTTCTTCCTCCTTCCCTCTCTGTATGGACCACGTAGATCCCAGTGCCCTCCATGAAAATCACTGTGTTGACTTCAGGTACTGCCCAAGCCAAAATACATCAGGGAAGATGAGGGAAGGAAAGGCAGGACAACCAGCACCCCGAGCCAAAGTCCTCCTGCACCTAAGTTCTGTCTGAGTTACAAGGGGAGGGTATATCTTGGGGTAAATGAAGCAGGGACCACCACAGGAGGGTGTTTACAGCCAGGAAGATGCTCCAAGTTATCATTGCAGTTGCTCTTCTGACAGCTTTTGGATTCACTTTATTTTACAAATAATCATGGCTGGTTGCCTGACTTTGAACTTTGGTCGGGTGGCGTCCTGCATTTCAGCAGAAGCCTTGCATTTAGTGGTGTCCAACTAAAACATGTAATGTGGTCAGAAATGTGTTTTCCCTTGTTTTAAGAGGAGCAGCAGAAGGAAACTTGGAGGAAGTTCTGGTCTCTTTTTTTCCTTCACTATTGGATGGCTTGAGAAATGAAAGAATCTGTCTCTGTGTGAATGTATCCCTTTGGACTATTTTTGAAACACATTATCTAGAGCTGTGCAAAGGATTATTTTATTTCTGTGTGGGTTTATTTTTTTTTTTTATTATTTTCTGCCAAACCAGAAACAAACAAACAAACAAGCAAAAAACAGAAAAAAAAGTCCATTTCATATTGACTGATCTCTTTCATGCCATCATGCCACTATAAGTTAATAGTTCTGTTTCATTTTCAGATTTTGATTGCTATTTTCTTAGCCCTTAGAAAAAAAGCTTGAAATTGCTTTTTCATGAAAAAAAAAAAAAATCTGCCTCCAAATTAAAGAGAGAAAAAATCTGTTTAGAGAAAACAAAAACAACAACAAAAATGAATAAAATATGTTAAACTGACTCCATTTTCTTATTGGCTTGCAGGTAAAGCTCTTTGGAAGCTGTCTAACTAATTTCTCATCTTAAAAATGATATTCTAGCAAATTGTCTGTTCAGAGAAAACCCCAGTAAATTTCCAGTCCTTGTTTAATATGAAGTGATACTTGGGCAAATGTACTATTTCAGAATGAATAAAATAGTGCAAAACTAGAGATGTCAAACAAATTGAAATCACCTGACATTCAGGGCTAGGTAGTGGAGCAGAATCTCACCAGCTTGGAATAAAATAACATGACCTGAATGCAAAACCCTTTTGAAATGCAATTTCCTTCTTGGGGCACACACAAATCAGACACAGATGCAGCAATGTCTCCTTGCCTTTCAGCTGATCACAGTGCATGTTTCTAGCCCACCTTGACTGCAAAGAAGTTCAGTACTTAAGCCTCAGTGGATCAGCATGATCATCTAATGCCATCTGCCTCTCTTGGAGTTATTCCTGTTATTGCCCAAGCAGTACATCTTGGAGAAAAACAGGAAAAAAATGGAATGGATCTTCCTAATCTTCTTGAAATCTAGAAATGATGCACACTGAACTGCTGCCAATTCACCCAAAAAGGATTTCTTGGAGGTCCTTGACACAAGCAGCAACCCAGCTACCTCTGAATGTTCTCTGACAATGTCATAGCCCATAGCGGACTGCTTTGCATCATTCCCATCAAGGTGTTTAGGAGGAAGGATGAATCCTTTTGACATTTTTAAGGTGCTAGAATAGGATCTGGGGAAGTGAGGCAGGTTTTTGATGCAGCCCTGGTGATCAGGGGACAGGGTTTGAGAAGGGAAAGCACTGGAGACTTTTCTCCAACTTGTCTTCATTTACCTACCAGTGTCCAGGACGCCATCAAAGTATCAATGCTCTTGAACATCTTTTGTTTGGGTGAGGTTAGAGTTAAATCTTTCTAACGCATTTTTGCTGCCAGCAGTTGCACGCAGCTAGAAATGGATATCTAAAGAGAGTGCATACGAAGCAACTAACCACAATTGGTGTTAATTTGGAAGTGTTAGATTTGAGGGTCCATGAGAATAAAGTTCCCTGAACAGATCTCAGTTGTGGCCCCAAGTCAATGCAGAGTGTTGTGCTGGGTGTGTGAACTTGAGGAATTTGAGCTAAGGATCATGATGACACTAAGACACCAAAGAATACATAAATGGCTATGCAAAAAAAAATCCTCCTCTTTTTCCACATTATTTCAGTATGTATTTTAATGGAATTTTGGATGAAATTCAGCTAATGCTTGGAAAGGTTTGGGCTGTTTTACTATCTTAACCATATGTCAGTGCTTCAGTCCTTCCCTGCTAGATTTAGGGTGTCTACAAACCAGTAACAGAGTCTAATCAAGTGTGTCCGGAAAGGGACAAACCCAGCAGTGTGTGACCAACACAATAACTTCTTTTTCATTTTTTTCTAACTTCCTGGTGTGCTAATATGATTATTGTCCACGGACATGGAGTCTTTATTTTAGGAAAATCTTGGAGCGGATTGCAAAC
Organism: Aythya marila; assembly: GCF_965140915.1. Taxonomy (NCBI): domain Eukaryota; kingdom Metazoa; phylum Chordata; class Aves; order Anseriformes; family Anatidae; genus Aythya; species Aythya marila. The sequence continues at coordinate 27,970,203 of NC_139049.1, read as the reverse complement.
ACATTCCTTATCCTTTCCCTGAGAAAACATTTATGCTTGTTTTATGGTTGGGTAGTTGCTCAAATGCCCATGCAATGTGTCCGAGGGGGGTTGGCGTGTGGGAAGAGCAAGCCCAGCTGCCCAAAGAGAGTCTCCTGAGGGCAAGCTTGGCACTTTGGCCAAGAATATTTTTGAGGGGGTTCAGTGGAGCTCCTGACAAATCACTTCCATGCAAGTCAGCCAGGCCAGGAGGACAGAGGTAGCTGCAGCTGAGGCTCGTGGCTGATGTCGGTGGTGCAAGGTGCCCCAGGCCCCCGTGTCTAACCAGACATGGCCCACAGAGGTGGCTGGTACATAACCCCTGCACTAGCCATGGGCCATGAAAATGGGCATGGAGAGGACAGGGTGGACAGCAGAGGTGTACAGTCCCCACCTCCCCCAGGGTGGCTTTCCAGTTTTGAGAAGAGGAAGACATTCCTCAGCTTCTTGGGTCTTCCTGGAGGATGGTGGCACGGCCTTCCTTTGCTTTAACTCTCCTTTTCAATTCACAGTAAATTAAGATTGCTATTATTATTATTAGAAAAACACTTGAGCAGCCCAGGGAGGCAAGTTACGAGGAGCTGGTGACATCCTGAATCTCACACAACCTTTTACCCTCACATCTGTGCGTTTTCATCAGCCGAATTAAAAGTGAGTAGAAATGCTCACACAATTACAAGTTTCTATGTATGAAACGACTGGTTGGGTACCCACGCTGCTGGGTCCTGTGCCAATTAGTTGAGGCAGAGCACAGTGACTCCAGCTTATCCGCACAGCACAGGGCTCTTCGTCATCTCAGCCTTTCCCCTCTAATAAGGGGTTGTGCTTCGGTCGCATAGTTTGGTCTCCATTCATAAACAGAACACATTGCAATGTGAAAATCTGGTTGTAATCTTCCCGCATGATTTCTGGGGGCATGGCATTTCACTCCTAAGCAAGGGGACTACGAGAACTTTTCTGTTATGTCCTTCTGTTAAACACCATTGTGAGACATCACTCAGGGGTGTCTTTGTGCTCCTGGGGGCATCGTGGATGGGAGCCCTCCTGCCTTAGGGTTGATGGCAAAAGTCACTGGGTCAATGAAACCAAGTTTCAACTAAAGCACCTGCAGCCTGGTTTGCTACTCCACAGAGAGCAGCTGGTATCTGCAATGCAAAGGATCCCACTCAGCACGGCCTCCCCTCCTTCTCCCATAGAAATGTTGCAACAAAAAAATAACCCTCTCTAAATAAAAACAACATTGAAAGATCTTCTGGCCCTCAAGAATCTATTGTCCCTAATTCCCCTCTCATTACCACTGTTTATCTAACACTTTTGCACTTGGGTTCACAGGTTATCAAACGCCTTAACCTTGTCATTGTTGGTCCTCACCCACGCTAAGGATGGCACTGTCAGGATGCTCAGGCTTTGGGGCTGGACGTGCTACAAGGGATCAAAATGCTTCCTGTGCAGAGTGACAACCACACCAGCAGAATGTGTGCTGGGAGAGTACAATTCTGTTGTTTCAGCGCCACAGCTCCAGTTCAGGAGACAACAGAGCGTCTTCCCGACTGCCAAGTGCAATGCAATCCATCTGCTCCCTTTGACATCACTTTGCTGCCTCTTGCAAGACCTATTCCCCACCGTCTCTGCGCTTTCCAGGCACACCGTGACTCATGTTCTTCCCAGGTACAGCAAAGCTGCGAATTCCCTTTGGACATTATAGCAGTTCTCTTATTTTGACGGTCTCCTGCTTCAGTAGCTTTCACAGGGTTGTAGTTCTTGGTGTGAAGAGTAAAACAGATGTTTTGTTTTGTTTTGTTTTTCCAGCAAACAGCAAAGTTATTTCTACGAAATAACACAATAAGAAAGCAAGATCCTGCCAAATCTCAGAGCATTAACCTGCAGCTTTAGCAGTGTGCATTTTCCGTTTAACCCACTAGTAGCCAGAAAAGCAAGCATTTAGAGGTAACACAGGTAAAACGGGCAGATGTGATGTGTGAGGCAGATCTTTGTGAGTGGATTCACCTTCCCTCACTTTAACCATACAGAAATAAGACTTAAATGTGGTGGAGAGCCACCCTGGGGCCCCTCATGAATCAATGAGGAGGAACAGATGTATTTAGGGTGTGATGGCTACTGCAGAGCAAGATTGAAGAAGGTTGAGGTCCTTTAGGTGTCTCTTTCTCTTTATTCAGTCTAACGGTGGCTAGCTCCAACTTTGACACCATGAGACAGGTGAAACATGCTGTTTTCAGGTCAATGAAGAGGTTGGGTGCTGGAAAAAGCTTTCTGCCCGGAGCCTGGCTGTGCACTGGAGCAAAGCATGCCACCTCTTCCAAACCACAGGAGTACACAGCAGCATCTCTCCAGGATGAGCAAGGTGATAACGTAAAGTATGAGCAAAAGAACACAGTCTGAGCTTTGGTAGGAATGAAATATAATAAAGCTCAGTAAGTCATTGTGTTTCTTGGTAAAGTACCACGTACAACTATAAATTGTCTGTGTGATTCTACAGGTGACAGAAGATGTATCGGTCTCCGATCGCTGAGCTGATTTAATGCATGAATCTGTAACAACATTGTTTGTTTAAATTTATGACACCGAAGTGGAATGAAGCCTCTCAGATGTTTAAGATGTGATTTTCCCTGCTGTAAGCAGGCTCCTTTGTTCTACTCCTGCACTCCTTCAATACCTAACCTTGTAAATGGGTCTAAAACAAGGAAATTTGGGTTAGGATTAGGGCTTCCTAATCCAATTTTAAGCCTCTATTTAATTGCTCCTTGGAGGCCCAAATACTGATGATTTCTCCGTTTTAACATCTTTGGTTTAACATGAAACAAAGCGGAAATTATATTTGCTATCAGAGCAGTTGCTGTAGCTGCCACATGGATGTCAGGTGAAGGTGAGAGGAAGAGAAGGGGCTTTGTCTTCTCGGGAACATGAAGGGATACCGCAGTGCTGCTCATAGGAAGTGGCCATCCAATAAAACGTCTGGGCTCTCTTCATCCTGCTGCCTTCCCTCTGCAAACGAGGGGAAAGAGCCCTTCTTTGCAACTGGTCTCAAGTTTCTTTTTCATCAGAGGAATGTAAATGAAAATACAGGGCTTACCACCAAGAATAGACGTACATTTAAGCTCTCTCAAATAAGCAGTCATCTCAGATTTCCAAAAGAATAGGGATAGACTGGTTTCGCTGTTAGAAAAGGGCCACATTTTCAAGCAAAATTGCTTCAAATCTTCCTCTTAACCAGCTGCTTCTTTTGAAACTTAAAAAGTCAGACAAGACTTCTCAGATAAACCACGCAAATGAATCATATTCCCAGGCAGAGAAGATCCTGATATTGAATTATTTCTTGCCAGTGTCCAGTCTTGCAATTCCTGGGCTAAATGAACAAGGATTTCCATGGAAAATGACCTAGGCTCCTTTTTCTCTTTAAGTTTTCTGTAGAGTTGTCCATTGGAAGACATGCAGCTGGGAAAATACTACAAAAACAGTTCCCAGGAATACTCATTTTAATGCCTTATTGCATGTGCTGTAGCTGTGCTTATGTTCTTTTTTAAGTTTCTTTTTCCAGTAACGAACACATTTACTGACAGGAACAATTACAGAAGCAAAAAAATAATGGGAAGAAATTGTATAATTCAAATATTCACATTGGAAACTTGGAACAAAGTTCCTTTGATCATGTAATAAAGTCATATTGCACTCTCCTGTAAATCTAATGGCTAATAAAAAAAAGGTTGGGATTTGAATACTGATAAGAAAAACGGATTCATCTGATGTTATTTGCAACTGATGAAGAGACTTTTGGGGACAAGAGGGGGTATGTATTATGCATGCTCTGTGAGACCACCACAGCTTAAAGCAAGCAGACACAGGCAGCAGTGCACAGCTATGCCGAATGAAAAGGGATGGGAACTTTTGCCCACACTGAATGCTGGTTATTCAACACTAAGCTATTAAAAGATAAGGATATAAAGATATGATATTCTTATCCGTAACGATAGCTCTGCATCTGCTGCAAAAGAACTCCTGCACTAGCCAGTATGCCTCAGCTGAACTAGATGGAAATATGGCTATTTATGGTTATTATGACTTATACCCTGAATCAGGAAAAAAAAGATAGCACTAAACTAACCAAAAAAAGCCATAAGTGCAATCCAATTGCAGGAATCACCATAAAGAATAAAAGCTAAGAATTAAATACCTTAGAAATACTCTTAAGGGTGATGCAGATTTTTTTAATATGGACACAGCAATGAGTCCTCAAAAAAAAAAAATAAAAATTTGAACTGGAGAAATAGAAAATCTGTGCTGTCTATGCAGTGTAATTAAAAATTTGGCAAAAACACCACTTAAAACAGCTAGGTTGTTGGAGAATGTCAGCAATGACTGAACTCAGCTGGTTAACCTCTATTTCTACAAGAGTAATTGGAGAGACAACTATTTGGTTTGATAGGCAAAACCTCAATGAAAGGTTTTCTACTTTAGGTTTTCTGTCACTGTGCCAGGTCAGATCTCTGTATTAAATAAAAGATGGAAAAGAAACAAACAAACAAACAAAACAATACTCTCTTCAGTTAAAAATGTGATGACGACTTAGCTGGGCATAAATCCAGCTAAGCTGCCATCATCCATAACAGAAATGGGTGGAAATCATCCGTAACAGAAATTATTTGGTCATCAGTGGTAAGATGAGAAATCTGGCAGTATCCCATCCACCTGTGATGGATGTTCCTGAATTTCTTTCTCATGCCACTGAACTCATTGGTGGGAAGTATATGAGGCTGTTCAGCAGCAGAAATGGCCCAGTTAAAAACCCCACCTGAAAGACAGCATGGTACATGGCCCACTTCTTGACTTTATGAGAAGAGATGGTGATGGATTGCAGTGGCTGAGAGGGCAGATAAGTAACTATTCAGTAGAGCGGTTTAAGCTTTCTTCCTTTTCTTATTTAAAAGGTGATTCTCTTAGGCACAACAAAAGTGAAAAGAGGTTAAATCTATTCATTTCAAAGGACGCTTGTGCAAAAATTCTGAAGAACGCATCAAAGTAATTTGTGAGCTCCACTTCTTACTTAATCAACTATTTTCACAAAGGATTCATGCAGCATGTTGGGATTCTTTCAAGTGCCTTATTTTCAGCTACGGAGAGGAAAACAATCTTTTAGTTTAATAGCCCAACTTTTCAAATATTTATGCCTGATCTGAAAATCTGCCAACATTTTCTCCCTTAATGGATGATTAGAAAAATTTCTTCAGTTCTTACTTTATCTTTCTGCTGAGCTGGTGTCATGTGGATTGGTGTGCAGTGGTTTGGCACACTGCAGCAAGCTAAAGAGAAAGGAAACACCAAGCTAAAGAGAAAGGAAAATACTTTTGTACCAAAATGAGGATACTTACTGCCCACCTTCCATTTTCTGAGCCTGACAGTCCAGAGTGGAAGTGCTTTTTGGTAAGGTACCTGGATCTGTCAGGTAATTCCTAGAAAGTGTGGAGAGAGACTTTAACCTTTTTGCCTCCATCAGATAGTTTTTAACATCTTTAGAATGCTGTCAAAATGGCTTCTGTAGCATACGCACAAGAAGAAGGGCACAATCCTGAATAGGAAATTGTGCATGATCCCACTGTTTGCTCTAAAAGGGAAGAGCATGCATGATGCAGAAAGCCTATGCATCATTTACACAGTACTTAATTTCCTCAGATTTCCCTAAGATTACCTGAGTCCTGAGCCATAAGTCTTTTACTCCCCCCAGCAGCTCCACAACAGTGTATTTTTCTCCAGAGCTTTGGGCTTTGTGGCAGTGAGGTCTTCAGAGGTGGAGTTAATTTCCCACAAAGAAACCAACAGCTAACAGGCCGATGTGGATGGCTACATTTCTTTTCAATATTTGGATAAACTCTGATTCAACTTACTTTTTTAGCATTTTTTTTACAATGTAATTATTTGGAAAACAGAACAATGTACAGTACCAAGAACATTTGAAAATAGAGATTGAGCAATAAGAACATTATAGGACTTGATTTCAAAAGAATGCATGCAGCAATTATTCCAGGCTGCATTAAATTACAAAAATTGAGAAAAGCTGTGACCTAGATATTTCTCCTCCTGAAATATTTTTCATTTCAAGTGTCTACTTTTTTTTTTTCAGGGTCCGTTTCTAATGAAAGGAGTATTATTTTGTTGGTAAGGTTTTTATCTTCGCAAACCCATTATGCTATATTAACAGGTTGCAGGGGATAGTTAAACACAACAGAGACATATGTAGTCCCAGTAGAGCAGACCAACAGATTTTGAAACAAAGATACTCTGCAAACCACTGGAAGTTATACAAAACAGACAGGAGAACTATTTAAGAGAGGAAACCTGATATGAATCCAGTGCTGGAATTGAAAAGCTGAAAAGCTCAAAGAGCAAAACTCAAGTATAAAATGTTATCTGTGCAGGAGGGGATTAGTTATGAGCTGAATTATATTAAAACACAGTCTATGCTAAGGAAAAGTTACAACACACATCTTTTTTTTTCATAGGAAAAATACAGCCATTTTTCATGGATTCAGTACTGGAAAAGCAGCATTGTACACAACAGAGGAAAGAATAGCTACAAATATAGAGAAATTACTGGTTTTCTTGATGTAATCGAGTGCTGTAGAATGTGATAGAAGACCAACAGAATATAGTGTCCTGCCAGGAACTTTCATAAGAGTGTGTAAAGATGAATTAAAAATACCAAACACAAGGACGTTGTAATTGTAATAATTGCTCTGATTCAGGGTCAGGACTGCCTGGGTAGATTATACGGTGAGTCATATATTTTTTTAATCTGCTCCCAAACAGTGATTATCAACGTAGACCACAAGTTCACCTGTGGAAACCTTACAGGATGAATGACTGTTGACTTAAAGATTTCAATAAATTGTTATTTACTGAAATGTTACTCATGGTTACAGTAAAGTCAAGTACTGATCTTCTACGCACAAACTACTTTATCTGAACTGATTTATCACCTATCACTAATAGCTCTAAGTTCCTCTGCATCCTGTTAAAACAGTTTTGCAAATATTTAACTGCATCATCACAAGTCCAAAGCAATTTTCCCTAGGACTTTATTGCCTCTTTGAAGTATCAACCTGTAGAAACACTACTCTTCTCATCACACCTAGGCAGATCAAGGTCCAGCAGAAATATTGCTGTATATTTTAGATGAAGACTTTCAGATGGGCTCTGATAGAGGCTTGCAGTCAGGCAGTTGGCACTCCCTTCCCAGAACTAGATGTGGCTTTTGCTACTGCCTCTGTGACTCAGGGCATGCCCACGCTGCAGTTACTACACATCATGGGCATGGCAGGGATGTGGAGAGCTTCCCACACAGGGGAAAGCAAACACCTGAAGATCCAAATCTGAAAATCCTGGGGAAGAGGAGAAAGATGCCAAGGGACCAACCAAGTGTTTCCAAGAAGAAGCGTTGGCTTTGTGCCCCCAGGAACAGCCTGGTGGTGGGAGGACACCTGCATGCCACCTAGATGCATGTGTATGTGACAGGACATGCCTGGGACAGAGCATGGCCACATCTCCCCATGGCAAGCAGGAACCTGTTGTGATTTTCACTGAAGGAAAAAAATACCCTTACTCTAGAGTCTATTTCCTGAGATCAGAAGATCCAAGCCCTGAGCCCACAGCTCCCCCAGAGCTTGACAGCAATAGGTAGGAAATGTTTTCCTACATCCTGAATAATGGCTTTATCCACTCAAAATACGTTTTCAATACAAATATATCCTACATGAACTGAAAGCACTTACATTTGAAAGAGCTATTCATGTCTATTAAGTCAGACAAATGATTGAAATTTAACATTAAAAGTGCAACTCCACACCTTGTACCATTTATTGACAGGAAATTAGGAACAATTAGATCTCTGTAAAGCATGGCAAAACCATGATTGCCAAAGGTCAGACCTCAGGAAAACCCTGCAGAAAGCTCAACAGCCGAATTTCTTTGCAGGTATGCTTCTTTTCACTTATTTTGTACATATGGTTTCGGCAACAATCAGGTAAAATGGACAAAAACAGATTTCCCCCACCAGCTGTAATAAATTCAATCCATTTTTCCCCTCCTGTTATAAACAAGCAGAAATGTTGCATAGAGCAGACACTCTCTGGTCTTTTATGGGCATTATTGTGCTCTGGAATGGAAAGAGGACTGGCAAAGATTGCTTGCAAGTACAGGAATGAAGGAAAGAGAATTAATTTTCTGCAACTTGCTGTGTGTATTTCTTGAGTTTTAATACACTTGCATACAGAAAGTTCACAATGAAACACCTTGTGTAAATATTGCAAGCCCCTGCCTGGAATTCTGGCAATGAGCTGTCATTAGATAAACTTTCGCTGTTACTTTCCGTAAGTGGATAGCCTTGAAAACACACAAGAAAAATAATAATAATAAAAAAAAAGTTAAAAAAAAAAAGTCAGATTTCATGATTTCCTTTTCAAAATGGACTGAAATGTTGATTCCTATGAGTTTGTGTCTGTCAAGACAAAAATTAAGAACCGAATTTTTTCCTAAATGTTATATCCAATTCAACCCCATTTTGAATAAAATTTAATTTGGATTCTGAAGGTTTTAGGTTCTCATAAATATTCCCACATAGAGTATAGATTAGATAGATAGATAAATTGACAAAATCCGTATCTTTTTTTTCTTAACTTCCAGTTCTGGCTACCACTTGAGCCAAACATCCCAAAACAAAGCAAAGAGGAATATTCTCTTGATAATCCCAGCTGTGGCCAGAAGAAATTGTGCCTGAAATCGCGTGAGAAAATTTTGAGACAAATGAGCTTTGGCTAGCTCAGCTGTGAATGTCTGGATGCTTATTTAAAGTGAAGTGACCCCAAACTGCAAAGCACTGGCTGTTCACTCGTCACTAATTTCTAATAGTCACTCTGAGACAGGGTGAAATGGCCAAGAAAGGGTTATGGGCTCCTTGTTTGCACAGAGGATTTAAGAGATGAATGAGGAAAGGAACAGTCTCAGGGGGGTGTAGGCCATGTTGGTTGGAGGAATTGCTTTCTTTAGGTGTTATGCTGGAGTTTTGATGTTGGAACCATAAGGTTTATAATGGCCAAAGGCAGAGAGTGATGGCAGCCATCAAGGTGGCATGGTGTCCTTGTAGGCAAGTCAACATCCACTGCTGTGGTTGGGCCTTGCTTCTCCTCTGCCTCATGGAGGACGAGGTAGAATAAGGGGTCCCTCCATCTCCATCAGGACAGACGTGACTCTCCCACTCCATCTCCTCTGCCACCACCTCGTCCCTAAGGTGTTTCCTCCTCTACACGTTGGGCCACCTTTGTGCAGCCTTGGGCAAGGCTGAAGGGGCAGACTCAGACTTTGAGCAGTTCCCTAGGAAAAGCTGATTTTTGGGGCAATGGAGGGTAGGTGTGATGGAGGAGGACAAGGAGAATATGTAGTCTGGGAAAGTGGGAAGCCTTTTCTGTCTCTGGTCCCTCAGATGAGTGCAGCTGAGATGAGTATGTGCTTTTACAAGCAATTATTTTAAAGTGTGCCCAGAGGACACAATAGTCAGGCTTTATTGGATATGTAATACACACTGTGACAGTATATGGTGCTGTTGCAGGCCAAAATTACAATTCTGGGACCTTGCAGCATGCAGCTGCTCAGTAAAACAAAGGAAATCCCCCCAAAAGAAAGAGAGAAAAAAAAAAGGGGGGGGGGGGGGAAGGGGAGGGTTAATATGCTTTTAAGCAAAATTCAAAACACAGATTATATGACTTCCCTCATTTCAGGGTTTTTCTGTGCCTTTAGAGCCAGCTGGGGGAAATATGAAAGAGCATCTCCCCTAGAGTGGTGGAGGAGGTGGGAGGGGGCTCTGGAGGATCACTGGCATTGGAGGGGCCAGAGCTGGCAGTGGCCCTTGCACTGGTACCACCAGGACTGTGACATCCCTGTTGGTTCTTCTGAGTAGATCTCCAGGCACATCAGTGCCATGGTTTAGTCCCACGTGTTCATCCACACGTAGTTGGCCAAGGAGATAGAGAAGAAGCACCTGGCAGGTTAAAGCTCTGACTCACTGGAGCGGATGACGATCACCTTTTGGGACAGGCTTGCAGCTAGTCCTGGAAGTCAACTGGAGCGAGACCATGCTCTGGGAACAGAGGGAGGCAGCTGAGGACACAAGCTGTGGGAGATCTGTCCCACCACAGGAACCACAGAGCAGATTTGCTCTTTCATGGTGCTTATTTCCTTCGTGCCACTGACCCTAACCTGTTTAGTAACTGACATATTGTTCTGCACTCTCGGTCATTTCCCATGAATAACTTTTTTGTTAGTTCACTTTCTGCTCTAAAAGTTATTTTGGTTTTTGGAAACTTTGTTGCTCTATTCCAGAAATCAGGCTAAGTGCTTCCCATCTAGAACAGAGTGCACGCAGATGTTGGCAGGGCAACCTCAAGACAAATTAGGATCTGACCAAGCACTCTTGCAAACAGACCAATTGACACAATGGGCCAGCAGAGTATGTGATACAGATCTTAGATAAGGCATGCAAAATCTAATAAGAAAAACAGTGAAGCAGAAAGAGGGGATTGTTAAGCATTCTTGAATGATCTGGGCAGGGACAGGAGCTGCTGTCCCTGCCCAGATCATTCAAGAACACTTAAATTTCATGTTGTATACTATTAACATGACCTCAAGAAGCAATACCATTGTTTTAACAGTGATGTAGTGTGGCACAGATCACACAAAGCCTGTGTCTTATTTCATCATTGTAGTTCTACTGGAGCATATTTCCATGTGGTAAGCATTGCCCAGCTGCTGGGCTGCGACTATTGCTTACCTTGAAATCCTTCTTGGAAACGCAAATAAATGCACAGACATTTCCGAGCCACTTTCTCTGCAGCCAGCTCTGCATTACGCACTCAGGACTATTTGCAGAACAGAAGGGGATGGCACCCCTTTGCTCAGAGCTGCTGCAATGCATGGACCCCTATGTTCACAGGAACCAACAGACACGGAAATGAGATTTCGGGACCAGGTGGGCTGGTCTGTCCCTGAGACCGTACACCTGTAGAGGTCAATCACTATAGAATGAAATACTTTGCTGGTTAAATCTGTATTGCCAGATTTACAGCTTCTTGTTGCTGGTTCCTCTGTGAGCTGTGGTTGAAGCCCCCCTGTTGTGACCAGATTCCCTGAGGTTGCATTTGCCACATCATAGAATCATTAAGGTTGGAAAAGACCTTTGAGATCATCTGGTACAACTGTCCACTTGTCACCAATATTGCCCACTACACCATGTCCCTAAGTACCACTTCTACCTTATCCTGTGTCACAGGAGGCTGGCAAGGACCTGGCTTGCTATGGGTAGCACATGAGGGTTTGCAGGGTGACCCTACCTGTAACAGGCAGCATGGTGGAGGCTTTGCCCAGAGCTGGAAGAGGTGCTTTGTACCATGCATCAATGGGCTAACCAAAGCAAAGGCTTTCAGACCTGTTAACTCAGATTCAGGGAGTCTGAAGTAATATATTAGGTCAAAAACTCCATTAACTCAAGCTGAGTAAAAACATCACTGTCAACCACTATCCAAGTTTAACACAAACCTCTTTGGCTCCCTGGTTCAAGCAATTTTATCAACATTTGATCTCCTTTGACATCAGAGTTGGCTTCTGTCTCTAGATCATTTTGTCTAGACTCAATGTTTACATTAGACTTACCCAGATTGGCACCGTTTGCTTGGCAATCTCTTTGTGCGCGCGCGTGTACGCTTATTGCAGCTTTGTTTACGCAGCTTCCCACTGAGTTTGTGACCAAAAATAAGCACAGAATTAAATGTAAGCAATACTCAGTGGGATACTAAATGCATTTTATAGGGTTTGCCTCTGAAGCAAAGGATATGAACTGATTTTCAGGCATCTACAAAGGCCTGTAATCAAACCCAGATCATCAGACAAGAGTGATTGTTCGGGTGAGCTAAATTTCTTCTGCTTTTCTCCATTGGAACAATTACCAAAACCTCAGTCATGTTCAATATGTAAAGTGGCAGCAAAACCCAAATCTCAAAACCTTTGCAGGACACTATTTTCTATATATACGTACTCTAATCCAGGGCTAGGCAGTCAGTGAAGAGCTGTGGAGTTCAGTAGCCTTTGGAAAAGAGCTGAAATGATATTAATAAAAGAGGAGCTTCATAGTTCATGATGGGTGGAGGTCGTTACTCCATCTAGGAATCAGCACTTGAAAATCAGTTTCTTCTTAAATACCGAGGAAAAGGATTTTTAAAGAGAGAACGTCTAAAGTCATGGATCTGAAAGCCAGACAGCATTGTCAAAGTACCCAGCTGCCCTCCTGCAAGTCAGAACTGTAATATTTCAGAAGGTAGTTCAGATGTGCATCTCTGACTCGAGTTATCCTCTAGACAAACATTGCTCCTTGGCAGCCATGACTTCAGCTAGATTTCTTCTTCCATCATTGCTCTTTGATTGTCCTGAGTAAGAAGAACAAAAATATTAACTGTAACTATAAAACCAATATTTGGTCAACATGACTATCCAGGTCTTGAAAAGAGGAAGCGATGTGAACGTTTGGGGTATGACTAAAGCCAGCGAGGGAGCAAAAGAGTTCATGGGAAACTGCAATGTTTGCTTTCACCCAAAAGCTCCCAAAACTTTGCATTTTGTTCTCGTTTGTGTTAGTATTAATCGCTCTAATCAAGTTAACTATCAAGATATTGTGTAGTCCTGGATTCTTCTTTCTTCTAAGTGTCTCTTCCTGGTCATGTTCCCACGACACACGTTGGCTGTGGCCTGGCTGCTCATTATTGAGAACGAGACTTCACAAAAGGACTAGGATGAAAGTTTTTCCAGGCAGAAGGGAACAGCACAAAGAAGAGAGGCCGTAGGTTTTCTGCTGCACCCAATACTGCTATGAATGGATTTTGTCTTTAGGAGACAGGAAAGATATTTTGATTTAGTTAGCAAAGCAGTTGTTTTTAATGGGCTGAGCTTTCTGAAATTACACCAAACACTTTAAAAGGTAGGGCTTGCAGCAGCTCCCCATCATTTGGAAGGAGCCTTGTGCTGCTCTATAGAGTTTCTATTGATTTTCTCAGACTTGTTTTTTCTTCTAGCCATCAGATCCATGTGACCTCCCCAGATGATGGCAGATCTCCAGCAAGAGAGCTTGAATGGCACACAAAAGTTATGTATGTATTCATGGCTGCAAACAAGCAGCTCCTGAGCCAATATAATGAGTACAAGATGCAGCTGAGCTGATACAGAGTAACGTGTGGATGTCAATTTTCAGCCAGTAGTGAGGTGTTGGCACACAATTGTTTGGCAAGCCCTTTGCCCTTTATGTGTCAGAAATGGTGTGTCAGTGCCTTTGTACAGTGAATGGCACTAGATGTTACGGGAAGTGCTCCTTGTTGCTTTAGGTTAGCTCTCAAAAAACTGCAAAACCCTCAGAAATTAGAAGTGAATCACAGGTCATTTCTGTTGCAAAATTTTAGTGATAACCCCTGGTCGTTCAAACCTTCCCTTTCACATGTAATCGCATCTTACGAGCTGTGGTGTGATGTTCCACTTACGTATATGGAGTAAGAAACGATGACTCACACCTTTTCCCAGTTGTTGTACAGGCAGCCCTTCCTATGTAGCGCTGTGATATATATCTGATTATGATGATAAGAGGTTCACGGCTATGCTTTAGCTCGTGGTGTAATTTCCAGACTGTATTCTGGAAATAACACAGCTAGAAATCCCAGCTTGTCCAGTTGGTCATAAAATGAAGCCCATTAAGGGCATCAGTGGAAAAAGCACTGGCCAAGTTTGTTAGAAGTATAAACTTACAAACCTATAAAGGAAATTTAATGTCAAAATTAATGTGCAGGCTCTGGAGAAAACCTCGCTGGTGTCAAGATATGCAGAATAACCGAATAAATCTGCTCAGGTCCTCACACAATCTTCCATCTAATTAGAGCAGCCTCGGGCAGAATCTGTCTGTGCAGAGATGGAAACCTGGGGCTGGGGGCAGGTTGCTGACCTGCACACGTGGTGGGCTCATGGACCTTTTTTCCATGGCACTCCAGCGTTTCTTCAGAGGCGTTCATTAAGATCTTAAACAAGGCTGGATGAGATTTCTTCTGTAGAATTGGATGGGAAGCAGGTATGGTTGACAAGTGGTCCTGCAATGGAAACCTGACAGCTGTTCTACACAGAAACCCCTTTCTATTCAATTAGCCACTAATTTTAGGGAATAGAGGGGAATTGAGGAAACGTGGCACATTAAGCGTTATGATTCCAGGAACAGCTGTTCCCAGGTTGTCTATTTTAAGCTAGCCAGGCTTCCCAGGAAGCCTTGACAGAGTTTCCTAGCTGTTGTGAGCAGTCACCTTGCAAAGCAAAGCTTGGCGTCATTCTTGACCCACCTTGCTGCTCTGACAAGCTCTTCCAAAACCTCCCTCCAAAATTTCTCACACAGAAAAGTGTCAGATTTTCTTGAGTAAAGGCTGTGTCCTTTGGACAATAGCAGTCATCAAACCATCTCCTGTGGCAATGAGTTCCATGAGCTAAAAAGATGCCTGAGGAGCTATTTCCTGGTATTCTTTCACTTTCCACCAGCTGTTGATGTTATTATTTAACTCATTATTAGTTTCAAGTATGATGCAGCATCGAGCAGTTGTTGTTCTTATTAAGGAAGGATAATTGGCTGTCTGGCCCCCGCTTGGATGAAAGCACATTTTTCTCTTGGGATTTCTCAGTGTTAGTCCATTTCTGGCAATAAAAGCAGATAGCTGTGATTTTAACACCTTCCAAAACTTCAGATTACTGCAAAAGCGAAGATCAGATAGCGAGGCAAAATGGACAATATTTCCCCTGAGGAGTTCTTCACATGGACAGCCAGCAGGACGGTCACTTACGTGCACCATGAGTTCTACTAAAATAAACACACCCTCCAAACTTCCTGGGCTCTAATTCATCCTGCTAAATTTGATTATCACTTAAGTCATTTAGAAAGCAAGGCATTCCCTGTGTTGTAAGAGTTTATTCACAAAGTCAGCTAAAAGTGATAGACACTGCACTAATTCAAACCAGAGTGTGGGGGAAAAAGGAGTTATGAAAACTTGGCTTAGACTGGAGACCAGAGAAGAAGTTAAAGGAAGAGCAGCATTTTTGAGGGAAAGGCGAATTGAAGGAATGAAGTTTTGAAATTCCTGTCTTTCCTGCCTCCCCAGCAAGCAGGAGAATCTAACGTTTGCTGGCTTCACGGGGAACAAAGCAGAGCTTGAAGTTTAAAGCTTCTCTGCTCCCACTAGCTACATCGCCATTGCTGCTTAGCCTGGGCTCCAGCTCTTGTACACACACCAAAATTCTCCAGATTGCTCAAAAATGGAGTTTGGTTGGTTAAAAAAAGAGGCTCTCCAGAAGCACTGGAGCACCAGAGAGGAGCATCTCTTCACCACGCTCTGCTCATGGGAAAGGCAAAAGTGGGCAGGTTTTCAGGGGCAGTGAGATAAACCACCTGCAGACCCGCGCAGCGCTGCCCCTGCTGCTGACCCTTCTCCCTGATGCAATCTCTCTTCCAAAATATGTATGTCCTGTGCCTACTGCACTTGGCTGAGTTATGGATGGGAATGGGTTTTCCAAGTAGCCGCTGACATCCCAGCTGATGAGATGACAGCCTGTGAGCGAGCATTGCTGCACACAAGTGGCAGAAGAAGATGCCACCCGTCCTGCACGGCCACATAGCTCTGCACCAAATCCCACATAAGACTTCTAGAAAGCCTCAAATAATTAACAGCATGAAGTTAACCGTATGTCAAACATTTCACGGCATATATCCAAACTGTAAATGAGTATCTGTTAGAACTTTATTTAGAGAAGCAAAACGCTGGAGGAAGATTTATTTTTGATATGTCCAACACATTTGCTTACCCATTTGCCCCTCTGAGAACTTTTGCTGTTCATTGTCCCAGTCTGGGCTCAGCTCTAGTCCATTTACATCCCATTTGCCTGCCCTTAGCATCAAATAAACTTTGAAAGAAATCAGAAAATGCAAGGGAGGCGCTCACTGTTTTATGTAGCTGGAAGAGAAGTGGGAACAGAGCTGTCTGTGTAATTTTTTTTTTTGCATCCTGGTAAAAATAAGAGAATGAGAGTAGGCCTAGAGACATACCTGCCATGCAGGAGTCAGAGAAATGTTTGTGAGAGCCTGTGCAGTGCTGAGCCTCTGCCTGGATGCACCAAGAAGGAAGCAAGAGACTGCAGTAGCTGCGGCTGCTCCATCCTAATAGTCACAAGGAACTCAAGCCATGACATGGAAAAGACATCAGCTGGACATAAGTACCCACCATCTAACCACTAACACACTTGGGAGAATTGACTCAAGCATTTCAATCACAGTCCCAGGAAGTGAGTAGGTTGGTGGTCTTAGACCTTCAAAGCAGTGAGGAGGAGATATGTCAATAAACGCAACGTATTTATACCCACTCACAAAGTGCAAGCAGGCAGATTCACATTCAGTCAGAACAAGACAAGTAGGTCCACTCTGCTTGACCTCGAGACTTACAGACCTCAGCTGCAGATGGTTTGGGAATTGGTGTCTTGGCAAAGAAAGCATTCAGCCTTTTGGAGCATTTCTTCCAAAATTTCTATCCAGGACAAGAAAATGGGCAACCTGATTAATCTGCCATCAGGAATGTCTTTATTAAGACACTCTGAAAGAGCCTGGCTGTGAGCAGGGATTGGTAGATTACAGTTACCAAACCAGGCCATGCCTTGTGGGCACAGCATCTAGGGGGTTACCTGTGAGCCCAGGAATCAGCCCATTTCAACCGCTCTCCAGCATATGAACTGCAGGAACCAGAGACTGGCACTCACAAACACACTTCATGTCTTTCATTGTAAAAGTCTGACTCCTTTTCCTGAAGCTTTTAAGTATGGTCCTTTGAGCTTAATTAAATGAGACAGAAGCAAAAATCAAGAGGCCTCCACTTTGGAAAGGGCCGTGTCACTCATTGATTTTTAACCACAAAACACGGGACTCTTTTTTCTTACTCTCTCTCTCTCTCTCTCTCTCTCTTTTCTTTTTTTTTTTTTTTTTTTTTTTTTTTTTTTTTTTTTTAGCATTAACTTCACAGTTTCTTTTCCTTTGAAGTTGCTCAATGTAATCAGAGCCCAAGAAACCACACTGTCCCCATCAGCACGTTGAGGCGCCCCTCCTTCAGGGAGTGGAGCCACCAAACAGCCCCTGGGATAACACTTGCATCCTGACAGGCTGACTGTCATCACAGCACCACCAGGCAAGCAAGACATTTGCTTTTAGCTGTACCCAACACCTCATTTACATTTCCACTTCCTATGAATCCTGTCAGCCTGACACACCACGCTGCTGCCCAGAGGCTGTGGCAGAATTTCCCTGGACCACGTGTATACAGTATTTTTTGCAAGCTTACAGCTATGCTGATGAGGCATGGCAGCTCCATCTACAACAACCACAACAGTCTTTTTTTTTTTTTAAGACCAAAACTGCAAAAGTCTTTGGGGCATTAGATTTCTCTCTAGATGAACTCATCTGTCACATACATGACCTCTGAGATTGGAAACGCATATTGTCAATAATCGCCTACCTAATACAAAACTATGATTAGGTTTAAGGATAAGGGAGACTGTAATAACTGTATGTTGTCACCTCCTGCCTAAACCAGGCATGAGCCTTGTCCTCTTGTCACCTTTTGTCTCGAACCTTGTCCTGAAGAGTTTCTCCATCTGGTCCCCAGGGTGTGTCTGAGACATGCTGAGGCTCTAGAAGGAAAGAACCCAACCATGACATGTGCAAGGAAGAATCCTACAAATCAAAATCATTACTCCCAAATCTAATCTTTTTAAGGTATTTTATGGCTAACTACTTTCACCACTAAAATTGTCCATTCTTTTTCTAGCCCACATTTATCTGGACATTGCATCCAGACATTGTACCTTCTTGTATCCCTTTGATGTGCAAAGGAGATCCCATTCCCAAATTCATGTTCCTCAAAATTTCAAGTAGATTTGGACAAGACCTTTTCATATAAAATTTAAGCTTTTTGAGCAGTCTATAAAAACAGTGGGGAGAAGGGAAACAAAACAAAACAAAACACAAAATCCACCACATTCCCATACTATTTTGTCATCAGCGGTACCCAATCTAAAATCCAATTGTGATGCTGTAGGAGTGTGGAGCGTAGGAGTTTTGCAAAAGTGTGAGACAGAATCCTTCCATTCTCCTAGTTCAAAGAATCACAGTTTCCTTAAATCTGAAACCATCAAAAAAAAAAATGTTTCTTGGATGTTCTCTGACACATAAGCCACAGTTTCTCAAAGTCAGTGAGAGCCTTTTCACCTCCTTGTGGGTATTTTCTCAAGTTCTGACTTCCTTCGTAAATGAAGCTGGACTAAAATCTCCAAATCCTACAATCATATGAACTTTACAGCCTATGCAAGAGAAAAGCAGCCAAACAAACAAACAAAAAACATATAAATGTATGGAAACAAAACAAAAAAAAAGATTTCCCCAAACAGCATTCACTGATAACAATATAGCTTTGTGATTGATTTCATTTTTTAATGTATTTCCAAGACAACACAAAGAAAATATATGATTTCTCCAAAAGGTCAGTTCCCAGAGTATACATTCAATGACAGCATCACAGGAAGATAATTTTTCCCATCCTTTCTAAGTTTCCTGCCCACTGAGAAAAGGACATCAGAAGGAAGTAATCCCACACAAAAGGGGTGGGTATAAGGACATGTCTGATGGAACTGAAATGATTCTTTCTGGCTGAGCTGGTTTGAAAGCGCTCTGGTTGAGCAGCCTGTCATCTACTGGAGATCGCCCAAATCTGAGGTCCCGCTGGGGCTCATCAAAACAGGCTGTTTGCTCATTAGTCTGACATGACAGTGCCAAACATCTGTCCCCAGAGGAATTTCTCATACCTGATGAGATCATGTTATTTTGTTTTGTTTTTGTATTTTTTTCCCCCAGGTTGGGAATGGCGAGTTCCTTTGCTTTGGGGGGAAAATCTGCCCTTGGAGAAGGGCCGGTTAGCCGAGCCCTTGGCCATCAAGCAAAGCCAAGATCACCTGCCCACGTAGCACTCAATGGAAAATGGCTATGATCCCTGGTCAATAGGAGATTAAAAGGTGATTTAGACTGAAGGAAGGACCACCCTTGCTGCAGTGCTTCAAGTTAAGCTAAAAGAGAAATACCTGCTGTGAATAACATAATATATGTAAGCTTCACTTGGACTTAAAACCAGGCTTTGAAAAATAGTCGTGGGGGAAGAAAACACCAACAAATCAAAAGTGGCAGAGGATAAAGGCAGATTTCAGAGAACTGTGACCAAGAAGGCAGGCTCTCATGGAAAGCCGGCCAGAGCACGGCCGTCCGTGAGCTCACGGGTAACATCCTCCCTGCGAGGGAGGATTTGGAGAGCCAAATAAGTCCATGAAATTCACACAGGGCCTTCAGGGATGGGAGATGTATTACACTTAAAGAAACACATTCCCCCAGCAAGACCAAAAAAGCCCTTAAGATTATCACGCAGGTTGGTCCAGACTCCCTGGCAGGATTTCCACAGAGAGTGATGGTGTGGTGCTCTGTGATAAATCACAAACCACTGCACTGCAGGAGCCAGGTTCCTCAGGAACCAGTCAGCATCTGCCTGGGGCAGAATGGTGCTGGGATGTGATGCTGTGACACCCGGAGTCTGACCAAGACTTTTCAAGGCAGAATTTGGCCTTGGCAGTGATGTCTGCACGGTGCTGGATAGAGGAAAGCTGCTGGGAATTGTACTCTTGAGGGAGATTTCACAGGGGGAAACTGGAGAAATTGTTCTACTATCTTGGTGGAGCCCAGTTATTCCTGGGCAGGCTTCCTCACTAGTGACTATTTCTTATCTGCTTTTGGTTAAGCACAGAGATCATTCATAGAAAATAGTCTTGGACTGAGTGATAGCAACTTTACATACTTTAAGCATAACTACAGCTTTCAATATCAAAAAGGAAGCAAAGCTAGAAGAGACAGCGGGACTTAAGAGCACAGTGACTGCCATGATGAAGGGGACTGGGATTTCTGTTAGGGAACAACACCAAAAATGCCTTTAGATAGATATTCCTGGTGAATATCTGATATTCCTGACTTACACTGATATCTTATGATGGCAAAATTGTAGGAGTCTTGGCAAGCATACAAAAAGAACACAAGAGCAACGAATGAAGCATCTTAGAGGATGGAGAGAGGAGAGGTACAAGGAGAACTCTCAAAATTACCCTCTCTAGACCTTTTGATGAGGAAAAATGCTTCAGATGGTTTCCAGCCACAAACATTTAGAGCTTGGAGAGGGAAAAAGGGTTGTGGTGCAGTAAAAATGGAGCAAAAATAGGAGAACTGAGGGTTACTCTAGGCAGCCTGCCACCCATCCTCTGGTGCTCAGCGAGGTGCTGCTGCAGGGTGTAGCATGAAAGCAGGACTGAAAGTGGAAAGGATGGAGCTGAGAGGAAACCACAGCCATAGCTTCACATGGGGAAACCCAGAGGGACTGGGAAATCTCCATCCTGGAGTCTGAAAAGAACAGGCATAAAAAATTGCAAGTCAGAAGCACGGATTTGTAATACGCAATAACTGCATTTAGGGAAAGAAGTAAGGCGGAAAGAACAGTTTTGGCACCGTCAGACTGCTGAATCTGTATTGACAGCACAGAGAGCTTTCAAAAGCAGTTTTTCAAGATAAATTAGACTTTGTGAATCAGGCTCTGCCTCCACTCCTGTTTCTTCCAAGAAATGGGTCCCAGCTCTCTCCTGGCAGGACGTGAGTCATTCTGACCACCCTCAGTGAAAGTCGTGTCCATGTGGGAAGAAGAAAGCCCCTGGCACACAGCATAGATGTTGCCTTCCTGGGCATCATCTGGGTAACACACTTCCAGCCCGAGCTGCCACTCGTTTTTGGCAAGTGACTAATAATGACTTGCAAAACTTGCTACTGTGTTTTTCATCAGGGCTTCTCCAGGGATATGTTTCTGGCACAGAGAGCACTGCTACCATCATGACAAAAACAATTATGCTAGTAAGAAAAGCAGGCCAAAAAGATGTAAGGTTATTGTCTGGGTGAGGGCAGGGAGAATTACTGAGATGAGTTGTCTACAAAACAGCTTGAGACAGTTGATGTCTTATCATGACATCATGAGTTATGTTGACTTGGTTATGATGAGTGATAATCACGACAAAATCTGCTCTAGCTTTGGCCTTGGGAGACGAAAACCAAGGGGAGGAACCAGCAGAGGATGGAGGAAATAAATAAATAAATAAGTAATAAGAAATACAATTAAATTGAAAGCAACAGAACAAAAAGCTTCAGTACATATTAAGCCAGCAGACATTGGTTTAAATTATAGTGTTTGCGTGGGGAAAATAACTCCATTAAAGCAAACAAGCATGGCCTCATAGTATGAATGCACATAAAGCATCCCGAGGAGGATTAGGGCAGCACAAACAACCCAGAAAAGGTACATGGACCTGGTGTACCCAGGCAGAGAGGACATTTAGGACTGGAACTCTGCATCCAGTTCTCTTTATACTGCACCTTTCACAACTCCACCTATCATCCAAATAAAACCCTGAGAGGTTTTATGCCTCCATATGTGCCCAGAATCTCACTGCTCTGATTGTCAGAAAACCGTCCTTTTTCTTCTAATTTTCCTTGCTTTAAATTTATGCCAGGACATCTTCCTGATGGGAAACCTGCTCCCCAAGCCTCTCCCTGCCCCACAAGCAGGGGGCAGCTGCTTGAGACACCCACCTCCAAGAACAGGGCTACGGACAAAGCAACTGAGGCAAGAGCTAAGGAAAGCTGGAAGCAGTGCAATGACTTGTGGTAACTTTAAATTGTGCAGGTTTCACGCAGAAGACTCAGGTTACATTTTGCAAGCAGGGAGATGCAATCCCAGGCATAACAGAGGAGCCTTCAAAGCAACGCAGAGATGATTTCTTTGACGCTGCCTCCATGCCACACCCTACTGTGCAGAAAATTCAGGATCCTTTCAGGTTTGCAGCACCACTTTCTGCTGTGCATCAACATGAAAAAGAGTCAAAATACTTGAGCTTTCCCTCTGATTTCTGGGCAGTTGGAAATGGTGGGCACACCTATGAAGGCAGGAAGGAGCAACCTGCCTGCCTTTGGCAAAGTTTATCACCCAGGAGCTCCAGTTTTACCCATACCCTGAAGTCACACGTGAAAGAAAAAGGCATTTATGGGTTTTGTGGGATGTTGGCTGCCCGAGCTCTCATGGAGGGCTAACTCAGAGCACAGCCAGCCCTGGCCAACCTGCCCGCAGACCACCCACCACTGCCACATCCCAATCGCAGCCAGCACTTGTTCCCCCTTGCTCCTCCAGCATCTCCAAGACACCCCAGCACGGCAAGGGACCAAGTGCAATTTGAAAGCGAGACAAACATAAGTAGTTGCAGGTTTAGAAAATACGAGATGGAGATTTTGTGATAGAGCTGTCACTGAGTGAGACATAACTATAAAGTCAAAATGAATAACCTGTCTGGCTCAGGAGCATGGAAAATGCACTTAGGGCAGGAGTTATGCAACATGGCAAGATGTTTATCAGTCCTATTTTTTTTTTTAACTTTCTTTCTGAAATTGGAACTCAGAGCTGAAAAGGGGGGTGCTGGGGTGAGAGGGGAAGGAGAGAAAATGGGGACTCTTCATTTCTCGGGTTCCTATTTCAAAAGCATGACATGGACACAACGATCCTGGAAATGATTTAGAAGGAGCCTGTGGTTTGCTCCCCTCTGATTATTTTCAAGGAAGATTCAGATATGACAATAGTGAGGGAAAGAGGGCTAGACCCTCTCCTACCCCACAGCTCCTTGATATTAACATTACCATAGTCAGGGCTCAGCGTGGGAGCAGGGTGCCCAAGCGTGTCTCTGCTGTGCTCGGTGACATGGGATATTGCTTCAGTCTCCTGCCTTTGTACTCAGCAACACCTTAAAAAATGCTTTTCACAGAACATTGAAACCAAACCCAAATGCTGCTGCCTGTCCAAGTGCAGAGGAGATGACAGCTGAGAAGTTCGGGTGAAATCAGGAAAAGTTTGTAAGAAATGCTTGTGGGTGGTAGAGTGATGTAACCCTTTAGGTAGCTCCCAGCATTTTGAGGTTAGCCCTCCATTAACTTTCCATTTAAAAACTGGCAAGCTTCACACAGGCATTGCAACACCCGATTTCCATGTGCCGGAGGGGTGCTGCTCCGTGGGCTGCCCCCCGCGCCTGCTCCCCCATGCACCAACCGGTGCTGCTCTAAATACCAAGGGCCAGAAGCCACTCGCTCCTCCTCAGAGAAATGACTCAACACCCCCAGCCAGAGACACATTCCGGAGTGCAGGAAAACAACTAAAACCTTGAGTGGTCTTGCAACATCCAGCCTCTTAGCAGGGTGAAGCAATCACCCCACCAGCTGCTTTTCAGCTCAGCTCAGCCCAAGGCTGACTTCAGAGCCCGGCCGGAACTAGGAGCACTTTGCTCTTCCCTGATTTATGGATTACCTGGATCCAGAGTGAAGTGGCAGCGCCCTTCCCACCCTAACAACTCAGTGGGGGCACTGGGCTGGATGCTGGATGTCCCTAAAGCACAGAAAACACTGGGGCTGGGCTATGGGCAGAGGGAAACAGCCCGAGCTCCCCTCTGCAGGGATGCAAAACTGGGAGGAGGAGCCACCTCCTCACCTCACGTCCTCTGTACTCAGGAATTATAGCTAGAGGAGGGTTGTATTTTGGCAGCTTACCTGTTACATTCAATTTGGTTGAAATATTTTCTTTTCATACGCAAGGCTGGAAAAGAATAATGCTATAGGGAGTTAAGAAAAAAAAAAAAAAAGGAGAGAGTACGTGTATTCAGTGGGAAGGAGGGTAGCTTTCCAAATTATTTTTTTAAGTTAAAATTTTGGAGATACTGCAGTATGTTTTTATTAGTGAAAAATTAGTGATAAAAATGAGCATTTCAGAGCTAAAAGCAGCTCAGTCCTAGCAGGTGTTTTATGATGTTAACGGAGCCAAGTGAATAAAACATCTAGCCATTACAAATGCAATTATCTCTTTGAAGTGAAAACACCAACTTTGGGGAAAACAGCAAAATGCTTAACTTCCAAAATATTTAAGTTATTTTGAGCATTCAACCAGTAGGAGGGAGCAAAGCAGGGACAAAACTACTCGTGTAGTGCTTCCAAATGTACATATACTATTCACGCTTTTCATAGCTGAACGGTTAACAACAAAGACAATTACATTCTTGCTACAGCTGATTAAACAGTTGATCCCACGGACCCCAGGCTTCTCAGACACGGTTGTTTGCTGTAAGCATAACCAGCAAAACAAAAACAAGGCTAAAGCGGAGATGTTCATCCGTCATGGCTCTGGTTCAGGACAGCAACCCAAGCCAGAGTCATGCATAAATATGAAACACGTCCTGTTTATACTAAAATTAATACGGTTTAACCCGCACTTAATGAGGCTGGAAATGTGAAGGTGTGCTTACATATGTAGCTGAACTAGGATCTGAGCTTTCAATTTGCCAGCTATCTCCAAAGAGCCCCATGCACGGGGGGCCTGGAGCCCTCTTTGCTTCAGGGGTGAACATCCCAGCATTCGTTCCATGTTTTATCGGCAGTACCTATAAGGAGACCCACCTGCCCAGCCGGGCAGCTGTAGGTGATGGCTCAAGTGTGCAGATGGCTCTGTTTTTGGAACAGGTCTGGTTCCTGTTAAGCCTGTACCATAAGCACATCACCCAAGAGCCCACTCCTCACCAACAGCTCTTTCCCTTGGGCATCATGAGATATGTTGCACTGAATATTTGCCTTCTGGAGAAATAAGTCATGTTGTACTTTAGTGATCTGTCGTCTCAGCAGGCATATACTCATTCCTTGCTGACTTCCTGTAAATTCCTCTCAAACTATTTTACATTCAGCTTTGTTTTTCCTTTTTGGAAGTACTGAATGTTGTCTTCTTAACAGGCCTTTGCAAGAAACAATTGCATTTATATTGGCAAACCTTTTTTCAAGATATTACTAAATCTCCAGTCCTTTCCCTGTGGGACGACAAATGTTGGATAAATAAGAAGAAAGCTGGCTTCTGACCACTTTTTGCAAAAGAGGAAAAAAATGTGCTTTACTATGTGGCATAATAGATAGTATTTCCACATAGTAAGACAGCAACCATTTCTGTGGAAAAGAAATACTGCAAGCCTTTCACATTTTAGCGCAACTACTCTCTCCAAAACAGAAACTTCTCAAAATATTCTAGAAGTGAGTCCATATTTCATATTCAACATCCATCAATCACTTTTTTTCTTCTCAATATTCAGCCATTCCATTAGACCTTCTGTGCTATTTTTCTTACAGCAAATCTTATCCTGAAACACAGTTGACCTTTTTTTGTACCAGTCAGTGGTGTGCACACTATAAAAATGCTCCTCCATATTCCCATGTTGATACCAAAGAGTTCCAGTCATAAAAAGTGTATGAACTAAAAATATGTATCACAAATATATCTGCATTAAGGGGGCAATGCAGGTTTTTACTCCAAGCTGTCTTCTTCACACCCCTGGTGCAGTGTAGCTGTTTTGGTACATAAAACACTGCGTAAGACGCCAAAAGAAGACAGAAGAGCATCCTCTAATGTCAGTACATAGCCTGGAGCCCACAGTCACTGGGTCCTGTTGCATGACATGAAGCTGAAATTTACAGCCAAAGCAGGTAGCAGTCACCCGCCACCCAAGGCTACAATCTGCTCTCTGCAGCACCCAAGAGGAAGCCTCAGGTTCTTGGGTGCTGGTGTTTTTCCATAGCTAAGTGCCTCTGAAGCTGCAGCTCCATTTTAGAGTTAGTTAATGCAAGACAACTGGAAAGATTGCCATCATCACCAGAGGGCTGTGCCCCGCTGCATAATATATTAATGGTATAAACTGCCCTGTTAAACCATCAGAGGTCTTGGGCATATTTGTTGCTGTGCCCTAAGCTCCTGCCCAGATAATATCGTTTCTCTATACAAGAGGAATGAGAGGAGTTAATCCCAGGCCTGAAGGCTGGGCTGCCAGAATGCAAATTTCGCCCAGCCTCCAAACACCTCTGAGCACGCAAAACAGGGACAATCAGAGCAAGGGCCCCAGCCTGGAATGAGCCACCCTAAACCTGTGGCAGCCAAATCCTCCCCTACCAACCTCAGAGGGAAGTAGTTACATAGGTAGTAAGGAACTTGCAGGCAAGGAAAGGTTACCGTTGCTCTTCAGAGGGCAAAGATGGGAATGAAAAAATAAGTGTACTCTGGGAGGCTGGATTTAGCTGCCTGGGTTACATCTCCATACACTCAGCCCAGCTCACAGCTAGAGAGCCCTGCAGCTCTTGGAACCTTCTGCTACAGCTTTCCATCCAAAAACTCCACGTGGACTCACTTGTAAATGGCAAGAGATTAGAGAACTTCCAGTCATCATCACTTATTCACAAAAAGTTTGGAAAAATCTTGCTTTCCCCAGGAAAAAATAAAAATGAAAAAGATTGGATCTTGAGGGAAGGGGGGGAGGGGGAGCAGAATATGTTTATAGTGTGCATTACCTAAAAAAATAATTCATATGATGAATCTTTATCTTGAAAGCCCTGGACTAAAAACAAATAAATGAATCATTCAAATTATTGTGGAAACAGCCGTGTTTCATGTTATTTATGTTTAATGTTCTTTCTAGGGTTAGTTTTTTTCTTCTTATAAAGAAAGGCAGTTTTCTTAGTATTGCTGTGAATACCAATGTCAAATTCTATTTTAACAGTGCTCAGTGATGCATGAACATCCCAGAGGCAGAATTTTAAAAACACTAAAACCATTTGTTAAAGAATAACCTAGACAAGTTGTGCAGTTTTTCTTTTCTTTTCTTTTCCTGTAAACTTCATAAAGATGGGATGAAATATGGATTCACACGGATAAGCTCTGAGCCAAAAACCGTTAAAACTAACAGGAACCTTTTCCTTGATTTTATCAGAACTTTGGAACAGAACCATACAAGTCTTTTTTTTCACTGGCAACTGATCTTTGTGGCCAAAATTATCAATAAGATTGCAGGAAGTCAAAGCATTTATTAAATGGCTAGGGGTATGCCAACCAACTGGTATGGTACTTTGTAGTTACCCTTTAGAGACCGTTAAGCTGCCACCTTTTAAGTCTGAGACTAAAAATGCATCCCCAAACCAAGGAAACCTTTGCCACATTGCAGACGGAGAAGAGTCTTCCTGGTCTCAGAGATAAGTGGCTTTTTTTGGTGATGGTGGTACATGAGAATTAACTTTCATCTCTGATCATTTATTCTGAGTTTGGAAAACAGTTGCATGGGCATGGAACATCAGGAGGAAATGTAAAGAGCAAAGAGATCTGAATAAAGACACCTAGGAACAGAAGGAAAGTGGGATATTATTTCTTCTTTGAATTATGATGCAAAATTCATGTTTCAGAAGGAAGCAATAATTAGAAGGCGAAACAAGTGACGCAGCTGGTCAAGCTTTTAGATAGCTCTGAAACACCAACACTGCTCCTCATATCTTTAGCTCCTTTTTTTTTAATGTGAATAAAATACAAATTTAAAACAAAAACAACACCATGAAGCCTGCTGAAACCTCCTCACTTGAACTCTTCTATACTTTGAAAGCAGCAGCATTCCTTTTCATATTTGAGTTTATTTTTGATGTAGTAGCAGATTTTGTTAAAAGAAATACCATGAAATTCCTGTGCAACCCTGTATGGGAAACTAAATTAATAACCATGTAGCCATGTACCCAGCAATGTATGAAGCCTTTTGTAAGCAGCAGGTTTTCCTTCACCAAAACTGAAACCTCCTCCTTTCTGGGTCCTTTCTCAAACAGGTTACCTGGTGCAATTCTATTCCAGAGCTCTTCTCTTTCAGTGTTGTACTGTGGTGATCATCCTTGTACAATTAGTTATCAAGGCAGAAATATTTTTCTTCCCATTATACATCTTCTCACCTTGCTTTTCTTCCTTGTATGGTTTGCGCTCTACATAGTGCACCAAAGGTGCAATATTAGCTCTGCTAATTTTGGCTAGTTTTAGCCGTGACTTTTTTTTGCGGGGTGGCAGCATGGGTCACAATACCACCCTATGATGCACCGCAGGGGCTAACGATGGGCACAAAGCCAGTAGTAAGGGGCAGAGAGAGTTGCTGAAGTCAGCAGTCCCCTGGCCAGCCTGCTGGGAACATGGGTTTCAGATTCCATCGTCATGAAGGATGGATGGAGCTTACCTGGCAGAGGTTACCTACAGAGCTTTGCTCTTAATACCTCTGATGTATAAATGCATCTTTTCTTTAAGTGATTTCCTTCAAATCCTCAGCTTATGGAATACCAATGCAAAAGTGTAGTGTTGATGGTTAATCCTGGGAGAAGAGAGGCTCTCCCTGTAAGCCCAAGGTGATGCTCTGGAACACTGGTGGATTAGCATCAGCCAGAGACCCAGCCCCTCATTTCCTTGCATGGATTAGGCCACTTCATTTAAATAAGCCCTTTGAGTGAACAGGTGCAGGCAAAATTAGCATCATTAACCAGCTGTAAAATGAGTGAGTGGCGTGCTAAATGTCTCCGTTCAGCTGCATACCAGAGGGGTTACATACATGTGCACAAGCATGTGCTGAGGATCTCTGTGAAGCCGTGTGTTACTGAGCCCTGGTCTTCAGAGAGGTGCGAACGTTAGGGCCAGCCTTGGGATTTGGCTGTTCTTTTGCATCAAGGATATGCTTTAATATAGGCTGTGGGTAATGAAAACCCAAGAGATCCACCAGTCTCTACTGATGCTCTTCAGTTTCTAACTTCCTTTCTTACAGAATCAAGATGTGAGTAGAAATTGCGGATTGCTACAAATAACAACAGCAAAGAAGAGAAAACCCCAAAGCACTGACAAGAGTAACCCAAACTATGTCAAGCTAAAAACAATTTGGGACCAAGTTGTTGACAGTAAGATGTCAGCAGATTGTAGACAAGTGTCTCACCTGGCCCTAAGCTCAGCAAGGGACTTAGGCATATGCCTAATTTTAAGCATTCGATTCATGTATGTGATTTAATTGGTGTATTTTGTGAGTTTTACATTTCATATATATTTAAGAACACTGCTGACTCAGGCGGTATATTCCTGTATTTACGTTGTAGCTTCAGATTTTTCATAATTACATTACCCCTCCTGCTCTCTTCGATATTTCCATCTTTCCTCTGAGGCAGGAAAAGTCTCTCTTTCACAGTTTGTTAATCAGTTTAGGATAACACAGTCTTCATGGTGTTTTCCTTGGCAGCATGCCTTGGGCTGAAATTATTTAATGATCTGAGCATTAATTGAAGATTAAGGGCTGGGGTTGTCTGCACTTGAGTCTCCCATTGAATATGAACCCAACCGAGGTGGGTTGAACCGAGCTGAAAACTTCCATCCTTCGCGAGGATCAGGAGTCAAAATACCAAGAAATCATGAGATCCAGGAGGCTGGTGTCATTGTGGTGCTGCTTTGTGTGGATGTCACATGGCATTTAGGTTTTTATAAACATTTTCCCAGGGAAATCAGAGAAGTTTTGTCTTAATACCGTCTCCTCATATGCACAAACACAAACCCGGTGCGGAGAACTGATAAAATGGCCCAAAGTCACTGGTTCCCTGTGGTTGCCCCTGTCGGTTTCTCCTGCATCCCCAAATCAGTCTTTGGGGCTGGGTGCATGGATTCCCAGCAAAAACTGGTCTTGAAGTAGGACATACCAATTTCACCCTGCAGCTGCGAGTTACCTGTACTGGTCCTCCAAGGAGGATCTGGACTGATTTTCTCTTGTGCCCCTATTATGGTGGGCTATGTCTTTCCCACAGTGTTATTAGACGAATTCTTAATTCTTTTATTCCTCTTTTCATTTCACACGTTTTTTAAGACAACAGCAGGTTTAAAAAAAAAAAAATCCATTAAAAAAATCAGCAATAAAAGTGTTTTAGGAACTGGAAGTGACGGCTTACTGATTCTTTTCCATATAGCAGGAAGACATGTGGTTCCAAAGAAAATCAAAATATAGACACACACAAAAAAGAAAACTTCAAGAAAATTGTAAAAAGAAAATAAATTAAATAAAATAAAAATCCCAGTCTCCCCAATTAGTTAAACAGGGGAAATGAATGCCACCTGGGCTGCAGCAGATATTGGACTGTTTGGATTTTCCAGAAGAGGAAAAGAAATTCACTTTTCTCTCCCTCTCTGTCCCCACTTTTCATCTGTCTTAATTTGCTCACATTATTTTGTCAGACGTCTGCCCAGCTCCAAGTCAAACAGCCTTCCTCCTCCTACCTTTCTGCAGGATAAAGCAGATCCAAGAAAGCGAATACAGAGTTTACATCTGAGCAATCTTGGCACTTGGGATGTATAAACGCAAGCTTAAGCCTCACTCTCAGTTCTAGTTTGTAGGTCATCCCTTTAAAAACCTGTTGAAAATCTTTGAATAGCTGAAATTAGCCTTGTAAATACCCCACTGGCTATGCCCACCTAAATTGAAAAGGAAGGAACACCACCACAAACAATAATAATAAAAATTCTATGAAGCCTAGATTTTGACCAGAATATTGAATAATTTTGTTATCGCATTATACTGCTTTTAGCACCGATTTGTTAAATAAACATACACAGAGGAAGAGTAACTCTGGCAAGGGGGGTGGAATAAAAGCTAACACATCTCACTGCCGAGGTCCAAAGCTTGTGTGTGCGAGCATGTCTGCATACAGATAAAGCGCACACAGGAATTTTTCATCGTTTTGTGTTTTACATTGTGACAAGGATTTACCAGCTCAAGTGGAAAGCAGAAACAAAACCCCATTCAGGGGCAAAGCCTGTCTAAAAGACCAGAACAAATTCTGCCTTTCCCTCAGAAAGATTCTTGAGGATACAAGGAGAAGAATAAGGAAGAAAAAAAAAAGTATTTAAAAAAAAAAAAGTAATAAGAATCACAGGCATCTGGGAAGATCAAGCAACAATGGCTGAAGAAACAAAGCCGTTGTTTCTACAGAGGCAGAGGAGATGCTTCAATGGAGTTTAAATACCTAATAGCTACTTTTGTTGGCAACAAATGTAAAAAATAGTTATTTTTGGAGGGCTGGGGGAGAATTAGTCCTCTAAAGCAGTAGAAGATACTGCCTACAGCATATAGCATGAGCTACCCAGGTGCTAAGGGCAAGGATTCACATTTTCTTTAAAGAAATGAATGAATTCATGCAGGGGGATGGGGAGAAAGGTGGGAAGGGGAAGGAGGTTTGGGGAAAGGAGGAAAAACATCATGAGAAATATCACAGTAGCAAAGAGGGAAGGCAGCTGAAAAAGTCAAGGATAACTAAAGAAGCACATGAAGCGTGACCTTGAAATGAGACTGATGAAGTGAGCTTTTTGGGTTGAGTGCTGGCTGGAAAAGGGGGCTTGGACCACTGCCCAAGGAAACTGCCTCCTGCTATTTAATTCCTAATGAGTTCAGGGAACAAGGATTTTGTACAGTCTTTGAAATAAACAGGATTGTGTTAAAGAAATACTTGAGACCATCATTAATTTCTACTTCTAGTGGAAACAAGCCATGAGACCCCACATCCTGGCTAATCACTTGGGTCAAAAAAGTAACATAATGTGAATTTCAGCACTATATATTATTTTGTAGGATGAAATAATTCTATATGTTCATTTCATGCCTGCAACGTGGGTCTTCAGAAGAGAAGGCTCATCACCAATTAATTATTACAGAGGTTATAATTCCTACCTTCCTGTAGGAATTCAACATTTAGTATCTTACTCTCCCCTCTTCCTGTGCCAATTTTTCCATCACTATAATTGTTCTTCCTGTTTATGCAATTCTATATGCACAGTGGCTACTAAAAGTCAGCTGTTAAAACTGTTTACTGCAAATATTTACACTGTGGCCATTAGCGAAATCTGTATCTCCAAACGGATGATGGATGGCAGCAGGTCTGATCCGAGAGACCCTGCAGGATAAACAGGGAGGGAGGCAGGGGAATGTCACGTGCGGAGGCTGGGAACGCTGCCTCCTGCTCCCTAAAAAGGCAGAAGAGAAAGTACTGTGCTGGGGACATTTGCTCAGAAAAATGGTAAGGAACACAAGGTTGTTGCTGATGCCTGTGGCACTGAGGTGCTAGAACATGTAGTAATTATTAAAGAAGGCTTTTATAAGTAATATAAGTAATATTACTTACATTACTCAGTAATAGAAAAAAATGGGGTTAATGGGTTACTGCAGCATGTAATCTAATAAAGGTTGAGCTATATGCAGACTAGGCTAGCTGTTTGTATTGTGCATATCAAGGCCATGCTGTGAGCATGGAAAGCAGGTAAAACAAAGATGCTAAAATACCCAGAAAGCTACTTTTCAGCATTTAACTGGAGATGCAGAAATTAGGCCAAGCCCTGGATGATGCTGAGAAGTCCTGACATGCTGGTCCAGGTGCTCGGGGCACTCTGGCCCAGAGGTTTCACACATACATCAGGGAAAGCTGCATCCACCACGTCCCACGTGTCCATCCCGTGCTGCTGTGCAAGGAGCTGAGACTGCCCCCAAACCCCAGCAGAGCCCCGCAGGAGGCACCTCCAAGGACCACAGCACGCAGGTGTAGGACACGGAGATGTTCTCACATCACTGCACCCGGGGCCAGCATGGGCACAGCTCACACATCCCATCCCCTAACTTCCACCGTTAGCATTTCTCTGCTTTGCTAGTAGGTGTCATTCCCAATTTTTCACCTGTGCTCACTTCTGTGTGTCTGGTTTTGCTTTTAGGGACATGGCCCGTTTTGGATGCCCTCTTCTCCAGGCATGCTGGGGTCTGGGCTGCCAGCCAGCAGCCAGCAGCTCCTAGATGGATGATGAGCAGCCCACTGCCTTCCGGAAAAGATGGATCTCAAATGACCATTTTGCACATTTTTTTATCGTAGGTGTTCTTTCTGAAGAAACTGGTGAGGCAAAGCACATACTCAACAGACTCACTAAAAAAATAACAAAAGGAAATGCCCTCCAAATACAGCATTATTTGGGAACAGCAAAAATAAGTGGGTATTCTATGTTAATCAAAAATATATATGCTGAAATAATGGTTTGGACTTTGTTCAGTGTTAATAGGAGTTTTTCCACCTGGTGCTATCAAATCAGCCTTCAAAGAAGAGTCACCCAATACAAATATACGCCTCTTTCAGCCAAGTCTGAAATCCTAACTGCACTGACGAGAGAAGCAGAGAGGTGACATTTGCTGGAAACCTCCAGGTAGACAAATGAGCATATCTTAGGATAGAAACCAGCTCCACACCATGGTCATCATCAGAGCTAGGAGTCTAATTTGTAAATCAGGAGAACACATAACCTTAAAGTACGTGCCTAAGCTCCTTGTTTAAACCTCAGCATGTGTTTAAATGCTCTTTTGCAGGGTCAGACTATGCTGATGATCCAGCTGATGTACGTCACGGAGCATGTCCTGTGGGGAAATAACTTGGCAATTTACTCTGGATTTAAGATAGGGCTTGTGCACACATGAAAAACACTGTGTGACTTATGCCTGGATGATGTGATGGTTTGGGAGATGTTTCACGTGTTATTAAATCTGTTTGAGATTCTGAATTCCGTCTTCTGTGTTGTCATTTTAATTCCTAGACAAATGGAAAATCCACACAGAAACAACCTGGCTAATAACACTGATGAGCATCCCCAAGGAGAGCAATCTCCCCAAGCAATTGGCCAGTAGGCAAAGCAAATTGGGCTGGGGCATAGAGATGGACAAGGGCTCATCTGAGCCAAGAAGCCCTGGAGGGAAGAAAACAAACAAACAAACAAACAAAATAGGATGGGACCTTCCTTGTGCACTGTAGGGACAAGATAAAGGCAGAGAAATTCACATAAAAATCACATAAGAACAACAGGAAAATGGATGTAGACAATATGGGCCCAAATCCCACTGGGGAATTAGGATTGTGGAAGAGTCTGAGACAAGGAGGAGCCAGTAGCTGTTTTAGGCAGGTCACGGCTTTGTAGGCATCAGTGGCAGAAGAAGGAGGTGATCCGTGGGCTGGCAGAAGGGTGACCCAGCATCACTGAGCAGCTCCTTGCAGCAGAACCGGGGACCAGCTTACAAAGCTCAACCTCTCCCTCCCCAGAGGAGCTATGCTTTGGTGTCATTCAACCCCTGCTGATCCGTGCCAGGAGCACAGTGATGTTAGTCTTCCACACACACCTGCAAAGGGAACTACAGGAATCTGTTTGGGTGAAAATGCTCTTCTCTGCTGGCTGCAAAGCAATAACCCTCCATTTGGCTCCTTGCGGTGCAGGTGCCCCTCTGATCAAAGGGAAAACAAGTCCTTTCTTGAA
The DNA here is from genome assembly GCF_965140915.1 of Aythya marila. Classification (NCBI taxonomy): domain Eukaryota; kingdom Metazoa; phylum Chordata; class Aves; order Anseriformes; family Anatidae; genus Aythya; species Aythya marila. Next base: position 27,935,740 of record NC_139049.1, on the reverse strand, counting down.
TGCAGCCTTTCATTTTGCACAAAGTGCCTTCCCTCACACACCAAAATTAATCTCAGCGCAGGTAGTTTTCCGTTTGTAGCTCAGCCTTCTTTGTGGGAAAGTTTATTTTTGGCCAGGAGTATAAATGCTCAGCCCAATTAGCCATTGCTGTGGAAGGTCTCTCAAAGGCAGCCAGGGTGGGATTAGTCATTCCTGCTTTGCTCCACGCAGCACCTGCCAAACTCCACACAGCCCTTTGCTGTGTTTCACGGGGGATGGATGGGATCTGAGGGTATCATCTTTGATTTCTCCCTGTAAGGTATTTTATTTCTCCTGGCACTCCCAGAGCTCAGGCTTGGAAGTGTTTATGACATAGTTTGATGTTAATGTGAGTTTTCCGTGCCCCACTGTTGCATTCTTGCTTCTCGTTCCCCCACGTGTTACTCGTCTCTGATCTACTTTGCTTTTTTTTTTTTTTTTTCCCACCTTTTGGTATTATGGCAAAAGTCATCCTATGGAGCAACAGGAGGAAGGATCCCAGCAGAAAGCCATTTGTCTTTTGTCTGGCTGAGAGAACAGAACTGGGCTCAGGATCTTCTACCTCTTATCCATCCTCCCCAGGCTGCTGGTGGAGCTACAGGGGGCACTGCAAAGGAGGGGGTGCTCCCTCATCCCTCTGCCTTGGAACAATTACACTGAAATTAATTAATTTAAGTGCAACTGACTTGAAGCTCATGTTGGAAAGTGGTTTCGGACTCAGGTTTTAGATGACCTGACCTCAGATGACACCTTCAAATTCAGTTTTGGAGGCAAGAAGGTTGTATAAAACGACAAGGCATCACCATCTCCACCATCACAGAGGCTGGTGGAGAAACCAAGAGCAGCCTTCTGCCACCTCCTCCAGCCCTGGCATGGGGGTTTTTATTTCCCCCTCCCTAAAACAAAGGCAGTCGGGGCTTACAAGGAGTGCCATTGAAGTGATAAGCGTGCTCTGCTCCCCGTTGTTGACTTTCGAGTGGCATTTCCTCCGTCAGGAATGTGCCCCACAACAAGGTATTTATACCTGGCTGCAACACAGGCGCGCTTTTCACCAGTGCCTGCTGCGCATACCGCAGGGAGGTGTTGGGAGGATTAATTACTTAGTGTTTGCAGAGGGCTTTGAAGATAAAATGTGCCAAGTAATTATTATGTGTTTTACTGATTTGGGCATGTATGGGCTTTTTTTTTTTTTAACGGTTTGTTGATTTTGTTGACAGGTAATCTGGGACAAAGCTACATTTCTTGTGAGGTTTCTTTTTTAATATTATTTTTAATAGGCTTTTTAATTGCAGTATTTACTTTAGTCACCTATTAAATAGCTAATTACTTGTGATCCTGTTTAGATTTCTGTTTAAGACAGACAACAATTACATCTTTTCTCTCACAGCCCACAGTTACTGCATTACATGCTGGGCTCAATCTATTTTTTTCCCTGTAAACTGTGAGGACTTTCTGACTGCAACAACTTATTTTCCTGGTCATGCTCCATAAGGTGGAATTGATCTCAGTAAAGGCTTTTCTGGGTTGCCCATGAGAAAGGGAACAGGAGGAGAGCTGAATTTGACAATGTATAAACACGATTGATCCTTTGTCTCACTGAAAGGGGCAAGTGGGACATCAGGGTGAATGGGAGAGGCCAAGACAACGGGGTATGGAAAGGCTGTAGGAAACAGATGCAAAGTGCAGGCTACAAAAAGGTGCCAGTAACAAAATCTCAGCAGGTAATTAGGTTTTAATTTGAACAGGACAAGCAAGTGGATGTCTGGGGACTGGTGACAATCCCTCCCATCTGAGCTCCACGTAAGTAAAGCCCTGATGGGAACGTTGGTGCCAGCAGCAGGGAGGACGGCAGAGGATATTTCATGGAGGGCAACCCAAGAGAGCTCAACCAGCCACCCGTGCACCTTCCTGCCAGTTTGATGTCCTCCACGGTACGTAAACCACCACTTCCACAAACACCCAATTGAAGAGAAAGACCTCATTAAACAGAATTTGACAGGTTGCTTCTATTTTACTTCCTCACCACCTAACACCAGTGCTAAATTTCTCTGCAGCATGAAGGAGTTTGTGGAGGGTCAAACCTAGCTCAGAAATTGCCACCACTGACAACCAGCCACGAAGAGTCTCCTCTTTTGTATGCCCTTAACCCAATTTATTCCTGCTCAGTAACCTGCTACACAGGCATTTGTAAGCTGAGAGAAGCTTAGATGAGATTACTTTTTTGCCCATCCCACGTTGAAAGGACAACTAGTCTCGCAGGCTGAACTGAAGACCTTCCCAAGAGTAGTACGTGAAAATGAAATCTCTTTTTCTTTTTTTTGCTGAGCCAGCATTTGATTGCACTTTTCTCTTCATTTCTGCTCTGTAGGTTTTGTTTTCCCCCACACAGACTGCTGAGGAAGCAGTTGCAGCCAGAGGTGAAAAGGAAGAGGTCAGGGTGAAGAGGTGAAAAGGAACTCGGCTGTCTGCTCAGTTATCTGCACTTACCTGTACTTGAGCCAGCCACTTCAGGTCTCACCGTCTGTTGTAAAGCTTATACAGACTTGGCCTCATCTGAAAATAAATAAATAAATAAATAGATTGATTAAATTGAACAAGTAAGCCTAACGTAGCCTGGACATGAAGAGAACACATATGCCATGCATGTGCAAAAAACATCCCTCCTCTAAATTCAATGAGCTATGAAGTTCAAACTTAACATGAGATGCTGCAGGAATCCCCCCCCCACATGATGCTCTTCCCAGCACAACTCCTCTAAGATTGGAGCTGAAGCAGAGCTAGCAGCTGTAAAGGCTGGATTTGCCTCACTGCAATGCCATCCAGAGGCCAGATGGCTCCAGGAGGAGATGCTGCCATGCACGCATGGGGAGAGAGCTGACACCTTACAGATACCTCACAATGTGCCTGCCTCTGTATTTACTTTTCACAGGTTTTACAGCAGCAGCACGCATTGCAACAACAACTTTTTTTCTTTTTTTTTTTTTCTTTTTTTTTTCTTTTTTTTTTTTCTTTCTCTTATTTTTTTTTTTTCCTTAGAAATTCACAGCAGGTGCAGCACTGTAAAGGATGCTCACCAGGAGAAAAAAAATCCTTCCAACCCTACTCGTCTGCAGCCTGCCTCACCGTCTCCAACTGAGGACAAAACAATCCTGCTAATAATTGCATACATTAAAATCCTTACAAGTACAGAAGCTCCTCTGGGGGTTCTGCCATCAGGTTTAACAGTGCCCTTCATCCCAAGTATTAAAGGGCAGGCCAGATCAGGGGTATCATGTTTTTCCAGGCATGGTACACAAAGGAACAGAAAAACAACTGTCTCATTGTTTAGAGCATCCCTAAATATTGCCAGTAAAGATCTGGTCAACTTTCCACAGGCTGCGGCTTCGGAGAATTTTCCATTGGGGTGATTTATTTCATCAAAACAGCTCTCAGGCCACCAGCTGTTAAAGCACTTGTGGAAAGGGCCAACTTGGTTCTCATTATTCACTGTAGGTTTCCCTTAATAGAATCAAACTGGTTAATAAGTGCTAATGCCGGTAACACGGTCCTCTGTACTTTGACCTAAATCCTCCTCCCGCTCCCAAGGGGGTGGATGCAGGAAGAGTGCTGCACTATTTCCTCCAGTGCACGGATGGGCAAAATTAACCCCTGCAGGCGGTCCTCACCCACCGTGTTTTGGGAGCATTTTGAGGTCCAGGCTGTGTTGTATCGGGTACAGTGCAAAATCCTGCCCAAAAACACTGATCCCAAACAGTTCATGCTGCATTAGCATCCACATCATGGTTTCAGCCCCTGTTCTCCGAACTGACCTTTCCCTGTTCCACGTAGCCAGTTCAGAAAGTCAAGGTTGTTTTTTTAATAAAAAGAGAAAAAGTGGCACAAACAGTTTCCTACACTGCACAGCCACGTTGAGTACACAGTAAAAAAGCAAATATTACTGTGAAATTAAACCTTTTTTTTTTTTTTTTTTTTTTCCAGGAGAATATCCAGAAAAATCAGATCTCTATAAACACTGAAAAGGTCATCATATTTTTGTCAGGTTCATTTGTCTCGTCAGATGCAAGTGAAATGGTTCATTTAGCTTCTTTTTAGCTTCTTACATTGCTACACAACCCAGCTTGCAGTTTCAGGCGTACAAACCACACGTGCTTCTATAGGATGTACACAGTGCTGCGACAAAAGCAGCTCGCACAAGCAGGTCTAAGACAGAGTGAGGTGGTTCAGGAAGGAGAATAGGGGTGAAACAGGGTGGCTGTATTCCCACTGCTCCCAATCCCAGCAAAAGCACAAGTTGCTGCCCGAGGAATTGGCCCTGAAGTACTTCTGGAGTGGAGACAGCCATCCTTAGGCTTCAGAGTTAACGCCCCAGGGTGCCGGGAGCGTCACCACACTGCCACCTCCCAGCTGCAGGAGCAGAGGCAGCGCTGACCTCCCGCGCCGCCTCTGCCCGTGCTCCCCAGAAGAGTTTTGGCAGCTGAGAGGAGGAAGGAAGGAATGTAGACTCCTCCAGCCACCGAGCTAATGGGTTTCAATGTGTAATTAGCGTCATTCTTGAAAACCCATGTCTTGTCACCACTCTAAATGCGTTCAGCTTCTGTTTCCTCATTATTCTGGATCTAATTTTTCCACTAGATTATGGAGATACTATTTTTTTCCCCCAGAAAAAAGCCCTCTCATTTGAAACAGAGTAGATGATTAAGAGATGACTGAAAACCTTCTGGCCTGCTCTTTGCATGTTAAACATTTGCCTGAGGAAGGACAAGTATCCACTATGCAGTTTGGAGGTTTGACAAAAATCTGATGTATTGAGTTAAAGCTAAAAAATCCTCTGGTCATATCTAGTCCTGGGCAACACAGTTCTAAAGAACTAATTACACGTGCTGACAATGAAATTAATTAAAGACTAAATTTCCTGTATTGGCAATAGCAGTTTGATGGGATTTCAGACTGAAAATCCCGAAGTCATACACCCTCAGGGAGCTAATTTAGGAGATTAGTCAGCACGTGCTCTCATTATCATTACCGGGGAAAAGCAGGTACCTTGAGAGGCAAAGTCAACTTTGAGTCACTTGATAGAGAGGTTCCCGCTCCACTTTCCCCTTCTCTATCAGAGAAAACCCACTCCAGTTGCTGTAATCAGAAAAAAATGACTTGATATCTCCGCTGCTAATTGAAACGTGACTTTTATAACCCCACGGCACTTCCCCAGGTTCCTGTGCCTGTTCCCACCTCCTTCCCAGCAGGAGGCTGTGCCGTGGTGGTGGGCTTTGGGGGCACGGTGGCTGCTCCAGCAGGGTGAGCTGGAGAAATGCACTCGGCTGCCTGAACACATAACAGAGCAATTCAGAGTTACACATTACACAACGTTGCTGCTCTCTCACCCTATTTTAGCTTGATTTGATTTTTAGTTGCAAGCCAGCACAACTGCAGGGGTTTGGAGGGGTGATGCACTTTCTTTCGCTTGCCCTGAGACAGACAGACTTAGGAAATGCCACAGAAATCAACTGCTAGGAAAATGCAAGTATCGAACAGTTCAGCTTTCAAGAGTCAGATAATGGCAAACAGAAGGTTGAACTTTTCCCCTCGTGTGCATATGCATCGTGATTCATTGCATACTCCTCTTATGCTATTCCTCAGCTATTGCAGCATGCCATAATTTGTCTCAAGAGGCAAACAGTAGTTTGCAGAGCTGCATACTTGTGTCTCCGAGCAGCAGGGCAAGGCTGAGTTCACAGCAGCTCATCCCCTCCACTGTGCCCAATGTGCTGCAAATAACAGAAAGCTTGCTGGCATCTGAGAGAAGCAAGAGCGGGGCTGCTCCCTAAAGAAAATCCAGGAAAATCAAGCAACTGCTCAGGAACAGGGCAAGGGGCAGGTGATTCTGCAATGTAGCTCAGGCAGGGTGGACAGACCAGCTCTGAGATTGAGTGGGGTCCGTTGAAGGTCTCAGGTGTGGCTAGTCAGAGCAGATAAGGTCTGTTAGTGCCCTCGGGATCCTAACCTGGTATGTGGATGTCCCTGAAGCATGGCCACCTGTCTTGGACCTTGAGGCTTCTCAAGCCATGAAGCCAGTTGTGGGGTGCTGGCAAGGCTGGCTGTGCTGCTTCAGGTCAAGCAGCTTGCCCTGTGCAGGATTTAGCCCTCGAGGTGAGAAGAATTGGTAGGATTGTGTCACTCCTGGCAGCACCCTGCAGGGAGCTCATCACCCCCAGCACACAGCTCAGGAAGAGCCCAGCTGGCAGAGAGGGGCCTGAAGTCACAGCTTTGTGTCCAAGCATCCACACCACCGCTCCTCCCCAGCCAGCTCAGACCAGTGAAGCTTGGCACGGCAAACTTCCCCACAAAAAGGTCCCTGAGCAGACCTCTTTCACCCAGCTGCAGTGATGATAGTGCTGAAGTCAGCATAATCCTGACCCAGCCCAGCTTCCCCAGTGCTTCCCCAGCGCTGCAGGCTGAGCAATCAGCAATTCCCATGCAGATGAGCCCCAGGAGAGGAGCAGCCATCAGCAGAGGGACTCGAGCAACCATCAGCAGCAGGACTCACAGTTCTGGGAAGCGCAGCCCTCTGCTCTTAGAAATATCTCACCGCAGGAGTAATGCGGTTCAAATCTTGCAAGAATAAAAAAAAAAAAATAAGAAAAAAAAAATAATAATGGGAACCAGATGCTGCCGTACCTTAGATTAGAATCTATGTTTAGATTTCCAAGATAATTTTTATCTCCTGTACTTTGGCTAATGTAAGGCTGATATGATAAATGGATTTTCTATGGAGGCTGAAAACAGCCCGCCCGCCTCAAAACGCAACCCGATACGGCGTTGTCTGCGGCAGGGAGACAGAGAAGAGAAACAGGACTGGCGTGAACGAGGGTCAGGTCGGGATGGAGGATGTGCTACATGGAGGAGGTCAAACGACCCTGGGCTGGTGCTGGAGGAGGAGGAGGAGCTGCGCAGAGCGGTGGGAAGGATCCTCCTGCAGGGCCCCCCTGCTCCGTCCCTCCCTGCAGCACTGCAGCTTTCCCAGCCCAGGGCAGCATCCGAGAGACTCCTGGAGAGCTGCCACTGCTGCAGGAGAACAAAACCAAGGCTTTTAAACCCTGACTGGGATGTAGACTTCCCTGCACATCCACATCCTCCTTAACTGACTTGAACCTCGTTTTTTGAAGCCTTCTTTTTCCTTGTAACTGCTCTGACATCCTTTACTGCTCCCTCTCCCCATTACCACAACACCTGGATTGTCTTTTCCCACCTCTTTTTCACTGTCCCATTGAAGCAACAGCCACAAAGTTTTGGTCTTTTCTTGGTCTGCAACCAACATGGCCAATGGCATTAAAAAAAAAAAAGTGGGGGGAACAAAATAAAGATTTTATTTTTTTCTGAATTATTTTTATTATTATTTTCCAGCCTGGAAACTCTTGGCAACAGAAAACTCATCAGTTCTTTCTAGCATTGTAAGTGGAGATTATGTAATATTTACAGTGATATTAATGCAATCAATCAGCGTCAGCAAGTGGAGATGTGGGAGCCAGCTATGCACATGAGAGAAAAGTGGGGAAAAGGAAAGCACAAAGAGGTCCCTGTGATGGCTGGGGAGGGATGCCAAATATTTTCACTGCTTTCCAAACTAATATGTTACAAAATAACACAATCAGCTTTGGCCCAGTTCATTAAAAATAATTAACTTGACTGCTCAGTGACTTCCCTGCAGACTTGAGATGCCCACCAGTGCCCAGGCACTCGCATCAACACCTTTTCTCCTCCAGTCCAACAAGGAAGACTTTGCCCAGCCCTGCTCGAGCTCGGTCCCAAAAGAGGTAAAAGGACCCCTTGTTGGATCTTGGGTTACTGGGAATGGTGAAAACGTAATGGATCGAGGGCCTGCACTGAACAGAAGGGCTTTGCTGCTGCCCCATGTGCATGCAACAAAGTGCCAAGGACTGAAAAGAGGCCATTCTTCCCAAAGCATGCCTCTTGCAGCTGCCGGGCAAGGGACTTTGCAGGCCTGAGAGGCACACAAGTAGCTGCTTCTGCTGCTTTGTTTGCTTTTTCCTTTTTTTTTTTTTTTTTTGGTGGAAATATTGGGGTCCAGAGGGGATTGCTTCCAGAGCTTGATTTTTGCATGGCCGTTGGCAAAATCTTTGGCAGCAGGGAAGAGGCAGCGTTTTGCTGTAGGATGGTGGGAAGCGGGGTCTGCAGATGACTCGAGCACGGCTCCAAACTCGCTCACTTGCCCTGCCTGTGCACAGCTGCCACCAGGCAGGCTGGAACGGGGTCAGCAGTTGGCTCACAAGGATCTGGGACCATGCCGAGGAGCAACAGCTGGGAGGTGTGCTCTGGTCCCTGTCTACCAGGATGGAAACACACTCAAGCATTGCTAAACCCTATCTTGGAATAAGCCTTTCTTAAACAACTGCTATTGATGTTTGGGCCTCAGCTTACAGTTTGGCGGAGGCCAAGTCTTGTGATTCAGATCCTGATGTGGATTTTCTCAAGCTCTGAGGATGCCGGGACCAGGGGTCATCGCTGCTCTGGGTGATGGGCTCTTCTCTTTAGTAGAAATGTTCAGAAGAACAGGTCAGGGCACACATACATAAGCAAGATGAATATTACCTTCAAGAGAGACCAGAAGGGAGGTATTATTTTAGTTTTCTTTATTTTAAAATGTTCGTGTAAATGTCAAGATACAGAGTAGGATGGTTCTCACACTTGTTTGACCAAGAACCAGAAGTGTGCTGGGGTCACGGTCAAAACAGAGGTACCCAAGGAAGATATTTCTCTGTGGACCCTCTGTCAGAAGCCACCCTGAAGAAAGTCCCACACCTTTCGAGAGGTTTTCAGCCACCATCCTTGGTTGAAAGGATGGTGGCTGATGGGACAGCAGAGTGGCAGAACATCTGCTGCTGAGCTTCTGACCACTGTGCAGACAGAGACAGTGCTAGAGTGGATGCCTCCTTTAACCCTGAGTTTGGAAAGAGCCATTAGCTCAGCCCTGATTGAGAAATGCCTGTCCTCCAGAGGAAAATCAGCATGCAGGAGACAGTCTGTGTTCCAAGAGCAGACCTCCCCAACCAGTTCGTTTGCAGTAAGAGCCAGTCATCCTCGAACAAGCAACGTGTAATCACTTCGGGCTCCTTTCCATCTAGGAGAGCGACTCCTGGGGAAAGCTTGACATCAGATTCTGCCCTGGGCAGAGAGTGCAAGAGGTGTCTGAAGCCAAGTTTGGTGCATTTTTGTGTCCTGAGCCATGCTCCCTGTTCCCCTCCGACCCAGGGAGTCTGTTTCGGGCTGAATTCCTAGTGACACGAGCAGGAATTCCTAGAACAAGACCCTTGTGCACAGATGGACGAGCAAACTGTTTTGACCACTGAGCAACCACAACCACAACCACTTCCATTAACTCCAACCTTTTGCTCCAGCCTTAAGTTTCTTTGTATACACTTGGAAGCTTTCTTCTGGGAGAAGTTCAGTGCTTTCTGGGAAAAATGGCTCCTCTTTGCTGCTGCAGGGGCCTGTCCCTCACACCCTGGAAGTGCCTATAAGTTCCCCTAGAAACCTTTACCACTGGGGCAAATACTCTTTTCCCTTTGCCCCCAGACAAATTAATCATGTTGCATAAGCAACTAAATAGGTGGCTGATCTTCCCCTGATCTCTTTATAGCCTCAGTAGAGAGATTTTTCTTCCAGGGAGCAGTTCAGAGCAGGAATTAACTTCATCTGCAGGGAAGAGTCTTAAAGTGTGACCTCCCCGCTGTATAGGGGAGCTGTTGGGTGATGAGCTGTGTAAGCCAGGCAGCTGAGTTAGAAACTTTAAGCAGATGCCTGAAGGTAGATGAGATGAGCCCTCCTCTGGTACTCTGCCCCTTGTGTCTCAGTCCCAGTGGGAAATGCCTTGTCTGTGCTTCAAAATCTGGCCACATCTTCCTCAAACTGACCAAGAACTGATATTGGATGGAAAAGCAACCTGAAAGCCCAGAAACTCTCATTCCAGAAGGTCAGAGAGGGGAGCAGCAGTCATTTTCATGGCCTGTGGTGATATTCACAGCTTTCTCTGTGTCTCACTGAGGCAAAAATTATGCAATACCCTGACCGTACATCTATCCACACTCATGATGCTTTAACAATCTGGTTTCTCAGCTAGAGTCTGCAGCCAAAGCACATTAAGCAATGGGCCCGTGAGTTGAACATATGCTATCAGTGAGGTCTCGTTTTATTGTTGCCACTTACTATTTCATAACAGGAGGGGAACGCACATGGGGCTGCTCTCGGGATGGGAATAAGCAAGCCCTGAATTCATTGACATTTTGGGCCACTTGCTGCCACAAGTCCAAAAAAAAGCTGTCCAGTTTTGACCTGCCCAGCTAGGGCTAATGAAAGGAAACACTGATGACAAAAGCAACTGCAATAAGATCCAGAGATGAGAGCAATCACCCCGCCACCGTGTTACAGGCTAACACAGAGTAAGAGCAACTGAGCTGAAGATGAAAGATTGCCTAGCAAGAGCGGCTCACCCCAGTCCAGGAGAACCCCGGGCCTGGCCAGCAGTCCCAGCTAATGCCGAGTCCATCCTGTTTGATTATAAACACAGAGCAGCACTTGGCCGCTGCTCTTGTCTGGATTTCCATTTGTGCTGATAATACACATATTTCTAAAGGCGATGTTAATTGCTGCACTAGATTTATTAGCGTGAATATTATCCATCCCTTCCTTTCACCTCCCTCTCTCCAGCTCAATCCATCATTTTTACAAGAGGTTGAGCGGTCCGACGCGAGGACCACACCTCCTCTGCTTTCTGGGGATGGCAATGCGAACACCAGCTCCACCGTCACCCATGGGTCCAACAGGATGAGCTCACAGAAAGCTGTGGGAAGGTGGTTGAGCCAAGCTCTTGGTTATACTACTTTCTCCTGATAGACTGAGCAGCTCAAGGTGCCAGCAACGTTGCCTCTACTTTGCAGCAGGGCAATGAGAGCTAAGAGCTATTGGGGTGGGATCCAAACCACATCCTCCTGTCAAGTCTGCTAGAATGGCCGAGCGTGCAGCACGGAGCTGTATAAAGCTGCGAGGATAACAGCCCTCGTTTGGTGCCAGGCTCGAAGCTGAAGCAAGTTTTACAGGAGGAGAGTTACGGGCCTCTAACGGAACATAAACTGAGTTTCTGTGCGCAGCAGAAAGTGTGTGCCTGGTGTCTGTGTGTATCCCTGCAAACTGCATCCTTAAATGTAAGCCCTGGCGGTGCCAAACAATTACGATGTTTATAGAAACTGATGGCCTACATCTGTTTAAAATACTACTCGGTGTTTAGACGGATGGAATAGAAAACATTCTGCAAAGAGTAAGCAGAAATTGTATGGCTTGATGGACTTTTTTTTTTCTAAGCAAGGACTCACACTACATTGATTAACTACTCAAACTCATTAGCACTGTGAGCACTGCAGAGTGAATGCATGCCATAAACCTGCCTTCCTCTGACAGAATTAACCAAAAGTACAGAAATTCTTCCAGAGGATAAACCCAGTTTTGGAACAGACTGAAGGAGGGATGTTGGGACCCATATCCCAGCACCCTCACAGCCTTCCTGCTGGATCTTAAGCAACCTGGGACAGCTTCAGCAGCATCCAGCCCCCGGGATGTGCTGGGATTTGGCAGCCCACCTTCCCTCTGACGCAGCAGCTACGTACAGCACGGTAACACCCAGGTTCTCATACGTACCTGAAGTCTTGCCTGCGTGGCCATCCTTATTTTGCTGTTCCTTGAGCAGGGACTGCTGCATTGTAGTGCTTCGCCACCTGAACAATCACAGCAGCCTTTCTTCATTAGCGACTTCAACTCTTGCTGCAAGTCACCCCATTTTGGGTGACACTGCTTTTAGAACAAAAGGCCCATTCATCAGAGAAGCCTCTGGAGTTCACTTTCCAATTTTTCACATTTATCTCAGTGGGTGGGGTGCAAGTTTTATGGACAAAATACACAGATACCCCAGAAGAGACACCCTGCTCTGGATCTCATTACAGCCAAGTCCCCTTGGGCACAGCTCCTGTGCAGCAAGTGGGAAGGTCTCTCCGTTACACAGAAAACAAACGTATGGCATAAAAAAAAATAAAAAAAAATCCAGCTCTGGAGCTTTCCCATAGTTAATTGCCAGGATTATTATGGTGTCTAGCTTAGTAAAAGACTTGCAGTTTCCATTCTTCTCTTCCTCCCACCCAACCCCTTGTATTTTTAAGACCACTTATGTCACACACACGCAAGACTCCAGCACGAAGAGGCAGCCACATCAAACACTGCAAACAAGCAGCCTCCATCTCTTCCAAGCCCTCACCCCTTCTCAGTGTATGCACTGCAAATTAATATGCAAATTATGTAAATTAGAAGCACGTGTAGAGTGGAAGTCATTCTCCCTGGCACTGACTACCCCCAGGCCCTACACAAGCCCTGCAGCCTTCCCAATGGGATCGCGGATGTTGCTGGGTGAAGCACTGAACCCCTTTGGTGCAGCTTCCTGAGCCAGCATGGGGTGGCACAGAGGGTTACCCCACAGCAGCCGTCCCTGCAGATGAGCCAGAAGAACCTTTTCTTTTCCTGCTCAGTCCCCAAACACCACAAGGCAGCTCAGGGCAGCTGGACTCATGCAAGAAGCCAGACAGGGACTGTAGCTCCCCTTCGGAGAGATGCTCTCTGGGGCATTAGGATGATGTTAGCAATGCACTTCACAGCAAAACCACTCCAAAAGCCCTACACGTGCCCAGCTCCATGGCACAGATGCCTCACCCTGCTTGGTTTTGCTCCCACGGGGAGCACCCCATCCCCTCGGCAGTGACACCGTCCGCGTGGGGCTCTGCGTATTGTTCCAGCACTGCTGCTTCTCCCCCAGTCCTGGAGCGGAGCTGTGTAAAACATGCACACATTTTCATCACTTAACTTATGGCTGCCCTGGGGGAATCTGCATAAGATTACCCAGTGCTCTTTAAATCAGTCCCAGAACAACCTTTTCTAGCCACTGCCAAACCAGAGCTTTTCCAGCAGAGTTGCATTCTTCTTTCCTCTATATGAAAATCCCCCCCCTTTTTTTTTTCAGACCAGCTCAGCTGTTACACTTGGGTACTAGCTGACGGAAACACACACAAATACCTGTGTGACCCCACTGAGATTAATGGAAAAAATTGCTGTTAGATTCAAGGAGAGGGGGACAGAATTTCACACCCACTTTTTCCCAGAAAGGCAAAAAAAAAATAAAAAATGAAAGGAAGGAGAGAAAAAGATTGGTTGAAGCCCCAATGCAGTCCACACTGGAGCAAAACTTAACTGCTTTCATAACCCCTGTGGATGACAAAAATATTATAGGTTTTTATTACTGGTTTATGTCTGAGACTTGTGACTGTGTACCAGAGCAAGACCAAGCCGCTGCTGCCCCTGACATGGGGACAGTCCTGGGGACATCTCTGGCTGATGCTGAAGGGCCCAGCAGCTCAGGAGAGCAGCTGCAGCTGAGGGGATATGGCACTGCTCTCTGTGCAAGGGCTCACATCAAGGTCAGGGCTCTGAGATAACAAGTTGGACCTACGTGGCCAACGGCTGGATCTGCTATAGGCCGATATTCCTGTAGGAACGGGCTCTGAGGCGGCTCACATCAGCATTTAGCTGGAAGAAATCCCAGGGATCAGGGGAATCAAAGTGTTACCCATAAAGAGCCGTTTCTCACCCTCCCCAATCCACACTCCAAACAGTGGGATGCAAAAGGGAGGATTTCTCATAAGGATTTCTGAACAGCTCCTGCAGGAAATGGCACATTTAGCACTTGTTTCATGGCTTTGTTTTCACCACATTTCTTCCATGCCCCTCTCCCAAGCTCTGCTGATGGCAACAGCAGTACAGGATCTCTGTAAGCAAATCCTTTGATCTTTAAGAGCACCACAGCTCACTTCTGGTAAAGTGACCAAGACACAGGGTGCCTGCACACTCCTCCTGCCTGCCTGGTCCCCAGAATGGTCACTTCATCTCCAGCACATCTCCACAAGTCACAGTGGCACCAGATTAAGCCTTTAGCTGTACTATTTCACGAGGTTTACTCATCACGAATGTTGACAGTAAGGATCAGTTGTTAAGTAATAAGCCAGAGAAGCAATTCTTTTCCATATATTCAATAAAGCCCTGTTGCTTCCTTCAGAGCAAAACATTCTGCACCACATTATTATATGGACCCAAGAGGAAATCACTCTTTGGATTTGGAAAGTCGACATTAATGGGCTCAGACTGCAACAGAGGGCATGTTCATTTTGCAATTGAGTTACTTGCTCTGATATGCTCTTGATGCTATTTTCCTGGCAAATTGTGATTGCTAATAAATTGCAATAACTTTGAGTTTACATTATGACTCACAGAAGATTAGGCTGGGCAGTAATGACATTCCCAAAGTGGAGGGTCTCTCCAGTGAAACATCAGGCATATGGAAGCAATTCAGTATTTACAGATTTAGATGAAGCCCACGTATTACTGATGAAGAAACCATATTCTGATAAGATAATAGGCAAGAACACAAGCTTACATGCTTATTTCTTAAAGAGAAGACAATATGAAGCTCCTAGAATCTACCAGTAACTCAGGCTTCACTCAAAGTCTTCCAAAGCCAATAGATGAAATCCTCCAGGCTTCAACAGGGTCGAAGATCAAGTCTTCACCCTTCTTCACAACAGGAACATGTCCCCGGTCAGCTTGCTCCATCCCAGAACACTTTATCCTACAATAATATCCCAGCCTCCTGCTTATTATATGCTGAAATCTGTTTATTTCCTCTAATATTCAAACTCTCCCTCAGTGTCTCATTTTGAACCCCCACCCCCCAGGGCAGCTAAAGTGGGAATTTTAATTTTATTGCTCCGTTAGTCCAAGTTTTTTGTTTTGTTTTGTTTTTAAACACTGTTTATACAGAGCAGCCCTCCTCCCTGTTTCCCTCTGGTTTGTCTTTTTCTTCTCAGGCATTTGCTAGCTGCTGTGCTTGGGCTCCACCTTGTCATGTAAATCCAATTTAATTTGCACAGTTCTGCTTGACTGGGGCTGTTTTCTAATAAATTCAAGCTCCATGAAAAATTCCAACCAGGTGATACACTGAGAGGCAGCAGTACATGGCGAGGATCTTCAAAACACACTCCAAGAGGAGGCAGGTGGCTTTCAAGGCTGTTTGGCCTTTTACTTCTAATATTGACTTTTAATTAGTTAAATACCAACAGTTAAATCTTGTTTTTCTTTATGATCCATTTCTGCCTCAAAATCCATTTTGCCCTAGGGTTATTGACACAGTTGGAAAATTTACTGTGTTTACTTTTTTTTTGAGAGAACAGTTTATTTTTCAGGCATTAATTTCAAACCAAGACTCTGTCCATGTACACACAGTAAGCTCTAATTCTGCTCTTCACTGATGGTTGTGCTTCCTCCTTCGTCTCTTCAGTAGGGAGTTGTCTCCAAAAACTTATAGTGGAGAGATGACAGCATGCAGGAAACAAGTGTTTAGGATGAAGGGTAAGTTTTATGGTTTTACTTCCTCTGCTTCTCAGTAGAAAGTCTTTGAACACTCAACAGACCAAAGAGCAAACGTCTTTGCAAGAAGGCAATGGTTGAGTCTACAAGGCTCAGTACAACACCCTGAGTTAAATTAGAAATTAAAAAAAAAAATAGAGTCCAAAAATCCCCTTCTGCTATAAGTAGAGCCCAGGAGGTTTTGGAGCAGTGCCTACAAGCAGAAGGGTTTCACTTCGGGCCTCACATTCCTGGTGCCTCCCCACAAAATTCATTTTCAGCCACCAGCTCAGCCCCAGGTGGAGGTTAAGCAACTCACACTACTTGTGACCACCAGGCAACCACTGCTCAGCCTCGCCTCCGAATGGCATCGGATCTCCTGTGAAATACCTCCAAAAATAGCAGCCTCCAGTACCACAGCCTGCCTCAGGTACAAGAGGCCAGCCTGAGGTTTAGGCAGCGTTTAATCTGCCTTCCTGTGCAAGAAAAAGAGCCCCCAGCTTTTGTTCCACTTGGTCAATAAAACCAAAAAACGCCCCTCTAAGGGCTTTGTAAATAAATACAGGATGCCATGACAGTCCAGGTGATTTATTGGCACTTAACATTATGAGGGTGATAGAAAGCACTGCAATAGTTAAGTACCACGGTCATGGCCATTATAAACATTTTTTAAAGGGGGTTTATTACAGAGCTGTAAAAGTAAGCTCCAGGCTAGAAGTTGGCATGTGAGTTCTCTCCACCTTTGAAGTATTTATTGACATTAGAAATTTGGGAGGGGAAAAAAAAAAAAAAAAATCACATTGGAAACTTTGAACAGCAAGTTTTAAAAAGGCAGCAGATAAGAAAGGGGGAAGGAAGAAGGAGCGGTGCCATTAAGACGAGTAACGGCCAGCGAATCGTTTGCCAGGGAGATCTTTTTGGTTCACCTTTTTCCGCCTATAAGTGACTCACAAAGCAGGGATTTCTACTGAGTTTCTCCATCTTTCAAAATATTTGCCCAGCCATTTCCATGCAGTTATTGGCGTGTGATTTACGGCTTTCCACAGCAGGGAATGCAAGTCGCCCTGGGGTACGGCATGCCATCAAGCACTGCTGGGAAAGCTGCAGCTCATGCCTGGCCCCCTGCTAAGAAGTTTGTACCCAGGCAGCTCGGCCCCACCAGGTTACACGCTGGCAAGAGCAAGGGGTAAATCCTACCTAATTCACCAGCTGGAAGGCCAGTGCACCTCAAAAGCCTGGCCCAGGCAGGACTGGTTGCTTTTCCATTCCCATGAGGGCTCGCCAAATGCAATCACTTCTTGTTTTAAGTCCTGAAGACACCGTTGGGAGCCTCCTGTACAAGAGATGCCATGATGTTTTCTGGTTGAACACCCACATCACCACAGCCTTGGTCCTGCTCATCAGTTACTCGAGCCACCTGCACAGCATTCCTGTACTGCAAACTGGGTAAATGGGAACATCCCTGGGAAAACCTGTGCTCAGTGCTACCTTTGAAGCTGACTATGGAAAAGGATTGTATAGAAAACAGCTGGGAATGGTTTTACCACCCAGAAGGACAGTAAAGGAAGAGTAACTCCTCTATTATCACCTCCCAGGGTTGCGCCCTGAGCATGTTGCTGCTCAGCACCCCATTTTGACAGCTTGCATTCACCCAAAGTTTCTTCTTCACTCGGTGCATCACTGAACACTGGACCTGAGAAGCCCAGGGCAGGTACACAAGAAGCCCTAATTTATTGTCTTGTTCCTCCAGAGCAAGCCCACAGCATAACTCTGCTTTACAACTTCATTCCTCAGATCACTACACTTGGATGGGAGGAGAAACACTCAGCTTGGAGCATCCCAAACCAAAGCAGTAAGTTCTGGTGAAGAGGAACCATGCCTCAAACTGACAGCGCAGGAGAGGACACCCTGATTCACACCAGCTGGCCTCACACTCTCAGAGCCTGGTGCTATTCTTTTCTGCCCTTTTCACAACCAAGTTCACCCCTAAAATCCTCCCACACACTGAATTACGGGCGGGATGGATGAGTCCAGCATGGAGCAGATGTTTAACTAATTTGCTTCCACATGTTTTTAAACATTTCACATGTAGGAAAAGGATAAAAGCAAGAAGATTAAACATGGATGTCCAAAGTCTAATTAACATCCCCACTGGTAAGCTGGGTGTGTTTTATCTTTAGGAGAGTGACACCAGCTTCCTTAGTAACATGGTTGAGTCCCAGAGGAAAACGATCAGAAATAACATATTGATGTCATTAAGAATCATTTATTATTACTGTTACGAAGCTTGGGTGAATCAACTCAGTAGAGAGCCCGACACAACCCCTGTGAATCAGTTAAACTCTATTTTCAGGTCTTGAATAAGACTTTGGAGGGACTGAGTATAAAATCCTGGACATGGGTGAGATGCTCTTAAGGAATTCTGACAGGGGCATTTGATTGACCCCCCTCCCCCATAAAATCAATGCATCAAGCTGTCATCATCTCCAAATGCACATGCCTCAAACTTTCCAGTTCAGCAAGGTTATAAAATATTAGTGCTTTTTATACATTTAAAAGTGTGAGTTAAAATATAATTATAATATAAAAATGGTATAAAATAAAAAGCTTATGTTTTATAAGCTCACCACACTGGAAAATCTGAGGCATGATAATCTCTATAGCGGTCCCCATACCATGGTTCCAAGTTCCTCGTGCCTTGTAATATCATTAAGTGTCCTCGTGAATGCTTTGTCGCACTTCTATTTTGCAGACTATCACCAGAAACCAACTGATCAGGCTCCGCTCCCTGCAGCCATCCCAGCACTTGGTGGCTTGGAAATCGATTTGCTCTGAGAGCAAGTTTGAGAAGTGAGCCCTAGGGGTAGCTTTGGCTCTATAAACTGACTGCATACAGAGAAAGGGAGAAAAAGGACAAAAATATTTTCTTCCCAGATGCAAATGTGCAGGCAGGTGCCAAAGGCTTTTAACTACATGACTTTGTATTTGGCCTAGTGACAAAATAAACCCCTGTGTAGGAAGATACAGTAGTTCTAAGCAATAGGTTAGGTTTCAGTTTAAGCAAGGCCTAAATAAGTTCTTTATCAGAGCGAACAGCATTAATATATATTTTTAATAATATGCCGGCCCTGAGGTCATGTGTCTGAACTGTTTTCTTTTTCTTATGTTCTAACAGTGCTTTCAGATGTTCGTACCCCGCAGCTGCAGTTTCCATGTAAGCATGGCTTGCGCTGCCAAACCTGTGGCAAAGGGATATTAGCACCTAATGGCCACTTGTTGCAAATGGGCTATTCTCTGGCTCAAAGGCTCGTGCATCTCCCAACATCTGGGCTGAAGAGGCTGGTGAAGTAAATCAAACCAAGCGAACCTCCTAGTTCATTCTGCGGCCGCTCCCTTGGTCATTACAGGGGATTAGGAACATTGTAGACACTCTTTGGTTGACTGGTTGGCTGATTGATTGCAAGGGGTATGCACGTCAAAATCCCTCCAGTCACGAGCATAGGGCTCAAAGGAAAAAGGAGCCCAGAAGGTGGAGTATGTTTTAGATAATTCTGCACCATAAGGACACCCCTATCCTCCCTACTTGTCTGCCTTTGGGCTGAATTATCCAAGCAGAGCTGGTTGTGTCTCATGACACATGGTCCATGAGGACCCAACTTCCAGGTGATGTTCTGTGCTTTTCTTCTCAAGTCAGTCCCAAATGATCCTGAGACAGGATGGACTGCAAGGATGAGGACCATCCCTACTGCATCTCTTGGACACCTCAGAGGGTGGACACCACTGCTAACCCAGCTGCAGGTGGTTTGGCCAGATTGGGTGGACCAGGACAACTTCAGATGGATAAAAATAACCCGTAGCATGTCCAGGACTGACTCTTAAGTGTTAGGGAGGGCTCTGCTCAGATTTTGGAAGGCAGAGTGGAACGTTCCAGCTCTTCCCAAAATATACAGTGGAAAGAGCTGGGCTCAGAGAGAACGGCTACAGCCAGAGCAACAAGAGAAACAGCAGCGAGTCCTAGTGCTGGCAGCACTAGAAGAGTTGAGAGCTGACTCAGAAAGCAAAGCTCTTTTATGCTGCCGATCATAATGTCCTCGCCTGGCCTCTGTTAATGCATTTCACTAGCGGACTGAAAGACAAGTCCGCAGCTCTCGGTCAAGCCAAAGCAACTGGGCTCAAACGTGGGGCAACTGGCAAGAGAAAAAGTTCTCCAGACACTTACTGTGGGCCAGAGGTGAGCCGATCTGTGATTAATATTGCAGGCTGGGAGGTGCGGTGTGCTTGGCAGCTGCTGTTTCCATCTGCTTGCAGGGGCTGGATGGAGGAATCCAGAGAGGCAAATTCAGTTGGGCCACTGCCTCCAGCTGCCCATGGCTGCCTTCTGAATCCCCAAGTCTCCCAGCAGGACAGCCTCTCCTGGTTCCGTGTCCTTTTGCACATGAGAGCACCATTTATTAGCAAAGGATTTCTCACAAGGGCACTGCAGCACAGAATCACAGGACAGGGCTGTTTGCACAGGATTTCTTAGTGCTTTGGTCAAAAACTTGGGAAAAAGTCAGTGAGCTGCTTCCAGGTTGGACTGCAGCTGGCCCTGCACATCTGCAGTCAATGCACATTTTGTGTGTCATTGTAAAAATTAGCCATTAATAAGCAAAATCTTACTCAATGAAATTAACAAACAGTTTTCAACTGGAATCCCAATCCTATAAGGTGCCACTACTTCCTGGGCCCACCAGGGCATTGAGGAAGACAAAGCCTCTCCTCTGGAGAGCATCAACACAGTGGTATGGGACTACACCAGATACTGCTGCAGTTTGTGGGAATTTAATACAGACATCAGATATTTATTTATGCTCTTTTTATTTCAGTTTTTCCCGTATCTAAATACGGATTAGGAAGAATTTCAGTCAACTTTTTGCTGTGGGACATGCCTCATTTCTCATCAGATCAGGTGAACATCTAGAGCAGGATCAGAGCTGCTGTTAAAGCCATGAGCCCAAATTCCCTTCCTGTGGCAACCAGACATAAAGGGGAAAAAAGGAGTCAGCACATGCCCAGGGAGAACACTGAGTCCTACAGCATGGGTACCACCATGGACTTCCTTAGAGAGGTGTGGTGGTGATGTTATTTATAAAATGAGCACTGATCCTTCCTCATCATCATGGTTCAGTTTTACTATTTTTGATCATCAGGCAGGAAAGCATAAATAAAATCTGTTTAATGTTATGGTCATTTTTCAGGCAGGAAGTGACACTGGTAGACACCCAGCTATTAATTTGACACAGGGTAATAAAATCATTCAATACTGCTGGCAGAATTTTATAGGAATTAAGCAGCCTTAAGATTTATGGCCAACATACTGCTTTCATGGTAAAGGCTGGTATGAAAAAGAAGAAAAAAAAAAAAAAAAAAGAACATTTCTTATTGCAAAGGCATTTTTTTGCCCAAGGAAACAGTCATTCAGGAAACCCTTGCGTTTCTATAACCTTCTGTCCTCCCCACCCCCCAAATTACAAAATTTCTTTCTCTAATTAATAACAGCACAAAAAAACAGATCCTGAAAGATGCATAGAGAAAGGGATGACTTCAGTGGTTTGTGAACTTCACTCACAGAAAAAGCAGATGTGCCACAGCCAGAGGGATGGTTCAAGTCCCCAAGGAACTGGTAGCACCTAGATCTGAGATGAAACCCCAGGTAGTCACAGAGGTCTCACCACGAGGTAACCAAAGCACCAAGGATCAGCAGAGGAAGGATGATACTAGAGTAAAGGACAGCAGATCCCAAAATTGCCAGCCTGATTCCTTCAGGTCCCTATCAGGCCCCGCTTCTGGGCACACAGAGCAGCATCCTTCACCACCAGTTGCATCACCACTACCACATCCAAGTTTGCTTGGATAAGCTGAGCACCAATGCGTAATATTACAGGCATAGCTGTGCATCACCAAGCTCAGGTGGCTTCCGATTACATCCCATCACTTCGGAGCAAGGTGGAGCCAGCCCTGACCCACAGACAGAGCAGAAAGCTCACTGCCATTCTCCCATCTGCATTGCCTCCAACACACTTCGTGGCCTCAGCCAAAATTCCTGCACACACCAGCCCGCAGCAAGAGAGGGCCCCCGCACCAATGAGATTTATGTGCTCGACAGCAGGAGATTTGGGGGAGCAGATGTAGGGAGAGGTCACGCAAGGTCACGTTGGAAATACATGGCAGAGGCGAGGACTTAGCCCAGTTGAACTAAATTCTCACTCAATAGCAAAACCACGAGACCATCCTTCCTCTTAAAGAGTTTTTCCATGCCCTAACAAGCCTGGTGAAGGACTTAATGACATCTGCGTGCTCTTGCCTGTGCAAGGACCTCGTGATTTGGCAGGATGCCATGAAAAAAGATGTCCAAAAGTTATGAAAATAAAGGTATTTATCTTCATTGTTAGAAAAAGAACTGAGCCTTTTATTTCTCTCTCTTGGAGGATTAAGCTCACAGATTTACAAAGAACTGGTTGATTACCAAAATAAATACATCACTATGCCAATTTATAGGACACAAATGTAGGAAACCCATCCAACCAAATCAGGCAAAGTGTAATTCATGTGAGAGCCCTCAGCATGTGCAAAGGGCACAGTGCACGAGGAACAAAGTACATAGGGAAAACATGCTAGAAACCTCTATCTGCGGGAACAATTCCCAGTGCAGCGTACAATGGAGCTATAAAATAAATGGCTTGGCTCTCCACTGGAAGCAAAGCCCAACTGTTCTCAATGAGAAGGAGGATCATGTATCTTTATAATGAGAATTCAGTCATTTTTAAATGTTGGCTTTGCTCATATCACCACCAAATCTGTCTGCAGAGCTGACAGGCTGCAGACTTCATTTGGATTTCTAGCTGTGATTATGCATGGCAGTGATGGATACCCCAGGGTTTTCGGGGGCTAAGGGTTTAGGGGCTGGCTTTTGTTTTTCAGTTGTTTAGGGCTTGGGATTGAGGGGGCTGCTGGGGTGTTTTTAGCGTCACTGTCCAATGAGGCTTAAAGAGCTCTTTCCTCATTTTAGTAGTTCTGATAATGCACAGAGATGAAAGCAGACTCTGAACAAGTTGTTCTTTATATTGGCAAAGCTGCCCCTTCTGCAATGAAATCCAAGAGCAGTTTTTGCTTTCAGTGCTCGGTGAGATGGAGCAGAACATGTTTACTGAGGCTGAACATACCCCTGCCCTTGGAGGTGTAAGCACCACCCTCTGCAGCAAAGGTGACCCTCAGAGCACTAAAACATCTGCTCACTCAGTTTAAAAAAAAATAAAAAATCATGTTAATGGTCAGGAGAATGGCACATCGAGGAGCAGAGGGAACTTTCCTCTCCATTTCTTACAAGAATAATAGTTTTCTATAACCAGTAGCACACACAGGAGCAATGCATCTTGCAATCATACCAGCTCTTCTCGCAGCATACCATGAACAAAGAGTTGTGCATTTGAACATGGGGTAGCCTTTATGCAAGGCTTAAACTCACGTTTGGAGCCTATTCTTTCCCCATTGCTATTGTCCATCCAGGGTGGACAGCAGAATTCAATAGCAGTACAGTGCAGCAGCGTTCAAGGTTTTAGAGGAGATGGGCACAGATAGGGTATTTGTAAATTTAAAGCTCAGTTTCTCTAAATCCTTGATCCAACTCTTAAAACCAAATGGAGGAAGGTTGTTTTGATTACTGCTGGTGAAAGCCAGATCGCTGTGGGCCCTAGGGATGAGAGCCCAGCCTCCAGTGGGAAACCAAGTGCCATAAGTTTGACCTCTGTGAGGTTGTTCTCCACATATCCTGGGGATTTTGCTGCATTGTTACAGGAGACGTTTGCAAAACAAACCTGTATATGCGTCTGATCCAGGGCACTGTTGGGCTAAGTCAAGTTTGGGCATGCATGAGAAAGAGGTGGTTGAGCTGACTCCTGCTGCACTGAACGCAAGCTAAATGTGCCTAAATCAGTGAACTGATGGCGTGCATGTAGTCAGCAGCACGTTCTTCACAAGTGGATGCGACCAGCTCAGGTAGCTGGCTCAGAACAGCTGCTAAGAACAAACGTGCCCCACTGAGCTGACCTGGAGGGCTGTGGAGCTGGGTCTCAGCAAACAGGGCTGATGTATTGCAGCACCTTGTGGTCCCAGGCACACACGCTCTGTACAGGGGCTGCCTTCCGTGGGGCTCACCAGCCTTGGGATGGGAGAGAGGCATAGGGAAGGGACCACAAAAAGCTATCAGCACTGCATGCCAAACTCTCTGCCCTATATCCTCCTTGGCTGGAGCTTTGCTTACCCCTGACTCTTCAGCCCCTCACCATTCCTCTCTGTGGATGGCTAGGTAGCTTCCACAGTGTGCCAATTCTGCATTTTATTTTATAAATAGATAGAAACACTTCAGACAGGAGCAATAAAACTGGCCCCTCTGTCCAGCCATGCTGCTCCAGGACTGCTCCTTGCTCACCTTGCTGCTACAGATGACTATTAACACCTTTTCAGCACACTCTTGTGAGCAGGGATGCCCCCTGCTTTTGGGACAACATCTCTCACTATCAAGAATACATGCCCAGAACAAAGACACCAGCAATATCATGCAGAGACAGAGTTGGCGTCCCCAAACCCTCCTCTTCTGAAGGAAGAGCCAGCACGAAAGTGGCAAGATGAAAACAATTGTCTACAGCTAAATGGACAGCAGAAAGGCAGCTCGGGGTATGCAGACCTCACCGCGGTCCTTACAGTGATGGGAACTCACTAGGATGCTGGTTGTTCTTCATGCAGGTGTGAAAGGGGATGTGCAGTGCTTCAGGGGCTCCCATTCCTGGCAAAGATATTGTCTTTAAATTGATGATAAGGAGACATTCACACTGCAAACCCAACCAGAGCATGGATTTCCCAGTGTTACCTCAAGGTTCACCAGCAGCACGGCTGTGGCACACCTACACTGCCCTTGGTACCCCAGCTCAGCACTCTGTTTTTGGTTTCTGTGGCTGTGGCACAGGCCAGCTGGAAGTGTTTTATGAAGGGAAGCACAGAGACGAGCCAAGCAGGCTCCCAGCCCTCCTCAGCAGCATGCCAGCCGCTCCAGCCCCACACTCGTCCCAGCTTGAGACATCTGTGCACAGGCCTCAAGGCTGAAAATGAGAAGAGCCATCCCAGTTGCAGATTTTGGAGCAAGCCGAAGTCTCTGTGCACTGTGAGCTGTGAAATATATCAACTCCCAGGCTTTACATGAGCCTCACTCTTCTGTGCAATATCATATGGCTTTCGGATTCGTCTGCCCTGTCCACCTCTCCCATGTGTTTCCGATAATTGCTTACAGATGGAGGGTTTTCTCTTGTTTGCCCTTAGAAGAGACCTGCTGTTGTTCCTTCTTCTTAGATGAGGCTATGGCCATACACATCATTTTTATTGGTGTATTTTATTGCCCCTACTTCTTTACAGCACACGCCACCGGTCTCCCTGGCCTTCTGCATTCCCTTCCAGGCCACTGCTTGCCGTTGCCTCTCTGTTAGGTCTCCTCATTCCCCGTGTTCCTCAGCTGAAAATATTACAGGGCCTCCCAATTAAGAGAATGCCTTATAAATCTCTCCGTATCCAAATCAGATCCAGAGCCTGGCCGGGGAGACAGATCTGGAGACAGCGGGTGGGTCTGGAGCTCCTCGCCCCGCACAGACGTGCTCCAGCACCACACTGTGTGAGACTCAGGCTCACGCACCCGATGGTGGCCTCAAGGGATTGGGAGAGCTGGATTCTGCCTGCTCAGAGCCCCTAAAACACCCTTACATGGAGCAAAGATCCAAAATGAGGCACTGACCCCATGGTATCAAGGCTTCCCTCCTGCATGTAGCTGTCATGGCCCTAGGGTGTGCTTTGGTGGGACAGGTGGGCAGAAACCTCACCCCAAAAAGGCGTCCTGGCACCCTCTCAGAGACACAGCCATGGGTGAGCTGCATTCAGAGGTCCTTCTCCTGTCAGCATATGCCCTACCCCCAAAAACATATAGAACAACCAAAGCCAGGATGGTGCAGGACAGCTCCCAGCACAGCATTCCCATGCCCTGCCTAGCCCAGCACCTAGGCCCCCTGGAGGTATCTCACAGACTTTCTGTGGTTTAGAGCTCATGGGTTGATCTCTGCCCCTTCCACGGGCAAGGAACACGTGTCTTAATCGTAGTGAGGCATCATCCTGTGCCTCATGCATCGCCTTGCCCAAATTACATGTCTAAAGCAGATCTGAACACAGCCCTCCAGACTCATAGCATCACTGAAAACCTACTCCTTGAGGTAAAGTGATGCTGGAAGCATTGCATCTCAAAAAACACAAAAGCTAATAGTGGCTTGAGAAGAGTCACTAAAATCACCACGTTACTTTTGTCCACAGCCCTGACTTTTGATCAGTACAATGCCTGCCCAGGGACTTAAGCTCAGCCTCCAGCGGCATCTCTGTGTTACACTTGTGCACAATGATTTCCTCGGTGTACACATCAGTGGAAACACAGTCTGTGCCAGAATTCCCCGATACCAAATCCCTTCTTGGGCCAGTGCCCAGTACTCTGAAAAGGCCGTCAACATCTGGAAGCAGTGATACTGCACATCTGCAAGACCCTCGCAATTACAGGATGGGGAGAGAAGTACCTACAGGATTACTTCGGTTGATAATTAAATCCCAAATAGCAGGATGCTTGATGTATTCACCTTGCCTAACACCGTAATGCTTGGACTATCACACGACCCATATGCAATGCTTCTTGCTGTAAGCAGCCCTTGGGGTAGAAATAGATGGGAATTTCACCTGCATGTATAACAGAAGGGCAGCAGGTAAGACAAAACTAAATAACTGGAGAAAACATATGCCAAGGGACTGACTTCAAGTTCCTTACTCATGCAGAGTGTTGCACCCGGTATTAGAATGACTCAGGGTACTAGATCCAGGCTTTAACCACAGCCAGGACCTCTGGAACCAAACCAGGGTCACATAAAGCTTATCCACACTTCCTGAAAACTTAGGAAAACTATTTGCCTTCCCAGACTTTGCAGGACAGGGCTTTTCTGCTGCACCAAGCAAGATGCCTTCATTCTTCCAACATACTGGTTTTCAGGATGCCTGGTATGGAAGAGCACAGAAAAATTACTTGTGGTTTCAGCTGGGTTGGAAGTGCTCCTTATTCAGTTTGATGTAATATATACCACAGCATACAAGATACCTTGCTCCAAACCTTGTGACATTATACCTTTAATGTGATTTCTTTACGACTTTCAGGTTTTCCTGCTAATGAAGTCCTGATTTCCTGGCAGAGGGGTCAGATTAGCGGAATGAAAGACAGGGTGAGGGAGGGATTGCAAACCACTCTCTATTATACCCCCATTAACTTGTCCCAGCCCATGCCAAGGCAGGGGAGCTCTCCTCAACTCTGCACCCCACACTGCAGCTCCAGCCTGGCCACATCAGCAGGTTTTGCCAACACTCACATACACACATCACTTCATGTGCATGAGAAATCCCACTGGAACCAGAGAGGCCAGTCAGGTGCCCGATGTGAGATGTTTGCTGCGCTGAAGTTTCAGGAATTGGCAACAGGAGGTTTATCAAGTCAACCAAGAGCCAGAAGTATCAGAGTCAAGGAGAATTTTTAAAAGGATCTGCTTCAGCACATAAATACAACAGGGACTAAACAGCAGCTAACACATCCTGCTTGGCTCGATGAGTATGAGAATTCGATAAAGGTATTACTTAAATTAAATATATTTTTCTGCTCTATTTACATCTTGCACAAAGTTCTCCCCCTGAAAACCAAGATAAGGGGTCAATCAACCCAGCCTCCTCAGGAGCTTGGAGGAACATTTCACCATGGTGATGCTGAGTAGAAAGGACATCTAAACCAACCAAACTCTGCAAGCATCAGAAGCCACCTGCACACATTAGAAGAGCCATCCTGCTGGATGTGATATACACATTACAGACAGATAACAATTTGCACAAACAATAACATATGCAAGTGTAACATGAAACAGAAGGTAATAAGGCTTTCTGCCACTTATCTCTTTGATCTGAGGCCTTGGCTCGCTCCAGATTTTTCTAAGTCAGCACAGATAAATACTGCTGTGTACGTTCAATAACTCCAATCAAAAGCTCTTCCAGAAATCAGAAGCTCACAGGCCTACAGTACAGTAGCCTTCAGGAGCACATTTTGGAGAGGGTGGGGCAATTTTCTCACTCTTTTGCTACTGAATAAACCTATTATATGGACACCCCATACTGGAACGATGAGAGGAGCGGGTTCAAAAGGAGGTTTTTGTTTTGCTGTAAATCCTATTTATGGCTTAGGGTGCAGCTGATATGCTGTTAGCTTTTATTTCATTGATAATTCTGTGATTGTAGTTGAAACTTTGCAACTTAATGAGCTGATGTTATTACTCATACTGTGTGGCCATCTGGAACCAGTTTGGTCAGAGAGCCCAAAGCACCAAAAGCCACCTGTAATGCATTAAGCCTCAGCCCAGTACCAGCTCCGTGGATTTGAAAAGCCAGGCCTGCATAAATACTAACCTGTGAGAATGTAATTGGAGAAGTGATATTTAAGAACTTATAGTTTGCCAGAAATGCTCATTCTCAGGGGAATGTATGCAGAGGCTTAAAGTTTAAAGCCAAGAGGTTTTTAGTTTCAACATTGTGAATCAGGAAAATCGTTGCATATGGATGTTGTTGGACTGTCCAAACCGCTAGGCCTATCCAAACAGGCCAAGCTATGCCAAGGCTCCTCAAAACCACTGCTCCCTCCTAGCACCTGAGCCTCACGTTGCACATGTTCCTCGTTACTGAGGTACCATCTCCAGACAGCTCTCCAAAGGGGTTGGAGAAATAAGGGGTAAACGCTTTGTAATGCTCCATAATCACAAAGAACACACAGCTGCCACAGCCACCAAAAATCACTACAGAGATCACGTGTAAACAACTGCCAATGCTCGACAGATTGAAAAGACACTAAACAGCACCTATAAACCCCCACCCCCAGAATTATCCATGGAATATTACGAGCAGATATGAGCTGTATTTTGTCCAAAAAACAAGGTGGAGCAACCACATTACCTTCAAACCCCTGATGTGCCCCCAAGTAGGCCCACTGTTTGTGGCCCTTTCTGGTCTGATTGTGGCTCTGGCCGGGGTGGTGCCCAAGGCCTAAATGAGCACGGTTCCTTTCCCCTCATTAGCCCACTGCTGATTTACACCACCTGGGGGTGCAAGGCACTGCTCAGATTTCAGGGATTTGGGTAAAATATAGTACAAGTAAAATATAGCTTTTCCTCTCGATTTTCAATACACTTTTGGCATTTCAGTGCTAATAAAAATACTGGGGATTGCCTAAATGTTACCTAAAGCCACTAGTTAAGATAAAGGCACTCAAAGCTCTGATGCTTTAAGGCAGGAGAGCAAGTCACAAAGAAGTGGAAGTGGCTCAGCTATCGCAGAGGTTTTCATTTCTTTTATTCCTATTTGCCCTGCACAATGGGATTTCGCATAGCAAATATAAATGACTGTCTCCTCGTGTTTTCTTCTTCTAACAACATAGCACTGGGCAGAGAACTCAACCAAATCTCCCTATTGTTCCTCTTCATTCAACTATGCATATTTCCTTTAGTGTAAGCACCCCTGAACAAAAGCATGCAGAAATAATTCCCTGAAAGCAGGCAGTGATAACTATAACCATTAACAACAACAAAATGAGCCCTTTTTAACCTGAACTGCCTCTTCCCCAAAATTTGGCTCCTTTTTCACATTGTGTTGAAGAGGTGATGTGAACTTTAGGGCAAGAGTTTTTGCCCGGATAAATCAGAGCACAGCTGACCTGCTTCGCTCCCCTCTTGGTTTAGCAGCCAGGAGAGCATGTCAAGGAGGGCAGCAGTTGCTTGTATTTGGAGCAAGTGGCCAGTTTGTACCAGGGAGCAAATAAAAGGCAAATGTTATAAACACAACAGAGTAAGGAAATAAATGTATAGTCCATTCTCCAGCAATGTGACAGCATGTGCAAAGGGTAAATAAGTTTATATTCTCAAGGAGAAGCAAAGGTGAGTGAAGATCTCAGAGTGGACTCATGCAAAGTACTTCTCAGAGGACTGCACACCACAGCAGTGCAAACGCTGGAGCAGGTGCAGGCAGGAAACCAAAGCAATAAAGAAGCATATTCTGTGCGCAGCGATAGCTATGATGTGGTCCAGAAGGCCAGCCAGAATAGAGAATTTTCCTTACAGTGAATGATTTATTTAAAAAATAAAATCTTTAAGAAGACTAAAATTGTTGAATTTGGGAAGTACCACTTGCTTTTCTCCAGCTGTACTAGTATAATGTATGGAAACCTCTTCAGAAACCCACTGTGGATGAGTGGACAACAGCTTTATGGAATAAGAAAGACTAAATGCTCTTACTTTTAATGGCCTCCCCCAAACCCAAATTATGGAGCAGTTTTCAATTGAGCTTCAAGACATTTCCAAATCACAGTTGGGCTTGGAGGCTGGTAAGACTTAAGAGAAGAGACTTAAGGAAGTCCACTTGAACAAAAGGCCACTCTTTAAAAAGTGCATAGTTCCACTGGTTGCCTTGTGAAGTTTTTTGAAAACAAGAGTGGAGCCTGAAGAGTATCCAAACAGTCTCATTTACAAACTGTCCTTTATCCTGGGTATGTAAGAAATCATTTCTAATGAGGAACTGAAATGGTTCACTTCATCTACACATCATCTCTTCTGGACAAGCAGTCATTGTTGCTTTATGACCTCCCAGGAACAAGGTGATTAACGCAGCCCACATCTGAATGGGGTGGGAGTAGAGCACACCATGGCAGAAGACATGCTGCAGAGATAGGGTCCATAGAGATCCCCCTCTCCCTCTAGTAAATACAGGTCTGCTTGAAAATACTGCTGAATGCATGGGCATTTTGTCTTGGGAGAGAGCCTCAAATATTTAATGAGGAAGATAAAAAACATGCACATATGCATACACATAAACACAAGGTGTTTGTATGAAAGTCACATTTTGTTCAGCATCATGTTCATTTTACCCGCTCAAAATGCACTGCAAGGGCTCAGCATGGCCAATATCATCCAAAGCAGAACAAGACATCCATCTGTCTTGTCTGGAATTAGTTTGTATTTTATTTATCATTTTTAATGCATTTTGGTGACAGGAATGAATCCATTTTAGATAAAGGCTGAAAGTACCTTTCTCTCCCTGCGTAATCCTGAAGTGCTTTGAAATTCACAAATAGTCATAAAAAAAAGGGCCAAAGAGAATTTTTTCTGATCTGGTTTTGATATAAATGATGCAATGCAATATAAAAGAGCATTTAGAGAAAGCCACGATAACAGCGAAAACGTGAAGAGGTTTGGATTTAAACCCCACAGTGTGGTGGATATAATAACCAGGAGTTGAGGAGAGGTCACGCATTCCTCACACGGAGATGCTTTCCAATCTCATCCTTGCCTGGAAAACACTCCACTCTTCTCCTTTTCCCATCCCAATGGTCAGGTAGGGGCTGCAGTAGAGGGGACACGTGTTGGGGTCTCTTGTGGCCCAGCCAGACCCACAGAGGAGAGGGGTTTTCCCCTGGCTGTGTCGACCAAAGCCCTTAAGATCCACCACAGGACATGGGCTCCTAACCAAATCCCGAAAGAGGGGCTGAGTTTCCATGCAGACCTGCAAAAGACAAATCTGTCGGCTGCTTGCTTTTCTTTGTTCTGTGTGAGAATGTATTATGATACAAATGTTTCTGGTCTGCAAATATAAAGCCTTTTCTGTGGGACAGTAGGTTTTTATTTCTCCGTGATCCTTCAGATTCCCTCTTTGAAAGAACAAAAAAAAAAAAATCAGCAGATTTTTCCATATTTTGTGGTGGGGTTTTGAGTAATTCTGAGCATAAAACTGTCTAAGGAATTTTTATTTGTAATAAATCTTCGTGGGTTGACTTCCTGTGGACATACTTGAGTGAGAACTCCATCAAAAATGCTAGTTTCTGTTAAGTTGTGTAAAGATTAGGATGGAAGGATAAAAACCCACAAAAATTTTAAAGGCTTCAGAAAAGCACTTAGAAAAGTTACTGAAAATTCCCTAGTATTTTCTGGGAAATTATTTAAAAATAAAAAATAAAAATCAATGTTCTACCATTTCCCTGAAATGTATTTGTGGCTTGGACTTTGTTAGAAGCCTCTATTGCCAAAGCTTTATTAGTTTGAACATTCATAAATCCATTTACATGGAAGCAACAGGAAGAAATACTGTGTTATCCCCCGTGACCACTGCATGTTGTTGGAAACCTTGGGCATCCCCCTTACCTTTGAACATCCAGATGAGTTGCACTTCCTCACCATTTCTTATTTCAAGTTGTTTTCTTCCTGTGAAGCTTGTCATATTTTTTCTTGACAAGTGTGATGGACTGAGATGTCAAGAGTCAGAGATGGACATCCCATTCATGACCATATGCCAGTTCCTGGGCTCCAGCAGCAGCCTCCCAGCCTCCTCTTCTGCTACTCCAGCCATGTTTCTTCAGTATATAAGCTCTCAGAAGCTGGAATGGAAAGATTTTGATTCCAAAATTCTTTCACACCTAATGAGGTGTGGGAAAAACCACTGCCACCACCACCAACCAGCCAAACAAAAGAAAAACAAAACCCGAAACCACAGCGTTCTTGGGAAGCTCGGGTTGGAAAACATCGGTTGCAACAAGAAAGCCCTGAAAGCCTCCTTCTTGCTGATAAATCTGACAGTGGACACTGCCACCACCTTGCTGCTGGTGACAGCTCCTGTTCCATGTGGGCAGGGACAGAGCTCATTTTGGTGGTCTCCCAGCGGGTACCTGGCTTTTTTCAGGTCAGGGACGCCCAAGCACAACCTACATCAGGCATGTTCTTGCCGACCTCTGAAGCTGTTTGCTTTGCCCTGCTCTCTCATTCAAACCACTTGGATTTGCTCTAAGAATTACAGAAATGCCTTCATTTATGTTTTATTCACAGTCAGGATTGCCAGGAGGCCAGACGTGCGGGCATACAAATGCTGCTGTGCAGTCAGGCCTGCGTGGGGCTGCCAGAATAAAACTCAACCTATGCTCTATGCTTACAAGGAGAAACAAAAAATGAAACCCATCCAGATTAACTGGCTCACGGTGGCCAGCAAGCTTTCATTCACAGCTTTTGCTGTCAGTGTTGCACCATTACAAACTGAATGGCTCGAGGCCTCGTTTCTCCAGAGGCCGTTTCCTTCCCATGCAACGCGTGTTTTTGCAGCGCATCCACGGGGCACCGTGCCAGCCACAACCGGCCATCTGCACACAGCAGAGCACGAACCTCGCCAAAAAAATAAAAAGGGAAGGAAGTTCATTCACGGACCACACAGTCATAAGTGGAGGTGCAAGGGCTGTGGCTGTCCTGGACCCCGCTCAGGGTCACGGCCAAGTCCCAGCAGCATCTCAGCCTGCAGACAGGCACAGCCTTAGCTCCAGTCTGTCCCACGCGCTGCTGCAATTTCCCTGGCTGTCCCAAAAGCCACAACAAGTCAGCCCCCTGCTCACAGATGCTTCTTCAAGGGACAAAATCAAATTTCTGGGCTCATGACTCTACAGAGAGACACCAAACCTGGCTCGGCTTTTCATGGCAGCTGCCTGCTTCTGGTACACGATGCGCACCTTGCTCCTGTCCTTCACGAAGCACATTAAAACCCAGAAAACAGAAACATTGGTATTTCAAAAAGTCAGGGGAGCAGGGCAGTCATTTTTTCCCATCCTCCTTTACTGATCACTTGATTACTGATATAAAGCTGATAGAAATCGTATCCCTAATGTAACTACAACCAAACCCCAGGCTTCAGACCAGTATTTAGCCCAGTCCTGCTCTGGGATCACTGCTGCTTTGTGCTGTGCTTCATCTACCAGCAGCCTCCACTCCCACTTGAAAGAAATTACATATCATTTCAAAAAAACAGCATTCTACATACACAAAGACATGTTTATCTGTAAATATTTAGAGAGCATACGAACCCTCAAGAATGAGCAAAGTAGTGAGAGCATCAGCAATCTCTCCTATGGCTTTCCAAAGCCCAAGCACTAAGTTATGGCCTTTCCCCATCTCTCTCTCCATGCAAAGGGGCATTTCTTCTTGCTGTTGCCCCCGTTCATCC
Organism: Aythya marila; assembly: GCF_965140915.1. NCBI lineage: Eukaryota > Metazoa > Chordata > Aves > Anseriformes > Anatidae > Aythya > Aythya marila. Next base: position 27,902,056 of record NC_139049.1, on the reverse strand, counting down.
ATCAGCATGTGGTGGGGCTTGCAGTGGGACTCTTAAAACAGCAGGTGTGCAAGATCCAACCCAGCATCTACCAGTGGGGATGAGAGGCTTTGTCCAGTCAAAGAAAACAAAATAAACCAAAAATGCTCCCTTTCATGGCTTTCAGCTGGTCATTGAAGGGCCAGAGCCCTCCCTGACCTGGGGGCTGCCAGGGTCTTTGGCAGGCGGCGGATGGGTGGGAGTGGGTGTCTCCGTGGAAGCGCTTATCAAGTGGAAGGAAGTTATAATAAAATTTACTGCGGTTCACCAAAGTACCACTGTTTGCGTGTTATTAATCACTTACGCGGGTCCCCGTCGGAGGAAATGGCAGCCCTGACAGTGATTTATACGCTATTTAGATAACCTGAGGGGAGCACGTTACGAGCTCCATGCCCGTGCTGTCATCCAAATACCCAGGGCCCCCCCTGGACTCCCCCTTTCCACCTTCAAAGCCACCGCCTGCCTTATCAGGGCCACCGCCAACACAGGCACTTTCCAAATGCATCTCAGCTCAGCAGCTCTTCCCATGGCCGCCAGATCAAACAGTCCCTCCTGCCTGCGAGCAGCAGCCTGGCTGGGAAACAAAGTGCCAGCCCCTGGCCTCACATCCCCTGGGATGTCCAGAGCTTGGAAAGCAGTGAAACTGCTGCTCCTGTGTGGTGCAGGCAGATCCCAACCCCTGCACACCCTGGGATGGGAAAATCCCACCAGGACGTGGCTTTTGCAGCAGCAAAATGGTTAATGAAGGGATGTCAGTGCCCTTGCAGAAGAAGAGATGTATTTGCATAAGTTTTGTAAATAAATAAATAAAGACTCCTTTTTAACATTTCATTTATACCTTTTTATTTAAAAATATGGCTTCAGCATGCCTGGGGCATGATACATCAAAGTCATAGGAGGCATTCAGGTTGCAAGCATTTCTGCTTCATCCATCATGCCTCTTCCATCTGACCCTGAGCTGCACAGGGGAGCCAGGTGAAGAAGGCAGTGGACAAGGGAGCCTGCGCTGTCTGCTCGCACCAAGACCCAGACTCATCACGCCGTAGCACTGCTCTTCTCCTCCCTATCCTCCTCCGGCAAAGCTTTTCCCATTCGTCATCCTTCACCCCATGTTTGGGGTGCTCGGGCTGCTCTTCATGCTCCTGTTGGATGAGATCTTGGATACACAAGGAAGGACTCACACGAGTTAGTCATGGCTTGCTCATTCTCCAAGAAGCTGCACAATTTCATTGTCAGTTTTCTTTGCTTGCTTTCTCATTTTGATAACTTCAGACTTACAGGAAGGCCTGACTTCATTCTTTCAGTTTGAACCAAGATGTTCTCCTGCACAGAAAAGCCCTCAAGTTTCTCTTTCCATCCTGATTTCTTCCCGTTTGTGATGTGGAAGTTTTTGTATCCTTAAAAAATGCAAGTCCCTTTTTCTGAGGAAGCCTAGAGGAAGCAGTGCGGGGGATATAGTTGCAATACACTCGGCTCTGTTTCAGTAGAAGAGTTGTTTTTCTTGCCCCTAATCTCTTCTGCATATCGCATTTCCTCTCTGTTTCATAAATGAACAAATTTACTGTAATCATTAGAGTTTTACTCCAAAATTAAAGGCAGGCTAATACAAAACTATGCACGTATTAACTTTGACTTTGCTTTTGTTAAGTCAGATGTTTCTTAATCAAAACCATACTCTTTGCAAAGCCTGGTGATTTTAGGCACCTTGGGAAAAAAAAAAAGAAAAAAAAAAGTAAAAAAAAGTTAGCCTTCCATTAAATATTAACTTTTCTTTATCATAAACAACCCAGCTCTGGATCAATGGTGTTGACATTTGCTTTCGTAAATGCAAGTGTTTGTTTCTGTTGTCTTATAAACAGAGGTAATGTCTTCACGGCCTTTTCATTTCAGTTGACATAGAGAAACATCAAGTACAAAGCCAGGACCCAGAAAGCTCTGGTGGCAGAGCTCCTTCTTTTGCAAGGCCTCAAAATCCCACACTTAGGGATAGGTAGCTCTGGGTTCAAACACTCAGATTTGGGGTTCGCACATGAGGCTGCTGGTACCAACCCCCATTTCTTCCCACTTTTCCCCATCACACCACACCGGAGCCCGTTCTTTCAGGCTGCTGTCCAAAACAAGCATTGGGGCTTCCACAAAAAGGACTCAGCAGCCCAGGAGCCCTGAGATGACTTCTCCCACTGAGAGCCATAGCACCCCTGCCCCTGCTTCAACCCAAAGCTCCCACACTGGCCACAGGGCTAAAAATAAATCGGTGCTATTTAAATCAGAAAGCAAGATGTAATTCTCTCAAAGAAAGGTTCAAGTAGTCCCAGCTAAAATAAATTGATTTGTTTAGTTGTTTTCCTCAGCTTATTTTAATCCTCTTACGGGCAAGTTATGAAATTGTGGTAGCACATTTATTTACCCAAAGTACCCATTCAGAAGCAGCAGACCACTGAAACCCACAATTTTGCTCGTGAAGCAATCGCTGTCCTCGCAGAAGCACCAGTTTCATGCTCGTACATAACAACAGCAGGGACAGAATAAAAGTCTAAATAAGACGAACGGAGAGGGTTCAGTAACAAACACAGCTCGCTTTTCCAAAACAGCCCTGCAACCGCCTTACAAAAATGCTGTCTCTGCCACACGTCTCAGCTGGACAAGACAAGGAATGTGAGGAATCTCATTTCTAGAGTCGTGTCTTTGGGGAAAAAGCAGTTTTTGTGAAATACCCGATGATACGATCCCGAAAACAGTTATATAAATCACAGCTGACACGGCCCAAAGAACAGCTCCGGCACATGTGGCGAGATGTGCTTGGATCTGTTCCCCTCGGTCTGTGCCTCTTACGGGACAGTTTATTTGAGGACCTCGGTGTGTTTGAAAAGCATCACAAACAACTCTTCAAACCTGCATGCTGGAGGAAGGGGGTTTGTGCCTAAGCCCTTATGTGAGTGGGAAAATATTTACCTCTTTCCTGAGAGAGTGGCAAGTGTGAATGAGCTGCCCACGGCGATGTAGGAAAACGTGGCAGGAGGAGCGATGGGGAACTTGCCCTGCCAATGGCCTTGGTGGCAGCAGCTTCCTCCCGTTCTGAGTCTGCATTTCTTAAAGCTTTATGGACCTGAAAGCCTTTCTGAAGGGGGATGGTTTGAAACAGGGGGGTTTGCCCCCGACTTGCACCCTCCTGAAGGTATCAGGAGCTCTCACCTGCCAGGCTGATGTGGTGATTGCTTGCCAGGATTCCCTTCATGCCGTTATCTCCTCGCTTCATCTTCCTTGCGAAGACACAAAATAGCTGCCTTTCTTCACTGACTTAGTGTGTACTTAAAACTACTCCCATATGGGAACGCAATCCTGTCTGCCACAGCCAAAGCACCCAAAGAGATGTCTCACGGCTAGAAAATGCCTGTGGACCTGTTCCACTGCTCTGGCCTTGGCTCTGCATCGCCTTTCCCTCCACCTTGGTGCCGATGAAGTTCATCGCCCCTGCCCCAAGCCCCTCGGCTGCACATCTCGGTGGGTGCTGCCCTATATCTGCAGCCAGGCTGCATCCCTGCTGCCCCCCCAGGCAGTGGCTAATTCCCCCGGAGGAGTGCTGCCCTAAGTGATTAACCAGACAAACAGCACCCTATGGCGAGCAGCTGGACGGGTGACATGAAAGGGATTTTGCTCACGACGTGCTCGGACTCTGCCTGGTGAGAGCGAAGGGCGAAGCTCAAAGCATCCCTCACTCGAGAGCACATTTTTGCATTTCAAAGAAAAAAAACAATTTCACTTGCTAATAAATGATTTGTTTATTTACCCTTTCCTCCCAGAGAACGGTTCCACGGCTGCGAGTCTCGATAACTCACGCTTCCATTTAACTCACGTGTGACTTGTGGGTCACCCGCTCAGGGAAGTGTAGGATTTCTTACCGCGATGTGGAACAAAAAAAAAATAAAATCTGCTGGCCTGCTGCCAGGTGGGAGGCTTGCATCTCCATGCACAGAAGACACCCAAGTGGCAGCCCAGCCGGTGGCCCTGTGGAGCGGAGAGGTCAGGGGCCATCCATCAGGTTGGGTCCTCTCGGGGTGAGCAGAGCCGAGTAAATAAGTAGTTAAGCTGCCTGCTCCAGCCCCGGAGTTGGAAAAGCCATCGGGAGGGGTGTTTTTTTTTTTTTTTTCGCCTTGCAGCACAGCACAAATTGTCAGCCAGCTTGTTTTGTTTGCTAACGTAGCCCAACAAGCAACCAGTGGGTAAAATTAATGGGTTTGAGAACACACAGTTCCTGGATAGGTTTTGAGCTTTGCCCAGTAGTGAACCGATTTCCCTGGACTGCTTCAAGGGTTGGGGTTTGGGTTTGTTTGCTTCCCCTTTGCTTTGTTTTTAACACAGAGCAGATCTCGTTTGCTGTAACAGGAAAACTCAGTGCTCTGTTAAGGTTGTGATTATGCTGCTGCCAAGTATTTGGGATGCTAGGGCTGGGATTTTTTTTCAGTAAGAAAAGCCTCCCTGTTCCCTTTCACAGGTAAACCTATTAAACCCTTTCCAAAAGGGCGGTTTTCTTTCTGTCGGAAACTTTTGTTTCATGTGCTGGGAATTTCTGGATCAAAACTCAGATCTCAGTGATTCAGAGCTGAAGCATCAATATACAGTTTTTTCAACAGAAAACAAAATTTGAGCCATTTCCATTTCTTCTGGAGCTCCAGCTGCTGCCCAGAGAGGAGACTGCAGTGCTCACAGATGCCATTTAATTAATCCTCCTTGTACCTGCAGTCTGTAGAGGGTATTAACCTCAATTTACAGATCAGAAAAATGAGACAGGAGGGAGATGAGTGACAGCTGTAATGAATACACTGCTTCCCTCAGCCAAGGATTACAGCTCCCGAACCCCCTGTTCCCAAGTCCCTAATTAGTAAACTGCAAAGCTCCTCCAATGGGCCAGAAATTAATAATTTGAATAAAGCAAAATATTTTCCTTCAGATGTTTGGGCTCCTGCACAATATCTTGCTACTGAAGGTGATTATGAGCCCTGCTCCTGACGCTGCCACCTCTCCTGGTTTTGGTAATGACAAATTCATCTTCAGGGAGGAAATTGCTGCTGTCACACCACATCACTGGAGGAAGCATTATAGAAACGTAACCGTTCAGCAATCTTTGGGGCACCTCGCTGCACCGGGGGCTGTTCTTCCCACACCAATTACAGCTCCAATACTTGCTTTTATTCACTGAGCATTTAGGTCCTGGTGCCAATGGAAACCTGGTTTCATCAATAGTTATTCCTGAAGGAGAATATAAATTGATTTAAAATTAATTCAAATCACTTCAGAGAAGACCATGCAGGTTCAGTCCCAGCACTTGGAGCCGAAGGTTTGCGATACCGGCTGAAACCTTCATTTCATGAAGCTGAGTGTTGCTTCTCAAGGTGGTGTTTCTGTGTTCAGCACCCTCTGACAGTTGGTTTTGATGCTGCATCTCCTATAATAGCCCCAAAAAACAGACCACGGTGCCACGGAGAAGCCAGTGTGTCTGTGGCCACATCCTACCTACCCAAACATCTTGAACATTTCCTATCCGTACACTACCAAATCTCATTAGCTTTCACAGGCATTGTGGGTTTAATACTGTGGTTTGCATGCTTTCCAGGAGAAAGTTGTTGTTTTTTCCATTGGAAAAGAAGCAGTATTCCATAATAATCCATTCACTTCACAAATGTTGTATCAAAAACAAGTCCTGCCTGCAGAAAGTATTTTGACCTTCCTGTAATTGAATGGTTGTCATTGCATTTAAATATTCTCTTTCATTTGAAATATAATGATACAGTTTTAAAGAAGTGAAAAACACTTCTATTGGTAAAATAATAATAATAATAATAATAATAATAAATCCATTTATTTTTGTTTTTCAGATTTTCTTCCCCTTTGGAAAATGTTTTCTTTCCTGTAATTTCAGAACGTGTTTTCTCTAATTTCAGATTTTTCCATAAATAACAAATCCGATTCCTGCTCTGCTCTATTGCATCCATTATGCAGGATCCTCCCAGGAATGGCATGCCTCAAGGATTAAAGAGATGTAATGTTTGTAGAGAGATAAAGATTAAGTTCGCTTAGCTCTTAGACCTCATGCAGGCTCTGAGCACAAGACTGAATTTCACTTTGTATGAGTTATCACAACTGAAACTGCTCTTCGGTGGAAACCACTATGCAACCATCCATTTGCAGTTGTAAAAGTCAATATATTTAAGCCTGCAGTGCATAACAATGACCCCTATGGATCCTCTAACGTTTTTCTTGGATCTGTATAAGCCTGTTTTTAATATATTACTCATCTAAATTGTTCCTGGGACTTGATTATTTGCTGGAGTTAAAATATCCAATCTTAAAAGATTTTTCAACATGTGTATGCTGAATTCCCCACTGCAATAAGCTTCATTTAGCTCAACTAAAACTGCCATGCCATAAAAAAATGCTTTAAAAAATCTCAGACTAACTGCTCTCCTGGTTGGTGGAAGCTCCCCAGGCAGGATTCCTCAGTGATGATAATCTCTGGTTTTGGCTGGCTCTGTTTGGTCCCTGGAAAAATAAAATCCAGCTTTCACTGAGCTGCACGTTGAGGTGGAGACAGAGGGCACAGCCATCCCTCTCCTTCCCCATCACACACGGATACTGGATGTTCCCCAAGGAAAAAAAAAATCAGTGACAAGCCAAGCCATCTAGAAAACAATGCTGATTTATGCTCCCTCTCCGAAAAGCCTATGAAATCACACAGTTTGCATGCACGAGGCTCCGCTGCATTCCTCCCATCCACCAGGGCCATGGAGAGATCACAAGAGGCAAATGGCCACGAGCACAGCCTGCTTCAGGTCCTGCTTTCCTTCCCAAGCCCCAGCTCCACTTCATACCACTGGAATAAATTAGGGGCAAGTCTATTAGAGGAGATTAAGTTATAGAGGAGAAGAATGGGGCCAAAATGAAACATAAAGAATAAAAACACGCACGGAGTTCAGCCGCCGACTTTCCGCCTCTTCTCCCACAAAGGAGGAGAACTGGGTCATCCTGAAAATAACTGCACAGAGTCCATTTTTTCCCCCCCTTCCTGGCCTTTTCCATATGGAAATGCAATTGGGCAATCATTTGAACAACTGCACAAAGACCAGTGAAAGGTTTTGTTTGTTTTTTGTTTTTCTTCCCCACCTCCTCCTCCAAGCAATCTCCCTTTTGCCCTGCAGTAAGAATGCTAACAGGGTGATTCTGGGGTGTTTTCAGAGGGTCAGGACGGTGTTTGGAGGAAGTGCCAAGCCTCTATCTCTAGAAGTTGAAGTTTTGCAAGTTGTTTGCCTTTGTGACTCTGAAGTCTAGGGGGAAACACCCTAATTTATGTATCTTTGATTGATTTTTGTTGAAATTCAGGATGTCTTTATCACAGCCATACAGTCAGATTTCTGTGGTTTTGGCCACAATCTCCCTACAGTTTCAACGACTTGATATCCAGAATGAATAAATCTGATATGTGCGTGCTTTTACAACCCCCCTGCTTTTTATTCCCCCAGGGAAAAATATCATCTGCCCTATTGTTGACTGCTTGGATTTTACCTCCACAATATCCCTCCCATCAGCATGTGATTAATCACCTCCCTCCAGCAGGCACCTCTCAGGAACTCAAGACCTTTTACAAGCCTTAATTAAGCCTTGCAACATCCCCGTAAAATAGGTTGAAGTTGGGGTTAAATGACTTGCCTGAGGTGACTGAGCAAATCAGAAGCAGGGGTAGAAATAAGGAAAGCTGCGGCTTCTGAAGCACTTGCACGGCACCCAGGACGGAGGTGAGCCACCAAAGAGCCTTTATAATGTTGGTTTTTTTTTTGGAGATAGGGTGTTGCAGCCCCAGAATTACCACCCTCTTGCTTGCAACCATGACGTGCGGCTTCCCCAGCTCTATCCCACCCCATAAATACTCCAGCATCCCTCCAGCCCAGGCTTCCCTCACCCACCCAGGTTTTACCATGCTGAGCCCTGCCCCACAGCTGCCCATCTTTCCCTAGTCACCTCTCCCCGTTTGACACCCAAATTGAAGCCAGACCCTCAACACGTGGCACGTCATCAATTCTAGAGGGCAAATGGGGAATAAGAGCCAGGCGGGTTGCTGCTGGGTTCAGGGACATCTCTCCTCACCTCTGCAGTGGGAAGGGAAAATCGCATTGAGGGGGTGAACCCAGCCAGGTCTTCTGCAGCCAAGTAGGAGGAAAAAAAAAAAAAGATATTTTTTCATGGCCTGGGAGTGCCTGTCACCCTGTGGAGGTCTCTTTTTGGGATCACTTATTTTCTGCTCTCGGGAGTTCAGGAGTCTCAGGCAGGTCGGAGGTCCATGCACTCACTTATTCCTCTCTGGCAAGTTTTGAAATGCAATGCGGGTTTCTGATGTCTTTTTTAACTTCCCAAGAAAAAGCTTTGCTTTGTTTTCCTTAATTTTCCCCAGATTTTCATGGCAGACTCCAACACTAAACAAACAAACCAGCATCCCGGAATCAATGTTCTTGCAGCTGGTTTAGTGGTTTCCTCAACGACCCAGCAGCAAAAGCAGACTGGTAGGGCTGGGGAGATCTCCCCCTGGTACCCACCAAAACAGGCTTCATTGGGAAGGAGAAATAACCACAGCTGGGGGAAAACATCCCTTTCCTTGGGCAGCAGGGTTCCCCTGCCCATCTCTCTGCTGCTTGCAGAGATCCTTCAAGGTATTCCTAAGGGAATACCTAATACCTAACCCAAATCGAAGGTGAGGTGATGCTCAAATAATGCACAGCGATGAAGCAAGGAGCTTCTCTCCCTGACTGCCAGGTACTTACAACATTCTTAAAAACTTTCTAATACAGAATAAATAAAATATAACTCAGTCTATGAAGAAATGTTGGCCTGGGAACCTTGCACATGCTCTGCCGTCCAGCCTGTGGCTGTGCCAAAAGAGCAATTTGGTCTCTGGGAAGGAACGAGGGCAGCAGCCCCATGTAGTAGTCCCTGAGAGGCAACACTTGGCCATTGCAAGTGCAGCTGTAAGAGTGGCAGGCACGTGCACTTGGTAGTGTTTTGTACTTTCATACACGCATCCTTTTACTGAGACACTGGCTAGAAATCTCTGTGCCCCGATGTTGATTTAATGAAAGCATCGATGAAACGTGAAAATTCGCAAAGTCAGCAGACCCCTTCTTCTGTTTGGCCTCTTTCTGATCCGTTTTCTCAGGAACCATCTCAGATCTTTGTCAGGAACCATCTCAGATCTTTGGGGCATGTCAAGGCTGAGGGACACCCCAGGGACATCCAGACAAACTGATTCATTATTCTCACAGCAAATACCACGCACTGTGGTGATACCTCGAGAACATGGGACCTCTCCAGCTGGGTAGCCTGATCCAGCCCATGGCCCTGCAGATGGTTGCTGCAGCGTGCCAGCTGAGGGGGACAGAAAGCTGGTAGGGCTGGTGGCCCCATGCAGCACCCTGGGATGTTCTTGCGTGCCTGTCCCCATGCCTACTCCCAGGAACAGCTTGCCTCCAGGTTTGTTGTGCTCACACCATGGTACAAACATCTGGGCGAGTGGTGTACCGCAGCGCGCAGGCATCTTTGCCTCGAGATGTCCCCAGGGAACTGCATCAAAAATGATCCTTCTCCTCCTGGACTTCTGCTCTGCAGTTGTATCAGCCACCCTGTCCCACAGATGCCTTGCACAATCAGCACAGAGATCCCTGCGAGCCAGGCCGCCCCTGTCCAAGCTTCCCAGCTCTTCTGTCTGCAAGCAGTTAATACACAAGGTGCCAGGAAATGTGGTTAAAAACACCCTGCGTGATTTGTCCATAAAAAATGCCATGTTTTACACATAGCTTTTGCTGTGTGGTTCTTCAGATCAGCCCCTAACAGAACCTGGTGTTTTTTTTCTGCACCTATTTCAACATCCCAAACAGCCACAGGCAGAGGGTGGGTTGCTCCCCCGTCCTCTTGCAAGCCCCGCGTTCCCATCTCTCTCAGTCCTTCTGGCAGGTTTTGCAACATTTGGCGATTTTGAAACCCCAAGATAAATCTCCAGGCCCCTGTTTACAGAAAAAGGCTTGAAAACACGGATCCTAAACCCCGGAAGACAAATAGACACAACTCTAATTGCAGCGTTATTCCAAATCCCAACAATTTTAATTAAGTACTTGGGTTCTCGATGGGATTGTGCATTTTTTCCTGCCTTTTGGAAGCACTTGTATAAATGCAAGCAGTATCAACAGTTGACATAAAAATAGGAAATCAAGAAGTGTTCAGAAACACTAATTCGAATGGAACCAATCTGCTGAAAGCTCCTTTGTCCAGTGTGGCTGCTCCCAACTCAGCTTTCCGTGCTGTAATGGGAGCTGGGCAGCAGCATCCTAGGGCTGAGAATTTGGGAAAAGAGATGATTTCTGTTTCAGACACCCAAAGGTGCATATCAGAAAGTGCCTCCTGCATGGATCTGACTGCTGGGTTATGGCCATGCTGCGAGGCCCCTTGCACCACGCATTTCCATAAATTGTGCTTGGTGCTGCTGCTGCTATTGACTGAGCAAAATGGCACTCATTTCACATCAAGCAGCCATGAAACAGTTAATCCCAATTAGTTCAAAACAGCAGATATCATTCTTTATACTTTGGCAGTTCTCATTTTGAAGGAAAAAATATGTTTGTGTTCTTGGAGTCAGCCTGAACAATAAAATCGGATGCCAATTTTCTGGTCTAAATTAGGTGAAAGACCAGACTTTTTATCATATGTGTGTCTCTGTGCGCTGTTCTGTTACATGTTTATTTTACTCTTCTGTATATTTACCAGTGAAATCGCGGGCTGCACAGAGCATGCCGCCGTGTGGCAGAGAAACACGACAGGCTCTTTCATTTACTGAGGCTGGAAATTGAACCTGGCACCAGGAAAACGCGAGACACTATCAATTGCAGAAGGAGATATTGCCAAAAGATAAACATAATAAAGTCGGTCATTGTCAGCATATCAACTGAAAGCCTTTCCAGGGTGTATGAATAAGGGTTTTAAACTTTTGCACTGGTGGAAGTGTTTTCATGTCCAATTTCAGTGTGTGCTGAAAAACGTCCAAGCCTTGGGCTTCAAAGAGGCTAAAATCAAAAGGATTAATAAGTGGTAAAAGACCATGGGAAGAAAGAGGCTGGCATGTCTTCCACTGGGCATTGTCCATTGTGAGCCTACAGCCGAGGTGCACACTGCATTGCCCCCATCAAAGAGGACAGAAAATAAAATAAAAGTAAAATAAACAGCTTTCAGCTGTTTTTTTTTTTTTCTTTTTTCTTTTTTTTTTTTTTCTTTCTTTTTTTTTTTTTCTCCCGCCATCCCCATCTGTTGAATACAGCTCCCTGAGCCCAACCAGGGAAAATGAGGCCATGCTGCCACCTCTGCCAGGCACATCTTGTACCCCACAGACACCGGCCCCAGGGTACCGCACAGCCGAGGGCACAGCACAACCTGCACGATCCATCCAGGAAGGCTTCAATCCCAATAATTTTCTTTTCCATGCAAGTGAGCTTTTCATAATCTTGTTTTCATCATTAATTTTCTTCAGATGTCACTAATTTTCAGGACAGGCGAGAGGATGCCAGACTCGCACTCAGCACAGACGCCGGCACGCAACAGAGAATCTATTCCTGCAGCAGAACAGAAGATACAGCACAACCCAGCCAAAACGCACTTGATTAATCAGCCAAAAGCAGCCAGTGGCAGCTCTGTCAGCCCACAACATGATGCTCTCCTTCCAAAATCCCTCCAAGCCCTGTCCTCTGGTTATTGGTGAGATGCATGGTTATGGGGAGAGTCCGCTGATGCCTGCTCTCTTCTCACTGAGACAGGAGACCTCTGACACCCCACTTGCCTCCTTCCAAATGTTTTCCCATCACTAGAGGGAGACAGGATTCAAATCAGGCTTTGCAGTCGGAAACCAGTGTTTATGAATGACAGAAAACTCTCGGAAATGTTTGCGCACCCCAAAGCACGAGGAGAAAGTGCCACCTTCAAGCACTGCCAGTGCAGCCTGAGAGGCCTTCACAAAAGGAGACTCAAGAGTACTTTGGGGCTTTTCACTCAAAAAAAAACACACATAAAAACAGATAAAGTTTGAGCACAGGCTTAAAGTTAAACATACATGTATACCTAAGAGATTTCTGGCACAAGTTCCCAACCAAGGATTAAGAGCCACACACCATATTACTTTTAATTGAGCTACTGTCTTCCCATACGTTCTTCCCTGGGGAGACCAGTGGCTGGCTTATGAATTCAAGGAACAAGATCAGTTAAAAGAGTACTTGAACAATTGCGGTTGGCAGTTCTCTGAATAATATGAGCATTATTGAGTGTCGGAAAATGTCATATCATCAATTTTCTGGTTTCCTACACTCGTTGCTTTTGATCTCCACTAAAAGATTTATTGAATAGTTTTCATTTTTACATTAACCTAGTCCAAATTATACCAATTTAGAGCTGGGATATTTTTTTAAGAATGTACAAAGAGTGATTTTTAAAGCTGAGGCTTTTGATTCCATCCAGTTTTTATTGTTTCAAGCAAAGGACTGTTTTGGCAGGTTTATGAGATGGCGTCTGTTCTGCTGACAGACATGCCTGATAGATTGCTTACTCGTGTTTTATTTTTGGAGCCATTCGCAGTGTTATCTGCATTTGAAAAACAATTTACTTTGATTAAAATTTAAATGAAATATATGGAAATACTGGCCTTGCTTGCAATCAAATTGTAAGTCTATCTTGTTGAGCAACTTTTCCTCATTGTACGTGGGTGAAATGCAATGCTGAAAAGGAGATTTCTTCCCTTCCGGCAATGCCCACAATCAGTCATTAGAGCTCCCAAATGAGGAATAATTCCTCCCCCAACCCATGCAATGCCTTGAAAGGTGATTAAGGATACTCTTCTTGTACTGCCTGCCTAAACTGAACATACTATTGATGAGTGTCAATTTAAAACAGTCCTTAAAAATATAGTTATAACCACTTGACTTAGATGATTTCCTGCAGCAGTGAATTTTGTAGTGACCGTAGCATACATGAAGGATTATTTCCTTTCATTTGTCCCAGGTATTTAATAATTTGTAAGGTTTGAGCTTTGCCTAGGGATCATATCCGGGACTTCATTGTTGTTTAAAAAGACTGTTTTCACTCACCCATGCCACATCATCAGTTTTCAGTCAGAGAAAGAAAATGAAGGACTTCTGGTGTCAACACCTCTATGAAAGAGTTTTGAGTTGGTGATCGTACTCCATGTATTTGTGATGCTGTTGGCCATCTTCTGAGGCCTTATAATCCCCTTTTAACAGAGGACTTAGGCTACATGTACCTGCCATTTTTTCTGCACTGATCATCTTTTGCATCATGATTTTTATAGCAGGTATGAAGACAATAATACTTAATGACAAATTTGTACAACAAATAGCCCCAAATGTAGATTATCACACCACATTTGGTCTTAATGGCTTGTTTTGTTCATGATCCTAGATGCCTGGTGCAGGCAGCCCACCCCTGCCCTTCTGAGCCACCCCAAGCAAAGCACTTCTCCCCACAGTCCCATCTGCTGCTGTATCAAATAATATGAAATAAAAATGTCTCCATGTGATGCATTGAGAGATGCAGATGCAAAACAATAACCACAACAACAAAAAAATAATAAAGCTCCAGCTTTCTGCCATTGCTCTTTGCTGTGAGACAGCCCAGGAACATGAATTCCATGAGCCAAGTTCACCCCCCCGAAGTCCATCTGCAGCAGTGCTGATGAGCTGGCCTTGCTGATGCTTCTTGAAATAGCCTCCAGCCCTGAAATAGCCCTGCACACACAACAGCACCATTTCCTGACAGTGAACCTCAGGGCCGAGGGGGGCAGGGATATGGGTGGCAGCCCATGAGTGGCCGTAAGATTTGATGATGGTCCAATTTTCTATAAATATGGCTAAACAACGCAGAGCCTCTCTCCTCTTGCTCTCTGCATTCTTGTTTCCCCTTCTCCTATCTCAGCTGAATTTTCCTACCAGCTTCCTGAAAACACTTCCCGATTTCACACCATAAACATCCTCCACTTTTATTTGACTAACGCTTCCTACAGTGCGAGGCCTTCCGCCCGCTCCTCCAGAGCTGCTTCTATGTTTCCCCTATCTTTGATATCTCAACAATAAATGAAAAACAACTCTTCCTGTGCTTGGTACTGGCATGCTTTCGGCATTTTTTTCCTTGCTCCCCCCAAGCTAAGCAATGAGTGCAGGCCACTTCCCGCCTGGGTGAGCCAAGAGTCAGCTTTGCAAGAGGCAGCAGCAGAGGTCAAAGGATTCATTGATCCCAAGTCAAGGACGAGAGGAGCATTGTGGTCACGGGCAGCTTCTGCGCTGCAATCATTTCTCCAGACCCATGCCAGTGGAGGTGGTTGAGGAGCAGGACTGTCCTCTGCCAGAGGAGCAGGGGATGCAGCCACCTTGGTCTCCACGAGGAGTGCGCCCTTGCCCATGCTGCTGTCCTTGTATTGCCTCCTCCTCCACTGGGGAATTCCCACAGAGCTCAAGCTAAGGTCACTGAAGGCAAGAGATGCTGTTTGTGCTGACTGCAGCCGCCTTGGGCCTGGCTTCCTAGAAGGGATTCCTGGAGAGCCAGCACTGATGGAAAAGAGATGATTCCTTGGGGCCAGGCTGCTGCTGGCCATGTATGGTGCAGCCCTCACAGTCTTCCTCCTAAGAAAGTGGAGGAAGGCAGTGGCAAGCCTGGAAGCTGGCGAGGAACAGAGAGACCTTTCACTGCTTCTCCATACCTGTATTATAACTCAACATCCAGCCCCTTCTCAGCCTGAGCAGTGTGAAAGAGACAGCATTATCCTGGGAGGTCTCACCCCGCCTGAGAGAGAAGCATCGAGCAGCTTTACCACCACTCCAGATGTAAAGCAAAGCCCTCCGCACCCCTTGGGCCTCCACAGCAACTCAATAGGGAAAAGAGGAAAGCCTTCCTCCTCCCCACTGCACTGAGAGCTTCAGCCACCAGTGAAGACCAACCATTCCTTATCATATCATTGCTCTTTTTTGGCTATTTATTTTACCATTCATTAACACATGAGCCCCCCAGAACTCCAGCCGTGTACGACGCTGGTTGGAGCCATGGGTAGGCCCCAGCCTGACAAAGAGGAGAAGGGACATGCCCTCCACCCCATGGGACACCCAGGGCCCATTTTTCAGGCTGATGAGCACCAAATGAAACTGGGAAGGTCAGCATTCAACCATGCTGAAAGTCAGTCTGACTCCAGGCTCAGGAGGCACATAAAGGTGTGTGGTCTCTGAGGGCGGTCAGCCCTGAATTTTGGTGGCCTTCTGGTAAGGCCTGCAGTGCCCAGAAAGGGGCTTTGGAAACCTGTCACATCGGCAGGCTGAAGCACTCCAAATAATTCAGCTCTGATTTAAGGAGAGGCCTCATAACCTCAGCTTCTGCAAAAGTCTGTACAGAGGCATTTGGCTACTGCACCTCAGCAGCAGCAGCTTTGGGAAGATCTTCTGACACATGAGAAAGCAGAAGAATTTGCCAGGAAAACTAGGTTGAGTAGCAGCAATCGATATTTATGGACACCCTACAAAAGGGCCATCTTAATTCACAGCAATTGTATTGGAGCCACTGATGGACAAATGCCCTGCTTTTGATGTAAAAAAAAATATAAGAAAATGCGGATTAGTTTGAAAACTATTTTATTTTGTTTCAGCCACGTTTTATTAGTATGAGAAGCAGCCAGGGATATACTATCCTACCTTTGAGTGGCCAAAGATAACATGAAAAGCTTTTCAAGAAAGGAAGGCTCTGGCAGAAGATGGAGTGATGGGAAGGATGCACAGCATCATGTGTTTAACCAGCAGCAGATACATGTAAGCACAAAATACCTGTACCATTACCTGACAACCTTAGTCTCTCCCCTCAAGCAGCACTATCTTTTTCACCCTGCAACCCATAAGTGACCCTCATCATTAGAAATCACTTCACCGCATGTGGCATTGTTTCTTTAAATATTCTGGGAAGAAACTCAGAGCATCCTTTGCTTGCTGGCCATTTTTATTTCAAAACCAGGAGATGGCAACTTCTCCATTTTTTCATGTAACATAACATAGGAAAGTAATGCACAAACCTGACCACTTAGGTTGCAGCAGCCCTGTGTTTATTATTATACATAAAGCACACTGTTGAGAGGAGTTGAAAGCCATGAGAGCCCCTGGATGCAGAAATATGGCCATCTAATTTGTTTTTACCTTGGTGCTTTTTTCTTATAGGGAAAGAACAACAACAAAATATTAGCTCTTCACAGTGTTCCATTTGGACAGCATTTGACTAATTTAATCATTACAAACTGGTGAATGGAAAGAGAGAAGTAACAGAGTGGCTAGTTTCATAACTCTAATATATCTGCAGTATTTAAGCACAATAAAGCAAATCTAAGTTGTCTTTGTTTAATGCATATGAGATAACAGTTACAGAAACATATTTGTGATGCTTTAGGAGTCAGGACACCTGCACAATTTAAGTGTACACTGTGTAAGATTGCCAAGCCAGCAAGTCATCCATCAAAAAGCCTCAGAAGCTGCATTTTATTGCCTCCAGGGACTGTCAGTGTACCTTCAGCCCATGCTGTCCATGATAGACAGGAGAGGGGTGTGGGATGTCCCTGCCCTGTGGGTCCTGGGCCCTCACCAAAGGTCTGAAGCACAAGGGGGGACCATGCTATAACCAGAAACCTGGCAAAAACGAGACCACCTGGAGGCTCAGACACGTAGCAAAGACACCTTTCTCCTCCTCGCACCCTCCCTACCGACCTTCTCCACATCATTCACCGCCCTCTTCACCCCTTGGTAATTACTGCCTCATACAGCAGTCTCCCAAGGCACAGAGACTGGAGGATCTTTAACAGAGGTTAATGTCCTCTGGCATCATCTGGCACAGCAGGTTTTGGTCCTCCAGGTTCTGGCAGCTCGCCCCTGCCTGGTGCACAACCACCCTCGTGTCCTCCCAGTGCAGCCAAGACCACCAGGCCGTGTGTGCTTGTCCTGGGACAAGTTATTGGCTCCCAGCAGCTAACCGCCCTATTAAAATAACGCCCTTTTGTCATCCAGGCCCTAAACACCTCTATTCAGCACTTGTTAAAGGCCTGAATACCCAGGGGTTTCTTGGAGGGAAGAAGAACCCATGCTCCCCACAGGAGCTGGGCCGAGAAGGCTGATAATCATCTCGCGATCACAAATTACTTTTCATAAGGACCATTTATGAGGTAACAGTTGGCATGCGGAAAGCATTTCACTTCGCCAGCAGCTTGCTGAAAACGAAACATCACGAACCCTAAAAAGAAACCGTGAATCAAAGGCTGCATTCTTCTCTCCCACAGTGAACCCTTTGTTAGGGTCTACCCAAAAGTTTCATTACGAAAGGCTGATACAGGAGCCTTATTAAATTGTGATTAAATGACGTGTCCGCGTAGAAGTCAGCTCATTCCGCTGTTGATGTGGGCTGGCTTTCTTAGACTTTTAAAACATGAAGGCTTATGAAATAGCTGTAATATCTTTTCCCATGATTGCTAGGGAGCGGAGGGTCTTTGCTTCTGCTCTAGTCATATTTGGCCCCGCTCCAGAGGATAACATTTTCATTAAAAGTGCATTAGGCGCACAATTCACCACGCAGCCGTCCTGACGAAGTGCCTGATCCACAGCCCGCTGACCTGGCTCAGAAGCCTTAATGGGCTTTGGTGAACTTTGCTGGCCTCTACAAAAACAGCATCACCCATCGCTGGAGGTACTTTGAGCTGGTTTTGCCATCAATTGGATCCAATTTGTCCCCAGTGCTTCCCCCCACCACTTTCTGTGTTTCAGGATTTAAAAAATACTAAATAAAAAATAGCAGAAGCTGAAACATCAGTCAGGCCAGATAATTGCTAATGACTGTGTTAGAGCAGCAGGGATGATATTTGGGACACCTAAGAAAGAGTTAAACAGTAGGAACAGCATCAGACCCAGTGGCCTCCCCATCATTTCTGCCTGTCAGTTCTGAGCCACCAGCGAGCTCGCAGCAATGATGCATCTTTCCCTTCAGATGACTCACTTTAAATAGTGCCCAGTGATTTATGCACAGAAAAATGTATTAATAAATACGGAAATGCACAAATTCATACGTTTTAAGGCTGGAGAACCGTCACAAATGTTCAGCCCGGCCCTCTGGAGACTGCAGCCTCACCCAGCAACTTCTGCCTGAAATCCATGGCTTCTGTTTGAGTGAAAGCATCCAAATAGCACAGTGGAATGCTTCAACATATTTTCTTCTAACATTTTGCAGAAGAAATGCTTCAAAACCAGAATCCCTCTTTTTCTGTTGTTTCAGAAAGTCTAAGTCAGGAGAGGGGTGCCAAGAATTATTGTTTTTATCGGTATCTCTTAGTGATGTGCTGTTTACATACTCGCAACTGCGTGGCTCAGAGTTTTGGGGCAAAGCTGGTAGGAAGCACCTTCAGCACCCCACCTGTGTGGATTTCCAGAGCCAGCATGGCTCGCCCATACATCCCCATCTATCCTGAGGCCTCCTGCAATCAGCACATGACATGAGCAATGTAGCTGCTTAACGAAGCAAGGTGGGTTACTTCTGGGAGATGCTGGCAGCCTTCTGGCCAAGTCAGCAGGAACTGTGCTCGCTTGTCCGTCAGAGGTGATTTAAATCATGCTTTGCAAAGTACAAATGCCCGTAAATATTTGTGTGACATAAGATCGGTGAGCAGCCAAACAATACTTCAAAGAGCTGAGCAAGGGAAGAAAAACAAACAAACAAACAAACAAACAAACAAAAAAACACACTATGTATACTGCTTGAAAAAATAAAATAGGGAAATCTAGCATTGTGTTTAAGGGCAACGTTTGCTCTCAAGTGGGTTTCTGTCAATGGATGTCCTGCACACAGAACAGGCAGTGCAAATAAGAGGTAGGGATGCACAAAGAGAATTATCTAAGGATCAGACCCAAATCTCACGAGGGACTCCTAATCAAGGCACTCACCAGCACGGGACATCAAAAGGCTTTCAGGAAAGGCTGGTGGGTCTGACAGGTTGACATGTGCAGGCACAGGCAGCTGACTGCTAACTTGTACTTTATCCAGAATTAATTCACAGTGAGCATCTCGGAGATAATCAATCTTTTCACATTTAGCAGGCAACATTTATCATATGAAGTAGCTGCCATGCTTTCTGACAAGGATACCTTTCAGATTTTCTCCTTTTCAGTTAATATATTTGATTAATACTTATAGCCCAGGGTTGCAGCACTGGCATTTGCTTCAGTAGGGTACAGCCAGGACCAGCTTTTGCATCTCCCTTCCCTGGCCAGCTGTACCACCAGGCTGCCTCCAGCCCCATCTCAGCATCAGACCTTCATGCTTTGTCTTCGTAGCCCTCCCAGCACCTTATCAAGGTGTCCATGCTCTAAAAAACTTCCTGCAGACCTCTGAGAGCTCAAATTTTAATGGATTCAAGGCTGACAGGGATTGCTGCAGGGCCTCCAAGTCATGAGCAACTGCCAGAGAAAAATGCCCAAACCTGCAACTCCTGCAGTCTTGCTTGGAGAGATTTTGCAAAATCCTTTCAGAATAGCAGCAGGTGCACTTATCTGGGCCAGTACCACTGCGGACACCACCAAAAGCCATCCTGGATCAGAGGCTCAGAGAAGTGCCAGAGCTTTCTAATTTTAGACATTTGATTTGAAACCATTGGTCTACAGGACTTGGGCAAGGAACACAAATTCGAGCAAGCTGTGGTGCTCCAGCCGCCGGACAAACAGCCGCCTCCCCAGCTCCCCAGCCTTGCTTCGTCTCCAGATGCTTTGCATTTCCCTTCTCTCTGCCAGGTGTTTTTAGCACATCAATGCTAAAAATTTCAGCATGTTCTAGGATTCCAGCCTGCTTTAGAATAAACTACGACAGATCTGTGTCTATGGAAGATGTTCCTTGCCAGAAATATTATCTAATTTGTAAGCATTTTATGATTTTCAAAAAGTTATAAAATACGATATTAGGAAACAAATGGCCAATGGAAAAGATCCCTTCTGGTAGCCAAAATGACCATATAATTGATTTTTATGAACAGCATCTAAAGAAATGAGTTACAACCCATATGGCTATTTTGGATTCTAGATACACATTGCATTTTAAGCCTCTCAGATGGTTTATCCAAGTTTTCCGCATATAATCAATGGTGATTAGAAGAGGATATGAATCATTACGGCTCCTAGGGCTGAGCACATGTTTGAAGGGTGAGGGATTCACACGTTCTTGCTCTATAAATACCCATCCAAGGTTGTACAGAGCATGAGAAACTCCATGGCAGCATGTAAAAAGGTATCGCAGAACAAACTGCAGACTCATTACGGAACCCAAGGCCTCCTCCCTTAGATGGGTGTAAATATTATTTACTTAGGACACGGTTCAAACTTCAATTGAAGTCAGACGGAAAAACTTTACCTCTAAGGCAGACAGTGTATCCTCTTTCTCCATGACTTTAACCATTTTCTCATAGCTTGGCCCCAGCCGGTGAGGAGGTTAGGTTACAGATTCGCTCACTACACGGTGATGCTCCACAAATAACGCCCACACAGTTCACATGTGCACGCTCTTCCCATCAGCATCCAGGCCTTCCAGGGGTGCAGAAACCTCCCTTGCATGGGCCCATGTTTGCAGAACCACACATACACATCTCGCACATCACCTTCATGCTCCCAGACGTCTTCATGGCAGTGCTTACATTGACAGCGGATGCAACAGGTATGAAGCAACTCAATCTTATGAACATGACAGCTAAATTACACTGCTTTGCATTCCAGCCCCCGGTGCTGGCCCACAGCACCCTTCCTTTGCTCAGGGTGACAGCTCTGGGGCACCTACGTATCACAGAGCACGCCAGCTTTCAGCTCTCAGAGAGGGAAATGTCTCCCAGTACAAAACAGCCTTCTTGTTACCATGGGGAACTTAAGAAATATTTTCTAAGTTCATTTGCCATGGAAGAAAAAAAAGCACGAGCCAGGATTTATGCACTACACTTAATGCACGGTATCTCCAATGCATTTCTTTCCATCCCTCAGACTTTCATTCACCATTATTTCCTGCAAAGACGAGAGACCTTCTCCTAGATTGCACATTCATAACTTCAGCAGACTTTTAAAACCAGAAGGGACTGTTGTTGTAGTCCCATCCAGCTTCCTGTGAAACACAAGCCAAACAGTCTCAGCTGATAATTTCTGTATCAAGCCCCATGACTTCTACTTGAACTGGCACCAGACGTGCTCCTGATGTGCTGCAGCTACTATATTATATTCCTTACAGTCCTGGTATTCCTCCGGGCAATGGAAAGGCGAGAAGGGAGCCCCCGTCCCTTTTGCTGCCTGTTCCTCCTGATAAATCAGCCGGTGAGCTGAGCGCCGGCAGTATTTTTCAATGCTGTCTGGTCCTGGAGGCAGTAAAGCCTCTGCATTCCTTGGAAAGAGACAGGCAGGTGATAGCGGGTAGGCCAGGATCCATAATCTGTTACACAGGTTTAACTCCACAAATTTAGCAAACGCTCAGATCCCGTCTTAAAGGGAAGCTGAGAGATTAGCATCGGCTCCTAGGCCAGGCCTGCTGTAATGCAACCCTCGCCTCCAGCTCAGCAGAGGCACTGACGGGGTCTCCACTGACGGCTGCCAAGGGAAGGCTCTAAGACAGCCGAAAACTTTGAGGTTAAGATTTGAAAGGAAGACAAACTTAGGCTCCTAGTCATGTTACAGCCCATGATGAACTATCCCGCAGAGGATTCTTACCAGGATGCTAAGAGAAGTTTTATAGAGAACCAGAGCCATCCATCTCAAATGAGGATGAAAGCGCAACCTATTACCTAGGAGGAAATTGAGAAAGGTAATATTTTGCCCTCGATTTTGATGCGTTTCTAAAGCAATTCAGTCGGATGAAATTTGCAAAGCCATTTTAAGATGAAAAGGCCCGTACGATAACCAGATCCAGAGGATTTTGATTTAGGGAAATATTATGCCAGTTGTAGCGACAGTAGAAGTTTTCATATTTAAGTTATTTCATATTATTATGAGACATACCAACACTAACATTCCTCCACCCGGACATTTCCCAGATTTCCCACCCACATAGAGTCTAAAAGCTCTATATAAGGACTTTTTCCCCACTTCGCAGATCAAAGCAATCTCCCCCTGGCTGGCAGCTTGGCTAGAAATAGGGCCGACATCCCTCAGCGTGCAGTTTACCACCCTTAATCTTGACTTTAGTCCCTCAGTTAACCATCAGAGCACGAAGCTTTGCAGCTGCCTCTTCTTCCTCTTTGACCAGTTCATTTTGGAGGCACAGAGGTGGCTAAAGACTTCATTCCTTAGCTACTGGGGCACCCAGTGGGGCTGTTCCCCATTAGCACCAGTGCCTGAGCCGCATGCCCAGTGCAGCTCGGTGCCTCCGTGGTGCCACGCAGCCCCTGTAACCGCTCCTACTCCAACCACAACAGCAAAAGCCAGCAAAGAAATAAAATTTTCCATATGGGTAATTCGGACAGGTTGACTGGAGTTTTGCCACTGACACCTGTGAGATGACACACGAGGGCTTCAACCACGATGCTGCCAAGCAATGCTGGGGAGAGGGAGAGGCTGGCACCAAACCAGGACCACCTCAGGCTCCAAATCCCACTGCTGCTCTTTCTCAAAGGGTTTGAGGCTGAGAATCCACAGATTGCTCCTGTCCCACCAGGCCCCAAGGTAAAGGGGGAATGAATTGCTGTATTCCCCCTGGGAAGCCCAGCCCATTAAACCAGGACAGAACAGCAGAACCAGAAGGTTTACAAGGTGCTGGTAAGGTCTGGGAATGGTTTTGTGTGCAAAAAGCCCCAGGTGCCAGTGCCACCCCGTATCTCCCTGGGGCAGGAATGCCACCTGTCCCCGTGACCAGGGCAAGGGACGCATCTTCAGCCTTGCTTTCCCCAGCACAGGCAGTGGGCAGGGTGTACTTGCAAAGAAACTTAGAAACACCACCCCCCTTACACATCCCCTAAAAAAAAACAATGAACCACCACCACCACCAAAAAACAGATCTGAATTCTGCTCAGAAACAGTTCTCCTCTGGGGGAGATAAGATGAGAAAGAGCAAATCAGTCGTGACAGATGGCAGGGGTGGTGGTGAATGCACTAATGGGAAGCACACACATCCCAGGAGGATGAAAGCTGCATAAAAACCTTATAAAAACCAAGTGCATGTCTCACTGGGCTGCTTCACTGTGGTTCCTTTTATAAAAGATATACTCATTCAAAGGCAAATCTTGATTTCTGTCATGAGCCCATTATTACACAAGTGTTGTGAATTGGTGTTAAAGATACAGTAAGTCATAAAGAATGCATCCTATATACTCCCTCATGTATATTGAACCCAGATTTAGATAGTCAGCGTTACAGGAGACGAAGCACTTTTTATATTTACTAAATGCAGAATTCAGCGTACCAGCAGCAGAAACTGCAACGAGCATAAAGGCAAGGTGCTGACCACACTGAGCGGGACACCACAGCTGCATAAACTGTTCAGGGCCATTGTGGCTGGGGCAAAAGGCACCGATTTCTTGATTTCTCCCCTTCTTTCCAGGCAGTGCCTCCATTTAGCATATTACAGGAGCATTTTCTTTCCGTGGTGTTGGTGAACATCTCAGATTTCAGTTTCAGGTCCAGCCTCAATCCTTTGTCACTGCAGGGATGAGCAGTTTGGATGCAAACACCTTTCCAAGCCCTCCTGAGTGCTGTGCCACCCGCAGCCCTGCTCTCCAAGGTGACCCATCTCCTTTTGGCTTGCTTGGCTTTGTATCCTGCAGTTACACCCTCTGTGCAAATTAGCATACCCCCTAAGGAAAAAAATACCAGTGCCTGGGCAACTGGACTTACAATAGAGGGGAAGATTTTTCCAGGTAACTGAATACAAGCCGGGACAAAAGATAAGTAATGAGAGCACCAAGCAGTGAGCCCTCCTCGGTTCTTTGCGGTCTGTGGCTTCTCATCTAATTCAGGGCAGTGCTTAGGCAAAGGCTTAGCTTTAAGCAACACTTAATCCCATTTACTTTATAAAGCCAAACTACGGGATAAAATTCTCTGAATGGAATAATCCCACCAAACGCCGTGAAACAGTAGAAGGGGTCTGGAGGACCTCGCAATGTGCACGGCCCCAGCGCACACTGCACAGATCCCCCAGCTGCTTTATAACAGCACAGGCTGGTTTTAGAGGTGGTCCAGAGCGAAACATCACAACTCTTACTAGATGAAGCCACAGGTAGCACTAGGGGAATGACACGTTTTGCATGTGCAGCCTGCAGGCAGCCACAGCCCATGAAAAGCCCAGGGGTAAATTAACCCTCAGCACAGCTGCTAGGGTGTCATACTATAAAGATTGTTCCCAGGTCCTCAAACAGGCAGGAGTTTGAGGGACACAAGGAAAAGAACAGTGGTCCTCCTTCATATAGCATCCTGAGCAAGCCTGGGCAGACAAAAAAATTCCACGTGGAACAGGCACTGGTGGGAGCTGCTGACTTCTTGAATGAAGCTCAGGCCATGGGAGATTCGTGGGAAATCATGATGGGCACCCCCAACAAGACATGCTGACCAGCCCCACCTGAGGCACTCAGGAACCTTGAGCTGGCCAAAAAAACATCAAACAAATACTTCTAAACATCACCATCAGGAGGTGATGGAGCCACCTTCCACATGGGAACAGTGGCTAAGAGAATATAACAGCTTTTAAGATGGGACTTGAGCAATGTATGAAAACAAACCCATGATGGGGGCTCCTCCGGCAGCTGAGGACAGTGACCCAGGGCATCTCTCAGCCCAGTGTCCAAACACTGGCGTTACTCACAGCAAAACATTTGGGGTGAGAGGCTTGCTGGACCAGCTCCAAACGGTTGTCCTAAATGCTTTTTGTCATTCCCACAACAACATATTGCTCCTTTCGTCCTGTCCACGTTTTCCATCCCTGGGTGTGCCTTACAATCGTGAAATCTGACTCTGCCACTTAATTAATACCATAACCGCGTGCTGCGGCGGCTTGCGCCGTCCTGAGCGCCATCCGCACACTCCGAGGCGTTTGTTGCTGCAGCGAGGGAATACAAAGCTTTACATGCAGGAGATGGAAAAGGTTAAAGTCAATATTTTGGCTGGTGGAAATATTTATGGAAAGAACCCGTGAACTAGCGAGCTGCATTCATTCCACTGACATTTCCAAACTGCCTTAACCTTTTATATTTCTTGTGGTTAGCTCCTGTTTAATACGTTCTAATTATACGAGAACCGGGAAGCAAATGAATGGCTGAGATTAAAGTTAAACAACAGCCATAAATATTGCAGGACAGAGTCTCGGAGCTGAACCTGTGGATTTATGCCCCCAAGTTCAATGCTTTGCAGACGAGACACGTGAGGCTATCAGAAGCATGTGCAGAGCTTATAGTTTCTTGCCCACCCACTCGTTTGAGGGCAGAATCTGTCCCTTTGATGGCACTGCGCTGAAGTTTTGGTGTGCGTGTAGTAAAGCACAGCAGTTCATTCAGAGAAGGTTCACAAAGGACAAATAGCTTTCGCCAAAATCACCATTTCCTTCGGCCTTCATACAATGAGAAAGGCAGGAAAGGAAAAAGGGATTCAAAAGTCTTTAGCTAACGATGGGCAGATGTTCTCAGGGGCTTCGGCCAACCCTAAACACTGATCAGGTACTACTGCGTGCACTGTGTGCAGCAACAGCAATTCCATCTAACATCTGAGCAGGCAGTCCCTCAGCAGTGATTTACTAGCACAGCAATATCTGTTACAAAACACACAGAATTGGAATAACTTTCTCCCTACAAAACGTTACATCACAAGCGAATGCAGACAGTTGCAAAACTCCGCTCCACAAGTGGAAGATGTTAGCAATCTGCTCCAGTTCAGCTTGACGCACGGAAATGCCAGATGGCTACTCTGCTCTCGCCACCTCCAACAGTTGATGGAGAAGTTTTGTATATGCAAGTTGTCCCTGTTAGCAGAAGACAGGCAAAGCGGGTGGACCAGGGAGCACAGGGATTTGCTGTCACAGCCGCAAACTCCCCAGGGTAAAGCAAGCTGAGGCTGCTGGGCTGTGGAGCTATTGCACCTCTGCTGGAGGTGCAGACGTAGCTTCAAGGTGAGGCTTTCAGTCACCAGCTCCACTTTGGGGCTAAGGAGGACAATAGCTGCACAACCACTACACATGGCCAGGGTGCTCCCAGTCTGCAGTCCAGGTCACGTCGCCATCCACATCTGCACCTCTGCTTCCTTTGACAGCCATGGGAGAGCACTCAAGATGCTTGAGGGTTGACCAAGAGGTCTAATGAGATTACATGGGTTACTTTTGATCTGAAACCTCCTGCCTCCCTGCCAACAAAGCGGAGATCCATGCGTAGTGAGAGGGAAAAAGGGCATCATCTTTTATCTATTTGGCCTGTTCAACTGCAAGTTCTTTCAGCTCTCTGCTCCCTCTCTATCCCTGTTCCATATGATCGCTCAATGGGCCTAATTGTTGTCTTGTATCACAGCTTCCGATATGATGTGGCATCAAAGGGATTCGTGCATGTGGTTACAATTAAATCTGTGCTTAAACACTTTGCTGAACCCAGGCATTCATTGAACTGCAATTGTTTCGGAGGTAGGGGCCATCTTTCCTATAAGATGTCTCACACAGTGCATTTGACCCTGATTGCCCTTCTTCATCCCACTAAAATCAAAACAAATAAAAGGAGTAATACTAATAAATGGTGTCACCCTGGCAGAAGTTTATTTCCTTTGTGCTTCCAAGAATGGTACACAATCTTTAAGGAGGGATGTTGCTGTCTCCTACCATCAACAATGCCAAAAATACATAGAAATTAACTGAAAGAGTCAAGTTTCAAGCTGCACAAATTCAACCACAGCAAATATTTTGTGTGTATGTGGTATAGTTTAGACTCCAACATGTTTCCTTATGGTCTATCTACTTCCTCAAAAAATATCAACCATAATCACTCCACAACAGCCAAGGCTAACACAGCGTATCAGCTCGGTAAACATCTCTATTCTGCTGTCGCTTAAGGGGCACAAGGAATCTCAGTGGGTTCGTAAAGGACTTTTTGACAACAGAAGTCTTGGCTGATATGTTAAAAATGGCAGGATTCGCCTTGCACTGCGTTCGGAGAAGTTATTACTAGCCCTGGTAATCTCTGGTTTATTTTGAATAATTGTTTCCCTCCACGTGGGCTTTTGGTAGTCATTTAATATCTGTTCACAGGTATTTTTACATACATATGAGTACAGTGCCTATGGCACCACAGCCTGCATGCGTTAGGCAGCCCCCACTGCCCCGCAGAGGGACGAATTTCCCTTTGACTGGTAGCTCTGGGATTTTGGGAAAGCCTCCGGCTCTCCCCCTTCTGCTTGCCTCTTTGTAAAGCCGGTGTCATGAGAGACCCAAAGCACTTAATGATTTAGCATGCTCCAGGATAAATGGGTGTTACATTAGCACAGGTGCAAATAGCTTTCTAATTATTATTAATTTAATAATATGGTGCTGCTGGTACACACTAATTAGATCCATGTTTTTCTATAGTAAGGGAACAACACCAGAAATTTCCACAGCTGTCAGCTGCTGTCTTCTTGCAATTGCTATGGAAAGCAAACAAACCGTAAAGGCAATTCATAATTATTATAAACATTCCCTAACCTAAACCACGTTGACATTTCTAAATCGGAGCTGCATGCTTGCTCTTGTCTGTGGTGTCAGAAAGGGAACGGAGCCAGCCAAAGAAAGGACAAGCAGCTATTAGATAATTCGAGGGCCAAGCAATTAGCTTGGCTTTAACGAGCTGTTTTCACGTGAAGAAAGTGCTTCCCCCATTGCTCTGACCGACCCATCCCACCTCTCACTCCATCATGTTGACCAACATTTGTTTTTCCAGTGTTTTCTGGGCATTTCCCGCAAGGTAAGCACTGTGCTGCTTGCAGAAGGCTTTGCCACCTCTGTCCACAGGGCTTTGTTCCCTGCCAGAAGCAGGGAAGGAGAGCTCCAGCTCCCCGTGCCCACTGCTGGGTCCCTCTGTGTTTTTCCCATAAACTCACCCCAAGGATGTGGCTCGAGCCCTAAAGTGATATTCAGAGCCCTCAGCATGAGGTTTATGGCTCCCAGCGTCTGCTGAGAATATAGTTATAACTGACAAGTTCAAGGGCAGGTATTTGGGTGATCTTCCGCAAATTCATCCCTATAAAACAGATCTCAACTCTGACACTGACCAAGACTTAATTTAAAGTGGTTTAGTGGAAGCAGCTGACTGACAAAAAAAATAAAGGATCTGTGCACAAATAAAAGCCTCCAGGGCTGAATCTGAAGACAAATGCATTTCTAGCAGAACCAGGACACCAGCTGGCTCTCCACTGAACTGTGTATCACTCCCTAATTTCATCTTTTTAAAATTTAAATTGCCTGTTCTGCCCTAGAAGAGAGGAAATCCTTGTCTACGATTTCTCTTATATTACGGTTTCACTTAGATTTCATTATAATAATTCTGGTTTCAATTTATGGCACTTCCTGAGTGATTTCCTTGCCTTCTGTGAAAGCCCCTGGAGGATGGTCAGAGCCGACATCCTCAGACGTGGGGACCAAGAGGCTCTCCCGAGGACCTGCAGCCCACTCCAAGCTGCATCCCTTGATGGATGGACACTGCTGGTGGAGAAGGATGTAGGGGCAGGAGGCTGCTAGGGATGTCCCATGCACACCCCAACATTAGGGTGACCCTATTTGTCATCCCAAAAGGCACAGCTTCCCCACCCCAGCTGGGAGATCCTGGGACACCCTGAATTCAGCAGCACGAGAAAGCAGGGAAGGAACAAGAGCAGCAGGTCTTGAGATAAATCACACCCAGAGATGGGCAAGCAGTCCTCTTTACCCATCCCTTTCCGTGTTAGCTCATGACTGAAGCTGTCTGCTTTGAAGGAATGAACCAAGATATTTATAACCTTCAAGTCAGCACTCAGCTTGGATGGTTGCAAGGGTTTGGCAGAAGTCCTTGTAGATATAGCGGACTTCACATCAGACACTTGTTCTACTGAGGTGCTCTGAGAAATGCAGAGCTCCGTTGCATGTGGAGCAGCAGAGCCTCAAATATCTGATGGTTCCCATCCCTGGGGCATGTTGGTTTGGTGGCCACCGATGGAAATGTTTGCTGGTGTCAGGGCAAAAGCTGACGCTGCTCCACTAGCTTAGCACCTAGAGGCTGCGACCAGTCACAGCGATGCCCTGGTGCACTGAGCAGTGTAACAAGAGATACCAGTTTTCAAACAAAAGCAGCCAAAAAAAGCAAGGGAGATACAAACACACCTGGATCAGCACCACAAAAACAGGGGGCACATCCCCACAGATGCTGGAGCTGGGAGAAACCCATAGGTGCCGTCCTCCCAGACTCTGTGCACTGAGCCAATGCTTTCCTCTCACCCCAGCGTGTTGATATAAAACCAGGAGGAATGAGAAGTGGAACTAATCCGAAGGATTACGTTTCACCGTTGTAAAAGACTTGGCAAAAAGGCTGTCCTCGACCTCCCTGCTGTCACACACCAGGCGATGCCCCAGCTCAGGCTGGGCTTGGGGAGCTGGCAGGGCTGGGCTGCGAAGACCACTTTTCCCCCACAGTTTTCCACTTTGGATCAAAAGCTGGGTAACACATGTTACCTATGAAATCAGATATGGTACACTCTTCTTACGCTTGTATGCTCATGCAGAGACCTAATAAAAGTTCGACTTTCTGGCCAAGACTGGGTGGGAAGGTCCTGCAGCTAAAAGCCCCTCTCCCACTGAGGTGTAGCTGAGGGCTCTCACCCATCTTCCCCCAGCCCCAGAGCTGCATTGGATGCTAATCCAAAATGGAAAATGTATCCAAATGTGATTACAGTCCACAAGAATATAAAATAACCTTAAAAAAATTGTCTAAGCACAAGAACCGTGTGATATCAGCACTGCTGGCACTCGTAGCTTTAACAGCTACGGCTTTTTATTTCATTGTGATGGCAGTGAAATGTCTTCACCAACAAATACAAGTTACCTTAAGATAAAAGCATGCCTCGCTGCAGGGCTCACCACTTTCCTTCCTCCATCCAAGCTGGGGCAGTGCCCCAGGGCCCAGCACTTCGCCCCAGGGTGCCCCAGGAGGTTCCCACATCCCGGCACTGCCACTGCAGTGAGGGCCTGGAGGAAAACAGGTGATTTGCTGGATTTGAAGATTTTTCAGGACCTTATGCCCTCTACAAGATGTCTCGAGGCCGGCTTTTCTCTATCTGTCGTAGAGTGGAATTAAAGTCAACAATCTTCACCACCCAGAAATTCTGCTAACCCTTTTAACCCGCACTTGGGTTAAGTAATTGGGATCAAACAAAGTGCAGCCATATTTTTCTGGGCTGGAGAATCAGGATCCCCTGTTTCGTCTGGGGATGCTTCCAGCCTATCCAAGCACACAGAGTCCATTTTAGCGTGCTTCATGTCATCTGCCCTTACCGGGCCAGACATAAATCCTTCTTAAAAAGGAAAATCAAAATTACGACAAGAGTAAAAAGGAGAGACGTGATACTGAGCAGCATTCTCCTGCCAGGGACAACTCTTTTTGGCGTAGCATAATTAATCAGCCATGGTCTAAATGGCTTCTCTCTTAAAGGGCTTCCTTCTTCTCCCAACATATCCTCCGTGGATCAGAAATGCCAGCGTAGCATTATCATTCTATCTTTGCATTTGAAATAGTAGCTACCACGTTGATGAAACGGACCTTTATTGAACTTCAAAGGCCCATAATTATATATCCTTTCCTTCAGCTTTGATATTTTAATATTCAGCTGGTGAAATTATTATCTATTCTAGCCACAAAGCATTTATTTATTTTGCTTGCTTTATCTCTGTTATTTCTGCAGTGGTAAGAGGCTGAGGAAGAAGCCCCCCTGCTTATTGGCAGCAGCAGAAAGCGGGAATTGAATGTACCAGGACTTTTATCTCCAGCAGCTGAAGAACGAAGCGTTTGAACTCCTTCTCGAGCCCTAACGGTCTCCGAAACCTCTCCCCCAGCCAGTTCCTCTAATTTATGCTTTTCAAGAGCCGGCCAATTTTCTTTATATAGGTTTCCCTGTGCCACGAAGGAGCACAGGAGAGTCGGGAAGACACCTTTCAGTCCTGATGATGGCCCGAATTTTTCAGCTGAAAGGGGCACTCTGTTTTTGCAAGTCTTGGAAGCTGCAGAAAAACTTCACTTGTGTTTGCTCAGCTACAGCCTCGCCAAGTGGGTGTATGTGCAGCAGAGGCAGAAGTTTTTATATATACATCCAGTCCGTACAGTAGCAAACCTAAATGCACACAGATGGCCTTGCTGGCCAACGAAGGAAGGGGATGGCTCAGAGCTCCGCATCCTGAAGGAGAGAAAGCCTCGTGAATGGCCTGTGTCCTTCTTCCACGGAGTTTCAGCAATGGGACCGAGCTGCAAAGCTCAGAGCCAAACTCATCCTTGTCCAAGCTCAACCTACATAGCTGGCCCAAACCTTCAACCAAACCAGGTGAAAAGTATATTTACATCACTAAGAGATTGCAAAATAGTCTGGGGGAAAAAAAAAAAAAAAAAAAAAAAAAAAAAAAAAAAAAGAGAGAGAAAAAGAAAAGAAAAGAAAAAAAAAAAAAGACATTTTCACAGTATCTCGGTATCTCATTGAAACGGAGCTGTAGTGAGGAGGAGGTGCTGGAAATCACGTTGGGATGATGTTATTGTGAGATTACAGTGCGACTTCTAAAATAAATCTCTTTGGATGCGCCTGGAGCTCTCTCCTGGAGAACAGGCTGATGGCTGATCCTGTGCAGGCGTTTCTCAAGAGTAGTCACAAACTCTCTCTCTCTGTTGGGTCATTTCCAGATAATCTTGAAATCAAACCTGCATTTGATGAGCCTCGTATCAGCATATGGCTTTCATCAGATGATCTCCAAGCACGTTAAGAACGTGACTTAATTACACTTCACAGCCCTGATGGACTTCAGCAGCCTTTGCTCTGCATTGCTGAGCTGGAAGCTGAGGAAAAGGGGCTGTGTCCCTTCTCCAGACTTGCAAAGTGGAGCAGCAGGAGCAGCACTGAGAGGTCTCAGCAGCTCGTCTTGTGCTCAGCTCCCCAGGACAGGCTTCCCCAAATCCTGCTCCCTTAAGAAAGTGTTTGCCCACGAGGGGGGAGGTAAAAGTAATAATAATAAATTAAAAAAAAAAAAAAAAATTTAGCCAGTCTAGCCAGTTGGAAGAGGATATTTATCTTAAGATGTTCCAAGAAATCATGGCACTCCACTTAAAATAAAACATTTGAAATGATGGATTCTGGCCATAGGCGTTCCCTGCACTAAAGTTGATGAGGCTCCTGCTGTAACCCACAGGGATGGGTGCCCAGGCCCCAAACCCGCCTCATTCCATCCTGCCCAGCCCAGCCCAGGGATAGGGGTGAGATGCTAAAGCAGCAGGTGGAAGGAGAGGTGTGCAGCTCCCGTATGTGACCTCGTGTGGGCTCTGCGTGTGGCTGGGTTTGCTGCCTCCAGACACCTCCCGAAGCCATTCAAGCCTGGACACAGTCTTGGCACACCGCATGTGCTGGGACAGGTTGGGTTTCCATCCCAAAACACCCGCTGGGGAACGGACCTGAGGCTGGTAGCACAAAGCCTGGTGACGAGTGTCGTCTGAGCCCAAACTATTCATCTGCACCGTGTCATGTTGGTCCCAGGGCTCTCCCTCACTCTCCAAACTTGCCGAATTCTTTTGCTTTTCTTCTCTGCTGCTGTGTACCCAGCTTGTCCCCACAGTGCAGCCACTGGTGAGCATGTTCCTGGTAGGCTGCCAGAGCCTGCAGTCTGTTTGCAGGATTAAGTTGTTTCCCTTCTTACGTGGGCCATCAGGAAAGCTCTGATCCTGTTTACATCGTGGTTTGTGTCGCCTTATTCCAGAAATATTAATGTCCAAAAGAAGTAGTGTGGGTTTGGTTCTCCTGCTCATCATCAGCTGGAAACACTGCACAGGGAAGGCACAGACACCTCTTCGAGCAAAACTGAGTTTGCATTTTGCGTTTATTTCTGAGAACATTTTGAAATAAGAAATTGGGTACCTCACAGGGCACCCTTTGCACAAAGTAAAGAAGGTGAGGTTTAAGCTTTTGTAGTACCAGAAACTCTTGGAAGTTTATTTGCAAACTGTCATACAGAAATGATGTTGTATTTGGAAATATTAACGCCTAGCGTTCAGCCCAGAAAAGATGCAAAGGAAATGGAAATCTAAACGAGCAGCATATGCCATCCCCTTGGCTCCACCAACGAAAATATTTGGCTTCCACTTGCAGCTACCCCACTCAAAAAGAAGTTTGGGTAGAAGGAATGTAAGGCGAAGTGAATGTTAAATTTACATTAGACGTTTGTTAATTAGCCAGCAAATGAATCACCCCCACAGACTGGCACAGTCCACACAGTGTAAAGCAAACACAGTTGTGTCAAGCTAAACTGTTGCCCTGGAGTTGACTAACCAGGAGCATTCCGGAATGTAATTATTAATAAGATTTTTGTGTATTAATTAAAAAGGTCAAGATTAAAATACCTCAGTGGGTATTTACAGGCAGGGAAGTAGGAGACTCAGTAGGTGTTTATTAAACCCATTTCCACATATATGCCCACCCTTTGCATGTTCCCCATTTCCCTGCAAAGCAAAGTCCTCTTTTACCTAGTGTCTGTCCCTGCTCAGCTATTACACCCTGGCCAACATGATTTGTTGGCTTAATCAATATTCGGGTTAAACAATAATTTCTTTGAGAAGGAAGGAACTCCACCACCCTTCTAGGCATGTTTTACCAATGCACTGAGGGACCAAAATATTTTCCTGGGATGTTAAAGGTACATTCCTGAAACACTGCCCCACTGGAATAGCTCCTAGAGGCAGCGGGCTTGTAGCAGGCACAAAGTTTTGTCTCTTGAGTCCTCCTCTTCCTCCTTAATTCGCCAACACCTCAGAAAAGCTTTAGTAGATGTAGGATTAGTGAATCACCGTGATTAGCCTCAGCTGCTAATCCTATGGGGTTGCTGTGCTGGGTTTTCTCTGACAAACACCAAACAACCCAAACAAATCTAAGTGAGGAGCTGCCTTTATTATTGATGCTGAGACCCTGGTAAACTTTCTTGTACACTAACATCTGAAACTCAAGTGCCCCAAGACCTTCAGAAAAGGATATCATTATTTTTTTTCACTTCCTTTGAGCTTAGGCCAAAAGCCAAAGTCATAAATAGAAACAGTTATTCTGGGCTCAATATCACCTTTTGTGCAATGACAAAAATAATGTGTTGTTGAGCTGTTTGGCATGACTGCCCAAGCATGTGACAAGACGCTAATTACTTTTGAAGCCAAACCCACTCGAGAAAACAAGAATCCAACTTATAGCAAGTCATATTTTGCCAATTTTGCTGCTCTCAAGGCATATTTTCTTTCTTTTTTCCTCTCTCAAGACATCTTTTCCTCCTTTTTAAACGCTAACATTCGGTTTGTAGTTGGACTTTGGGGCAGCCCGTACCAACCTTCTCCCAGCCTCGCTCAACCTGAGATAACCAAGTCCTTCCTGCAGAGCTGAACTCTTTTTCCACTGCCACACACTACATTAATTCACTCAACACATTTGTTTGCAGCTGTCTTCCATCACCAGCCCTACACCTGGCTGTCTTCTCACAGGAGAGGGAAAACTTAATTTTCCACTAATGAAGGCATAAAGCAGTAATTTTTTGTCCTTTGCTCCCCAGAAATTTTTGCTTCACAGATGCTGCTGGGAAAACAAAAAATACAACAAAATGCTTGGGCTGTTGGTTCTGGTCTTAGGGTAGGTGACCAAATATGTGCTGCCTAAAGAAGGAACAGCTTTCAGATCCTTAAGCAAGTTTAGCCAAATCCAATTGTGACTTCTTAACCCAAGCTGGTCATTGCTATATATGCATATTTCTTCTAGGGTAGGTATGGTAACTGATTTGTTGTGCATGACCGTATCAGTCGCTTCTTCCACTGCTCCCCAGAACCCATCCCTCATTTATTTTTTACCCATGAATGCTAAAGAGAAAATAAAATAAAATAAAATAAAATAAAATAAAATAAAATAAAATAAAATAAAATAAAATAAAATAAAATAAAATAAAATAAAATAAAATAAAATAAAATAAAGAATAAAGCTACTCAGAGGTTTTAAGTCACGTCCCTAAGACTGCAATCACAAACGCAGCACTGGATGTTTTGTCCCTTGAAATTTGCTCTGCACCTGATATTTGGGAGGCATTTTCCTCTTTTCTCCCTCACTTTTCAGCTCTTGCTTCTAATGTCAAACACAGGCAGCAGCTTTGAAGCTTTTCCAAATGAAAATGCCAGAAGAGTCCTGGTTTTCCAGCAAGCCTGCCAACTCCAGCAATCATTAATTTTATGTGCTAATTTTAAAGTTGATTGTTTTTGTGTCTTGAACTTCAAAGACAACTCCAGTGAAAAATCAAAAATGTATTTGAAAAGGTAGAAAATAATTTTGCTAAAACATCTTTTCCTGAAAAAAAAAAAAAAAAGAATATGTTAAGGAACATAGATTTCCTCCCTACAGCTTATATAAACGTTGCTGAGGATTTTATTGCCAATATTTGTTTTATTCTGAAAAAGTCTTAAAAAAAAAAAAAAAGAAAAAAAAAAAAGAAATAAATCAGAGTAAAAGTGTTTTCCTTTGTTCCACCGGTGGCACTGTGGGTTTTATTAGTGAAGTGTGCATGTAACATATGTGCAGGGCAATTATGTTTTTCAGTTACAAAATACTATTCGTTAGATTAAATAAAATGACAGAGATTTTGGTCTGGTTCAGCCCTCAGATATTACACAGTCACTTGACTGGAGTACAATTCTGACTGTTTTCCCAGCTCATCAGCACATTAAAACCAGCTGTGGGGCTCGATAAATTGTTTCAGCAGGACCCACTGAAAATATCTATATTTTCCTCTGTCCCAGCCCAGCAAATGAAACTTGGAGGTCATTATGGTAGTTTAATTATGATTTGGTAGGAATGTCCTTCGCTGAAATCCATAATTCCACAAACAACATGCTTCTTCTGTCATATTAGATTTCTTTATTTCAGTTGTAAAGTCACAAAACCATGTGCTTTCCATTTTAGCTCTTGGACCCCCTGCTACACTTAGACACATAAAGGAGTGGTAGCACAGGGAGAGCAGCAGCCAGGAGCGTCCAGAGCCGTCCTCCTGCTCGTGAAAAGATGTTTACTGATTCTGCAAACAAAAAAATAAACCAAAAAAAAAAAAAAGAAGAAGAAGAAAGAACAAAGAAAACCAGACCTGAACCCAGTGTGCTGGGAGCAAAATCAGGCCGGCAGGGATGCGGGTGCAGAGATGGAGCTCCAGAGCCACGGGGGTTTGTAAACGTACAAGAAATGCGCTAGCTGCGTGCCCCGTACATCGCTGCAAAGTGAAACCAGCTGCCCGCGCTGGGCTCCCGCCGCCTCGCAGCAGAAGCTCTGGGACACGTCAGAGAAAAGCTCCCCAGCGCTGCAAACAATTACCAGGGCTTTTCAGTTGTTCCATTTTATCAAAGCCCCTGGACAAGGGGAGAGGAAAGAGGGGGAAAGAGAACTTTGAAGGGAAATAGGAACAGAATATTTCAGAAGGGCTTTGCTTGGGTTAGTTCAGTCTCTACTGGGTTAAATCCAAGAAGAGATTCCCATCTCCCACTCCCATTTCTCTCTACCAGGGGAATTTAAGTCCCTCCTCAATCTGCAGTAGCACCTAGGCTGTATTTTAACGAAGCCCTCAAGCACATGCTGAATTTTAAGCACCTGATTTATCCCATAGACTCTGAGTCTGGTCTGCCAATGGGTGAGTGAAACACGGGTCAGAAACACTGATTTTACTTTATTTATTAACTCAGATAATTCAAGGCCCATAGTATAAAGATGCCATTCTACTTGTTTGTTGTTTCTATCACATGCGCTTTGTTTCGGTGTCCTGGACACAACCAACCAGTTAAAATGCTTCTCAGCTACATCTTTACAAGTAGGAGAACGCTGAAAAAAATATTGACAAACAAATGCACTGTAAATGGCATTTATGGGATTAATTCTGGCTGGAGAAGGGACATTTGGGGCAGGCATTAGGCATACTTGTACAAGAAGAGTTCCCGTGGAGCCCTGAGGTGGTGATTTTGCGCTGAAGAGCTCAACTAGTTGGCTTGACCTCATATCGATTCTCTTACACCTCCACATAAACACCTTCATTATCTCGTCACAGACTGGAAACAGCATAACGAGGGAGACATTTGCTCCTGCCCCACTATGAAATGTCATTTGTGATAACGAACTCCGTGTTTGTCAGATGAAGAGTTTATACAACCGAGTTTCAGTTTGGGAAATCTCACAAAATGTCAAACTTCTTGGAGGGCAAACGAGTTTGCGAAAATCAAAGCCAGGGACAAACCAAAGCAGTGGAAATTCCAGCTGAAAATCTGAGACTGGTTCCCTGCTTTTTGTTGACAGTCGGATTTTGGAAAAGAACAATTAGTGTAATAGGTTTTGGGAGCTACTGAGCCAGAAACTGAGAAAAATGGAAACCAAGAGAAACAGCTGAAATATCTTCTCATTCTCATTTAGATTGCGGTTAGAGCAGCTGAATGGCTGTTTTTTCTGGTCCACTTGTGTAATACTGAAAACTGGGGAGGGGTGAAATTGTCCCAAGTTGACCTCATGGAACAAAGGAAAAAAACGTGGGACAAAAAAAAAAAAGGGGGGGGGGGGGGGGGGGGGGGAGATTTTCCTTGGAGAACCAAGAAATGTGCAGCATTTTCTGCTGGGACAGATCAATGGCTTTGCTCAACCCCAAAATTAGATTATTTGTTTTCTCTAAAGACTATTTTTAGTGGGGAGGCAGGGGGAATATGCTTGGTTGTATAAGAAAAATTGAAAGATATTCCAGGAAAAAAAAATCTTTGGATTGAAAAGCAGAATTTTTCAGAAGACTTTGTAAGGAGACATTTCAAAGGAAAAAGAGAAAGCTTTCTGATTCAAAATTATTGAAATATTGCTCTTTTTTTTCTTGTCCTTCTTTTGGCAATTCCGTTTTTATGGAAGTAAATGAATTGAAATGAAATGAAATGAAATGAAATGAATTGAAATGAAAATAAAATAAAATAAAATAAAATAAAATAAAATAAAATAAAATAAAATAAAATAAAATAAAATAAAATAAAGGCATATGATAAAATGTTTCCAAAATAGCCAAGCCAACCCATTTTGAGGAGAAGAAGGGAGAAAGCACTGCACTGTGCCCAGGTGGGTGGTGGGACCCAAACCTGGGAGCCCCACAGTCCTGCTCAGCCCGGCCATGGGGCTGAGCTCTGCTGGAGCAAGGACCAGCACAAAGGTACAGGGCCCCTCTCCCAGCAAGCAGCCCCCACATGCCCTACAGCTCCAGCCCACACACCCCGCTGGCAGCAGAGGGACACAAAGACCCCGTGCCAGCAGGTGCATGATGCCACCAGCCCAAGGCAGGAGAAAGCATGCAGATGAGGAGAATGTAGGATTTGCTAGGGGTGGAGGATGAGTCCTGACTGAGATCATCCATCAGAACCCTCTGAAGAGCCAGAAGAAAAGCACAAATAAGCTCATTCCAGCCCTCCAGGTGCTGGTGCCACGGAGCCAAGCAATGACGACATCCGCCTTTCGAAGCACAGAGATTTGTTACCTGCCAAGTTGCTGGATGATTGCACTCCCGTTCCAGGGCCCCCAGCATGATATTTAGACTATAAAATCCTTCCAGACCATCAGGGCTCCCCATGTATTACTCAGGAGTGGTTTGGGACATGCTATATCTTCCTAGCATTGGCTTCCTACAGGACGGGGCTTTCCTTTGTGAGGACAGGTGTCTGAAAGACATCATTTGCTCAGATGCGTCGGCAGATGGGAAGCGTTGAGCTGATGGGTCTGTGCCAACAGAAGGTTTCCCAGGATGGAGACTTGCAAGGGATAGTGTTTAATCTAGACTAGTTGCAATCAATGTCTGTGGGTGTAGGGACTAGCCAAGAACTCATGGTTCGAGTCCTCAACACCCTCATCCCCAAGGTGCTCAGTTCAGCACGGGGCTGAGCCCCACAGAAAGGCTGGGAGCGCTCTGGGGGTGCCCTGTCCCCACAACATTTCAACCTTGAAGGCCTTTCCTAAAGTCCTCCAAGGTGATGCCTCTGTGTTTTTGTGGGCATTACCAAGTGCTGGACCCTTTAACCCATCCCAGTGCAGAAGCAGCAATCTGTTCCTCCTTTTTTTCCTAGCCAATGCTGTGAAGCGGGGTGAGCTCCTTAGCTGATGTGGTATTTAATGCAATGCTGTGTTGCAAGCTGTGGGTGCGGGTAAAAATGCCTCATCTATTAAAGCCTGTGATTAGCAGGATTTTGTTGTGCAAGGCAGCAGGGTGAAACTCCCAGAGTACAGTGATATATCTTACGAGAGAACAGTATCTCTTTAGATAGATACATTTGGGTAAAATCACCCTTTTTTTAAAAATGTTTTTTTTTAAGGGTGCAGGAGACAGCTTTCTCAGGCCCAGATGCTAGAACCAAGCCCTCACTACCCTTCAGCTTTCAAAAAAAATACCCTGAGATATCCCAAAAGTGGCATCCCCAGGCAAGGCCCAAGCTGGCCATGCTGCGGCCTAACCACCGCCCATGGTCCCAAGGCACATTGAAAGCCATCCCGTGGGGACTGGCTTTTCCATGAGTCCCCGGCGATCCTGTCACCCACACCTCAGCTGCAGGGCCTGAGACTCTCCCATGTCCTCAGGGACTTTTGTACTCCTGCCCCACGGGTTTTCAGTGGGAGCTGGTGTCAGGCTGCTAGAGGAGTTCAAGAGCTTAATTGCTAGGAAAAATTGAGGACCTAAATTCCCCTAAAGAATAAACTTGCTTGAACAAGCTTGAAAAGTCCCATTGGGGCATTATTGGCCAAGCAGAAGGAGTTATTTACACCACTGATGTGGGCAAGGCTGGAAAATCCCTTAGAGGGGAGAATAGAGTCTTCCCCTCCGCAAAAGCTCCAGCTGACTTCAAGGGGCCTAAAAATATCTTCTGTGACACGAGGGGAGGAATCCAGATATGAGCTTCCCCTAATCCTTCCCTCCTGCCTGAAAGGCGTTGCAGTATGTTTCCAAATGGTGGTTCCCCCTTGAGCTGCTAAAATTGTCTCAGATAACAGTGTTAGCGAGGGTCCATGGAAAGCACCGGGGACGCAGGGACAGGGCCTGCAGCTGCTGCTGTCCCCTGATCCAGGCCACCTGCTCTCCGCTCAGGGACACCTGTAACTTCAGCCCTGGTCCCTGAATGGGGTTGAGCCAAAGAGGGGCTTTCACAGTGGAGAAGTGCCAAAACACGACCTTCACAGAGCTGACAAATGGAGAATTCAGACATTTATTCTGGTTCTCACGGTGGGGTTAGATGCAGCTGTGCTCGGACCAGATCTCGGGCCAAGGACTTTAAAGCTACCTTGGTCCTCAAGTGCCTTGAAGAGGTTGTCAAAGGATTCTGCAAAACAGCTGAAAACTTTTATTAAATTCTGTGAAAAGCCTCAGAATTTCAAACAGGCTATTTTGTGTGTATTCATTCCGTGGGATTTTTCTACAAGGGAGATGTGGTATTGTCAATGATTTTCCCCGCACTCGATCCCAGCTGACTGCACTAAGCCATACATGAGGAGACGCATTCGCCACGTGCACTGAAATCACCCATCAGGGCATGCACTGCCACTGCACTTGTGCCTCTGTTCCACCTTAATTCTCAGACACCATCCTGCTTGAAGTGGTCATCATTTAACAACTGCACCATGATAGCTCAGTGAAGCCCAAATGGAGGCAACGTCACGCTCTCAGGACTTTCTTCTTTGGTTTGGAGGAGGGAGAGGCACAGAGCTGAGAAACCCCAGGTCTCTTCCACAAGCGAGCAGTGACAGATGAAGAGTTAGGGAAAGTGGCACATGGACTGAGGTGCAAAGTCTGGGGTTTGTTCCCACCTCCTGCTCAGATGCTGGGAGCAGCTGGTGCCATGCCTGGGAACTTCACCCTCGAAGCAACTTCACACCCACTCTCTCCAGCTGTGCAGAGGTACAACATAAGGACCTCAAGCCGGTGCAGGGCTAGATATGCCAAACCAGGAAATCTCCCAAATGCTTGGCCGCATTCACTCCATTGTATTTGTCCCACCTCACTGCTGCTGCATCTGTGCCCTTTGGCAGCAGAAAAGCGAGTTGTGCTGAGGGGCTGTGAACAACCAACCTTCTGCGATCACATTTCCATGGACAGGAGGGAGATGTGTTCAATCCCACTCTTGGAAGACCGAAAGCAGATGAGGCCAAACACTGGAAGTGTAAAATCCACACAGAGTTGCCCCTGCTCCAACAGCAATTGAAGGCAGAGTCACACAACTGTGAAAGATGGGAACCTAAGTTGCACAGAGAACTTGAGAGCCAGAGCTATAAAACAAAATTAAGCATTAAATGTTCTTAACAAAGGCAATCTGGTCTCTCTGTGTTCTGTTTTTGTTATGTTTTCCCCCTGTTTTATGCTGCTTTAACCTTCAGTTGTTGCTGTTGGAATCCTTTTTGCACTGTTCCACTTGTCATTCTTCTTATTTTTATTAGAGGCACTTTGGCAGAAGACTTATCAAAATGCGCTGAGCTTGTCAACAAACGTCATTAGCTACGAGTTGAGGCAGACAGTGTAAGCGGGGAAAGGGCATGGGAAAATATGCAATATAAAATAATTTTATATGTCAAAGAAATGCAGCAGAATAATAATGGCAAAGGCCTTGCCATAAATTATTTGTGCTGTTATAGAAGTAATTTCCCACTGTTAAGTGATTTCTAGGCAGGCTTCGAAAGGTCCACGAAGAGGGGCAGATGCTCTTCTGGAAGAAAATGGGATAGCTTCATCAAGATCAAGGGCCTGGCCATTCTGTGTACAATGTAGTCAGGGTGATACACACTACTTTCTACACTGAATAACTTTAAAATCTCAAAAGACTAGATCTTCAGCTCTGGAAAGTAAAATCAACCCACTGGCAGCGCTGCAGCTGTGCCAGTCAATGTCTAAATCACGCTTTCTTCTGGGCTAATATTACACACTGGTATATCCAAGTGGCCCGCACATTCAGCATCGTGCTGGGGTTTGATCTCAACATGCCAGGCTATTAGTTACAGGGCTAAAAAGCTGCCCCTCTCTCCCTCCTCTGCTTTGAAGTTCCCTCAAAGACATTTGCTTACTTAAGCTCATGCAAGAGAAGGTGAAGTCTGACCCCACCATCCACCGGTGGTGTCCACTTTCATAAGGGTATGAAAAGAAAAATAAATCACCGCAAAATGAACGTAAGCAAAGCCGTACGGTGTGCTTACCTAATTAGGTGTAAGGTTATATTGCAGGTTGCGTTGGGCTGTACAAGAAAGGTTGGAATTCAGTAGGCTTAGGTTAAGCAAAATAAATCATAAGGTCAATGGTAAGGTGAAAATAGAAAGGCATCTCACCCACCCACCACAGTACACCAGCAGCAAGCAAGAAAGTGCACTCTTGGTATCCCAAAGGCCAAGGGAGACATATGAGCCCGTAAGATTTCGTCCCTTTGGCTGCAATGGCTCAAAGAGCTCTTTGGAGATCGGCTTCTGATAAGTGAATAGGTCAGGCTGCTCCCGGCCAAGGCTAATGGTGAAGTGATGCTATTTAACCTCACAGGCTTCCATGGGGCGCTGCAGCTGGACGGAGAGCGACCACCAAGGGCCGCTGCCTGTGGGCGAGCACATCACAGGAGCACGGGTGAAGCCCCAGGGGGATGAAATGGCAATGATGCCGACCCTTGCAGCGGCACCAGCCAGTGTCAGCAGCAGGAGGTGGGGGGCATTCAGCGGGTCATAGCACTCCTGCTGCTGGCTGCAGCTCACAGGGATGGAC
Source organism: Aythya marila (assembly GCF_965140915.1). Classification (NCBI taxonomy): domain Eukaryota; kingdom Metazoa; phylum Chordata; class Aves; order Anseriformes; family Anatidae; genus Aythya; species Aythya marila. The sequence goes on along the minus strand of NC_139049.1, from coordinate 27,858,985 downwards.
AGAGCAGGGAGAAAGGTACAAAGGGGTGGAAACTTGGAAGGAAAAGCTCATCAGAACACCCCTACCTCATCTACATCCCACTACTCCCAAGCATGATGCCTCCAGCAAGCTTACTAGATCACACGCAGGAGCTCAGACATCTCAGGTGTGAAGCTGTATCATGCAGACAATGTCCTCTGTGGGGCTAGGAGCCCCCCATCCAACGCTGTACAGCTTTGTGAGAGGAGACCTCAAGTATTTGTAAGGAACAGGGGCAACAGTTTTGCAACCCTGACTCAGCCTTGAAGGAAGCTAATGCAATTTCATTGGGCTGAACTTCGGCTGTATGTCTTTCATAGCCTGGTCTGCCTCAGGGAGCATTTTTATGAAGAAAATAATACGTGCCATACAGGAAAGCCCCACAGAAAATTAATAGGAGTGCAATCAGGAGGATTGGAGAGAAATGAAATAATCTATGGAAATGGCTGTGTAATCTTTACAATTTGATAGAGCATGATCCCCTTTTCCAAAGACTTTTTAAGACTTTCTATAGAATTGCTATGATGTAATTCACTTTTAAACCCTATTCAAAAGGCTCCAAAGCCTAAGAATGGTTATTGTTTTCTTATTAAATTCTGTAAGGCTTTTCCATAAAGACAGATCTGGTATCCGCATAATATCTCCACTGTCCAAATCTGAAGGAATACAAAACCACTGGATTTAATTATATCAGGCACATAAATGTCTTCCAAACCATTACATGTATCTGTACACATGAAAACAGTCATACAAATTAGGTGCCATTGGAATCAAGAGATGAACCTGCTCCGATGGGACCAGCTACTGAAACAACTGCAATGACTGACATGCTCTTAAAAGCCACAGATGAGATCGGGCTGGAAAACTCTTCGCAAATGTTTTTGGAGGTGGAAAAATACCAATGCGCTGAGATGAAAGCTGTTTGGAGGAACACGGTGGGCCTGCTCCCACTTCTAGTGCAAAGAGGAATGTTTGGTTGTGCACAGAAAGGGAGGATGTGCTCGCCCCAGCCCAGAGCATCCTGCAGCCTGGGGTGGGGAGGCCAGCTGGGATATGAAAGGCACTGCCTTGAGAGTTGGGAATTGAGCCTGGAGCGCTGGCAGCCCAAGTATTTCCCTCACCAGGGGACTGTAAGGTATTTGTTCTCCTCCTTTCTCTCTCCCACTCATTCATTTCAGCTGAGACCTAAGGTTCACGATGAGAAGTGCCGTTGTGAGATGGAAAAAATCGGTTTCCACCCAGCCCCACACCAAATAAATGACGGGAAGAGGTGTGAACAGCTGCCCGAAGCATACCCGTGGGTCACGAGGGGGCTGAGCGCTGGTGGGACATGCCTGGCATTCCTCCACCATGATGCCCAGCAGCCCCAGCGGTCACAGCCAGGGAGAAGTTGCTCAATGTTGTGAAACATGGGAGGAAAAAAGTGATATCAGAGTATGCCACGAAATTAAAAGTACTGTCTGTACAGGGGCTGGGAGCGGGAGAAATCTCAGTGTGTGGCTGACCGGTGCGGGTTAGGGAAACATACCTTGGCATCGTTTTCTGTGCTAGAGGAAAAAGGGACGTAAATAGATGCAAAAAAAAATCTTGTGCTGTCTGGTAGAGTATCTGTGTACATGTGGATAAGGAGCTCCGATCGCTGATTCAGTGAAGAACTTCAGCGCATGTTTCATTTTCAGCATGTTAGTGCTGAACTGGCTCATAGAGCACTATTGAAAATGACCAGTATTGATTAAAAAAATCACCAAAAACCAATAATGAAGAACGATATGCATTACTTTTTAATATTTCTTGGGAGCATTCTTGATTAAAAGTAAGAAACAATTCAATATTTTTAAAGAAACTTTCAAATCTAGGTGGAAAAACTAGGAAACCCAACTCCTTCTCCTAAAGGAACACAGAAAATGGTCCAGCAAATTGGAAGGCTTTCCAGGGAAATGCCTTTCTGCCATTTTTTCCAACACAAATGTACGGCTGTGGGTTTCCTGGTGAGGGTGAGGGTCATGCCAAATGAAGTCCTTCCAACCATGAGATGCAACCTCACTGTGCATATGAAACAAACGACACGAACCTTGCACATCCACTCCCAGCATGTGGAGAACTGGCCTCAACTTGGCTTTTATTCCTCAGTCCAAACAACAGTCCCTGAAGTGGACCAAATTTCCAACAAGTCTTGGCTGTGTTTCAAAGGAGCAAGGGCCAGTTTATAGCTTCAGGTGCAAAGACTCCGAGACTTTCTTGTTCACATAAATTTGATGAAGTTAAAACGTGACAATTTCAGCCACACTGTGGGAATCTTCTCAATTCTCTGCCTTTTCAAGGCCACCTGTCAGAGAATCACACCCTGAGCCTTTAGGTTGCTGTGATTTATATTCTATTACTTTACTGGACATCAGGAAAGACCACAGTTAAAAAATGGATAATATATCATTAAGGCAAGACTTTTCCTGTAGTAATTGTATTCAGCTGTCGTTTCAACAAAAACAGTGCAGGGAGAGGCAGCAATTTTGCTATATCAGCCTAAATCTTAATTAAAACTGTATAATAAATACTTCTTGTTTGGGAACAGAGAGGGCAGAAGAAAGCCAGAAGTTGTTTCTCTTTATCCGATAACCATCAGATGGGAGAGATCCCAGCTTAAATTCTGGATTTCATCTTTCTTGCACCTTCTTCTAGGTACTGCCAGATGAAAGTCCTGCAGAAAACAAATGTCCACCTGTGGTGGGGTGAGTCTCATGGGACAGGAGATATTTGCTGTGTCTACAGCAAGCTGTTGTGTAGGCTACATAAAACCTCAGCATGAGATTGCTCCTGTTCTTTTGGAGACTGTCAAAGGATTTTTGCTCCCAAGCCTGAAAGACTGGGACATGCTCAGGGCTGGACAGGCCTCCCCAGTGGTCTGCGAGTCCATCAGCCCTGGGGTAGGTTCCTGGAAGAGCTGTCCGATGGGCAAAGGGGGAGCCTCATGCAACTACAGATAAATTTTGGCTGCCCTGCCCCATGAATGACCTCCTAAGAGGCAGCAGCAGCTGCTGAGGAGCCTCTGTGGCTGGCAGAGTGTGCCGCAGGTGGCACCATCTGTGTCCCCATCTCCAACCCAAACAGCTCACATCCAGCTGCAGGGAATGGGATAGGGACTCCGAGGCAGGGTGAAGGGTGGCTCGCACACTGGCTCCCTTGTGGAGGTGGAACAGTCAATAATTAGCACCTGGAGAAAACTCCCAGCCCCTGCAATAAACACAAATATGTCTCCTGGCATGGCTAGCTAGGAAAATAAAAGCTGAAAAAGCCCCCTGTGCCAGACACATTCCAGTGTGTGTGTGCCACTGCTGCATGCCAGCTCCATGCTGCCGGGACGTGTGCTGGAGAGCCGGCAAACGTGAGCCTGCTACATCGTTAGGAAGGGGAATCTTTTCCCATCGCCTGTTTTTGCATGCTCAGTGGCACACACAGACCTCAGAGGTACTCTGCTCCAGACTGTCTTTTATGACTGGAAGAAAGATGTGACCCCGAATGGACTTCCACTCTGATTTTGTGCAGCGTGTGTTTAATTTGTGCCGTTACCTCGGTAGCGGGTACCCACAGCGGAGATGTGCACCTTTCCACCTCCCTCCTGCCCCTCCTGCCATCCAGGAACGCTCACAGCGCTGCGACACATGTAATGGCAGGAGGAGCAGCAGCTGTGCGGCAGGCAAAAAGAAAAAAAAGATGCTACCAGTCTTTAAAAGGAATTTCTCACAATTGTTCTGGGATCTTCTTTGACACCCAGATGAGCTTGGGGGGTTTGGGAAAGACCTTGACCATAAGAAAAGCCATCACGTTCGACAGCCCAGGCACGAAGCGAGCCCTCCGGTGACTGCAATGTGGGAAAAACCCAGCTGGCCCCTCTCTCAGGGGACATTTAACAGGGGGTGGCCGTCACCGTGCTCCAAGAGAAGCACACACCAGGCGAAGGGAAGAGCCGCCCGCGACCTTCTGCCACCGTCACCCCGAGAAATGACTGCTGGACGTGGGAAGATCCCAGCCACCACTCGCCCCACCGAGGGGGTCTGTTGGAGGGGCCGATGCTGCCACCAGCGCAGCTGCAGGCACACCAGGCCCAAAGACAATAAACAAAAGGACTTCGCTCTCAGAGCCGGGAGTGGGCATGGGGTTATGTGATTTTTGGAAGCCTCACAAGAAGTTGTGTGTGACAGCTGGAATTAAAATCCCCTTCGCGTTGCACGCACGCCCTGGCGCTACGAGGCAGCTCTTGCTAAGCACTTTGCTAGGTGGCTACCTGCTGTGCAGCTAGATCTAATCAGCACTGAACATCTCCAAAGGAAACAGCTCTGAACGCTTCCATTGTTTTACATTTTTTGCTCTGGGCTCACAAAACCGTGGTGCTTGCTCTGTCAAGTGTGAAAAGCGAATATAAAGCAGATCAGGCTTAGCTGCAGCTTCGTGGGCAGGGTGAGCTGCACATCAGCAATGGACTCGCATACAAACCACTTGGCAGGGCTTCCAGGACAAGTCAGTTCCTGGAAGGAAAATTGGCTAATAAGTATGAAATACACTTTGCCTGTACCAACAAGCACCGAGGCCAAATGTCTGATTGTCAGATTGATATAAATCGGAAAACACTGGCTATTGAAAATCCTTCTCCTGAGCAGTTGCACCTGAAGCCTTCCTCCTCTGAAATTCAGCCCCTCGATCAAGATATATTCTCGGGGTCAGCAGCTGGGATGCCTGTGGCACACAGTGTCCATTAGTCACAGCGAGGCTGAAATTCCTGCCGGCTTCCCTGCTGTGCCAGTTTGGACCCTGGTTTTACCTGCAACTGGCCAGTGCAAGCGCCTGACTCCTGATACGTATTTTCCCATATAAAAAGAGCATTTGTATTCTTTCAGCCGGTGTGACTTTTGGTTTAGATTCAGAGGGAAAAGCAAACATTTCCTAACAAGGGCAAAGAGCGTGTCACCTCCATAACATGCTACATAAATACAGTTTCCCTTCTGGCGAGCCAGACCCACCTGAAATACAGAGGAGCAGCCACTGTGTGAGCAAACACAGTTAGAGGTGTGATGGAGCTACCGAAGGCTGCCCAGTTGGCAACGCCTGCACCCCAGTGAGTTCCTCATCTGCTTTAACAACCAGTTAAACCATCCGCAGTGTGGACAGGCACGTGCTGACCCACACTGACCATGAGTCGGCTCTGATTCCTGGCCATTCAGATGATGTTCCTCAGCACTGTAATATGGGTACAATGAGCAAGAATTAACCATAAAATTATAGAATGATTCTCTGGTTCTAAGTATTAATGCCTTATCTCCTTCCACTATGTGGAAGTTCCCTTCCACTAGTTCCCTTCTTTGTTTGCTGACGGACATCAACTATGAGGATTCTGAGAAAATATTTCCAGGTTGTAGTCAATGTTCTCCCCAGACTTCCATTGTGAGCATCTTCACCCTGTCGAGGAAGGACTGCCTTCCCAGGAAGGGGGTGATGTGACTTTGGTGCCCATCATGACTCTTCGTAGATGTTTTATGCCATATTTCATGGTCTATCTGGAACGATGCGAAGGCATGAAAAAGGCAACGCGCCCTGCTGCTCAGAGAACTTAATGCTAATTCATGATTCCACCTGGGCTGAAGACTTAAATTTCATTATGTGCTTTATAAACTTAAGAGTTTTAGAAATAACATATAGTATTACTGGCTCAGAATGAATTTCCATCTAAAGGCAAAGCTCTGAAAGGGATATATTAAATCCAGGGAAATTCTGCTTCAAAAGCTCCATGCAATTCTGAACATAATATCCCAAAGTCATACTCCAAAGTTAAAATTTGATAAAAACTGGAAATTACTTGGCATCTCAGCATATTTGGAGATACTGAGTAATAAAATGGATAAGATCTATGCCAAGAATAAGATGAATTTTCCCCTTTTGTTTAAATATTTAAACTGTACAGAACAAGAAAGTGCTGCTCAGTGTTTTTACTATGGCAGATCAATGTTAGCAGCACTAGTTTATATGTCTCTATCTATTTCTTTATATTTTTTCTCTCTGAGTTCAGTGTAGGTAACTGACATCTCATCTCTTGCTAACATCAGGGCTTAGGTGTACAGCCAGGGACATCTATGTAGAAGATATTTTAAACTGATTTTATGAATCTGCCAACCACCAGAAGCCTCTTCAACGACAAAGTTCAGAAGAGATCTGTTACTTTTAAGACCTTAGGTTTTTTATTCTTCTGTCACCCACAACTTGACATGCAATTGTTTCTTTCACCAGAACAACTGAGAGAATTCTTTATGCCATTTCCCTCCTCGGAATATCAGTTCTCTCCGGATTTGTATTTTGGCTACTTCTTGGTTGCTGTGTTGGCTTTTTCATGCCCTGAAATCTCTCTAGGGTGAGAAATACCCAAGATGCCAGGCACAGGTTATTGAAAACAGAACAAGATAAATTCAAGCAGGGAGAAAAACATGTTTTCTGCATTTTGTTTTTGAGGGGAAGTTTCACAACTGGAAGCATGAACATTGGTTGACTTTGTTCTAAAGGCCATGAAAAAAGAAACATGATATTGGGGTTTTTACAAAGCTTGCAAACCACATTATCTGAAATGTAGAGCTCTGCCTGAAACAAAATGGGGTTTCTTTGGAAATGCCTGCTGAAAATGAAATATTAAGAAACTGTCATTAGATGTGTTGGGCTAGATCCTTCTCTGGGGCCACTTCAGCAAGTTAAGCCAACTGTGGAATTTTATAGCCACCCTGGGGAAGGAAAAAAACAACAAACGTATTTGGATCATCAGCATGGAACAAGAAGAGTAATCAGCAATTTAGAAATAGGTGGGGCAGGGCAACAAAACAGCGGACTGTCAGAGAGATTCATAAGCCAAGAGTATGGAATAACTTGGGTGAAATCTGGAGATATGGAGAACAGCGTCGAAATGGAGTATGCAAAAATAGCTGTGTATCTACCCAGTTGGCCAGCCTTGGAGCATTCTTTGTGTACACTCAGTGGGGGACCCCTCCAATCTAATTTGCAGAAGCAGGTGGGATTGTTTTGAATTTAAAAAAAAAAAAAACATGGTTCCATGGTCGGAAGAACAGCTCAAGGTTGTGGTCAGAGTTTGCACAGCACAGATGCCTTCTCCAAACTTTCCAAGTTGCTTTTACCCAAAAACAAAGCGTCCTGTAATTGAGTATCACCTCTGTAGCACCTCATTCATTGGTTTATAAAATACCTTTGAATGAAAGACATCAAGAATGGCTATTAATAGAGTCTGAAATCCCAGAAGCCAAAAAGAAGACAATATTGGAGCACTAATGAAGCTACCAGCAGACTCAGATGATGTTGCCAGTCATGGAGGAGACTTCAGTCATTTTTGATATCACTGGTTACACTCAACTCATCTAATGCAGCCTGTTTTCTTTCCTTAAAAAGCAAACAAAAAAATAAAGAAGCAAACAAGCAGAACCAGCTCCATGAAAATCCCAAATTACTGTGAAACAGCATCCCCTATTTTATTTTTCCTCTTCTGTGCTATTTGCAGTGACATTGAAGAGCCATTGACTTGAAAATCTACCTCCAATGCAACGCAGAAATAGAGACAGATGCATTTTATTAGGAGTTTGTACCACTCTGACAGAGATAAGAAAATATTTACAGATATTTCAGCTGATCTTTTATAGTGCCATGACTTGATTGCCATCAAATAATTATTATGAAAACATTTGCAAGGGTTTTGTTACCTATCTTCCCTTCTTTTTAGAAGATGTCTTTCTGGAAAAGATTTTTCCAAAAAATAAAAAATAAAAATGGGGCGTAATGTAATACATGGCTATAACATAGATTGTTAATTTTTAGTGTAGCTGAATCACAGCATGCTTTGATTGAAAGGAGCCAACACAAACATGCGAAATATGTGCCTCTTTGAACAGGATACACCACATCCTGCATTTGGTAGCCAAAGGTTCCAGTTTGCATCACAAATGTAGTCCAAGATCTCTCTCTCCTTGAGGTATGTACCTCAGAAAGTGCCAAATCTGCGAGACACGCCGACTTTTTTTAATTTCTTTCTTTCATTCTTTCTCATTTCAAAAAAAAAAAAAATGTTTAATCATTTGCTTGTTTGTTTTTTAGTAGAGACTCAGCAGGTGATTGAACGAAAGGACTGCATTGTCAGGAGGGGCTTTGATTAATCAGAGACTTGATCGTTTGATTAATCATCTCAGAAAGAGCTGACTCTGGCAAAAGCGCCCCAGCCAACATGTAAACACATCGGAAGAACATTTTCAAAATACATAAAGACAAATTGCAGTTCAAAGCTACTCTTACTGGCCTGTTGATTTGACTGCTAGAAACAAAAGCCCTTCTGCCTGGCTGATAGAAACCAGACCTTCCACGGGAGGAAACAATTGACTTCAGGTCCTCTCAAATTCTGAATAAAAAGAGCTTGACATTTTCTTTTCTAACTATTTTTTTTTTATCTTCTTATTCTTGTTTACAGTAATAAATTACAGTTCTTACTCTCTTTATAGGGAAAGTTAAGTTTCCTCTCATTTTCAAGCAATTTATGACACATGTTTAAGATCTTCAGTTGCATAAGAGCTCTGTGGAGCTTCCTAGCAAAGCATAAATTATCACAGGGAGGCAGCAAACAAAACCCCGTGCTATGCATCGCCCAGTCATCACCACATTTTACCTGCCATTTAATGGTACTCAGCAGGAAACCCCGAGTTGGAAAAATACTCAGAAAGCCTGTCTGCCTGCCTAGCAAACCTTATGGTGAAGGGATTTGCAAATTCAGCTGGCTCCTGAGCTGGGGTAGCTCATAAAATCTCTTTCTTGTCATGGAAACCCGCGGCGAGCTGACTCTCGTGAGCTGTGCGGTGTCGTAAGCACTTCACGTTTATTCTCAAGTTCAGGAAAGCCCACATACATGCTGAAGACCAGCCCTGTTCAAAATGGCATGTGAGGAAAGCCAGTAAATACCAGAATCAGTATTTTGTAGGACATTTGGGGAGGGCAGAGAACATCTTCCTTCCTGGAGCAAAAATAAAACTTTCCTACAGATTGCACACAACAGAGAACCTGGAGAGGAAACTGAATGTTTCCAACGTTCAAGCCAGAAGCAATGGGTTTGGTCTTCACCCCACACTTCATGGGGAGATCCAAGATTTGTGGGTGCTGACCTCTCACTGGGCTTTCCTGCAGGTGGAGATGCAGCATCCTGGCAGCCAGCAGCCCCATCTCTTGGCACTCCCATCACCGGGCCTGGCTTAACTGCTGCTTCCTATCACAGACCTCAGCCCAGGGTGAATCAGAGGCTTTTCTTGTCATTGGCAACACAAGGGAAAAATCTAAAGAAAATGTTGGTTGGAGGCAAACCAGAATGGAGACTGTTTGCTTTTGCCAGGGCAAGCCTGCAGCCGCTTGACCCCATCACCAGCAAGCCAGCAACAGCTTTGAGTCAATGAAACACATTTGTTTGGCCCAAGTAGGGTTGGATTTAGATTGAACGAAATATGTTTTGCAGCCCTAAAGAAGACTTAAAAAGGAAAGATGGTGTTATTTAACATTTGTTTAAAAATTCATATGTGAATTGTGAAAATAAACAGATCAATGAACGTTTAAATGACCTCTAAGTAAAATACTGAAAAAACATTTTGAGGTTTCCAAAATAGATGTTTAATTTTTCAAAATTCTCTAATAATGCATCCTATCTTTTACATGCTTTCCAACAGCCACCACCCATAGTTCTGAGGTCCAAAACTTGAATTTGCAATTCTCTTTTCTCTCCAGATCCTCTGTTGTGCACAATCCCTCGGAAAGTTTTATTTTTGCTCCAGGAAGGAAATGGTTTTCTCAAATTTGTCTTTCTCAAGATGAAATTTTTGATGCACTTACTATTCCAGTTGTGATGGTCACAGTTACCTATTTTCCATTTCAGCATAGCAAGTGGAGTATGAGGGAGGCAAATTGGCTTGGAAATACAACAGCACAGTACTTTTGGTAAAAGTGTTAAGAAAAATCAGTACAATCAATCTGAAGAGAGTCCATAAATTGAAAATCCTATTGCTTATTAATATTTGCTGAAATATAAATAGACAAAAAAAAAAAACCTGTTCTCAAATATTTTGTTAATAAGAAAAAAAAAAAAAAAAAAAAGGAGCCAAACCAAAACATATTGGATGCTTTTGTAATAATTAATTTGTGGTATATATTTTTGCTTTGCTTTGCTTTATTTTGCTATATCTTATCTTTGCCATGTTTTATTTATCATTAATTAATCCAGCTTTGCCAAAGACCTTGAATCTCAAGCTCAAATTCTAGCAAACCACTGTGGAGATCTAAAATTACCAGTTTCTCCCTGCAGCCATGGAGCCAAGATGAAGATCTACTTTACCTCTTACAACGTTCTTAGTGGCAATAGGAACACAAAGACTATTCCTCTCTTCTTGTATATATCAGTTGTAAGTCTTTTGTATTCATTCTCATTCCCTATCCAGCCATATTTTAATTAATGAAATCAAAAGACCATCTACTAAAATAAACCAGACTTAAAGAGGGAAGAAAGTCAAAACAAACACGTACTGTTTACTTCCTTTGCATTGATTTGCCAAGAAATGAGCTCCACATCCAACATTATCGATTCATGTCAGAAATATTAACCTCTCTCTCTCACATCAGCATGAAAAGCAGCATCTGGATCGAAAGGACGAGGGGGGACAGGCATGCAACGAAATGAAAGCAGCGTGCTGTTTCTGCATGGCTTGGCAGATACCTTCACCCCCACAGGTTGTGTTTATGCCCCGTCCATCAATAGCACAGATGGAAATGTGACATTCAAGGTCTCACATTTGGTTGTGGTTCTGGTCCCCGGCAGAGAGGCGATGGGGAGCGTGGTGTGGTCTCCAGAAAGGGCCGCCCGGAGCCGCATCTGGAGTTCCTGGCTCCAAATGCTGAAAGACGTGGTACCATATTGAGCACAAATAATGCAACGCAGCTGTCATCTCTCGTTGACCATGGCCTTAGTCTGGAGCTCAGATTTTGTGGCCATCACAGCAACATGCAACGGCTGCTCATGTGGATGGATTTGTAAGGGAAGGGGACATCATCAGACTGTCCTCAGAGCTGGCGAGGACACGCAGAGGTGTCCAGTTTGGGAATCCCTGACACCAGCTGCAGCGCTACACACAAACACCTCCAGCCTTTTGGAACACTTCGTGTGAAACTCGTTGTTACTGAAAAAGGAGTTTTCCCCAAACCAGAAGATTCAGAGAGAAAGTACAATTTTCAATCATGAGAACTTTGCTTTCAAAACTTTTCTTTGTTTTCATTAAAACAAAGACAAGCTAGGGGCCAGGCAACCTCGGGTTTTTAGAAAATAGAAGTTTTATAAGCTTTTTTTCCTCCCTGCCTTTAACTGATGGCTGTTCCTCTTTCATCTCTGCCCCACCTTCCCTTCATCACTGCATGCACTGACAGGCTGTTTGGCTAGTGGTTTTTTGTTTCTTTTTTTCCTTTTCCTTTGACATCTTCACAGAATTTCTCCAACCTCTGCAGTGCACAGAAAACCATGTGAACCCCTGCAGGATCCACCTTCTGCTGTGATGCCACCCTGGGAAACGGACAACTTGAGGGTCTGCAATTTTTCTTCACAAAATCCTGTTTTCAACCAGCTCTGCAGCTATTATGCACAGATCTTGCAACACTGCTGGATTTCAGCAGCGCCCTTTGTTATCCCTGTGCTTGCCGATGAACAAAGAGGGAACTGGATGGCTTCTGCAAAGGGGAGTGGGATGCTGGCTCCCCATTTGCTGCTTCAGATCTGAAGCTGCTAACAATGAACAATGGCAACGCGCTGACTCCCTGTTGCTTTCGCACTCCATGTGGTGCACGAATGGGGCCAAGGGCATGGACATGGCTCTGGGACAGGGTATTTTGGTTTCCTGCCTTTTTTGTCCAGCACACAGCAGAACCCAGAGCATCAACAGGGATATTCCCTTGCTACACTTGGTGGCATCTCCCCCCTCAAGGGCTATTTGCTTACTGACAATAGCAAGAACATTAAACAGACACCAAGGAAGGGAGCGATGTGCAAATGTCCCATTAACTCCATCCAGCAAGCAAACTGCAGCACAACACCGCTTCCACTGCACCTCGGGCTCTGCACCTCGTGCTTCAGAAGCCAGAATTGACCAGAGAGGGGTCCCAGCTGGCCCCTGGGCATGGGCTTAGTGACCTCAGTACTGTCCCCAGGAGCACATATCCCCTTGGCCAAGCCACCAGCAGCTCCTCAGAGTTCCCTGGCATCCAAACGGGTGGACTTAAGCACCACGACTTACTGGTGGCCTTTCCACTTGGGGTTAAAACCTATTGTCAGTCTGAACATTTGCAGCCCTGTGGATAAACACACGACTGCCCGGAGCCAAGCATTAAATCCACACTCACATGCAGAATAAATAAAGAATTAAACGTGGTGCATAAATAAATACAAATGTTAAGCGGCATGGAAACTAACACAGCCCTCTCTGTGTCCTGCTGCTGGAGGGGCCTCGGTGAATGAGCCCGCCCCAGCTCAGCTCTGCGCCTGGCTGCTGCAATCAAAGCCTAAGCTTGCTACTTTTTTTTTTTCCTTTTTCCCAGACCTGGTCCCTAAATTCCCACTTTACATGGCTGATGGAGGTCAGCACAAATAGCGCGGAGCCAGGTGTGATGGGTTTGTGCAGAAAGGAAGCCAACTAGAACGTCCTCTCATTCTGTTAGTCTAACACTTGGGTACAGTCATAATGAAAAATGCTAACTCCCTGAAATTTCTTCCAGATTATAAGACACACAATGATTTCCCCGGGTTTCTTTAGACTTATCCCATATCCACTGGGATGTTTATTTCTTCACTGTTCTTTTTTCATTTTCTTTTCCACTTTTCCTTTCACTCCCTTGACTCCAAGCCAGGGTGTCAGCTACAAATGCAGGATACAGCTTTTCAGAAATGTCTTTCAAGTACCAGCCTTCCAAACAGAAATGTCCTCCCAAAAACTACAGCAAGCAAGCAACTAGACAACATCGGACCCCTCTCCAATCTCACACCCATCGTATCCAGAGCTAACACAATGCACTTCAGCAGCAGTTATTTCTGATTTACTTCTGTGCGCGCTGAATCAAAATCAAGTCCCTCTTGTTTACAAAGGTGGCTAGGCTGCTTTCCTTGCTGGTGCACTCAACTGAGAATGGGAAACATGTTCTTGGGACTGCAGAAGGCAGCTGTGCTCAGGAATGGGTATGAAGATCTCATTATCATGGTGCACTCGGGAGCTGCTCATCCACAGACACACCTTGAATGATGCATGGCAGATGCGCCCCGTGACGGGCAGCCATATAGTTTTTTCAGTGTGATAGGCCATGGTATCACTGTAAATAAAGACAAGGGGACTTTGACTTTTCCCATATGACATTTTGCCTCAGAAACTGAAGCAAAAAATAGACAAGAATGAACTACAGCTCCTCGGCATGGCACAGGACACCATGCAGGAACAGGCCTGAGCAATTCTACTCATTGCATTTTTTCAGCCAACTCTTGAAGCCCACGGTGTTCTTTAAAAGATCTCTTTAGCTCTTTAGCTCATCTTTGCTGAGGGTTTGTCATGCAAGGCTGGTGGCCATCGTCTCAGCCACCCTCTCACTGTGCTGTCATACAGGTCACCAGTGCTGTGTAAGGAGGGGGCCGCACACTTCTAGGAGGACTTCCTACTCACCCAAGTGGTACTGAGATATGGCTCGTACCTGGGCCTAGGCTAGAAAATGGACTTCAAGTGACAAAGGGATCTGGAGGTGAATTTGTTCTCTAGTCTTTTGCAAATGTAGCCCTTACACACTCTGTTCATGACATGGTTAGTCTCCAAAGGCAACAGGGCTGGGTGTAGGCCTCCAACACGCTCTGTGAAGGCCCCATGGCCAGGAAAGCTGGAAGAGCCTTTGGAGACATAGCTGAGGGTCTCTGAAGTGATGAGGAAGCCCTGCTGCCTCTGCCCTTGATTCCTTTTCCTTCCAAACTCCCTCATACCACTTTAGCACCCCCAAATCCTCACCACACAGGCACTGCTGAGGAACCCTTTCATTCTGCATCAAGACAGTGGTGGATCTCAGCTGAGAAATTCTGGTTTTCAGCCATTCTGAGGATGACTTTTGTACCAATTAGCTATCAGATCTGTCTCCATTTCCCTAATTGCCTATGAATTTCACAGGGAGCAACATGAAAACGATTAGTGGTCAGATAGTCATGGCAGATTCAGAACACATTTCCAACTGAAAGAATTATTAACTAGGGTTTGTTCATGGTGACATCCAAGCTCCACTAATCACTTCCCAAACACTCAAGAAGGGATTATGTCTATTTAGAAGCAGCCAAATTTCAAGGGTGCAATAGCTCACAATTAGGGTGGGGGTTTTTGGACCATAGGCTTTTAACTACATCCTGGGCATATGCTTTAATAAATCTGTAACATGATAATAACTTAATAAGATGAACTTCCTATTAATTGCAAAGCAGCACATGAGGGCCGCAGGTGTTATCAGATCCCACGTCTCCGTAGGAGGAAAGGAGGCTTTCCAAGGGTTCCTGGATGCTGTGCAATTTCCAGCGTGCAAGGCTGTGTTGTGCACTGCATGCTACAGACCAAGAAAAGGCCAAGCTTCCTCACTGGAGCAGGGTCTCTGTTTACTGATTTCATAACTCCAGCTGGACCTCTTTTGGCAAGGGAGAGGGTTTTTATGAGGGAAAATGCCATAAATCTGCCGTCACTAAAGGACATCAGACACCATGTGGCATGTTCATGATATCACCAGTGTGCACCAGTTTTAAAACAGAGGTTTTAGCCATAAAGCTGCCAACCAGGAAAATCACATATGAGAGCAACGCTGAACTTTTAGCAGTGAAACATCCCTTTGAAAACCCTTCCTCTTCCTGCTCCTTCTCAACCCCAAAGCTTTGGAGAGATAGAGAAGGGGAAAGTGAGGGGTATATGCTTCAAAGTCCCATGATAAACATCCCAGGATTAAAACAAAGCCAAACTTCATGTCCTGTTTCTGAGCAGAAACAGCTGTCACTCAGAGAAAGCGTTTGCTTAATGATGAGGGAGACACAAAAACATAAACCCCTTCCTTAAAGAAAGAGCACAGATCTGTTTCATAACGCTTGTTTTGCCCTGCCTCAAGTCAAAAAGCAAGAGAAATCTGTGCAATATGCCAGGTAGGAGCCGGAGACGGAAATCTAGCGGGATAAGTGTGAGCTACAAAGCCATAAATTGCTTGCCTTAACTGCCTGTGACAATTGGTAGCAGACAAAAGTTATATATCTTCGGCAAGCATTTCTGCAATATGCAGCTCTCCGTTCTGCTCCAGTGGCTGCGGCCTTTCCGACCACCTTCTTGCGAGAGCTTTTCTCTGCATATCGAGGAAATGCTCCAGGCTTGGAGGAGAGGGAGGCAGCCAGAGCCCACTGAAACCCTCCGCCATGGACTATAGCAAACGAAGGCAAAACATAAGAAGCCTCAGGGGACTCCGAGCTCCACGAGGCAGAGATTTTGTGCATTGATACCTGCAGACAAAATCCTGATTGTAGACACCAGTTCAGTGCCAGAACACTTCTCCGCTAAGAGACTTTAAATTTATGCTTCTAGTAGGGTTGAGAAGTTCACAGAAAGGTCATATTTGTCTACTTCTTTGCGCTGTAATGCAATACCTCTCCCAGTGATTTTAATTAGGAGCCTCACAATTAATTTGTTTCCCCATCACATTTGTATTTTTCACTTCTTATCACAAGTAGAAAAAAACACCCTGCTGCAGCTGCTGCCCTCCTTGCCAAAGGACCAACAGAGACCCTTGACATCTGTGAGCAAATGAAGGCTTATTCACCCTGCCCCACTACAGTATGGGCTTTTGCACACAGATTAAAGATAATTCCTAATTTCAGCAGTCTGCACAATGCCCAAGGATCCTTGATTTCAGAAGTCTTGCCTTGTTTGCCCACCGCCTGCTACTGAAGTCCAGCTCATCTGGCCACGTGTGTGTGGAGAAAGCTTTGCATGTGGCATGGGCTGGGGAGCTGGGCGAGAGCAAGAGGGAGAGGTGAGAGGAACTTGACAATATGGAAATTTTTTATATGGTGCCATAACTGAAATGGATCAGCAGTGATGTTCACATTCCCTCTTGAGGTTGCTGCATGCTGACTGCCTTCTTGCTGAGTGTAAACTTGAAAGTTTGCAGCTCAGAAGATGAAGTTATTCTGGTCAAGAAATTTTCTTTTTCTGGTAATGAAACAAACAGAGAGAAGATATTTCCTATGTGCTTTGCTGGGTGCAGATAAATAGGAATATTCAACTCCTAAAATACATTCAGATTTCTTTCTGTTTTCTCCTATTCAAGGACCAAGTCTTCCAACTTTTCTCAGTTCATGGCTTTGTACAAGGCAAATGGTTAAGAAGATTAGAGGATCTGGCCTTAAATTAGCAAAAAAGTTTCAAAATATTTTTTGGATCCAGTCACAAACTGCATTTTACACTCTGGCCCTGATGTATAGGCTACAGATATCAAGGGATTTCAAGGAGATTTTAATTAAACCCCACATGCATGCCAAATAGACAGATGCTTTCTGCTGTTGCCACTCTGCATGTACAGCTTGCTGCTTTGGGGTTCACAGACATGCCCATAAATTTGGCTAGCAACATCCTGAGGCCTTCTGGGTGCACAGCTAGTATCTAAAAACTGCCATGCAGTGGTGGTGGCTTGCCCAAGCTTTCCGAGACCCATGGGAGAGAAGGAGCTTTGAATTATTTCAAATTGAGCTGATACAACTTTGTCACATCTCCGTTTTTCATCACTCGGTCCTGCCCTGTAAAAGTCTTACTCAGGTTTCTTTGCTTCTCCCAAATGAGTAATGTTGAGCTATACAGAATGCTTGGAAAGCAGCTTTGGATGAAGAACAAGACATTGTCAAAATTATGCGGTACGTGATCCAAATGTCTGAAATGTGGGGGTAGAACAAATAATCCCTTCTCTTACCAAATTCATTCATCTGTTGAGGGCTCATAAAAGGCACAACCTCACTGGCTGCAGGGCAAGTTTTCAGCCCTCTGCATCTACAAAGAGGATAAACCCATATGAAATCATACAGAAACTCTCGAGAGGTTTCCATGAGGTCACTTTAGAGCTGTCCTCACTGAAGCAGGAGGATGTATGAATTTGAACACTGCCAGCATGTGCCTGGTCATGCCAAACACGAAACGCTCTTAACCCTTCCTGGTAAATGGACATTTCTACACTGGGCAATGAAGCAAAGAGCAGACGTGTCTGCTGCTGTCATTGCAGGAAGGCCGGGTAGGTTGGTGCTTGCCATAGCAATCACAGTCTTTCTGTTCCTATTTCAGGAGCATATTTGGCCATCATCAGAAAAAGAAGAGTCTGAAAGCACTCTGTTGGAAAGTTGAAAGTCGAAGTGCTTTGTTGAAAGCCCTGTTCAGCTGGTATCAGTAAGATTAAACACCAAAAGTTGAAAAGAGAAGGTAAATGAACTGGGCACATTCTCTATATTGGATAAAACTGAAGGGAGACCTCCTATTCAAACTCAGGAATTTCTTCTCTTTCTGATGTTTACCTTTCTTGTAGGATCCCAACAGAGATCCAGAGCTGGGAAAATGCAGCATGAATAGCTGGGAGAAGCTGTAAAACAGTCAGACTTTTGGACATCCCTACCTTGAACTGGAACATCATAAGTCCCACAGCCTTTTACAGAGACAGTTCTATTTTATAAACATATGACTAGCTTTCTTGTTTGATGCTTCTGATGATATATCTGGTGAACTGTACAAAGGCTTAATTCCTGACATCTGTAGGAAACATAGGCTCTTTACTTGAGTGCTCAGACCCCTGCTCTCTCTCCAACCAGCACACTCCAACACCTATGAAACAATCCATTGCTGTCAGCACAGCCCGGAATGGACCACCTAAGCACACCAAGGCATGGTGAATGAGGTTTTTAACACCATATATTTCCATATTTTAGGGATCTGAGGAAGGGAAGAAGACTGAACTTTAGCAACTTCCTAAGGAACCTACGCAGTTTGTTGGCTATCAAGAGTAATACCTGCCATCACGTCACCATTCAGAAGTTTGGAGGTGGAGGGGAGCAGACTGCAGTCACCACCCAGCACCGCTCCTGCAGGCCAACCAACATCAGCCTTCCCAACCTGAAGCTGGAATAATTCAGTCAGCAGCAGAGGCAGTGAGTGCAGACAGCTGGTTGGCTTTCAGGATGAAAGCTGGCTCCTTTCCTTTGGACTAGCCCCTGCCCATTGCTCCACCTGCATGCTCTGCTGCATGTCTTCCAAGTCTTTGTTGAGTCTTGGGTATTTCACTGCGTACTGCCCCAGGGGCCCTTAAAAGAGAGGAAACCACTGCCAGAAATATAACAAGCCAGCAGACAAATATCAAGGTGTCAATGCAGAGAAAAAAGAAAGCCGAAGAGAACAAAACACTGCATTGTGACCAAAGTTGAGCCTGCTCTAACTTGAACCAGTAGATGCAAAAACAGCGTGTTGATGTTGTTATGCATGCTGATACATATCAAAGGCCAGATGCAAGTACCGAATATTGTAGGGTCTAGTTCGCAGCACAATACTTCATACATTCAGGATACATTCAGCCTTCCACCATCTGAGACAATGAAGATTAATGATCATGCACACAAAGTAAAAATTCACATGATGCCTACTATTTCTGGACCCCCACACCGGGATCCCACAGAGCCAGCTGACTCTCTTCAGCTCTGCTCAGCTCTTGTGGTTCCAGGAAGGTTTATTGCCTTGGCCACAACACTCCTCACTCACATGTGGACGTAATGCTCCTGGACACGGGCTACCTCTGGAAGCAGCAGAGCTGCAGGTGTGCAGTGCTGGGCTAATAAGGGCTACATAAATGAGATCATTGTCTCAGTAAGATCCTTTGTTGCCTGTAGCCAAAGAGCTTTTTTAACAGCTACCTCAACAAGTGTGCTTAGAAAAGGATAGGATAGGATAGGATAGGATAGGATAGGATAGGATAGGATAGGATAGGATAGGATAGGATAGGATAGAATAGAGTAGAATAGAGTAGAATAGAATAGAATAGAATAGAATAGAATAGAATAGAATAGAATAGAATAGAATAGAATAGAATAGAATAGAATAGAATAGAATAGAATAGAATAGAATAGAATAGAATAGAATAGAATAGTATAGTTGGGAGGAACCTTCAAAGATCATCTAGTCCAATGGCCTCACCTCTTCTTCAGGGCTAACCAAAAGTTAAAGCGTATTAATGAGGGTGTTGTCCAAATGCTTCTTGAACACCAACAGCCATCATCTCAGCCATCTTCATGACAGAAGGTCATATAGTTGCAAGTATGCATTGAGAAAGAACTCAATGTGAAGGGCTAATTTGAATTACAGAGGCAATCTGAAGGAGTACCTGATAATTGCAGAAGCAAAATGGGTTGCTCTGAAACAGAATAAAGACAAGGAGATGGAAGGAACTTGCTCATCTAAAGAAAGCATTGCTGAAGATAACATTCTCAAAGGAAAAGCCCATTAGGAGAACCTAATGGGTTCACTGCCAATCAGCAATAAGGCAATTTTCCTGCCTAGGGAAAACTCTGAATTTGTAACCTCCAGGCTCAGCTAGTAAGCAAATGTTTGCACAAAAAGCACAATAACAATTGTTTTAAGCAAAGATGTAGCAATCTACATGGAACTTTGAGTAGCAGATAAAATTTGTTCCTAACCACTGTGGTTCACAAGACTTCAGATCTATTGTAACCACTTTATGACCATGAAAAATGTCATGTTGTCACTTTGCTAAGCCCTGCAGTCATATTCTAAAAGCATGACCCACCACTTGACTTGAAGGAAATATCTTGTAAGCTTTGGCACTGTGAGGTACATGACACATATCCTGACTCAGAGGAGATGGTGACACACATATTCACCAGCCAGTCTACTACAATATAGTGAACAATCTGACAAAGTATTTTTGGTCTTGCTTTTTTTTTTTCTTTTTTTTTTTTTTTTCAAATATCCAGGCCTGAAAATGCACCTACTGAATGGTTCTTCCAAACCATCCACTCCCAAAGCAAAATTCAAGCAAAAAGAAAGCAACATGGCACCCTAACAAATGATATCCTGATACTTGCAGCAGAATTGGTCTGTTTGGCTAACCGAGGGGAGACACGGGACAACAAATAGAGTGTTTTGCTGTGGGTAAGGGAGCATCCAAGCAAAATTTTACCAGTGCAGCAAGAATTAACCGCTCTGCATTAGTGGCTTCAATAAGTGCAAATTGAGTACAAGGAAAATACACAATATTTGAAAGCAAATTAGTCTCAATCAAACACAAATCTAAATTTTGTAGTGTTGGCCAAACTCTCTCAAGCTTATTAATGCTGATGGTGCACATTTCTTCTCACAGAGTGCTACAAATCATTTAGCAGTTTCAGAAAGAGACAGCATTACAGTTGTGTAATACTACTGCTTCATCCTGCCTTGCCAAACTTCCCTCATCCCTCACCCTCATTTTAAAGAGCTTCCAAAGACTTGTTTCTTTGAGCTCCCTTAATACTCCTTCCCCAGCAGTACAGAAATACCAGGGCTGGGGAGCTGTTTTAAAAGCCTTCAGGTTGGGATGAGGTTTGAGGTTCAGCATCTGACACTGAAGCAACCACATCAGCATCTCAGGTATTTATTGGGTGGACAGGGAGATCATTTGTCAGCAAACTCTCATTTGAATGTACGCTATGGAGCAGCAACTTTAGACATATGCCTAAGAAGACAATTATTTCTGTCCTTGAGTGATTACCAGCACCAGTGGTCATCCAGTGAGCTGGGAACTCTGCAAGTCCTTGAAAGGCAACATAAAGGGGAAAAAAAACACCACTTTTGGAAAAGGTGTGAATGAATTTTCAGATTTAGCTTTTCAAGTCAAACCCCATTTAACCACAGGACAGATTTCCCTGTGTAAATCTGCTGAGGTCCCCTAACTGGTAACTTCATCCCTTCTGGGATGCCCTGTGTTACAGAAGGGAGTAAGTTGTGGCAAGCACGCTCCCATTCTGCATGGGCTCAACGCAATACAGTCAAGCTTCTTAGACAATAGATAATAAATAAATAACAACTAACTAAATAATAATACATGCTGAGATTTCTCACAAATGTCTGCTCTGTTTAGCAGTAGGCAGTAAAGTGTAAAGCACTATTTAGCCGTAAAATAAGGACCAAACACCAGTGAACAATGTCTACACTCTCCAGTGAAATGCTTTTCTGTAAGTTGCATTACATGCATGATAAACTGAATCAGCTCTGAATTCCTGCCCCAACTGGATACGAGGCAGGGGAGTAATTAAAACAGCATAAAACAGTAGACCATGTCAAGAGTAATCAAAATTTACAAGCTCAATAGATAAAGATTGTTTTTTTTTTTCCCAGAAGCTAAGAGTAAAGCTATCAGAGCATTATAGGACAGCTACAAAAATCTAAGCCTTCCCACTTATTTTACAGAAGACAGCAGCAGATTTATTCAGAACTACCAAACATACAGCGCACTGCCCCGGCCACGTTGGCAGATGGCCCATTCACCACGAAAAAAAATCGCACAAAGATTTCAGTGTACGGAGCCCCAGACCGCGATGGTGTGAACTGGAGAAGCACCGGGGACCGAGCAGGGGCAGGAACTCGTTAAGACCGGTGGGTCCCTGGGCTGTATCGCAGCAAGCAAACTGCTCAGATGGACAAATAAAAGCTCGTGAGAACGAGCCTCTGTCTCCGTTTAATATATTTGTTCTAAGGCGAAGTTGCACAAACTGTCCCTCTGCTGCCTTCTTAGAGGTGCCGAAGCCAGCCCAGATAAACCAACGCTATTAACGGGGTAAAAGGAACATTTGCTGCATTTATTGCTGGCTTCTATTACGCAAATTAAGTCTTATGAAAGTCAGCATCATGCTGAGGATATAAGATATCAAATGAAGCCAGCTTGAGAAACAGGATTTTCCTAAAACCAGATTTTTCAATTTTGAGGTTTTCAATAAGAACAAGTTTTGTTTTGTTGCTTTAATTAAAAATTCCGTTTTAATAAGGATTCCTTTCCTTCTGGGGAAAAAAAAAAAAAAAAAAAAAAAAAAAGCCCAAAACATAAACCAGAATGAAACTTTGCAGCGGAAAAACACAGAGCAGATCTATCTCGTGTGTTCTTGTTCCTTCTTTGATTCCTGGTCACACACATCCCAGGAGAACGTCTTCCACATTTCAAGGCAGGCAAATTTGAACAAGGGGGAAGGCACAAGGCACGAGCTGGCTGAGACATGGAGCATGAACAACTATGGGAACTTGGTGGTGTTTTGTCAAGTAGATGCTTTTCAAGAGGTGATCCTGCACTAACACGCAAATAGTTGGTCTCCATACTAGGGTACCCAGTGAAATACAACAGGTTGAGGATGCCAGCCAAGAAGATCACCTTGGAGACCTCCATGCCCTTCTCACGTAGGACGGGGCTCAGCTGGAGGAGGTTGCCTTAGCCCCATCCTAAGCTCATGGTGACACCAGCACCAGGTCCCAGGGGCCACACCGG
This sequence comes from Aythya marila, assembly GCF_965140915.1. Taxonomy (NCBI): domain Eukaryota; kingdom Metazoa; phylum Chordata; class Aves; order Anseriformes; family Anatidae; genus Aythya; species Aythya marila. The sequence continues at coordinate 27,836,326 of NC_139049.1, read as the reverse complement.
CAGCAGGAGCTACAGAAAGACCCTTCCATGCCGAGCTGCCAGGGCCTCCATTCAACCAGCCCTGTGTCTGTGTTGCAGTAGCACCTAGTGGCCAGGGCTATGAAAACACGGAGTAAGCATTCCTGCCAAAAAAACTAAATACGGTTAAGCTAAAACAAGAAACAACAGGTGGACGTAAGTGACTGATGCAGCCAGCACAAGGTAACTCAAGTTGACACTAAAGGCCTAACTCTCATGTGAAAGCGAGAGTAAAAATAATTTACATCCTGTGCTTGCTGGCTCGGGAGACCTTAGCATAAATGAGAATCCAGTCCTAAATGCTCAATGGGATCCAGGCTTCAAGAAGGATTTCAGTTAGAGAAGGAGCCTGGGCTCTACTTTGCAGTGTGTGAACAGCTGAATGGGCAATTCATATTATTTTAAGAAATGTCATGATGGGTTTTGTTTCATTTTGCTTTTTTTTTCCCTTTAATAAGTTCACTCCACTTATTAGGCTGTAACCGGGGGACCTGTAAAGCCTGCTGAGCTAAGATCAGCACTAATCATCCCACCAGAAACACACAGTGGAGAACTGAGAATGCAGAAGGACAAGGTGTTGTTGAAGACCATGAATCGTGCATGGTGAGCTACCTCTGGGAAAAATATCCACTGCTGTATCCCTCCTAAAAACAGGGCGGGTGGTGGTTCTTAGGTACTGGCAGTACATCTGCCTGGTTCAGGAAAGCACAATCTCAAAGCAAACTGAGGTAGAAGAGAGCATCATGACAGTAGTGTCTCTGATGGCTAAATGTTCCTTTGCCTTTTTATTGTTTGGACAGAGCAGGGGAAAATAAATGTCACCCAGAATTGCATGGATGCAGGTACTGAAGCCACTTCTCTACGTCATCTTAAAGCTGTCTTGCTGAACAAGACCGGACTGAAGAATCAGAAAAGCCTCCAAGACACGGCTCATTTCATACCATTAGCTCAGTCTCTGCTCTTCTGGCTTGCTGTCTGGATCAAGCAGCTGCCTTTGGGGTGGGGAAAGCAAACAATTTGCATTCACACTCTGTCCCTCTGGAAGAAAGGGAAGGAGCCACTGGCAAACCCAGACTCAGGAACTGCTACCGAGAGGAGAACAGCTGCAGCCAGTGACAAGAAAAGTCATCACTCCTTGTCCTGCCACGCATCTGCCTTGTCCTGCCAGGCATCAGCCTGTAGCAAGAGGGATTCTAGGTCTTTCAAACCCAACAAACAGATTGTGTAGCAATTCCCTTTCACAGACAAGATCAGTAAAAAAAATTGATGACAGGGACTTGGAGAAGGAAAAATAGTCACCGTCATGGGCAGTTCTACTGGAGAGGGATGATTGGGCTAAAATGCAGAGATTGCCTCAGTCCTGGGCCTTAGCAGATCCTAAAAGGGAGTTGTGTAAAACAGCCCATCACTGGGATGGCTGGAAAATGTATTCCAGGAATTACTGCAAGAATCTGCTCCTCCTTTGCTCTGGTTACTTTCTTCCAGTAGAAAGAAGGGGAAAAAATGGAGAGGGAGAAGGAAAAAACTCTTTATTGTAGGAGTACAGTGTATTAAGACCTTTTTTTTTTTTTTTTTTTTTTTTTGTTAGTGATGAGAAAAATGGTCAGAGGGAAAAAGAGCTCATTTCTGTCATCTGCTGCCACCATCTGCAAACCTGGCTGCAACATCCCTGAAAGTCTGAATTAAATCCACCCATTTCTCTTCTACCTGCCCTTGCTCCCAGTACGGTGGGCAATATGAGCAAACAACAGGAAAGCTGGCATGGGACTAAGGACCTAAAAGGGCCAACATGGACACAAATTTTGCTGTTGTTGCTATCATCAGCCTGCCCCATCAAATAAATCATTTTTTCTCCACTTCTCCTTCTGTTGCTTGGCTAATTTAGCTCCTCCTCTGTGCAGGGTTGTATTACTTTAGAAAGACAGTGCTGGACAGAACTTGGTAGCCCAGGGGCTACGAGTGAACAGAGCACGGGGCTATACATGAGCAGAGCCTATCATTGCTCAATGATCAAGGCTTCCTGATGTGTGAGCTGGCCTGCTACAGAGTGTGGAGGCTGAGAAAGAAAGCAGAGCTCACATAACACTGTGAATGTCCAGCCTGGACTGAATCCTCCAGCAGAGGCTGCAACACAAATACAAGTAACACAGCATACTTTTTCTTGCCCTGCTGGTTCCAGCTTGGACTGGGACCAGATGTACCAATTTTCAAGAAGAAAGGCTGCCCGTGCTATTCTTGGTACAGCTTGAAGCAGCAAGCACCCCAAATCCTATTCAATACAGTGCCTAGATGCCACAGACCTATTTATCCGAGTTCTCTTGCTTGGTTTTTCAAGCTCAGCTGGTTCCGATAACCATCTGACCTCCAAGGCCCAATTCAATCATAACCCTGTCTCCCACCCTTCGCAACTGCACCCATCACTAATGCTTTCCTTCTGGAAATGTGTTTCTTCTTATGCCTAAAGATTGTCTTGCAAATAAAGTTTACACGAATGAAGTGCAGACACTTAAAATTTTGACTTAAACGGCGTTGCATTTTTGGTACTGAGATACAGCTCATTTAACATTTTCCAAGCTTTGGAGGCATCCTGGCATTTGAGATTAGCAAGATGGGCACTGGTGCTACTGACAGATGTTTGGTAAACTGTTTGCATAGCTGGAGATAAGGGATTTACTACCCAGAATATCTGTGAAAATATGAGGAGATACAAACATATCAAAGTTGCACAGAGAACTCATCCTCCCTTGGACTTTAGTCTTAGAGGAAACAATTTTACTACATTCTGGCTGAATGTAGTATAAATACTATTTGTTGGGGAGTTATGTCTTTGAAATGACCTTTTACGGGCTCCTACAAAGAGGTCATACATACATACATTCACATTATACCCTGCTGATCTGTAAAACTCAATATACTGAGCAAGGCAGAGTGCTTTTACTTATACTTAGCTCTGAATGATTATAACATCTTACCCTGCCGTCCCATTATTTGCAGTTCTGGTGGGTAAGGTCACTGAAAAAAATTGTCATTCATGGAGAAGACAGCCTCTTGACAGACCTGAAAGGTCAGATTACTAAACATCTTTTTTTTCCCTCTGTCTTCACCAGCAAATCTTCCTCCTAGACCTCTGCACAAATAAGAATTGCTTGGGGAAAAAGGGACATGCAACAGGAGCAACGCGGTAGAGGTAACGTGGGGAAGGTATAAATATTCACGTCCATGGAGATGGATGGTTTTCACCTGAGGGTACAGGAAAAGACAGGTTATATGACTCTGAGGCCACTGTTTATTACCTGCAAAAGATGACAGTGGTTAGGGGAAGTCCTTAATGACCAGGAAAAGGCCGATATTACCCCCATCTATAAGAAAGGTGGGAGAAGGATCTTGGACAGCTGCTTTCTCTCTATTCCTGGAAGGACCATGGAGTACATCCACTGGAGTTCACTTCCACACATGGGAAGGACTAGAAGACAAACAGGGATCAGCCAACACAGATTTACTGAGGGCAGATGGCACACAGCCAGTCTGATCGCAGTGCTCACCTCTGGAGGCCCCCTCCAACCAACCTCAGTGAGATTCAGACAGGCACATCCACTGACCAAGAAACTGTGCTAGGAAGCATGACGGCAAAAGCACGGTGGGACAGAGCCCTTCAGATCCTGTCTAGAAGTGCTTCATATGTCCCTAAATCCCCCATACATAAACAGGACAGGACAGAGATAATCCCAGTACAAGGGGTGGGTGGGACCTTGCCTAAGGAGGAACTGGTTACCTGGCTCGTTAATGGTAATGAAGACAGCGAGTTCTGAAGCCCCTTCTGCCTTGCTGCCCCCACAGAAACCTGGACTTGACAGCTTACTAGAAATAAACTTACTAACGTGTATGTGAGAAGATCTCTGCTAATAGAGACATGAGATGAATAATTTACAGAACTGAGAACCAGGGCCAGACTGGCTTTCATGGTAAATAAAAACAGTTCTTTGTCATCAAAAGGAGGACCGGCTCTTTGGCAGGGCCTGGTGACAAAGCAAAATGCCACATGGGAGCAGACAGCCCTCAGAGGCTAAACGTGTCTGCTCCAACGTGCCTGAGAAGTAACCTGGTGTTCAGCTAAAAAAAAAAAGCCAAAGAAACCAGTGACCCTCAGGGCTGAGCAGCCCCACTTTCCAAAGAGGCACCTTGGTTTGCAAGGCTGGTGCCCAGGAGATCCCAGCCACAATTCTGGCACTTAATTTTGTCCTTGTCGGGCAGGACGGCCGCCCAGCAGGCCTGCCTCTGCTTCGGGCCTCCCTTCCCACTCCCCCACCCCCTGTTGTTACTGAGCAGGGCTTTTCTGTTTCGTCTCACTTCGCTTTTATTATGGCAAAGCCCTATAAAACTATCAAGTAGAGCTGGCTGAAACACAGCCTTTCCAGTGCATTGAGAACGTAGGGGCTTAAAAAATACATATATAATTTGGTTTTGATCCAAACTGAACAGAAACTTCTTACAGTTCTTTTTTTTTTTTTTTTTTTTTTGGAAAAGAGAGCAATTTCCAGGAAGCCAGAAGCTCCCCAGGCCCTGCTGAGCCTCCCGGTGAAATGCACGTCAAAGCTTGTCAGCTCCAGCGGGCAGCTGCGCAGCTCCAGCACCCCTGGCCCTGGGGCAAATCCACCAGGTGCATGCGGTGCGGAGCCAGGGATTTGTACGCACTGTGCTCCTCCTGTCCCGGATGGGATCTGCCAGGAGCACAGGTGGCTTTCCTCAAGCCTTCTTCCTCAGGCATCGCGAAAGGCAACCGTGCTCAGCACCGTTCCAGCAAAGCGAGCCAAGCTCAAGGAACGATGTTTCATGGGAACGCTTCTGACCGGCTCCGTTCTGTGGGATAAGCCTTCAAAGAAGGAGCTTGCTGGCTGACGGAGGGTTTTCGTTGCATGGGTATCTGATCCGTCTGCACCGTGACTGCCTTGCATGAGCGTCCAGTCTCAGGGATCCTCTCCTATTTAAGCTGGCTGCCAACAAATACGACTCCATGCGGCAGTGTCAAGACGACCACCACCCCATCAGCGCTAATGGTTACTGGGGTGATGTCAGTGGATGACAATTTTGAACATCTAAGAAGCTGCCTTTAAAAGCAGAAGATCCTGGTACCGTTTTATGACCTCGCTGGGTGTATCTTCCCTTCATGTGCTTTAGGCCCAGCAATGAAAACATCCATAAATTGTTTGGATGGCTTTTAAACAGATTCTTCTGAGGCAGCCCATATGGATATGACAAGCTGGCGAACCATGCAGCCTGCTACAGCTTGGCATCACGCCGGCAGCTCCTTCCCATAAAATGGGCAGCTTTTAGACCCATACAATTGCACTTAAACCAGCTTTTTATCTCATTTGTTCTGCGTCATAACTCTCCCTCCAAGCACTATAAAACACTGTGGCAATACCACGCAGTAGAGGCCAGCCACGCATTTTAGACTCATCTGCCTGGTTCTCACACTTTTTAAATCAATATTTCATGACAAATATCTGCTCTCTGCAGATTTATTTTTAATGCCACTCTTCCTCCACACCCACCCCGGAGCCCTTGAGGAGGCGCATCCGTGCCCTGAGTTCATTTTCCCATGACGACATTGCCACCACTTCCAGCCACTCCGTGCCTCTTGAGGGCTCGGGCTGCAGGTGCAGCTCCGGTGCTTCCAGCCATCTCGAAATGGGACCTAAAGGGGCATGTAAGACTCCTCCTGCCCAGAAAATCCCCATGGACCTTCACGTGACACTTCACACTGATAGGCAAACAAAGCAACCAACTCCAGGAGAACATCTGCCCTGTGGGCTGCAGGAAAGGACAGTGACACAGCCAGATCGGTATCTCTAGGCCACCTTTTCCCTTCATTTACATGAAAGAAAAGCCAGAAATGCCAAATTTCCTTATTCACCCTGCTCAGTTCAGCCCCACAGCAAACTCAAGAGCAAACCAGGACTAGCTGTATGTCCCACCTAGCACCTGAAAGTGCAGGTTCCCTCTGCTCAGTAGCTGTTGCCCATCACAGGACCTCAAGAGTTAAAGTACCCAGATAAGCATTAACCTCCCGAGAGAGAGGGAGAAAGACATCTGCTTTTTATTTCTGCAGCCCAGCATCTCTGTGCGCCGGTTTTGAAATGTCTGCATTCCATATAAAACAGAGAGAAGTCCTCATAATTTATGCAATGATACACCAACGCATTAAAAGGGTTATATTTTACTCTAATGAGAGGTAAGGTATCGTTTCCTTCACATAAGGAAGGAAGAATTGTTGTAATAAATGCCAAATGGGCACCTCTTAATTCCTGTAAGGGCAAGGAGATTATGACAGAAAAGACTTCAAGTTCCAGCTACCTGTTAAACAAATCTTTACCAAAAGATATTGAGGTATTGACCCTCACGGACATCTTGGGAACTAAAAGATGTCGATTTACTTGAATAAGGTTTACCAGGAGAAAGGCATGCCTGAAACTGCACCACATTTCTGAGAAACTCTTTGCAAAAGAAATCCAAATAGAGTAGAAGAGCCAGTCCTGACAGACAACTCACTATTAATGAGTTTTATTCTTTTTTTGACTCTCCCAGCAAAATCAAGTGACATTTCTGATATAGATTTGCACACACAACTCCTTCTCTCACCAACTGGTACTAAGTGCATGGTTCTTGGAAGGGCCCACGAGGCCTGCAACATCGGCATGGCAAGAAAATCCTCTCGTGGCCATGTAAAACCCACACCTAGAAGCTGCTCTGTCTTTTGGTGGATTCATGCTGTTATGAGAGAGTAGAAGTATGAGTCCAGCTTTGTTTTTCCTTCCTGGAGGTCCTTTGTCCTCCGTTGACAGGAGGGAGATACAAACAAGTCTCATGAACTGGTGGCTATGAAATTGCAGAAGATCTTTTCAAATACAAATGGTAGGAGAGGCTACAGGTGAAGGAGAGCAATCAAAGAGGAGCAGCAATGTAGGAAAGGATGTTCTGTTCTTTGGATGATTCCCCACTGGGAGAATATGACTTTTAGACAGCAAGAAGAAATGGAGATCGTCATTTCTCCTGCAGTGCTAAGCTGCTTTTAGCCACTGATGGGGCACGTACAGAAACAAAGGAAAAAAGGCATGTTTGACGGGTGTGTGGAGAGGGAAGAAACCAAATGAAGTGGAAATTGCCTTAAAACATACCCTGATCGTGCTGCAGATTCTGCCACAGCCTCTCCGTGTAAGACAGTGTTCATATATTTGAGCATTTGAGTAAGTTACCACGAGAAGGACTCTAATTTATGAATTTCTGCGTGATTTATACTGACCCACAAAGGCAGAGTTAAACAACTAAAGGCCAACGTACCCAAGAATTTCATTCTAGAAACACTTTAAAAATACTAAAATAAGGAAATAAAGGCAAGATGAAATTCCAGTTCCACTCTGAGAGACTGTCTTAGAGATCACTATAAAGGTCCATTCAGCCAAAGATCACACTTGCATTGCAGGAAGTCCTCTTTATGCACTGTTAATTACTTCAACAATCTATAAAATTAATGGCTAAATGAACCACATTTATAGAGATTATATTTCAGATATTATTTACATTTAACAGAATATCCTTTGTTGGTAATTATGAGATTTATGAACTGCTTGGAACAAAATGGACACACCCCAGGGAACCTGCACCAGCCCCACAAACGCACCACAGACGCGCGTACACATCGCTCATTCAGACTGATGCTGCAGAACTGCACCGAGGGAGAGGCTGTTCGCTGCCCTTTTCAGCTTTCCTGAAGCCTGCACTTTGTGCTCTTGCAGAGCAGGCGAGCTGGCACACTCACTGTCCCGAGCTGAACACCTCCAAGACACAGATCGGGCTGCTCCGACATGCTGAAGGACACTTCTTTCCCTGCCAAACTCCAGAGACCGAGGTGAGACACATCTCCAACTTTGCCTAAGAGTTCTGCTACCTGCAGACAACGTCTTCAGTCTAAGATAGTCATTTTTAAAAGAAAAAAAAAAATCTGTCTTCTTTTTGACTAGAAATTTCCATTTTAGTGACCATTTATGCTGTCATGGCTAACTTCAGAGCTCTGACAAGCTAGAAGGGAAAGGGAAATCTTTCCAACTTAAAATTATGGGGAAAAAAATGTAGTATCACACATTTGTCAAGATACTTGTCACCACACCCAGCCCCCTGTCAGTCAAAATTTCCTGGGGACAAGACTGTTGCCTCGTTTCGCTTGGGGGGAACTGAGGCATGGAGCACCCTGCCCAAGGTCAAAGGGGAGATCTGTCCCCAGGGTCTTGTGGCTTCACACATGCAGTGGTCTGGTTCAGCCTTCCTCTCTGTTTATATTCAAGTTTGGAAGAGACTGAGCTTGTTTTCCCTACCTCCCCTGTGTGAATGCAGCATCACCCTCCTGCACAGCCACAGCTGGGTTAGCAGCACAGCTCCTCTTACCCCACTAGTCCCCAGGGAGGCTACGCAAAGATTAAGGGAGAATCAAAGGAGCCAGGCAGAGGGCAGGCAGGTACAAGCAATGTCACAGGTCAGCTCTGCCCCTCGCTGCAGACCTTCTTCCTCGGTGCAGCTCTGCAAGCCCACTGCCAGCCACCTGGGGAGGTAGGGGAGATAAAAGGCATGGCTGGCTCGCTTTGATCCACAGACCAAGCCCCAAAATGAGCTCTCACTTTCCTCCGCAGTAGTGCTGAGTGGGCAGCTCACAACAGGTGATTTATGGCCCCCTTTCACCTTTCTCCCTGCCTATGGTATGTTCGTGGAGATTGGCCTGCATGCAACACGTGAGGTTTGGATGTTAGCATCAGAGAGCTTTGCCACGTAGTTGTGACCAGTCACAGCATCCACGTTGTGTTTGGTTTTGTTTCTATTTGGGGGAGCTGCCAAATTACTTGAAAATACATACTTGCCTCGTCAGCTTTTAAATTTGGTTTCCAAATGTAGCTATGTGACCTTGAAATTAGCATTCAGAGGGCTTCCAGAGGAGGGAAAGTAGCACTGGGGTATTAGCAGAAAGTTAACCCCAAATGGGCACAGCTGAAGCAAAATTAAGTAAAAAACTGGGATACCACAGCATCATTGAGAAATGCCAGCTTTTCTTTCATTTTAAGTATTTCTACAGCCCTGTCTACACTAAAATCATCAGACTATCATCTGTGTCAAATCCATTTGAATATGAAAGCTTAAACTAGCTCCCCGGCTGGTGGTGCTGGTGGTCACATACATGCCTTGAGAGCTAAGTGTGTCAAGGTGTTAGGCCCTTGAATCAGGAGCAGGTTTGGAGAATCAGGCACAGACACATCTTTGGGAGGCTAAGAGGACAGCCCAGCCCTTGGCTGGGGGGAAGAAGGAGACAACCGCCCAGGTGCCCCAGTGCCCAGGGCTCACATCACCAGCAGGACCAGTCACCCACTTCGTTTTGCAGAAATCTGTAGCAAAGATGAGTGAAGAAAGATCTCATGACGGACAAGAGAGAAAGCCACTTTACATTTAGCTCCTTTTTTTTTAATCGAGAAAATTTCATCCTGTCAGCCTGAAATCTCCCGAGGAACTTCTTCCAGTATCTCTTCCCCCATCTGTGACACAGAAGTAAATCTTCCTCTTCCTTAAGTCTCTCTTCTCTTGACTCCCTTCATACATTCCTTCACTTGGAGATCCAGGCTCTCATCCATTCCAGGCCTCTTTTCATGCCAGACTGTTCAGAAAGACTTCTCTGCCCTTAGAAAAATGCTGAATTTCCCTCTCTTCTCTTCTCCTTGCTTACTTTTTCAGACCAAGCCCCCACCTTCCTGTTGGAGCTATTCATTTTCCCCGTTGCCACACTCCATGTAGGTTCCCGTTTCCCTTCTGCTGCATTCAGGTTTCCACCTGCCAGATTCAATCTTCCCCTTTCTGACAAGTTTATTTAGACTCTTCTTACACTTTACCCATATTACCCACCCCCCCTTTTTTGGCCTGTATTTTCCAGATTGGACAAACTACCCATTTCTTTCATTTCAAACACAGACAGGCATTTCACATGCTTTATATAAACCTGCATGCACGTGCCTGAGTTTGTATTAATATAAGTGCAGATACAAGCCAAAGCTTGTATTTCCAAGCAGGAGCAGAAGTACAACAATAAATTTCCCCTTTTCATATCCACTTAACTGTAACCCCATTTAAAGAACAGTAATTTATAGAGTGAACATATAAACCAACTCCATTTTTCCTCACATGATGGGAAAATGGGCAAAGGGAGAAATACAATTCCTGCATTCCCAGGGAATTTTCAAGGGCTTTCTGGGGACAAAGTGCCATGGAGAAACATGACCCACACACCATGCCTTGCCTGAGGGTTACTCGGGTGAATGAGAGCTTTTCTAACTCCTTCAGTGGCCCAGGACCCCACTCTGAACACCAGGACTAGACCCTGCAATGTCCAAATATCCTTTCAGCCCTGCTGGCTCTCCTCACCATGGCCAGGATCCAGTGAGGCAGACAAGCTGCTCTCCCACCAGTTTGCAAACCCTACGCAGGCTGCATCCTGCACACCAAGATTCGCTTCTGACAGGCATTTTAAAGAGCTTGCTTTGAAACAGCAGGTAAAGTCTGTTGCCATTAGCCATTTTTAAGAGCACACAAGGCTTTAAAACAACAGTCAAAGGAAAGAATAATTAAAGACATAAGTATACATGAGAACTGGGATGGAGTACAACATGGATTTGCCAAAGATAGATATCTAATTCATCTGGCTTCGTTGCTAGAGATTTCCTAGAGGACATGCAAGGAATCCTATTGGTCTGGACTTCAATAAAGTATGTCATATAGGGCCCCATGGAAAATGGCTCTTTACAGGAGAAAATGGGAATTTGTACAAGATCTGAGAAGTATGTGAAGTAGTGATGTGTATGAAACGCAACACATTATGTGAAAAGGAAATTGCTGGCTAAAAGGAGTGACTGTTGGAGCTCTTCGGCATTGGGTCTTAGAAATTTGTCTTGCAGGGTTCTCTCATTAATGACCATGGCATGTAATGAAAGAAATGTGCTAATGAAACTTTCTGATCAACCCAGTTTCAAAGATACTGTAAAGGGGGAGGAGAGCAAGAAGGTTAACTCAAAGTGGATGATTTTGAGACCAGAAGTCACAGAAAATGCACATAGATTTGAGGTGCAAGGTGTGAGGCAATGTATCACTGTAACTTCACACGAGTGGAAGGACCCAGACACACCAAATGCCACGTCCCACAGACAGAGGGAAGCAGTAACACTCTTGTATAGGAGTGTTGTGGCCAACTAGATGCAAGCAAAGTAAATTCATGGTGCAACGTATGAAAGGAAGGACACTGGGAAGAGCAGGAGCAGAAAGCACTTTCCGCAGAAGAAACCAGAAGAGGATGGCCTGCTTACAAGAAGACTGCAGTCTTCAAACATTTTTGGTGATAAGAAAGGAGGAGAGTGAATAAGCCAAAAAAAAAAAAAAAAAAAAAAAAAAAAAGAACAAATCATGTAAGGGCTGAGGGGAAATTTGGGCTGCAAATGAGAAGGTTAAGGGACAGCCTTGCACAATGAAAACACAGGCAAACAGCCCTTAGCTGATTTAAGGATGGAGCTTGAACAACTAGAGAATGTTTATGGGATTTTGTTCTCTATGATAGTGCCCTGGCCGGCCAACTAATTTGCAGCAGTTCAGTACTCAATCTGATTTAAATACTAAAACTTTCCCAAACTAAGTGTTCTGCCCTCTCTTTGTTAATCGTCTCCTCCCCAAAGCAGACCTCCAAAAGAGAGGAAAGGCCTCCCTCCCAGGGTGAGACCAACGGGATTTTGTGCTTCTCGAGCCCACGCCCATCATTACCAATACACTAAATGAGCAGGCGAGTTACTGAGGCAGAGGAAACAGTAGTAAGCCACAATCGCTCTGCCTGGGTAATGAAAGATGACTGATGAATTATTGCGTCCCAAATCAGATGTGGTTTAAAGGAAGCGATGGGGTTGAAGCACACGGGCCAGAAAACCTCCAGGAGTGTCTTGTTCTGCCTGGGAATAACAATAATTTTGACCAGACAAAAGCTCTAACAGGCTGTTAAACTGAAAGATGCTTGTTTGGATCATCAGCCCACCAGTGAGGGACCAGAACCTCCTGTCACTGATACCGGCCTTCAGTGCTGGCCTTCGCAGCCAGCTCAACCCAGCCACTATCTGAGTGCTCCCCTCCTGTTAGAAATGTCCCTTGCTTCGAAGGTAAAGGAGCGGCTTTGGGGCTATCACCCAAAGGATGAGCAGGCTGGGAATTCGGACCCTTTGCAGACCTTTTCAAAGGCCCTGCAAGCCACTGACGAGAGGGCTCAACAGCAAGGACCAAGCGGGGGCTCTGCCTGCAGGTTTGTGAGGCTGCTGAAACAGCCAGGTGAGGGTCATCCAGGGAAGGTGGCAGCAAATGTAAGCCCCCCCGAAAGCCACATTAACACCAGCAAGGTGTTACAAGCCGAAGTGAGAAGTGCTGCGAAAGGAAGCGGTAAGGAGCCAAAGCCGGGTGAGGTTTTCACAGAACAAGCCCCAGTCCCCATCTTTCCATGATTTGACTTCTCAGAGGGAAAAGGCCTGTTTTTTTCTGTTTTTAAAGAAAAACCATCCCCTGCAGTGAACGCAGCCCAAATATCCTAGCATCCTGTTATTGTATCCGATCCAGGAAGCGAAACCGAGGCCCTGGGCCTGTAATTGGGGCCACATGGACGGCCCGACACCCGCGCTGAACCACTGGCTTCAGCAGCACCCTGAGGGCCGAGCCGAGGTGCCCGGGCTGCCTCATGGCCCCTTGGCCATGACCGAGGGCAGGCAGAGCTGCCTCCTTGCCTCAGCTCCCCAGCTGCAAACCAGAGGTGCTTTCATGCCCTTTTGCCCAGCTCTCGTCTGCTTAGATACTCTTCAGGGCAGGGAACGCGTTCCCTAAATGATGTGAAGGGGACCCCGATTTCGGCCAAGGCAACCGAGTGCTACAGTAATAATACATATAATAAAGATTCATGTTATATAAATTACTATAATCAAGAATCAGTGGCTATTCTGCCGCAGAGTCCCAACGCCTGGTGTTTTCATGTTTTTGCTTTTGGAACAGACTAATCACTTTCACATCATAAACAAATAATGGTTTTAATAGATTCCACATTTATGGAACTTTTACAGCTAGCATGCAGCAAAGCTCTTGTCCTCCACAGGCTTTCTTCTTTTTTCCTTTTTTTTTTATTTTATTTTTTCTTTTGCTGAAATAGCAAAATATATTCTGCAGCAAATTAAGTGCGATTCACGTGGCATTTTGTATGAACACACTGTGGATGTGGCCTATGAAACAAGCTTTGTTTGGTTTCTGTAGCCCCTATGTTCCTTTTTTTTTTTTTAATACTTATAATTCTCAATATGTTTTCGCTGCAGTTTCACGTAGGGAACAACAGGGGAGCCTTTCTCTGTCTCACATAACACCTATGAATCCCCATCGATGCCAGAGCAGATGGGGAGGAGCTGGGCCATCCAGAGGGGCTTCCAGCCTGCTCGAGGGCAGAGTAATGAGAGCACAAGCTGACTCTCTTGAAGTGACGGCATGAGTAATCTTTCACAGACAAGTTCAACTCCCGATGAACCTTTAGGACCCATAAATTAATGTCTGCTTTCCCCAGGCTACTGGGTCTTCCCCTCTCATGCTCCTTCCCGTGCCAGCCTCAGGCAGTGACCGAGAGCAGCTGCTGAGAGCACGTTGCACAGAGAAAATCCCTTCTCCTCCTGGGGACTTCCCATGGCCAAGGTGGCATCGCTGTGTGCAAGCTCAGCACCACCGCTGAGCTCCCCCATCACTTCTTTTTCACTGCAATCAGCATCTGTGCATCCGTTTGAAAAAGTCTGCTCTCTGCCGAAAGGCTCAGCTTATAGCAGCTCAGCCCAGAGAAAGCCTCTGCTGGATGATTTCGCTTATCAAGCCCAGAAATCCTGGCTATGGAACTGCTGCTGCTGTGAAAAGAAAAAAAAAAAAAAAAAAAAGAAAAAAAACAGCATTTTGAGTCACATGTGCCTAACATAAAACACACTGGGCTGAGAGGCCCAGAGAAAGGTGGTGGAGACAAGATTAATGGTTTTAACTGGGAGTGAAATCCAGTAATTAAGTAGTGACCCATGACACTTGAGAAGCAGTAACAGTTTGTTGACCACAAGAATGATTGCTCAGAGCGCCTTCTTAATGTTGTAAATGTGAAAATGATTTACAGCACAACCAACAGGGAAAAAAAAGCAAGCTAGCAAGCAGACACGATTGACATTAGTAATTGTTCCTGACTGCATACATATGTGGAGGTAAGAAAGTAGAAATACTTTCGGTGTGTAGCATGGTAGCAATATATCAAAATTACTAACAGCAAAGGACTCAAACTCCTTGAGCCGAGATGATTAAAAAGCATGCAAACACCATTCATAACACTGAAACAAACAAGGAGCCTGAAAGGGATGAAGGCGCTGTTTTGGTTTTCAGCAGGGCATGTTCACCTTAAATCCGGAGCTGTGAGCCTACTGGAGCCTCATGGACAGAGTTAAAAACAAATGATTAATATCCAGGATAAGGCGCAGTGCACAAGCTGCTGTGCTTCTGAAGTAGGAAGACTCTCGGGGGGTTTCAGCAGCATCCAAAAGCCTGAGTCGGGTCAGACTCAGCAAGTTGGTCTGACTGGAAGTCAGGAAAGAAGCAGCAAAGTGCAAAGGACACAACATGTGAACTGTGCTCACCTGCGTGCAAGGACGGTGAAGTCCAGCCTAGCAGTGGCACTTTTGTTATCTCAAGAAAAGGCACAGTTACCAGGGTGCCCAGGGTTCCTCTTTGTGTGTAAAATAGGAAGACAAATGAGTCTTCTTCCCCTTGGCCTCAGCGTGCCCTGGTGATGGTCTTGTACAGCACGGACCAGGTCTGACAGTCTCAAGAAGCAGGGTGAAGGCTTCTTTTTCACCCCATTGTTCCGTGCCAATACTAGGGAAAATAAAAAGGGATTGGGTTGTCCAGGTGTAAAGAGCCAGAGATCCGTTCTGTGTTGGTTTAGAAATGTTTCCTCATCACAGAAACGTCTCTGCAGCTTACAGGAGAGTTTGGGAAAAAGGTGACATTGTCCTTTGCATAAACACTTGGAGGCTTGGAGAAGAGCCTCCTTTTCAGCCACTTCTTTGCTACCTGAATCTCAGCTTTGCTTCCCTTTTGTGAATGATGACAGCACCGCATTGCTGCTCAGCAGCCGCAGCCCACAGCTCCTCTTCTCCCTTTCCCAAAATGAAGGGCAGTGGAGGAGATGCAGGGAGGACAGGAGCAGGGGTCATAATGAGGCTGAGCAAAAGAAAGAGCAGGCCCTTGTTTCCAATGTAATTATTTTCGTGCTTGGACTTTTCGGCATCACTTAAGCCCTCTGTTCCACCATCTCCTGTTAAAAGCTGGTGGGTTTTGTTGTGTTTTTTAATATGGTCATAACCCCTTTTTATATAGAAGGGAAAACGCTGGCTCCCCGTGGCTTGCATGTATTTTCATATTGGTGTAATTCAAACAAGATGATGACTCAACTTGACGTCGTTTCCTGGCTGCAGCGGGGCTTGTGGTAATCGAGAGTTGAACCTTTATTGGGACGCCGATGGAGCAGCAGCACACGCCGCAGAGAGCCCTAATGAAGACCAACAGCGGACAGGGCCGGCCAGGACACTCCTTACCCCAGGTAGGTGCTGTCCAAAAAGCTGCCGTCTCCACCCGATGAGCTGCTGGCACGCAAAGAGCCCCAAGCACACGCACGTAGACTGAAAGCAAGCAAACCCCACTCTCCCTGCGACTTTTGGGAGGAAAACAGAGGTATGAAGCATCTCTGCTGCCTTCCCAGCACCCTGGAAGTTGGCCGTGTGCCACCCCAAAGCCATTGTGAATTCTCCTTTTTAATATTATTTCTTAGAGCATGAGAAGAGTCAGTGTTTTGTTCCAGTGAGGACAAGAAGCATTTGCAGTCTGGTTTTAATTACAGTAGGAGGAGGAAGGACAACCAAAACTTGAAGAATTAAGGTTGTGAAGAGAGAGGTGAATAAAAGTGGTGTCTTGGGGGTGCAGGACACCAGTGTGCCTCTGTGTGTGCCTGTTTGCAGCCAGCAGTCACCCAACACAAACGCGTGCATGCTCATCCCTGTACATGCACACATCTAAGAGGCAGGGCTGGTAGCACAACCCGTTATTAAGCTTGCCAAACATTTCCAATTATAAGGCCCTGTTTTCAATTGCTAATAACTTTGTCAAACTTAAAACCACTCGGGCTGCAATTTTCCATGCCAAGTGTCTGCCTTGGGCTGAAGTTTTTGCTTCTTTTTTTTATTTAACTATCAGTCAAAAAAGTGGTCAGCTGTTTCACAGAAGGTGGCTAGGTAAAATCCAGGGGCTTGCAATATTCAAAACCCTAGTAACGTTGTCTTGGAAAGATCCAGAGTCCTCCTGCTTTAGAGAAAGGACTGGACAATGCAAGTACTGGCAATTTTGTCAGATTTGACAAAGTCAAATTGCTCTGAAAGCCCTTTTTTTCTACACAAGCAACGCCCCTTACATCTCTGCAGCTCTTACTCCCTGCAATTTCCTGAGCACACTTTAACCTTTCACCCTCCTGGCCCTGGCAGGACTGTTTGGGACCGCTCCACCAGACACCCGCTGCCCTCAGAGGGAGGGCAGAGAACCTGGTTCCCTTCCCACCCACCTCTCTCCTTCCCTTCCCACAGGCAGCTGTCTCCGCTCCAGCCCAGCACCCCTCTCTCTGTATCCTACATTTTTCAGTCCCAGCAAGGAATGCAAAGCAAGGCATGGTGTAAAAATACAGCCCTTCCTTATAAAACCCATGTGACAGCAAAGATGTGTCCTTGCCCCTTCTCCCCCCGTGCAGCAGTACCTTCAGGATCCCTGGAGCTTGCCCACTTATTAATACCACTAACGTCCACATCTGTTTCAGATTGGCTTATGTGGATGGGATTTAATAACAAATATGTTCCCCATTAATGCTAGCCCTTGCCGTGCCTACACTCACTAACAGGCTTATGTATTTTCTGATCAGATCAGATGTTCTCTGCGGTTTGTTTGTCAGATTTTCTGTTTGGCGACTTTCTTCTAGCAAATCAGGTCTGAAATTTAAAACGTGCAGAGAGTAACATGGAGCCACCAGCACCAGCGGGGTCAGAGAAAACAGAGCCCGACGGGCAACCTGGAGCTCCACTCCTGCTGGATTTACGGGCTCCTGGCCTGATATGTGGATGTGCTAAAATGCCCTTGCTGCCCCACGGGAGGTCTGCATTCCCCTTGCCTCACACTCCTGCAGGACATCGGACACACAGTCAGTGACACTTCTGTACCTCTGGGGCTCATAGAGGGCCTTCAAAATCCTGGAAATACAGCTGAGAAATTCACTCGATCAGGCTGGCGAGGGAGGATTTTGGCTTGACAGGACTACAAACAGAGGGTGCAGAGTCCTCAGCAGTCATGTTTCTTAAAAGGTGAAGGAATTACCAAAATAATCGAACTCGAAATCTTAAAAAACCTGGGAGAAACACTGCAGTTCAAAGAGGATCATAAAACAGGAGATGCCACAAAAGGCATAGGGAAGGAGGAAAAGAAAGCAGTGAGTTTATTATGGCTTTTCATGCAGTGCTTCCCATGCACAGCCCTGGAAAGAGCTGGACTGAACTAAAACGATTTGGTGGTTGCTGATACCAGGTGGGGCTCTGGGGTGTGAGGCTGGACCTTGACTCAATCCTCGAGTTTTAAGCTGGATCAAATGCACTTGTATCGGAGTCTGAAAGATGAGTCTGATACCTTTGGGACACGTTGAGTGTTTAAGTATTGGGAAAATATTACTGCACAGGAAGGAGGATATCATCCTCAGCGCGAACACGCCTGCTGAAGGGCTATGGGAAATGGATAAAGCTCCTTAACACGGAGATGGAGATAACATGCATAAATGAAGCAGGTCTTCCATCTGGTAAACATCTATGGTGATTTTGTAAATCCTAACGAATTGGATTGAGGAAAATTTGAGAGAGCAGCAGTAGAAACAGGCAGCAAACAGTGAGGGCTCATCCAAGCGAGGGCTCGGGAGACACCAGGCACCTCTGGGCTCAGCAGAGAGGGAGATGGGCACAAGGCTGGCCACACGAGCCCCTGTGTGCCCTGACAGGAGGACTGTGGTCCTACCATATAACACACGTGAACTTAATGGTATTTAATTCTAAGATTTCATCAAAAACCCGTTCGATTCCATAAGCAATGAGAAAGTCGTGCTAATCCTCTCTGGTCCAGACAAAAATATTTGGGTCAGGAAAGATTTCCAGAACCAAAGACAACCAAGTGGGGACATCTGCTATTCTGAGAGCTCTCCCCCTCCAACAACCCTTTCCTACAGACAATTTCATTTAATTGCTGAGAAGTTCAATTTTCTCCTAGGGAGAAAAAGCCCAGAAACATGTTTTCTGAAAAAAAAAAAAACACAAACACCCGTATCTTTTAGAGCAAAAGTGTCAGCCCAAAGCCCAGCAAGGGGGACACAGCCCCCAGCACAGTAGCAGCAGAATTCAGACCGAGGCAAAGCCGTCAGCTCCCACCTCATACATCCAAGAGGCCCAGAGGGAAGCCCGCGGCAGGTTAAGACACTGAAATATTGTCTGAGAAAGATGTTTTCTTTTTTTTTTTTCCCTTCAGGGTGAAAGCCATTCTGGCCCCAGACAAGGTGTGCTCAGACTCAGCCAGCAGGGATTCACCAAAGATAACAGCTCCAGCGATGCCTGCGAACACACATTTCTGCTTTGCTTTGCTTTTTTTCTGCTCTGCAGCACTGAGCAGGCTGAGGGGCTCCGAGGTAGGGGCCTCTCATCTTGTTTGTAACCCCACAGAAGGAATTGGGGTTTCTGGGAGAAGTTCCTTGCTTTTTCTAAACTCATGTCTACACAGGTAAGAGGAAATGGATCTGAATTTTCCCCTTCTCACTTTCTGAGTTGAGCAAACACACGCTAAGGCTTCTTCTGAAGTCTTATAGTCTTGATAGCTGGCCAGAGCTGGCTACAGACACTGCCACTCACTCCCTTTTGGCACATCACCCCCAACACGAGGTGCTTCGTGGTTGCAGAATAGCACCCAAACCCAGCTGGCTGCACCCAGCCAGCCTGCAGCACAGCAGGGCGAGCTCCAGGGTTGAGGTGAGCACTCCAGAAAAATGTGCATTGCCACGAGGGAGAGTTTAGCCAGCTCTCTCATCCTTTTTCTCCCCTTTGGATGCCAGGTGGGAGATTTGACCTTGGGCAGCAGATCCAGGGACCATCCCACAGTGCAGACACACATGTGCACATGCAGGGGAAGATGAAGTGCTTTTTGCCTGTGACCCCAAACGTAATGGCAAGCCCCAGCCAGCCAGGGTATTCCAATACCCACTTAGCATCTGTAAGCTGTCCTCTGGGTAGGATTTCCAGGCACATAGCATCATATCTTTCACACTTTTCGAGCAGGGCTATAAATTATGGCGAGAGTCCCTGTAACTCCAGCCCCATCACTCCGTACTCCTGGCGCCTGCTGGGTTGTTGTTGCTGTTGTTACAGCTACAGCTCCAAATGGGGAACGCGTGATGTACGGCTGGGAAGGGACTCTTCCAACTGCTCAGCGAAGCGGTCACAAATAGGAAGAAACTGCAGTTTCCTACAATATTTAGCATTATATAGGCCCTCGGCAGTGCCACACTTTACTTCTTCATTTCTAAGCATCCCCCTTTGAGAGCTCTACCCCACTTCATCATCATAAACATGTCAACAATCTGTCCCCGTGGAGGGCTCTGCTGTTTGTTCTTCAGCTCACATGGAGAAAGCATGTCCCTGCTCCAGCCCCCAGCACACATTTCTCTATGCTCAAAGGGGCCGGAGTTGGAACTTGGCCATCTTGTGGCTCCCGGACCTTGGTATTTAAGGGGAGGGGGGAAAAAAAAAAAAAAAAAAAAAGAAAAGAAGAACATGAACTTGATAAATATGATCAGCTGCCGGGAACGTGCCTGAAGCCTCCTGCTGCTGTTGTTGACATCAGAAAGCTGCGGAGCCTGGGAGACGCGAGGAAGTTTTATTGTCTTGCTCCTACCAGGAACGCACGACTGCTGTTCCAGCTGCCTGGTGCTCCCCGGCATTTCTCTCCTGTCACCGGGAAAACAGGACATCGGTTCTCACCTCCCGGGCTGGAGCCTCAGAAGACCCTTTTTACAGAAAACGACAGCTCTGGTGTGATGTTTTCCCAGGCTACTTCTTTGTGACGCCCCAAGCTGTCCCGGCAGCCACCTGACAGCTCTCTGCTCAGCAAGGGCAAGCAGAAGGAAAGGTGCACCCCAGGGTGCAGCTGCGTGCTTGTGGTTTTTCTGGGGCATCCCCAGCTGAAAGCTGCTTCATGTTTTAGGAAGGAAGAGCAACCAAAATGCCACCTGCTGCCTCCTTTGAGCTTGTGTTCCCCTCCCTGAGCTTAACAAGGAAGGTCAGGCGTCCTCAAACTTCACTACCGTAGCAGCTTGGTGTATCAGAAGACCAAGAGTGAACTTCCTTAAAAATGATGGAGAAGTTAACAGACTCCAAGTTAACAGATATAACCAAGAATATCTGAATATTAATTCAAGCTACTGAGCCGAACAGAGATGAAGACTCCTTTGGGGAAAAGGGAATCTGAAGTGGATCAGGATTTTAGCAGGGCCATGGTGAATAATTTTGCACTGACAAGTCATGAATGTACATGATGGAGACAGAAATATCAGAGAAGATCTTACACAAACACCTTTTCAATGCTTTTTAATCTTTTAATTTGCTTCCAGAGTGCAGTGCTCCCTCCATCTTTCAGGTCTGTGGCACGAGGGATAGTACAGGAGGGAATTATTTTCTTTCATATAGAGTTTAGGTCCCCTTAAAGGGGGTTGCTGGATAGTTGTGAAGAGGTAAGCACTCTGCAGATACCCAGAATAAACTTCCACAGTGCTTTGCTAAAAAATATGGTGCAATGCTTGGCGGGATGAAGCATGGTGAAAGAGCTCTGTTTTCACGGCTCATTTAGGCCAGGACTTTTCTTTAGGGACAGCCAGCAAGAGCACCGATTTTGATCACTTTCTACTGATGTGGACAAAGTTATTCTGGGATTCGGGCTGAGACTGACTCATTTTACAGGACTTTTAAGAGGTTTTAACTTCTGCCATCATGGGGTAAATTCAAAGTGGTCACCTGGAGAAGACAGTTTCCAGATCTGCCCCCACTCGAAGCTCCTTTCTCAGATGAACTTACAGCAGTGATGCATTTGGAAGAGGAAGACATCTTTTCAGAAGTGCTTAACAGACTTGTTTGTCAGCTGAAAGGGAATGTCTCCTTACCTCAGGTTCCTGACCCTTTTGTAAAAAACATTCAGATCTCTCTTTCAAGCAAAAGAATTTTTTAAAAATTGTTTGCTCTACAAGAAGTCCTTACATTTGGCAGAAACAGACACTGTTTGCTCTTTTTTTTTAATGACCTGCACGTGCCACACAGTCCTCTTGTGCAATGTTCCCTTGCCCAAGCAGCCCTGGTGCAGCAACGTCAGGGGCACTCAGGTGTGAAGGTGCTGAGAGGCCTTTAAGTGCCTTGATCAAGAGACTAAAAGAAAATGCAAAATGGAACTTTCCTCAGCAACTCAGGGATTTCTCTCCCCAAATCACTAGAAAGCCTTTAGTAAGAACTCCTCCTCCCTCTCCATAGTTATCCTGCAGACAGATTTAAATAGCACCCTGCTCTGCAGGAGAGCTGTAAGGGGCCCTAGAGCCACCCAGCTGAGATAAAAGGCCACAGCTGAGTGTTTCTGTAAAGACAACAGTTGCACCATGAGTGACAGATACTTCGTTATGTCAGCACACCCCACCACAAAGGAAAGACAAGACCTCTTTAGGCACCCATTTCAGAGCATTACCCGCTCTGTGCATGCTCTAATCCCTGTCTCTCAGCTCCTTGGCTGCCCGGCTCCCCATAAATGATCCCCAGCAGCACTTGGTGCCCTGCAGGCAGGAGGCTGCTGGCAGGCACCTGCCATTTCGTGTATTCCATGTGCAAAAACCTGCACAGTTTTGTTACTTCACCTCTGTGTAGTCCCCTGGATTTGCCACCATGGTTCCTGGATTGGCCTTTCCTATCACTATGAGGATGAAGGACGATAAACTTTCATAACCATTTTTATTTTTCTGTATAAAAATTGACCACCACCTGCTTCATTTCGAAGTTAAAACACGACTAATTCGGTCCCAGGCAGTTCCTTTCTCACCCCTCCCTTAGCTCATTGCACTTAGATCAACCAAGACAGACACATTATTTTTTCCCTAAGTAAATCTAATTTCTTCCCCATGCTAGCCATGATTCCTGGCAAAGATGCTGAAGAGAGAAGCTTGGAGGAAATGAGTGATATTTTGGTTCTAAAGAAACAAATGCCAAAAGTCAATTTTGAAAGGATAATACAACATCAACTGACTCATATGTTTGTTGAGATGCTGGGACAGTAGAGCCCTGGTGAAAGGAAGAAGCTGGGTTTTTAAACCGCTTAAACTGTTGATCTCCTGCATTGTTTGGACTTTTGCAATCAGATCTGTATTTCAGTTAATAAAAATAAGGCAGTTACTCAATTTTTTTTTTTTTTTATACTCAGGGCAGCTAGCAGACCAGCTCTCAGACACCAGCCAACTGCCTCTAGTAAAGCCCAGTTAAACACAATCACATGCAGCCCCTCTCCTCCGTCTGACAAGGCAGCATTCCTGCAAAATTGGTCCTCGCTCACTAATCCCATCATTAAACCTGAAAACCAGATCCTATTATTTTAATTCATCTGGCAGTAGCTCGCCCCAGTTTAATTGCACACCCATACAAATTGATAGGCAGCTTCAGCCCGGACCCAGCGAACCCAAAGTCCACCCCGAAGCTGTGAGCAGAAAGGCACGGAGCGAGTGGTGAACAGCCCGTTGGACATATAAGTGTTATACCTATGAGTTTCCAGGCCTTAACTGAGCACTTTTGCATGATATGATAAGGGTTTAAGGTCTCCCTGGTAAAAGCTCTCTTTATTTATTCCCTGGGAAGTCACACACGGGGTATTATTTTAGTGGTCTGTCAGCGCAAAGCTTCAGTCTGACTGGGGTTGTGCCATCCCAGGCATATTTTAATGAATCACTCAAACAGAAGCCATAGCATCTTAATGCAACGATCCTTTTAAAAAATCAATCAGAATTAAATGTGAACCGCAAACCAGTAAGTGAGTGCATTGTTAAGAGGTTTTGATTAAAGCTTTTGAAATTAAAAGGATCAGACTGAGGATCAGAGAAACACACCGCAAAATCATCAAAAGAAGATGAGGAGCAGATTTTGTAGCCCTTGCTCTTGAGGGAGATAAATCAGTTCTTTATATTTTATGTAGGGAAACAGTTGCAAAACTTGGCCTTCAATACATTGAAAATGTTCTTAACTGATCTTGTGTCCTTGAAGCCAATGACTCCTTCGGTGATTCCCCTGTGAGGAGTTGCTGTTTGCAACCAGGAGGTTTTTTCTCCTGGCACTTGGCTGGCTGTGCCAGGGCAACTTTTGGCACTCCACGGGGATAAGTAGCTTGGTGCTGCAGCTCATCCACCCCTAATCGCTGGAAGTGGAGACAGCTTTCTATAAAGCAATGCCACCACCAAGTGAGAGGATCACTTATGTTGCCTGGCAGATGAAGTGTAATGCTTTTATGCCATAAAACTCCTTGTATTCAAATTTCTTGTTATTTTACAGAAAACCTTAAACACCAATCTGAATTCATGTTTCCAATCACACTAGAAATTAGTAAGATTGTTAGCCCTATAGGTACGTGGACACGGTCAGATGCTCATATACCCAAAATCCCCACTGAAAATCCATCCTGCTATTTATTTACCAAGCCTTCTGTTTGTATGCTGTTTGTATTTCATTTAAAATTTACTCCTTCTTTGGATGTGCAGGGGTAAAAGCTAAGCACTGGATATAGTCCTTGGAGCTGAGAGCCTGTATGTGCAGCATCAGGGCTGAATGCAGAGCAAAGTAACTGCCCTCCAGGAGTTATAAAGAGTCAGCGATTTCAGCACGGTTTGTGTGGTAAATGGAGCTCTAAATCCAGATGCTAGTTTACAGATAGTCTTTCAGTTCAATTATAGTAAACTTCTCATTCTTCGGCTACCCAAAAGCCACAGAAATTAATCCCCTTAGCACTATGCCTCTGCTAAAATGAAACCTGGTTAAACATGCGCTTGAAGAAGCCACCTGATTTTTTCTATATTTACCGGGCATTTAAAAGTCACATTTATAAGTGACAGAGCAAAACAAAAACAAAACCAAAACAAAAATAGGCTCTCTGCTGAGAATTTATGTGGCAAGCTTTGCCCCAGAGTGTGTTTTTATAGCCTGGTTATAAACCACTGCAAACAGAAGGGTATATAATGGAAACACTGACAGATCTTTACCTAGAATATTGCAAATGAGCACACCATAAAAATGACTAATTACAGATATTGTAAAACTCAGCTTAGCTCTCGGGCTCAGCCGTTGGGCTGGAAAGGGGGAGATGCAGACAATGATAACAGAGGGCTCGGCCTCTGCTCCTGTTGGCTTTCCCTGTGTAAAAATTGGGAGCTTTTAGTTTTGACCCGCTGTTAACAGCCATGACCACAACAGGAAACACTTTATAATGCTGTGAGCTTGGGGGCAAGGAGAATGCTTGCATGTTACCTGGCCTGCAAATAAATCTGCCCTTGTTCACTGCTAGCAACATGTCTCTGGCATGTGTCCGCCCATGAAGTCCCAAGCAAGTCCCAGCTCAGCCGGTGCCAAGGACCTCAGGGTAGACCTCACCCTCTTCTTCAGATGGGGCACGAGGTTGTGTTAGACCCTATAGCAAAACCCCACACTCCTTTAAGTGTCTTTGTCTGGCTTGTGAAGGAGGCAGGGAGTCCCTGAGAGGCTCTGAGGAGCAGCACAGGACAAGGTGAGGATCTGGGAGCTGCCTGGATGGATCCTTACCACATCAGCACCACACACAGAAATTAGGTGGTTATCGCACTGATGCTGGCTCCTCCGAAAAAAAAGACCAAAAAAAAATGGAGACTTGATGGCACTGAGCACCCAACTGTTAGCAGGGGAAAATTGATTTGGGTCTGCACATCTAGAAAAGTGTAGTTACTGTAAGCAATGGTTTCTGCATTCTCTTCCGTTCCTGCATGGTCCTGAAAGCCAACATTCCCTGGGAGCTGCTCCCAGCAGGTGCTGAGGAAAGGCCTTGCATCCTTTCCTTTCACCCATGTTGGAGAACAAAATGTTGGCTGGCAATGTATCAGACAGCACAGACCAGGCCTGGGGAGGTTCTCAGAGAAAGGCTTCCTCTAGCTTTCTCATTTCTCCCCATCCTCCTTCCCTCTGGTGGAGAAAAACCCCACTGGAAGTGATGGTACCACCATCAGCCTCCAAACCCACAGCCAGTGCCTGCAGGAACCCCATCCCCAAGGCCACAGGGAGCTGATCCGTCCTGAGAGGCTATCAGCTGTACCCATTAGGAAACCTAATGGAGCAGGTCAACTTTACAAGCGATGGTTGAGTTGTTCCTAGGCCGGAGGGGCCTGTGATTACAATAAAGGCCTAGCAACAAGAAGGGGACAGAGCCTGGCCGCGGACACCCCGAAGGCCTAAAGATAAAGGGTTGGATTACACAAAGCAGCCTCTCATTATCCACTCCTTGATACTGGTTGGTAACTTTGTTTTTTAAGGAATCCCTTAATTAGGTTTTACAGTGCATAGGTTAGGCATTTTCCAGCAAGAGCTTTATTGTAATGGGTTGCACATGTTCTCATACTGTACACCAAAATGAAATTTAGCTACAGGGCATTTCCTTCCGTTGCTCTTGCTGGGGAGCAGCTTTAACCTTTTTGCAGACACAAAGCCATATTTCACTCCTCAGAGGCCACAGCAGTTCCCTGCTCCCAATCACTCGGGTCATTTCAGCCCTTAACTGTGCAGCAATCTCACAAATGTGCTGTAGGGAGCAATCCTGAGGGGGTAGGGGGGTAAGATGGAGATGGAAAAGGCCCAGGAGGTTAAGACCCAGGAGGGCCTCACTCCAACAGAGCCCACCAGTCTCCCAAGGAGAAGCCTGTGGTCCTTACTGGGCAGGGCATAGTTGCAGCTGACTTTGGCTAAACCTCTGGGGGAATCATCTCCTGAGGAGCCTCCTCAGCAGTTCATCACTGGCTCCCCTGTTCAGCCCCCCCGGCTGTATCGTGCAGCGCGACTATCAGAAAGAATCTCCAGCTATGTCTTCAGTCTGCAGAATTTACCCCAGATTTTGTGATCTAGCCCTTGGAAACTTATGACCGTCTTCCTAAACAAGAACAGAAGTTTATCAGAAAAGATTTGTGTGTGGCAGATTCAGATTCGATGACAGGAGACAGCTCAGCACACAACACATAGGGACTCCTTACCACAAGTTGTAATAGCAAAAATAAGTTTACATGGGTTCAAAGGGCAAGTGGACAAATTCTTAGAAAAAGAAATCTTTTAAGGAGTCTTAAGTACTGCCTATCAAGCTTGGCCTTCCTACAGACCTGTTCAATCATCTGGATACTAGAAATTCTCTAGTGGAACCTCTAAGAAGGGACCGACAGCCTGCACAGCTCAGTGCATCTCTGCCCTGCTTGACAAACGCGGACAGCAAAGCCTAATGAGGCAGGACTCAGAAACTTTGACCTGTAGCAGAGGATCCACTCATCCGCCCAGCTGCTCAAGGAGCTGAACACAACCACTACATGCGTTGCCCTTAAAGCTGCTGCTGAGGGACTAAACCTCAGTCCCACAAAGTCAGGGATGTGACAGCTCTGCGCACACGAGCAGGCTGGCTGAAACAACATTTGCCTAAGTGTTTCTAGGAGGAGGAATTTGCAGCTGGGTTTTCCATGGTACTGTTTGCACTTGGACCTTTGAAAATCAGGCTGTTAAGAGTGCTCACACTGAAGAAGGGAATTTATGTTGTCTTCATGCTTTGAGCCTGAATTTGTCCTGAGGGAACAGTAGCAGAAAAAACAGCCATTTATTTTTAATAGACACCAGTGTCGTTACTTAGGTCTGGTGAGCTTAAAGGATTGAGAGGGGCATGATATCATCAAGGAAGTAATTTCTTTGCTTTTTTTTTTCATTAATCTAAGGAGAAAAAAAGAAAAAAAGAAAGAAAAAAAATCTCATGCAGAAATACAGTACAAGAACCTTGCTAAGATTCCGAAATGCTTCCTTTCAAGATTACAAACATCATTTATCTGTCTGCTGTCCCTTCCTTATGGCACAAAATCCCCTTCTGCTGTTGTCCCAGGGCCTGGCACCTTTTGCCCACCCTCTGCCCTCAACACACTCATCAGGAAGCAAACCAGGTGTTAGCAGAGGCGTCTGCACACCCCCACATTCCTCACTCTCACAGAAAGATGGAGAAGCTCCTTGCAGCAGCAGAAGTCAGGATTTATCTGCAACAACAGCCCCCCGGCCCAGGCCAACAGCAGGGAGCGGGGCCCCCCACCCTAGGACACCTTGGGGTCACCGCAGGCCAGCCAGAGCACCTCGACTTGGCTGTGACCTTGCAGGAGCCCTTGCAAATCACATCTGGAATGTGTTTCAGCTTCAAGAGCAATAAATGAAAACACTGAACACAACAGGGTCGAGGCAATGTTGTTTGAAAGAAAAGGTAATGCTTTGACCCTTATTTGGCCCATGACAT
Source organism: Aythya marila (assembly GCF_965140915.1). NCBI lineage: Eukaryota > Metazoa > Chordata > Aves > Anseriformes > Anatidae > Aythya > Aythya marila. Next base: position 27,808,522 of record NC_139049.1, on the reverse strand, counting down.
GTCTGGTTATTCCGCCAAGAACTGGGGAAGTGTGGCTTGGGTTGGGTAAAGGATAATAAGCTATTTAGTCATAAAAAAAAAAAAAATAAAATTCATTTCAAGCCTTGGTGGCACCCAAAAATGGGAAACGTGACTTCCCCACACTCCAAGGCACTCCTTTTCTTTTGTCTCCAGACATTCAGCAAGCAAACAGAGCTCCAATGGTTTTGCAGAGAAACAATCAAGATCAGACATGTTCATGCCATTTTTCAAACCGTTTGGCAAATCCTGGTTCAAGAGAAATTAGAAAAATACTACTTTCATTTCTAAACTATCAGCAAATAGAGATCCAACGTACAATGACAGTGTCAACATAAAAATGACACTCGACCTCTCTGTCACTTTTCCTTTACGTTTCACCACTGAAGCCATGGGTGTAATTTCAGCACCCTGCTCCCTAAAACAAGAAGGGTCCCCTTGGCAGGACGCTGTAGGGGTAGCTGCAGGTACCCCACTTATCCCCCTCTCCTTCGCTGCCTGCTGCAGCAAACATTTGTTTTATTTTTAATATACAACTGGAGTAAAGCCTTTCTCAAATGTGACAAGTTCTGAGACCGCAGGCCTGGATTTGCAGGTCTGCCCTTGCCCAGCTAATGCCACTTATATTTCCACTTATGTTTCTTTCCCAGCACTGGCAATCTCTTCTATGAGGCCCACTAATTAATGGCATGAATGAATGGTTTTCCACTTAGACAGGTGATGACTCCAGGCAGTGAGTTCTCTGGCAGCCAGGCCCATTTCAGAGCTACCTAAATTCTTATGCCCTCGCTGGCTCCACTCTGTGAGGTTCTTCCACACCTCTTCTGACTCTTGGAGGCCTCATCTTACCTTCAATCAGGGCAAATATAGGGGATTCCCAGCCCAAGAAAGGATTTTAGCTCAGAGGGGAGCAGCAGGCAGTGATGGGCAAAACGGGCTGGACTGTGGTGCTGCAGCCACCGCAGCACAGCACCATCCTGCTGCAGGGGAGAAACTCTGCCACCCCCAATTGTAGGCTGCACTGCAGGAGGCTCCCAGAAAGTGGTGCCCCAGTTTTTGGATCTCAGGGCTGTGGTCCTGAGGTAATCCTGGATTTCCACTGTGCTATTCCCACCATGCGGCTGGTTGCGTTCACAGCCACATAGACCCTCCTCACTCTAAGTCTGCTGGAATTAAACAATATCCATGGCACAGCGTTGTGTCCATTTAATTACTTTATAACTGGATTTTCCAGATATCTGAGGAACTGGGCCTTATGTCTTCCCCTTCAAGCCTGGTTTGCTCCAACTTTTAGGGTTTGGAGTGAGAAGACAAATGACTTGGCAGAGGCTTCAGAGCGAACACAGCACACAACAAGCAGCCAGCTCCCCATTTTCACGGCAGCAGTTTCAGGTAAGTATCTTATTGGATTCTTCTGCCTGATTTTTAAATTAAAAAATAAAAAAAAATAAAACTACAACAAATAAACAGAAAAGCCTGACCACCCTCTTTCTGAATAACTGGCTTGCAGAAAGCTCTTGCTTTTTCTCCAAGAGGATTGAGAAACAGGGGCCTTCAATAGCTTCTTTGTGCAGTTTTATTTTGCAGCTTCCAGCTCAAGACAGCATTTCCTGACCCGTGAGGATATGCTGCCCTCTTCCAGTCTGGGACACTGCAGCTCAGCAATGCCATGGAGACACATTTCCATGCATCTGCAGGGTTAACCCTAACAATCAGTAATTCTCCACTTCCACAGATTTAGTTTTTCTTAGCAGTCAGTTCGTGGGTTAGGGAAGATTCAGTAAATTGTAAGGGACTAGGACAGCATTGAAGCAGGCTCTTCCTGACCTCATTTCCCAGTCTGCCCTCCCTCCTGTCCAGTTTGTGATGCTGTGCCCCCTTCACCACCTCCCGCTATTCCCAACACCTTTCCTTACCTTCCCCATCCTTCAGCCAAGTACCTAGGGGGTCTCCTTCCACACCCAGAGAATCCTATAAAGAACAAGAAAGCCCTCACATTTCTTTTACTAAAATGGCCTGATCTGGGAGCCTTTGTCAGAAATTTGAATGATTTGGGGTGAACAGCAGAGAGGAGCAAGCACCAGGAACCTGCATTATCCCGTTAAGGGCTGCAAGCATTTCTCTCCCCTTTGAGCAAGAGGGACAGAGAAGGACTTTCCAACCCTGAGTGGGACCGCAGGCGATCACACCTGCTGCTCTCACAGGTGCCTCTGTGCCAGGAGATCCCCTCCGGCAATTCCCCTGTGACTGCTCTTATCAGCTGCTGAAGATTAGAGGTACCTTGGAATAGAAACTTCAAGGAAAAAGGGAAGGGGAGAATTGCATTTCAAAGAAAGTGCTTGAAAGAAACCTTTGAAGGACAGTATTCAAAGGTTCATGACTTGATATAACCATTTTAAATAGATATAAATTTCTGTTTGGATTGAGATTGGCTCCCACCCCAGCAGGACAAAATAGCTGCCTTCTTTGTACGAACACAGTCCCAGCACAACACAGGAGATGAGATCCGTCTGATAACAACTTACACTGCTTTCAACCTAAAAAACCCAAAGGTGCTACATCAAGGTATGGCGTACTCTCACATATGCCTGAATAATTTCCATAAAAAAGACATGAGCTTGCACCCATAAGCTTTTAGGTAGTATCAAGTGAGCTAAACACTTTGGGGGCTGGTTGTGCATCAGATATCCTGATGAAAATCCACGGTCAACATCTAGATCGATTTCTGCTGAAAGGCCTCCGTCCTGGAATTAAAACATGGTAGTCACGTACCAGCCAGCAGCACGGCAGCTAAGTGAGTTGGCCATGCTGAACTGATGTCCCAGCAGAGGCAAACCTTGGGCACAGCTCATCCTCACACTGCTCTCTGGTGGATCCGGTCCTCCCCACTCACCCCAAGTGCACAGCTTTCTGGCAGGAGCATCAGAGTGACAAGAGTCACCAGGCCCGATGGCACCAAGACGTATTTGGGCTGCCAGATAGCTATTAATGCACCAAATCATCTCACAAGTACAAAAATACCCTGTCTGTCTAATTTCCTGATGCGCTGTTTCCTGGTGGATCTCTTCTCATATTTAGAGTTTTATTTCCATTGGAAAAAAAATATTTTCTAGGTACAATGAGGAAACAGCTGATCTTATCTACTCTATTGCAGGTGACTTTTTAAAAATAATACCTTAAATGACGTACAGCCCTCTGCTTAGGCAAGCCCTGGTTCAGCTAAGCCCTTAGCCCCTGTGTAGCATGAAGAGTGTGTTTAATGGGATTCAGCAAGATGCATTTTGAAGGATATACTCAACCATTTTGCTGACATCACAGCTTTCAGCCCTCAGCCCCTTCTTCCTTTTTTGCATCAGGACTCCAGTTTGGCCATATCTGAACCTGCACAGGGAGACCTTCACCCCTTCGGGTGCATGTCCACTGTCCCCAGCAGCAGCCCTTCATCCTGGCCACAGTCTTTGCCTGCTCCTGAATTCCTCTAGACAAGCAAACGAGTGCTCTGAGGACATCAGGCAGTCACCCTATGGGAAGGAGATCTGCCTACAGTGCCCAGCACAAAGATGGAGCTGAGGTCCCTGCTCCAGCCTTCAGAGCCAGGCAGCCACATGTGCACAGCAGGAGCCCAAACACTGGGGGAAATTCTGCCTGCAGGTGCCGGGCCGTGGCAGCAGCACCAAGTGAGGGGCATGGTGGGCAGCTGTGGCTGGGGAGAGACAGCAAGTGGTTCAGCCTCTCCCCCGCAGCACCAGCATCTCGCAGGGCTGCATGACTGGAGAACTGGGCAGAAAGCCAGGAACTCTTGAATTATATTCCTGATTCTGCCATTAATTTCTTATATGGCCTTGGGCAGCTTGTATCACCTGCCAGTTTGGGATTTTCCTTAGATAAAGAAGGGAAAATAGTTAACATCATGGATTTATAGAGCTTAAAGCTCTACAAAGAAGAGCCTGGTCTGGCTTCTCTATATCAAAAACCTTTAATTTCACTCAGTTGTGCCTGAATCAAGGCCAATTGCTTATGTTTGACCAATATATATCTCTCCATCTCTTACAGAAGAACAACTTATCTTCATCTGAAAACATCAAGAGATGGAGAAAAGCCAGCACATCCCTTGGTATTTTTCCCCCTGTGATTAATTCCCGTCCCTACTGAGCATTCAAGTTTCATTTCCCATCTGACTTTTTTGGGATTCTTCTTTCAGTCAGTACTTCTAACGATCCTTTTTTTTTTCCCTAAATGAAAGTGTTTGCGTGATACAGTATTTCTCCCCGTGGCTTATCCATACAACTTGGTGGGCTAAGGGCAATAATTGCAAAGATAATTAAAATCTGCCCAGTGCTTTGAAATATTAAGCTCATCTCTAAGGCCCATTATCCTGCTCAGTGTCAGAGGTACCACTGACAAGTACTTCACTTCATCCTCTCAGGCAGCACGCAGCTGCCAGAGAAAACCAAGAGTGGAAAAGTACTATCTCTTCAGAAAAACAGATGTTGCAGCTCCAATTTGTCTTCTGCCAAGACAAAGGAGATGCACTAAATTGATCTTTTGTAAAGGATTTTGTTTTGCTTCCAAGATTAATATCACAACAAACTGGGAGGCACCGTACCTCAGGGTGCAATGCTACATTGCAGAACTGAGCCTAAATACCCATGCTGAGCATAATTTAGTTAGTCTGAAACTATGTCTGTGGAGGGGGAGATAAACTTTTTCCTTCCAGTAGCACATTATCTAAATAATCTCTCTATCTCCGTACACAAAGGCTGGCGATTCAGCTTCAAAGACAGGCAATAGCTTCTAGGCTTGAAACTGCTCACCATGGAGTGTTGGTGGTAGGCCTCAGAGCCCTCGCTGGTGGCCTTCGTGGGGTGCTTGGTCACACAAAAGGAAAGGAGCACTGAAGGGATGGGAATTCAGATTTGGGCCATCCTGTAAGTTGGCTGGAGGGCTCTAATTTGAACCAACTGTTGTGACTGGACAGAAAATTTGAAGTCACACAGCTGGTAAGGGACATCCAGCCAGGGCTCTGGTTCTTGCACACAAAGTGACTGCTTGATACTTTTCCCAGAAAGGACACTATCTTTATCCACAGACCACAAACACTGCAGCTTATATGTAGGCTTTTCACCCTGGGATCATGTCTGTTTGCTTCCATTAATGGCATCCTCCAGCAGTACTTTTTGCCTCGGGCACCAAGTGACAGCCCCCTTCCCGAACCAACCCGTCCCAACCCGGCCGCTCTTCCCTCCCTGACATGAAGCACTCCACTTCTTCCCAGCAACTTCTGCCTCTCTCCTCAGCTGTATTTGCACTTCAGCAGAAGGACAGAAAGTCCCCACTTGTACAACCTGTTCAGGATGAACGGCAGCGTGTAATTTAAGCACATTGATTCAGCGTTCCTTACAACAGCTAATGGGTCCTGATTTGTACATAAGGTGCACAGTCAGTGGATTGAAACAAGCACAATTATCGGGTCATGGTGTTCTCTTTCCATGCTTCTTCATCTGCCTGAATAACCGCAAACAAATTCCACGTGCTTGTTTCACCAACGCCCTGTAGCTCTACCCTGTGGCAATTTGTGAGCAAAGTCTGCACAGGAGCAGGTATAATGGATCAACAAAATGACTCGACAAAACAAAGCTTTTAAGATTGCTTTTTTTCTCTGTGCTGTGGGAGATCTTTTACACTGATGGAAAATAGAAGTAACGGACTACCTCAGGACAACAGCATTTCTCACTGGTGTGTGGAAGTGCTCCTGAAGCAAGCTGACCCCTTTTCTGCCAGGGCTGGAAGTTTTGCAAGCCTAATTATATCAGCTAGGAGTGTGAACAAACAAAGACATCATCCCTGCGAGAGAGAGAGCTATGCCAACAAAAAGCCCTGGTGTGGATGCAGTGCTACAAAAGGAGGGATATTTTTTCTTTCCAGGATAGCTGACTTTGTTTGGGTAGCTCTGATAAACTACACCAGCAAAAGAAACCTCTTGGCTTGAATAACCGTGTTTCCAGCGTAGGTTGCCAGTCCAGTGATATCTGTGTGTCAGCACATTCCTCCTGCTGCAGAGGAGAGCGCTGGCGCTGGATTCTGTGAAGACTTCACCTGGGACAGAGGAAGACTAAAAGAAGGATCAGACTCCTTGATATCTAGAAGGACACTGAGACAGTACACTGAGGGGGGAAAGCTCTGGCTGTGCTGACCAGAGGCCAGGACGTCAGACAGCACATTCCTGCCTGACACACGCCCTCTCGGCTGCGAAGTGAGATACTTGTCGGAGACAATCCCCAGCCAGAGGTTGCTCTGCGATAACACACAGCCACTTCTGGGCTCCTGGTGTGACCCACTGCCTGCATCCGTGGCAAGCTTCTGCTTCGTGTGGGGTTTACGGTCAGACCCTGTGGGTTTTGGTGCTGCCTGCTGTGGCCACAGTGAGATGGCTGCCTGAGGGTGTAGCTACTCCACACTTGGGGCTGTGAAGGCAGAAAGTGTTTCTTTTCACCTAGCAGCAAAACAGGGTCTCTCTGGTTTTTCATGTAGGCCGCAGATGCCCAAGGACATACACAGCCATACTCTGCAGCCTTGGGTAAGGAACCTGTAAGTATCCTTGGGCAGGACTGTCTGAGACCCTCCCCATCCTTCCTCCTCTGCCACTGCTCTCCTCCCCAGCACAGCAGGCAATTTCAGTGCTCCATTTACCAGGGCTTCAAGGCTGTGGCCAGGGCCCCTTCCTTTGCATCCTCTGGAGCAGCAAGTCCCACCTTTTCCTTCTTGCAGAGCTGCACTGGCTCTTTGCCCTCACTAATCCAGGGGGGGTAGTTTGTTGGGCTTTTCTTCCTTAATCAATTCACAGAAATGAGCTGGCACGACGCTTTGTGTTTCTGCAGAGCGCATTCCACAAGCAAGGTGTAAAAGTAATTAAGGTGCCGGGCTTCGGCTTTCTGACACCGCAATCAGCGGGGCGTCCCCAGGCAGCCACCCTCACAATGAAGGCCCAGCGAGCGCAGGGAGGCGAGGGGGGAACCAAAAATCATCAGCTTTCAGAAAGCCACATCATTTCTCAGTCCAGCTCTCTGGGGGCCAAGAGATAAACAGCTCTGCCCCAAGGAATTTCCTTCCTCCGAAGGTGGGAACTGGCCGGAGCGGCCACGGCCTCCCATCCTCCGATGACATCAGCTTCCTCGGGCGTGGGGCGAGGGGACTTCAAAGGAGGAGTTAGGGGAAAAGAAAGGCCTTGTGAGAGCCGGGCAGGCCTGCGTGCTGGCCCCGAGGCCCCACGGTGGAGTCCCATCACAGCGGTTCACCCCAGCACACCCCGAAGAGACAATAAAAGAGGACAGGAAAGCGCAGCAGAGGCAGACACGCCAAGGCGGCTGCAGGGCTGTGACCTGCGTGGTGCTGCCAGCACTGCTCCTCCAGCCCAGACAAATGGTCCTGGCACAGCCCCATCCCCATCAGTGTCTGAGCAAACCCATGGGCTGACCTTGGCCAGAAGGGCACCCATTTCCTTGGGTCCTACCCCCAGGCTGAGCTCACCACAGACTTTCAGATGCCAAATACAAGCAATGCTTCAACACAGTCTCTGTCTAATGCTGCTACACGCACCCCATAGCCACTCCTACTCGTAAACCTTGAAGAACTGAAATATCTCTTCAGACCCAAGCCCTCTCTTAAATTTGGTTGAGATTTGGCCAAGAAGTTCCTGGGGGAAGAGGAAAGAAAAGGGCCTGGCAGGCGGACACAGGGACACCGTGTTCACATAAGATTCATTTCCTTAGGAAACCAGGCTAAAAATAATAGTCAGAAATGTTGGGTAATTGCCTTCAACTCAACATCTCTCTCTAGACAGGAAGAAAGGAAGGAATTAGCACACTGTATGTTATATTTCAAGATTTGTCTACATTATTTCAAGCATAGGAATTAGAAATGAAATTAAGAAGATATATTAGATCGCCTTGCCCCTCCCTAGAGAAACAAACCTACAGCTGTTTCCCTTAGCATATTTTTTAGTGATGTGTGCAGTCCAGTTTCAAATGAACCAAATGATGGAGCTTCCATCAGTTTTCAGCAGGAACCATTCCCCTGCTTACATATCTTTCCTGTACTTTCTTTTTTTTTAATAAAAAATAAATAAATCTATTTCAACGTTTTTTATCCATTGGCCATGTTTCATCTCAGTATTTCTAGCACACCTCTTAATTATTTTATGAACTCACTAGAGTAGAAAGGTAAATACAAGTGTCTATACACACCACCTGCATACTTCAAATAGTATCGCAGGGTTCATTTCACTCTTTTGGCTGACTGAGAGTCTTTTTTATTCAAGATGGTTTAATATTTTTAACTGTGTTTTTCCTGAAAAAAAAAAAAAAAAGACTTTGATTAATAAATTCCAGGACTTTTTTTCTCAGTCTGAGTTTTTTGGACTTCCCACCTCAGTCACATTTCAGCTTGAGTTTTAAGGGCCCAACCCACTCAAAAAATCCTCTAGATGGTTTTCACACTCCCCTTGACTGTTCTACGTTTGCTTTCTGTTGCGTAATTAAGAGCTATTGAAGAGGAAGGTTTACCTGAATATGACATTATTCCAAGAAAATATTTCTCCTTCCTTAAGCACATAGCTCGTTTCCTTGTACAGTCAACTGTGTCTTTTCAGCAGAGTGGGCCCTACAGATCTGGAAACATTTATTGCATGCTGTGCACATGAGCTGGTGACGGAGAGGGTTGCACCCTACGTGCATGACATCCGTGCTTTCGGGAAATATGAGAGCCCACTCTAATTCCCAGGGAGCAATTCTGCCCCAATTCTGCTTATTTTAAGGCAGAGAAGAAGCCACTTTGCTCCTTAAAACGGCCTCCTCCAAAGCAAACTATTTCTCCCTAGCAGTGTCCATTGCTGGTGCAGTTGGAACAGAGCCAGTGCTGGTCTGACAGCAGCATCTGCAGCAGGCAAAGCTGGGTGGGCTGGGAAATGCCAAAGACCCCAAAGGAGTTCAGGCCAACCTAGGATAGGACCAACCAATTAGGATGTGGCCTAAGTCATCAGTTAAATTAACACCTTCTGTCCAAGCTGTGTGCTTGGAGCAGGTCTGAATTTGACAGCAACAGTTCCAACCACTGTCCCAAACTAATACTGAGGGGTACCAAGGATGAATTAGACCTGTCATGTACACCTGAAATACATTTCTTTTTACCACTGTGCAGCTGTATGACATGAAAAAACGTTGTAGGGTATAATCAGCTTCAGCTTCTCCACCCTAAGCACAAATGCACAGAGGCTTTGACCAAAACCCTCATCTTTAACATGCCTGTTCCACATTCAGAAGCAGAAGACGTGAAGATGTGCTAGTAGACACAGTTTTCTTGGCCATACTGCACTTGTCAGGGGCCAGTTTCAGAGAATTTTATGAAAACAAGATTCGTGATCTCAAAATCATCCAACTCAGAAGGGGGGCTGCTTTCTGGTATTCTCACACCTCCCTGATGGATAGCAGCACATCCGCAGCTGCCAGCAAACACAGCGAGGAAATGTGCACGTATTTGGGATTTATCCCTTGGTAACTCCTGGATTCCTCCTCTGCCTCATAACCTTGCAAGAAGCACCACGGCGCCAGCTTTCCTCTGCCTGATCCCCTGATCACAAACGCCCCGTTACCGAGAACTGCTATGAAGGCAGAGGCAGGCTGGCTCTGTAGGTGGGATGGAGACCACCACCACATCAGAAATCCCTCCTCGAGGCATTTACGGGTCTCGAGGCTTCCATAACCCTGCAGTGCAGAGGTCCTACAGGTCCACATCCGCTCCCCCTACACACATCTGACCCACAACTAACTCCACTCTCGTCCCGAGCCTCCTGTTGCACTGACCCTAACGCTACACACAGCTTCCATAAAACCCAGAGGCAAATTCAAGGCCATATTAGGTAGAGTTAGAGGATACTAAACTGAGGTTCCAAGAAGTCTGAGCCCTTTCCTGAGTGCTGACGGCTGTTTCTGAATCAGGCTCCTTCTCTGCTGCGCTCTGCTGAGTCACTTTTTTCCCAAGCAGGAGCGAGGAGGAGGAGGAAGCAAGGGAGCCCAGCCAGGAGAGGGTAAGTAAGCAGCAGGAGCAGGGGGCACCAGCCTGGCCCTCGTCCCAGAACTTCTGACGTTTGTGTTACTGGTAGGAAAAGGCCTCAGAAAACACAGCTTCTGTGAGCGTCAGGCTGCGACGGGAGAGAGAAAGACCATGACACCCAAACCCCAGCAGGATAATCCTGGGGAGGAAGGATTATATTTTGGAGTGGGCTCGTGCCAGAATACGCGTGCACGTGTGTGTCAGCACGTGTACATGTGTGCACGCGCCTTGTGTGTGCATGCAGATACTCACACACATTTCTGTTTGGACGAGGCATTTTGGCAAAGTCAACAAAAACTAATTGCAAACAAACTGCCTTTACATTCGGCCCCCAAAACAGCTGCTTTCAAAGCCGTACCGGTGGGAATTAAAAGCATCCCTAGCTGTTGCTACTTGACCTGGCACTTTCGGAGGCTACACCTTCCGCTCCACCACAGAGCTTCCTGTTTGCTGGCCAAAATGAGCAGTCAGGTGCTGAGAGCCTGTTCCTCCTCTTATTCAGAGCTCGGCCCTGGTTTTCAGGAGCACTATATAAATTTAGAAGCTGCGTGCAATAATAAATAACTGTGACAGGTACAGAAACAAAGCCTGCAGCTCTTGGGGTTAGCGTTTCCTCCTCCGGAGAGGTTTCTGTTCCCTCGTGTCTGCAGGACAGAACATTCCAGCCATGTTTCAGCACTGATGGGCGCTCAGAGCCTCAGCCAGGAGAAAAGTCAGCTTTCTGGCAGAAAACCCTGACTAGCTCCTGGAGCAGAGCGAAGAAAGAGAGAAAAGATGAAATACTTTGTTTACCATACCATGACATCACCACCATCACCAGAGAAAAATGCAAGTTCATCTTTCTTCCCCGGGACGATCAGCATGACCTGAGCCATCCGCACAGCCAGATAACGAAGGCAGCGGTGTCCTCCCTGCCCTGCAGAGCTCGGGGACCACAGCACGGGCACCAGCACCCACACACGAGCTGGTCTCGTGGCCACCAACTTCGACTGGGCATAGATGTAACCCAGAGAGCTCCCTGCACTGAGCTCCCTTTGCCAGACCTGGGTCCAAGAGGGCTCTGCTGAGGGCTCTGCTGTTTTCTCTACCTCTGTTTCTGTCTTCTGATAATGACAAAGGCTGGGTTAAAAGGAAAAGGGTGGGTTTCCTACCAGAAAGAAGGGCCACTGCTCTGTACCATGGGTTGAAAATATTTGAAAGTGTGCAGAACTGTGGTGACTCCAACAGCCAGAAACACGGGAAAAATACAGGGGCAAATGTCAACGTAGCCAGCTGAGTCGTCCCTACAAAAAGGACTTCCTCCGCCTAACTGGAACTCAGAATGAGCTGTCAGACAACTCCAGTAAGTCTCTGTGCTCACACAAGATGAGAATCAGGGATTGCTTTATCACCCTGAGACAGACTGGAAAATCAGAGCTTCAAAAAGCTCACAAAGGGATCATCTCTGGAGGGGAAATGGCATGAATCAGCTGAAATGTTCATTCTGGTTTTAATGCTACAGACAACAGTGAAACAGGAAAAACTGTTAAAAAAAAAATCCAGACCTCATGTCTTCTATTGTTGAACCCATTCAGAAGCATCTTCAGAATTTCAGGAGAGATTTACCAAAAATCTGTGAAGCAAATACAGACAAGTCATCCTCAACTCCCATTTTCTGATTAGAAGAACCCAGTCAGAGAGTTCCCAACCAGACATGTTACAAAGATGATGACAATTGCAAGAAAATGCCAAACCAGAGCATAAAGAAAAGATCTTAGCAGATTCCCTCTGAATAAAAACTAATATTTCAAAGCATTACTACAAGGAGGTGTGGATCCTGTGGAAGCCAGAAATCACTCACTTCAAGGGTCCGGTAGGAGCCCCGGCAAATACACACTCAGTGCAAAGACACCCCAACCCTAAACCACGTGTGCCAGAAGGACTGAACACCACTTGCCCTTGGCAGTATCTGTTTTTTTTGTCATTATCTGGGCAAAACCCTTGGTCCACAGCCTGGGGAGCAGAGCTGTGTCCCGGGGCAAGCAGAGCACCCAGACTTCACGGCGCTGGAAGGGCGCGAGGGATCCCAGCCTCACACCAGCCCCCGACAGCCCCCGGTAAGCTGAGACTGCACACGTAGATGAGCAGAATAATTCAGAAACACCAACTGGAAAAGCCGTTCCTCTGCGTGAATTCACAGGGAATTGGTTGCCTCCAAGGACCAATAATTCACTTGAAGGGTGACTCAGAGATGACATTATGGGCCCGTCCTTCACAATCGCTCCAAGTGCAATTTTGGCCTCAACTCCTTCTTTAATTGAATCTGATTTAGATGGGAGTCCACCAGCACTTCATTTCTATTTTATTTTTATGATTCACTTTAGCATTTAGTTTCTGTTGTAATCTGATTTTATTATAGTTGTTGCTAGCGGAAAATGTATCCACCTATTACTAACACTACATAAATTCAGATGCTGTCTCAAGCAGCATTCTCACACGTACGAGCGCTAACATTTCATGCGTAATATGCCCACGTGTTGATACGTCTTGCAGAAGGACTCAGTTCCACGACCTTTCCACAGGAATTATTGTTTCAGTGCAGAATGGGGTACAAAGGCAACGAAACCCAACCTGTCCTATTGCTGTAATGTGGGGCGTCTTTGGGTGCAGACTCGGAGAGGTGAAGATGATTTGGGCACACCCCACGCACCAGCCCCAGCAGGAGCATCGATTTGAGAATATCTTCCTTCACCACGGAGCTGGCATTCACATGTCTTTATGGCTTTTCTTGCATGAGTAAAGGGCTCTGTTTCACTGATCAGATTTCCCTTCCCACGCAGGACATTGCACATACTGCAATAGAGGTGCTGTGCCCTAGGAGTGGTTGTGCTGCCCTGTTCACTAGCACTGCAGAAGACCAGAGCATTCCACCCTTTCCACAAGGTGCAGCAGCAGCACATCCCCTACACTTTGGATAAGTAAACTGAAGCCAGAAAGGCTCCACCTGTACCTCAGAGGCAGTTCCCTAGGTACAATTTTGTGACAGACACCCTGGGCAGGCTGCAGAACCTCCACGTCCACTGCGAATTGATGTGGGCAAAGCTCCACGGCTGTGAGAGTGAGGCGACATTTGAAGGGGGCTTTTCTAGCCCTGTAATTTTACCCTTGCATGCAATATTTGAGTTTTGGGATCTACCTGCAGGAAGCACAAGGTACCAGCCACATCTACAGTGCTGTATACCACCAGCAAGTACTGTGCGAGCTGCTCTACCCAACACACCATCTCGTGCTAAGCTCCACGCAGCTGCAGCTAGACTGAGATCTTGTGCAAAACTGGCTGGTTTCAAACCAGATTCACTGCAATAGATACCAAGTAGATCAGCCTAGATTCAAAGGCCTGCGAGGCAGATCACTGTTGGACACAAAAGAATTTAGAATAAATTGAGTTTTATTTAATTGTTTTGTGCTTTTTTTTTTTTCTGATCTAGGCTGAGCGCTTTTGTAACATCTGAAACTTTTATCAGAGTTGACAATGGTATAAATACCATCCTGCCAGCTCCTAGAGTGCTAGCAAACAATCTTTCATCAACCAAATGAACTCTTACAGACGGAGCGAGATATAAACACCCATATGTAATGCACATTCTCTGGACTGGATCCACCACTAGCAAAACCCTCCTGCTTCCCTGGAACCAGCAACACAAACTCCCTTTATATGTCTTAAGTGTCCACAGTACAAACAATAACACATTAGCATGCTCTTGACACTGCTGTCAAAATAAACAGCTATTTATTAATGTTCTACAAGGCCTTATTTTAAAAAGAAATCAATCGAGCAACAATGTCAGGAAGAAAAAAAATATCCCTCTGCCCCAGAGCACAGCATCTCCCTTTTACTTAAGACAACATCTGGTCCAGATAACAGCTGCCAAGGGCTAGAGCTAAGAGCACAGCGATTGCTGATGCTTGGTGGTTGCTCGATTAGTTCTGAGAACAACATTTTTTAGCTGCGTGGTATCGCTGCCAACTATTCCCTGGGATCCCGGGAGGACAATGCATTCCCTTTCTGCTCTTACTGGGTAAACGGAACAAAGGCTGAGTGTGATGATTGCTCTTGCCAGTCAAACCTGCACTAAATCTAAAAATGTATTAAAAACTGCCAAAAGCTGCCTCCCCCTCTCTCCTTCTGAGGTGAAAGCCTCCCCATCTTAACGCAGTGAGAATTTTGCAGCCTTTTGTTCCTGCGGTTGAGGCGAATGTAAAGATACCGAGGAACCTCTTGAGAAAACCAAGAGAGGAAGCTTGAATGCAAAGTGAACTTACAAACAAAAAGCTATTTTTAGGGGGAGGGGGGGAACTCTTACCAATGGGCAAACAATACAAGGAAGTTTCAGACACGGACTGCTAGGGAGGGCTAATATCCCCTTGTTGCTGCCCCACCTAGTCTGGATACAGGAACGCTGCTAGATTCTCAGGCTTCTTGCAACCCCCAGGTTATCCACCTTCCCCTTGGCGTGGGGCAAAAGTTCAGGGCTTGGGCAGAGAGCCACCTGGCGACCCTGGCTCAGACTCACAGCCGCTGGTGGAGGGTGATCTGAGGTCACAGCAGGGCCCTGATGGGGTCATGGGCCCCGTGGTGCGGGTGGGGATGGGTGGTGGGACCCCATTTGGGGTCCCGTCAGATGCAGCAGTAGGGCACCGCTGCAGCATGTGCAAGGCTATGGCCATAGAGGAAACATGGCAAATGACATGAACAGCCTTGGGACAACCCAAAAATGACCTTCCTAAGCAGAGCAAAGTGTCTTGCTGTGCTGCTGCCTCTCACCTGTGCTCCTGCCAAGCTGCCCAGTGCCTTGCATCCCAAGACGTGGTCTGCAGACAGTCAGTGGAGTTCACTGGTGCTCAGCAGCTGCAGATTCAGGACATAACCATAAAGCCTTGGTGGTCCCCACTGATCCTGCTTTTCCTCCTAGCAATCAGCTCCCCCTGCACTCCCCACCTGATCTAGGCAACGCAAATTATGTATTTATCAAGCAATTATCAACACTTAGGTTCCCTGGGGAGAATCTCCTTGGGGAGGAAAGCTTTCACGTGAGATTTTCAGCCCGTTCACTTCTTGCTCTAGCTGCATTCCTGCTGTGCATTTGCAGTTGGAAGCAATGTGGTCAAGAACAGTCTGAGTTCAGATAGCATGAAACAGGACTACACGTGAAGGACACATTTTCCCTTGAAACCTCTCCTAGAGTTTTGTATTGCCCAAAGCCTGAGCCAGTGTTCAGGGCCCAGAAGATAGTGGGAGAGTAATTTCACTGAGCAGATACATTTCTGCTGTTGCTGTGAGCTTACACACACTGAAAGCAAGGCTTTGACGGAGAGAGTTCTTCAAAAACTGGATGCAAGGTGAAACTGCAGAAAAGAGAAGCTCTACAGGATTGCTCAAGCCCTTATCTGGCCCTACTGCCTGCAGGCAGACAGACTCAAAGATTCATTATGGGTCAGACAGGGACATTTTGTACATTGTATTGCCAGTGAGAGAGGAGGATATTTATTCCTTTATAGGAAGCTGAGCCTCAGCCAGCAGTGTGCCCTGCCAGGGGCAAGATCCAGCTCCAGACCAGGCTGCAACAGCAAGAGCACAGCCAGCAAGTTGAGGGAAATGGTTCTTCCCCTGCTCTCAGCATGCACAGGGCCAAGGCTGGGTCCTGCTTTGGGCTCCCCAGGACAAGGAACGATGTACAATTAAAGCTGAGCACAAAGAGGCTGCAGCCCCGAAAAGGAAATATTCTGCAGAAATGTCAAAGTCAGGAGTGGAGTGGGGAAATCCCTTCCTCTCTGCCTGGTGCTTAAATACTGACAGTGTGCCTCGCTGCTTGCTGCTGCTGAAAGAAATAACAGCACCACAGCCGTAATCAAATGCAGGCGGTGTCAAACAATGCTGGGGATCGGGTAAAAAATGGTGGTGTTATGCACACACACATCACCCCTGGGATTAAACTGCCTGGTTCCCTTCCACTAGCATCCAAAACTTTCCCATTTCCCCCAAAACGGGAAGAGCACGGCTAACAGTTCAGGTACAAAGCTACCTAACAGCATCGATTTCAGGGGGAAAACCCCAACCCCATCACGCTGAGCTGATTCACATGGGTTCACAAAGCTGAGGATCGAGCCCATGAGCGCAAAGAGCCCTTCTGCTGCAGAACTGACACCTGATGTCCCATCACACTATCTGCTTCCTAACCCCAAAAGGTGCCTCCAGGGCCCACGGGAGGTGTCGAGGAAGCAGGAATTGCTCGGGTGGCCCGGGTCTGTGGCCCGTCTCGCCCGATATCCTGTCTCAGACGGTGGCCAGCAGCAGATGCGTCAGAGGAAGGTGCGAGGGACCCCGCGCGAGGCAGATGTCCTGCCTCTGCAGCCCGCCCGACTTAGGGAAAGATGAAAACAAATGAGTTTATAACCTTTTGTCAGCCTGTCCCAAGGATGTAACTTCGCAAATATTTAGGTCAAGCGGGGCACACCCTGTGCTGTACAGATGGGGAAAAGAAGAAAACCCAGTGCTTCAGCCTCGGGATGCCATGCTCCCTGTGCTCGATAAGATAAACGAGTGTCAGGCACGTGCTGCTGCTGCAGACACGGGTCTGCTGGCTCACTAAACTTTAAGTGCACCCACTTTAGCCACCAGTTCCCAAAAAGTCATGAAGAATTCACTGTGCCTGGGCCCTGGTTTGTCCCTTCCCACATCGGGACTGACGCTTCTCTTCCCACAAGTGTACTGTAGATGCAAAGACCAGCCACAGACACCCAAATCTCCTGACTCCCCTCTGCCTGCTCCTCCTTGGTGGGGACAAGAGCTGGTGACTTCTGCCAGGCAGGAGCCCCAGCCAGAGCCAAAACAACTGACAGCCACAGTCTGGTTCCTACAAGTCATTGCAGGTTTTCTCAGGTATCACAGAAAGCACCAGTATGGTCCCTAATCAACCTGGGGCTCCATTCCTTCAAAACCTTCTCGTTTCTCTCTTGGAAATGCTTGGGGCTCTCCTCCTGCTTGTGGAAACGGGTCTGCGGTGCAACTCCATGGAGGTGGGCACCTCCTTGCCCACCAGGATGTTGCCCAGGGCCGTCCCAAGGGGATTCAGAGGATCCCAGGAGCATCACTGATGGCACACAAGCGAGGCAGAGACCGCACAGCTCTGTGCAGGGCACGGCCCTGCTCCAAAGCACCCGGAGGGCATGCAGGCTTGCCCACAGCTCTGTTCCTCCATCAGTTGCTAATTATTCGCCTGGGCTGTGTTAATTCATAAATTTCTTTCTCCCAGCCCCGCTCCCATTGTTTGTGAGCAGGGCATTGTCACGAGGCCAGTTCTATATTTACGACAGGATGTCAGCCTCCGCTCGCAGTTGCCTTCTTTGAACTGGATACTTTTACCTTCCATGCTGGCAGCGAGGCAATTGAACAGAAAGGTAGAAAAATAAACAAGTGTTTATTTAAGACACGCTTGGTGGTATCAAAA
Source organism: Aythya marila (assembly GCF_965140915.1). NCBI lineage: Eukaryota > Metazoa > Chordata > Aves > Anseriformes > Anatidae > Aythya > Aythya marila. The sequence continues at coordinate 27,790,910 of NC_139049.1, read as the reverse complement.
CTCACAAGTGGCAATTCGTCCTATCGCCTCTTCCCTGCTCCCGGCCAGGAGAGCACAGGTTTTTTCATGCCATAAACAAAGGAGTATTTCCTAGGAAGATTGAGAGTTTCCTCTAAAGGAAAACAAAACAAAACAAAAAATTTAAAAAGGAGGAAGGAATCTGCAGAATGGCCCTTAGGAAGTTACAGCTCTGGAGGCCCTTTAGTCCTGTGGCAGCAGAATGTATTTAAATATAGCATGGCCTGGCCAGAGCCCGGCCTACACCAGCCTCAGCGTCCAAGCACAGCGGGTCAGAACCCCTTCTCTTCCTCCCTAAAATAACATTTTTTGAGGCAAAATAAAACCATTTCAAAGCCAGAGTGCCATTCCTGCCTTGCGGGAGGCGTGTCTTGTGCCTCACACCCCTATTTCCTCAGTGGATGAGGAGGGTGGTGTCCCGTGAGGTACTGTGGGCCTCCCTGGCAGTGACAGAGGTGACACACTGGTGACAAAAGTGGCTGGAGGAACAGGGCCATGCAGCTAGGACTAGAAGACACCCAAGTGGGAATTTCAGGACACAAAGATTTCGCTTTTCAAGACTGCTGTTAACAGTTTTGGTTGGGTCCATCCGTTTCCTGCACAGGAAATTTGCCTCTTGCCATCCATCTCCCTGGCAAGCAGGTCGTTTCGTAGTGGAAGAGCAGGACAAGGCTCAGTCTGCCAAGAACGCAGCCAGGATTGCTCTGCCCATCCCATTTCCACAGCCTTCATCCAGAGCTGAACCTGTTCTGGGGCCTGTTCACAGCCTGCAGTGACTTTCAGCCCCAGGACACTCTGACCTGTCTCCCTCACATCTTTTCCAGAGCAAAACCCAGTAGCTATTAATTGCATTCAGCTGTAACGAGAAGGCTGAAATAGCCCCGGCTCGCTGGCCAGAGACTTGTGTTGCAAGAGCAGGCTCTGGCTGTGGATTTATCTGCCATGGATCCTGCCTGTCATACAGCACAGGGTAACTGCAGCAGGATGAACCCTAGAATGTACTAATATAAGCAGGAAGGGCTGTAACCTGAGGACCTTCCCACATCAATTAAGTAAAACAATCTCCTCTTTCAGAATGCAACATAATTCTTGCATAAGGCTCCCTTAAAATAATATACAGTGCTGCTGAACAGGAGCTGTGGGGGACTCTCTGTGATCCTCGGTTCCTTCGCAGATTTAGCTGATAGTTTCCCTCTGACTGCTCTAATTCATACACAGGAGCTCAGAGTTTTCCTTCCAAATGCAGAAAGGGCTGCACATACCACCGGCTGCTTCCTGAGCCTTCTGCAGGAATAAAGCATTGATGCACAATATGTTGGTTCATCCCCTGCTTCCAAACACAGCCATGATACTCGCTGTCCTGGTGTCCCCATTTCTTCTCCCCAGAAGGCAGCAGATTCTGCTCATGCTGCACCTCCCACCCCAAAAGACTCTTCGGGGCACTCTACAGATCTCAAAGGTTAAAGTTAGAAACAGTTACAGCTGTATCAGACAGGCTTCAATAAATGGCATGGCACATTCAAGCAGAAATGATGATTTCTTCTTTTCACTGGGCAGGAATCATATTTAGGATCATGAGAAAACTCTGGAAAAGGCAGAGCTATATTAGTGTTATGTCAGACTAGCTCTCACCCCTGCATTCAGGGTGAGTAAATATACTTTATAGAAGGGAAGTGTACCTTGAGCCATTGCTGCTCTTTGCTCCCCATTTCCTTCTGTCTTAAGACCTGGCCATGTTTTAGGCCTCCTACAGAATCTGGGAGGTATCAGGAGGTATCAGGAGACTTGGAGATCATGAAAAAAAAAAATAGGTGAAAAATGAAATAATCTAGATACAAGGACACAAGAGGGAATAGCTGGATGTATTTTGCAATTACATTCCTAGCGCAAGATCTAATACCAGTGCCCAGTTTATAATTTTAGAATTCCTTGCAAGAAGCCTTTGTTACCTCTGGCCCCGAGGAAATTACTGCTGGTCTTCAGAGAGATGCCTTACACATAAAACCTCTCTGGATTATACATCACAAGAGCCGCTGAAATCTCTGTTACAACCACAGGGAGACCTAGCACGGTGACAGTGAGAAAAACCTGCCTTTGCTTGCTGCTGAAGTCTTAAATATTGTTAGTGACCTTCACCGGGCAGGGAGGTTGCAGGTTGTGACATGACAAGGAAGACGCAGGGCTTTGAGAACAGGAGATTGTAGGCAAACATCTCTCACGTATCTATCTTTACAGAGGGCTGAAAAAATCCCAGTTCTTGGCAGAGTCCAAGCAGCATCAAGGCAGTAAAGCAGTGTAACAGAAACAGAGTGGAAGCAAAAGGACCGGCAATCCTACGGGGCCATATTTCATTGCTGAGCACCACGTTCGGAGCAGTGGAAACAATACAAGCTGTGCAGCAGAAGTCAGTCACCGTGGGCTCTCCTATTTCAGCAAGTGCTTTGGAGAAATTTATGGCTAATCAGGAGCATGACATTATTAACGCGCTTCGTACCCGGCCAAGTGCAGATGTGCGCTTGCATAAACCTTTCCTTATCGCTATTAGAAGCGATGTGCTGCAGCCCGTCACGGTTCCATAAACAATTCCACGTCCAAGATCACAAACATTGCCGCATCATGCTCCCATGATCTGGGCCCTCCTCACAGGGTGTCAAAGTCAGATGCAACAACAAATCCACGACCACGGCCCCTTTGGGCCGATGCGTTTCCAAGAAGGGGCAAATGTTTATCCTTGCGTGTTGCTTTGCCTATAAAAGTCATCCAAATTCTAAAGAAACCAATGGAAAGTCTCCCGCTGGCCTCACTGGACTTTTCATCTGGTCATTAGTTATTGGAGTGCATTGGCCAAATTTATGCCTTTGGCATGAGGCAGCCCCTGAACTCTCACCCAACTGTAGCCTCTGTTTTGGGGATGGACAGACAGCTAGAGAACGCTCCAATTCATGACTCTTGTGACTTTAGCTTTATATTTTCACTAATATCTTTTCTCAACTGCTGAAAATAAAGTTTGACCAACAAAATTTTTTGCAAATACCCCCCTCAGACAGTCTGCCCTCCATTAAAAAAGAAAAAAGAAAAAAAAAAGAAAAAATAGCTACAGGGGTGCAGGTGCATTGCCTTTCCAGCCATGTTTCCTGTTTTAAGTTACGTTCATTTTGTTTGTATTTGCATCTCTTCACGCCTTTGTTTTCCCCATCCCTCGCGCTTGGCCAGTCCCCAGACTGGCTCTTCTAGAACGCGGCAGTGAACGTTTCCATCTCGAGGCAGGGAGGGGCTGGAGAAGACATCTGGCCTGGATTCGAGCAATTTTCCTCCTGCAGATGTAAACGCCGAGAGGGAATTGGGAAAAGGAAAGGTAGCCTTTCTCAGGCCATATCCTGCGGCAGCCAGGGACCCACCTGCTCCCCGGAGAGTGTTCGGAAAGCCTCAGCACTCTGCTCACTCGTGATCCGCCTCACATGGCCACTGACAGCAGAGAAAAGCCAGAGCAGGGCCAGCTTTCGTTACACCCTGACACTCCCAGCACCAGAAGGTCTGCCCAGGACCTTGGGGCAGCGGTGGAGCTGGCCCTGCCTTCATCTGCTGCCAGCACCTGGAGATGTGGCTGGGGGAGCAGCGCAGGACAGCAGCATGGGTGGGGGCACTGCAGGCAGGGTGCAGGAGTGCTCCCGGTGTGCTAAACCCATCTAGGCAAAACCAACCTGACTCTACTCCATCGCTGTCACTGTGTTTTATTGCCAGAAACAACGAGGGGGAAATTATTTCTTCTTGCCATCTGCAGAATGAGGGGTAAATTCGAGTGTTTGGAGGCTTGCAGCTCCTTCTGTCCTATTTTTCATGCGCAGAGGTACTCAGCTGCACACATGATGCTCTGGAAGCCTTTTGTGGTTGGATTTAGAGCAGGCACCAGTCTAGAGAAAGTTTGAGCTCTGTTAGAAACATTTCTCTTCCCTGGAAGTTTATTCAGCTGCAACTTTGAAAGTTATGTAAGGAAACTAGATAAAATTAGAGTACCGAACAAAAATAGCACTAAGAGCAATCTGCAGCTTGCTATAGCACTCCGAGACCATTTTGGGGTCTTCTCTGCTTCTTCACCTAATGGCATGGGAAAGCTGCCTTTGCTGTAAGCTGGCCTCTGGCTGAATGCCAAGGCATTTTCTCTGCCAAGGAAAAAAAAATCACCTAGGATGGTAACAGCCTGGTTTCACATCCATTTGTGGCAACATCGATAGCTGTACTTCCCAGGCAGCAGTCCTCTGCTTGACTACAGTGCAACACCAAGACACGAGCCCGGGTCCTGCCCGTGAGTCAGCACTGAGCTGTCAAACCATGCTGAAACCTCCGGGAAGCAAAATGTTCCCTCTGCGTATTTTTGGTACCACTCAGTGTGTTACGTGCACTCCCCATGGGCATACCCATAGCGAGGGGTTGGGAGGATGGGTTTATTACAGAGGCAGCTCTAGCATTTAAACTTTCTGAGAGCTGCTGTGGACAAACGTGCCATAAAAATCAAAGCCAATTCAAAGCTAGTATTGAGAGGTGGGAGACTGCAGAAGGATTTGGGTTCGGGGCCCTTCTCCGCATTCAAGCCGTCCTCAGGTTGCTTCAACTCCATTTTCCACTCTTGGCTGCATGAAGATAGAGCTCTGTCACCCTTTATCTGAGCAATTGGCTGCCATGGTCTAAAATATGACCAGCACACCACACACAGCTTGTGGGAACAGTCATGAGAGCATCCTCAGCTGCTCAGGTTCACACCTTCCCTCACACCTACAAGCACAGTATCACCTGGCAGACACAGGGTGATAGCTGAGGGCAGTAAAAGCTCAGATCACTGCAGTTCATCTGCCAGGGCTTGTCCATCAGGGCCTTTGGGTATCCACACAATGTGCCTATTCATGGGAGGCACAAATAAAAGCAGCCTGTGCTGCAGCGGTCCTGAGCTACCATTCACTACCGGAATCATAATAAAATATAGGTTGGGGGAGACCCCTGGAGGTCATCTGGCCCAGCCTCCTGCTGGAAGCAAGGCCAACCTGAAATCACTGCAGATGAGCTCAGGATGTAAGGCGATGTACTCGGAAGGGAAGCCAAACAATTCCTCCCTCAGAAGAGCTAAAAGCCTGGGACTTCCTCAGCAGCACAGTTGTTCTCAAAGCAATCACCTGCCCACGTCTCTGGGCACTCTCTGCATCCTGATCTATGAAAGAAAATGATTGGTGTTTCTACCCTCGGAGGGACATAACTCTACAAAAACATCCACTGAGGAAAATGCACTTGCAACGTGTCTGAAAAGCAAATGGCCAGGCCGAGGAAGAACAGAGGAGAATAATAATAGATGAATAATACAGCCTATGGCTTTCGTTCGAGCCCTTCTTACATTAACAGCAAGTAAGTCAAGGTTATCGTGCTAGCTATGCCAGTATTCGAGCTAATTGGTTCTCTGGAGAGAACTACAAAAAAGTTGGTTTCAGGACCTGCCAGGACAACTGCACTAGGGTTGGCCAGCCATGGAAATATTTCGTTATCTTTGAGAGAAAATGCCGTTTTTATCTCTAATCATCTGCTACAGCATGTCCCAACAACTTGTGAAGGAGGAAAGATTCTGTACAAGATCTCTGACTGTTCTGAGCTGCCTCGCCAGTTTTCAGTACTTTTCTGATTTGGTTGAAAGAAAAATATACAGAGCAGAAAGGGATCCGTCAGTACAGTGGGGAGGAAATCGAGCCCTGAAGGAGAGAAGGCTTTGAGTGATGTTGTCTTCACATTCTCCTGTGAAGCCAGGAAATGCATGGCCCCTCCAAGCACATGCTGTACCCATCCAAGCTGTCAGACCGTATTACAGATGCTGCCAGTGTTGTCCACTTCTTCCCTTCATCTGGTTCTCTCCACAGTGCTTCTCATCTCTCCCTGACATCTTTGCCTCCATTTGGATTCACCGGTTTTGAGTCTTGACCCGTTTTATCTTTGCAAGGCATATTAACAGAATCAGTGATACCAAAAATCTGAAAACCCGCTCAGGCAGCTGACATCTCTTGTGACAAGTTTCAAAATGCTCTGTGATTTAAAGAACAGAGGTCCTTACTGAAACGTTCACAGTGGTAGCTCTGCTGCGACCTCCTTTATTTCAGAAGCTTCTTGGAGGAACAGGATACTGGTGCTTACGGCACCCTTCACATAAAGCCTCGGCTTTCGTGATCCTGTCCTCCAACATTTCTCTCCTGAGAATGCTTTCCATATCGTGCAAACTAAAGGACCCTCCCATTGAGTTAATTGCTAATTTGATGTACTTGAAGGCAGGAGGGATGTCTGTGATTTTCTGTTTTGAACCAAACCATCCTAGGAACTTCTAGCAGCATATTCAGGACCCTGCCCTATCGTTGCTCAAATGAGATATTTGAGAGAAAACTCTAGCAGCCAGCAGCCAGTTGACAATCTTAAGGAGACCCCCAAATACCTCTAAACCTGCAACAGCACCAGCTACCCAGCCAGCCAACACGCTGGTGGGATCATCCTGCCAGCAAGGAAAGCCTTTTCCATTCCCTCTCGCTTACTACTGACAATCCAAACAAGATGGGAGATTTTTCTCCTTTTTCTGCTGTTTTTTCATACCGTCCACATCAAGTTCATGCAACAAGGTGCACCTGGGTTCACGTTTCAAAAGGAACATCAAGGTCAGCCCTGATCACAGGCAGCTCTAATCGCCAGTGGTAGTGGGTGACAGTCTTTCCCAAAAGACTTTGTGCTTCACAAAGCACAGCCCCTGAAATACCCTGTGGGATGAAAACAATGCCTGCTGCAGCTTTTTTCTCCTGATTGTTGGGAAAAGACAAGCACCACGACTAGTCACACCTCCCAGACACAGTCACCACTCTCACTTCCAGCTTCTTGCCTGCCCTTATGCTAAGAATAAGGCTAAGATCTCTGCCCCAGAGAGGATCTCTGCCTCAGATTCACATGCTATCCATCAGTCCGCTCCTAGCACTGGGGAAAGATGCTTTCCTCCCTTCCACCTTCTATTTAGACCTGCGCCTTCCTACTGGGATCATTTTACTGGGTAGGGAAGGAGAGAAATAGACAGGAAAGAAACATGTCAATATGTGCATTGAGGAGGAATTGAAAGCAATACATAATGAAATATCTGAAAGCACATGGGAATTTGCTGGAAACCAGAGGAGGAAGAGAAGCAGCTATCACGCCTTTTACTGCTGCACATGGAGTTAGTTTTGAAAAGCTCCTTCTCCCTGTCCCGTCCCTCTCCTCCCCTCCCTGCTCACCCACTCCCCTGGGGAGGAGAAGGTAGCAAAAGCATCATTACGAAATCAATCACCTCGAAAAAGGATTCCAGCAAGGTAGAAACCCAAAACCTGAAAATCACTGCAAGAGGCAGAAGCGTCTTTGGGGGAAAGTTCAAACAGCCTCTCTTGCTTGACGAGTGCTGGAAACAATATGGCAATCATTAGCTTCTCTCTCTCCAGCTCAGGGTAGTCCATCTAATTTACACATGATGAACAACAGACACGCACGTAGGTCCAACAGCAATATTACGGTCGCGCCTCTTGCCAAGAATTATGCCACGAAAAACCACATGTGCACACCCATGTGAGTCTGGAAGGGGTTAACGGGCTGCTGGGGGCTCCTTCCCCTCAAAGAGAGGTGGGAGCAGGGACAGCAGCTCAGCCGAAGAACAAGCATCACCCTCACTGCCTGACCAGCCCTGGATGTTGGTGAAGCCTCCCTGAATGCGCCTGAAGGTACGGCCTCAGACCTGGTACGGAGGTGCAAGGTATCGAGTGCTGGCTGATTTTTTTGGGTGGGCCATGAGACCCCACGAGAATGCTTAGCGTGGGCTTCCTTCTGTTGCTCGTTCCTGAGTAACTCCGGGAAAACAGGGTCATTTTGTACCCTTGTGTGCAAATATCTCTGGTGGCAGCCCACAACACCTCAATCAGAGCAGACTTGCCAAATGACAGCTCCCCTTCTATGTGGACCACTGACCTCTTGAGACAGCCAGCAGGGATTTCAAGCACACCCTGACTGCCACAAACCACCTCTGCACCCTGCAGCATCATTAAAATGAAATCCTCTTGTTCTCTGGCATCAGACAGATCTGTAAAACACCAGGAGCTGCTGCCTGACCCGAGCTCTTCTTTAAAGCTGCCGGTGTTGGTGCTTGTTCTCCACGCAAAGCCCCTGAGCTCTTGGTGTCACGCTGCCCTGGAGCAATGAGCTCCCTAACATAAAGGCAATTTGATTTTTACCAGAAGCCACTGCGTAGTGCAGGGGGGATGTTTTCCACTCTGTCTCTGCCATTGTCTGCCTGCTTGGTGACCTGGAACAGGTAGTGCTGCCTTTCTTTGTCTCTTTGCTAAACGGAGATACCAGTGCTGACCACTCCTGTGCAGTACTTTGACACCTACCAGGGATAAAAAGCCAGGTGTTGACGCTATTGTGCAGCACGTATTTACACTGACCTGCTTTAAAACTCTTCCTCCTGCGTGTTCATTGAATAACCTCGTTGTTCCTGTGTTATGAAACACGGCAAGTGGACTCACAGCTGCCCACAGAAGTGAAAGCGGATGGATGCAGGCTGCCGGAGAGCCCCTCCTGCTGTGCAGGACTGTCAGGGGTGAAACTCTGGCTCCGTTGACCCCGATGGGAATGCTGCCAACAGGGTGACTCCTTTAGTGCTGATTCACTGCAAATGATAGTAGGAAAAGCGTTTTGTAACGTTTTCTGATCTGCTTCTTGAGGGTTTAGTCATCCCAAAAGTCAGTATGAATAAGGATTACTCTTTCCTTTCGACAAATGGACCCCTCATGTAAAATCCCGCCCAGTTAACATTTTTTTTCACTGTATTTTTTTCGTTGTTTTTCTGGTGAAGTTACCACCATCTGCGGCCAAACAACACACTTAAGCCCAGTAACCTTTCAGAAAAATGACAGATGATGTCTGCTGCTCATTTCACGTGGTTTCTGCCCAGTACAGTCTCTGAGGAAAGGAAGAAGGTGCCAAAACTGAAATAAGAAAGATAACATTGGTAAATGTCAGAGCTCCCTGGTGAGTGCAGAGGTCTCAAAGACTTGAGAATGCTGAACAGATGACTCACTGGGAAGGGTTGCCGCACGTCCTGTTTTTAACAGATGGGACACTAACTTATTTTATCTACGATTCTACATTTTTATGGTATTATAGTAGCATCTAGAGGCCTTAGTAGTGAAGGAGATGGCTTTCAGGACTGTGTGGGGTAAAAGCTATGGTGCAGCAGAACAGGTTGAGGGAATGGGATTTAATGTGAAAAACTGCAGGGCAGCTCTCTGCTAGTGTATTTTGGAGCTGGTTTCAGCCAGGGTCTGGTTTACAGGCACAGAAAGGCATTTTCCTTGCTGAAAAGACAGATTCTGTCATAGCTGTAACACTTCTCCACAGAAATATTAGATATAGGTATCCAATTTATTACGGAGCCTGCTACATCCAAATATACAAGCTATAAATGTTCGGATCCACGCTTCACACCTGCGCTCAGAATTTCCCAGTAGATGACACACAAATTTTGCCTTAGTCCCGTGGACAGATTTCAGAACCATTTCTGTTCAGGTCAGCCCAAAAGTAAATTATTTGGTGTCTCTGGCATTGAAAAAAGCCACTTTAAAAAATAAGCATCATTTCCAAGTGAATAGGCAACACATTCTGTGTGTTAGATGTTGAAATCAGACTGACTTTCCCCCCTGTGCCTCTGCATTTTCAGCCAGAGCCACGGGCTGAATGCAAAAGTGCACGAACAGCTCTAAATCCCACACCAGTTTTAATCGAGTTCGCTGTTCAACAAACAAAAAAAGCCACGCAGCTCTAATGTGATGATGCCGGTGATGACATTTTCCATGTCCTGCTCCAGATCTCTGTGTCATTTGTCCTGCCACAAGCTAGTGCTCCATACCCTACAGCAGGACGAGGAGTGCGGAGCCTGCTACTGCCTGTGAACTAAAGCAGACCTGGAGTGTAACCTCAGACAATAGCAGCTTTGCCACCAAAATAACCGGGACCAGTTTATTAGCCCAGAATTTCCAGCTCAAGCATTAGAGGCTTGTATTTATGACAGTTTTAATCCAGAAGCCCTGAGCTCCCTACCATCATCTGTGGATGTGATTACATGGGTAGACAGGCTAAAGCTGGAGCACTCCGAGTATTTCTGCTCCGTGTCTGCTTCCCAAACTGAAGCTGTCACTCAGCTGGCCCTGTCCAGCCAACTAATCGCTCTTCTGGGGACAGGCTCCTGTGGCTAACGTGTCCCCACGGTCTCCCATTTAACATGCTGCTGAAGGAATACAAATTTGTCCACTCCTCCCTCCCCTTCTTATCCCGTTGAAATAATAAATATTTTACTCGTGATTTATTGGATTTCAGTTTGTTGAAAAGATCCTCCAAACAAATGAAGTTTTAATGGCAACAAAAGCCAGCCGCAGCGCATTACAAAATATAAACAGCAGCGGAGGCCGTTCAACAAAACCCACTTCGGATACGGCTGACATAAGGCCCAGCAATCTTCACCTCCTGAGGCCAGGGCCCTCGGGAGAGGGTCACAACAAGTCCCTCACTGGAAAAAGAAACCTGGAAGTATCATGGGCTTGAGTCCTCTGGATGCTGAAGGCTACAAAAAGGAGTTTTGAAGAGACCGGTCAAGGCCGTGAGCTATTCTGGACAAGATTTGCTGAGGGACTTGTTCATTGGTAGGAAAAATATATAGGAAGATATATGAGGCAATCACGGCTTCTTTCCCTTTTTGATAGTTTTCCCTTAATTTCCCTTAATTCTCTTGCATCTTGCCTGAGACAGATGCAGATGAGATGTGCCTTTGATGACGGTACATGGCTACAGCCCTAGATGGGGATACCTCCTGTGAGGAGCCCGTGGATATCAGCTGATAACTCTGTCCTGCAGCCATCTGACCAGTCCCCTCTACCCAGTGCAGTATCTGGTGTAAGGCTCGTTCAAGGTTTTTATTTCAAACTGCAGCTCATGGGAGGTGACAGCCACACTGAGCTCTCCTCAGAACCCAGCAGGCCAGCAGTGGCCTTCTTGAACCTGAGTGGCGGTTTCCAGACCAGAGACAACCCGGTCTCAGATGTTCCTAGTGCTAAGGGACTCAGGCAGCATCTCCTTTGCAGGGGCAAGATGCAATGGAGACATTCGAGGAGGCTCCTCAAGCCGTGGAAGCTAAACCAGACCACATGAGAGACTGGAGGCTCCTGCCTGAGCGATAAAACAGTTTTCCTTGACAGCAAACACAGCAAAGTCTAAGCAGAAGGATACTAAGAAGAGCTATCCATCAGCACAACTCCCTTCTGCCAAGCCCAGTCCAAGGATGTTTTTCTGCTGCACAAATCCTAGGGTCTCATCTATCCACAGCTTGTTCCTAACTCTTAGATGCTACCTAAAAACAGCCTTGACGAGTGCACAGCCGGGATTGCCACCTTCTATTCAAACAGGGAAAGCGTGGACAAGTAATGTGTTCCAGAGCCTGGAAATCAGGATGTTTTGATTTGTGATAAAGTACAAAACATGTGCGAGTGACCAAAGACACCCTGCCTGAGTCTTTCAAGAAATAAGTGATTCAAGACATTTTACCATAACAGCAAGAGTTTACTGTCAATAAACCATTGTTTACTGTCTACACAAGAGCTGTGGCTACTACTTTATTCAAACATTCCTATTTTGTCTACTTAATCCATTCCAAGTGACTGCGTGACTGAAAACAACTTCCCTTTCAACAGTCAGGGATGCCTGGGAAAGGGTCCTCCTGTCTGCCTGGATCCAAACAGCACCTTGACTTCCCAGCACGGCCGGGGCTCCTGTCCCACGTGTGCATTGACCACAACAGCCACTTCTTCCCTGCTCCCTTCCCACTTTCCCAGCTCGTAGGGCAGCCAGCAGATTTCGTACACCTCTTGGCTGAGGCTGTGAGATGAAGCCAACCTTCTGGGAACGTGGCCACTGCCTGCTCATGTAGCCTTCTTACTTCATCTTGTTGCTGGAGACCCCGAGCTAAGCCCTTAGAGTACCACTACAGTTCAGACAGATACCAAATATTTTGAAAACACTGAGTTTCAATCACCAAAAAAATATATATAATAATAATCCATAAAGCCCACAACAATTGACAGCCAAAACTTAGTTCTACTCCAACCTGTGGGCTCATCATGAAAGAGGCCGACTGCACTGGAAGAAGTCGTCATCCAGTTGACAGTAAAGTGCACACCACACACTCACAATCAGATTTATTTCATGATTTAGAAAATGTAATCGCTTAGTGATTGCATTACTTAGCACCACGCTGTGTTGTGTACTGAAAGACACCATAATTAAACTGCAGCAGACCGTAATTGCTCCAGGAATGAATGATGTCAGGAGCATAAAGTGGCCAACATGGATTTGCAAGAGATCATGCAATGATTGCTGGAGGGTAAAAGCATTTGTTTGTTTTTATCCTGAGCATCTTAATTTCATTTGTAACTGAAAATCAGAACTCTGTTCAGGTTAAGGAGGAAGCAAGCAAGGAGATGAGGCAGGGCTCAAATGGGATAATAAAAATAATCAGTGATAATGACAGGAAAAAAAATAAAAAGTACAAAATAACATCTAAATACATTCACTGAGGAGGCTGCAGACATAACCAGAAACATCTCGAGGTTCTGCAGTGAACAATCCCCCACTGGTAAAGAGCCTAACCCAAAGCCCATGGAACTCGAGGTCTTTCCACTGACTTTGTTGTTTGTGAGTGCATGACAAGCAAAACCTTTCCCACTGCAGACTGTCTGCCACAAAATCTTGTCTGTTTCCTTACACATTTTCCACTGTTCTTAATAAAGCCATTTTCTTGCATTATGTTAATATTTAATAAAAAAAAAAAAAAAAGAAAGAAAGAAAAGAGAAACCCTTCATAAATACGCAATCAACCCTGAGGTAATTTTCCTAAAATAATTTTTTTAAATAAACTGCTCTGTACAAACTTCAGTCACTTCAAAATGCACTTTGAAACTGAAGACTGTGGAAAAGTTAAAGAAGTGATTGCTGATAAATAGTTCCATATGATTTATTGAATATAATATCCTTCCCTAGATGTTTTTTCAGATCTTAGGACACAGACATTTCGCTCGCAGAGATGTGTGCTAAGGTTTAATAAGATTTTTATATGCTAAAGAACTTCCTCCAGTTCCAAAACACTCTGTACCTACTCAGCATCACCAGTACTCTCTTAAATAGAAATATCCGTTAGGATGAAAGTGAATTAAATCAGTGGAGTTGTATAAAAATGACTTCTATAAAACATTCGAAATGCACCTCTTCACAGACAGAGCAGGGCTGAGGGTCGTTTTTGGTTAGGCTGTGGCAACGCCCGAAGGTTTATCAGATGCTCTGCTTAATTCCACTGATTTTTTTCCTGGGGTCTGAAGGAGAACAAAAGCTGTCACTGCTTCACAGCAGTAGCAACTAGATACTATTTTTATTATCTATTGCTGACCATCGCCATACACTGGAGCTTAAGAGCTCCAAACCCAATTTATTTAGGACACATGCAAGTGATCCCAGGCCTGATGTTGTCTCTTTGGACGCACGGTAGCTTGGCAGGGTGAAACCACGCTTGTGCTAATCCACCTTCTTACACAGCAGTGGGTCTGGCCACGATCCCCAGCCCCGCTCAGGCAGGAACAGGCAGATCCATCTGCATCTGACTGTGCAGATGTGGACTCAGATGTCTTCAGAGTGCTTGAACGGACAGAAAAGGTGCTCCTTTCCAAAACCCACAGCAGGGAAATGGCTGGGCTGAGCTCTCTAGAGGTATAAACAGGAAACAAGCTCTTCACTCTCAAGTGGCTCAGTGAAAAATATCCTCCAGAAGTGGCAGTAACGCCCCGTTCGCCTGCAGCTAGAGTATGCCAGAAGTTCAGGTGAGAACAGAGGAAAGCCCTGGATGCTCCAGGCTACCCAGCCAACTGATCGGGCCAAAGGAGTGAAACACCAGTTGTTCAGGAGGGCTAAACCAGAAAAGTGGGAAGCAAAATACTGTAAATGGTCACCCAAGATCCTCCAGGACAGCATGAAAAAGTCTTCTATAAGAAGTTAAGATAAAGATGCATTGGAGAGGGGACCAACCCACTTTGTCCCATCGTGGTGCACATCCCTGCAAAGGCACTTGAAGGCACCAGGTGTCCCAGGAGACTCCGCACTTTCCTACCAAACGCTCCTCCAGCTGCAAGTGGAGCAAGCAGGACATGGACCCTACTGATCTGAGAGGTGAGGAAGATGCCAGAGGAGTATGAACATCTGAGGCTCACTCATGTGTTTTGTGTTCTGTTTGTTATAGGAAAGAAGGGCTGCGTGTGGGTGGGCTGAGAGCCCCCCACTCACACAATGTGGAAACAATAAATCACGGGCAGCCCTGGAGAGCCACCTGTGATTTCTGGATGTAAAAAGCCCTCCTTCCCCTCTGGAACAACCTCCAGCTCTGCCCTCCCACCTTATCAAGGTTCTTGGGAAGGGTCTCACAACCACGAGCAGCCACTGGCTCCATGTGACAACTGGTGAACCTCTCAGGTCTGATCTTGCCTGGATGATGTGGTTTTACCCTCAATTCCATGCATGCTTTGTTCCCTGACCACTACACCACTAGAGCTCGCCTTGGCTAGCCCAAATTCCCACCACGACTCAGGACACGCACGGACTGTCACGTCTTTCAGCACACCAGCTCTGCTCCACCGACTACGACGGCCTTCCTTAGCGCTGGCAGGCAGCTGTTGTCTCACCTCTCCTTGGCACTTTTTACCTTATTCTGTTTTCCACATTTCTCTTTCCTCCCAGGATTTCCCAGTGAGGACTTCTGAAAGCCCATTTTGCCCAGGACTCAGGACGGAGCAGGGAGGAGAGGAAGATGGCAAAGGTCATTGGTCCCACGATGGCTAAACACATACACTTCAGACACTGGTTTCTTCAACTCCTCAGCCGTTCCCCCATCCTCTGGAAAGGGGTCACCGTGTTGATTTATAAACTTAGGGAACCAAATGCCTCTTGCAGACCTGGTGAGTAAACACGCCAACTGCTGTAGTAGCCTTGTACAGCTCCATATGGCAAGCAGAGCTTCACAAAGGCTTTTGTCCACATTTGCCATCAGTCAGACTCTACAAAGACAAATGACTAAATCCAAACTGTGGCCGAGGTTACCTTATCAGTGACCCCCAGCCTCTGGCCTTGCTTCAGTAGGCCCTAGAGATCTCGGAGTGTCCATTCCCAGCCACACACAGATACACTCCCCTGCCAGGCCTTCTGCCCTGGTAAACATTTCGGTCCTTTTCCCTGGGAAACAGGGGCTGAGGAGCAGAGAATTAACTACAGTCCTTGTCTCATGGCATCCCCAGTGTCAGTAGAGGGAGAGTATTAACCTGAAATTAGACATTTTTCGCTTTTCTCTCTACTGGAGGCTTTTCTAAGTTTTGGTCCCAATGCCCAAGGAGAATGGCATCGCACCATCTCCATCACCGAGACAAGCATGGTACAGACAAGTTACTCCAGCCTGGGACCAGCAACATCCATCTCGTGCACTGTTACCATCTGTAACAACCTTCACTTCTCTTTCCCTTCTGCCCGCCTCAGTAAATGCCCAGAGTGGGTTACTGCTGGCAGATACAACTGCACTCTCTGTTATCTTTACAGAAGTGAAATATGTGCTGCTATGTTTGCAATTATGAATGCATAAATGAAATCTTAATTGCAAGAAAAAATATTTTCAGTCATATTT
Organism: Aythya marila; assembly: GCF_965140915.1. NCBI lineage: Eukaryota > Metazoa > Chordata > Aves > Anseriformes > Anatidae > Aythya > Aythya marila. The sequence continues at coordinate 27,775,102 of NC_139049.1, read as the reverse complement.
ACATTACCAAGAATGAGTAATGAAAATTCATATTGTCAGATGTCAGAGGTTTTGTTGTTGCTGTTGTTACTTTTTTCTTGAGAGTAATAACTGAAGTTATTTATACAAAAAATTCACACTACATTGTCTCTTTTGCTCCATTATTTTTGGCAACACAAAGCCAACAAGCTAAGCTCAGCCTTAGCCACAAAAGAGTTAATTTAAAGAATAACAGTGGGAGCCATGCTCTTCTCAAAGGGATATTTATTTGGTTTTAAAGAACTCGTTCTTCATGCAAAGAAAATGAAGGTTGGAACCAGAAGAGAAACATCTGCCTCCTCCAAAGTTATGAGAAACTGTGTTGCACATTCCTAACCTTTCTCCTGTCCTTTTGGCTAAAAATCAATTACTTTTTTTTTAAGGTAACATACACATCTGGGCAACTGGGCAACCAGCAAATAAAAATCACTCTTCAGAACTAAACACAAATAAGGTTAGCTAAAAACGAAAGGGTAGGATGTATTGACACGTCTGGGAAGAAATATTTTCAGTTAGCAGACAGAATTCTTTCTGATCCTTTCTGGTCTTCAAGATCTGAAGAAGGTAATGCATGACTGCAGCAGACAACTAATGGCTTTTTTTTCTTTGAAACGCTTTTGACATACCTCCCCCTTCCATTTCTCTACACGAAAATGCTTAGCAAAATGTGTGTTCCTTTGAGATTGCCATTTATCTTATCAAAAGAAGCAAAAACAGAGATTTAAAATGATTATCCCTTTCTGATAGGACACTGGAGGTGCACATGTCACCCTCAGTCCCACCAACACAGGTCTGAGTCTTGGGAGATTTGGGCTGATGTGTCCAAGAAGTCAGATATGACACACGAAACGCAGAGGAAACTGGGCATGAGCTGAAATATGGGTTACTAAATTGTACAGCCCTGGAAATTTTGGCAGGGAAAAAGTAGAAAAAAAGATAGGGCAAAACTACACAATTGTCAAGAAATTCTAGTATATCCAAAATGTATTACCAGAATATTTTTTATGCTTTGAATAATGCAAACTGATGGATTTTTTCATTTAATGAAACTGCTCCTCCATTATTTTTTTCAGCCTTCTTTCCTAACTGTCTGCTTATTTACAGGCGGTCTTCCTGACTGGCTGAATACAACTGTAAAAACATCAGACTAAAGCACTTAAAGACACCAAATAATGCTTCTGAGCACAGGTAGCTTTACAGAGTCCAGAAGGAAATGGCTGAAAGCTAAAATGTTTGGTTTATTCTGCAGGAGTGGGGCATAATGAAAACAGATGGAAACAATTTGGATGGCAAGCTTCTCTTATACATCTCAACATCTCCCTAACCTCAGCATTCACCTTGAGTACAAATTGCCCCAGCAACTTGCAGCCCCGGATTAAGAAACTATTGCTTATTTAAATACAGATTTGCTGGGGATATCCACAGGAAATTTGAGGAGCTACTTACTGAATGCAGACCATTGTTTGCATTACAGTAGCACTCAGAAGACGCCAGCAAATCAAGCACAGCATGCACGGTACTGTACAAATTTTGGAGGTACCCTCCCTAGCTCAAATTGCCATCGTTTTCCACTATTACTGCATTTCCAAAGTGTTAGGAGTTCCTTCAGAGTTCCTGTTGGGTTGAAAAAATCTACTTTTTACCCTGAAGCTGTCCTAGCCCCTAGAAATGGGGGCTGGAGCAGCCGGGCAGCTGCGGGCACAGAGGTGAGCGTGACTGGCCCAAGGTCAGACAGGCGATCTGTGCCTGAGCCAGGAGTAAATCCACGTCTCTGGCACCAAAGCCCATGTCACAACTGAACCCAGCCTTTCTCTCTGATCTTGCTTCTCCCTTGCTCACATAAATATTTGCATGGCTAGAATGAAACCACATTGCATTTTTTCCCCTTAGGAAAAACAACAAGTACTTAAAATATTCCTGTACCTTCCCCCCCTCCTTTTCAAGGAGTCGGAGGGGGGAATATATTTTTATTTTTCTTGGCAAGGAAGAAAAGGAGAAGGCCCAGGTGGAGTCAGGCTCCCCGAGAGCCCTTTGTTCTCCAGCTCAGCCTGCATTGCCATCACTGCTGGACAGCACGGGCACAGCCACAGCAACTTGAAATCCCAGCTCAGGTGAGGGCAGCAGCAGCATGGAGATGTTTGTAAGCGAGTCAGCTGAGCATTTCCATGGGAACATTGCATAATCCGTGCTGGAATACCTGGGCTGGGTTGCCTGAAGTCGACCCAGGTCTGGTTACAGTGCAAGCACACACTAGGTGCATGAAGCAGGATCCTCACAGGGGCTGAACGTGATTAACCTGGTCCTCTCTGTCCTGTGAACAAACTACTCCCTTCACAAACCGGGTCATCTCTGGCGCTGTCGGAGGAATTTCACCTGCTTGTGCCAGCAGTGCTCTCGGCTCCAAGAAAAGCACCACAGCTTGTTCACATCCTCACACAGCAGTGAATCTCCCCACTGGGCACCGGGCCCAGCAGGCCGCTCTCTGGGGACGATGGCAGGTTCCTCTCTGGGAACGATGGCAGGTCCCTCTCTGGGGATGAGAGCAGGCAACTTTCTGGGGACGATGGCAGGCCACTTTTGGGGGACGATGGCTGCTGACTGCCACAGCCATCACCCCGTCCCCTCGCTGTGCGGTGAGGCACGAGGGCAGCTTCACGCCTGCCGGCCTGCAAGGGTGCAAAACGAGGAGGGGAAGGCGTGTGTGTCTTCAATATGTTTGCCTGTTTTGAGTCTTTATTCCTAACATGTGTTTCTCCTTTCATGCAAAACGTGGCTCTTCTGTTTTCTGTCTCCTTGATTTCATTTTAAAGCGCAGTATTTTTATGGCATGAGGAGATAAAGATACGAGGAGGGGAGGGAAAGTGGTACAAAAAGCAATTAAGTCTGGTGGCTGGTTATTGTAATGCACGAAGAAACAACCAAAACCATTCCTTTGAAAAAGGGGCCACTTCTTCTGCTGATATGCACTGGGTTTTCACAGCTCCCATTAACATGACTGGAAACTATCCAGGTAAAACTCTTGTCTCAGTCAAAGATTAGGCTATCGTGTCTGAGATGAATGGAAACTTTTCAAAGGAAGAACCAGCATCATTCCTGGATCCCTCTACCCTTGTCAGCCATTTATTTAACCCATATTTGTGCTCCAAACTTCTTGTATTAATACAGGAAGGCTCATAACTGAGGCAATAAACTGCTTTAATGAGCTTTACTGAGCACATCTATTCCAAAAGGCCGAGCAGGAACAAGTACAGGGAGAGTCTAGAAGTTCTGCCCTGAAGTGAATGGATCTCATGGCTTGGCCTTTAGGAAAAAATGTTGGAGGTTTCCGAGCGCAGGAAGCTCGCATCTGCCAGTTGATCCAAGCCCTGGGGTAGTATATGGCACAACGCTTTGAGCTGCTGTGTGCATCTGATCCTGTAGAAGTCCCCCCATTTTGAATTAAACCAGTTTTGGCGGAAATAGAAAATTCCCAGCCCCCCAAAAAATTGTATGAACTGTGCATCATACGGAGGAACTCAAACTGCAAAATGTGTTTGGCTTTTTCCAGGGAAAGCGCTGTTGCCTGGGCGTGTGCGATATCGCATGCCTCCGCAGCACAGATTCCTCTTGCCCAGCTGCAGGCAGCTCCCCCAGAGAGCACACACCTGTATCTGCACTTCTAACTCTGCCTGCCCCAGCCCCTGACACCTTGACTTACCTTCACAGTGTGCCAAGCCATCCTGCCTCCATCGGGGCAGGAGGACAGCAGCCCTGCCACCAGTGCTTCCCCAAGAGGTGGCACCAAGCACCTCTTGGTGCTCCAAAATCACCCTGAGCCAGGGGTCTGCTGGCACAGAACTTAACGCGAGCTGGGACTATTTTCTGTACTAATTTCTGTCATAATGTTAAAACAAACTATTTCCGGACTGCAATTATTGCACCTCATAGAGGAATGTTAAGATGCTGAAATTAAGAAAATGCTTGAGTGCATTTAATTGCTAGCAGATACCTTTAAACTTGCGGTTAGGAAACTGCCAGCCGTTCCTGAAGCGTGTGCCCCACCATTCAGTTTCACGCCGAAGCATTTGCAGAATCTGCTGATCCATAAAATGTACCATTGGAGAAGGTTTGTTTTGGCAGAGGTCTCAGTTTTGTCCAGCAAACTAATGGTGTCCGTTAACACACCATTACATACATCGTTAACATACTTGGCAACTGGGATTTCCCCTCAAGAATAAAGAAATCGTGTGTAAATCATAATTATTGTCCGCCTGGCAGTATCAATCATCACATACAAGGCACTTGTTCTCATTCTCCACCCCCAAAACGTTCTCTGCTCTGTCTTTGCACATGGCGTTTATTAGGAAATCACCAGCCAAGCCCCGTGCCCTGTTAGTTTACAGGGTCCCCACCAGGAACGCAGAGCCACTGAGAAACAGTTTCCATCAGGCTAATAACAATCTACAGCATGATGAATAACAGGCAGGGATTATCTAGGGAGCGGTCCTTGCCCTTAACATGCAATTCTTCCCAACAGCCACTAAACCTGTTTCTTTCGCTCTGTAGAAGTCTTGGGAAAACAAACAAATGCAAATTAAGTAATGACTAAAAAGCCTCCTCTGTAACCTAGGGGAACGGCGGTGATGGGCATGCACTCCCCTTCCTGGTTTTTGAACACTCTTCCCTGTATTATTCCAGGTCCTGTTCAGCTGGGCAGATATAGATCCGGCTTTGTTTTCTTTATTTAGACTGTAGGCTCTTTTTGGGTACCTTTGGGGCAACCTTGCAAAGCTGGCTCTTTTTACAGCAGGGCTCAGCACCAGATTTTTAAAGGAGTTCAGCTCCCCACCGTGGCACCCAAGTTGCTCTCTGGGCTTTCAGCAGAGCTCAGGGCTGGTGCTCTGAAGCTTTTCTGAGAGCCCGGCTCCACGAAAGGCGTCCAAGAGGTGACAGTGAAAACTGGTTCTTCTTTAGGGGTGTATGCAGGAGGTTTTGGTCCCTGCTCTCAGAACAGAAAGCTGGAACTGGTGGGTGAGATGTCATTCCTTGAGCTGATGCATCTAATTACGTAACAAAGATTTTCTCACACCCCAAATCACTCTCAAACCTGCAGCAAGAGAGATTGGCACTACAGACAAGGAAAAAAATTGAACTGTGCAGCTTGTACAAACCAGGGAATCCCACTCGCTGCAGTTTTTCAGGAACAGGACAGAGAAGCAACGTCAGACACCTCCTAGAGCTGACACAGCGGTGGGGCTGCGATGGTCTGGCTAACCTCAAGTTCCTGTTTTCTAGGATTTGATCATTTCCACTCTCTAATAGGAAACGGCATTATTTTCAAATGGGCGAGTCACCACCTCACTCCTCCTTTACTTGCCAGAGGGGACAGATCAGCGTTCACAATATGCTACGAAACAGCGTTCACAGCATGTGCCTGCCAGACCCTGGCCTTCACGGAGGAAGGTGAAGGAACCTGAATTCACAATCTCTGCCACCTGTGCATTTGTTAGGAGAGAAGCTCCCACCCGAATTCACTCTCCTCCCCCCTGCACCTCTCCTCGCAGCGCAATGGTAGGAAGTTGGACACAGTACCTAGTTAGGAAAACAAAACAAGGAACAGGGAATTTACACTAGAAAGATAAAATCTCTTTCACTTTTGCAGCTTGAGAGTCTCATGACAGTAAAGAATATATTTTTTTCTGAGTTTGCATTTACACTTCATCTCTGACTCCTTCCCAATACTCCCACCCTGTAGTGCTTATACAGAGACTCCAACTGTAGTCTGTAGTATTTTCAGGCCTTGCTGGAAGTCTGCAGTCTATTTTCCAAGCTCGTAAATCTCAAGAGAAGTGTTTCATTATTCTGTCCAGGCAGTGTGGAATATCTGAGCCATAGATCCTCACGGATGTTTCATTTCTGGGCCATTCCACAGACAGGCAACATTTTGCATTTCAGAAGTGCCCTTAAATTCTTTCACCAGCCCATTCCTCTTCAAACAAGTTGGAACTGAAAATTACTCTTTCAAGTCCAGAACGATAAATCGCAACCTCCACATTCCTGCCTGAAGGGAGCATTTTTCCTCTTCTCTTCAAGCATTTTGACTTGTAGGTAGAGGAGGACAAAAGCCATGCCCTCCTCCAGCAAATTCAGGACACCAGGAGCTGAAGAGAACAGCTTTTACAGAGATCTGTAGTGCTTAGGAGTACAGCGCATGGTCTTCTTCAACAAAAAGCAGCATTGCTCCTGGCACCTTCATCCATTCGTGTACAGATTTAAATTAGCCTTGTGTTTGGTAGTTCAGGACTACCTCACCTAGGCACATGAGTTGGTGAGATCCTTTAATACTTTTATGTATGTGCAAAGAATATTACATCAGCTTTGTTATTAAGCCATCTGGAAAATGTAAGCTGCATTTTAGGAGTGACTGTATGAATTCAAGAGTCTGTCCAAATGCACTACATTTCCAAACTATTCTCACTTAAGCAAACAAAGGAGACAAGCAAAATAATACCTCTGAGAGAAAAAGCTCTTGTTCCTGACCTAAAAATCATGGGGATTGTGGCTTTGGGCAAAGAAGTCCAACAAGTTGGTGCAGAAGCCAGACTCCTCGTTGCATTGCCTGAAGAAAGTGGAGATGCAGCAATTTGCAGTGCCATTTCACTCAAAAAGGAAGCCAGGGAGACAAGCATCCGCTTTTATGTCCTTTCTGCAGAGCTTCTGTCAGAAGAAGCAAAGTAAGGGCAAGCTGAGTTACTCCATTTGGACAAATAATCAAGAAATAGATGAAGATGTGCCTCACCGCCTCACCTTTTCGATGTGCCTTTGAAGAGAAGGGTAGGTCTACACTGAAAGATGAAGTCTTTGGCCTTAAGTAATGAATGAAAACATAACTGATAATTCAAACCTGCCATGGGGCAAGTTTGAAGGATGGTTGTCCCAAATGGTTTCATCATGTTCAGAAGCTACTGCCAGGAACATGGATATTTTTTTCCTATGCTTGTTGGTTGCTCTGCATTTAAAACATCTCTGTATGTTTGTTTTTCTTCCTGTCTCTTGTGGTTGCTTTGTAAACATCTGGGCCGGTTTTTTAGTCCTTTGTACGAGAAGTGTGTGTGTGTGTTAGTTTTGCCAGCAGCTCTTATGTAATGTTTGTGGGGATGAAGGAATCGGTTAAACCAGCTCCTTAAAAAGGCCACCCCAACCCAAACCAATTATGGGAATATCTCATGAAATGTCCTCTTCCCCCTTCCATAACACATCATCAGTTTTCCCAATTAGCTCAAAAACAGAGCCCTCCCTTTCGGTAGCAATTACTCATTATGACATCTACTTCTTGCAATCCCAGCTTTTTGCTGAGTTTCGTGGCAGTTTTGTGTCACCAAAGGACACCTATGCAGCTCCAGTCTAAAGGAATTGATTCATCTGTAGTGCACAGAGGAGTACGTTTCCCAAGAATGAGGTCCATATATATCTTCCTCACTAGTAGGCAACACCCTAACTCAGCATAAAAATGTTAACTCCTCCTAGTAGCATAAGAGCAAAACTTTAAACAGCCAGAAAATAAATTGTTCAACCATTTTTTCCTGCAACAGATATGAAGGGTTATTTGACAGTCAAGATCCTAATTCTTTAAAATTCCTTTTAAACTCCTTTGAAAGTCCCAGCAGCTAGATAGCTGGAAGTTGCCTCTCCCCCAGTAAGTGAAGAGCTTCAGAGCTTTTAAGACCAAATGAAACATTTTGTCTGTCAAAATCTACTTTCCTGTACAATCCACACCATAGATTTTCACCCAACAATTCCCGCTGCAAACTGAAGAATTTTGGTTGATCTGTCACTAGCTTCCAACCAAAACCTGCTTTGACTGGGACCTCCCATGTTGGTGCAGAGATCCAGCCCATCGTGCCCTGCACCCCTCTGCTGATCTCTGTCCCCTGTTTGAGATGAGATCTGCATCATTTCCTACCCAAGCTGAGAGCCAACCTCTGTTGGGAGGTTAAAGTGAGCTCGAATGTTAAGCAGGACCGCTTGCCTCTTTCCCCTCATACCCCAAATGGAGCAAAAGAAGAGGAGAAGATAGATATAATGGGAGGAGACTGGGATAAGAGATTGGGATGCTGGGACAGAAAACTCTGCAGGAGAAGGTAAGCTGAACACACCAAGAGCAGAGGTGTTATGGTACTATATGGCTTATATGTTAAAATTCCTTAATGGGCTCCTCTTTTTAGGAAAAAAAGAAATCTTATTTCATAGGCTTTCATGATTACAGGCAGCCCCCCCAACCCTACACTGCCACATTTAAAAATACCCCCACAAAACTCAATCTTCTTAATTTGCTTTCTCACAAATTGGAACAAGCTGCACTTTCTAAACAAATATTGTCTGTTTTTTCCCTTCCCAACAACTGAGTTCATGTAACATATTATCTGAACCAAATGGGTTTACAGTTTCCCACTCTTATTCCCTCACCAGTAAGACGACCACAGCAAAGAGAGACCACATTCAATATCAGCGATGCACCTACAGAAGAATGTGAATAAATGCAGTTTACTCCACCTGGAATAAAGATCTTGTGTCTTTCTCCCCATATTTTATTTACAAATAGACCATTTATCAGTACCCGATACAGCCCTGCTTCTCAGGAGTTTACCATACTTCCATTTTGCACCCACATCCCAAGCATTAGCCAGACAAGTGCACTTTTAGGGAAAGGACAGGATTTTTACATGGCCTGATCTCAGAGGACAGGTGTGGGCACACAGGGCTCTGAGACAAACCAATGGTTATCCAGGTACAGCCGCCCTTCAGGCAGCACAGCATTTTGCGTCTTTGCTCTCTCCCTATGTCTGTGGTTGCAAGTTTGTCTAGATACATGAAGAAGAAAGCAAAACAAGGAGAAAAAAATGCTTCACCAAGAAAATGTTATATCAGGAAGGAAAATGATAGAATGTGTCAGTCCTGACCTGATCTTCCTAGAGGTCACACAACATCTTGAGCTTTGTTCTACGTCATCATGCGGTGAAAGAGATCAGTTCTGGTGCTGCTTTCTCCGATTATGTCCATTTCTAAACCCAAAGAAAAAACAAAGAAACAAAAGTAGGGTTATAGTTTGGACTTTGTATTCATAATACAGAAGTTTTAATAAGAGAAAGATGCTCATTCCACTAGAAATGTGATTATCTATCCCTTAAAAACTCCAAAAGAAGCATCCCATGATCTTTCATAGGCTGCATCCAAAGATCCCAGAGGCTTGATTCTTTCCTCTGACATTCATTTACAGCATACATATCTAGTATAAACCAGACCAACCCTTCACCTGAATCTCTCTCTGCACAGGAAAGAGCCTGGCGTTTCCTTCCGTAACACACACAAAAGTCTGAGAGCAATGGAATCTGTAGGAAAATAAGGCTGCAACCAATATCCTAGCCAACAAACAGGGGATGCCAATAAAAGGCTATATGACTTCTGAGAATAAAAACACATCATCTACCAAAAGGGATGTAAAAGCATATTGGCAAAGACCACACAAGACTAAGACAGCAAATATTGCAAGAGAACAACCCCACCCACAATGCCTCGTCTTGTTCATACCACAGATGTCTGCAGGTGAGAGTGACAAACATACTGTTGTAACTCCGATGATGGAGATTCTCACCCTGTTTTAAAAAACCTTGGATGATAAACATAAAGGCTGGCAAACATCCCATCAGTGACCCCTGCAGAACTCCAACCCCAGGTAGCAGGAGGTTAGAAAAACATCCCTTTACAATCACTGGCTAAGGCTGATCTGATAAACAACCATTACTTTCCACAGTGAAGGTACATGACAAATCCAGAACTGCAGGCTGGTTTGACGATGACTTGATCTGGTCACAAACTGCTGCATCACTTGGGAGAAAAAGGAAGAAAGTAAGAAGGAAAGAAAGAGAGAAAGAGAGAAAAAATGAGAGAATGAGAGAGAGGAAAAGAAGAAAGAAAGAAAGAAAGAAAGAAAGAAAGAAAGAAAGAAAGAAAGAAAGAAAGAAAGAAAGAAAGAAAGAAAGAAAGAAAGAAAGAAAGGAAGAAAGGAAGAAGGAAGAAGAAGAAAGGAAGAAAGGAAGAAAGGAAGAAAGGAAGAAAGGAAGAAAGGAAGAAAGGAAGAAAGGAAGAAAGGAAGAAAGGAAGAAAGGAAGGAAGGAAGGAAGAAGGAAGGAAGAAAGGAAGGAAGAAAGGAAGGAAGAAAGGAAGGAAGAAAGGAAGGAAGGAAAGGAAGAAAGGAAGGAAGGAAGGAAGGAAGGAAGGAAGGAAGGAAGGAAGGAAGGAAGGAAGGAAGGAAGGAAGGAAGGAAGGAAGGAAGAAAGAAAGAAAGAAAGAAAGAAAGAAAGAAAGAAAGAAAGAAAGAAAGAAAGAAAGAAAGAAAGAAAGAAAGAAGAAAGAAAGAAAGAAAGAAAGAAAGAAAGAAAGAAGAAAGAAAGAAAGAGAAAGAAAGGAAGAAAGGAAGAAAGGAAGAAAGGAAGGAAGAAAGGAAGGAAGGAAGGAAGGAAGGAAGGAAGGAAGGAAGGAAGGAAGGAAGGAAGGAAGGAAGAAAGAAAGAAAGAAAGAAAGAAAGAAAGAAAGAAAGAAAGAAAGAAAAAGAAAGAAGAAAGAAAGAAAAGAAAGGAAGGAAGGAAGGAAGGAAGGAAGGAAGGAAGGAAGGAAGGAAGGAAGGAAGGAAGGAAGGAAGGAAGGAAGGAAGGAAGGAAGAAGGAAGGAAGAAAGAAAGGAAGGAAGAAAGGAAGGAAGAAAGAAAGAAGCCATCAAAAGGGCTAAATATAAAGCAAACAAGAAAAATGTTAAAATAATCTACAGGAAATTAAAGAGCTGCTAAAACTGAAAAATTGAGGGTTGGAGAGTGATGGTCAAAAATGCAAAGCAATGGTCTGGCATATTGGCCACAGGGGGTCACAGCTCAGCAGTATGATGCACAAGAATCATGAGGAGGTATACAGACAAGTGCCCAGTTGCAACAGTAAAATGCCAGCTCTTCTGCTTGTGTTTCCAGATTTGACAATATCTGGAGGAACTGTAGATTTCATTTTTGTCCACCTCTGAAGCTTTCCAGAACAGAACAAACATTGCTTGTTCAGGGTCTGGAGTATGTCTACAGCTCCAGAAATGAAAAGAAATGAAATGGGTCCAGAGCTAAGGGAATAAGATTTCCAAGTTTGCTAGTGGGAGAAGAATTATGAAATTCCAAAATGTAATGCTTCTAAGCTTACTTTTAGGCTGAAACGTGAATTTCAATAATTTCCCATAACAACCAATTACAGGTTATTTTAGAAAAAAAAAATAATCTTTAATTGGATCTTTTGTACAAAAACTCTGTTCCCACAGTAGAGCTTGGTT